>NC_090324.1:138053825-139539243 GCF_040869045.1 Eurosta solidaginis
CCGCTTTGAGTGCGGACATCTACAACTCGAACATTTTCGTCCGATCCGGGATGAAGACGAGTGACACGTCCGAGTCGCCACTCATTCGGGGGGAAAAGGTCATCTTTCACGACGACTAGATCACCTTCTTTGATGTTTGTCTGCTGAGTTTTCCATTTAGTACGCTTATGAAGTTCTTTGAGATATTCATTTTTCCAGCGCGTACTAAATTTATGGTGTAGAACTTGTAGTTTTTGCCATTTGTTGATGAGCGAGAGGTTCTCGGAGTTGGGTTCGGGTAACGCGAGTAGTGGAGCACCACGGAGGAAATGTCCGGGAGTTAGAGCGAGTAAATCATTTGGATCTTGCGACATCGGAGCTAGCGGTCTAGAGTTGAGAACCGCTTCGATTCGAGTGAGTAGGGTAGTAAATTCTTCAAATGTGAATTTTTGAATTTTTGAATTTAAGTGTTTCTTACCACTGTAATTTTACTCAGTTTTTGAGATGCCTAGTCCCACTGTGCAATTATGAGTAGCGGAATTTGCACAAATAAGTGGATATGAGCGGCTTTTGTGTTGAGGGTGGAAAATTACTTGTCTTAGCGCCTCTAAGTACAAGTATGTGGTTATGTATTTAAATATGTATGTATATATGGCGTGCAGAAATAAAAAAGAGAGTGCGAAGAGCTATAATTGCTTTGAGTTGCACTTATTTTACTAAGTTGAGTTCTAAGTTGCGTATTGAGTGAAGTCTTAGTTTAAAGGAAGTGCGTATTAGGGTGTTTAACTTTTTAGTTTTCTTTGGTCCAATAAAATCAATTTTATTATATAGGGGTGGGGGTTTTTTGTTGGAGTATGGGCTGAGTTTATTTATGCAAATGGGTTAAGTGCAAAATTGAGTTTTTTGGAGATTTTTTTTATGTTGCAAAAAATGTATGCAACGGGTTATTTATATTTGGGTAGCAACTAATTTTGGGTGAGAGGATGCTAATGATGAGAACCAATTATATGTATACAAGAGTGTATGAGTACAGTATTTATATATGAGGGTTATGAGTATGTATATATATATATATATATATATATATATATATATATATGTATATATGAGGGGACAAGTACAGCTTTTTTCCAAAGATAAGTGCCGCTATGAGATGAGAAAATGTTGCTTCGATTGCAATTTATATTATGTACATATGTACGAACTATTGAGTTAAGGTTCGACTGTACCTGTTATGGGTTTTATCTAACCAGAGTATGCGGTGTTGTTGGGTAAATGAACGGTTCCAACTACCGCTCGGAGGGTGGGTAAATTTGCTGTACTTCTGAATATGTATAATTTTGTACTGGGTGTACTTACTTTGGCATTCTTGTTTATTTATCACCTGTTTTGTCCTTTCGAGAATCGACATGGTTATAGGTAGCGATCTCACACCCCAAATAATACTCCAGGGGCTACAAGCCAACGTAAGTGGTTCCTTGTTAGCCCAAAATACAATATTTGGGTAAATACTCAGCGGGCCTATTAAAGAACAAGTGAACGCATTCTCCACCCAAGTTATTGAAAACCCAAACGACACCCTTAGCACATTATTGCAGAAGTTCTGGCAACAGGAAGAAATACCTGACACCCAAGCCCTGTCGTAAGAGGACTAATTTTGCGAGGAACTCTACCGAGAAACCACTCACCGCCAGGAAGATGGCCGATATGTGGTAAAACTTCCATTTAAAAAGGAATTCCCCAGTACCCTTGCCCTTGGACACTCGAGAATTGCAGCACAGCAGCAATGCATCAGCGTCGAGCGATCCTTGGAGAAAAGACCAGAATTGAGAGAAAAATACTCAGAAGTTTTGGAGGAATACCTCACCATGGGCCACATGGAGGCAACTTCATCACGCGAAGTCATCGAGAACGGAAAGTACTCGTCGTTCTACCTCCCCCACCACGCTGTCTTAAAACCCGACAGCAAAACAACAAAGGTACGTGTTGTTTTCAACGCGTCTAGAACTACCCACTCTGGCAACTCGTTAAACGATGTGTTGCACACAGGCCCCATACTCCAAAACGACTTAATGCTCGTCCTACCCAAATGGAGATTTTTTAAGTACGTATTTAACGGCGACATCGAAAAGATGTACCGCCAAATATTCGTTCATAAGGAAGATCAGAATTTTCAAAGAATTATCTTCCGAAGATCTCCACAGCTACCGATGGAGGACTTCAAATTAAAGACAGTGACGTTCGGCGTCAACTGTGCCCCATATCTCGCGATACGGACTCTGCACCAACTCGCAGAAGACACAAAGCCCACCCACCCACTCGCCTATGATATATTGCTACACGAAACCTACCTAGACGATATACTTTCGGGCGAACATAGTATACAGTCCGCTCACGACTCTCTACACCAGGTTATCGAAGCGTTGAAATCAGCCGGTTTTCCACTCAAGAAAATAACGGCAAATCACCCAAAATTGTTGGAATCCATCCCAGAATCTGATCTCCTAGATGCAGATTTCCTCAAATTTCACGATGCCAGCTCAACAAAGACCCTCGGCATAAAATGGAATGCTATAAACGACTCTTACGACCCTATACCCGCAGAAAACTCGAACACAAAGAGGCAAATTTTATCGGCGGTTGCGAAATTGTTTGACCCGGCAGGATGGCTATCGCCAATAATGATACTAGCCAAGACTCTCCTCCAGCAACTCTGGTTAGAAGGAACTGACTGGGATGAACAAGTCAAACCCAGCGCTTTCCACAAATGGAACATATTTCGCGAAAATCTCTCCGCGATAAACGAAATTAAAATACCTCGATGGGTTCAATTTTCACCCAATAAACCCTTTCAGATGCATGGATTCTCAGATGCATCTGAAAAAGCATTCTGCGCTTGTGTGTACCTGCGAGTACAGAATAGCAAGGACACGTTTTCTACTCACCTACTCGTGGCAAAGAGCAAAGTGGCTCCCGTGAAAACCGTGAGCCTCCCTCGTCTAGAACTCTGTGGAGCAGTACTACTCACAAAATTAATAAAACAAATTCGCTCACACCTAACTCTGACTCCACATGACCTGTTTCTCTGGTCGGACTCCGCTATCGTACTAGCATGGCTAGAAAAACCCCCACACACCTGGAAGACCTACGTGGCGAATAGAACCTAACAAATTCTGGAAAACGTGAGTAACGCCCCTTGGAAACACATACCCAGTGGAGATAATCCAGCAGATCTTGGTACCCGTGGATGTACACCCAAGGATCTAGCCGAATGCTCCCTTTGGTGGAAGGGGCCAGAGTGGTTGGCCAAATCCCCAACGTCCTGGCCGAAACCAGTGACACAAACCCCTACTCCACCGGAACAAAAGCGCACCCATGCATTTCATGCTGTAGATGTGCCTGATCTACTCGAACGCTTTTCTTCCTACTCAAGAGCTCTACGAGTAGTTGCTTACATGTACCGATTTATACACAGAGCACAAGGTCTTGATACTTTGAAAACGATCACGCTAACCCAAGAGGAAGTTCATCAAGCGAAAGTTCGTTTGATCCTGTTGACGCAACATAAATACTTCTCTGCCGAAATAGCAGATCTACAGTCCAACAAACCACTCCACAAAAGGAGTTCATTGTTAACTCTAAACCCTATGCTCGACGAATCAGGCATAATGCGGGTGAGTGGTCGGCTCGCAAAAGCCAATCTTAGTTACAACGAGCGTTATCCCATTATAATTCCCGATAACTCTCGGTTTTGCTATTTACTCTTAGAATTTAGTCACTCTACCTTGTTGCATGCCGAAAAACAACTGATGATCCGCATGATACAACAGGAATACTACATCCCTCGACTCAAACAAAAGGTGAAGAAGTGCATATTCCATTGTAAGATATGCACGATCTACAAACAACAGGCTAAATCCCAAATAATGGCCGCACTCCCTCCGGAAAGGTCCACCTACTCTCTCCCATTTCACACGACCGGTATCGACTTTGCTGGACCTTTTCTCGTTAAAACATCAATCTTACGGAAGGCCCCTTACTCAAAGGCATACGTTTGTGTATTCGTATGTTTCTCAACAAAAGCAGTCCATCTGGAAGTCTGCTCAGATCTGACGACCGCTGCTTTTAAAGCAGCATTTGCTCGTTTTGTTAGTCGTCGTGGACTCCCACACAAAATAATGTCAGACAATGGTAAAACCTTTATTGGAGCAAATCGTCTCATTCAAAAGGAGCTTTCTTCTTTTCTCAAGGAAGCCGCAACTGACATAGCTCAAAAATATGCTACTCATGGACTGTCCTGGCAATTCATCCCACCATATGCTCCTCACATGGGCGGATTATGGGAAGCGGCAGTTAAAAGCTTTAAAACCCATTTCCTTAAAGTTGCAGGCAGTCAAAAATTCACACTTGAAGAATTTACTACCCTACTCACTCGAATCGAAGCGGTTCTCTACTCTAGACCGCTAGCTCCGATGTCGCAAGATCCAAATGATTTACTCGCTCTAACTCCCGGACATTTCCTCCGTGGTGCTCCACTACTCGCGTTACCCGAACCCAACTCCGAGAACCTCTCGCTCATCAACAAATGGCAAAAACTACAAGTTCTACACCATCAATTTAGTACGCGCTGGAAAAATGAATATCTCAAAGAACTTCATAAGCGTACTAAATGGAAAACTCAGCAGACAAACATCAAAGAAGGTGATCTAGTCGTCGTGAAAGATGACCTTTTCCCCCCGAATGAGTGGCGACTCGGACGTGTCACTCGTCTTCATCCCGGATCGGACGAAAATGTTCGAGTTGTAGATGTCCGCACTCAAAGCGGAATATATACACGACCCATTGCAAAACTTTGCGCACTTCCCCCAGCAGAATAATATCTCTACCCTCACTCTAGCGATCTCACCGTGGCATATAAAATCTAGGATATCCATAAAACCCTATCGTTAGCCCCCTACTCACCTCACAAAATATTTCTCTCTCTTTTTATTCTCATTACAGACGCTACGAGAGTTACAGCACTTGTCGGCTCTGTTGCCAAAAGCACTCTTTGCGCTATTGCAACGCCTTCATGGCTATGACCCCTGAAGAACGCTATGAGTCGGTGCGGGCTCATAAATATTGTATCAATTGTTTGGCAACATCCCATGTTACGGGCGCATGCGACTCCCTGGACCGTTGCCGCAAATGCGGCCTTGCACACCACACGCTGCTACATCGGCAGCAAGATAAACCTCCCAAGAAGCAGAAGAACCGACGCAATGTACCGAAACCGAAGGAGAAACCCACTAGTCGACGAGTGGTCATTGCAAAGCCGAAAAAGAAGAGGGAAGGACGCAAGGACACTCAGCGGCGCTTGAAAACCCTGTTCTCCACAGCAGTATCCACCTTGGCAGAGATGCAGGAGTTGCTGCTTCCTTCATCGGAGCAGGCCGGCCGCCATGTTGGAGACATGAACTCCAATTTGATTGAATTTTAAAAAAATTTCCCTAATTATTCAATTATAATAATAATGAACTTAATATGAAAAAAACGAATTTACAATGAATTTAAACTTATATATGCATATCCTTACCTTAGAATAACTCACCTTGTAAAATTTAACTAAAACATTCACTTCTTAAAACCACATATGTACTTACCTTAAATTCCTTAAATCTACTTAAATCATTTTTCTAAAATACTTACCTGTGCTAAGATACACACCCTTTGTTAAAATACCTAGATTTACTTAAATTAACTTACTTAACTTTTCAAGCTAACCTTTTTCAAGCACCCTGAAAAATAAGAATTTACTTACTGTTTCTGCATTTTTTATACTCTTTGTACATTTTCATATTAACATACATACATACATACATACTTACCGTTTTCCTGCTGCGCAGGAGACTTAGGAAATTTGCCAAATCAGTTCGTTATCAACTACCGCCCGCTCATGTACATCATTTTTAGTTGACTCCTTTTGACTGAAGTGATTTAAGTTTAATAAAGTAATTTTTTGAAGTTTAAAGTGAAGTGCCGTGATTTTCATTTGGAAGGGAGAGTAGTGGAAACCCCATCCCATTTATACCCCTAGCTAATACATGCTCGCAGGTACACACAAGCGCAGAATGCTTTTTCAGATGCAACCAGAAACGCCATTATGAAATTCGTATGTAAGATCATCCCCTGATTTCGAAAATTGCGTTCATTTTTGATTCTATGGTACCGTTTTTGAGATATTTGCAATTTACTGTTATTCGAAAAAACCAAAAAGATGGCTCCTTTTAATTACGTATATCTCACGAACGGGTAAAGCCATTGCAAAAAGGTTTAAAGAATCGGAAAGACGATAAAATTTGCTATAAACACATCATACATTATTTTTTGCTCAACGAGATATTTTTCGAGATATTAGCTTATCATTTCAGATTTTTGTTTTTTTTTTTTATGAAAAAATATGGAAAAATTACTCTTTGCGAAGGCAGCATTCCAAAACCACAACTTTTTATACAGATATTTTTTCTTTACGTAAAGCTCTGTTTAATTAGAAAAAAGATAAGCTATCATCGAAGAAAATCGATGCAAAACTACGTAAGTTATAAGCGATCAAATAAAAATACCCAGCTTGCGCAACTTCAATGTATGTATACATATATATATAAAAGGTATAAAGTGCAAATGGGATATTATCCTGATAAACGAATAACACCATAACAATGATAATACTTTTTCTTTATATAAATCAAATAGTACTTTTAATACTCGAATTGTTTTATAGTAGGTAGAGTGGTTGCATCGAAAGGAAGAGTGGTTGGTTTCGAAACCTGCTGTAGGCATGTAGTTATAAACATGTATTTCCGTCACTTATGGGTAAGTATGCAGGTAGGTTTTCAAATTATAAGACACAGAAAATTTTTAAAGCCTACATCTAAAGCAGGTAGTATTTTACTTTTCCCAGCTTCGTATAAAAAGGAACCTTTCTGTCTAGGTAAGATTTGATTTTTTCAATTTTATTTTTGTTCCGAGTATAAATATGAGTTAATGCGCCTTGAAACCTCAAAACATCTGCAAGGCTCGCCGGAGATAGTTCAGTTCATAAGTCAAATTTCAAAACCGTGGTTTATTAAAAAAAATAAAATGAGTAAAAGGACGCGAGAATTTATGTGTAATAACGATCCAGACATGTTCTGTTTCATGTGTGGCCAATATACTATCATAAAGCGACGACGAGTGTTTTCAGATCATATGAAAACTTTATACTCCAAGTATTTTGTCATTGAGCCTAAAAATGCTGAAAAACCATGGACACCGAACACTTTGTGTACATCGTGTCGAGTAGAACTGATTCAGTCGGAATCAGGACAACAAATAAAATTTGATACAGCAATGATATGGAGAGAACCTACTTGCCATTCAATAGAGTGTTATATTTGTCAAACAAAAGTACTTGGCGTTGGAAGATCAAGAAGAGTAACCTATGCCAGCGTACCTACAGTGACATTACCAGTACTACATTCAACGGCAGTTGCGGATCCAGTTCCATTGTCAACAGTAATATCTGAGTGCGGGGAATCAAGTTATACTGAATTTCGCATGGGAAACGAGAGAAACATTCTGTCACAAGCACAACTTAATGATTGGATAAGAGATTTGGAACTATCCAAGGAAAAGGCCGAGATGCACACTTCTCGTATGCAACAATTTAAATTTGTGTCATCCGATGTTAAGGTGATATATTGTGGAACTCGTCACGAACCATTTTGCAAACGCTATACCAAGAAAGACAGTATATGCTACTGCAACGACATTCCTGGTTTATTCAAAGAGTTTGGTCAAACATATGATTCAAAAGACTGGCGATTGTTCATATACAGCAATAAACTGAGTTTGAAGGCTGTATTATTGCATATTGGTAACAAACAGCCTTCTATCCCGACCGTACATGCAGTAAATACAAAGGAAACCTACGATGAAATGCAAAAACTACTCAAATTCATCAAATATGAAGAGCATGATTGGAAAATATGTTCTGATCTCAAAGTCGTTGCAATGCTATGCGGTCTACAAAGTGGCTGCACCAAGCACTGCTGCTTCCTTTGCAAGTGGGATAGCCGAGCTCGTAAGGACCACTAAGTCAGAAAGGATTTGCCGGAAAGGGTCGAGTTTACCGTTGGTGTGGATAACATCAAATACACCCCTCTTGTCAAGAAAGAGAAAATCATACTTCCACCCTTACACATCAAGCTCGGTCTCATTAAAAACTTTGTTAAGGCTTTGGACAAAGAAGGCGGAGCATTCGACTATTTGAAAACAATTTTTCCAGATATTTCTCAAGCCAAGATAAAGGAAGGTATTTTTGTTGGACCACAAATAAAAAAGTTGATCAACAATAATCAATTCAAAAGAGTACTCTCATCAGTTGAGGCAGCAGCGTGGGAAACCTTTGAAAAGGTCGTTGCTTCTTTTCCCGGTAGACACAAAAGCCCTAACTACGAGCAGATAGTGAACGACTTAATCAATAATTATGCGAAAATGGCTTAAAGGCTTATTAAAATTAGTTTCCCAAAATTCTATAACTTGTCTACCTAACTAATATTTTCTTTCCAGGCGTAAATATGTCCTTAAAAATTCGCTTTCTGCACTCACATTTGAGCTTTTTTCCGGCAAATCTTGGCGACGAAAGTGACGAGCATGGCGAAAGGTTTAATCAGCAAATGAAATTAATTGAGAATCGATATCAAGGATTCTGGGACGTCGCAATTATGGGTGATTACTGCTTGTTTCTCATAAGAGAAACCGATCCGAAACTGAATAAGCGTCAAAGTAGAACACATAATTATTTCGACTACATAGCAAAATCAAATAAAGATTTTTAGAATATAGTATAAACATAAATAAATTTAAAAAAAAGTTAAAAATATGGGTAATTTCGTTCATAAATTGAACTTTTAACTAAATAGAAACAGAGCATAGCTAGATATTTCACTCTTCTTTATACCATACATACGTTTTGAGGTATACGTTGAAATTGCGCAACCTGGGTATTTTTATTTGATCGCTTATAACTTACGCATTTTTTCATCGATTTTCTTCGACGATAGCTTAACTTTTTTTCTAATTAAACAGAGCTTTATGTAAAGAAAAAATATCTGGACAAAAAGTGGTGGTTTTGGTATGCTGCCCTCGCAAAGAGTAATTTTTTTCATATTTTTTCATAAAAAAACAAAAATCTTAAATTATAAGCTAATATCTCGAAAAACATCTGGTTCAGCAAAAAACAATGTATAATGCGTTTATAGCATATTTTATTATCTTTCCGATTCTGTGAACTTTTTTGCAATTGCTTGATCCGTTCGTAAGATATACGTAATTAAATGAAGCCATCTTTTTGGTTTTTTCGAATAACGGTAAATTGCAAATATCTCAAAAACGATACCATAGAATCAAAAATTAACTCGATTTTCGAAATCAGGGGGTGGTTTTACATACGAATTTCATAACGGCGTCTCTGGTAAATTTTGGCCGTCGACCAGTGTTATATATGACCATCCTCCAAAGGCCGGTGGTGTAATGTGCCCTTAGAATTAGTCACGCTTTCACTATATTCAATTATTCATTACATATTTACACACATGCAGGCCTCACACGTCAAGAACTATTAATATAATATTGCTGAGCAAACACTTATGAATTATCTACACATATTTGTTTATATCGGTCAATTGTCCACGGTGACGTTGGCCATATACACACATGTGTACTCAAGTACCGAAATATGGTCAAGCCAATATGCTGACATTACATACAGTAAATGTGTACATTTTAGTTCATAAATATTAGTGTAAATAGGTATAAGTAGAATAAGAATATTTTGTATAAAAATAGAAGCATTTTCAAAATAAACAAGAATCACAAAGAATCACTTTGACTGATCGAACGCTTAAACATCAACTCCGTATTAATTATATTATAATCTCCTTATATATTGAATGAAGTGGAAAATATTTTGCTAACAAACAAAATTGCGAAAGAAGCCAATGATATTCTTACAAATCATAATTCTGCTCTTAATTATAAAATAAATAATTAGCTATTATGATAAATAAAACCAACAGGACCTACGGGAATAGCTCGGAGATAACAAAAGGGTATAACACAATGCAACTGAACGTTGTATTTAGAGTTTTTATCATTGCATTAAACTACCCTTTAAAAGACATTCTGAAGGCAATTCATCTAGCGGATTTTCCAAATGCGCTAGCTAAGGCGCAACATAAGTCGCTATTATCCATGTTTGACAAATTGCCAACTTCGAAGAGAAACCCAAATTTAAAATTAAGGTCAAATTTAAACAACGTGACATCAGGACGGACAAGGCGACAGCTGTTTCGATTATACCTTGTAAATCTCTTCAAAGCCTTTTCTCCCGGGAGTGGGAGTCGAACTCGCACTCCTACGATAGTTGAAATGGTTATAAACGCATTCAGCTACGCCATGCCTTAGTTGTTGTAAAGTTTTTCCCAATTGCCTTCTTTTTGCATATTTTAATCTTTTACACATTGCATACTTCGTATGCAACTATGTGTTAAAGCTATGCTTGGTACGGCGGTTTTCAAAGAAACTTTTGGTTTTGTTGCTGTTTTTGTTCTATTTATAGAACTACAACGAATTAACCAATTTTGTCTGTTTGTATGATTTTAATAATCGGGGAATGCCCATATTGCTTTTTTAAATGTATGAAAACATTCGTTGTAGTTCTATAAATAGAACAAAAACAGCAACAAAACCAAAAGTTTCTTTGAAAACCGCCGTACCAAGCATAGCTTTAACACATAGTTGCATACGAAGTATGCAATGTGTAAAAGATTAAAATATGCAAAAGAAGGCAATTGGGAAAAACTTTACAACAACTAAGGCATGACGTAGCTGAATGCGTTTATAACCATTTCAACTATCGTAGGAGTGCGAGTTCGACTCCCACTCCCGGGAGAAAAGGCTTTGAAGAGATTTACAAGGTATAATCGAAACAGCTGTCGCCTTGTCCGTCCTGATGTCACGTTGTTTAAATTTTTCCCAAATTTTTAAATAATTATAAAATTAAAAAATTGCTTCAAATAAATGTTTTCACACATTTAAAAAAGCAATATGGGCAATCCCCGATTATTAAAATCATACAAAATTAAGGTCATTTAGTCAAATCTTGTACGTATTTCTTGTTGGAGAAGACGGAGAACACTTTTCATAACGCGACATATTTCACATTCTGTGGAAAAAACCAACATCTTTAGACGATTCTCCGGGCATTTTGTGACGCTTTCTTACACGTTTTACTATATCTATAACCCATTTTTCACAAGGTTAGTTTAGGTTAGGTGGTAGGTGCCCTGATAATGAAAGCTCACTTGGACAACACGAAGGTCCATTGTGATACCACATGCAACAAAAATAACGGTGAAGTAGATCTAGCTACTTAGAGAATCGTTGGGTAGCACCGATAAAATTCCGAATGATACCGATCTCAACCTTGGAGAAATCCTCGGGAGATCCAAGTGAGTCGCAACCGATGTACTTTCGCCTAGTTCTGGCAAAAGCTGGGCACTCAAGCATAAAGTGATTACGGTGATTCAACATCATCATCCTCCATACAGCTAACGCAGGATGGAGTTTCCAGTATATTGAGACGTACCGCATGGATACCCATGAGACAGTGCCCTGTCACAACCCCAATGACCATTGATAAGTGATCCTTAGTGAACCCAATTATTTCAGCAGACCTCCTGCCATCCAATTTCGGCTAGGAAGATCTTGCTATCCTACAAGACGTGGTGTCCGCCCAACGTTTGCTGATCTGATTCGAGGCACAGCTATGGAGGAGAAAACCACTGGTGGCCAGCGGAATCCCGCAATCCCTACAAATACCCGCCCACCAACCTTCCCTCCCACTTCGACCCATCCGTGAACAAGTTAACCGGTCCCCTGCTCCAGATAATTCCTCGTCCCCATTCCTCTCTCGGGGGAATGACTGGGTGAAGGCTGTATAGGGAGCAGTTATCTTCATACAATAGTCCGCCTTGTCCGGGATAAAGTCGAAACTGGTAATAAGGCTAGAGTGTCCAAAGTCAGAAAGCCCATAGTCCATATCACTAAGCCTGACAAACGACCGGGCCGCGGCTGCCTTTCCAGCAATATCTTATAAATGTATCTTCAGCATGGCATCAAATGCCAAGGTAGGTGTTGTTTTGAGAGGCCACTGATACCGATCAGCGCCGTCCGTTGCACTGACACTAACATTTTGGAGGTACTCTCCGTGTCCAGTGCTTTCCACCATCTCATAAAGCCAGTGTACTACTCCTGGCCAGAGTCCCCATCTCTTTCCGATAGCCCCCCTACTACAGTACAAGGCAACCGCGGCCTTCCTTGACCCATCTTCCACATTGGGTCTCCAGGACAGTTTCTTGTCCAAAACAATCCCCAAATATTTAACTCTATCAGAAAGTACCAACGGTACCCCTCCAATCGAGGGAGTTCTGAAATCGGGTATTTTATATCTCCGTGTAAAAAGAACTAATTCTGTTTTTCCCGGGTTGACCGCCAATCCACATGATTCAGCCCACCTAGCCACAGTATCCAAGTAGCCCTGCAGAACATCGCGCATGGTGCCCAGGAATTTTCCTCTGACTAGGATAGTGAGGTCATCTGCAAAGGAAACCACCCGAGATCCATTGCCTTCCCGCTCCACAAGAAGGTCGTTGACTACCACAACCCAGAGCAAGGAGATAGGACACCACCCTGTAGCGTGCCTCTGCACATCTTCCTCTCAATGATGGGCCCTCCCCACTCCGATGCGACAATTCTGCTGCATAGGAGTGTGCTAATAAATTCAACCAGAGCCGCCTCGACTCCTAAATCCACCAGAGCTCTTTCGTTTGCCCCCGGCAAGGCATTGTTAAAAACCCCCACGATGTCTAGAATGGCACCCAGAGTAAACTCTTTGTGTTCTAGGAACCCTTCTATTTGCTTTAAAATCGAATGGAGAGCCGTTTCCGTCGATCTGCCCTTGCAGTAGGCATGTTGTGACGCCGACAGTAACCTCCGAGGAATCCTTTCCCGTAGGTACAGATCAATCAACCGCTCAAACGTCTTAAGAAGAAACGACGAGAGACTGATTGACCTGAAATCCTGAAATCCTTAGGCAATTTTTCACAAAGAGACTTCGATTTTTCTGTTGCTTTTTCACAGAGAGTGTCTCGAATTTCGGATAGTTCAATCGCTAATGATTTAAGATCATGATACGTTTCTCTAAAATTCATTCCCGGATTTTGGAATCTGAGCTGTACACGATCCATCCTCCTTAAGATTTCATAGCAGAAATGAACTAATGTTATGAAACCAAAATTTGATATATTTTGCAACAGAATTGTAGCTTCGCTTCTGGTGTCACTTATCGTGTTAGTGCCCTCTGCTAATCGTTCTAAGTATTCTACTACTTTCTCTAGCCCATCGACGATAACGCTAACCGCTTGTATTCTGGCGCTCCATTGTGTTTCAGATTCACGTTTGACAGTTTTTTTTAAAGCTTTTTTTAATAATTTCCATCATAATGTTGAACGCGAGAAAAAAGATATATGCTTTTAATTATTCCACAACCTGTTGCAAGTATTCCGAATATATGCATGCATTTTTTAGTATAGACAATTTTTTCAATCAATATTTTCCAGAAATCAGTTATAATAAAAATACAAATTATCCAGGAAGTTCTTCTTTGCGGACCATTTGGCGCCCCCCTGGGAGTAGCGCCCGGGGCAAACTGCCCTCCTTGCCCCCTCACTACGCCACTGCCAATTACCTTAGGTTTGTACCTCTCGAACAGTTTAATAATCTTTCTAGAACGCCTAATCCTGACTTTGCTTGTTTAAGTTACCTATTGAGTCTTATTATCGAGAAAATCTATCTAATCCTTGAATAAATTGTGTTTTGATTTTAATTTAATTTGTAAAAGAGTAAGGTTTTTGCCATTGACTTAATATATATGAATATCAATACATACCGGACATGTTCTCCAAATCGACTGTTTTTTTTTTTCTTTGCTCGGACGTTGTGGCAGCGCACTGCCCTCAAGTGGCCCGATCCCGATGAAATCAGGCTAATCCTGTGTTTGTTTTTTTTAATTCATACATACTTATTTGTTTTTTATCCTAATTCTTATTTATGTGTTATTTATAATTTGTTTTGTTACCGAGTCTTTGAGAGGCAGTAGCTTCTTAAGCGCCGAGATCTAAAACCGCTCAGTTACAGAGAAACTCATCAGCTGAGAAATATAGATTCACAAAAACAATAGATTTAAAGTTTAAATATAATTTTTTAATTATTAAGAGAAGATAGAACCATGGCAAAGAGCGATATCGAAACATTAATTATTCTCGAGTGAGAGTTATAATCTTCACACAAACATAGAAAAGGTTCGTGTAGTTGGAAATTGCTTCTGCATTGTTTAAGAATTATAGTTTTATAATACCTTGAAACTCGGCCTGGAACATTCAAGTTTATTTCGTTCAAAAGAAATGGGCTTGAAATCGATCCATTTAAAAGTCTAGCCATAAATAGTACATCTAGCATTTCTCTACGACGTGCACGGGTAGGAAGATTATTAGAACGGAAACACCTTTAAGGTGTACCAAACCATCAAACACAAATATAATACACGGACCAACAGGTACATCAAAAGATACCAGCAAAAAACACAACAAATTATTAAAATATCAGAGTCGACGAAATTTTTGGAGAGGTGCAAGCGAAGTGGAATAACACCAAATTTTTTAAGAGATGCAACAAAAGATATTATGTACATCATAAAAAACAACACCAATAATTGCAGAATTCCACCTAAGTACACAAACAAAGTTGTCACATTCATTAATCAAGTGCAGACGAAGCTTATAAATATGATAATATGTATCAAACATGACCTCCTAAGACAAAACAGAAGGGAGGCAAATAAACTGGGAACAGAAATCAATCACACTCTTAATTCTCACCATTCAACCAAATTCTACGAAAGTGAAAATATACTGTTGGACAACCTCACAAACAATATTAAACAGAGACAAACAAAAAAGTACGAAAAACTAAGGCAACAAGAGAAGGGAAAACTCAATATTAGGGTGGTACCACAATGGTTCCGAAATACCACACAAACTAAAATACCACATGATATACAATGGCTGTTTTCGCTGCGCCCGAAGTATGCCCTCTCGACCGAAAATAAGAAATTTCCTATATTTAAGTTTATAGCAGACGGGTAAAACATTATACAAACGGCGAAAGGTAAGGAATCACAAGAAGTGGCAAGAAACAACTTCACGACACTGATACACGACCATCTAAAGAACAATACGATTTCCACACGAGACAAATTCACACGCAAAATACTGGAAGAGACAAAACGGTTCCTCAAACACAACAAACAATTACTGGTACTCAATGCCTACAAGGGCAACGCTACAGTGGTGATAGACAAAAACGAATACGATACAAAGATTCAGACACTGGTTAACGACACCCCTACCTACAGAGTTTTAAAACGCGATCCGACGAACAAGCTACAAGACAAAAACAATGAGATTGATCAAAGGATGTTCAACAGCGGCGCCATAGATATCCAGGAAAAGCGCAACCTACTGTGTAAAAATGCTATTACTCCCAGAATCTATGGATTACCAAAAATTCATAAAGAAGGTATACCACTACGACCTATTTTTCATCTATCGACTCCCCGTCATACAACCTCTGTAAATATGTCGTGATAATACTCAAAAATATCACTTGTTCCTCTAATTATAATGTCGATGACTCAACAGAATTTAAAAGTAAGGTCAATGGCACATATATTTATGATGACGAAAGCCTTGTTTCCTTGGACGTAGTCTCCTTGTTCCCAAGCATTCCGGTTGATTTACCCATTGAAATCATATCCGCAAAGTGGGAAAACATAAAAGAATATACATCCTTAACAAGGGAACTATTTATCACAATGGTGAAATTTTACATAAAAGAGAATCGATATTTTAAATACAATGAAAAAATATACGAACAACGTACAGGAATGCCCATGGGCTCAACAGCCTCCCCAGTCATAGCTGACATTGTCATGGAGGAGCTGCTAACAAGATTCGAAAATGAAACTACTAGCAAACCACGCCTACTTACAAAGTATGTAGATGACTTAGTTGCCATTGTAAAAACTGAAGAAATTGAAAACGTTCTCACTGAACTCAACAGCTCCAGCAGAAGCATTAAATTTAACAACATTATATATTGACTGGTACAGAAAACCCACAGCTTCGGGAAGACTAATTAACTATTATTCAAAACACGAAAAAAGTACAATAATAAATACCGCCAAAGGCTTCATAAGACGGGTACTTACAATAAGCGACAGAATGTACCACAAGAAGAATATCACGATCATCAAAAAAACTCTAGAGGAAAATGAGTTTCCAAGTAGCTTGATCAATAAACTGGTCCAAAATTTCTATACCAGAGCACGTAATGAACGTAAACCCGAAGAAGCAAATAACCGAATATACAAAGCGATAACCTATGTCCCAAGAATAGCAGAGAGGATCAAGAGATCGGATTTATATAACAAAGAAAAGGTCAAAATAGCGTTCACATACAACAATACGTTGAAACAAATTTATAGTAATACAAAGGACAGAATTCCAAAGGATGAGAAATCCAACGTAATATACAGAATCCCATACAACGGTGACGGGTCTCACTTATGCGAGGAGGTATATGTGGGGACAACAAAATTAAAATTAAAGACAAGGACTTCCGGCCATAAGTCCAATATTAAACTTAGGAACAACGCTTCGGAAAACAAAACGGCCTTAACGGCCCACTGTAAGGATACGGGCCACTATCCCGATTTCCAGAATGTTACTATATTGGACATAGAGAAACAATATAATAAGCGCTTCATCATGGAAATGCTCCACATTATGAACACGCCTAATGATAAGAGAATTAATTTTAAAAGTGAAACAGACCAATGCGCATATGCATATCGTAATTTATTGTTTAAGCAACAACACAAAATGCAAGTCTCATGGCGCACATGAAAGAAAGCAGCATATTTAGGATCAACAAATGTTGGATGACGACATATTCTTTGTTCTATTGTTTGTATCCCTATATATTTGTTTGTGCATATTTTTGTTTACACTTACTGTACTTTAAAATTGTATACATTTTTGATGTTTATTTTACTTTTGTTTTCCGAACATATGATCAGTCGATCAAGAATAACCACAAGTGTAAGTTGTGTCTCGTTTATATGTATACCTAGTTGCATAACATAAATTTTAATGACCATGTATCTGAAATGAATGTCCCCTTTTTATACATTTGTGTTTACTTACAGTCCTGAAGATGGCTTCAGACTGAAGCCGAAATATTGACAAATTAAAACAAGTAAGAACGGGACTGTCTTCCGCTGTGCCGAAGACTTCATACCTTTCATGAATGGGGCTGAACAATAATCTTATCCCGTTCGTAATCTCCGAATAATCGGATGTATAAGATAAGAAATATATAGTGAACAGATCTACATACCTTAACGATTTTTAAGATAAATATAAAATAAAAAACAGGTAGGTACTTTGTGTGAGGATGCAAAGTTTCAGGTTTTTTGTGGTCTGCGTGTAAAAACTATGACTACGAATCACGTATTTCAAAAATATATGACGAAAACGTAACTATTTGATGAAATTTGATGAATTTTGAAGATTCTAGCCGTAAAAAAGGGGTCAAAATGACAGTTTATATGAAGTATATAATATATATACGACCGATCTCTATGATTTTTTCAGACAACAATATATGCTATATACGTAAGCATTTTGTGAAATTTGAAGCTTCTAACTGTTAAAACGGGGCAGAAATTGCGCAAAGTTTCTTATCTGAACAATCGGTTGTATGAGATATATACTATGTGTACCACCGATCTCAATGATTTTTTCAGACATCAATATATGCTATACACGTAAGCAGTTGGTGAAATTTGAAGCTTCTAGCTGTTAAAATGGGGCCGAAATCGTAAAAAAAATATATATATACTATATATATACTATATATACCATCATATATATATTATATATATCACCGATCTCTATGATTTTTTGACACAACAATACATACTATATACGTAAGCAATCGGTGAAATTTGAAGCTTATAACTGTTAAAATGGGGAAGAAATTGCGCAAAGTTTCTTATCTGAACAATCGGTTGTATGGGATATATACTATATATACCACCGGTATCTATGATTTTCTCAGACAACAATATATGCTATACACGTAAGCATTTGGTGAAATTTGAACATATCTAAACGATTTTTAAGATAAATATAAAATAAAAAATAGGTAGGTAATCTGTGTGAGGATGCAATGCTTCACGTTTTTTGTGGTCTGCATGTAAAAACTATGGCTACGAATCACGTATTTCAAAAATATATGACGTAAACGTAACTATTTGATGAAATTTGATGAATCTTGAAGCTTCTAGCCGTAAAAAAGGGGTCAATATGACAGTTTATATGAAGTATATAATATATATACCACCGATCTCTATGATTTTTTCAGACAACAATATATGCTATATACGAAAGCATTTTGTGAAATTTGAAGCTTCAAACTGTTAAAACGGGGCAGAAATTGCGCAAAGTTTCTTATCTGAACAATCGGTTGTATGAGATATATACTATTTATACCACCGATCTCAATGATTTTTTCAGACATCAATATATGCTATATACGTAAGCAATCAGTGAAATTTGAAGCTTATAGCTGTTAAAATGGGGTAGAAATTGCGAAAAGTTTCTTATCTGAACAATCGGTTGTATGAGATATATACTATATATAGAACCGATCTCTATGATTTTTTCAGACAACAATATATGCTATATAAGTAAATATTCGGTGAAATTTGAAGCTTCTAGCTGTTAAAATGGGGCTAAAATTTGCGAAAATATATATATATATACTATATATATATACTATATATACCACCATATATATACTATATATACCACCGATCTTTATGATTTTTTCAGACAACAATATATGCTATATACGTAAGCATTCGCTGAAATTTGAAGCCTCTAGCTCTTAAAATAGGGCAGTAATTACGAAAAGTTCCTTATCTGAACAATCGGTTGTGGGGGATATATACTATATATACGACCGATCTCATAAATTTTTTCAGGCAACAATATGTGCAATATACGAAAGTATATGGTGAAGTTTGAAGCTTCAACCTGTTAAATTGGGTAAGATATTACAAAAATCCTCTTTTTCTGAAAAATCGGTTGTATGGAGGATATATGCTATAGTGGTCCGATCCGGTCGGTTCCGACAAATGTCTAATCGGACACCCAAATACACCTGCTCACCAAATTTTATCAAGATATCTCAAAAATTGAGGGACTAGTTTGCATACAAACAGACAGACGGACAGACGGACAGACGGACATGGCTAAATCAACTCAGCTCTTCAACCTGATTATTTCGGTATACTTAATGGTGGGTCTATCTATTTTCCTTTAAGGACTTACAATTTTCGGTTTCGTGACGAAATTAATATACCATTTCATTTTCATGAAAGGTATAAAAACCAATGAAATTTTAAACATTGTGTTTTATTTAACCACGGCCTTTAAGCTCGTTATTATTAACATAACATAAACGCATAAGGCTATAAAAATTACCAAAAATGTTCAAACGGAGAGCACTCCAAAAGAACGGAAACACCTTTAAGGTGTACCAAACCATCAAACACAAATATAATACACGGAACAACAGGGACATCAATCGATACCAGCAAAAAACACAACAAATTATTAAAATATCAGAGTCGACGAAATTTTTGGAGAGGTGCAAGCGAAGTGGAATAACACCAAATTTTTTAAGAGATGCAACAAAAGATATTATGTACATCATAAAAAACAACACCAATAACTGCAGAATTCCACGTAAGTACACAAACAAAGTTGTCACATTCATTAATCAAGTGCAGACGAAGCTTTTAAATATGATAATATGTATCAAACATGACCTCCTAAGGCAAAACAGAAGGGAGGCAAAAAGGCTGAGAACAGAAATCAATCACACTCTTAATTCTCACCATTCTACGAAAGTGAAAATATACTGTTGGACAATCTCACAAGCAATATTAAACAGAGACAAACAAAAAAGTACGAAAAACTAAGACAACAAGAGAAGGGAAAACTCAATATTAGGGTGGTACCACAATGGTTCCAAAATACCACACAAACTGAAATACCACCTGATATACAATGGCTGTTGTCGCTGGGCCCGAAATATGCCCTCTCGACCGAAAATAAGAAATTTCCTCTATTTAAGTTTATAGCAGACGGGGAAAACATTATACAAACGGCGAAAGATAAGGAATCAGAAGAAGTGGCAAGAAACAACTTCACGACACTGATACACGACCATCTAAAGAACAATACGATTTCCACACGAGACAAATTCACACGCAAAATACTGGAAGATACAAATCGGTTTCTCAAAACACAACAAACAATTACTGGTACTCAATGCCGACAAGGGCAACAGCTACAGTGGTGATAGAAAAAAACGAATACGATACAAATATTCAGACACTGGTGAACAACATCTCTACCTACAGAGTTTTAAAACGCGATCCGACGAACAAGCTACAAGACAAAAACAATGAGATTGTTCAAATGATGTTCAACAGCGGTGCCATATTTATCCAGGAAAAGAACAACCTACTGTGTAAAAATGCTATTACTCCCAGAATCTATGGATTACCAAAAATTCATAGGGAAGGTATACCACTACGACCTATTTGTTCATTTATCGACTCCCCGTCATACAACCTCTGTAAATATGTCGTGAGAATGCTCAAAAATATCACTTGTTCGTCTAAATATAATGTCGATGACTCAACAGAATTTAAAAGTAAGGTCAATGGCACATATATTTATGATGACGAAAGCCTTGTTTTCTTGGACGTAGTCTCGTTGTTCCCAAGCATTCCGGTTGATTTAGCCATTGAAGTCATATCCGCAAATGGTGAAATTTTACATAAAAGAGAATCGATATTTTAAAGACAATGAAAAAATATACGAACAACTTACAGGAATGCCCATGGGCTCACCAGCCTCCCCAGTCATAGCTGACATAGTCATGGAGGAGCTGCTAACAAGATTCGAAAATGAAACTACTAGCAAACCACGCCTACTTATAAAGTATGTAGATGACTTATTTGCCATTGTAAAAACTGAAGAAATTGAAAACGTTCTCACTGAACTCAACAGCTACAGCAGAAGCATTAAATTTACAATAGAGGTTGAGAAAGATTGTCAACTACCGTACTTAGACACGTTAATCAATAGGAGAAACAACAAATTATATATTGACTGGTACAGAAAACCCACAGCTTCGGGAAGACTAATTAACTATTATTCTAAACACGAAAAAGTACAAGAATAAATACCGCCAAATGCTTCATAAGACGGGTACTTACAATAAGCGACAGAATGTACCACAAGAAGAATATCACGATCATCAAAAAAACTCTAGAGGAAAATGAGTTTCCAAGTAGCTTGGTCAATAAACTAGTCCGAAATGTCTATACCAGAGCACGTAATGAACGTAAACCCGAAGAAGCAAATAACCGAATATTCAAAGCGATAACCTATGTCCCAAGAATAGCAGAGAGGATCAAGAGATCGGATTTATATGACAAAGAAAGGGTCAAAATAGCGTTCACGTACAAAAATATATTGAAACAAATTTATAGTAATACAAAGGACAGAATTCCAAAGGATGAGAAATCCAACGTAATATACAGAATCCCATGCAACGGTGACGGGTCTCACTTATGCGAGAAGGTATATGTGGGGACAACTAAATTAAAATTAAAGACAAGGATTTCCGGCCATAAGTCCAATATTAAACTTAGGAACAACGCTTCGGAAAATAAAACGGCCTTAACGGCCCACTATAAGGATACGGGCCACTATCGCGATTTCCAGAATGTTACTATATTGGACATAGAGAAACAATATAATAAGCGCTTCATCATGGAAATGCTCCACATTATGAACACGCCTAATGATAAGAGAATTAATTTTAAAAGTGACACAGACCAATGCGCATATGCATATCGCAATTTATTGCTTAAGCAACAACACAAAATGCAAGTCTCACGGCGCACATGAAAGAAAGCAGCATATTTAGGATCAACAAATGTTGGATGACGACATATTCTTTGTTCTATTGTTTGTATCCCTATATATTTGTTTGTGCATATTTTTGTTTACACTTACTGTACTTTAAAATTGTATACATTTTTGATATTTATTTTACTTTTGTTTTCCGAACATATGATCAGTCGATCAAGAATAACCACAAGTGTAAGTTGTGTCTCGTTTATATGTATACCTAGTTGCATAACGTAAATTTTAATGACCATGTATCTGAAATGAATGTCCCCTTTTTATACATTTGTGTTTACTTACAGTCCTGAAGATGGCTTCAGACTGAAGCCGAAATATTGACAAATTAAAAAAACCAATGAAATTTTAAACATTGTGTTTTATTTAACCACGGCCTTTTAAGGTCATTATTATAGACATAAGATTTATTAGTTTTAATCGATTAGTGTAAGGAGAAAGATTATACGGAGAGTCCCATAGAAGATTTCTCAAGGCGAAAAGTAAAAACTGTTTTTGAATTGATTCTAGTCTATCCACATGAACTTGATAACGCGGATTCCAAATTATCGATCCATATTCTAATTTCGGCCTCACCAATGATGTAAAAAGGGTTTTTGTAACGTAAGGATCACTAAACTCTTTTGCCCATCTTTTCACAAATGCTAAAACTCCTCTCGCTTTATTGACTGTGGCATTAATATGAGGGTTGAAACTAAGTTTGCAATTCATTGTAACTCCCAAGTCGACAAAAACATCAACGCTTTCCAGAGTTTGGCCATTGATTGTGTAAGAAGCTGGCTGTATGTTCCCACGTGAAAAACACATGGATTTACATTTTTCTATGTTGAGAGGCATAAAATTCGCATTACACCAAGTAACTAAACGATTTAAATCCGCCTGGAGTACAGCAAGTTCGTCAACCGACGCGTATGACTTAAAAAATTTTACGTCGTCGGCATACATTAAAATTTAAGAATATTTTGTAGTTGTGGAAACATCGTTTATAAAGATCAATAACAGAATAGGACCGAGATGGCTGCCCTGAAGCACACCGGAGGGAACATCGATGACATTCGAACAAATGTTTTTAAAAATGACTCTTTGTGTTCTACCGCAAAGATAGGAGGAGATCCAGCGAGTTAGGCCAGGTTGAAACCCAAGCAATTCGAGTTAATAAACAAGTAATGAGTGGCGTACTTTGTCGAATGCTTTGTTGAAATCAGCGTATATAACGTCGGTATGATGATTGTTTCTAAACCCATTAAAGACGTGAGTTGTAAATTCAAGCAAATTGGTTGTGGTTGATTTGGCTCTACAAAAGTCATGCTGAGAGCTATCTATCAATGTAGAAATCGAAAATGTAAGTTGATTAGTAACGATTTCTTCGAAAAGCTTAGGGAAAGCGGAGAGCTTTGCTATTCCACCATAGTTTTCAATAGACGACTTGCTTTCTTTTTTATGGAGTGGGATAAGAAAAGATTCCTTCCAAGCCGTCGGGAAAATGCCATTTTTTAAAGAGAGGTTAAACAGATAAGTAAGGGGCTGGTAAATGTATTCCGCACATTTTTTAAGAAAACATGTTGGGATCAAATCGGGACCGTATATGAAGGATTCTTTTAGGGTCTTTAGATGTATTAGAACATCTTCAGGCAACAAATGTGGGGCATATATTGAGTTACTAGAATGGAGCTCATACGGATATTTTGTAGGTGATGAATCAACCCCACAGCAGAAGGAAACCCGTTAGTTCTGCGTTTAGAATTTACGAAATCATAAAAAGACTTCGGGTTGCAAATAATGTTTCTTTTAATTTTACATATGTAAGCTTTATAACACATTTATTAAGTTCAAAATACTTATGACGGAAAACAGCGTACTGTGCATAATCAGAATGTAAACCGGTTCTCTTATATAATTTGAATAAGCGTGATTTCTTATTTTTTAAAACTTTTAAATCTTTAGTAAACTAGGCTTGCACTGGTTCAATGTACGAGCATGTGCGTTTGGGCACATGTTTTTCAAATAAAGTATAAATGATTTTATTAAAATGTTAAACGTTTTGCTCTACATCCTCTTTATATCGAGGCCACGTTATCTCAGAAAGCTCTTTATTTAAATTGTTGAAATTAGTTTTGGAAAAATCAAAGCGTCTGTTAGAGACACGTGTTTTGTTAGTGCAGCCGACTTCGTTGTTTATGATTTCGTAAATTATCTCAAGAGAAGGATGGTAAACGTCTTCTGGCAAAACAAGAGGTCCACACCGATTTATAGAGAATTTAGATATGTCGTCAACAAATGCTAAGTCTAAGAATTTTCCATACTTATTCGGAAAGAAGTTGATCTGATTAAGGCAAAGATCAGTAATTCCATCCAAAAAGTCATTGTTATGCATCTTGGATCATACGGGGACAATATTGTGATCAACGGTATTCCAAGATATATGTGGCAGGTTAAAGTCACCTAAAACAATCATTGAGTCCGTGGGCTTTATAATCGAATTGACTGATTGTAACAGTGAAATATGGTGCATATACACTGATAGATCAGAAGACGGTGAAATATAGCAAACGGCTAAGTAAATATGACCCCGGCCTAGTAAGATTCGGATGCATTTAAACTCGATGGAATCAACTTCGGATAAATTAATATCTTCAGATGGAATTGAAGAATGTACAGCTAGCAAGACACCACCTCCGGTCCTATATCATTTCTATAGGTCTGATACCCACCGCAAAAAATTTCGGAATTTAAAACATTGGGTTTCAGCCATGTTTCGGTAAAAGCAATAATATTATAGTTACAGTGAATGGTTTTCAAATACAAGTCAGTTAATTTAGTATTTAAGCCTCTAACATTTTAATAGTAAATGCTTAAGCAAGATGTTAAATTAAGTTTTTTTGATCGGAAATTTGACGAGGAATTTTTGCTACATTTTGAGTAATCTCAATAGTCTTATGCACAAATTCGCGAACATAAGCCCCTGGCGGCCAAAATGCGCTGTCCAAAAGTTTATCAAAATCTCTTGAGTAGACAACAATTCTAAATGAAGAAATGTTTCTTTCGTAATTAAATTTAAATTTTCTTAAAGTCATGCCGTCAGCCTTAATTTTCGAAGTGACATAAGACTTGATATCCTCAACGGAAGTGTCTTTGTCAAAGCGAGATACAATAATCGATTTTTTGAGCGGGACTACAACCAGCTTCTTAGCCGGTGCTTCTGAATAAGAAGTCACAGATTGAGAAGTTACAGTTTCAGAAGTTATAGTTTCAGAAGTTACAGTTTGATACTCTAAGGTTTTTTCCGCGGCCTTAGAAGTGGATGGAAGCACAGCTTGCGGATTAGGGAAAGCCAAGTCTATGAGCTCCACTTGCGTGTTCTGAGCAGGATTAAGATTCAAAGCGTTAGGTGAGTTTTCAGAGTGTGTTTGTTTATTATCGGGGTTGTTGTTATTTCTATTTAAACAATGCGGTAACTCATCCAAACACTTGAAAGATTTGAACAAGCTATCGTATTGATTGAACTTTTCTGTGATTATGCAAAACTCTTTAGCAATTTCAGAAAAAGCATTTCGTATTTGTCTAAACAGTTTAAATAGATCAACCTCAGTTGATCTGCATTTAATGCATGACAAACGTACTCCCTTCTCCCCATCATTGACAGTGTCAACAACTCTAGCCGTCAGTTCCGCGCACTTTCCATGGGCGAACCCATCGCAAAGCCAGCAAGAGACAAAACGTTCGGACTCGCTTTTTACTTGACAGTTTTTGAAAATGCAAGTCATTTTTTGTAGAAAGATAATGAAAATAGACTAGTATAAGAACATAGAAATGATAAAGATATGTTTGTAAATTACAAAGAAAAAACAGTTGAAATAGCACTGACAATGAGAAAGGTTATATATAAAGCAACTCTGAAAGTTTGGGAGCTTAGCGGTAGCTAGCAGTTTTAGAGTCACTGTCACTTGACACTTAAAAAGCGACGCAAACAGCTGCGAAGACAGTTAATAGCGAGAAAAACAAAAACTGTGCGCACAAAAACATGTTCATGAAAGGTATAATAACCACTCGCCACTAACATAAAACTACGGGAAACTTATGTAGATGATGTCCTCTCTGGCGGGAACGATATACAGCCCACTCTCAATTATTTGCCCCAAACTATCGAAGCTCTTAAATCGGCAAAAGTACTTGACCTTGAATAGCCGAATTGAAAAATTAAGCCCGGAAAAAATATTCAATTATTTTAAAAAACTGCACTGGAAGCGCTTAAAAATATCTTTCCTCTGTAAATGGGGTTAACTTCTATCTATAAGAGTGGCCAGCAACCAGAATAACGAAAAATAATTACCAGAATTCAGTACTATAATGTATGTAGGTATGCAAATTCGCCGTGCTTTGTATTTTCTGTTGTTTCGTTTTTCTTGCACTTGTTTTTAATAATGCGATCGTAAATCGCTATTATTTTTAACTTGGATAATTCATTACGCGATTGTTATCGACAATAACGCGGTGCGAGTGATTTTGTTTTTATACGAATATGTGATAATTAAGATCGCGGGTTCGTATCGAGCTCAAGGCCTAACAATAATTTTTTATCATTATTATTGTTATGATAAATTTTTTCTTAATTGAAAAAATTTTTAAGTTAGAATAGAAGAAAGAAAAAATTTAGACAACTGCCAAAGCTCGTTGTATAGATCCATTTCGGGAACTGCTAAATTCCTTCATCGGCAACGTTTAGGCGCCGCTGCTATAACCATTCAGCCATCACAGCGGTTTTTTGTTTGTCTTCATTAATCCTACTTCTATTCTGGTTCGTGCCAATTGATATTCACAACACTGCGACATCTGTTGCAGAATGGATGTGAAAATTGGACTTGTTTATTTTATTGCAATTTCTAGTGCAGTGCTGCGTTGTTGTATATTTGTACCACCAATGCAAACAAAAAAAAAAACAACAATAGAAATTTGAACCCGCTCGGTAAAAATGAGAGGAAAATCTCAACATTTTTTCACGTATTTAAAAATGAATTAATTTCGAAAAAAATAAAAACATTCACTGCCAATTAATTTATCACTTTTGGTATTGTTTATGTCCGTCCGGCGCGAGTCGAAGAGTTTTCAAATGGAAGAGTTTTCCAAGTATTGGAAAAGAAAGGAACAAATGCAAAATCACTCGCGCACAATACGAAAACATTATTATTATAATTTTTTTTCCAAAACTTTGCGAAAATCACTCGATCTCTATGTATATATGCCTTTTCTAAATTTATTATTTAGCACAATAAACAGAAAAACTCGCCTGTGATTATTGGTGACTATGTTTCGATTTGTTTTGAATTTGTATGTTTGTGTTTATAGAATATATGTAAATATTTTGTAGTTGTGCCGGCGATTTCCTTTTGTAGGTCTTTGTAGCTTTTTTGACACTTGATGGCTGGTGATATTTTCCTATTTGATGTCAAAGCTTTGAGGAAAAATTACTCGAATCAATCTCAGATTTTATTGTCTTAGATACAGAATTCTTCTAATTCCAGGACACGAGTTCTACTAAAACTATAGCAATACGATGGAACGCATTAACTGACTCGTTTTCGTACTCATACGACCCAATTCCCTACTCCAAGTCAAATACAAAATGGCAGGTACTCCCAGCCGTAGCGAAACTTTTTGACCCCGCAGGATGGCTATCGCCAATAATAATTTTAGCCAAAATACTCCTCCAAGAGTTCTGGTTAGAAGAAACCGACTAGGATACATGAGCCAAACCAGAATACTTTTGCAAATGGGACAATTTCCGCGAAAGCCATCAGAAGTATAAACATCTCTCCATGACTGCAGTTCTACCCTTATAAATGCATCAAAATCTACGGTTTTTCTGATGCCTCCGGAAAAGCATGTTCTGTGTGTATTTGTGGCTTATATGTAGGTTCGCCAAAAAATTTTCCAACACAATGCCTGACTGAGGTGAATATTTAAAAGATAAACGTCTCAAGTATAAAAACAACAAAATACTTTCATATTGAACAAATTATCAAGCTTTAGGCCAGACAAAGTATATGAAATGAAACCACCGAATGATTTTTATATAAAACATATATTTGTCATGTATTCTTATTTTCGATATTTCATCTTCAGGACTGAAAAACAAGAATTGCATTAAAACCAAGAATTGCATTATAAAAACTTCTCAAGTACATACTTCATTATTGAATATATCTATTCGACTAATTTAACAATTTGAAAAATGTACATAAGTACACAAAAGGTATGTAAACAATTAAAAACCGTAATTATAAACAAAAGATTACAGAAATAATTTTACATTCACTTCTGATGACAAAATATAAACGGACACAATTTTCTCATCACGGACCACTGTTGTTGCTTATTAGTTTTCTATAAGCAGAGGCGCACTTGTCTGTATCTGCTTTAAAATTCATTTGTTGATCTCTCGGAATATTAATAATATGTAGCATCTCTAATGTATATCTCTTGTTATACCCTCTCTCCTGCTGCAGTATTGCTACATTTTCCAAATCAGGAGAATGACCGGTGGCTCTGCAAGGTTGTGTTAAAGCCGTTGTGCAGTCATTAGGGTGGTCCCTATTTTTATAAGCTTTTATTTACTTTCACTTTTGTTGTCTGTAATGGAATCTTGCAAGTTAAATTTGATACACTTCCCGGTGTCCGATTGAGCTGAAATTTTGCACACATGTATAACTCCGATGACAATGCAATATTACTTTGTTAGAATTCGATAAATTAATCGATAACACAGTTATCGGTAAAGATTTGTATTTACTTTGGCATAACAGCCTAAGTCCCATACAAACACGCCGGTACCTATCCGTGGATTGTGATATTTGGACGTGGTGAATCACGTGTCACGCGTGGTGAATCTCATCGCTTGCGAAAAGCGGAGACACAACCCTCTGTTGTATTTCTGTGTATAACCAACATAGCTGAATTTTTAAGGCTGTTTAACCCTGTAATCTTTTCTGTAATTTATTTTGCTTTTGGAAAAATTACCTATTTGAAAAAAGCTGGCTGAAAAATATTGGCATAACAGCTTAAGTTAAATCAAGAATGGAAAATCTTTGGAAAATTTGAGCAGATGTGGCAATTTCGCGCGTCCGTTGAACGAAATATTGACAATCTGCTGATCATCGCTAAGAAATTAGCGACATTCCATCAACTAAGCAGCACTTTAGCAATACTACTGTTATTATTTGGCCGCTCAAACACACAAATATTAATTGTGCATTAAATCTAAAATATACAAATACACCATAATAATTTACACGGCCAAAGCCATAATAATTCACACGGGTCATCAATTCTTTCTCTGATTCAAAATCTGAACTACCAGCGCTACCGTCAACAGCTGAGTGTCATCACTGCCAGTAGCGCCAATAACACCAAACTCGTGCCTGACACACAAAAGTCGTTTCACTCAATAGCGCAAGTAAAATGTACTACGCACTCACTACTAAGAAGCGTCAAAAATTCGCTTGGAGTAATTTCGTCAATGAGCTACCATTGAGCTGGCACCGCATTGGCGCTGGCGCCATGCAATTTACATCACTAAAATTGCGCGAATGCCCAAGCTCATGACTTCAATACTTATATTTACAATGCTTTAAACTTTAAATACACCTCTGAAGTTGCTGCGCATAAAATGTGTACTAATAAATTCCAATACGCATTATACGCAGATGTAACTGATATATGTGTTTTTGTTTCACCCCCTATACTTATATTTAAAGCTTTTATAAGAACAAGCTTCTATTACTTGTTAATAAAACGAACTAAAAAGTAAAAAATAAAATTAAAGAAAAAAAAACTTTTTTAAAAATTAGCTTTTATTATTTTGGTTAATAAAATTAACTAAAAAGTAAACAATAAATTGACTCTAAAGAAATATAACACTTTATAAGTTCATTGTAAGCTTAAACGATAATTAGGCTTTTTCGTCTGCGACAAAAAAATTCTATATTGTAAATAATTATATATTTTTAACATTAAAACTTTACACCTAAATTATTAAATCTTACAGTTTATATCACAGTCCTAATTGTTCTAATAAAAGCGTGTTACATTGCGATAGCAAGAAAAGGAGATCCTAAATGTTCTTAATTATACCATCAAAATTTAACACGTTTTTTATTAGAACAATTAGGACTGTGATATAAACTGTAAGATTTAATAATTTAGGTGTAAAGTTTTAATGTTAAAAATATATAATTATGTACAATATAGAATTTTTTTGTCGCAGACGAAAAAGCCTAATTATCGTTTAAGCTTACAATGAACTTATAAAGTGTTATATTTCTTTAGAGTCAATTTATTGTTTACTTTTTAGTTAATTTTATTAACCAAAATAATAAAAGCTTGTTTTTAAAAAAGTTTTTTTTTCTTTAATTTTTTACGTTTGATTTATGCGCGGGAACTTGTCTTTAATTTGGATTTTGTAGTGCCCACATATACTTTCCTGCATACGTGGAACCCGTCACCTTTGCATGGAGTTTTGTATATTACGTCAGATTTCTCGTATTTTTCGATCTTGTCTTTTGTATTACTGAAGATTTTTTGCTTTGTATTGTTGTAAGTAAAAATTAATTGCCTCGCTCATGGTGACATATATTTGAATATTTTATTCTGCTTGAGAGTCCGGAAATACATGTAGTAGCGATATATATATGATATCGTTGTCATCCATTATTTTCTCTCTGTTGGCTTTTGTGTAGTAGTCTCGAATATAGCCGTTTATTAAGTGTATCGGAAAGCCATTGTCTGTAAGTATTTTTTTGATAATTTCTAATTCTTAATTGTTTACATACTTTTTGTGTACTTACGTATATTTTTCAGATTTTTAAATTATTCTATAATGTAAGTGTGTACTTGAGAAGTTTTTATAATTTTGATTTTAATGCAATTCTTGTTTTGTTGTTGACTTCAGATTGAAGTCGATATATCGAAAATAAAAATATATGACAAATATATGTTTTATATAAAAATCATTCGGTGATTTTATTTCAAGTAATTTGTCTGGCCTAGAGCTTGATAATTTGTTCAATAGTACCATTGAAGGCCGATAAACTAACAATAATAACAAAATACTTTCAGATATATTTAGCCGTCTGATAATTGCAAGTTACATGGTATATATATACAATGTATATAATATGTACATACTTACATACATATATACATATATGTAAACTTATAACATCAGAAAAGCAGTTCACTTATCTTATAACTTTAAACGGGCAATTCTTGTATATTTGAATAGCCGAACGATCTCGGGAATAGCTCAACCGATTTAAATGAAATTTGGCACAGAGATAACGGAGTATCTTCTAAGACTTTCTGCCTAGGTGTTGCCACTCAGAATGTTTCAAAAGGTTGCCACCTATTCGAAATTAAAAAAGTGCATGAGATATACCGATATGGGTATCAAACGAAAGGTATTTCAACCCGCATTACAATAGGGGCATTTTTGAGTAGGGTTGCCATTTAGGGTTGCCACCTATTCGAAATTAAAAAAAATTACATGAGATATGCCTATAAGGGTATCAAATGAGATATGCCGATATGGGTATCAAACGAAAGGTATTTCACTCCGCATTACAATAGGGACATTCATATCCTATTAAAGCTTTAAAGTAGAACATTAAAGTTAAAAATCTTCGTAAAAAATCTTACATATGATTCGACTTACTTTTCTTAATTTCACACACGCTAATAAAATTGAAATGCAATATCAAGGCACCGTGGCAAATTCTGGCAAAATATATTTAAATGAATATTTTTGGCAAATATGAAGTGAATAATTGCAATTTCTCATAGATTACTATTAGAAAGATTTCTCAACATAGCAAAAAGTTATCTCACCATTGTAATTTACTGCCGTTGGACACTAGAGCCATATGTTCAATTTGAAAACGACATTAACCATTTAACTATTTACCAACAGATGGCGCTTAAGGAATCAAGTTGACATTTAATTAAACTAACTGGTAGTTTTCATAACTGATAGTTGTCATTCGTGAAATTTAAAAGTTTTTGGAATGTAATAAAATTGTGAGACATTCATTTGAAATTAATAATTCGGCGCATGAAGATATTCGACCTAAATAACTTAGTTCTCGATTTCACTAATTGTCATAACAATCCCTGGAATTACCCATTTTCAAATTTTTCTTTCCTGTTCACTTTGCGGTTAGTGTTTGATATGTTTTTGAAATCTATTTTTAAGGAAATCAAATATTGGTAAATAAAAATATATATGTACATATAAAAAAAGCAGAGTTTGATTAATGATGACATGTAGAACAAAGTATGTTATGCGGCATACTCGAAGATTGGCGAGCAAAGTTCGGTCGCCCAAGTACTTTTATTTAACAAAGTAAAAGAGACCAGTACTTGGTTTTCACAAACGGAGTTTAAAGCTTGTATTAAAGGTACTGCGATTTCATTTCAAAAATACCGAAAAATAAAATAAAATAAAAACATTTTTTCGTGTTTCAGGAATAAAAGTTGCGACAACCCGTTTTTTTTTTAACATTTTATGATTTTTATTATTCCACTCATATTTTTCTGCTGAAGCAGTTCGTGTTGTAGCTGAACGTTGGTTTTTATTTTATGGTAGAATGCTTAACAGTCCTCGTCACTATTTATTTGAATGCTCAATAACTCTGCTAAAACAGAAATACGCATTCGACCACGTTACTCGGACCATTGATATTTCGCAAAGAAAAATGTCCGCTCCACTGCGGAAGATATCCCTGGAATGCACAAAGCAAACTCCACTATTTTCATTAAAATTATTTTAATATGAGTTAGCTCAGCTATTCGTATCCATCTACGCAGGTTATTGCTTTAAATTTTTATGTTACTTTTACAGTATCTTCAATGTCATTGACTAGTGAAATTTCATCAAAAGCCACTTTTTTCATCAGATCCAACAACTAGAATTGCGTTCTGAAAAAGGGATAGGCTTCCATGTAGGAACAATGTATATATTTCGTTCATAGAGTTACTAAAATATGATTCAATTTCTCCGTTCAGATGCCACGTGGTTTAAATTTTTCCCAAATTATTAAATAAATTATAAATTAAAAATTGCTTGAAATAAATGTTTGCATACATTTAAAAGCAATGAGGGCAGTCCCCACTTTATTCATACAAGTAGACAATATTGGTTAATTCTTTGTAGTTCTATAAATAGAGCAAAAGCAAAAATACCAGTTTCATTGAAACCGCCAACAAAAAGCATAACTTTAACACGTGATTGCATACAAAGTATGTACTGTGCAAAAAGAATAAAATATGCAAGGAAGGCAATTGGGATAAAGTCTTTGGTAAGGATATATTTCTGTAACGCGGTTGAAACATATTCTGTTAAAATGTTCGATGTTTGATTCTTACACCGCATTTGAAGTTTAAGTATCTTACAAGGATTGGTAAGTTCTTAACATCTTTTCTGTTCGAAACGCCTATCAGAATTGTTAAGAAATTTGCCATCTTTTGTATTACTGAAGATTTTCTGCATTGTATTGTTGTAAGTAAAAGGTAATTGCACTCGCTATTGGTCATATATATTTGAATATTCTATACTGCTTGAGTGCCCGGAAATATATGTAGTAGTGATATATATATGTATGTTATCGTCGTCGTCCATTATTTTCTCTCTGTTGGCTTTTGTGTAGTAGTCTCGAGTATAGCCGTTTATTAAGTGTATCGGAAAGCCATTGTCTGTAAGTATTTTTTGATAATTTCTATATTTTTGTCATGGTAGATTACGTCACTGATGGAGAGAACTCTTCGAATAAAGTTTTTGGTTGTGTTAATTATTGTAGATTTATTGTGTTTGGGGTATAAATTAATCAATCTGCCTGACGCTGTAGGATTTTTGTACCAATCGAAGAAAAGCTGGTTGTATTTTCGTCTAACTAATACATCTAGAAATGGTATTTCTCCATCTTTTCGACCTCCCATGTAAATTTTATGGACCTTATATAACCGTTTAAGGTGTTAAATATATCGTTACAGCGTTCGTTTTGACGATAGCAAAGAAGTCGTCCATATATTTGGTAAGTAAGCGGGGCTTATGAGGTGAGTCTTCTTCAAATTTCGTTAGCAGATCTTCCATAACTATGTCTGCTAAAATCGGTGATGCCGGTGACCCCATAGGCATTCCAGAGCGTTGTTCGTAAAGTTTATTATTAATTTTGAAATACATGTTATCCTTTATACAAAAACGTACCAGTGACGCCCTAACGGCTTTAACACAACATTGCAGAGCCACCGGTCATTCTCCGGATTTGGAAAATATAGCAATGCTGCAGCAGGAGGGAGGGTATAACAAGAGATATACATTAGAGATGCTACATATTATTAATACTCCGAGAGATCAACGAATGAATTTTAAAGCAGATACAGACAAGTGCGCCTCTGCTTATAGAAAACTAATAAGCAACAAGCAAAGGTGTCTAAGTTCGGGTATAACCGAACACTATATACTTAGCGTGAGCATCAATTGTACATTTCATTCCAGATAAATTACTTTTCTACATAACACGTGGCACCGCTCAATTAAAAAAAATGTCTCCACATTTCCTCTTACAATAAAACTTGATAAGTGAAATATCATTGATTCAAAACTATTTTTTGCTAATTTATAGCTTATTATTCTAGCCTACCACCCTTTTAAATTTCTTTTATATCTAAGTTGCCGTGATCTTTAACTGATCATATCCAATTTTACTAGACATTTTTTCTGCTATAAGGAAAATATGTGTACACAATTTCATTACGATATGTTAATTTTTCTTCGAGTTATGGCTCCCGAAACATAGAAAATTGCTTAGTCGTAAAAGGGGCGGTGCCGAACCCATTTTCAAAAATTTTAGTGTTTTCGAATTTAATGTTATAATTCAATTAAAAAGTAAAATTTTATTGATACAAAGCTCTTTTTCGCTAAGATATAGCTATTTTATACGTCCACGACCCTTTTAAAAATCTTTTATATAAAATGTGGGCGTGGTTATCATCCGATTTCGCTCATTTTCAATACCAATCTATTCTGGGCCCAGATAAGCTAGTATACCAAATTTGGTGAAAATATTTACTAAAGTTATCGTGCTAACGGACGGATGGACGGACGGACGGACATGGCTCAATCAATTTTTTTTTCGATACTGAAAATTTTGATATATGGAAGTCTATATCTATGTCGATTCCTTTATACCTGTACAACCAACCGTTATCCAATCAAAGTAAATATACTCTGTGTGCAAAGCACGCTGAGTATAACAACAGTGGTCCGTGATGAGAAAAGTTTGTCCCTTTGTATGTTGTCATCAGAAGTCAATGTATAATTGTTTGTGTAATATTTTTTTTACAATTATGGTTTTTAATTGCTTACATACTTTTTGTGTACTTATGTATATTTTTCAAATTGTTAAATAATTCTAATAGATACATTCAATAATGTAAATGTGTACTTGAGAAGTTTTTGGTTTTAATGCAAGTCTTGTTTTTCAGTCCTGAAGATGACTTCAGATTGAAGTCGAAATATCGAAAATAAAAATACATGACAAATATATGTTTTATATAAAAATCATTCGGTGATTTTATTTCATATACTTTGTCTGGCCTAGAACGAATGAATTTTAGAGTAGATACAGACAAGTGCGCCTCTGCTTATAGAAAACTAATAAGCAGCAACAGTGGTCTGTGACGAGAAAATTTTATCCGTTTGTATGTTGTCCATAGAAGTCAATGTATAATTGTTTGTGTAATATTTTGTTTACAATTACGGTTTTTAATTGTTTACATACTTTTTGTGTACTTATGTGTATTTTTCAGATTTTTAAATTAGTCGAATAGTTACATTCAATAATGTAAGTGTGTACTTGAAAAGTTTTTATAATTTTGGTTTTAATGCAATTCTTGTTTTTCAGTCCTGAAGATGACTTCAGATTTAAGTCGAAATATCGAATATAAAAATATATGACAAATATACTTTTTATATAAAAATCATTCGCTGATTTTATTTCACATACTTTGTCTGGCCTAGAGCTTGATAATTTGTTCAATAGTACCATTGACGGCCGATAAACTAAACCGTCTGAAAATTGCAAGTTACATGGTGTATATATACAATGTATATAATATGTACATACTTACATACATACATATATATATGTAAACTTATCATATCAGAAAAGCAGTTCACTTATTTTATTTAACAAAGTAAAAGAGACCAGTACTTGGTGTTCACAAACGGAGTTTAAAGCTTATATTAAAGGTACTGCGATTTCATTTCAAAAATTCCGCAAAAATAGAATAAAATATAAAATTTTTTGTTGTGTTTCAGGAATAAAAGTTGCGACAACCCGTTTTTTTTTAACATTTTATGATTTTTATTATTCCACTCATACTTTTCTGCTAAAGCAGCTCGTTTTGTAGCTGAACGTTGGTTTTATTTTATCGTAGAACGCTTAACAGTCCTCGTCACTGTTTATTTGAATGCTCAATAACTCCGCTAAAACTAAAATACGCATTCGACCACGTTACTCGGACCATTGATATTTCGCAAAGAAAAATATCCGCTCAACTGCGGAAGATGTCCCTGGAATTCACAAAGCAAACTCCACTATTTTCATTAAAATTATTATAATATGAGTTAGCTCTGCTACCTCCGCTATTCGTATTCATCTGCCTACACAGGTTATTGCTTTAAATTTTTATGTTCCTTTCACAGTATTTTCAATGTCATTGATTAATGAAATTTCATCAAAAGTAACGTTTTTCATCAGATTCAACAACTAAAATTGCATTCTGAAAAAGGGATAGGCTTCCATGTAGGAACAATGTATATATTTCGTTCATAGAGTTACTAAATTGAAGAATTTTGATTCTTACACCGGATTTGAAGTTGAAGTATCTTACAAGGATTGGAAAGAACTTAACATCTTTTTTCTTTGCGAAACATCTATCAGAATTGTTAAGAAATTTGCCATCTTGAGTTCATTTAGGACTACTAAGGCTCAATAACCCCGACCCTCAATGTTTCCAATTTAGTTTTACCAGCACTTAATTATTTATTAATTTGGGGGAGGAATGGTATGCTTTGAAACTTACGGCGTTATTATTTATAACGCAAAGCGACGCGAGGAGTCACTTTCACCTAAGTGAAACCAAATTCGTATCATATAAGAGCATTCATTCACTTCAGTGACTCTCGGTGAATATCGGTGATTGCAGGTGATTGTCTTACGTTTTTTCGTATCATATAGCGACGCAAAGTGTCACGAACATTCATTTTTGCTGTCAAAATATTCACTTGCTTCTGGGTCGCGTTTGCTTCATTCACTTCGCTTTTTTATTGGTGTTTTTTTATCATTTCGTCAGAAAAATTATTGAAATATTCCACAAACAGCCGATAAAGGTTATATTTAGAGCTTCGTTCAATGTGGATGCATATTTCGTCAAATTTTACAGAAATAAAAAAAGCGAAACCTATAAAATTTGTAGCCAGGAACCCAAACTGTTATTTTTTTTGTAATAAAAGTCCTTCAGAAAAAATTATTGTTGGTATGGCCTAGAAGGTTCAATGTGGTCATATTAAATTGTTACCGAGATGGTCGAGCTTGTACGGTAATGGTGCTTGTTACCGGAACCTACCGGATATATATCCGGTAAAGGACCATCAACGCAGATAACACTCCCCGAAACCTTCGGGGATTTTCTTTATCGCTACAACAACAACAACAATGAAATGAAATGCTAAACAAACAGTTTCTGTTGAATACCCAGAAACCTGGGCATTCATATATTTCATATTTCATGTCTTTATTAAGTCAAATGGTAACAACCTTACTGACTAGATTACAGGTTAACTTAGTACTAATTTAACGATTTTAAAGTAAGATTTACTGAGATAAGTAATAGGACTCAATGCGTGCCTTAAACAGAGACCTTGGCATGGCAAAGTCCAGGTCAAGACTTCTGGATAGGCGATTAAATTCTACAAGACCTCTTAGAAGAGGTGCGAAACTGAAGTAATTCGAACGCAGCACTTCAACGCGGAATGTACTGTGAAAGCGGAGAGCTCTGTTAGGGACATTGAAAGTCAACTGCCCAAGTAGTTCTGTGCAGTCAATTGCACCGGATATTATGTCAAAAATAAACATTACGTTTTGAACAAGACGTCTAACTTCAAGTGGCAAGACATTGATAAGCATGCATCTTGCATTGTAGGGTGGCAGGGGATTAACAAAGTGCAGAGCAAATCGTATGAACTTGCGCTGAATTCTTTCAATTCTTAAAGAGTGTGAAGAGTATATGGGATTCCAGATGACTGATGCATACTCTAACTTGGAACGCACTAAGGCACTGTATAAGATTTCCCTGGTATATGGGTCCTTGAAATCCTTGGCATATCGTCGCAAGAAAGCTAAGTTGTTATAAGCCTTTGGTATGAGAAAGTTCACATGATTACAATAAGTAAAAGATGTGTCAAAAATTACGCCAGGATCGCGAAACTCATTAATTGACGCAAGAGTTACATTTGAAATCGAGTACCCGAATGAAACCACATTCGTAGACATAGTATAGGTGATGTGACAGCATTTACTAATATTGAGTCGCAGATTATTTTGACAGGTCCAATCATTTATAGCATTCAGATCTTCTTGCAGACGCAATGCATCAGAAGTACAGGAGATTCTCCGAAAGAGTTTTAAGTCGTCAGCATAAAGCAAATAATTCGAATAGTTTATGCATGAGCCAACATCATTAATAAACATTAAGAACAAAATAGGACCAAGGATGCTACCTTGTGGTACACCCGAAATTGCTGAGAATTCATAAGACTTAGTTCTCTCGATTTCAACAAAAGATATTCTATTTTCCAAATGGGACTTCAGCCACGACAGAAAGCTTGAGTAAAAGCCCATGTTTTCAAGTTTCCACAGAAGTAATTTGTGCGAAACTGTGTCAAAAGCCTTGGAAAAATCCGTATATATGGTGTCAACTTGATATCCATCCTTAAACGCAGAGACACAAAACTGAGAGAAAACAGCCAGATTTGTAGCAGTCGAACGTCCCGCAATGAAACCATGCTGACATGGATCGACTATTTTATTTACAGCGAATGATACTTTGTTTTTAACTACCTTTTCAAAAAGTTTTGAACATGTTGACAGTTTGGATATTGGCCTGTAATTCTTTACTTCATTTTTATTGCCTGACTTGAAGATAGGAGTGATAGACACCAGCTTCCAGCGATCAACAAAAACTCCAGTCGATAGCGAAATATTGAAAATGTGGCACAGTGGCACACAAAGAGAAATACTACAATTCTTAAATAAAAAGAGGACAATCCATCAATATCATTTTTGATTGAGTTCTGTAAGGAGGAAATACCCAAGATAATATCGGTTTCAGACAAGGACAGAGACCCAAAGTCTAAAGTTTTGGGGCTATCAGTAAGATACCTGTTATCAAAGTTATCGGCATCAAAAACAAACGTAGATTTGAAAAAATCAGCAAAAAGATTTGCCGAATCGACCAAACTGTTGGAGCAAATGTCATTAAATTTGACACAGGTAGGTATATTAGAACAACCTTTCTTTGAACGAACATAGTTCCAAAAAGATTTAGGATTAACTTTTAACTCATCTTCAACTCGTCGTTTGACACCGCTCTCGATATTTTTAGACGCGTATTAGCAGTCGACCCCTCCACTAGACTATTACCAAATCCTCAAATCGATTGCCGGCAGTACTTGAGAAAAAGATAAAGAAACATACAAAATTCAGCCGCAACTGAAAAATAATCAAGCAACTGGTTTTAAAAACATTAACAATCAGACAATCAATATTGCAATTTACACTGTTTTCTTTTTTTACAATTGTCAGGAGTTTCGCTGCAATATTGCCAGCTCGTTCAAACAAAGTTATTTCGAAAAAATTGCACTGCAAAATTTTCCGAAATAACAAAAGTAAAAGTGGCTATACTGCCTACGTATTGGGTTTGACAGTCTCAGTGAATACGTAGTGACTACGTAAGAGGACAAACGCGAATACGTAAGAAGTTATAAAATACGAATTCTGGGTGAATGTGAGTGAATGAAACGCAAACACTCACGGTGACATACATAATACGGGCCTTAAATAATGCTTTGCGCAATGATATGCAAATATCATTTCCTTAGCTATACATTGCAGTTCAGGATTTGTTGCGTCTTGCTTTTTAAAGCTTCCGAAATGAAATATTTTCGAATAACTTTCATGCCATCTTTGTGTTAATTTGATTGCAAATGTCTCTCGATGTCAGTTTTTCCTCTAGGTTCAAATGAAAAAACAGATTTAAAAATTGTACATGCTACTTTTGAATTGTTTTCGGTTTTAAAGAAGCCGTACTCCGTTTTCAACTACTCCGTAAATAAGCACTTCCCCATTTGAAATTTTCAAAAATGACCAAAAATAAAACATAACCTACAAATTATGTGAAGCTTACGAATCAGCAATTAATATTTTTTAAGAAATTACTTACGATCAGCTGATGACATTGGCGATGACACTGAAATGTAGCAAGAAGTTATCAATAATCGAACAAAGCATATACTTACGCTGCGTGTACACTAGGCAACACTGACTACGTCTAAAATTAGTGAAAGACCTAGGAAAAGTAAGTACAGATGCAATATTATAATGTTCGAAAAACGCCTCGCAAAACACTATGTTAGCCTGATTGCCTGACAGGGTGTTTGAACCCTGTATATCAGGCAAAATATCTGACGTATGGAAAGCCTACCTATATGTACCGTTTCATCCGTCACACTAAAAAACGCCCGATTCCCAACTCGATAGTTCTCACCTACGGCTAATTGTACGACGCTTAAATGAAATGCATAATGCTAAGGCGACGCCATGATTTCCCAGCAGAAATCAGTCAGCTGAAATAATCAAACCTCATCAGCAAATAAAGCGCCTTCCAAACTCTAAGTCTCATGCTAGAAGATGGCATTCTCCGAATTGACGGTCGTTTAGTTAACGCTAATATGCATGAGTTATAACGAAGGCTGTCCAATCAGTGTTCCAGATATATTGAAGTTCTGCTCTCTATTTTAGTTTATTTTAGATTTGTTTAGTTTCGAGTTTAGTTTATTAATAAATTTGTACAAGTGAGGGACCTACTTCGTAAATCCTGTAGAGAACAGTTTAACAAAGCCAAATTCTTTGATAACGGGTCACAATGGCTACAATACAAGGACAAACTAAGGACCTACAAAAAAGCCCTGAGACAAGCGAAGAGAACTTCATGGAGAAATTTCTGCACTGGAGTCGAAAGTGTCGTGGACACATCCAGGCTACGGTGCGTGCTTTCTAAGACGCAAACAGCTATTAGCTTTCTGCGGAGACCGAATGGTACCTGGAGCAGCACAGAAGGGGAAACTCTAGAGCTGCACCTGGACACACATTTCCCGGGAAATATGACCAACGCACCGGAAGTACCTGCAGCAAACCAAGCTGTGAATATACCCATCACTGAGGAGAGAGTGAGGTGGGCAGTCAAAAGTTTTAAACCTTTTAAGGCTGCTGGACCAGACGGGATTGTACCCGCTCAACTTATCTACTCTTTGGAGTTATCAGCCAACTGGCTGCGGCACATATATTCCGCTTGTTTTGCTATGAACTATATTCCGTGTGAATGGAGGAGCGCCACGGTCATATTCATTCCTAAGGCAGGCAAAGCCTCTCACTACGAGCCGAAGGACTATAGACCTATCAGTCTTTCATCCTTCGTACTCAAGACCCTAGAGAGAATAGTTAGCGATTTTCTCACTACAAGCATTGATAGGAATCTCATTTCGGACTATCAACACGCGTACACCAAAGGTAAATCTGCGGAGACTGCGCTACACAGCCTAGTCTCTACTATAGAAACATCCTTGTTCGAAAAGGATTATTGTCTTGTGGCCTTCCTAGACATTGAAGGAGCATTCAACAATATAAATCCAGACGCCGTTAACAATGCTTTAACTGATCTGGACGTAAATAGACCCCTAGTGGGACTATTTGATCAACTGCTCAGGGGAAGGAAAGTGCTTTCCTCACTGGGGAAGGTTGAGATAACACATTTTGTCGCAAGGGGCACGCCCCAGGGTGGTGTCCTTTTCCCTTTACTATGGAACCTAACGGTAAACTCGTTATTAAGAGATACTAGTTGGGGGAGCGGGAAGGTCGTGGCATATACTGATGACCTAGCGATTATCTGCAGAGGCAAGTTCCCTCAAACTTGATACAGGTAGCATTGCGAGAGGTTTCCTTGTGGGCTTCCCGATGTGGACTCAGCGTCAACTCCGATAAAGTAGAGCTTGTCTTATATACCAAACGATACAAAATACCATCGTTGAACCTACCAGAACTAAATGGGGTGCGCCTAAGCCTGGCAGATAAAGCCAAATTTCTAGGCGTAGTGTTAGACAAAAAGCTGAACTGGAAGGACAACGTTATCCAGCGACAAAAGAAAGCGTACATTGCATTATATACGTGTAAAAAAGCCATTGGCAAAAAATGGGGACTCACCCCCAACATATGCAGATGGATTTATACCGCGATTATCAGACCCATACTGCTGTATGGGGTAGTCGTATGGTGGCCAGCCTTGAGCAAGGCGTCAAACCTAAACTTGTTGGGTAAAGTCCACAGATCCAGCATGATAAGCATAAGCGGGGCTCTAAGAACAACGCCTAGCGAAGCTCTTCAGGTCATTCTTGACATCTTTCCATTGGATTTGGCTGGTCATCGAGCAGCGGCAACATCAGCCCTGCGTCTAAGGGAGTTGTGCTGGAATAACAGGACCACAGGACACTCAAGCATACTACACAAATACAGTTTTCTCCCTCCTAGCACGGATCGCTGTGCGACCACAACAGTTGCGGAAACCAACTTTAAGATAAACATACCCAGCAGGGATGACTGGACGGAGTCGGATAAGTGCCTTGCTATGAGCAACAGCATTTCCATATACACGGACGGCTCCAAGCTAAACGGGAGAGTTGGGGGTGGAGTATACTCAAGGGACCTTGACCTCCAGCTCTCATTCAGACTACCCGACCACTGCAGTGTATTCCAGGCAGAAGTTGCAGCCACAATGGAAGCCGCAGCTAGGATAGGGACATACATTGTCGGCAAAGAATTTTTTCTCTTCAGCGACAGCCAAGCTGCCATAAAATCTCTGGGCTCCCACTCGTTCAATTTTGAACTAGCACTAAACTGTCTCCGATCTCTTCAAGAGATGGCTCAACAGAACTGTGTACACCTCACATGGGTCCCTGGACATAGGGATATCGAGGGAAACTGCGTTGCAGATGAACTCGCTAGGCAGGGTACAACCAAGCAGGTTCTTCCTGGACAAGAACGCCTAGGTATGCCCCTGTCCACATGCAAGCTAATGCTAAAAGAGCAAATCTACCGTCAAGCCGACGAAAGATGGCTTCAAACACCGGGATGTCGAACATCGAAAGAAACCTGGCCTAAATGGGATCCTAAAAGGTCCCGTCACGTGTACAATCTAAGAAGGGATACAATTTCCACACTTGTGGGGGCACTAACGGGTCATTGCCTCATAGGTAGGCATGCAGAAAGGCTAGGAGTGCCTTATCGTCGTTGCTGTAGGAGTTGTAAAGGAGATGAGGAGGAGGAAACGGTGGTTCACCTCATTTGCAACTGCCTAGCGCTAAGCGGAGCACGGCAGCGCTTTATGGGAGCTCCATTTCTTGATACTATGAGTCAGGTTGTGGAGCATGACGTCAAGGACCTGGTAGCTTTCATCAGGTCCTCAAAATGGTTCGAAGAGGAAAGGTAACGGTGTTTTTCGTGGTATCACAACGGGCCTAGTACTACTGGCCTAAGTGTTTCCTCGGGCAGCCACCCTAACCTAACCTAACCTAACCTGTACAAGTGAGACTATTGTCTCTTAACGTACATAAACATTCGGATATTTACCAACAATACAATTTTTTAATTTCTAAATTTATTTTTAATATACATTATGTTAAATAAATAAACTAATCGCCAAATTAAATAAAACACTATCAACTATTTTATGTATGAATATTTATAAGAATGTTAAAAAATGTATTTGACTTGTTTAGTAAAAAGGACATGAAAAATAAAAATAAGAAAAAAAAAACAAAAAATTAAAGGATGAATCTGGTTCAGAAAAATTAAGAAAAGGTATTATTAGGTACATTTTGCAGAAATTTAAATAAAGCCAATTTAAAGCGCCTGGTATTGCCTTCATTTTTAATGTTATTTGGTAGTAATTTCCATAATTTGATAGCACTGACAAAGAATGTTCTGAAAGATGTAAGATACTTATAGCGTGGAACAATAAGGTTGCCAGTTCTGCATGATTTAGAAAAGCTTAAATTTCTAAAGAGGTATTCCGGTTGCCTTTTATGGATTAAATCGTGTAGGAACCCTAAATTGCGATAATTCAGAAAGCTAACGAGACTACAATTAAGTATCTTGGAGGAAAACTCCGATATATGATCAAATTTACGCCTAGAAAATATATATCGAGCGCAGCTGTTTAAAGCCAACTGCAACGTTTTCTGTGACTCACGGTCGATAGTGCCGAAAACGATCCTCCAAAGGATATCAGTGGAACTATAAGAGTTCTCACCAATTTCAGTTTCACATTAATTGGAATTAAATCTGCTGTGTGCCACAACTTTCTTAGTAGGAAGTATATTTTGCTTAAAGTATAGGTTACATGGTCATTGTCCGTGTTTCAACCATTGTCTTAATAACTCGCTTGCGAAAACGTCGAAAGTTCTTCAAACAAAGGATTGTATTGCGTTGATGAAAAAAATTATCAGTTTTCCAAATCAGTTTCCGAAATGTACCATAGTTTTCAAAAAACACCTTCAAGAATCATTAAAGGACTATGTGAAACGCGCTGGTCTGAAAAACATGATGGTATAATGCAGTTTGAAGAAAACATCACAAAAATTGTTGCTTTCGTTTCAAGAAATTTCTACTTGGCAAGATTCAACAACAAGTTCTGAGGCCCGTTCTATGTTGAAATCTATTTGCGAGACAGAGTTCGTAATTTCAATGATTTGTTTGAGCAATGTACTATCTGTTACACGACCACTAAACTTACTTTTGCAAACACCGTCAATAGATTTTAATCAAGCTTCTGAAGCATTGAGTGACACGTTGCGAACTTTAAAAAACCATATACTTGAAGCAGGAAGTCGCTTTAGCAGATGAGTTGAAGTTTGATATTGTCCTCCCACGAAATGCTAAAAACCAAATACGTCGAGCGAATTACAGTTCATCAGACGCTGAAGAGTATTATCGAAAAGCAATTTATATACCTCTTCTTGATCATATGATTCTTGATTTACAAGGTAGATTACCTGAAGATACATTGCAAGTTCTTAATATTAATTTGCTACTCCCATCGAGAATCATCAAAGATAATACACTGCAAAAAAGAATTTGTCTAAAGAACTTGTCCAAGATCTTGGTAAACGATACGCATCTCTTATTGGAGGAAATAAAATTAATCTAGATGGAGAGTACGAAGTGTGGTCAGAACGCTGGTCTGATAAGCAACACAAACAATCGATTCCACTATCAGCTGAAAAAGTTTTATATGATTGCAATGAATATGCGTTTCCATCAATAAATGCTCTTATCAAAATTCTGGCCACGCTTCCAGCTAGCAATGCTTGTGCTGAAAGGAGTTTTTCGACACTTCGCTGGTTGAAAACGTGGTTAGGGTCCACAATGTCCCAGAACAGACTCACTGGTCTTGCACTTTTATATACCCATTTCGATATTGAGATTGATATTGATCATATAATTGAAAGATATGTAAAATTAAATTTACTGTGTGAATATGAACTATGCAGAAGATAAAAATGATGTCAAAAAATTGGATGTTCTATTGTTAATTTGAATAACTAAATGAAACCAAATATGTGTATGAAAATAATAAGCAATGTAAAAAAATACTAATAAATTTACCCTTAAAAAAAACCGGTCTGCTATACGTTTCCCTTGTTTTTTTGTCTTGCATTTTCACGTATAAAGTATCTTGATGTGAACTTTGTTCAAAACACATCAGCTATTGGGAGAAACAATTACTGACTGAAATCGCCCCCCCCCCCTCTCCCATCAAAAAGCAGCCTGGATCCCCCACTGTAGCCACCTTTATGGCGACATCTCGAAAAGGTGTCCACCTATAGGACTAAGGACCACTCACTTTTAAAATACTCATTACCACCTTTCATTTGATACCCATATCGTACAAACACATTCTAGAGTCACCCCTGGTCCACCTTTATGGCCATATCCCGAAATGGCGTCCACCTATAGAACTATGGTCCACTCCCTTTTAAAATACTCTTTAATACCTTCCATATGATACCCATGTCATACAAACACATTGCAGGGTTACCCTAGGTTCATTTTCCTACATTGTGATTTTCCCTCATTTTGTCTCCAAAGCTCTCAGCTGAGTTTGTAATGTTCGGTTACACCCGAACTTAGCCTTCTTTACTTGTTATTTATTACAACGCACACGAACTATATTAATACTGAATTGAAGAACAGATTAAGTTTTAAATTAAAGTTTATTTGCAAAAAAGTTGCGATTTGTTGTAAGCGCAATTTTACACATCTATTCTGTTTTAATTCCCACTACATAAAATTTTGCTCCATGGCGGAAAGCAACTATTGATATCCCCAGATTCAAGCAGAAAGTCAAAATATGCATATTCCACTGTTAGACGTCCACTGCAACAAGCAACGAATGCGTTAACAAATAATGACAGCTCTGCCCCCCGAACGTGTCATTTACTCGGCGCACTTCAACGTAACCGGTGTTGATTTTGCTGGCTTATTTATGGTAAAGACGTCTCCCTTTACGAAGTTCTTCTCACTCAAAATCATATGTCTGCGTATTTGTATTCTCCACAAGGCAATTCATCTCATGCACAAACTTCACAACCGAAGCCTTCAGAGCAACCTTTTCTTGTTTTGTAGGAAGACGCGAACTACCCCACAAAGTAATGTCTGATAATGGAAAGACATTCGATGGTGCTCAACGAGCTATTCAAAGAGAGCTCGCTGTATTCATCAAAGAAACAGCTGTTGATGTCGCTGAAAAATATGCGGTGTAAGGTTTCTCTTGGCGACTATGGGAAGCCCCAATAACAAGATTCAAGATACATTTCAATAAGGCCTACTGCCTAATCATAAGTGTACGTTCGAAGAATTTACTACTCTTCTCATTCGAATAGAAGAAATCTTTAATTCTCGCCCCCTCTCTCCTATGTTTCAAGACGCAGAGACTGATTAGCCCTGACTCCTGGACATTTCTTTCGAGGAGGCCCCTTAACCTCGTTGCCAGAACCGAATGCCTTAAATGTATCGGCGACCACAAAATTGCAAAGGTTCCGTGCACCAAATACAGCTCTTATTGGTTGAATGAGTATCTCAAAAAATTGCACAAAAATATATGGAAACATGACTTCGTCGTTATCACAGATGACTTACATGCCTTAAATAAATGACGCTTAGGTCGAGCTATCAAACACCATGCGGGCGCCGATCAACATTGTTGTGTGGTACATGTTCGTTCGCAAGGTATAGTCACCCAAAACATAACTAAACTGCCTGCCTGCCCATCTCAAGAAATGCCGCCAAAGCAATCTCCTAAATCAGCGCCACCTATTCAATAAAGTCGACAGAACCTCAGAGGATCTCGAAGAACTCCTATATCCCTCATCGCAGGGCCGGCCGCCACGTTGAATATGTGAGTCAAATCTCATCGATTCGCAGGTTAACATATGTATATGTATATATTACTTAATTATGGCTCGGTTTTCGATATCGTAAATCTCGAAAAATCGAAAAAGTGCGATAATTCATTACCAAAGACGGACAAGGCGATGAAACTTGGTAGGTGAGTTGAACTTATGACGCAGAATAGAAAATTAGTAAAATTTTGGACAATAGGCATGGCACCGCAAACTTTTAAAAGAAGGTAATTTAAGAGTTTCGCAAGCTGTAATTTGGCAGTCGTTGAAGATATCATGATGAAATTTGGCAGGAACGTTACTCCTATTACTATATGTACGCTTAGTAAAAATTAGAAAGACCACGCCCACTTTAAAAAAAAATTTTTTTTAAGTCAAATTTTTACAAAAAGGTTAATATCTTTACATTATATAATTATGTCAACATTCAACTCCACTAATGATATGGTGCAACAAAATACAAAAATGAAAGAAAATTTCAAAATGGGCGTACCTCCACCCTTTTTCATTTAATTTGTCTAGGATACTTTTAATGCCATAAGTCGAACAAAAATTTACCAATCCTTGTGAAATTTGGTAGGGGCTTAGATTTCAGGACGATAACTGTTTTTTGTGAAAAAAGGGCGAAATCGGTTGAAGCCACGCCCAGTTTTTATACATAGTCGACCGTCTGTCCTTCCGCTCGGCCGTTAACACGATAACTTGAGCAAAAATTGAAATATCTTTACTAAACTCAGTTCACGTACTTAACTGAACTCACTTTATATTGGTATAAAAAAGGCCGAATTCCGACTATGACCACGCCCACTTTTTCGATATCGAAAATTACGAAAAATGAAAAAATGCAATAATTCTATACCAAATACCAAAAAAGGGATGAAACATGGTAATTGGATTGGTTTATTGACGCAAAATATAACTTTAGAAAAAAACTTTGTAAACTGGGTGTGACACCTACCATATTAAGAAGAAGAAAATGAAAAAGTTCTGCAGGGCGAAATCAAAAGCCCTTGGAATCTTAGCAGGAATACTGTTCGTGGTATTACATATAATATAAATTGGCGGTACCCTACAGATGATGTTCTGGGTCACCCTGGTCCACATTTTGGTCGATATCTCGAAAACGCCTTCACATATACAGCTACCACCACTCCCTTTTAAAAGCCTCATTAATACCTTTAATTTGATACCCATATCGTACAAACACATTATAGAGTCACACCTTTATGGCGATATCTCGAAAAGGCGTCCACCTATAAAACTAAGGCCCACTCCCTTTTAAAATACTCATTAACACCTTTTATTTGATACCCATATCGTACAAACAAATTCTAGAGTCACCCCTGGTCCACCTTTAAGGCGATATCCCGAAAACGCGACCACCCATAGAACTAAGACCCACTCCCTTTTAAAATACTCATTAACACCTTTCATTTGATACCCATATCGTACAAACAAATTCTAGAGTCACCACTGGTCCACCTTTATGGCGATATCTCGAAAAGGCGTCCACGCATAAAACTTAGGCCCACTCCCTCTTAAAATACTCATTAACACCTTTCGTCTGATACCCATATAGTACAAACGCATTGTAGAGTCGCCCCTGGTCCACCTTTATGGCGATATCCCGAAAAGGCGTCCACCTATAGAACTAAGGTCCACGCCCTTTTAAAATACTCATTAACATCTTTCATTTGATACCCATATCGTACAAACAAATTCTAGAGTCACACCTGGTCCACCTTTATGGTGGTATCCCTAAATGGCCTCCACCTATAGAACTATGGCCCACTCCCTCTTAAAATACTCTTTAATACCTTCCATTTTATACACATGTCATACAAACATATTCCAGGGTTACTCTAGGTTCATTTTCCTACATGGTGATTTTCCCTTATTTTGTCTCCATACCTCTCAGCTGAGGATGTAATGTTCGGTTACACCCGAACTTAACCTTCCTTACTTGGTCATTTTCATTTTAGGGTGAGCTTTGCCGTCTTCTTACTTTTCACATAATTACTTTTACATTGCAACATTTTAGACTACGTTCTCTAACGTTATGTAATGGCCGCTATATAGCGGCACACCTTTTGAGGAATGCAAGCCTTTCTTCCTAATACTTACCTACAATTTGTAAAATAAAATAAAATAAATGAAAGGAGCAATAACCTCCGAAGAGACTTAAGGCCGAGCTTCTCCTCCAATTTGCGCCCTTCTCCTTTTAATTTTTCCTACAAATGGCGGGACGGGACTTATCTATTTTATGCCGACTCCGAACGGCATCTGCAAGGCGGATGAGTTTTCACTGAGATCTTTCCATGGCAGAAATACACTCGGAGTAATTGCCAAATATTGCCGAGGGGCGACCCCGCTTAGAAAAATTTTTCTCAAAATTGAAAAACTTGTTTCTAAAATTTTGATGTTGCTTTGCCCGGGGCGTTAACCCAGGATTTCGGTGTGGTAGGCGGAGTACGCTACCATCACACCACGGCGGCCGCTTATAAAATATTTTCCATTTAATTATGTATGTAAATTTCTAAAATACTTTATTTAACTCGAATATTTTTATTTAGAATTCTTACTCTTTTGAATACTTACTTGCATAATATAAAATTTTCAGGTGAAGTGTAACAACTAAACTATTTTGCATATTCAAGAAAACGCAAACAAAAACAAGTAAGGAAGGCTAAGTTCGGGTGTAACCGAACAATACATACTCAGCTGAGAGCTTTGGAGACAAAATAAGGGAAAATCACCATGTAGGAAAATGAACCTAGTGTAACCATGGAATGTGTTCGTATGACATGGGTATCAAATGGAAGGTATTAAAGAGTATTTTGAAAGGTAGTGATCCTTAGTGCTATAGGTGGACGCCTTTTCGAGATATGGCCATAAAGGTGGACCAGGAGTGTCTCTAGAATGCGTTCGTACGATGCGGTATCAAATGAAAGGTGTTAAAGAGTATTTTAAAAGGGAGTGGGCCTTAGTTCTATTGGTGGAAGCCTTTTCGAAATATCGCCATAAAGGTGGACCAGGGGTGACTATAGAATGTGTTTGTACGATATGGGTATCAAATGAAAGGTGTTAACGAGTATTTTAAAAGTGAGTGCTCCTTAGTTCTATAGGTGGCCGCCTTTTCGAGATATCACCATAAAGTGGACCAGGGATGACTGTGGAATGTGTTTGAACGATATGGGTATCAAATGAAAGGCGTTAATGAGTATTTTAAAAGGGAGTGAGCCTTAGTTCTATAGGTGGACCCCTTTTCGAGATATCGCCATAAAGGTGGACCAGGAGTGACTCTAGAATGTGTCTGTACGATTTGGGTTCAAATGAAAGTTGTTAATGGATACTTTAAACGGGAGTGGTCCTTAGTTCTATACGTGGCCGCCTTTTCGAGATATCACCATAAAGGTGGACCAGGGGTGACTCTAGAATTTGTTTGTACGATATGGCTATCAAATTAAAGGCGTTAATGAGTATTTTAAAAGAGAGTGGCCCCTTAGTTCTATAGGCGGACGCCTTTTCGAGGTATCGCAATAAAGGTGGACCAGTGGTGACTATCGAATGTGTTTGTACGATATGGGTATCAAACGAAAGGTGTTAATGAGTATTTTTTTAAAAGGGAGTGGGCCTTTGTTCTATAGGTGGACGCCTTTTCCAGATATCGCCATAAAGGTGGACCACGGGTGACTCTAAAATTTTTTTTTATGATATGGGTATCAAATGAAAGGTGTTAATGAGTATTTTAAAATTGAGTGGGCCTTAGTTCTATAGGTGGAGGCCTTTTTCGAGATATCGCCATAAAGGTGGACCAGGGGTGACTCTAAAATGTATTTGTACGATATGGGTACCAAATGGAAGGTGTTAATGAGTATTTTAAAAGGGAATGGGCCTTAGGTCTATAGGTGGATGACTTTTCGAAATATCGTCATAAAGGTGGACCAGGGGTGACTATAGAATGTGTTTGTACGATATGGGAATCAAATGAAAAGTGTTAATGAGTATTTTAAAAGGGAATGGGCCTTATTTCTAAAGGTGGACGCCTTTTCGAGATATTGTCATAAAGGTGGACCAGGGTGACTCTAGAATTTGTTTGTACGATATGGCTATCAAATGAAAGGCGTTAATGAGTATTTTAAAAGAGAGTGGCCCTTAGTTCTATAGGCGGACGCCTTTTCGAGGTATCGCAATAAAGGTGGACCAGGGGTGACTCTCGAATGTGTTTGTACGATATGGCTATCAAACGAAAGGTGTTAATGAGTATTTTTTTAAAGGGAGTGGGCCTTTTTTCTATAGGTGGACGCCTCTTCCAGATATCGCCATAAAGGTGGACCAGGGGTGACTCTAGAATTTTTTTGTATGATATGGGTATCAAATGAAAGGTGTTAATGAGTATTTTAAAATTAAGTGGGCCTTAGTTCTATAGGTGGAGGCCTTTTCGAGATATCGCCATAAAGGTGGACCAGGGGTGACTCTAAAATGTATTTGTACGATATGGGTACCAAATGAAAGGTGTTAATGAGTATTTTTAAAGGGAATGGGCCTTAGGTATATAGGTGGACGGCTTTTCGAAATATCGTCATAAAGGTGGACCAGGGGTGACTCTAGAATTTGTTTGTACGATATGGGAATCAAATGAAAGGCGTTGATGAGTATTTTAAAAGGGAGTGGGCCTTAGTTCTATAGGTGGATGCCTTTTCGAGACGTCGCCATAAAGGTGGACCAGGGGTTACTCTAGAATGCGTTTGTACGATATGGGTATCAAACGAAAGGTGTTAATGAGTATTTTTTTAAAAGGGAGTGGGCCTTAGTTCTATAGGTGACGCCTTTCTGAGATATCGCCTTAAAGGTGGACCAGGGGTGACTCCATAACGTCTTTGTACGATATGGGGGGAGGGTTTTAAAAGGGAGTGGCCCTTAGTTGTATATTTGAAGTCGTTTTCGAGATATCGACCAAAATGTGGACCAAGGTGACCCAGAACATCATCTGTCGGTTACCGCTAATTTATATATATATGTAATACCACGATACTGTTCCTGCCAAGATTCCAAGGGCTTTTGATTTCGCTCTGCAGAACTTTTTCATTTTCGTCTACTTAATATGGTAGGTATCACACCCATTTAAAATTTTTTTTTTCTAAGTTATGTTTTGCTCCTATAAACCAATCCAATTACCTTCTTTCATCCCTTTTTTCATATTTCGTATAGAATTATGGGATTTTTTTAATTTTTCGTAATTTTCGATATCGAAAAGTGGGCGTCATAGTCGGATTTCGGCCATTTTTTATACCAGGATAAGGTGAGTTCAGATAAGTACGTGAACTAAGTTTAGTAAAGATATATCTATTTTTGCCCAAGTTATCGTGTTAACGGCCGCGCGGAAGGACAGACGAACGACTGTGTATAAAAACTGGACGTGGCTTCAACCGATTTCGCCCCTTTTCACAGAAAACAGTCATCGTCATAGAATCTATGCCCCTACCAAATTTCACAAGGATTGGTAAATTTTTGTTTGACTTATGGCGTTAAAAGTATTCTAGACAAATTAAATGAAAAAGGGCGGAGCCACGCCATTTTGAAATTTTCTATTATTTTTGTATTTTGTTGCACCATATCATTACTGGAGTTGAATGTTGACATAATTTAATTATATACTGTAAAGATATTCAATTTGTTGTTATAATTTGACTTAAAAAATTTTTTTAAATGTGGGCGTGTTCGTCATCGGATTTTGCAAATTTTTTATTTCGCAGACCATATGGGAATAGGAGTAACGCTCTTGCCAAATTTCATCATGATATCTTCAACGACTGCCAAATTACGGCTTGCAAAACTTTAAAATTACCTTCTTTCCAAGGTGGGCGTTGCTACGCCCGTTGTCCAAAATTTCACAAATTTTCTATTCTACCTCATAAAGTCAACCCACCTACCAAGTTTCATCGGTTTTTCATCTTTGGTAATGAATTATCGCACTTTTTCCGTTTTTCGCAATTTTCGATTTCGAAAAAGTGGGCGTGGTTATAGTCCGATTTCGTCCGTTTTTATAGGGATCTGAGATGAGTGCCCAGGAACCTACATACCAAATTTCATCAAGATACCTCAAAATTTACTCAAGTTATCGTGTTTACGGGCGCACCGACGGACGGACAGCCATAGTTAAATGATTTTCCTTTTTTCGCCCAGAACATTTTGATATATAGAAGTCTATATCTATCTCGATTAGTTTATGCCGTTACGGTTTACCGTTATGCGAACAAAATTAATACACTCTGTGAGCTCTGCTCAGCTGAGTATAAAAAGAAAATTAAGAAGTAAGCGGTCCGATGGAGTGAAATGGATCGCTTTGAAGTTATCCTGCAGTAAAAAGCAAAAGTAGTCAGCAAACATTCTAGTTCATGTCCCAGAATTATTGGAGTTATTCATACTAGTTAGTGTTTGAATAGTTCATTGGCTAGAATTTTGTGGGGCTTTTCATACTATTCATTTTTTAAAAGGTTCATTGATAAGAATTTTGTGGGGTAATTCATACCGGTTAATATTTGAATAGATCGTTGACAACAATTTTATCTGGCGGATTCTATTAAATGCATGAACGCTTTCTGCCGGCAATTTGCAATCATTATTCAATTAACAAGGATATCAGCTACCTCACGCAAGTATTCTACCTTTCGTTTTCGCCCTTTCCATTGCAGAATAATGGTGAATCGAACGGATAATCCCACTACCAAATCCTAAAACCCAGCTAACGATGGTAAGTTGTTATCATTTCTTAAGTCAGTAACGAAGACGTTAGAAACGTTCTGCTTCCTTCATTTCAAACGCAAGTCTTCGGTTAGCCAGCCATCAACATGGCTTCCGTAAAATGCATATCACTACCACCGCGCTTAACGCCATTAACACCCTGATAAGTTACGGACTAAGCCATCCAAAACTCTCGAAAACGTTTGACACAGTCAACCACCGCGCACCAAGTCCACGGCGACTCTCTTTAAGACATTGAAGGAACAGATGACGCAAATATTGGACATAAATGTCAATGGCGTTACGCTACCGACTGTCAGTCACCCAAAGATCTTAGGGATGATGGTTGACCAATGATATTTTTACTAGAAAGCAAAGCCACCAGTAAAACGCCAACAGTTAAAGTTCAAATAGTAATGTTCTTATAATTCCTCTTCTTTGCATGACATTAAGGCAAGATGGCAGTCTCTATTCAAGTAAATTGTCAACCGTGTTTTTGTCTATGCCACGGTTGCCAGGCAGTTGAATATTATGCGGTCAGCGATGTGTCTTATTCCTGTACATCATCCAACAGAATACTTAAACAAAACAAATCCAACATTTGTGCGGAGGAGAAAGGAAAATCCTTCATAGGATGGGTAGATCAAAAACCATCTCCGGATCAGCATTGTTAGGATGCACTACTGGTGCTCGATCTGTACTACGCAGAGCTACTGAATCGGATGGTCTCTGATTCCTGTATAGGTCTTGACGCTTACATTTCTTACCTGTTGGACTGCCAGGATAAATGCGCTCGACTTGCACCGCCGGCCACATGGCAGATGAGATAGTCGTCGTTCCAGCGACGCCTGAAGGCCTGCGATAGTTATTGCTGTTGAAACCATAAGGTGAGGCGATTGTCATTGCATTTTGTCCAATCCTCTGCTTGTGGGATGGTGCATTAAGGATCTTCCAACTAGTAAGTGGCCCGGTGTCAAAATCGTTGTGGTCGTCGGTTAAAGGTGATAGATGCCGATAATTAAAGCAACATTCAATTTTTAAGCACCGTGTATTAGGGTGAGTCGATTTGTATGGACGAAAGTTAACCGATATCGCGCCATCGATTTTTCGATAGGATTTGGGCTCAGGAAAAAAAAGTTCTACTACGCATACCCAAAAAAATAATTTTCGAGTCTGCGAAATTTCATCTTTTTGACTTTTTTTGGACTTTGATTTTTAAATTTTTTTTCATGACCATAACAAGACATGAACTACTTCCTTGAGTCTGCTGGATGATCGGAAACCTTGCGGCTCTTGTTTCTGGCACCTTTGATGAAACGAAACCAAAAATCTGTTGTACGGGGCAATTTATTTAATGTGGAGTATTTGTGTTGGTCGTTTCCGATAGCTAAGTCTTCCAGCTGAGATATATATAGAATTAGCGTTGGTTAGTAATTCAGCGCTATAAGGAGGATATACGTGCACCCTTATATAGAAAATGACCGATTTCGGGTTCCAAATCATGCCCTACACTCCGCAGTTGACCTTGTAACGAACCCGTTGGTCGGGTTTTTAGCTGGGGTATAACTCAGCGAATGGGTTCGCCTGTACAATAAAAGATGTTAGTTAAACGTTATAAAAAAATGATGATGAATTTGAATCCTTTGGAAAATCCATATACCTATGTACATATATACCTATGTGTTTATCATATGTTTAATCACCTAGTGTTTTACACGCCTCGGTGGTATCCCACAACTTACCGGATCCCTAGTAAAATACGTAATCGGTGAGCGTTTTACACAACTCAGCGGATCCCTAGTAAAATACGTAGTCGTCGAACGTTTTACACGACTCGGCAGTATACCTATCATAAACAGCTATATACCTCACTCTACGACTTCTAAGCCAAAAGTGCCTTGTTCATGAATTTTCCGCTCTTTTTATATGATTTTTGAGTCGGCTTCCCTTGCTTTACAATAAAAGTTCTTAAAACTAAGCTAAGCATCCTAAATGTATATTTGTACGCATTTGTGTACGTAAGTTGTATGTTTGTGCATAATTATGTGAGTTCTTACGCTCTGCGATAAAAGTTTTCATCTCCTATATAAATTTAATATGTATTATCATTATATATGCTGTAAAATGTATGTATGATTGTACAAAGTATGTTTAATTAAAAATTTATGTATGTATGTATAAGTAAATTCATTTCATGCCATATATATATATATAAATTATTATAATTCAGTTTATAATTTTAATATGAAATTGTATTATCTATAATGAAAAATCTAAATTCGTGGAGGCCCCGAAAGCCTGTAATTTTTGGGTCTTCACATCCCCCCTTACTTCCGGCTCGTGATTGTTACTTCGCATCCTCTGTTGACCCGTTGTCATAGCGTGAAAGCTGTAAATTTTGTCCAGAACCATCTAATCATAACCCGAACCGTGTTGGTATTTCCTTTTTAAATTTCCAAAGGTTTATGTTTATATGTATAAATGTACATGCGAGTTTGCTAATTTCTTACTTGTTGTTGTTTATTGTTGTACTACTGTACCTTTAATGCCTTGCAATTCTTATGTTAGTTGCTGTCGGTATCCTCGTGTCTTTGCCCTCTTTTTATTGCTTGTGTTTGTCGTTGTTGTACCACTGTATCTTTTCATTTCGTGCTTGCTTGCGTTGTTTGTTGTTGCACCATGTAGCTGTGAAACTTTCTATTACTTATGTTAGTTACTGTTGGTATGCGCGTGCATTTGCCCTTTATTGTATTGCTTGTGTTTTTTGTTATTCTAGCATTGCATTTAAACTTCGTGTTTGCTTGTGGTGTTTGTTGTGGTACCATTGCATTTCTTTATTCCTTGTTATTGTTAGCCAGCTGTGATTTGTTTGGGGATGCTGTTTATGGTAGGCGGAGTAGATAAGCCTTGTTTTGCGTGTACCAAATTAGGGATGCCGAAAAATTTTGTTACCGGTATTATAATATAAATATGATGGTTACTATTATTGTGATTATTACTATGATCATCAATAGTGCTGTTATGATTATTAGAGCATTATTATTAAAACTAATAATATTATAGAAAATAAAATTAATGTTGTTCGGCCGGGGTGCGTGTGCTCCTGGAGGTAGGTGGGCGCACCGGGGTCGATCTCAGTGGGAATAAGCGGGTTGGAATAAAATAAGAGAATACGAGATTTCTCGTTATAATAGATACGATTTATTGGGTAAAAGTAAAATAAACTGGTTACAATATTACCTGAGTATCTTGTTGAAAAACAGTGGAGATCGCTGGCGGCATATGTTAGCTGGTTGGCGGTTAGAATCCAAGAGACCGGTTGTATTGAAAGCTACAACCGTTGACCCGCAAGATCCTCCGTTTTGGAAGGGGAAGGCACCCACACATCAACCCCGACATGCATATGCATGAGTGCTGACAAAAAGCACACATACACGTGCATGTACATGCACGCACATGCATGTGGCAGTGATGGTGTGGGTGGTTATACATTAAAGCGAGTATCGAGTATCGATTTGCAGAGTTGCATTGGGGGGATCGCAATCAAATGCGGAAAAGTTAGGCATCCTGCCTAAACATGCCGGCCCCCCTTGCGATACGCAACATCGTTTTACCCCCACCGATCTCCGACCGCTGAAAAGCAACGAGAAAAACGTTTGCATTAAAACTAAACTTAACCTAAACTGCGTATTTCGCCAGCGTCGCGGGTGACCGGGAGTCCTGCCCGACTTGCGCAGCATGCCACCTAAGCTAGGATAAAAAATAAACATTAGAAGTGGAGGAAAGTGAATATTTCTTGCCTTTGGTTATACATAATTCTTAGATATTAATAGAATCCATGAAGTGATATGACGTAGAAGGTCCATCGTTCTGGACGAAGAGGCCGAGGTCTCCGTTCCAGACTGGCAAAAAAAATTTTTTTTTGTTGGACGGAGAGGCCGCGGTCTCCGTTTCAGATTCGCATTATTTTTGTTTGGGTGGACGAAGAGGCCGAAGTCTCCGTTCCAGACTCGCATTATTTTTGTTTAGGGGTTTCTGGGCTGGACGAAGAGGCCGAGGTCTCCGTTCCAGCGTCTAGTGTATCGTGTCGCTCTCGCCGCGACTGCCCTTTTTTGGTGGATGAGGTGTGGCATCTTTTGAGGTGCCAGGGCGAGTGACCGTGAGGTTGGTTGGGTGAAACGGCGGAGTAAAGCGAGTTTAAAACGAAGCGTAGGGGCCGCCGAAGGTATCGATTTAATTTTGTGCGACAACTCATGACGAATAGCGCAAATCGTAATTAAATTCGGAAGTGTACCAACTGCCGGTGCTTGCATGCAGATTGGCGATGCGTTCTCAACGACGCGTTCTATCTGCACGTACCATTTTGAGATAGCATGCAACCTTGTCGTGTATTTATTGGTTAGCTGACAGCTGGTATGGTGAATTTGTGGTGTGCGAGTATATATAAGTTATAACAGCAGTATTCAGTGGTTGACCCATTTACTCACGTTGCTGAGCATGTAACCGCGCTATGTTGCGTGTTGAAGTTTCGCTGACGCAGCACACGCGCACAACAAGCGGAAGTTAATTGGGACAACGATTGGTGTAGTTGCAGAAATTCTGATTGAACAGCATAATCTAGTTTTAGTTAAGTAAACTATTTTTTATACAATAATTGTTTAGCATAGCATAATTACTTTAACACAAGAACTTAGCTGCTAGGTAAATTACTTTGTTCGAGTCAGTTCAATTTGGATAGTGCAAGAGCACAGAATAAATTTTATAACGTTGACGAAATTCTCGTGTTTATTTTAATTCGGTGAACGGACAGTTCACCGCAACTTTAATTTTTTATCGCCTCGCTTGTTGAGAGGCTTAACTGGCGCCCGAGCAGTTCTCGGTGCAGAGTGATAAAAAAGGACCAATTAATAAAAGTCTTTAAATCGAACATAAAAAAGTAAAGGTGAAAGTAAAGTGAAACTAAATTTGATTAAAAAAAAAGTGACAATTAACAAAGAGTATTCAAATCAAACACAAAGGGGAAGTAAATTGAAACGGAAAAATTAGTAAATCGAGCACGCAGGAAAAACAGCGAGTATTCAAATCAAACACAAAGGGGAAGTAAATTGAAACGAAATAATTAGTAAATCGAGCACGCAGGAAAAACAGCGAAATCATAAAAAAACAAATACCAGAGTGTCAAGAACCAAAACACCAACAGCGGCCGAATGAAATTGTGCTATTTGTGAGTAGATAGCGCAACTGTTAACATCCTTTTTTCTTTTCTGTATATTCCTAGAAACATGAACACTGAGGAAATGAAGAAATCCCTTTTGGAAATGAATGGCGCATTAAACGCCATTCTCTCGCAACTAAACCGCTTCGAGGAACGCCTAAAGAGTGTCGAAACAAAGAGCAATGTAGAGTCCATTCAGGGACTCAGCCAAAATTTGGTAAGGCTAGAAGAACAACTAGAGGATGTGCGCAGATAATCTGCAGACACCGACCCACAACCAGTAGAGGAGCCACTCGTAAGCCCTCGGACTGAGGGCGAACTGAACGAAATTTCAAAACTTCCAGATTCTGTCAAGGAACTCCAAATATTTGACGGATCACGAGAACACTATTCCTCTTGGATCCACAGCGCAGAACAAATCGTTAGGGATTATCAGGTTGTTCCGCACAAGCCGATCTATAGGGCCATATTAAGGCATATTAGGTATAAGATTAGGGGGGCAGCAGACGCTGCACTGGTATCCCACAATATCCTGGATGCTGATTGGAAAAGTATTAAGGAAATCCTTTCCCTACACTATGCCGATGCTAGAGACATTGAAACGCTCGATCAACAACTAACCCACATGACTCAAGGACGCCAAGAAGTTTCCGAATTTTACGCTCAAATTAACAAGCAACTATCCCTAATGATAAATACTATCAATACGGAAAAATACGAGCATAAGGAAACAGTTAAGGCTTTGGCGGAGACGCACCGAAGAAGGGCACTCGACGTCTTTATAAGAGGTATAAATGGGGACTTGCCGACGCTGCTCCTCATACAGAAACCAAAATCCTTACCAGAGGCATACTCATCATGCCTCGCATTTATGAACGTGGATAGCAGAAACGCCATTTATAGAGCCCCACAAACATTCAACAGAAACAACAGAACGTTCACTGATGTTTATCAATCGCGTCATTTACAGCAAGGCAACAGGGATTACCCACCTCAGTACCAATCTAGATATAGGTACACAGCCCCAGCAAACAAAAATCTTATAAATAGAGTCCCAAGCCAGTTAGGACCAAACCCATACCACCCAGGGTCAGGACAATCTCGCGTTAGTAATCAATATTCGCAGAGCTGGCGCAACAACAACAGCCCCTCAGGCGTCACAAGAATGGATGTTGATCCATCTTCCCAAAGCCGGCAATCCAGTAGCTCCAATTTCCGAAGAAACGATAGTCTAAAAAGGGGACCTGGTTCTTCAGGGTTTTCAGCAAACAAACAACAAAAACTGTTCCACTTGGTGCCAGTAGATGAAGAGGAGGGCGTAGAAGGCACTATAGAAAGCAATAAGGAACAACACACCGGAGATCAGGTAAATTTTACGGTAGGGGCCTCGTGTCCGGCGTACCGTATTTAGAATACACTACGCAAGGTCAAGGAACACTCAACTTTTTAGTGGATACGGGGGCAAACAAGAACTATATTAGCGAGCGCATAGCTCAAAATACCATACCGGTGGAGAAGCCTTTCCATGTATTCTCTGCGGGGGGAGAGATAAGAATAGACAGGAAAGTGTGCGGAAATTTTTTTAAATTCGTTGGTAAAGATCTACATACCACATTCTTTGTTCTTCCAGGACTCAAATCCTTCGGTGGTATCATAGGTGACGATACACTAACAGAGATTAAAGCAGTCTTAGATAGGGAATTAAATCTTCTCATACTAAAACCAGATATTTTTCTGCCCCTTAAGCGGCAAAAGGTACAAGAAGTCAATAGTATCAACGTAGACATTCCCTTTGACCCCAGTATTATTGACTCTATTAGAAAAGGACTGAGAAAGATACTCAACAAATATGAAAATGTGTTCGGTCCAGTCGATCGTAGGACGGAGATCGAAACCAACGTCCAGGCAGAGATAAGAACCGAAACAGAAAACCCCATCTACACTAAAAGCTACCCCTACCCAGTCAACATGCGTAGCGAAGTAGAAAAACAAATTAAGGATCTACTATCAGAAGGCATCATTCGTCCTTCGAAAAGCCCCTACAACTCGCCCATATGGATTGTGCCAAAGAAATCGCAGCCTGATGGTGAGAAAAAATACAGAATGGTTATAGATTTTAAGCGTCTAAATGCCGTAACCATTCCTGACACATAGCCTATACCAGACATTAATGGCACCATCGCAAGCCTGGGAAATGCAAGATACTTTACTACCTTAGACTTAACCTCCGGGTTCCACCAAATTCCTATGAAGGAGAGCGACATCCCAAAAACCGCATTTTCCACCATGAATGGAAAATACGAATTTTTGCGACTCCCTTTCGGCCTCAAGAATGCACCCTCTATCTTCCAACGCATGATAGACGACGTGCTCAAAGAATTTATAGGCCGCATTTGCTTCGTATACATTGATGATACCATCATCTTTAGCAAAGATGAAGCCACTCATTTAAAAGATATCGAAGCAATTCTTGCTAGACTCTTAACAGCTGGTCTTAAAGTCAACTTAGAAAAAACACAATTCTTAAGAACAAGCGTAGAGTTTCTTGGATATATTGTGACATCCAAGGGTATACTACCAGACCCAAAAAAAGTGGTCTCAATAAGAAACATGCTCCCCCCTCCAATTTAAAAGAACTCAAAAGTTTTTTAGGATTAACTTCCTACTACAGGAAATTCATCCGGGATTATGCAAAAATCGCTACACCACTAACCAACCTAATACGGGGCGAACACGCACAGGTAAGAGCAACACAATCAAGAAAAGTACCAATAATAATGGATGAAGAAGCACGAAAGGCATTCAGTAATCTTAAGGAAATACTGACGACCGCGGAAGTCCTGACATTCCCCAACTTCGAGAAGGCCTTCAATCTATCGACTGATGCGTCCGATTTTGCGATCGGTGCGGTGCTCTCACAAGACCACGATGGCAAAGACAAGCCTATAGCGTTTATATCACGAAGTTTGACCACCACAGAGGAGGGGTACGCAACAAATGAGAAAGAAATGCTAGCCATCGTCTGGGCCTTAGACAACCTACGAAATTATTTGTACGGTGCAAGGAAGATTCGAATTCTTACCGATCATCAGCCGCTAACCTTCTCTTTAAGCAACCGTAATTATAACGCCAAGCTCAAGCGATGGAAATCTAGGATAGAGGAGTATAATTACGAACTCCTCTATAAGCCAGGAAAATCGAACGTCGTAGCTGACGCCCTCTCTCGGCTAAAAACTCAGGTAAATCAACTAACAACGACGTCCGAATCCGAATGTGCCAGCGAAAACGCAACCATGGGCTCAACGTCGTACTCGACAAACGACGGCAGCTCAACCTGCGACACCGTTCATAGCGCGGATCGGGATAACTCGGATTTAATTCCATTCGTCGAGGTACCTCTGAACGTGTTCAGGAATCAAATTGTGTTTGGGGGTAGGTTACAAATATGCGAAGAACCTCATCCGGGCTACCTGCGACACTATGTAGGAATAGAGGGTATAGGCGAACAAGAACTCGTTAATGTGCTTAAGGAAAAGCTTAGACCGAATGTAATCAACGGCATCAAAATGCCAGAAGGTCACTTAGGGTTGCTCCAGAAGGTATATTTAGAAAACTTTTTACACTATAAAATACGGGTAGCTCAAATTCTTGTAGAAGACCTACGAAACCCAGATAGAGTCCTTGAAGTCATATGGGAGGAGCATAAAAGAGCGCATCGAAACCCCACTGAGAATAGAAAGCAAATCCTAGAGCGATACCACTTTCCGGGAATTAGCAATAAGATTAGAACATGTGTTTCATCGTGCGAAACATGTAAACTTAGCAAGTATGATAGGCACCCAAATACGCCAGAACTACAAAGGACACCAATCCCATCACGTCCTTGTGAAATCATTCATATAGACATATTCGAAATTCAAGGGGAAAAGTTTTTAAGCTGCATAGACAAATTCTCAAAATTTGCTAAACTTTTCCACATTAGAAACAAATCCACTCTGCACTTTAAAGAGAAAATGGTGAAACTACTACACTATTTTACGACCCCTACAATTTTGGTAACTGACAATGAACGAGGATTGATAAGCCCGATAATACAAAATTTACTCGAATCGTTAGGAATCAGCCTTTATCGTACGCCATCCCAGAGAAGTGAGGTGAATGGCCAAGTAGAAAGGCTCCATTCGACCCTTATCGAAATATTTAGGTGTTTAAAATTAGACAATCCCACTTTCAAGACAAAAAGAGCTGGTAAATATAGCAGTAGATCGTTATAACAATACCATTCACTCGGTAACAAACCGAAAGCCAAGTGAGATATTTTTCAATCGTTCAAAAGCCTCTAATTACCAAGAACTCCTAGACAAAAGTAGGAAGATAAATAAATACCTGAAAACACTGCTAACCCAAAAGCAAATTGCCCAGATCGAACGGCACAACAAGAAAAGATCCCTACCGCAGCGTTATGACGAAAATGATGTCATATACGTGAAGGATAAACAGATTAAGGGAAAACAGAAACCACCTTTCAAAAAAGAAATAGTTGCCAAAGACAACAAAGTCACAGTAACCACACTTAGTGGTAAAAAAAATCCATAAATTGCACATAAAAAATTTAAAGAAACGCGGCAATGCACACAATGAATAGAAACCATTTGAAATCATAGCTACAAGAGCGGGCTTATTAGTGGGACCAATCTTGCCTTAGTAGGTTGTGGCGCCATCGAAATTGACAAATGGCTACGCTACTCCCAAACGGGATACCCACGATCCCCCATAGCTGGTTCGAGAACAGCATGATGACAAAAAAAAAAAAAAAAAATTATTACTTGCTACAATAAAAAAGAGAAGAAAAACCAAAGAAATGAATTATTTATTACTTGCTACAAAAAAATATACAAACTTATACAAACTATTACATACTACTATGTAGCGCAAAAACAAAACCAACAAAAAACAAATATACAAGAAACCCAAATGATACGTACAAGCAACAAAAAAAAAAAAAAAAAAAAAAAAAAAACAAAAAAATTAGAATGAAAAAACCTCTTTTCTAACAATTTTTTCACTCCCACTAACCTTCTAACCTCACAATAATATAAATAACTTCCAACAACCACTAACCCACTAACACCAATAATGTTAGGTATGATCTCTCCAATTGCAGACTCCCACTGTTTGCGTCGGCCATCAGCGGCCTCCACATTTTCCACTATAAGGCACCAATCGTTAGTATCCAGAGCGGAAATGGGTGGATCATCAGCGGATCCTTCAAACTTATACATGCTATCGACCTCCACCAGTATGCTACTATCATATCGAAGATGGAAAAACTGGCTTACCAACTACTAAAACGAACCGACGACCAGCTCCTGGCACAAGTCTATATCAACCAAACTCTGCAGCGCCTCGAAGAGCTGACGGGGAACACGAAAAGAATCAGACCCTCCCGATCTATTGACTGGATAGGCTCTGCGTGGAAATGGCTAGCAGGATCACCCGATGCCACTGATTGGGACAATATCCTCCACAGCCAGGGTGAAATCATAGAAAACAATAATCACCAATACAAAGTAAACAAGGATCTATTCACGGCAACCTTAGAAATTTCCAAAAAAATTAATGAAATCGTAAGCCGCACCAATTCGGTAATGAAGGAAGCTGAGGCAGAACAATTCGAGCAGAGCGCCCTTCATAATATCGTGCTTGTCCGAGAAGAGGTCAATGAAGTAGTACGGGCATGTCAACTAGCTAAACGTGGAATTATTAACACTAACCTACTCGACATGGACGAAGTTAATCAGATCCTGTCAGAAATAGAAACACTACCTTACCAAAATATAATTGAGGCAATTGAATACGGAAAACCATCAATATATACAAATGGGACTATGCTCCTATACGTTCTATCAATACCCAAAGTAACAGAGAAGAAGTATAACCTTCTGATTACTCGCGCTGGTATCTACGAGGGCAAACAACTGGGCCTTCCATTCGATAAGATGCTCGTCAACCAGGAAGAAACATATGGACTCAAGGAAAATTGCTTGACAATCAGTTCATCTACGGTATGTGAATCAGAGTCCTTGAGCAAATTGGAAGAGATTACCTGCCTACCTCGGTTGCTGAAAGGAGGTGACGCTAGCTGCCAATTCATCAGGCACAATGGAACCATAATCGAATTGATAAACGATAATACAATTTTTATCTCAAACTACCAAGGTGTAGTAGAAAGTAGTAACGATACCAGCAATATAAATGGCACCTACGTTATCTAGCTAAGTAACGAAACGATAAAAATTGGCAACCAAGTGTTCTCCAGCAACGAAGCAATCACAGCTCAAGCCTTGCCAGCCGTACTAGCAAACGTCAAAAACCACACTACAAAGATCAATCTGGAGTATGTTCATGATATCACGATGGAAAACGTTAGATATCTAGGGTATGTAAATGGGAAAACTAACTTCTCGTTGGTCACGGAAGCTGCCTCAATATTCGCAATAGCCCTCATCGTCACCATGCTATGGAAATGGTATACTAAGAAGCTAAATATTCCACCAGTTCAAATTCCGATGAAATGGGCCACAAACACGAAGATCTTCAAGGGCCAATCTGCCCATGAAATCCGTAACCTGGACGAAAGCGCACCAGTGAAGCCAGTCAGAATCAACATTACGCCAAATAGCCAGATCGACTCCATAAAAAATATATCCACTTCACATATTTCATGCTTCGATCTGCGGGACGCAGATCTTTAAAGGGGGAGGAGTTATAACAGCAGTATTCAGTGGTTGACCCATTTACTCACGTTGCTGAGCATGTGACCGCGCTATGTTGCGTGTTGAAGTTTCGCTGACGCAGCACACGCGCACAACAAGCGGAAGTTAATTGGGACAACGATTGGAGTAGTTGCAGAAATTGTGATTGAACAGCATAATCTAGTTTTAGTTAAGTAAACTATTTTTTATACAATAATTGTTTAGCATAGCATAATTACTTTAACACAAGAACTTAGCTGCTAGGTAAATTACTTTGTTCGAGTCAGTTCAATTTGGATAGTGCAAGAGCACAGAATAAATTTTATAACGTTGACGAAATTCCGGTGTTTATTTTAATTCGGTGAACGGACAGTTCACCGCAACTTTAATTTTTTATCGCCTCGCTTGTTGAGAGGCTTAACTTATATATATATATATATATATATATATATATATATATATATGTTTGCTTGCCCTTGAAAAAAAAAACTAGGTCACTGGGGCAGTAGCACACTAGGTCGGTAGAAACAGTTGGCTTTTTTCCAATTTCGGGATTTTGTTGTGTCGGGATTCTTTACTTTCGGGACTCGGATGGTTTTTGCACCGAGCCTTTATAATGACCTTTTGTGATATTTGCTGTTGAAAAATAACAAGTCCTGCCCCCCAGCCAGAAAACAGTACCCAAAAAACGGAAAGGGTAAAGAAAAAAAACACCAAAAAAATTTCTTTGTTAAAAAAAAAATGTGAAATTTTTTGCAAGGAGAAGTTTGTTTTTGTTTTGTTTTCCTTTTTTTTGAATTCCTTTGTTGTGTATGCCTGGTTGGTGCTGCATTAAATGCCCACATGAGTTAGGAATAGGAAAACACGTCAGTCCCGATTGTGATGTTTTGCGTTTTTCGGTACTGCTGTGGTGTAGTTATCGGTATCCGCTTTTTTTTTCTTTCTTAATATGACAGCACTAATGAAAACTGTCGGTGTTGTGCCGTGGGTTGCCATCTCGTGGAAAATTATGGTGTTTATGGATTATACACGCAAAGGGTAGGGGTGATGTGTACTTATAGGGGTTTATGGCAGCCCTGGTTCCTAGACGCTATAGCCGCGTAACCGGGACTTTAAGGACCCGTTACTGGAAGGTTGTGGTGAGTACATGCCTTCTGCTTCATTGTCAATATTTAAGCAACAACCACCGTGGAACGACGTAAGTATGAGTTACTTATAAGGCATTTGCGTATTTGTCCTAATGGTTCTTTTCCTTTTAGTTTATTTTAGTGACGGTGGAGGCTGAGGACGAGGAGCCCATCCAGATGGTGGCGGATGTGCAATATACGGAGCGGCGGAGGGGGTCCTTCATTTGTCACGCGCCGGAGGAGCTTGTTCAGCAGGCGGTGACAGAGGGGTTGCGGCGCGTGAACCCTTGTATCCTCCTTGCTCTGCTGACGCCGATAGCAGTAAAAATGCGCGGTTACACCATTGCCTGGTATGGCCAGTTTTACGCAAGCTATGAGGGCGTATTGTGGTTCCGGCGGCCACCCCACGGTTCACCTCCGCGTGGTATGTTCAACTGCCGCGTGTGCAACCGAGCGCTATCGTCGTTTGCATGCCTAGTGGCCCACTTGAATGGGCATATGAGATTTTATCCCTATCGGTGCTGGGAGTGCCCGAAGAAGTACACTTCATCAGCGTCGCTCTCCCTACACAGAAAGCGGATTCATCACCAATAGTGTCAGTGAGATGAGGAGACAAGAATATACCTTGTTTGTGTTCCTTTTCTCAGATTAAATATAAAAAATGAATTGACCTTTAAATACTTTATTTGATTTGTTAAGGGGGGGGGGGGGCGGGGGGGTGTGCTGGTTTAAGGTGTGTGGACCATCGTGGTCGTCATATATAAAAGAAAAGGAGTGCTTGGACATTGACAGAGGCGTCGAGAAACGGACCATTTGGTGGTCGCGCTAGGTAACGTGGCGACTCTTCCGTTTCTCGTTTCATTGTGTGTATACATACATACCTATGTACATACGTTGGTTACACACTGCCAACGGCGAAAGACAAAACAAATAAACATTCATACGCACCCGTGTATAGAATGTAGAATTCCAATAAATTGAAACAAACGGGACTTGACTTGAACGATTTAAAACGTTTTCTCAATTCTTTCTCATTGTTACGCGTGGTTGGATTACGATGGCACATATATAAAGGAAAGGGTAAGTACATGATAAATTGTTAAACTAATTTTATTACTAATAAATATATTTGCTTTATTACATATTATTGATAAACTTTCTTTTATTTTTAGGTGGCTGGTTGTATAGTTCAGGCGACGGTTTGTTCAGATGATGTCGTTCTGGTTTTAGGTATATCGGCATCGCAAAAGGGGTGCTCCAACTGCGGCGTTGGCCGCGCCGTCAGTTGTCACCTTTTTTTGCGCTGCCCATTTATGCATTTGTCTTAATGGATTTTCTTTTTTTTCTTTACAGGTTTTGGTCCCAGAAAATTTATCACGGCGCGTTTTTGGGGGCATTATTTCCTGTTTTCCAGGGCATATTGCAACAACAAATATTGGAATTTATGCCTTATGGTTTTCAACTGCCGTCGCTATTGTTAGAAATTCGAGAGGGAAGCGGTCCTATACCCGAGCCATACTGGGCACTTCTTTCTTACCCGAATTCAAAGTTTGGCATAGCCCATTGAACTTATATCGTGGAGCTGAATACCAACGATTTTTTTTTTCAAGGGCCGCTGGCTGGGTTGCTCGCTGGAGTGTTTGAATATCGAACACATAACCAAGCTAAGAAGTGGGGCAAGTAATGAGAACTTCATTTATATACACACAGGACTAGATAATATATTAAGTCTGCTCACAAAAAAAACTTAGCTAAAAAGCAACTGCGTATGGGAAAACCAGTAGCAGAAATTAACTGGTACATACCAACGAAGGTGGACGAAACAAATTGTAGAAATAGCAAAATTACCAAAAGGTAATCGCGTAGTTGAGGTTGTTATAGGTGGCGCATTTTATGAGAAAATTGAAAAGTTGCCCGATCTTGAAGTGCGCGTAGACATATCCAAATTAATGGGTAATTTATTGAAAAACTCCAAGATCCCATATCCAACATCAATGTTGCGTTCCAATTGGGGCTCGCTAGCATGTTATTTAGGCGGACGTCCTGACTCTTCCACTGCCAGTACAATCAATGATGTACTCACGCTCGCCGAGCCATTGGGACCAATGAAAAGTTTCCTTTTTGCTGGCGATGCAACAATAGTAGAAGGTTTCGGTCCGGTGGATGGTGCACACAAGACTGGTATTAGAGAAGCGCAACGCATAATAGATCTTTATAATAGCCAGTTGATGGCGTAAACCGTGTTGAAACCAAAGATTCGAAATCAAGGAGGCGCAAAAAATGTGATATATTCGAAGTCAGTTTTATTTAAGTAAATATATGAACTTTAGCTACATAAAGGTATATAAATACAGCTTACTTACAAGCTATGTTAAAACAGGACAACAACAACAATGCAAAAAATGCTAAAAGCTTTAAGTAAACAAGATTAATTTCAATAATATAATATAGTAAAAATTTCAACACTAATGGCATACATATTTACATGTATGTATGGAGTATGTTCACAGAGAGATATTCGTTTTCATTGAACCATTTGAAGTGTACACCAATATGAATGCGCAACTTCAGATCTCGTTTGCCGCTTTACAAACTTCCTGTCACGAGTAGTCCATGTCGTCAGGTGCAGCAAATCTTGAACATATGGCCGTACGTAAAAAAGACCTTTAAACGAACGCATACCGAAGCCGTATTTACATCACCCACAATTTCGAAACGTTCATCAGCTTTGCAAAGTTTGGCTGATTTGGAGCAAAACAATCAAGACAACGTAACAAGGATTGGTGGCGGCATTTGTTGCCGTGAAAATTTGTAAAAAATCGGTAAAATGTTTCAAGTTTGCCTAAAAATTACTAAGAGGTGTCTAGTGCTGCTTCCACTATATAAGCATTTAACGCATACCCAGGAATAGAACCGATAGGTACCAAAGGCAAAGAAAATTCATCTCCATCCCCCATTATTTGGTCGAACGCAACAAACAAACTTGCTGATACATTGTATCGTCTCATCAATCGAGTAAATCCTACTACCCCAGACTGCTACCCACGTCAAACCTCTCGCTACACCTTGGTATTCATGCAGATAATGGAAATGTAAAGATTTAATTGAATGAACAACCACCAAAACTAATTGCATTGGCGGAACGGACATATATACCTATCCACAATCACACGATGTTCGGCGCCAGTGACCTGGAAACAGGTGTAACATTGTACATAGCATTAACAACCAGGGGGTATGGAATTTGCGGATCTTGTAAAAACACCAAAACAAGATGGAGTATTACTACATGACCCACTACATGGAACAGTTGGAGGCACATTATGCATCACCGGACATCACTTGCTATTGAGTGCGTGTCAGGAAAATAGCCAGGATCTATGGTTGCTACACAAAAATGTTGACTGTGTGGATAAAAACCTTTATGGTACAAAATATGGTAACAGGGGGAATCTTAACATTAAAGTGCAAATATTTGCGTATCATTTCACTAGAAATAAGATATGCTCATGAATACTTAAATGTAGCAACATCGTTAGAAGCATTAAGTGCACTACATAGTCTTGAATTAGAATATCCGTTTTTCTATAGACCCATGTACGCCATACTTGAGGACGGGTTCACCATGTCTCGACCTGAACTTGAGTTTGAAAAACTAATGTCTGGCACCGCTAATAATTTGTGGAATGGTAATGAAAATGGTGGGACTGCTGGGGATGTTGGTGGTTGTGAATGGCGTATTCATACAGGAGGGCCTCTTTCGCAAGACGGGATCGGCTTCGAGGCCGAACGAGCTAAGGCAACATATACAAAATGACAAACCACTCGATTTGGAAGGTGGTGGCTATTCGGCACACGATTGTGCAACTGCATTTAAAGGTTATCTAGCCGATTTACCGGAGCCACTTCTTATGTTATGAGGAGTTACAGGTATGACTTATAATATAGTGTACATACAAAGAGGTTTGTGCCTTAATATGAGTATTACAAATCCCCTATTAGATTGCTGGGTCGGTAATATAAACAAATCCAAAAACAGGCAAAATATTGGTAATATAGCAATGGACGAAGGCCAATGTGAGGGAAAGGTAGATGTTAACGTCTGTTGCATGACTTATGCGTACACGAGCCGCATCAATTGGATACTAATGACTTGGATTGACGGTGAGTAAAAAAAAAAAAAATTTTGTTGGTGTTTATTTTTCCTTGTGGAGTCTGGCTTTAGAATTTGGCCAGTAATAGTGCGAAATATTGTCCATAAAGGAGTTGGTTGAAAATTCTTAGTACGCGACAGCAAACAAAATTGCATTACATAATCGGTTATTAAACAAAGAGAACTGGGTTATGGTAGATTAGGCAATGATTGGCGTAGAGATGGCAAGCTGGCAATAGGCAAGCTCCACCTAGCTTGTTGTGCCGTTTTATACAGTGTCGCTCGGTACCACCCCATGTGGCAATCTGCCAATTCTATTAGCACACCACTGATCCAAATCCGAGGCCTACCCGTATCCCAAATAATTTATTGTCGAATATATGACATTGCAGACCACCTGCACATCATTGTCTTCCTATCTGATTGCCCAAATTGAGTTTTATTAACCTTGTCATTTGTTGATAAATGCTATCTAAGCCTGGTATACGCCTATGAGGTTTCGAACTGCGGCGTATCACATCTTGATAACAGGACCATTGCGAGTCTATTCGTTGTTCAACGTCTTTCATCATACATTGATTAATAGAAAAATAATTTTGCAATTCCGTCAATTGACGCTGACTAATACAGTCGTGTAATGATAAATATACCCAGGCTAATCTGCCGGCCATGCAAAACTGCGGTACAAAAAGCTTACTCTGGATCTTTATACATTTTTAATTCTGATCTACCCCTCACCATTACCATCTCAGATGATTCTGTACGCGAGTGACGCAAGTCTTGAACATCCATGACAAAATCGCGTTTATTTGCTTGTTCCTTTTTCAAGATGTTTCCGGTAAAGGTAATCCCCTTTTTTTCTCAGGGAATTGTAGTAGACACGTATCTTTGGGAGTATATTAGTAGCCATAAGAAATTTGTAAATGCCAATACGTCGTTTTCTGCTAAATATTTCGTAAATTGATAAAAGTCACGTCGGGTAGGTCATTCTTTCAGAAATTGTTTGAAGAATGCCAGACGTTAGAATTTTATTCAAAATGCACTATCTCAAATTTGTTGCCAAACCTCCTAATATGAGCATAAGTGCAATGCATTTGGTCGTAAGAAAAGATTAATGAAAAGCATTCCGAGATGAAGCGCTCGTCAATCTAACTCTAATCTGGGGCGGTTTTGTGACAAATCTTGACTCGGGAAATTTTTACAAATTCCTGTTGGCCGAGCGCATTAAAATTCTGTGGCAGACAACGGTTCTGCGTAAGGGTTCTTAGGTCATCGCTCGGGGTGAGCGAGTGACTTGGGGTTTGATTTTGAATATTTAACATAAGTATTTTGTGGCAGATGGGAGATCTGCGTGAGGGTTTTTCTGGTATCCTCGTTATGGGAGAACGAGTGAGTGGGATGGTTTCTGGTGTCCTCGTTATGGGAGAACGAGTGAATTTGGGTTTGCTTTGGAAACTTAAGGGTAGAATGGGCTGAGTCCCTCTAGGTTCTGTGGCAGATAGAGGATCTGCGTTAGATTAGGGTAGATTTTTTTGAAAAGAGGGATGGGGAGGAAAGGAGGGATTGTTAAGAGGAGCCCGTGGTCCTCTCACAATCGATCTCCGTAGGGAGAAGGATCAGTTTGACCAAAGGTCGTCTGACTTGACCCTTCTCGGTTATGAGGTCGACTACACGTACTCGGTTATCTTCGCCGGGGTGTACGTTGACGACTCTACCTAACCTCCATTCGTTGGGAGATAAGTTGTCCTCTTTGAGGACGGCGAGATCTCCCACTTGTATGTTTTCTTTGGGATGCCTCCACTTCACTCGTTTTTGAAGTTCGGATAGATATTCCACCTTCCATCGCTTGCAGAAAGTATGATGGAGGGCTTTGAGTTTCTGCCACCGATTTATCATCGAGGCAGAGCTTTCACTAGCATCTGGTTCTGGTGGAGCCAGTAGGTGGCTGCCCGTTAGGAAATGTCCTGGGGTTAGTGGTTCCAGATCCGTTGGGTCATTCGACCCTGGACTGAGTGGGCGCGAGTTGAGGCACGCCTCAATCCTGCACAAAAGGGTTTAGAACTCCTCCGTGGTGTACTTATGGGGAGACGCGATCTTTTTGAAGTGGCTTTTGAAGCTCTTCACTCCCGCCTCCCACAAGCCGCCCATATGTGGAGCAGCGGCGGGACTAAAATGCCAGCTTAATGCTTGATGATTGTACTTTGAGACTGTTTTGTCTCGGCTTTCTGCCAGGAAGGCTTTAAACTCGGATCGTAAAGATCTTGACGCTACAACAAAGTTTGTACCATTGTCGGAGTAGATGTTTTTCGGACATCCTCTTCGCACGATAAAACGCGCAAAGGCTGCGAGAAAGCATGGAGTACTAAGGTCACTAGTGGCTTCTAAGTGGATGGCCTTAGTGGAGAAACAGACAAAAAGGCATACGTAGCCTTTTGACAGTCGACATCCCCTACCGCGGTAGCTTTTGATGTCGAAAGGCCCCGCAAAGTCGACCCCGGTATTGGTGAACGCGCGGGTAAAAGTAATCCGTTCGCAGGGAAGGGTACCCATAAGTTGGGACTGCGCCTGTTTTCGGTGAATAGTGCAGGTTTTGCAATTATGAATGGTTGCCCTAATCATGGTTTTGATGTTAGGTATCCAGTACTGGGTGCGTATCAGACGTAACATGAGTTGGTTTTCCCCATGCAGACTTTGTTGATGAAACATTAGGACTGTCAGACGGGATAAATGGCAGTTGTATGGGAGGAGGATTGGCGTTCAGTAAAAGCTAAGTCCTTTGACGCCCCGAGTCGCCCTCCTACCCGAATGATGCCATGTTGGTCTAGGTAGGGATTAAGTGAGAGTATTGCACTTTTCCCTGCAATTGGTTTTCCGGCCTTTAGATCATTATATTCAGAACTATAATGTTGTTTATGATATATTTTAATTAAGAGTTGGGTTACTGATTTGATCTCATCAGGAGAGATTAAAGGTAACTCGACCTGAAATGATTTTTTTTGTTTTGGGGTGAGTTCTTCGGAAGAACCTCATAACGTATGAGAACACTCGTAAAGCCCTAGGTAGGTCTGAAAAGCGTTGGAGAACATCGGTAGTATTTACTGTTGTTGTTGCGCAGGTCTTCGCCCTCTTTTCTTCTATGGAGGTGATGTAGTCACTTTCTTGTGCTGACCATTGGGAAGTGTCTTCTTGCAGCCAAGAAGGTCCCTGCCACCACAACGAATTGTTGACCAATTCAGACGCCGGTAATCCTCTCCTACCTAAATCTGCTGGGTTAGACTCTGAGTTCACGTGCAACCAGTCCTTATTTCCGACCATGTCGATGATCTTGGTGATCCGATGGGCGACGAAAGTGGACCAGGAACAGGGTGGTTTCCTTATCCATGCGAGGACGATCGTTGAATCCGTCCACAGGTGAATTCTCACTGGTCCCAATATAAGGTTCCTGAAAATTGATTCGGCGATTTCCGCTAACAGCACGGCTCCGCACAGTTCCAATCGTGGAAGAGACAGGGTTTTCACCGGGGCTATTCGGGTTTTTGCTAGCAGCAGGTTTGTCCATATGCCGTTATCCGTTTTCAGGCGCATGTAAACGGCTGTTGCGTAAGCCTTCTCGGATGCGTCACAAAATCCATGGATCTCGATGTCGGTTCCTGGGGAAAAGTTGACCCATCTAGGTATCCTGATTTTATCAATTTCATGGTATTGGTCGGTGAAGGTTTTCCATCGTTCTAGCGTACTGCTCGATACTGGGTCGTCCCAAGCGGTGCCTTCTAACCAAATACTCTGCATGAGTATTTTTGCCACAATGACCATTGACGCAAGCCAGCCTAAAGGGTCGAAAAGTTTGGCTATAGCGGATAGGACTGCTCGTTTGGTGATGTTTTCGCCATTTTCCAGGGTTCCTACCTTGAAATAAAATACGTCTGAGTGAGCGTTCCATCGTATTCCCAGGGCTTTTACCGAACTAGCTTCTTCAAACGCTAAGAAATCCTCGCTGAGCAAATCCGTTTTGGGGATGTCCTTTAGAATTTCCTTACAGTTTGAAGTCCACTTGCGTAATGGAAAGCCAGCTGAGTGTAAGGCTTCGCGAATCTCGTTTCTTGCTTTGATGGTTGACGCTATTGTGTGTCCTCCAGATAAAACATCATCTACGTACATACTCTCTCTTAGTATGCTAGCCGCTGTAGGGTGTGAATTTTCGACGTCGTCAGCCAGTTGTAGGAGCGTTCTTATCGCGAGATATGGAGCGCAATTTACTCCGAAGGTAACCGTCTTTAATTCGTAAAGACTAATAGGGTCATTCGGGGAAGTGCGATGCACAATACGTTGAAATTTGGTGTGATTTTCGTTCACCCAAATTTGTCGATACATCTTTTCGATGTCGCTATTGAAGACGAAACGGTATAGTCTCCATCGTAAGATAAGGATGGGTAGATAGGCTTGTAGAACTGGGCCTGGGAGTAGAATATCATTTAGGCTCTTCCCGTTGGCCGTAGGGCTCGAGGCATTGAATACTACGCGTACCTTTGTAGTGGTACTTTCAGCTTTAATAACGGCGTGGTGGGGCAGAAAATAATTATCCGAATCGTCGGATGGAATATTCTTTTCAATTTTTCTCATATGTCCGAGCGTTTCATATTCTGACAAGACTCGAACATACTCTTTACCTAAGTCTGGGTTTTTTATTAACCGCCCCTCATTCCGGAAGAATTGAGAGCATGCACGCTTCAGGGATGGTCCTAAGTTAATATTGTTAGGGTAATCCTGCCTGACGCGTTTCGTTGTTTCTTTAAATAATTTTTCGCAATACCTCTCCTCTTCATTTAATATTTTATTTTTGGGTAGATTTTCTACCTCCCAGAAAGCTTTGAGTTGGTTGTCTAACGCAACCTCGTTGTAGAAAGACATAATGCTCTTCATTGGATTCGGTGATTCGATACGACCGGTTAGTATCCAACCGAAACCATCTCTTGGGCTAAGAGTGTGTTTAGCACATTCTTCTTTAAACCGCTCATTATAATTTGGGGATATATGTCTCCGCCAAGTATGAGGTCTACGTCTTCGTTGACGTATGACCTCTTGTCTGCCAAAACCAAGTCTGGGAATGCCTGCATAGTCATTGCGTTGATATGGCAGGATGGAAGATTCCCAGTGAGTTTCGCTAGAACTAGAACGGGTGTAGTCAGGCTGAAGAAGGGATCCACTGGTGAACGTAATTCGATGTTGGATGCTTCTTTGACCTGAGCTGACACCGCATTTGTGATGCCTGAAACATGGGCATGCATTTTCCTCGCTGGCAAATTGATTCTGCGTTTCAGTCTTTCAGTTATAAAGGAACATTCCGACCCAGAATCAATTAATGCCCGCGCGGGGAAGTCGGTACCATTATGGTGAATGTGTACGCGAGCAGTTCCTAATAGCACACCTGTGCTGGAATTGGCATGGCAGGATTTGACATTCTGGTTCGTAGAAGAATGTGGTTGTCCCGATTCCTGTCTTTTCCGTGCCTGTACCGAAGTTGATGGGGTATTATCCGCATCTTTGAACGGGTTGCGCACCGCTGGTTGCTGAAGTGGGTCCGCATGCAGGAGCGTGTGGTGACGAGAGTGGCATTTGGAACAGTTGTATGAACTGGTGCACCTCGTCACTGTGTGTCCTGGGGATAAACAATTCAGGCAGCCATTTGTGGATTTGACGAATTTAATCCTTTCTACCGGGTTTAAATCGCAAAAACGTGAACAGTTGCGTAATCTGTGCTCCGTAGATTTGCACATTTTACATATTGATTTTGTTGTTTGCTTGGTTACTTTTGTTTGAAAATCACCAAGTCTTTTTGTAGGGGTTTCTGTCGACTGGCGCGACGCATTTGATTTTTGCACTTTAGAAGTGGCATTCCCTGTAAAACCAGACACGGTTTCAAGTGTCTGAAAACGATTTGACAAGAATTTGTCCATATCCTCCCACTTGGATATGTCCGTTTTGTGGTCGATGCTCTGCTCCCATAGAGCCAAAATATTCTCGGGTAATTTTATCGAACATAAATTAGTAATAATCGCATCCCAATTTGAAACGTCAATCTGATGTGTTTTTAAGGATGCTAAACAATTATTTATGTCGCGCTGTAAGGTTTTGATAGAGCTGCCGCACTCGCTATCTATCTTTTTTAGATTAAACAAAATTTGTAGTTGTGAGTTTACGAGAATCCGCTTATTCTCGTATCTCTCACATAGGTTTTTCCAGGCTGTTTCGAAGCCGTCATTTGTCAAAGGACATTTCTTGACAATGTCCTTTGCCTCACCTTGGGTTTTTTGGTTAAGGTGGAACAACTTTTCTACCGGGCTTAGGCGACTGTTGTTTTTGTAGATGGCCCTGAACAGGTCACGAAACGTTGGCCAAGATAGGTAGTCGCCCTTGAATACCTCAGTATCACAGGCTGGCAGGCGGATACTGTGTTCGCGCGCGCGTTCTCCCTCAGGTTTGACTGCCCTATCTTTTTCCTCCTTCAATTTAGTTTGAATTTCAGCCATGTTCGACATGCATCTGAGGAATACGGCATATGCCACTTTATGCTTGATCTTGACCGCTGCAATTTTCTTTGCGTGGAGCGTGTCAGAGCCAAGCAACTCCTCTAGGGCGTTCTCTGCTTTTTCCCACTTAGCTTGCAACTCTTTTTGCTGTATTGTAAGAGTGTGTACAGTGTGCAGAGCCGCATTGATATAATTAAAATCGGCCTCGAATTCGATTATTCGATCGGCCAATCTAATGTAGGAGTCCATGTTCATGGTTGAAAAGTGGAAAGCGAATTAATCAAGGGATATAAAACTTGAAAACCTGAGCGAATCACCCAACCAACAACTATTAAAATTACGCAGAATTGATTATTACTTTTAATTTGTTTTTTTGTCTGACTTTGCAGATTATTTGTGCCGTAAAACAGGGAGCAGGGGGAAGCAACACCAATGTGTTTTGTGTAAATAAAGGGGGCCACTCGCCACTTGCAAGTTAAATTGTATTGTATAATAAGTGCGCGCGCTGGTATGAACTCGACGAAAAGTGTAAAAACGTGTAATAAATCTTGTGCGAAAATTTATTAAGAAACTAGTGAAATTAAAGTGATGCAAAAAGAAAATTTAAATCAAATGGCGTGAAATTTTATGTGAAAGTGAGTTTATGTGTACCTCTTCCTTGTGCTGTGTCCGGGGAGCCTTACCGCTGGTGGGGGCAGGCCAGATAGTCACAAGGAATTAAAAGCGTTAATGTTACGCGTTTGGACTTCTCCTTCTTTTCGTCACTAATTTTTTACACTTTTCGCACTTAATACCAAATCACTACGGGTGTGGCACTGAGAATATTTATTTTTTACTCGGTTTTATTTATTTTTTATAACCAAAAAAATTGTGGCAAGAAATATTGCACTTACTTTGTGGCGATTTGCTATGATGTGGCAAGTTGGCTTACGATGTTGAAATTGCTTTAGCTGGCTGTCCTTTACTCAGTGTTTTACCAAGATGTTGTTAGCTAATTGCAGTGTATTACCAAGCGTGTTTATCAGCTTCTGTTTAATTTTTCAGCATCACCAAAAGAATTTTACCACCAAAGTGTATCACCAAGCGTGCATATAATGATTTTGTACGGATGTGGACTGTATAGGTACTGTGTTCCAAATTCCTGGCGAAGAGGGACCAAATGTTCGGCCGGGGTGCGTGTGCTCCTGGAGGTAGGTGGGCGCACCGGGGCCGATCTCAGTGGGAATAAGCGGGTTGGAATAAAATAAGAGAATACGAGATTTCTCTTTATAATAAATACGATTTATTGGGTAAAAGTAAAATAAACTGGTTACAATATTACCTGAGTATCTTGTTGAAAAATAGTGAAGATCGCTGGCGGCATATGTTAGCTGTTTGGCTGTTAGAATTCAAGAGACCGGTTGTATTGAAAGCTACAACCGTTGACCCGCAAAATCCTCCATTTTGGAAGGAGAAGGCACCCACACATCAACCCCGACAAGCATATGCATGAGTTCTGACAAAAAGCACACATACACGTGCATGTACATGAATGCACATGCATGTGGCAGTGATGGTGTGGGTGGTTATACATTAAAGCGAGTATCGAGTATCGATTTGCAGAGTTGCATTGGGGGATCGCAATCAGATGCGGAAAAGTTAGGCATCCTTCCTAAACAAATGTAATTGTAATAACTATTAGGGCAATGATTGAAATTTATGGAACTTGTTTATATTGTGATTTACCATCATATTTCTTCGTGCTACGCCTTCTTTTGTAGTTTTCGGTAATTTTGCTCTTCGGTTGTGTTTGCAAAGATGTAGATGGGCATCTGTGGAGGGTTTTGTTGCGCTTTCGCTTCCCCCGTTGATTAACTTGTTTTCAATAAATGGTTTAAACTCGCTTAGATGCGCTGTTCTCTTCTTACCTTGAAACGTTTTTTCCTGTGCGACGATGACTGGCGAAATAAAATTCGTGATTCTATGGGGCCCGCTGAATTTTGGTGCTAGTTTGACCGCAAAGTTTTCGGTTGCCTTAGACAGATGGAGTTCCTTTAACAAAACTCTGTCTCCTATCGCCGGATTCCACTTCCTTCTCCGCAAATTATAATGTCGTGCCTGTTCTGCCGACGCACGTTGCTGGTTTCTTCGTACCATTTGAAATATCTCCTTCATTTTCGCTACTTTTTCATTTGCCGTTGTTGTGGCCTCGACTGTGCCCGACGCTTCCGCTGTTGTTGAATCCAAACTCAGCCGCGTATGTCAAAAGGTCTTCCTTTTTCAGATAATAAAGCCAATTTACCTTGACCATGTTGTTTTGTTATATATATGTTCCGGTGAAATAAAATATATGTGCCCTTATACGTATAAGGGTCCTGCTCGGGCGCCAAATGTAACGAACCCCGTTAGTCGGTTTAATAGCTGGGGTATAACTCAGCGAATGGGCTCGCCTATACAATAAAAGATGTTAGTTAAACGTTATAAAAAAGTGATGATTTATTTGAATCCTTCGGAAAATCCATATACATATGTATATACGTATGTGATTATAATATGTTTAATCACCGAGTATTTTACAAGCCTCTTCCTGCTGAATATACGTAATCGGTGAGCGTTTTACACAACTCACCGGATACCTAGTAAAATACATAGTCGTCGAACGTTTTACACGACTCGGCGGTATACCTATTATAAACAGCTGAAGTTCAACACCACCAGCTGCTCCGTAGTGGATGTTCAACACAGCCCACTATATACCTCACTTTACGACCTCTAAGCCAAGAGTGCCTTGTTCATGAATTTGCCGCTCCTTTTATATGATTTTTAAGTCGGCTTCCGTTGATTTACAATAAAAGTTCTTAAAACTAAGCTAAGCATCCTAAACGTATATTTGTACGCATGTGTGTTCGCTACCGTTTGACAATTTCATTTCTTCACGGTCTGAATTGTTTAAGTCGTAGTCTTATTTTTTGTTGATCGTCTTTTATCTATTTCTCAATATGTGCAAGCTTTCCAATCTGTATCTGGTCAATTCTCGTTTTTCTTTATCAATAATTTTGGTGTTGTTACAATCAGCTGTATGGCCACTGCTTATTGCATATTGAGAGCGCAGGGCTTGGCTTTTGTTTTTTCACGTTTGCTTTGTGTTCGGCTATTCGTATACCAAGCTCTCGTTTCGTAGTTCCGATATAAATCTTATCACAGTTTTCGTCATCTTTTCCATTGCATTATATTTTGTATATCACATTGTAAAGAGACATGAACTACTTCCTTGAGTCTGCTTTATGATCGGAAGCATTGCGGCTCTTTTTTCTGGCATCTTTGAAGAAACAAAACCCAAAATCTGTTGTACGGGGCAATTTATTTAATGTGGAGTATTTGTGTTGGTCGTTTCCGATAGCTAAGTCTTCCAGCTGAGATATATATAGAGTTAGCGTTGGTTAGTAATTCAGCGCTAATACGAGGATGTACGTGCACCCTTATATAGAAAATGAGCGATTTTGGGTTCCAAATCATGCCCAACACTCCGCAGTTGACTTTGTAACGAACCCCGTTGGTCGGGTTTTTAGCTGGGGTATAACTCAGCGAATGGGTTCGCCTATACAATAAAAGATGTTAGTTAAACGTTATAAAAAAATGATGATTAATTTGAATCCTTTGCAAAATCCATATACCTATGTATATACGTATGTGATTATAATATGTTTAATCACCGAGTGTTTTACACGCCTCGGTGGTATGCCACAACTCACCGGATCCCTAGTAAAATACGTAATCGGTGAGCGTTTTACACAACTCACCGGATCCCTAGTAAAATACGTAGTCGTCGAACGTTTTACACGACTGAATTTTCCGCTTTTTTTATATGATTTTTGAGTCGGCTTCCGTTGCTTTACAATAAAACTCTTAAAACTAAGCTAAGCATCCTAAATGTATATTTGTACGCATGCGTGTACGTAAGTTGTATGTTTGTGCATAATTATGGGAGTTCTTACGCTCTGCGATAAAAGTTTTCATCTCCTATATATAATTTAATATGTATTATCATTATATATGTTTTAAAATTTATGTATAATTGTACAAAGTATATTAAATTAAAAATGTATGTATGTATGTATAAGCAAATTCATTTCATGCCATATATATATATAAATTATTATAATTCAGTTTATAATTTTAATATGAAATTGTATTATCTATAATGAAAAATCAAAATTCGTGGAGGCCCCGAAAGTCTGTAATTTGTATCGGAACTACGAAACGAGAGCTTGGTATACGAATAGCCGAACACAAATCAGACGTGAAAAAACAAAAGCCAAGCACAGCGCTCTCAATATATAATATGCAGTGGCCATACAGCTCATTTTAACAACACCAAAATTATTAAAAAAAAAAAAAACGAGAATTGACCAGATACAGATTGGAAAGCTTGCACATATTGAGAAAGAGAGAAAAGACGATCAACAAAAAAGAAGACTACGACTTAAACAATTCAGACCATGAAGAAATGGAATTGTCAAACGGTAGCGAACACATATGCGTACAAATATACTTTTAGGATGCTTAGCTTAGTTTTAAGAACTTTTATTGTAAATCAACGGGAGCCGACTTAAAAATCATATAAAAGGAGCGGCAAATTCATGAACAAGGCACTCTTGGCTTAGAAGTCGTAAAGTGAGGTATATAGTGGGCTGTGTTAAACATCCACTACGGAGCAGCTGGTGGTGTCGAACTTCAGCTGTTTATGATAGGTATACCGCCGAGTCGTGTAAAACGTTCGACGACGATTTTTTTTTTTACTAGGTATCCGGTGAGTTGTGTAAAACGCTCACCGATTACGTATGTTCAGCAGGCATACCACAGAGGCTTGTAAAACACTCGATGATTAAACATATTATAATCACATACGTATATACATAGGTATATGGATTTTGCGAAGGATTCAAATAAATCATCATTTTTTATAACGTTTAACTAACATCTTTTATTGTATAGGCGAGCCCGTTCGCTGAGTAATATCCCAGCTATTAACTCGACTAACGGGGTTCGTTACAATTGGCGCCCGAGCAGGACCCTTATACGTATAAGGGGACATATATTTTATTTCACCGGAATATATATAAAACAAAACAACATGGTCAAGGTAAATTCTCTTTATTATCTAAAGAAGGAAGATCTTTTGACATATGCGGCTGAGTTTGGATTCAACAACAGCGGAACAGTCGAGGCCACAACAACGGCAAATGAAAAAGTAGCGAAAATGAAGGAGATATTTCAAATGGTACGAAGAAACCAGCAACGTGCGTCAGCAGAACAGGCACGACACTATAATTTGCGGAGAAGGAAGTGGAATCCGGCTATAGGAGACAGAGTTTTGGTAAAGGAACACCATCTGTCTAAGGCAACCGACAACTTTGCGGTCAAACTAGCACCAAATTCAGCGGGCCCCATAGAATCACGAATTTTATTTCGCCAGTCATCATCGCACAGGACAAAACTGTTCAATGTAAGAAGAGAACAGCGCATCTAAGCGAGTTTAAACCATTCATTGAAAACAAGTTAATCAACGGGAGAAGCGAAAGCGCAACAAAACCCTCCACATATGCCCATCTACATCTTTGCAAACACAACCGAAGAGCAAAATCACCGGAAACTACAAAAGAAGGCGTAGCACGAAGAAATATGATGGTAAATCACAATATGAACAAGTTCCATAAATTTCAATCATTGCTCTAATAGTTATTACAATTACATTATTTTTATTTTCTATAATATTATTGGTTTTAATAATAATGCTCTAATAATCATAATAGCACTATTAATGATCATAGTAATAATTACAATAATAGTAACCATCACATTTATATTATAATACCTGTAACAAAATTTTTCGGCATCACTAATTTAGTACACGCCAAAACAACGCTTATCTACTCTGCCTACCATAAACAGCATCCCCAAACAAATCACAGCTGGCTAACAATAACAAGGAATAAAGAAATGCGATGGTACCACAACAAACACCACAAGCAAACACGAAGTTTAAATGCAATGGTACAATAACAAAAAACACAAGCAATACAATAAAGAGCAAATGCACGCGCATACCAACAGTAACTAACATAAGCAATAGAAAATTTCACAGCTACATGGTGCAGGAACAACAATGCAAGCAAGCACGAAATTAAAAGATACAGTGGTACAACAACGACAAACACAAGCAATAAAAAGAGGGCAAATACACGAGGATACCGACAGCAACTAACATAAGAATTGCAAGGCATTAAAGCTACAGTAGTACAACAATAAACAACAACAAGTAAGATATTAGCAAACTCACATGTACATTTATACATATAAACATAAACCTTTGGAAATTTAAAGAAGGAAATACCAACACGGTTCGGGTTATGATTAGATGGTTCTGGACATAATTTACAGCTTTCACGCTATGAGAACGGGTCAACAGAGGATGCGAAGTACTTCTTATCACAGTTTTCGTCCTCTTTTCCATTGAATTATATTTTGTATATCACATTTTTTTGTTGTAATTTGTCTATTGGACCTGTTGTTGTTGTGTAAATTTTGGATAATGTGTTATTGGATTTGTAGGCTAAGGTGATATTTTGTTCTTTTAGTATGTTGTGGTCTAATGTACTAAGCTTTGGGATATATGTGACGCTGTAATATTTCTTTACTTCTGTTGTTGAATTTTCTAGTTTATTGTGGGGGTTGCTATTTTTCATGATTTCCTGGTTTATTAGTCCATGTATCAAGTCGGGGTATTTATTATTTTTCAATATTGTGTGTATTTTTTCTATATTAGTTTCATGGAACTTTTCGTGGCTAATCGTCATTATTTTGCGTTTCAGATTCTTCGCTGTGTTGATTTTATACTTTGTTATTTGAGAGGATACAAAATTAATCAGGCGACCAGAGGATGTTGGCTTCGAGTACCAATTTAAAATAATACTGTTGTTGGCTTTGTGTATGCGAACATCTAGAAAAAGGGTGCTCTCATTTTCTTCTATTTCTATTGTAAATTGTAGTTTGTAGTGGTATTTGTTTAGTGTCTCGAGGATTATATTCACGTCTTTGCGTTTCACTTTTGCAATAATGTCGTCTACATATTTGGTGATACATTCAATGTCAATACTATGTTGATTTAGCTCCTAGATGGTGTTGTCAATTAGGTCGTCCATGACAATATCGGCTATTGTTGGTGAGAGCGGATTTCCCATGGGCATTCCAAAAGTTTGAGTGTATAGTTTGTTATTGCACATGAATGTTAATGCACATGAATGTTAATGTACATGAAATAATTGTCTCTGAGGCAGAAGTCAAGTATTTGTTGAAATTTTGCTTTTTTGATGTTAGTTGTGTGTTGCATTTTGCCCCATTTTCTCATTATTATTCTAAATTTTGTGTTGTCGCGGACGGACGTATTATTTTAAACTTTTCCGTGTTATTTTAAACTTTTCGTGCATAAAGTACCTAGTTATTCGATTGTGTTATTTGAAAACATATTTCTTTGCTGACACAAATATCTAGTGTCGTGAATTTATATGTGTTGATTGATTATAAACTTTGTAATAACAATTTTCTTAATGCCTTGCTATTGTAAGCTAAAGGTTGAGCGCAGTGACCCCAAGATTCAGTGCGCAAGATTTTTTTCGTTCATCTCTTTGCCTGCCGACACCCCCTGTCGCTACTTGTGATCAAAGTCGTCAAATTTTGACTGAGAATCAGAAAATAATAAAAAATAAGTGTACGAATGCTAACTCTCTTCTGGATACTTTGTCTAATGATCTTTCAGATGCAGGTGTGCAAACAATCGTGAAGAGATCACCGAAAATTTTAATTCGTCTCTTGGATCTCCTACAAATCTACATACAAATGATGTTCTAAGCACTGAAGGTGTAACTGTTGCTGCCGCTGCTGCTGCCGCTGCCGCTAGCATTGTAGATAAACGGTCAACTGCTACTTATGTAAATATCGCTTCAAGTGTTGAGACAACAAATGTTTCTCCTACCACGCTGCGTCCGCATGATAATGTGAATGCTAATAATAATAATAATATAGTAAGCGCTAAAGGTTCGCTTATTTCTAATGGTACCTTGTCTCTAATCTCTAATGAAGCTAGTAAAGAGGGTCCATTTATGATTCTACAAAAGCCCAAGCGTGCAAAGAAATTTAAAATTAAAATGTCTAACCAAGCGAATGAGCCAGTGAATCCTACTGCTTCTTCAAAGGCTCCAACTATAATTTCTGTTCAAGCTCAACCTGCTTCCCCGTCGGCTAGCTCTGGTACTAGTACTAAAAAAATGTTACCAGCTAGTTATTCTGATGCTGCCAAGCCAACGTAAAATAGTGTGCAGATTGATTGTAATGATGGGGATGGCGCTAACTTAAGCAGCGTCCCCGGGTCCAAACCGAAAGCAAAGAGTTACCGGATAAATCTACATAAGCTATTAGCTTTTGGAGTGAGCAATAATGTTAAATTAGGTGTTTCCGCTAAGCATGTCTCATTGTTTAAGCGACTTAAACTATGACTTTTTTTCTTTCGTTTGTTTCATTAGCCATTGAGTGTGCTTGTAATTCTCAACTTGTTAGTGAAATACTCTAAAGATATAGTTTTAGTTTTTAATTTAAAATTGAGGTTCTTCGAGTAGAAGATGGGGTGCGAATACCTCAGAGCCCAGTGCTCGCCTCCATATCACATTTTTTAAGGGTTCTTCAAATAGAAGATGAGGTGGCTCATTAGAGCGAAACCTCAAAACCCCCTGTGCTCGCCCCCAATGAATAAATACAAGAGGTTCTTCAAATAGAAGATGAGGTGGCTCATGAGAGCGAAACCTCAGAGCCCCCAGTGCTCGCCCCCAATGAATAAATACAAGGGGTTTTTCAAAGCAAAACTAGGTGGCTCGTCCCGCAGCCAATACCTTGGAGCCCCCAGTGCTCGCCCCCAATGAATAAATACAAGGTGTAATAGGGGTTTTTCAAAGCAAAACTAGGTGGCTCGTCCCGCAGCCATTACCTTGGAGCCCCCAGTGCTCCCCCCCAATGAATAAATACAAGGTGTAACAGGTACATAGTGAGCTCTCTATAAATAAATTTAAAAATAACAAACAAATACATTAAAATAAAGATATCATAAATAAGGTGTACCGATGATTTGCATCGTTCCGTATTTTAAATACACCATAAACAAAGTAAAATAACATACAGTCCATTAAAATAGTAATTTATAAAAATAAAAAAGATAATAAATTTAAAAAATGCTTGCTTGCAGTGGGCTTTGAACCCGCAACCCCAAACGTGTGAGTCGGGTACGTCATCCACTGTGCCACGACTCATACGCCTACAAGCACATCAAATTACTCCCTTATAACTCACACTAAACTGCTCGCCCTCAACTGCCCCACGCGTAGCTACTCATCTTTCCAGCCGAGTATAACTGAAGAAGATATTGTGAACTACGTTTCGAAGTATGCTGGCATAAACAAGATTTATTTGAAATGCGGTCAACTTGCAAGAAAAGGTACTGAGATGTCTGACCATAGGAAAAATGCTTTCAAACTGGGGGTAACTGAATCATTTTATGATAAAGTAGTTGATGCGAGTATCTGGCCTATCAATGTAATTATACGACCATTCCAGTTTGTTCAAAGGAATGGTTCAGTGCAATAGGTTCCGTAACACCACAAGCCTATGACAAGCCTCTTAGTATTTATTATGAAAATTCATCGGGGCTTAGAACTAAATCTAAGAAGCTTTATGCATTCACTTCAGATTTGAACTATGATGCTCCGGTATTGGGGAAACCTTGCTTAATAGTGAATTTTATGACTCCGATTTTTTTATCCTAATCTCTATAATGTTTATCGTAAAGATCGCGACTCGATAAAACTGGCACTACTCGGGGTGGTGGTATTTTAATCGACTCACTGGTGGATCAACTATGTGTATGCATATATGGCTCTATGCCTCTCTTTATATGTGCCTCATACATTCCGCCAGGAAGTGAAGATCATGTATACATGGCGCATGTAGATAATATTGTAGATTTAGTGTCTAAGAAACATGAGAATAATGTTTGTATTTTAGGTGATTTCAATTAAGGGAATGTGGGCTGGGCAGCCGTGGATGATAATTTAGTCTTGTATCCGAACAACGTTAATAGTTTTTTCTGAAACATATGTTGTTAATAACTTATTGAACGCGAATCTTGCCCAGGTAAACACCTTTATTAATAATATATCTAGGACGTTGGATCTAATTTTTATTAGTGATAACATGACTTTTTCACTCTCCGAATGTCTTGAACGTGACTCCTGCCCCGGCTTACATCATGTTCCACTAGTTTTGCAATTATAATTTTATGAGTTAAAAAAAATTCGATTATATACGAACTCAGGAACCCACAATTTTAGAAACTGTCACTTTGGTGCTATCAATGCCAAAATAAGCATACTTGATTGGGGTAGTATATTCTCTGGTGTTGGTGTCAGTGAGTGCTTTGATTTTCAAAGGTAAAGTCAACCAAATTTATAGTAGTTTGATCCCTGGATCGCGGAAAAATTGCCATAAAATTCCTTGGTATACGAAGGAGTTAAAAAAAAAAACTTAAGAATTTAAGAAACAAGTCCTTTAAAAAGCACAAACTATCTAATTCGCCTGCTTTTAAGGAAAAATATGTATATTATTCAAAGCAATTTAAATCCCTAAGAAATCGGCTTCATAAAAAATATGTTGAGAAATTTGAATGCGACATTAAATCGAATCCGAAATATTTCTGGCGCTAAGTTAGAGCTAAAAAGTCATGCTCTAGCATTCCATCCCATGTTTATTATAATGAAACCTCGGCATACTATTTTACTGATGCCGTCAATCTTTTTGCAGATTTCTTCAGCTCAAACTTCGAGTCTGATACTGTTTTGCCTGATGTGGTTGAGCATATTGATTTTGATACTCAAATAAATTTTGGTGAACTTTCCATATCACTTGATGATGTTATTCGGGGAATTTCGGTGTTAAAGTCCTCAAAACAATCTGCTAAAAAATACTGTTGCAATTGCCTATCCGATTTTATTAATTTTTAATAAATCTCAAAAGCGGGAGGTTTTATTAATGCCTGAAAGTAACTTCCATTAATCCAATTTTCAAGAGTGGCAATAAGAGCAATATTGCCAACTCCGTCCAATATCAAAACTTTCCACAATATCGAAACTATTAAGGAATAGATATCGTTTGCCGTAAAAAGTATTATTTCACCCAACCAGCATGGTTTTATATCCGGTAGGTCGACTGTGACTAATTTTGTTGTTTTTACTGAATATTGTCTCTCTGTCTTTAATAATAGAGCACAAGTAGATACCATCTACACTGATTTTTCTAAGGCCTTCGATAAAGTTAGCCATAAATTACTACTTTTAAAACTTGCTGATCTGGGATTTCACTCCAATATTCTATCATGGGTGAAGTCTTACATGGCGGATCGGAGTTGTGCTGTTGTGGTCGATGGTGTCAGCTCTCATTCTTTTACCGCGACCTCTGGTGTTCCTCAAGGACCTCTCCTATTCGTAATTTTTATTAATGACATACGTCATTGCTTCATTTACTCAAATTTTTTGTTGTACGCAGATGACTTGAAAATTTTTACATCAGTCACAAATCAGGCAGATTCCCTACGGCTGCAGTCAGATTTTGACAGAGTAATATATTGGTGTAGTAGGAATTGCTTACTTTTAAATATTAATATGTGCTTTCACATCTCATTTCCAAAATCCCGTAATGGTATTAACACCTCGTATCACATTGGTGATTCTGTTTTGAAAACTGTTGATGAAATATCAGATCTTGGAGTTGTTTTCGATGGTAAATTTCTCTCTCAAAGTCAACTTAACTGTGTTATTGCTAAGTCATATTCAATGCTTGGGTTCATTCACCGCTTTAGCTGAGATTTCCATGATCCATATACGTTAAAGCTACTATATACATCCAAACTGGAATATGCTTCCTTCGTTTGGAGACCATACTACGCTTGTCATATACAGCGACTTGAAATGACCCAGAAAAAATTTTTGCGTTTTGGGCTCCGGTGATTACGTTTTTTGGATCCCTTACCATATTACTGCTCTAGATGTCTACTTATAAGACTGAAGTTCCTGGATAGTAGAAGATCTATTCTAGCGCTGACATTTATTTATGATTTGATAGGGGGCACGATCGACTCGTCGTTTCTTTGGAGCCTATTCGCTTCAATATACCATCTAGAACACTTTGAAGTCATGATATTTTTCTATTGGATAGAACCAGAACGACATGTGTCGCCAATTTGCCTATTGCAAGGCGTTGAAGGAATTCAATCTTCTTACTAATGCCAGGGAAATTGATTTTTCAGTAAATAAATCAAAGTTTAAACTTCTACCAAATGATTTGATATGGTAGATAATATTTAAGCTAGTAATTTGTAAATAGTCTGTAAGGATATTTTAATTTGAAATAAATAAATAAATAAATAAATAATAAATAATTTCTAACATTATAGGTATATTTGTAAACAAAGACACGACATCAAAAAACGAAATTAGTATATCTTCTTCACAAAACATTAATATTGCTTAATCTATCTTTCAAAATGTATGCATTTTCCACATTATGATTATCAGATTAAGTTGCTTAAGAGTGTTTCCGATAAATTTTGATAGGTTGTAACAGGGCACCACAACCGAGGAGGAAATGGGTCGTAAAGGCATCTGCGACTTATGAATACTCGGGAGTCTATATAATATTGGTGCCGCGGTGGCTGTGCAAGTTAGTTGCTGTTTCTCTCGTTTGCTGATTTGTTTTGTTTTGTAAAGCTGTTCGATTATTTTGTTTTTTTTTTTGTCTGTAGTGTTTGTTTGGTCTGTTCCTGTGATTTTGTATGTTTTTTTGTCTTCGAATAATGTGTTCATTTTTTCTTTGTATTGCGATTCGTACATTGCTACGGTCTTATTACCCTTGTCCGCGTCTGTATAATTGATCTTTTGTTATTTTGATGTTTATATTTGGTTGTGTTATGTCATGTTCAGTATTTTAGTTAAAAATAAAAGTTTCGAATTTTCCATTTGTTTTCTGATTTTTCCTGATGTTGTCTTAATTGTTACCTTATTTATGGAGTTTTTGCGGAAGTTGGGTATTAGTCCATATTGCTTGCATCGCAGTAGAAATTTAAGTTATTCTGTCTGTTTTGCCAATTTGTGTTTTTGATTGTTGTAGTGTTTAAGCCTCATACATGTATCTTCTCCGTGTGTAAGCTTCATATGTTTGTAGAAGTCTTTCATCTTGAACCAGAGTTTGTTGTTTTGGTTGGTGAAAAATAATTGATGTAGGTCCATATATCGGCAGGCCTTCCGAGATTAAATTTTGTTGTTTTTGCGTTCAGTTCCAATTGAATATTAGTAAGGATCGTAGGCTAGTTAGACCTAATTATGTTTGGTGCAAATAAACGCTTTATTTCACCTTCTTGCCCAACGATTCGCTGAATATTCCAGCATCATCAGGGGCTACATTATTTATTTTTATACTCAGCGTGCTTTGCACACAGAGTATATTAACTTTGATTGGATAACGGTTGGTAGTACAGGTATAAAGGAATCGAGATAGATATAGACTTTCAAATATCAAAATCCTCAGTATCGAAAAAAATTTGATTGAGGTATGTCCGTCCGTCCGTCCGTCTGTCCGTCTGTCCGTTAACACGATAAGTTGAGTAAATTTTGGGGTATCTTGATGAAATTTGGCATGTAGGCTAATAGGCACTCATCTCAGATCGCTATTTCAAATGAACGAAATCGGACTATAACCACATCCACTTTTTCGATATCGAAAACTTCGAAAATCCGAAAAAGTGCGATAATTCATTACCAAAGACAGAAAAAGCGATGACTCTTTGTAGGTGGGTTGACCTTATGACGTGGAATAGAAAATTACTAAAATTTTGGACAACGGGCGAGGCACCGCCCACTTTTAAAAGAAGGTAATTTAAAAGTTTTCCAAGCTGTAATTTGGCAGTCGTTGAAGATATCATGATGAAATTTGGCAGGAACGTTACTCGTATCACTTCATGTGTGCGCAATAAAAATTTGCAAAATCGGAATGACGAACACGCCCAATTTTTAAAAAAAATATTTTTTAAGTCAAATTTTAACAAAAAATTTAATATCTTTACAGTATATCAATACATTATGTCAACATTCAACCCCAATAATGATCTGGTGCAACAAAAGACAAAAATAAAACAAAATTTCAAAATGGGCATGGCTCCAGCATTTTTCATTTAATTTGTCTAAAATAATTTTAATGCCATAAGTCGAAAAAAAATTTACCAATCCTTGTGAAATTTGGTAGGGGCATAGATTCTATGACGATAACTGTTTTCTGTGAAAATGGGCAAATTCGGTTGAAGCCACGCCCAGTTTTTATACACAGCCGGCCGTCTGTCCTCTCGCTCGGCCATTAACACGACAACTTGAGCAAAAATCGATATATCTTTACTAAACTTAGTTCACGTACTTATCTGAAATCGCTTTATCTTGGTATAAAAAATGGCAGAAATCCGACTATGACCACGCCCACTTTTTAGATATCGAAAATTATGAAAAATTAAAAAAATTCCATAATTCTATTCCAAATATGAAAAAAGGGATGAAACATGGTAATTGGATTGGTATATTGACGCAAAATATAACTTTAGAATAAACTTTGTAAAATGGGTGTGACTCTTACCATATTAAGTAGAAGAAAATGAAAAAGTTCTGCAGGGCGAAATCAAAAGCCCTTGGAATCTTGGCAGGAATAATGTTCGTGGTATTACATATATAATTAAATTAGCAGTACGCGACAGATGATGTTCTGGGTCACCCTGGTCCAGATTTTGGTCGATATCGCGAAAACGCTTTCACATATAAACCTAGGAGCCACTCCCTTTTAAAACCCGCATTAATACCTTTAATTTGATACCCATATCATACAAACGCATTCTAGATTCACCCCTGGTCCACGTTTATGGCGATATCTCGAAAATGCGTCCACCTTTAGAACTGAGGCCCACTTCCTTTTAAAACGCTCATTAGCACCTTTCATATGATACCCATATCGTACAAACACATTCCAGAGTCACCCCTGGTCCACCTTTATGTCGATATCTCGAAAAGGCGTCCACCTATAGAACTAAGGCCCACTCCTTTTGAAATACTCATTAACGTCTTTAATCTGATACCCATATCACCGTGGTGTGATGGTAGCGTGCTCCGCCTATCACACCGTATGCCCTGGGTTCGCACCCCGGGCAAAGCAACATCAAAATTTTAGAAATAAGGTTTTTCAATTAGAAGACAATTTTGCTAAGCGGGGTCGCCCCTCGGCAGATTTTGGCAAGCGCTCCGGGTGTATTTCTGCCATGAAAAGTTCTCAGTGAAAACTCATCTGCAGATGCCGTTCGGAGTCGGCATAAAACATGTAGGTCCCGTCCGGCCAATTTGTAGGGAAAATGAAGAGGAGCACGACGCAAATTGTAAGAGAAGCCCGGCCTTAGATCTCTTCGGAGGTTATCGCGCCTTACATTTATTTATTTATTATATCATACAAACGCATCCTAGACTCACCCCTAGTCCACCTTTATGGCGATATCTCGAAAAGGCGTTCACCTTAGAACTAAGGCCCACTTCCTTTTAAAATACTCATTACTACCTTTCATTTGATACCCATATAACACATTCTAGAGTCACCCCTGGTCCACCTTTATGGCGATATATCGAAAAGGCGTTCACCTATAGAATATAGTATTTTAAAATACTCATTAACACCTTTCAATTGAAACCCATATCGTACAAACGCATTCTCTGGTCCACCTTTATGGCGATATCTCGAAAAGGCGTCCACCTATAGACCTAAGGATCACTCCCTTTTAAAATAATTTAATACCTTCCATTTGATACCCATGTCATACAAACACATTCCAGGGTTACCCTAGGTTCATTTTCCTACAAGGTGATTTTCCCTTTTTTGTCCCCAAAGCTCTCAGCTCAGTATGTAATATTTGGTTACAACTGAACTTAGCCTTCCTTACTTGTTTCATAAAAGGATAACAAAGATTATTGCATATATATAAACATTCATGACATTTAAATGTAGAACAACCAATTTCACTTACAATAACAATAAACAGTATGAACACTTAAAAATTAATCATCCGTACCACCTTGAGTGGTAGTTTTGTCATTACTAAAATTATTACTTAAACATAACATGTATGCAGCGCGATGGTCATCATCCTAGAAAACGAATTGGGTACAATGTTCAAACCAAATGGCAATACCTTCCATCGATACGCTCCACGATCAGTAGAAAATGAGGTTATATCATGTGAATCTACGTGTAATGGCATTTAGTGAACTCCAGAAAAAGGTCTAAGGTTGAGAAAAATTTGGCTCTGCCAAGATTGTCTAAAATATCATCGATTCGTGCTAATGGGAATTTGTCTGCTATTAGCTTCTTAGTAACTATACGAAAATCAACACACATCCTGTACGCTTTTTTTTTCATTTATTTTCTTTTTAGGAGCTAGGATAAGAGGACTGTTGCAGTTATAATAGCTTTCTTCGATTAAATCGTTTTATAGTAATTTTGTAACTTGTTTGCTAATTTCTTCCCGCTGAGAATAGGGTAGACGATAATTCTTTAAATACACCGGTTCGTTCTCAGTTAACCGCAATTTCTGCTCATAAAAATTGTTTAAAGTCATTTTGTCATTGTCAAGCGCGAATATGTCAGCATATTGTATGCAAAGATCTAAAAGTTCCGGTGGTGCATCTTTGGGAATTTGATTTTTTAAATCGAGGTTATTTTATTAATTCGTTTCTAATCTAGATAGGTTTTCTGTTTTAATAGAATTTTTGTTTACGAATTGTACATCACATGTGGTATTGATTAATTTTATGACTGGGTTATTGGAGTTTGTAATGCATCTTGCGGTAAAAACGCCTTTTTGTATTTCTTGAGATTCAATGAAAAGTGGAGTTGTTGAGTGATCTAAATCGAAAATTCGAAAGACTTCGCATCTTGGTGGTATAATACACATATCTCTTTCCTTTCCGTGTAGGATTGGCATAATCACTTTTTCTTTATTTGCCCAGAATGGGATGCTACTATTTGAATAATTTATTACACATTTGTTATGGTGAAGGATGTATTTGCCCAGTATACCATCTGATGGAATATTGAAGTTATCGTTTTCCACATGTAAGCTATGTTCCACTGGATTATTAATTTATTTAATTTATTTGGATTAAAGTCGAAACAGACACAATGCGGTCGAATACTAAGATATATAAAACATAAAATTAATGTTACAATTAAAAATAATTAAATTCAACCATACATATGAAAGAAAGTACAAAATATCAGGCCAGATGTGACAGTATTGAATTATGCAACTCGGAAAACGAACATTCAAAACTAATGCAGTTATACAAGTTGTTGTAGTGAAAACACTAGCTTCGCAGTGGACTATTTTTGGCAAAATTTTGCCGGCAAAGTGGTAAATAAAAAGGCACAAAGTGCCTGGACGTTCTACCAGGAACAGCAAAATTTAGTCGACTAACAAGATCAGATGAGACGATCTCGCCCATAATGAGCTTGTGAATGAACATTACCCCGAGTAAAGTTCTTCGAATTTCTAAAGTTGGCAGATTTATAAGGAGAAGCCTATTTCTATATGGTGGCAAATGCACACTAGAATCCCAGTTAAGACCACGTAGTGCAAAGTCTATGTTTATTTTACCCAAAGTAGGAACAGAATTTGATGTAAGGCCATTGGTGTATATATCGTCAGAGTTAATGGGAATTTGCTTATTTAAGTTTGAAATTTTAATAAAGAAATGTCAGCCTGTGTATCTAGTAAAAACGTGCATAGTTTGTTATATCCGGTTTATAAATTTCGACAAAATCCAGGTAATTTAAATTAAGACGAAAAACGTTTTTAATATTTATTCGCTTATCTTCTCATCCCTCAGTGCTCGCTGCTGAGGGGCGCCCAAGTTTAATGAGCGAATGTTTGCATTATTTCGGGTATTTGAACTTCTGCTGTTAGTATTTGTTCTGTTTTCTAACCTATTTTCGCTGTTGCTAGTGTTACGCGAATTACTGTTGCTTCGATTGTCGTTGTTTTGCCTATAATTGTTGTTTTGCCTATTTTGATTGTTATTGTTGTATCTACCGTTATTATTGTTGTTGTACCTATTGAAATTATTATTGTTACTGAACCTATTGAAATTACTATTGTTGTTGTATCTATTATTGTTGTTGTGGTAGTTATTTCCTCTATTGTTGTTGCGAAAATTATTTTTATTGTTAAACCTTGATAGAAAAGCAAATACTTGTCTTTCTGTAGCCTGATTGTTTTGTTCAACTATCATTTTTGCTACCACGTCTTTTGCGTCTCTAAAGGAGGTTGATGCCAGAATTCCTTTGACTAAGTCTGAGCGCGTATTTAGCCTACAAACGTTTACTGACTGTTCGACTGCCATCTCATGCGCTTTGGCTTTTGACATACCCTCAATAATTAGAGACCTCTCTAAAGCATCAGATAATTCCTCTACGCGTTTAGCAAATTTGGTTAAATTATTATTGGTAACTTTTAGTGAAGCTAATTTTCCTGCAAAGTCTTTTGAATTGTCTGGCTTTATTCGACTTTTAAGCGCATCTTTAATTTCTTAGATAGATGTTATATTTGTCGGGATTGCTTCTCTTGCTTTCCCTTCGAGCTTCGATTTAACAAATTAATTAAAAGTGGGTATAAGATCTGGATCTATATAGCCTTCTACTAGTTCAATTTTATCTATGAAGGACTCTAGCGCTAATGGGCCACCGTTATAGTTTTCCCTGAATACGGGAGCACACGACCCAATAAAATTTTTCTTTTGCTCTGATGTAGCCATTATTGTTGGTTCTAGAAAATTACTACGAGATTGGTTGGAATTTGAAAAATTTGTTAAAACCCCTAAAGAATTGTTTGATGTAACGACTGGGTTATCGAAACCACAGAAGTGTTCTTGTAAGGAAATATTTTCAGTATGAGATAAAGAACAACTTTCTTCGCCGATACGACTATCGAATGTTTCTGGCTTTGCTGGGTCAGAGAATTTTTTTCTTCTTCAGAATCGATTTTGTATACGTTTAATGATCCTTTTTCTTCACGATCAGTGTCTGACATAAAAATGTTATCTTGGACTAAGTCGCGATAGTTAGTTGGTACCTTAACTGTGCAGTTGAGTTTGTAAAACATTTAATTAATTCTTCCCTACAACGTGATAAACTTTTATTCACAGCAACTGGCCTCGGTCGGTTTTCAAAATGACCATTTCTACTAAATGTTATTATATGCCTCAATGAAAGAACATTTATATTCATCTAACTTCTCTTGCCTTGTCGGTAAAGAACGACCTGTATGTAAAACGCGTTTTTTTTAGTTTTAGGGAAACTTTCTCTCAATTCTTTGAATTTTGTTTCGAAATTTGACATTAGCAGAATAAAAAGGTGTGAGAGCTTTGGATGTTTGTGTCTTAACAAATTTGAATGAGAAAAGTTGAAATGAATTTGTAACCTAAATTGAATTAAGAAATAGTGGCGAGTTTGAGTTATGAATGTGAATTAATTTGAATGGAAAGGAAATTTGAAATGATTTTATAATCTTAATTGTTTGATTTATGAATATGAATGGATTTGATGGAAAAGAAATTTAAAATTATTTTATAATCTAAATTGAATCCGCTTTACTTGAATTGTGTATTGAATGTTGGCATATATTTGATAGAATTACTTGAAAGTGAGTTGAAAAGTATTCTCTGTTAACCATCAATTAAATTTTGCCTTTTAAAAAAAAATTTTGTTTTGTACCGGGTGTACCATATACGGCAGGGTTGGGTTTTTCGATACAATTGTACTTTTTTGATACAATTTGACTGAAGTACTATGATGCCATTTTTGGTACAATTTTGTCTACAGCTAATATTCTAATTTAAGTAATGTATTTTGACGCTATGGCAACCTTCTTTCGAACAAAAGACAACGTTGCTTTCATTTGTGTACTTGCACTAGTAGTTCGATTAGCACTGTCTCTCTTTATCACATACGATTTTTCAAGCAATAATTAGTTTGGAATAATATGTCCCTACATACATATATATGAAACCCACCTGTTTTCACTGAAATTAAAAAGAATATTTGGATAACACTATTATTTCTAAAATAGATGTAAACAAAAACCATATGGATATTGATAGTATATATTGCGGCGCTGAATTAGATCTATTAATTTGTAAAAATTTATTGGAAAAACAAGCTTTGCAAAATTTTAAACTAAACGTCAAACTATTTTACATGGAATTTTGTAAAAACCTACAGACGAAAATTGACTTTGATAATGAAATTTTGAATTAGGTCACAATGCTTGCTACTGAAACTGTTTTATCAGAAGAAGTAACTAGCATTGTTCCACTGGTTGCTAAATTATTTCCTACATGTGAAATTGATAAAATCGAGGAAATTAATTCGGAATATCGAGCCCTGTAAGAACACGAAGAATTGTGTGCTCTTAAAAATCATTCCATTTCTGAGTTTTGGGCAAAGGTGCGAATATTGAAAAATGAATTATCAATTTCACATTCTTCAGCGAATGTTGAAAGAATATTTTCGATACAGAATATAATTAAAACCAGGTGTAGAAATCGTTTACTTGTTGAATTGGTTTCTTCTTTGATAAAACAAAGGATTTTATTAAGGCCAGGGGGGCAATGTCTTTATAATATGCAAATTGATAAGGGAGTTAGTCGTGAAGAAAGTTTAATCATTGTCGAGGATGAAACGTTTTTTGATTAAGAAACATACATACATGTATGCAAATATTTAAAATATACCTATGTAATAATATGTTTTATGTATGAGAAAAGCATATTTATGTTTTTCAAAAACTCTTATTGAACTAAAAAAAATGTTTCCTTCTAAATGAAAAGAAAAATTAACTTCAAATGAATACACGCATTAAGCACGTATTTTTATTTTGGTACTAAAAAGTAAAAAAAAAGTAAATAAGTAATAGTGCAATATATGTAAATCCATACACAAAAAAATTCAGTAAAATTTGAACGAAAAAAGTACGATTTTTGAGTGGATTTAGTACAATTCATGAAATGTCATTTCCCAACCCTTATATACGGTATACAAGAGAGAAGACTGATTCCCACCCCCAGAAGGTCGCGAAATTTTATTTTTCAACGACTTTACAGAACAAAAATGAAATATCCAAAGAAAAAAAATATTCAAATGTTCAATACTTAAAGTATTTGAAAAATTAAATTTTGTATGGAAAATCTTCAAGTCCAAGGTGTGGAAATGAAAGTAAATAGCATCAATACTGCGGGCCATTTTTTCTCAACGGAATATCATAGAGAGTAAAATTTTGCGTATGTGCTTTTCCTTTCGTGCAAAAATGTGCTCCAGAACAATTTTTTTGCACGGTTTTTGCAAAAATTTTAAAAATATAAATTTATATAAATTTATTTCACAGAAATAAAAAATGTGATCTTAAAGAGTTTTTAATTACAAGCAAATTGGTGCTTGAGTTGTCGGTAAAAGTCCAGTTGAGGGGTCGACTGCTAATACGCTACCAAAATTATCGAGAGAAGTGTCAAAAGACGCGCATTGACCTCGACAACAATAATCCGAAGGCGGAAAACAATTTTATCTCTGCCGGGAGATATTTGCAGTTGAAGTTGGCTTTTTTCATGTGCTTGTTGTAATGTTGGTGTACCCACAAAAAAATTTTAAATATAAGTGTTTTGCGCGGATATAGTTTTGGTCTCCAAACCGGTGTTGGACCCACGCAGGGTAATTTTTTATAAGCGCGGCCGAAGGCCGCCAATGCAGAATGGTGTTCTGCGCAAAAATACTATGGATACCACCCCCGGTTTCGGAGGGACCCGCGGGTAATTTTTTGGTTTTTATTTAATATCTTTTGAACAAGTTAAAACTTTTAATTTCCGCCTTCGGATTATTAATACTGAGGTCAATACGCGTCGTTTGACACCTCTCTCGATATTGGTAGCGTGTTACCAATCGACCCCTCAACTAGACTTTTACCGAATTGTTAAAATCGGTGGAGCCTATCGGCTGCTATTCAACTTTAAAAGAATAAGGACAAAGAAAATTCAAATGACGATAATTAAGAATATAGTATTTTTTGGATAAATCGAAGACGAGCATTTGTTTTTATTATTGATATCTATCAAATAATAACTTTGTTGCTCAAAAATCACTTTCAGGAATTTTCACTCTGTGTCTTTAAACATAACATTTATTTACATTGTTATTATTAAGTAAATTGTTTTTTTTTTTAAATTATATAAGTATGAAATATACACACCCAGTGATAATAAAAGTACAAAATAAAATATACAAAAAGTATTCAGGGCCGCATAGAGCCGAGCCGGACCCCTGGGAGAGTTCGCGTTTACGGGCCCCCTAAAAAATAAACTCAATGCAGTAAAAAAAAAATAACATAACATACATATATTTTTCAATTCACATTGTCGGTTTTATTTCATATAAAATAAGATTTACTGGAGCGCTTACATAAATGAAATGTTAGATTTCATTGTTTGATTTGCTTACATTAACTTTTTCTAAATATGTACATTTGAAGAGCTTGAATCAGCCAAGGAAAAGCTTCCGTGCTTTTTGGTCTGCGAATATGGAAATTACCGATTCAAAACTAATGTTGCGAGCAAGGCTTGACTCCAACGCCCATGTTCCAAGGCTTGTCAAGCGATTTTGGCTCATAGTAGAACGTAAAAAATTTTTTCACCCAAGATAATAGACTAAAAGAACGCTCCCCTTCAGCCACACTGACTAGAAGTGTCCAAATATTCTTAATGCTATGCAGATGTTCGGAAATAATACTTCCATCTTCAAGTAAAGAAATTTTCAATGGTGGCAGCGAATCACATCCCAGATTTGCTAAGTGGATGGCTTTGAGATGAATGATTTCATCTATTAGATCCATAGAAATATCGATACCATAAATTGTGCAGAATGCCGCTGCCCTTTCTCTGAGCTCTTCTTCCGTCAGATCCTGATACTTCCACAAAAAACTAAATTTAATCGCAATGTCATTTACGGCTTCGAAACGTCTTGTCATGTTACCAATCAAGCAGTCCAAAAGAACGTAAAAAACTTGCTGTTTGAATTGAGTTTCGGAATCACACTCAGGTGATTCGCCAGGTAATTCATCGAACTTTATTATCTTCCTTCTTTTCTCTGCGAAGGTATTCACAACTCCTATACTCCCTGCCAGAACCTTACATTCTTGAAGTATGATCGACCATTGATGCCTGAACTTCTTCAACTCATCAATCAGGCTACGTATATTTTTTGTTTCCACGTCCAGTGTGGCATTTCTAGCTAGCAGTACCAGATTTCGATGGTTGATTACCGTCAATACTTTGAGCCAAATGGAGGCTAAGAGGATACACTAAAACGTTCGCATATATGCTTCAATACCTGTCAAATCCGTTACTGTTTCTGGACTCAGATTCAGAAACTTGATTTCATCAATAGCTTTCAATATTTGGAAAATGTGAGTTGCTAAAGGTTTGACACTATCCACACGAGCAGACCATCGTGTTTGTGACATGCTGTGCAAGGAGAAATTAGTTTTTTCCTTGAGAATTTCCCATCTCTGAGGGCTTGCGCTAAAGATATTATACAATTTCTGTATAATACCGAAAAATGTGATGACTTCTGCACAACATTCAGCAGCTTGAACTCCACATAAATTTAAACTATGACAAGCACAAGGTGCAAATATTGCCAGGGAGTTATATCTCAGGATATGACTCTGCGCTTCTTTGTAATGGCCGCTCATATTACTGCCATTATCATACCCTTGCCCACGGCTGTCATCCAGGGGAATATTGTGCTTTTTAGAGTTCTGCGAATCAGCTCAGCGATAGCTTCTCCTGTTTTTGCGTTACAATCGACAAACTCTAAGAAGCGTTCTTGGATTTTCCATTTTCCGGAGTCCCTGTCTAATAAAACATAACGCAATATAAAATCAGTCTGCTCAATATGCGCCAAATAAGGGGTTGCATCCACTATTTCTGTGTAATACTTGACGGACTTTCTCTCGCCTTCTACCTTTCTAATTACTTGACTTGCACAGATTTCATGAACTCATTTTGTATTCCATCAGACAAATAATGTGCTTGGAGACGATTCTTTTTCGTTTGAGATTCCCTCACCTTCTCCAAATGTTCTTGCAATAGGGGGTCATAATTGCTTATCAGTTCCAAAATACCAAGAAAGTTTCCATTTTTTGGATTTCCGATCAATGAATTATCCCTTCTAAATGCCAATCCTTTTTCTCCAAGAAATAAAACAACATCAAGAATTCTGCGAAGTATCTCTCTCCAGCGAGCTGCTTCATTTTTAAGGGTTTCCGCCAAGAGAAAATCCACTGAACTTGCATTTCGAATTCTCATTTCATATTGGCGCCACTCTATATAGCAAGTTTTATGATTTTGACTATTTTCATGTTCAGGAATTTTGTCGTGTAACCTCTTCCAACCTTTATCTTTAACCTGAAGATTTTGTCAAAGCTGATCGGGTATTTTCGGAAATTTTGCTGAAAAGTCGGCATGGAAAACAAAAAAACACTTCTTTTGTTGCACTCCAAACGAGCCAATCACGCTTTACTTTTTCTCCGTTTTTTTAGAGTAGTATGGAGTATGATTTGAAGGAAATGGCGACCACTTAAGTTGTTGGGAAGTCGAAATAAAATGTGATTTTAAGTTAGTTGAAGCATTTTTGACAGATAGCGCTTATAAAATTGTGTCAAAAACGTTTATCTAACTTAAAATCACATTTTATTTCGACTATGACTATGCCCCATAGTATTTGATCGGATGTTTATGATTTTAGTCAAGTGATTTTCAATTTTAAAACAATTTTTTGTAGCAACAAAATATGTATGTATCTATGAAATCCCAGTTAGAGTACTGTCAATACTGGTTTCCCTTGCCGGGCCCCCAAAAACCTTCCGGGCCCCAGGGCAATTGCCCTGGCTGCCTCCCTCTCCGCGGCCCTGAAAGTATTTAAAAACAGAATACATACATACTTTCGAAAATACTTTGAAATCGAAAGCTTACATTTTGTTATTATTAAGCGCTGTACGCAGATCAAAAGCAAACATTCAAGAAAAATTTTGCATTTTTCTTGAGCATGAAAATAGCAGTAGGCACACAATTTTGGCCTTTCACGATGCATGGCGCCGCCTCCATATAGTTGAATTTTTACACCTTGTACTCGAGCCAGATACTCGTGCGATACAAAATAAAAAGCTTTCTTTTGCTTTTAGTTTACAACACGTTTATTTTAGTTTATTGAAACTTTTTATCACGAGCACGTCGGAACTATGTATCTGCCAAATTTATAATAGCCGCTCAATTTTTTCGAGCCGACCTCCCGTTTCCAAATTGTTTCAACACTTGTTGTCCATTCACAACAGACAACAGGGTTGCACCAATTTGGAAACAGGGTGAGACTTTTATTCGCCTATAAGGCTGCTGTTACAGGATAAGGTTTACAACAACTAAGGCATGACGTGGCTGAATGCATTTGTAACACTTCAACCATCGTAGGATTGCTGTTTCAAATCCCACTCCCGGGAGAAAAGGCTTTGAAGAGATTTACAAGATATAATCGAAACAGCTGTCGCCTTGTCCGTCCTGTTGTTGCGTTGTTTAAAATTTTCCCAAATTATTAAATAAATTATAAAACAAAAAATGCTTCAAATAAATGTTTTCATACATTCAAAGCAATAAGGGTAATCCCCGCTTAAATACTCATACAAATAAACAACATTGGTTAATTCGTTGTAGTTCTATAAATAGAACAAAAGCAACAACACCAAGATTCTTTGAAAACCGCCTTACGCATAACTTTACCGTATGATGCCATACGAAGTATGGACTATGAATAAAGAAAATATGCAAAAATAAGGCAATTGGGATAAGGTTTACAACATTGCGTTTGTAACACTTCAACCATCGTAGGAGTGCGGGTTCAAATCCCACTCCCGGGGGAAAAGGCTTTGAAGAGATTTACAGAGTATAATCGAAACAGCTGTCGCCTTGTCCGTCCATATGTCACGTTGTTTAAATTTTTCCCAAATTATTAAATAAATAATAATTGCTTTGACATCAAAAAAGAAACAAAGTTTTACATTTATACTATATGGCGATCCTGTCAGCCCAAGTATTGTCAGCAGACTTCTATTTTGAAGCAGACTGCTAAACTCGTGAAAGGATCCTGCCAAACCTGCTTGATAATAAGCAGACTGCTATTTAAAAAGCAGTCTGCTAAACATCTCAAGCCTTATAATGACAAAACTTACTATATGGCGTTTGGTTTGGAGCAGACCGGCAATCAGTTAAAATTCTCCAAGATCGAACGCTAATAAATGCACACGTCGACTTAATCCCGATGACATATTATTTTCGAAGTATTGTTTGACCACTCATAAAGCAATTTCGAAGGCACACTCAGGTGATACAACGGACGACTTCGTTGAAAAAGTCTACATACTACAGTCGGAGAAAAATTAACCAACGAAGAAGTTAAACAATGGGTGGTAATTAAAAAGGATATGCAAAGCATTTACATGGAATTTAGACGCATGGCAATAAATGGGTAGAAACTGGCAGCACAAAGCATAATTGCAGAGTGGAATACAATTTTAACCGAGGGCAACATAATTGGATTTTCGGCAACTGGATAAAAGCATACGCGAAGTGGAATAAATCCTGAGTGGCAGCAAAAATACCACTAAAAGCTATCCCAAGGCATGACTGGCAGCAATTTAACTAATAATTAACTTAGTAAATATAAACTAGAACAATTTTGGCAACCTCACGGTTGCTCAACCAGTAGCAGGAATTTTTAATTTCTGCTTAGGATAACATTAAACTTTGAAACAAAAAGAAAAAATCAGAATCATTAGGTAAAAATTTGAATTTTGTAAAATTGGAGTAAATTGGAATGCCAAAAAATACTTTAAAAGCCCCATTAATTGGGACGAAAATATTACCCTAAAAATTGAATAAATAAACTATAAAAAAAATTAGAATTTTTAAAGAAATTTTGGAAAATAATTGGGATGAACAGATTGCCCACAATAGAAGACATTAAAAAACCAAAAACCAGAGAGGAAGAAACCATGAGGATGATACGAATGGTTTTCCCAAATAAAGACTAAAAATAAAAAACTTAAAAATTATAAATAAATTTCGACTTGTTTTACAGGGAAACAAATAAATTGTTTTAAAATAGCCTACAAAACCGTATTTATAGGAAGCTTTAATACGTTTACTTCCCCACTTACCATCAACCAGAAATGCGCCAATGGGAACAAATTTATAATGTATTAACGGAAGAAAAAATAAATGCAAGAAATTTTATTAAAGCCTAAATTAGAAATCAAGTTTAGAAATTAGAAAAGATTATTAATAAATTAGTATTTTTTTCAAAGGAACAGGAAATTTTTTCTTTTCACAATGCCTTGTTGGAAAAAATTAGCAAACGGCATTATGGTAGCCATAGCTGGATATGAAATAGGAAAATTCAGGAAATTCTGAAAATAAAATGACAGAGAACAGAATAGTTAAATATGAGCCAACAGCTGAAGTAGAAGCAACAAATATTCCAAATATTCCTGATGTTTGGTTGACTCTTTTGATATGCATATTCATACTGTTGATTATCGCAATAGCTATGATGCTCAAAAATTATATAAAAAATAAATTTAGACAGCTAAACAGCATTCAAGAGCGTATATAAAACTTCATTTTAACCAAAACATCAACTACATTCCAACAACATGTAAAGATCAACTTTAATACATTATTAAATAAAGTCCCTTTCCAAACAGTAAACCCTGAAAATGCTTCAATTAACAATAAATTTTCTCGGGACAGCTTTATCAGCGCCGTCTAAGTTCAATAGCAAACCAAGAATTTGCATAATCTTTTTGGATGCTCATGCATCTCTACACAACTCAAATATAAGTAATGAAGCAAACATTTTGGTTGAAATGCAAAATACTAAAAGAAACTAAAAAAACCAGCAGTGAAGAAAATAAATTCACAATGAGAACTCAATAATATATATATGAAGCGCTTAATAAATAAATAAATTTTCACTTAGACATGTCGCGCTCGTTTTCATCCAAAAGGATAGAAAATTGTAGCATAATAAATACAAGCAACCGGATTGTTAGGATAAGATTGACTTAGGACAATTGTTTATCAGGCTGTACACATGCTGTACAAATGCCGGCAATCTAGGACTTTTAAAAACACAGGGACAAATGGGTGAAGAATAATAGGTACCCAAGTTCTCAAAAATTTAACAATCGCATTAACCCCAGAAGTTATGCATGTGACAAAAGTCGACAAAAGAAAAAAAAAAAAAAATAAAAACTTCTTCATAAATATCATAACGATTCTGTTTTTGGTGGCCCAGAGAGAATATCCCATGATACAAAACATTTGCTGGAAAATATGAAAAATGGTATAAGAAAACACATGAAAAATTTTTTTTGCATCCACTGTACCTTCTTTTACCCACTATTTTAACTACTTCACTATACAACTACCTTTTGCTCTTGCAACAACTGCATCTACCCAATTTACTCTGTATAATACGCTCAGAAAATCTCGCTTTTTACAAGGTAAAATTTCATCCGACGATGACCTTTACTATCATATTATTCTATATGTTAAATTTAGTTAGGTTCAAATGAAAAAAAAAAAACATTATATAATCTTTGTTTGATAGAAATAGTTAAGGTAAGGAAATCTACATCTCCTATGTTTAGTCGGTCATACGTTAGATAGACTAGAAAACATTGATAGGAAAAAATAAGTTTACATAACAATGTAAGCCTTTGGAGTAAAAAGTATTGATAAGAAAAATAATTTTACGAAGATGTAGTACTAGTTAAAAATGAAGCAGGACAAAAATTGGATAGCGAATACAAAGGACAGTAAAAAGTAGAAAATATAGATAGTAAAAACAAGTAAGGAAGGTTACGTTCGGGTGTAGCCGAACATTACATACTCAGTTGAGAGCTATGGTGACAACATAAGGGAAAATAACCATGTAGGAAAATGAAACGAGGGTAACACTGGAATGTGTTTGTATGACATGTGTATCAAATGAAAGGTATTAAAGAGTATTTTATGAGGGAGTGGGCCATAGTTCTATAGGTGGACGCCATTTAGGGATATCGCCATAAAGGTGGATCAGGGTTGACTCTAGAATTTGTTTGTACGATATGGGTATCAAATGAAAGGTGTTAATGAGTATTTTAAAAGGGAGTGATCCTTAGTTCCATAGGTGGACGCCGTTTCGAGATATCGTCATAAAAGTGGACCAGTGGTGACCCTAGAATTTGTTTGTACGATATGGGTATCAAATGAAAGGGGTTAATGAGCATTTTAAAAGGGAGTGGGCCTTAGTTCTATAGGTGGACGCCTTTTCGAGATATCGCCATAAAGGTGGACCAGGGGTGACTCTAGATTGCGTTTGTACAATATGGGTATCTAACGAAAGGTGTTAATGAGTATTTCAAAACGGCGTGGGGCTTAGTTCTATAGGTGGACGCCTTTTCAAGATATCGCCATAAAAATGAACCAGGGGTGACTCTAGAATGTGTTTGTACGATATGGATATCAAGTGAAAGTTGTTAATGAGTATTTTAAAAAGGCGTGGGGCTTAGTTCTATAGGTGGACGCCTTTTCGAGATATCGCCATAAAGGTGGACCAGGGGTGATTCTAGAATGTGTTTGTACGATATGGATATCGCATTAAAGGTATTAATGAGGGTTTTAAAAGGGAGTGGTGGTAGTTGTATAGGTGGTCGCCTTTTCGAGATATCGGCATAAAGGTGGACCAGGTGTGACTCTAGAATGCTTTTGTACAATATGGGTATCAAACGAAAGGTGTTAATGAGTATTTTAAAAGAGAGTGGGCTTTAGTTCTATAGGTGGACGCCTTTTCGAGATATCGCCATAAAGGTGGACCAGGGGTGACTCTAGAATATGTTTGTACGATATGGGTATCAAATTAAAGGTATTAATGAGGGTTTTAAAAGAGAGTGGTGGTAGTTGTATAGGTGGCCGCCTTTTCGAGATATCGGCATAAAGGTGGACCAGGGGTGACTCTAGAATTTGTTTGTACGATATGGGTATCAAATGAAAGGTGTTAATGCGTATATTAAAAGGGAGTGATCCTTAGTTCCATAGGTGGACGCCGTTTCGAGATATCGCCATAAAGGTGGACCAGGGGTGACCCTAGAATTTGTTTGTACGATATGGGCATCAAATGAAAGGGGTAAATGAGCATTTTAAAAGGGAGTGGGCCTTGGTTCTATAGGTGGACGCCTTTTCGAGATATCGCCATAAAGGTGGACCAGGGCTGACTCTAGAATGTGTTTGTACAATATGGGTATCAAACGAAAGGTGTTAATGAGCATTTTAAAAGGGCGTGGGCCTTAGTCCTATAGGTGGACGCCTTTTTGAGATATCGCCATAAAGGTGGACCAGGGGTGACTCTAGAATGCGTTTGTACAATATGGGTATCAAACGAAAGGTGTTAATGAGTATTTCAAAAAGGCGTGCGGCTTAGTTCTATAGTTGGACGCCTTTTCGAGATATCGCCATAAAGGTGGACCAGGGGTGACTCTAGACTTTGTTTGTACGAAATGGGTATCAAATGAAATGTGTTAATGAGTATTTTAAAAGGGCGTGGGGCTTAGTTCTATAGGTGGACATGTTTTCGAGATATCGCCATAAAGGTGGACCAGGGGTGACTCTAGAATGTGTTTGTACGATATGGGTATCAAATTAAAGGTATTAATGAGGATTTTAAAAGGGAGTGGTGGTAGTTGTATATGTGAAGGCGTTTTCCAGATATCGACCAAAATGTGGACCAGGGTGTCCCAGAACATCATCTGTTGGATACCGCTAATTTATTTATATATATAATACCACGAACAGTATTCGTGACAAGATTTCAAGGGTTTTTTAGTTCTTTTTTCATATTATAGGGGTCAAATAGGGGAAGGTTTTTAGCAAAAAAAAATTAAAAAAATTTCTAGGGTCTTGAGATATAGGTAAAACGTGGACCCGGATAATCCTACGATGTGTTTGTATAATATGGGTATCAAATGGAAGCTTCTGATGAGTACTTTAATATGGGGTTCTTTTCGTACCGCTACCTGACTAGGGTATCGAGATATAGGCCAAAGTGTGGACCCGGGTACTCCAAGAATGTGTTTATACAATATGGAAATGAAATGAAAACTGTTGATGAGTGGTTTAGTACATGATAATTTTTCGTACCCTGGGTGACTAGGGTCTCGAGATATAGGCCAAAACGTGGACCCAGATACCCCTTGAATGTGTTTATACAATATGGATATCAAATGAAAGCTGTTGATGAGTTCTTTAGCAGAGGGTAACTTTCATACATCTGGGTGACTGGGGTCTCAAAATATTGCCCAAAACGTGGATCAGAATAACCTTAGGATGTGTTTTTGCATTATGCGTATCATTATTCACATATGATAATAATAATCTCACAAATGTGATTTTTTTTATCCAGGCGCAGAAACGAATAAAAAGGTTAGCGCTATGAATTATTATTCATACCGATTAATGATTCGTGAAAATGAAGAATCCCATATCCAAACCATCCTCCATATACATACCCACCCATACCTTACATCTTACATCTTACTCTTACATCATATATCCCCCATATCCATAGCATCCTCCATATACATACCCATAACCACCCATACCTTACATCTTACACTTACATCTTACAATCAAAATTCCCGCATACCGTGAGCCAAGATGTTTACACATCAAAAATATTCACATATGATAATAATAATCTCACAAATGTGATTTTTTTATCCAGGCGCAGAAAGGAATAAAAAAGTTAGCGCTATGAATTATTATTCATATCGATTAATGATTCGTGAAAATGAAGAATCTCACATTCTGAAATGCAGAAGATTGTTCCACCAATTTGTGGTGGATATGAACGCAAAAATTGAGTCCGAACGCTTAAAATATATCAAATTCAACCAGACTAAGTTACGGTCCTAAAAATACATTCACTTACGGGATGTAGTGAATAACGATGGAAATTTGAATGACATCGGTAGAATGATCATATTACCAGTAACATATACTGACGCATGTTCGCGCTTATTGACGGCCGGATCTGTTTATTACTTTTACATGCAATCCGCAATGAAGTGAAATCAAATACCATTTGTTTCCTGGCCAATCCCCAATTGATCGACACGATATAACTGCACGTATTTTCAAACTAAAACTAAAATCACTTATGGACTTTATTGGCAAACATAGAGTGTTTGAAGAGGTGAGTTGTTGTATGTACTCCGTTGAATGGCAAAAGCGAGGATTACCGCACACACACATTTTGATTTGGTTGGTTGATAAAATTACACGGGATCAAATTGATAGTGTGATATCAACTGAAATACCGGATCAAACTATTGATCCAGATGTGTTCGAATTCGTCACAAAAAATATGATACATGGACATTGCGGTGCATTGAATGTGAACTCTCCGTGCATGATTGATGTTCGAAGCGATACAGACGAGCATTAATTTCGGATGCGGTCGCAGGTGACGATGGATATCCGGCATATCGTCGTCCATCCAGTGACGACAATCGTAAATCAATGATAATTAAGATGAGAAATCAAAATGTTGAAGTTGACAATCTTTGGATTGTTCCATATTGTCCATTGTTGTCCGAAACATTCAAAGCGCATATTAACGTGGAATACTGCAATTCCGTTAAATCAATTAAATACATTTGCAAATATGTAAATAAAGGAAGCGATATGGCTGCATTCGGTGCAGTCCAAATGGCAACGACGAGATTAAAAAATATGAAATGAGGCGTTATATAAGCAGTAACGAAGCGATATGGCGAATTTTTTCATTCCCAATACACGAAAGACATCCAAGAGTCGTTCATTTAGCGGTTCACCTTGAAAATGGCCAACGCGTTTATTTTACTCCTGAAAATGCAGCGCTTAGAGCAACAAGTGCACCGTCTACAACTTTGGCTACCTTTTTCATTTATGTCAATCGGACGATTTTGCAATCCAGGAAAACATTTCAAAGGCGAAAGCAAGGAAAACCAGTTCAAGGTCATCCTAATGTGTTCTCAACAGATGCATTAGGACGCATTTATGCAGTTCATCCAAATAATACTGGGTGTTTTTGCTTGCGATTGTTGTTAATTAATGTTCGTGGTCCAACATCATTCCAAGCTTTAAGAACAATTAATGGTGAATTGCGCGCTACATATCGTGAAGCATCTCAACAATTAAATTTGTTGGAGGATGATAGGCATTGGGAACATACGCTTGCCGTTTCAGCTGTAATAGCCAGTCCACATCAAATACGAACATTATTTTAGAGAATAATTGCAATGTGCTCCCCATCTAATCCATTGGAATTATGGAATATTTTGAAAGATTATATGGCAGATGATATTTTAAACCAAATGCGTCGAAATACTGCAAATTATGATTTGGAATTCACATTGGAAATTTACAATGAAGCATTGATAAGGATTGACGGCATTTGTTTGTCGATGTCAAACAAATCGTTAGAACAATTGGGCATGCCAGCAGCAAGAAAGCTGGAGCATGAATACCATTACGATTGTAATGAAGTAAACACATTTGTAACATCAAATTTAACGAAATTGAATGACAAACGGCAACATGTTTATGATACAATCATGAATAATGTTAGTCATGGAACTGGTGGATTGTTTTTCTTGGATGCTCCAGGGGGAACAGGCAAGCCTTTTTTGATTTCATTGATATTAGCAACAATTCGATCAGATAATAACGTTGCATTGGTACTCGCTTCTTCCGGATTTGCGGCTACATTACTGTAGGGCGCGCACAGCACATTCTGAATTAAAATTGCCTTTGAATATGGAGGTAAACACGTAATATTTCGATATGATAATATGAAAAAAAAATTGTAAACAAATCAAAAAGGAACATAAAGAGTACATAAACAGATAAAGTTACTTCATAAATAAACAAAATAACAATGTAAGCACAAACGGTTTCAAAATTGATTGTGCCACTCGAGTAGTCACCCATAATTGGTGCACAGATTATGTATGAATACTGTAGCATTATGCATTATACCCTCCTATGCAATACATTTGTGGCATTATGCATTATGAACTTCTATGCCAACGAATTTTTTATGAACCTACCACACACAGTCATAGTGCAGTCATATTACAATATTGATCCAAATAAATTATGTTGACCCGACACAGCGAGAAGTCAACATCAATTGAATGCCGAATACAAAACCCATATCATTTAACATTTTCATAGTCTTGCTCAATTAGTCACACTGATCAATGCACGTGCCGATCAGAATGTCTGACCGTCAGTTTGAACCACCAAAATATTTACACACAACTATTTACATTGTTTCCATAAATAGGTCAATGAAGTAGTATGCTGACTTTGCATACCAGTATTAGAAATATACATATTTTTAGTTTGCTAGTGTTAGCATAATTATATGTGTGTAGGTTAAGAAATTATATATAAAAAGAGAAAGAATTTCATCAATAAGTTCAATAATTGTCAGACGCTCAAACTGGATTCTTCTTTCTGTTAGTTTAAATATTTCATGGCGATCCCGCCAGTTCGATCCTTAATAAGCATAAAAAATTTGCTGAACAAGCAAATATTGCCAAGACGACATGACTGCAAGAGATCCTGCCAGTTTGAAAAGTAGGACAATAAATGAAAAAAAAAAAATTCTGCCAAATTAGAAAAACTAACACCTTGGAAGGAGCAAAGGATAAATAACGCATATGCATACCCGAATGCAAACACAATCGCAAACGAAAACACAAACAATAGGAATTATGTTCAGCCACTAAACAGAATGCATTATTTTCAAACAACCACGTACGAGCAATTTTGACGTATTTACATCCTTCATACATACATCCTTCATACATATATGGCTATATGGCAAAACATAAAATTCAAAATGACAATGGTGATGCTGACGCTGGTACAATTTCATTGCCTGAAGGTGTTAATAGTAGTAATAATGCAGTCACGGTAAATGACAACATTAGACCCATCCAGCCATCCAATAACAATACTTCACCCCACGAGCCTATTGTTGATGCTGTCGAAATTGTTGATAATGAAAATGGGCAGTTGACTGAGGTGATGCGTAGGGGGCGCAGGAAGAATAATAATAACAAACAGGATCGCATTATTAGTAAGAGTGTTTGCACTGACCTTGATGTTGCCGATCGCTATAAATGGCTTCATATTTCCTCTTTTTCACCATCTGTGTCAGAGATTAATATTATAGATTATGTGGCTAGGCAAACAAAGATAGAGGCGAAATTTCTATCATGTGCCAAACTGGTTAAAAAAAGATGTTTCGCTGTCTACTCTGACTCGAGTGAGTTTCAAGTTGGGTGTTCCTGAGTCGTCGTATGAGAAGGTGTTATGCTCAGATCTTTGGCCGGTGCACTTCGTGGTAAAGCCTTTTCAGTTTTTTCGAAGGGCTCATCGGAAGCCGCTACGGAGGTAGTAAGGCGTGACTTCCCCCCTATTAAAAATATCAGTGGACTGAAAATTTATTGTCAAAATCTGTCTGGCATGAGGACCAAGGCTGACCTGGTGTACAAGTTGAGCACGCAGTTAGATTATGAGATCTTCGTATTCGTGGAAACATGGCTTAATGAAAAAATTTTTGATTCTGAGTTTTTTGACTCCAACCTTTTTAATGTATTTCGCAAGGATCGTGATGCAGAAAAAAACTGGCCTCAATCGAGGCGGTGGTGTTTTAATTGCCGTCAAACGTGAACTTCGAGCTTCTTTAGTGCAACTAAAAATTAATGATACTTTGCTGGACCAGATCTGCGTTTTCTTAACTGGCACCACCTCGCAAGGTTCTCTGTATGTTATGGCATCATATGTACCACCTTCAAGCGCACTTGAGTTATACAAGGTTCACACAGACAATATTGTTTCTTTAGCTTTAAGTGATTTAAGTGATAACCATCTCTGTGTGCTAGGTGATTTTAACCTATGTAATGTCAATTGGTCACTCAGTTTATCTAATAACGGCCTTATGCCTTCTAATCTTTTTGGAAATCATGAATTGTACCTCACTGATAATTTATTGAGCCTAAATATATTTCAAATTAACAGTAATGTTAATTCTCTAAACATACTTTTAGATCTTGTATTTATTAGTGATAATATTAATTGTGAAGTAAGGGAGTGCATGAATCATATTACGCCTAGTGACAGGCATTATTTACCTCTGATTACTACAGTTAACTTTTATTGTTTTGCTGCGGAGAATTTTGAAAGCAGTGTTTCTTTTATTCTTTAATTCATTTGATTTCTCCGGTTTTAATGATTGCTTATTTCAAATAAACTGGGCGGAGCTGCTTGAGGGACTTGATACCGCTAATAACTTCCGCACTTTCAAAACTATTTTATACAACCACTGCTTGGATTGGATCCCAGTTAAAAGAAAAAGACCCTATAAATTGCCATGGAATTCAAGGGACTTAAAGAAATAGAAGAATCTTAGGAACAAATACTTTAAAAAATTCAAAACTGGAAGAACTATATGTTTTTTACTAAATACAAATTTTATCTTAGGAGTTTCAACAATTTGGATAAGTATCTATACACCAATTACATTCGTAACATTGAGTCGAGCATTAAATCGAATCCGAAATCCTTCTGGAATTACGAAAAGTCAAAAAAATGCTGCACCAGTGTCCTAACAGGTGTTTTTCTCGATGACAATTCTGCGAATTCTCCAACTGAATCAGCCAATTTATTTGCGGAGTTTTTCAAATCGAATTTTGACCCAGAAGACAATAATAATCAAATATTTGAATATCCGAAGAGTAAGGGCTGTGCTGTTAACTTTGGATCGCTATGTCTCTCTTCTGAGGATATAAGTAAAGCCATTAATAAATTAAAATCCTCCTATCGGTCTGATGCTGATGGCTTGTGCCCTATAGTGCTAAAGTGCTGTCCAGCTTTAATATATCCGTTAAGAGTGATCTTCAATAAATCCTTGTCTTCTGGGACGTTCATTAATGATTTTAAAATAACTTCCATTACCCCAGTCTTTAAAGGTGATAACAAGAACGATGTCCGCAACTACAGGCCCATATCCAAGCTGTATACTATTTCCAAGATTTTTGAACATGCCGTCAATGTATGCTATGTTTTACTGTTCCTAATCTTGCTGTCTTTAGTGTATATTGTGTAGAGTCATTTTCTGCTGGGTTTCAAGTGGATTGCATCTACACAGATTTCTCTAAAGCTTTTGATAGAGTTTCTCATAGAGTTTTACTAGGAAAGTTAGCTTCCCTTGGCTTTCATTCCTCGTTTCTGCTATGGATTGCCTCTTATTTATTTAACTGGCAATGTGTTGTTAATATTGATGGTGTATCCTCCAGGCGGCCACCGTGGTGTAATGGTAGCGTGCTCCGCCTACCACACCGCATGCCCTGGGTTCGCACCCCGGGCAAAGCAACATCAAAATTTTAGAAATAAGGTTTTTAAATTAGAAGAAAATTTTTCTAAGCATTGTCGCCCCTCGGTAGTGTTTGGCAAGCGCTCCGGGTGTATTTCTGCCATGTATAGCTCTCAGTGAAAACTCATCTGCCTTGCAGATGCCGTTCGGAGTCGGCATGAAACATGTAGGTCCCGTCCGGCCAATTTGTAGGGAAAATCAAGAGGAGCACGACGCAAATTGGAAGATAAGCTCGGACTTAGATCTCTTCGGAGGTTATCGCGCCTTACATTTATTTATTTTTTTTATAATCCAGGCCTTTTTTTGCCACTTCTGGTGTACCCCAAGGTGGTATATTGGGACCGCTATTTTTATTCTTTTTATCAACGGAATTAGTAGTTGCTTCTGGTTCGCCAAGTGTTTGCTTCACGCTGATGACCTGAAGCTATTCTCAGCAATTAAGGGGCCAGATGATGCCTCAAGATTACAAACTACCGCTGCACAGTGGCGCCTCTGCCGTTAAAGCATGGCGAAAATCAAAAAAATCATGAAAGCGTTCGCTTAATCTAATACATGTTTCTAATAGAGAATTTTTTAGGGATCAAGAATATATAACTGTTTTTTCACAGAAAATTACGTAGAGCCGCTCAAAATTGACCAATTTTCAACATTGGGAAAATTTTGAAATTTTTCTTTTTTCGTTGTATTTAAAATGGTTTTTTGAGTAAATAAGGCGGCCGGTTGTCGTTTTCTTGTATAGCAATTAAAGATAATTTAGTTTAGGATTGAAACAAAAAAAAATTGTTTTTTTTTGGTAAAAGTTGGCAGATATACCTGTTTTTCGAAATGCCAATTTTTAGGCCCTTTTTAAAACTTTGATGAAAAAAAATGTTAAAATATGTGCTCCGTCAAATTAACAGTAGTTATTTGTGAAATATTCAGTTACCTTAATTCATAAAGTCTACCTGCGTCCAGCTGCAACATCACTTTTTACACAAATAAAGTTAAACAACCTTGGGCATAAATACGCCTCTGAGCAGGTATATATAATTCAGTACGGCCATAAGGTCGTTTTTGTTATTGGAACTTGTTAACAACATAAATTTTTTTAGTTACGAATTGTATACCTGAAATTCATTTTAATAATTTTAGTAGGTATATAAAGCTATCCACCAGACAATGCACATTATCATTCGTCTTTTGGAGATTAAGGAACTAAGTATTCTGTTTACTTAAATAAAGTGAATAGTATTTTTAAATACAGTTCACAGTTTAATATTTAGTCAGATACACTCGAAGCCAATTCTAATATGTATCTAAAAAACTCGAAACTATTTGCGGTGTTTAAGTCTACAAAGTCAAGACGGGACTTCGTTGAGGCTATTATGAGAGAATTAGCGAGTGAAACAAGCTTTAAAGAAAAGGAAGGCCTGGAAGAAAAAATTGGTTTACAATACATTATGATAGAAAGAAAATGGAAGGACGTCTATCGTAACGATTCAAAATCTCTAAGTAAGCATGAAAAGTGGCTAGCTGAAAAAACTTTTTTGGATGAAGAAACGCCTAGCACGTCAGCCAATCCAACTAAAGGGAGACCAACAAATCCCATAGAAGAGTGTTCTACCTACACAAGGAAAAGGAAGCTGTCTGATACCACAAAAGGTATGGCCACGACTCATCTTTCAGAAGCACTGGCTATTAAATATAAAAAAGATGAAGAAAACGTGAAGTCTCATATAACAGAAGCAGTTGCGGTAGCAAGTCCAGTGCGACTGATGAGGATCAAAAACAGCATTCCCACACCACCAAATGCGCTACCTAGGAAATACACTCCCGAAGAAGCTTTGGCGCTGTTTATAGATCTCTGTTTAACGAAGAAAAAATATAATATATTGCGTAAGTCATTATTGCAACGTAATGCCGATATTTTACCTGGATACAAAAAAATTACTCAAGCCAAGAAAGAAGCAATTCCTCTAAGTCCCAAAATAACCGAAGTATCAGCTGAAATTGAGCTACAAAACCTAATGGATCACACGTCTACACGACTCCTTCAACGTTTTACTGAAGAAAAGTTGAAATCACTGCCAAAGGAGCTAGCATTCATAACTAAGTGGGGCTGTGATGGATCATCAGGACAAAGCGCATATAAACAAAGAATAAATGTAGACGATGAAAAAATTACAGATAGTAATATGTTTATGGTTTCTATTGTTCCATTACGACTAAAATATGAAGCTTCAGAATATTGGAAAAATCCACGTCCGTCATCAACTATATTGTGCCACCTGATATTATTTAAATACGATAAGGAGTCCTCGGAACTCATAAAAGCGATATAAAAAAGTGATATAAAAAATCAAATTGCCAAATAAGAACCAACAATAATTGAAATTGAAGAGGGGAATGTCATTACAATAAAGCATGATTTTCTTCTAACAATGGTCGAGGGAAAAGTTTTGAACTTAGTAACAAATACGACATCTAAAATGAAATGTCCAATTTGTAAGAAGAGCTAAAAGGACTTTGAAAATCTTGATGATTCAATAACTGACGAACTAAATTATGAATATGGAATATCTCCTTTGCATTCTAGGATAAGATGTATGGAATTTGTTTTGAAGCTGGCTTATACACTACCACAACAAGGAGAAGTTTTCGACGACAATACAACATGTAAGGAGAAACAAAACAGGAGAAAAAAAGTAATTCAGGATGCATTCTATAAAGAGATTGGCCTTAGAGTTGACTGTCCAAAGTATGGATACGGAAACACAAATGATGGTAACTCCTCAAGAAGATTTTTTGAAAACGATGAAGTGACTGCTCGCATAACAGGAGTTGATAGAGATATTGTGAAAAGATTGGTAGTAATTTTAAATATTTTAAACTGCCATGAACCAGTTAATGGACCCAAATTTGCAAAAATGCATCTAAAACTACAGAGTTGCTGCATCAGAAGTATCCTGAGAAGAAATTTACATCAAGGGTACATAAAATTTTAGCACATGGAAGAGATCTAATAGAACACCAGTGCTTACCATTAGGAGAATTGTCTGAAGAAGATCAAGAATCTAAGAACAAGGACTACAAAAGATATAGATATATGAACACCTGCAAAGTATCACGAGTTAGACAAAACGAAGACCTTTCAACATGTTAGCTTTCTCTTCTGATCCAGTCATATCATCTATGAGGTATGTAAGAACACAAAAAGATATTACAGATGCGTATAGCTCAGAAATGGTTGCTTTGTTAGATATATGTTCCGGTGACGATGACTATGTTAAGATAAAATAAGTTTCTCACTTCTTATCACAACAATGTAAAAGAGATTTACTAATCAATTTTATTACTTTATTGAAAAATAAGATACCTATGTACAAGGTAATTTTTTAAGAATTAATTAATTTAGTAATTTATAAATATATACTTTTCGTTATTGCATTTCTCTAAAGCTTATCAAATTTGTTTCAAAGCTTAGGCATTTCGCCTTCAAACGAGTATTACATTTTTATAGAAATCAATACGTCTATCGAGTTTGGTACAAATTGATGAAGCGGTTACTAAGATCAAACTTTTTAGCATAAATGGGTAGTGTCACTCCCCTTTTCCAAAATTCGTTGGCTGTTTAATCTTTAGCTCAAATAAAATTTCATTCAACCAATTTCGATAACTTTTAGTTATTAATAAAATACATATTTGGCTTGTAAATAAAAAAAAAAAAACATGTAAAATTTTACGATGAATTTTGAAGCACCTTGTTATTGTGACACCAAAAATGGACATTTGAGTTTTATAAGAGTATTGCCATTTAAAAGAAACAATACGTCTATCGATTTTGGTAGTTATTGATTACGTGACTTCTTAGATAAAACTTTTTATCATAAGTGGGCAGTGCCACGCTGTCTTATCAAAATCATTAATTTATCTTATTTAATGCTTAAATACGTCATTATAAGACAAATCTCATTTTATTTTTTTTTATTTTTTACTAAAAACATTTTGTTTTTGCATTTTTCTAACGACGAATTTTTTTGAAGCACCCTGTATCTGTGACATTCTGAGCTTTCACACAATAAAACTTCAAATAATTAGCTTTCATTTGCATTTTAAATTTTTAAAACATCTTCATTGGTTCAAAAGTTATGATTTTTGCAAAGAAAAAACTCAAAAGGCGCCACTGTGCGCTGGTGCGAGGAATCTCATCTTTCCTTGAACCACGCCAAATGCTTCCACATAACTTATGCGAAAACAACTAGTACACTACATACGATTTACAGAATTTCAAATTGTGAGCTTCAGTGTGTTAATGGGATTAAAGATCTTGGTATTATCTTCGATAGTAAGTTCTCGTTTAACAATCACGTAAACTATATAACTGCTAAATCATATTCTATACTTGGTTTCGTTAGGCGTAATACTATAAAATCCTCAGATCCGTATACGATCAAGTTATTATTCACGGCCTTCGTTAGGTCGCGTTTGGAATATGCAGTTTTATTTGGAGGCCAAGCCAGCAGACAGCTGTAAATAGAATAGAGCGTATACAGAAAATCTTTCTTAAATATGCTCTTCGACCATTAAACTTCTCTGAACCTATGCCTCCTTATTCTTCTCGTCTCTTGCTATTAAACCTTAAGACCTTGTTGGATCGTAGATCTATTATCTGCTTAAGTTTCGCTTATAACATTATTAATGGGTTTATTGACTGCCCGTACTTGCTGGAGCGGTTTCGATTTAATGTCCCTCAACGTTCTCTCCGAAATTTTTATCCCTTTTATGGCGATAATCTTAGAACTATTTATGCCTGTAATGCTCCTATTTCCCGTGCTATACGTGAGTTTAACTCACTGAGCGTTACGGATTCCTTGGATTTTTCACTACCAAGGTTTATATTTTTAATTATTTTAAACTTTGCATTTTAAATTCTCCGGTCCATATAGTATATAAGTTTCATACTTTTAGCTCTACATTGAATTTAAGAACTATTTAATATATTTAGTCTGTAAGGATTTATTCCATTGACTGCAAATAAATGAAATGAAATGAAAACGAGACCGGAAGATATCTTTTCGATTGGCGGCATACCAATTGAGGTGACAGCAAAACTGGCAGCAATATAGAGTATATGCATAAAATTTAGAAACAAATTGGGCGGCCTTTATGGACGCTAAACCATTAGTAACAACGAAAGTTTTTGCTTAGGAATTTTTTTTTTTAAGTAGGACTTGAAATTAATAAAATAATAATGATGTTATGTAAAAAGCTTCTTTCAAAGAAAATTTCCTTGAAAAAAAAAGAGAGAAGTAGCAAAAAAATGAAAATTTTTTATTTGAAAAAAGAAAAAATTTTAAATTTTAAAGAAATTTTTTAATTGAAAAAAAAAAACAAGTAAGGAAGGTTAAGTTCGGGTGTAACCGAACATTACATACTCAGTTGAGAGCTATGGTGACAACATAAGGGAAAATAACCATGTAGGAAAATGAACCGAGGGAAACCCTGGAATGTGTTTGTATGACATGTGTATCAAATGAAAGGCATTAAAGAGTATTTTATGAGGGAGTGGGCCATAGTTCTATAGGTGGACGCCATTTAGGGATATCTCCATAAAGGTGGATCAGGGTTGACTCTACAATTTGTTTGTACGATATGGGTATCAAATGAAAGGTGTTAATGAGTATTTTAAAAGGGTGTAATCCTTAGTTCCATAGGTGGACGCCGTTGCGAGATATCTCCATAAAGGTGGACCAGGGGTGACCATAGAATTTGTTTGTACAATATATGTATCAAAAGAAAGGTGTTAATGAGTATTTTAAAAGGGAGTGATCCTTAGTTCCATAGGTGGACGCCGTTTCGAGATATCGCCATAAAGGTGGACCAGGGGTGACCCTAGAATTTGTTTGTACGATATGGGTATAAAATTAAAGGTATTAATGAGGGTTTTAAAAGGGAGTGGTGGTAGTTGTATAGGTGGTCGCCTTTTCGAGATATCGCCATAAAGGTGGACCAAGGGTGACTCTAGAATGTGTTTGTACAATATGGGTATCAAACGAAAGGTGTTAATGAGTATTTTAAAAGGGAATGATCCTTAGTTCTATAGGTGGACGCCTTTTCGAGGTATCGCAATAAAGGTGGACCAGGGTGACTCTAGACTTTGTTTGTACGATATGGGTATCAAATGAAAGGTGTTAATGAGTATTTTAAAAGGGTGTAATCCTTAGTTCCATAGGTGGACGCCGTTGCGAGATATCTCCATAAAGGTGGACCAGGGGTGACCATAGAATTTGTTTGTACAATATATGTATCAAAAGAAAGGTGTTAATGAGTATTTTAAAAGGGAGTGATCCTTAGTTCCATAGGTGGACGCCGTTTCGAGATATCGCCATAAAGGTGGACCAGGGGTGACCATAGAATTTGTTTGTACAATATATGTATCAAAAGAAAGGTGTTAATGAGTATTTTAAAAGGGAGTGATCCTTAGTTCTATAGGTGGACGCCTTTTCGAGGTATCGCAATAAAGGTGGACCAGGGTGACTCTAGACTTTGTTTGTACGATATGGGTATCAAATGAAAGGTGTTAATGAGTATTTTTAAAAGGGAGTGGGCCTTCGTTCTATAGGTGGTCGCCTTTTCGAGATATCGCCATAAAGATGGACCAGGGGTGACTCTAGAATATGTTTGTACGATATGGGTATCAAATGAAAGGTGTTAATGAGTATTTTAAAAGAGCGTGGGGCTTAGTTCTATAGGTGGACGCCTTTTCGATATATCGCCATAAAGGTGGACCAGGGGTGACTCTAGAACCTGTTTGTACGATACTAGTATCAAATTAAAGGTATTAATGAGAGTTTTAAAAGGGGGTGGTGGTAGTTGTATATGTGAAGGCGTTTTCCAGATATCGACCAAAATGTGGACCAGGGTGACCCAGGACATCATCTGTTGGATACCGCTAATTTATTTATGTATGTAATACCTGCCAAGATTTCAAGGGTTTTTTATTTCGCCCAGCAGAACTTTTTCATTTTCTTCTATTTAATGTGGTAGGTGTCACAAACATTTTACAGAGTTTTTTCTAAAGTTATATTTCGCGTCAATAAACCAATCTAATTACCATGTTTCATCCCTCTTTTCGTATTTGGTATAGAATTATGGCATTTTTTTCATTTTTCATAATTTTCGATATCGAAAAAGTAGGCGTGGTCATAGTCGGATTTCGTTCATTTTTTACCAAGATAAAGTGAGTTCAGATAAGTACGTGAACTAAGTTCAGTAAAGATATGTCGATTTTTGCTCAAGTTATCGTGTTAACCGCCATGCGGAAGGACAGACGGACGACTGTGTATAAAAACTGGGCGTGGCTTCAACCGATTTTGCCCATTTTCACAGAAAACAGTTAGCGTCATAAAATCTATGCCCCTACCAAATTTCAAAAGGATTGGTAAATTTTTGTTCGGCTTATGGCATTAAAAGTATCCTAGACAAATTAAATGAAAAAGAGCGGAGCCACGCCCATTTTGAAATTTTCTTTTATTTTTGTATTTTGTTGCACCATATCATTCCTGGAGTTGAATTTTGACATAATTTACTTATATACTGTGTTCGGCCTGAGTGCGTCGTAAACCGGCAGTGGGTAGGCGCACAAGGGTCGATCTTGGAGTGGATGGTTCGCTCAAAAGAAATAAATAAGTACACAAAGAGGAATTCCTCGTTATAAAATAATATTTAATTTGAGTGTGCGGAAATGTAAAAGAGGATACAATATTACCTTTGTGTATAACTGGACGATGGTGATCCTGGGCGATGTGTGCTGGTTGGCGGTCGATCGAAAAAGAGACCGGTTATCCCGTTGAGGACAACCGCTAAGCCGCGAAAAAGTCCTCTGGTATTAAGGAGGGGAAAAAAAGCCACACACACAACAACCCCCACATATACGTGCATGGGTGCTGACAACCCGCACACACACGTGCATGCGTATGAAACGCATGCATGTGCATGCATGCACACAAATGCGGCGTGAGTGTGGGTGGCTGGAAATATTATTAAAACGTTAGGGAGGGGCGCCGTCAATCAGATAAAAGTTAGGCATTGGGCCTAAACATGCCGCCCCCCTTGCGGTACGCAACATCACAGTCCGCCAAGGATCACCGACCGTGAAGAAGAGAAAAAAAATAAAAAACTTATAATTAATTATATCTAACTTAACATAATGCCGGACAGTCCGCCGGCTTGGCGGCACGCAAAATGGTTTGCGCAGTGTGGGAGCTTGGTTGCTGCTGCCTCGGTCATTCACCAATTTTCCCGTTATGGTGTAAGGCGTGAGCCAGGTTTGCCTAGAGCTAGGGATTGCGAAAAGAAGTAAGAAGATATACGTGTTCATATTTCTTGCCGTTTATTACAAATTCATTGGAAATTCTATGCTTGTGAGTTTTGCATGAAGAAAATTCAATAAAAAATAACTTATTGTAATGATACAAGCTTTTAAAACGCACACCTCCATTGTGAATTCATACAAGTGGCGAATTTTCGATAAAACGTTCACAATAGTGAACAGCGAGTGAGTATTAATATGTTTTCTGTATACAAATTTAAAGCTGATTTGAAACAAATGTGCAATTCATGGCACTTCAATTTAATAACGGCGAACACAAGAAAAAGAAACCTTTCTTCCATTCTCTGGCCCTTCGCGACAGCCGTTCTCCCTGTCAGCTATGATTTGACACGTAGGCATGGCAATGGAGGGATAGAAAGATTTTTCACTTGTACGAACTCACAATGCACACCTCTTGCGCCTGTGTACAACAGAAATTCAATAAAATAAAAAAGGATAAAAAGTTTAGAAATTCATGTATTTCGGTCGTTACCGAACATTTTGCTGTTAGGCCTTCGCTGTGCCCGAGAGTACCCAGAATCCCTGGGAGTATTATCTCGGCATATACATCTGTGCCTAGGACGAGGCGGATCGGGGCGGATGAGTAGAACTGCGGATCCGCCAGACGAAGATGTGCGTACGGGGCTGCGATGGCACTGTCGATGCTGGTTGTGGGTGTCGTGCGCCGAAAATTGGCTACGACCGCAGCATGGGTCGCAATCCTTCTGTTCTGTCCGTGTCTTCCTCGGATACGCAGCAGACATCCTGCTTGCCCGCCAATGTTGCTGGTAAGAAGTTGGAGCACCCGGGCGAGGTCATCCGCAATCACTGTGGTGGGGGAGCATCCGTCGATTAAGGCGCGAACGAGGTGTAGCCGCCCCCTGCTTCTATTTTCACGACCGCGGTGGGGGTGATCGCTACCGTCGGTATCATGGTGGCGGTGGCAGCTGAATGCGGGGCTAGGAGCCCTGCCCGGAAGGCGGACACGGTGGTGAGCTGCAGCGAGTTGGATCCGTGACTGCGATCTCGTGGTTGATGATGGGTGTGATGTCGTTGTTGCAGGCGAAGAGGCCTTGTCTCCGCTCTGCGCTCGCGCGGTGGTTGTCTTCGTTGAGGGGCCTTAGTTTGCCGGCGAAGAGACCGAGTCTCCGCTCGGCCGTCACGAACATGGCGCTGGACGGTAGATGGGTTGTGCTGGAGCCGCTTCCTTTCGTGCTGCAAAAGCGGTCGATACGATTTGGCTGCTGGTGTTGTGTTCGGGCGAAGAGACCGAGTCTCCGCTCCGGTTCGGTGGATTCGAGCTGGACGAAGAGGCCCAGTCTCCGTTCCAGCATCTGACGCATATAACGATATGGAGTCGTCAATCCGCTCACGGGGTGATTCCAGCTCCTCCTCAACTTGTACACTCCATGGCTTGGAGCGGGCTTCGTGGAGTAGCTGTTCCTCTTCATCAATCGAGGAGATGTGAAGCATCGTGTGATGTTTTCCGCCGCATTTTTTACATCGGCCTTGGCTTGGGCATGCGTTAGAGCGGTGGTCTAGAGCCAAGCAATTTCCACAGCAGCTCCCGCGGATCGCTAAGTAAAGACGCTCCTCGGTTTTTTTGGCCCGAAAGATGGGGCACAGGCGTATGGGATGTTGCTTAAAACAAGCGCGGCATTCCGACGTATAACGCATGACGTTCTTGGCAGCGTTTCGTTTTAAAGCGGCAAAACGACTCATTTTCCTGAAAGGAGTGAAATAGGTTTCAATGGGTCGGGTCATTGTCAAAGTGCAGGGGCGAGTGGTCCCTAGTTGTATTATTGGGGATTTGGGAAATTTTATTAACGCGCGCATAAGAGGAAACATCTGTCGCTGCATAAAAAAAATATTCATATGTGGAGTGCATTATGTGCATGGCCTCTTTCCCCGCACGTTATGTGCCTGGGTCTTTAGTGCCTTATTTTGTTTATTTTGTGTCACCCGGCAGCGTTTTAGTTGGCCACGGGCACACTAGTGCTGCAGAAAATGAGCATTTACGATTTTCGGTTCACACATTCTGGTGCCGAACCGGGTAGAAAGTGTATAGCGTGGGTTCTTTTGAGTCGCTGTTATTTGTGTAGTTGGTGCTAAAACCCAACAACTTCCCTGCCCGCCACAAAAAAATGTTTGGACAGCAAAATTGTATGCGATGTAAATATAAAATAAAAAAAATGTTCGTTTTGGATGAGGAGAATCATTTGTAGAATGTATCATTTTCCTCTTTTTGTATTACCTTTCGGTTATTTATGAGAGTTGTTTATTCAACCTTTCCCCAAGTACGCTTCTAGTCCTGTTTAATTGATGGCCTTTAGCAAATGGCACAGTTCCCGAAGGGTGTTTGGCTCCGGTACCGATTTTTCGGAAACGGGTTCTTCGGTACCCGTTTGCGTCATTTTATGCATCCCTAATATAATGTACATTTAAAACTCGGCATATATATGTACAGACGTTGGTATAAGTATATGGGCAGTCAGTGCACGGAGGTTACCGCATTGGTAGTTTGACCAACTTTTTGACCCATTTTTCATTTTCTACTACTTTTAAGACTTCTGCTACCAAACCCTAGATTATACCAATATTTCAGTATTTTCGCACTGAAACCGTATACTGCATTACAGTATTGAGTTGCCGCGCCCACCCAACTACTATTAGGAGGCGATACTGACCAAATCAGTCCATTTTGACAAATTTGTGAATAACTTAAATAGGAAATGAATTTTTTTTGATTAGAGAAATATAGTAACTGAGCACGCGAATATTTTCTGCGCTATTTTTCTGAGTTTTTTTTTTTTTTTTTGATAATTTGAACGACAATAAGAAGTTTTACGTAAACGATAACATGCTGAACTTGGTTATTTGGCGGCAGTAATTTTGGTACCTTGGAAAATTGTTGTGGTAGGTAGACGTTTTGGGATGTGATTTATTTTGTGATTTGTTTGTTTTACGATAAATTGGGAATTTTTGGTACCAATATAAACCGTAGTTATCGTTTTCACGAAACTTCTACTACCATTTTCAGTGCCCCAACATTTTGCCTTTACAAAAGTCCATGCACTGGTAGATATTTACCAGCCGCAAAGACAAAAAAAAAAAATTGTGCACATTCATACACACCCGTGTATAGAATGTAAATTTCTCAGAATTGAAACAAACGGGACTAATCGAAAGATTTTTTCCGTTGCTTCATTCTTTTTACTACGGCGCGTGGCCGTAGTACTATCATTTGTTAATTTTTCATTTAAGTAGACGAGTAAATCCTTTTGACTCGAGATTTCTTCGTTTATTTAATTACAGATCACAAGTTTGAAGATGCCTAATTAGTTACGGCAAATATATATGTTTAATCCTCGATTTGTTTGTCGAGCCGCGAATTTGCTACAAAACGGCGCTGTTATGAATAAAAATTTTCATCCATACGAATCACATGTACCGTACATTCTACAGTTTATGATATTACAATTTGTATGGTATGAGTTTTATACCCGTACCATTGGAAATTGTGAAATTTCGTCAAGTCGCCGACAATATTCTAACTAAAGGTGGGTGCGTAGATGCGCACACTACATATATGCACATTAATTGCTCATTTCTGCGATATATACTTGTAGGCGATCCTCTTCTCGAGCTGAAGGAGCAGCAAGTACTTCCCCAAATTGTTCCGAAAAAGCAATCAATTTGTGCACTTGAAGTTGATATTGGCTCCAATTTCATTCTTAACCGTTTCCAGCTTGCAAATTATGATCAAAACAATGAGCATTCAAAACCTGGTATCGAAGCTATTTGGAATGATGAACGTTTGCGCAAACAGAAAATGAAGTACAGCTCGAAGGAAAAAAGGTAGGTACCCACGCCAGAGATACCAGTATCTCAAGAACGTCCCGATTTATTACCAACAGAAAGCGAAATTTTTCACCGTACAGCAGTGCTAAGCAAATTAATGGATTTGGATTTGTCGGCTAAAATTAGTGATACTACACTTGACCAATCTTTAAATTCCAATCTTGCAAGCTTCGCACTGGATAAATGTACTGGCAAAGATCGGAGACGTACTTTCAATCTTTCTAAAATAATTGGTAATGCCATATACCCAGAGGAGTGCACAACGAATGAGAATTTGAAGATGCCTAAGCTACAAAAAACCACGCACCGCACTTCAAGGGAACTGCTGTTGTTGGAGGCACATTCAAAGATATCGATTTAAATGATTACAAAGGAAAATACCTGGTACTCTTCTTCTACCCGTTGGACTTCACATTTGTTTGCCCAACTAAAATTATTGCTTTCTCTGATCGCGTCTCTGAGTTCCGTAATATTGGCTGTGAGGTGATCGGTTGCTCTACGGACAGTCATTTCACACATCTGGCATGGATAAATACGCCACGTAAGCAAGGTGGTCTTTTCCTATTCAAATGTAAGTGTAGTCACCGAGTGGGAGGATAATGTTCTTTTCGATGTTGATGATCCCGATGTTTGTGGTATTTCTCCAAATGTTGGAAATGTTCTTAATACCAATGGAATGACGGTGTCTTCAGCTAACATTGTTGCTCCACCATCGGGCTTAGTAAATGGTTCAGCTCCAAATGTCAGCTTAAATTGCATTAAATGTAAAAGTTCCAACAGCAATATCTTTAGCCAGCGTACATGGTCCACAATTCTCTGATATCTGCAGTCCTTTGGGATTTAATGGGTAGTCTTTTGGAAATTTTCGTGGACAATGTACTCAAAATTGAGGAGTTGCGTTAGCATATGGGCTCCTGCTTCATCTGCGGCGTTTCATGGACTGATGATCATGTTTCCCTCGATTGCAGTGAATGTGGTGGCTGTAGTTTAGAGCGCCCATGTCCGCTTTGTGATGGACAGTGTGGCGTACCACAAAATGTGTGACTATTATTTTTCCCAGGTAAGCACTTTGAGTTGCTTAAGTTATATGGCTTTCCATGTACGACTGAAATGCGTGTAACCTTAGCCCGACCTATGTATGATGCAGATATCAGATCCCTCTGTGAATCATTCCCGAATTTGCGCACTTTTGCACCAAATGGCTATTGGGTGAACCCTGCCATTGCGTCATTCAGCCATTTAGAAAATTTAACGCTAACATGCTGCAAAAAATTAGGATTTGCGATTTTTGACGCATATTATTAGCATTAAATTTAAAATCGTTGACATTGAATATTTTCAAAAAAGTAAAACCATTGATGTATGAGGAGCAACTTAAAATGGAGTAAAATTGAAGAACTAACCCTCAATTGTCATGAGCTAAAATGGATTAGTTCTTTGGATGTAACCAGTGAGAACGTTTATGCAAACCTTAAGATGTTAATAATAGCCTGCAGTCTTGCTGAAAGATGGAATATAGTAGATTTATTTACAAAATATGAGGGATATTATATAAAGATGCGCATGAAATTGAAATTGCAAACGTAGGATTTGATTTCGTGTATGACATCATGGTGCCTGAGAAATTTGAGTTCCTTAATGGTGTAAAAAAGCTTATATGCGTTAATATTGATATCTTAAGAGACGTATTCGAATTTCCCAACAGATTCAAAGGTCTGCCAGAACTTTATTTTTACTATTGTTATGCAAGATCCAATGAAGCAATAGGGGGATTGATTACTAATTCTGATCAATTGGATCTAATTAGCTTCGAACACTGTGAAAATGCTTGAAATAGAGGAATCGTGCTTAAAAGCTTAAAGAGAGCGGAGAGATCCACTCAGATTTAGCCGGTATCCACCAAATAAGATTTTACCAGCATTTTTTTTTTTTTTTTTTTTTTTAAAGATATTTATAAGGGCCCTATTAAATATACGCAAAGGTCATTCATTTCAAGTAACTTTAATACGTTGACAACCAAATTTAGATGAAACTATATGGCTTGTGTGTTATGTGAGTGCAAGTGTACTAGCGAACTTGATTTGGCCAAACATAAAGCGCGCTATCATTTCCTGAAACATGTTTGTAAAGGATGCGGCAAATGTTTTATCAATATGGAATATCCACTAACACATTCGAGGTTACATCATAAGCAAAAGCATGATTCTAAAGAGCTTTCTGTATCAGTTGATCATATAATTTTGAAAAAGTTTGCTTGTGATCAATGCGATAAGGCTTTTGCTGATTTTTCGGGTCTACGCACGCATAGATTAGTTAACCCTTCAAAAAAACGAACAACGCAGGATCATCATCGTGATCAGTGAGTCATTCAGCAGAAGTCTTGTATTGGTCGCCTCCCTTCAAGTCAAATTTTTTGAAAAGGACCTGGACTTTCGACAAATGAGTTTGTGCAGCCCACAGAAAGCAATAATGGCTTGTAGGTATGTTCATATATGTAGTATCTAAATAGATAGTTTCAAATGCACAAATTGCAATTAGTAAGTTGAACGAGGATGGCGCCAGGTGCCTTTAATTATTTTATCTCGAACTTGTACTATTAGGTGAACAAATAACGATTCTTTCTGCCATATGCTTCGCTAGTTCTTAGGTTCTGTGCCCAAAACGGTTTGAATGCCCATATGCGAAGTCATGATGCCGCATTGAGTCGTTGCATTATGGGTACTAATAGTACAATACCCATACCGATTACAGAGAATGTGGGTAGTAGCATTAATATGGGAATACCCAGTAGTTCACTCAGCGGCAATTCAGTTATAGTTGTTAATACATTCGAAACCATAAAATCAGTTAATTCCATTACTGAGAATTTGCTAAAAGTAACTGTGCTGGATTCTGCCACTAATTAGATTATTGACACTTTGTATCACATTATGTGTTTTATGTACGGAGATACATACTACACAGGTCATATGTATTACGCATGCATGTTCGTGTTTGCGTGATTGTGATGTTTATACGCCCAAGTTTCACGCATTTACTGGTGAATTGGGTAAAGACTATAAGATTGGCTGGTGTTTTGGAACGCGAAGTTAGTTTGACATACGATTTGTTGGAGCTGCAAGGCTGTCTAGAGCTTCTGGAGTGTGCTTCAAGTGGGACCAACCAGATCGACGAGATGATACGATTTGTCAGAGGAGACAAAGATCAATTAAAACAATCTACTCAAGCTAAAGAATCGTCCATTTTGACGGTATAGCATATTAAGGCAATGAATAAATAGGATTCTTGTGTGCTAATGTAATTTAAATTGATTGGATTGCACAAAATTCGGTTGTGCATTTTTATGCAACTTTCACAGGTTGCATTTGTGAAATTAAAGCAAATAGTTATACTATATATATACTAAGTGCAAAACAGCCTGCAACTTCGTGTTTAAGTGTTAAAAGTCATCTGGAATTCCGATGCCTTCGCTTTGTAATTGTATTAATTACCAGCGTTGCTGCGCAAAATGTGGAGAAAGTTTTTCATTATCAACTGGAACAAGTGCATCTAGCATTGGGTGAACAATCCAATGAAGTTGTGGTAACATGGTCCACACCTGACGATGCCATCGAATCAATTGTTGAATATGGTTTAGATGGCTTAACACAGCAAGCCAATGGCACATCCCAGAGATTTGTGGATGGTGGCGCTAAACAAAAGTCACAATACATACATAGGGTCAGATTATCAAATCTTTTATACACTCATTCCTATGTCTACCATTGTGGTGGTCAATTGGGCTGGTCACCGCCTTTTGAATTTCGCACAGTGCCTGTCGGTGATAATTGGGCGCCAACTGTGGCGTTCTAAGGCGATATGGGCAATGAAAATGCAAAATCGTTGGCGCGCTTACAACAGGATACCCAAAAGGGCATGTACGATGCGATCATTCATTTGGGTGACTTTGACTACGACATAAATACGCAGAATGCGCGTGTGGGAGATGAGTTTATGCGACAAGTGGAATCGATTGCGGCTTATGTACCATACATGGTAGTGCTCCGGTGCATTTGATTACAGGTTCGCTTGGTTGTAAGGGGGGACGAGAGCCATTCGTAAATGATTTGCCTAAGTGGAGTGCCTTTCACAGCCAGGATTATGGTTATACACGTATGAGGGCACATAATCATACACATCTTTACTTTGAACAAGTTTCTGATGATAAAAACGGTGGTATAATTGATGCTTTTTGGATTATCAAAGACAAGCATGGCAGTTATGTATAAAAACAACAAAAAACGCAGTTTTCTTTAACAGAAGAGGCAAATATTTAATAATTGGATGGCACAATGAGTACAGAAAAAGCTAAAGAAATTTCAGAGCAGCTTTATTCTGATGAGCTGAAAACACCTGTCTAGTTTTTTTTTTTTTTTTAATTAAAATCTAGTGGGCCGAATGCCTTTCGGTTCTGTGGCAGATATCGAATCTGCGTTAGGTTATTGCTTGGCCTCGTTCCTTTGGCTGAGTGCATCTGCGTTCCGTGGCAGACCCTGAGTCTGCGTTAGGGTTCTGGTGTCCTCGCTCGGGGTGAGTGAGTGAAGTGGGGTTTGATTTTGAAAATGAAAAATAATTGTTTTGTGGCAGATGGGGATCTGCATTAGGGTGATTGGTTGGCCTCGGTGTGGGAGCGCTGGGTTTTTGATGGATTATCGATAGGGAAGTGGAGTGAGGGAGAGGAACGGAAGGATTGTTACGAGGAGCTATTGGCCTTCTCGCAATCCGTCTCCTCCGTTGGGAAGGAGGATCAGTTTGACCAAAGGTCGGTAAAGAGGTCGACTACACGTACTCGGTTATCTTCACCGGGGTGTACGTTGACGACTCAACCGAGCCTCCACTCGTTGGGAGATAAGTTGTCCTCTTTGAGGACAGCGAGATCTCCCACTTTTATATTTTCTTTGGAATGCTTCCACTTCACTCGTTTTTGAAGTTCGGATAGATATTCCACCTTCCATCGTTGGCAGAAAGTGTGATGGAGGGCTTTGAGTTTCTGCCATGGGTTGATCATCGAGGCAGAGCTCTCACTGGCATCTGGTTCGGGTGGAGCCAGCAGGTGGCTGCCGGTTAGGAAATGTCCTGGAGTTAGGGGTTCCAGGTCCGTTGGGTCATTCGAACCCGGACTGAGAGGGCGCGAGTTGAGGCACGCCTCAATCCGGCACAGAAGTGTTTGGAACTCCTCCATAGTATATTTGTGGGGAGAAGCGATCTTTTTGAAGTGGCTTTTGAAGCTCTTCACTCCCGCTTCCCACAAGCCGCCCATATGTGGAGCGCCAGCGGGAATAAAATGCCAAGTTAATGCTTGATGGCTATACTTGGAGACTGTTTTGTCTCGGCTTTCTGCCAGGAAGGCTTTGAATTCCGATCGTAGAGATCTGGAAGCTCCGACAAAGTTCGTACCATTGTCGGAGTAGATGTTCTTCGGACATCCTCTTCTCGCGATAAAACGTGAAAAGGCCGCGAGGAAGCCTGGGGTACTAAGGTCACTAGTGGCTTCTAAATGGATGGCCTTAGTGGAAAAACAGACGAAAAGGCATACGTAGCCTTTTGACAGTCGACATCCCCTACCGCGGTAGCTTTTGATGTCGAAAGGCCCTGCAAAGTCTACCCCGGTATTGGTGAACGCGCGGGTAAAAGTAGTCCGCTCGCAGGGAAGGGTCCCCATAAGTTGGGACTGTGCCTGCTTTCGGTGAATAGTGCAAGTTTTGCAATTGTGGATGATGGCTCTGATCATGGTCTTGACATTCGGTATCCAGTATTGGGTTCGGATGAGACGGAGCATGAGCTGGTTCTCGCCATGAAGGGAGTCATGATGAGCCATCATAACTGTCAGGCGAGACAGCCTGCAATTGTAAGGCAAGATGATCGGATGACGCTCGTTGTATGACATGTCTTTTGACGCCCCTAGACGCCCCCCTGTTCTAATAATATCATCTTTGTCGATATATGGATTTAGGGACAGTATTTCACTCTTGCGATCGATAGGTTCCCTATTTTTTAATTTTAAATATTCTGTCCCGTAAAATTGTTTCTGGCAGACTCGTATTAATGCTTGAGTCGTTGCCTTAATCTCATCGGCTGAGATTATGCACGACCTTTCGTGGAACATTGCTTTAGTTCTTGGGTGAGTTCGTTTATAAAATCTCCTAACATAGGATAGAACCTTCAAAGCCCTGGGTAAATTTGAAAAACGATCGAGAATATCTACATGATCTACCCTTGTCGTGGCATATGTTTGTGCCCTCTTTTCCTCAACGGACGTTTTGTATTCGGTCTCTTGTGCTGGCCAGTGGGAATTGTCTTCTTGCAGCCAAGAAGGTCCCTGCCACCACAGCGAATTGTTGGTCAACTCTAATGCAAGTAGTCCTCTGCTTCCTAGATCCGCTGGATTAGATTCCGAGTCCACGTGAAGCCAGTCCTTGCTACCGACCATATCGATGATCTTAGTGATTCGGTGTGCGACGAAGGTTGACCAGGAACAGGGCGGCTTTCTTATCCATGCGAGTACGATGGTTGAATCCGTCCAGAGGTGAACTTTTACGGGTCCCAAATGAATATTGCGGAATATTGATTCCATCATTTCTGCGAGAAGCACGGCGCCGCAGAGTTCTAAACGTGGTAGCGAGATGGTTTTCACTGGAGCTACTCTGGTTTTTGCTAAGAGTAAGTGAATGAAAACCTGATCGTCTCTTTTTACGCGCATATATATCGCTGCAGCATATGCTTTCTCGGAAGCGTCACAGAAGCCGTGGATTTCTATTTCGCCTTCCGGGGAAAAATTTACCCACCGCGGTATCCGTATGTTATCTATTTCGCCATAGTGTTGGGTGAAGGTTTTCCACCGTTCTAATGTATTTGGTGAGACAGGCTCATCCCATCCGGTGCCTTCTAACCAAATATTCTGCATTAATATTTTTGCTACTATGACCATTGGTGCAAGCCAGCCTAAAGGGTCGAAAAGTTTGGCTATAGCGGATAGGATTGCGCGTTTGGTGATGTTCTCGCCCTTCTCTAAAACTCCTGCGGTGAAGTAAAACATGTCTGAATGCGCGTTCCATCGTATTCCGAGCGCCTTCACCGAGCTAGCCTCTTCAAACGCTAGGAAGTCCTCGCTGAGCAAATCCGTTTTGGGAAAGGACTTCCTCACAATTGGATGTCCACTTGCGCAATGGAAAGCCAGCTGAGTGTAATGCTTCGCGAATCTCGTTCCTTGCTTTGATAGTTGACGCTATTGTATGCCCTCCAGATAAAACGTCGTCGACATACATACTTTCGCGTAATATACCCGATGCTATTGGGTGGGTATTTTCTACATCATTAGCCAATTGTAGAAGTGACCGTATCGCGAGGTAGGGGGCGCAGTTTACACCAAATGTGACAGTCTTTAGTTCGTAAAGACTGATGGGTTCGTTGGGGGATGTTCGATGGACAATTCTTTGAAATTTGGCGTGATTATCGGTCACCCAAATTTGCCTATACATCTTTTCTATGTCACTATTAAAGACGAAGCGATACAGTCGCCAACGTAAAATTAAAATAGGCAAGTCTGCTTGGAGTACTGGACCTGGGTGGAGTATGTCGTTTAGACTAATGCCATTTGCTGTCGGACTTGACGCGTTGAAGACGACGCGCACCTTGGTAGTGGTACTTTCTGCCTTTACAACGGCGTGGTGGGGCAGGAAATAATTATCCGAATCGTCGGATGGTACATTATTTTTGATTTTTCTCATATGTCCAAGTGTTTCGTATTCTGACAACACCCGAACATACTCTTTCCCTAAATCTTGGTTTTTCAGTAATCGCCCCTCATTTCTGAAGAATTGTGAACATGCACGCTTTAGGGACGGTCCTAATTTAATATTCTCAGGGTAATCCTGCCTGAATGGTAGCGAAACTGTATATCTTCCACTTTCATCACGTTTTGTTGTGTCCTTAAATAATTGTTCACAATACCTTTCTTCTTCATTCAGCATTTTGTTTTTGGGAACATTTTCTACCTCCCAGAAAGCTTTTAATTGGTTGTCCAACGCAACCTCGTTGTAGAATGACATGATGCTCTTCGTTGGACTCGGTGCTTCGATGCGACCGGTTAGTATCCAACCGAACACTGTCTCTTGGGCCAAAAGTGTATTTAGTACATTCTTTTTCAGAGCGCTCAGTATAATTTGGGGATATATGTCTCCTCCAAGTATGAGGTCTACGTCTTCGTTGATGTAGAACCTTTTATCTGCCAAAACCAAGTCTGGGAATGCCTGCATAGTCATGACGTTGATATGGCAGGATGGAAGATTCCCAGTGAGTTTGGCTAGGACTAGAACGGGTGTAGTCAGGCTGAAGCAGGCATCCACTGGTGAACGTAATTCAATTTTGGATGCTTCTTTCACCTGAGCTGACACCGAATTTGTGATGCCTGAAACTTGGGCATGCATTTTTCTCACTGGCAAATTGATTCTGCGTTTCAGTCTTTCAGTTATAAAGGAACATTCAGACCCTGAATCAATTAATGCCCGTGCGGAGAAGTCTGTACCATTATGGCGAATGTGTACGCGAGCAGTTCCTAATAGCACGCCTGTGCTGGAATTGGCATGACAGGATTTTACATTCTGGTTCGCAGATTGTCGCGCCTGTGCCGAAGTTGTTGGGCTATTATCCGCATCTTTGAAAGGATTGCGTACAGCCGTGTGCTGAGATGTATCCGCATGCAGGAGCGTGTGGTGACGAGAGTGGCATTTGGAACAGTTGTAGGAACTGGTGCACTTCGTCACGGTATGTCCTGGGGATAAGCAATTCAGGCAGCCACTTTTGGATTTTATAAATTTAATACTTTCTACTGGGGTTAAGTCGCAGAAGCGTGAACAGTTGCGTAATCTGTGTTCAGGGGATTTACAAATTTTACAAATTGATTTTATTGTTTGCTTGGATACTTTCGTTTGAAAAGCACCAAGTCTTTTCGTAGGGGTTTCCGTTGATTGTCGCGACGCGTTTGGTTTTTGCACTTTCGAAGTGGCATGCCCTGTAAAACCAGACACTGTTTCAAGTGTCTGAAACCGATTGGACAGGAATTTATCCATATCCTCCCACTTGGATATGTCCATTTTATGGTCTATACTTTGCTCCCAAAGAGCCAGCGTGCTCTCTGGTAACTTGGTTGAGCATAGATAGGTCAGGATTGCATCCCAATTGGAAGTGTCAATTTTGTGGCATTTGAGGGACGAAATACAATTATTTATATCATTTTGCAGCTTTTTTATTGAACTGCCACACTCACTTTCTACCTTTTTTAAGTTAAATAAAATTTGTAGTTGTGTGTTAACTAAGATACGTTTGTTTTCGTATCTTTCACACAAGTTTTTCCAGGCCATCTCGAAACCTTCATTTGTGAGAGGGCATTTTTTAACGATATCTTTTGCTTCGCCCTGCGTTTTGTTGTTGAGATGGAATAACTTTTCTACCCCTTTCAAGCTGGAATTGTTTATATAAATTGCCGTGAAAAGGTCGCGAAAAGTTGGCCAAGACAGATAATCCCCTTTAAAAACTTCAGTGTCGCAAGCAGGGAGGCGAATTTTATGCGCATGAGGTTCTTGCTCAGGGTTGACGTTCTTTTCATCCTTCTTGTATTTTTCTGCCTCAGCAGATATAGACGCTGAACATCGCACGTAGATTGCGTATGCTGCCTTTTGCTTCTTTCTGATCGCCATAACGTCATCCGCTGACACCTCATCAGATCCCAATAACGAATCAAACGCAGACTTTACCTTCTTCCACAAGAGCCGCAACTCTTCCTGCTGTATTGCAAGGGTGTGTTTGCTATGGTCGCTCTCCGGAATAAGGCTGTAATCTTTATCAAACTCTGCGATTGATTCTGCTAAACGGATGTAGGTTTCCATTGTTTTATTTACGTTTATTAACGAGAAAATTTCCGATTAGAAAAATAGAACTCTTCTGAGTTAATATGCCTGCCCAGCCCTAAATAAAAACTATTGAACTTCGAGTTTATTATTTATTTTGTTTATTGCAGACTTTTTGTCTTGGTAGCGACAACGAAAAGGGTTTATTTTATGGACTTTTTTGTCACAACAGGGACAACAAAAAGGATTTATTTTTGGACTTTTTGTCACAGCAGCGAAAAACAGCAAAAGATTTAATGTACAAATTTTGGTCTCAGCGGCAACAACAAAAGGGGACCACTCGCCACCTCCACAAATAATGGGTGTATTTTTGAAGAAGTGAAAAAATGCGTGCGTTATTGTAAAAAAAAAAAGCGCCAAAAAAAAAAGTGTAAAAAGTGTTTAAAAAGTGAAGTGAGCACCGGATTAATTAATTAAATTGAACTTAATTTCGTGTTTGTGAAGTACAAAAGAAACAACAACAAAAACCTATTTAGTATGGTGCGGAAAGTGAGGTTAGGTTACCCTCTTCCTTGTGTTGTGTCTGGAAAACCTTACCACTGGTGGGGGGATGGACCAGATAATCACAAGGACTGAAAATAAAGGCTAACAAACCGAGTGATTTAAGCTTTGAAATTAGAAAAATAAATTGGTGCTCACTAAATCACTTCACTGTTTTCACTTTTATTTTTAATTTTTCGCGCACTACACGGGGTTTTTCTCTTTACTTTGCAAAAAACAACACTCAAAAAAAAAAGTGGCAAGAAATATGAACTTAAATAAATAAATAAATAAAAATTTAATACAAATTTTTAAAATATGGTGTGGTGGAAAACCATATTAAATGGTATCCTAATAGGTATTGCAGGATACGAAGTTGTTAAGGGAAATACCAATTTTGAAAATAAGTTGGTCAAGTATGAACCAAAAACAAGTATAGAAAATAAAGAATAAATGGTTAACTATTTTTGGTTGTGTAACTACATTTTTAATTGTCGCAATTGCAATTCTAATAAAAAATTATATAAAAAACGACTTAAGACAATTGAATAAAGTACAAAGAGGTTAAAGGAAAATACAAATACAAAGAGAGATGAATACATGGCAAGAAATCTATGATAAATTAACAGAAGAAAAATTAAAAGCCGGTAAATCATATAAGTGCATAAACAAAAATACTACCATAAAAACAGAAACGATAGCAAAACATTTGAATATAATATTAGAAGCTTTAAATGTTATAAAAGATTTTATCAGTAGAGTAAATCACATACTTACTAACGATCACCAAAAGGAAGTTCAACAAATTTTTTCAACAGTACGGGATAAATTAGTATCTTCATTAGCAAGATATAACATTGAAATACCCATACCAACCACAATTGAAGAAATTTTCCAGATTGACTTTAATTTAGTTTTATCAGAACTTTCACGAAGCCGCAATCCATCACCACCACTGAGTCAGGCGTCATCGGTGGAAGAAAATAAATTCTTAAATTTCCCAGCTATAAATATTACAATGGCACAAACAGTAGTTTAATTCATCAAAACTGCTTCACCAGTACTATCAGAGTTTGATGGTAAGCCTGAAAATTTGCATAGTTTCCTAGATGCTCTTGATATCCTAGACCAAATCAAGGATAGTCACGAAGTCTTAGCAATAACCATGATAAAGACAAAGCTAAAAGGCACGCCAAGGAACTTCATAAGTAACGATAATACAATTGCACAAATAAAACAGAGAATCAGTAGAATTTTTGTCAGCTAAACTCCTGAACATCCAACAACTCAGCAAAACTGCAAACCAGTATACTGCTGAAAAAGAAAAAAATTACTAGATCATTAGAAGCAGCTTATATCTCCGACGGACTTAATCCAGACTTAGCAACGAGATACTCTACACAAGCAGCAGTAAAGGCTATGTGTAAAAACTGCTCAAATGATGAAGTAAAAATGATAATGCAAGCAGGAACATTCACGACAATGAACGATGCAATTTCCAAATTTACAAATTTCTGTACAGAAATTACAGGCAAAATTTTAAACATTCGTCAACTAAACCAGTACCGAAGTAATTTCCGTGGAGGTTGCCGCAATAACAACTATGGAAGTTACCGAGGTAGAAGATTCAGACCTCAGCCAAGATACAATAGCAACCCGAGGTCAAATAGCAATCTACAAAGGGGATTACAATCCCAAAATAACAATAGAAGTTACAACCTAACCAGAAATGTACGCAACTGCACACATCAGCAGGAAATCCAGCAGACTCCACTTCAAGAGCAATAAGCAGAAAAATATGTGTACTAAATTTACACTTAAATAGCTACATATCCACTAAAACGACTCTAAATTACTCAGTTTCAAACCTCCTTGTAGATACAGGAGCAGATATTTCAATAATCAAAAAGAACCAAATAGAAAATCATACAAAAATAAATACAACACAAACAGTAGATTTAAAGGGCATAGGTCAAGGCATCACCAGCACAATAGGCACAGTCAAAGCGGACTTAAAAAGTGATGACCTTCTGATTTATCATAAATTTCACGTCGTAGAAGACGATTTCCCAATACCATGCAATGGAATCATAGATTTAGACTTTATTAAAAAATAGAATTGCATTTTAGACTATGGAAAAACAGAGGATAAACTAATACTAAGACCATATGATTTTCCGCAAACAATAACAATGCACCTCACAAACTATCTGTCCGTCAATACAATTACGATCCCTGCCAGATCTGAAGTCATTAAACAAGTAACAGTAAACACTGATAGCAAAAACATTTTCATACCCCATCAACAATTATCTGAAGGCATTTTTATAGCAAACACAATCACAAAGTAGAGTACATTGCGGGAAAAGAAAACCACAACGCGGACGCATTGTCTCGCATTAATATAACAAATTTAAAAGAAATATCAGTGGAAGCATGCAAAATAATGAAAGCCACAACTAGATCAACAGCTAAAAACATTAAAAATAATGTTAAAATTGAAGAAAGTCACACAGATATGAGGCGCTAAATAAATTTGAATTAAAAAGGCATGTCAGGCTCGTTTTCAATCCTCCGAAATTATATTTCAAAGAAGGAAACAAAATTTGTAGCAATATAGATACCAGCAACCTAATTGTAGATGATAAAATTGACTTAGGACAAATCTTTTATCAGGCTTGAAAAAGAAGCCGTCACTTTAGGACTTGTACAAATACAATTGTGTTTAAATAAAATTATACTGCAGTAGGAAAATTTATTGAAAAAGAAATAAGGTTCTCAAAAAGTTAACAATAGCACAAATCCTAGAGGTTATAAATGTGACAAATCCTGGGAAAATTAAAGAAATTTTGCAAAAATATCATGACGATCCTATTAGTGGTGGCCACCCAGGAATAAATCGTATGATAAAGAAAATGAAGCAAAAATATAGCTGGAAAAACAAAATAAAAGCAAAACGAATAAAATTAATAAGCATATTAAAGAACCAATGACAATAACGGAGACACCTCCAAAGGCTTTTGATATTATACAAATCGATACGGTCGAACCATTACCAAAATCGGTAAATGGAAATTAATATGCAGTTACCATTATATGCGATCTAACCAAATACTTAGTAACAGTCCCATTCCCGAGTAAACATGCGACAACAGTTGCTAAAGCTGTATTTGAGCACTTCATTCTGATTTATGGTTGTATGAAAACAATCGTAACAGACATGGGAACCGAATAAAAAATAGCTTATTCGAAGAATTGTGCAAACTGCTAAAAATTGAGCATAAAACCTCAACACCATACCTTCATCAAACTTTGAGCACTGTAGAGCGTAGTCACAGAACGTTTAACGAATATGTACGTTCACACATATCCAGTGACAAAGATGATTGGGATGATTACCCCAGGTATTTCGCGTATTGCTACAATACGACACCATCGACCGTACACGGATATTGCCCTTTTGAGCTGATACTTGCGAAAAACCCCCCGACCTACGAATTTCTAGCGGAAAACAAAATAAACCCAGTGTGTAATCACGAGGCATATGATAAAGAAATAAAATACAGACTACAAATAGCCCAGCAACGAGCTAAGAAATTAGTTCGAGAGACTAAAGAAAAACAAAAATTCAACTATGATAGAAGTAACTACAGTAGGGAGATAGGTATATGTGATACAGTATTAGATAGAAAAGAAGCTAACCATAAGCTAGATAGAAGATATAAGGGACAGTATAAGGTAAAGAAAATTGACGAAAATAACAATTTCACTTTGATACCACACAGGGTAGAAAATAATAATGGGAACAACAAAATTAAGCAAATAATAATACATAAGAATAGGCTTAAACAAATTTAAAACATCTTTTGATAACTTAAATCATTTAACACAAAGCAAATAATTTTAAAAAAAGGATTCTACTTTACTCATCACACATTAGATATCTAAGCAATGGAAAACGAAAAAAAAAGAATAATTTGTAAAGGCAAGCGGATTATAGGTTGGTCGGCACATTTAAAATCCGGCTGTGTAAAATAAGTGTTAAATAAAAACTTAACACAAAACATTGGTCATAAGTATAATAAAAAAAAATAAGCAAAGACAACATGTAAAAATAACAAAAATATCAATGTCAGCATATTAGAAACACAGTACGGAAACTCTTTCACTTTCATATCAAGTAACCGTAGAATGCCAAAAGCATTTAAAATTCAAACAAAGAGTCATATACAATTGTCCACAATTATATACGCCTCTTTTTTCTAAGGCGTTATGCATTATGCCCTCCTATGCAATATATATGTGGCATTATGCATTATGAACTTCTATGCCATTGCATTTTTTAAGAACCTACCACACACAGTCATAGTGCAGTAATATTACAATATTGATCCATATAAATTATGTTGACCCGACACAGCGGGAAGTCAACATCAATTGAATGCCGAATACAAAACCCATATAATTTCACACTTTCATAGTCTTGCTCAATTAGTCACACTGATCAATGCACGTGCCAATTAGAATGTCCGATCATCAGTGTTAATTTGTCAGTGTGAACCACCAAAATATTTACACACAACTATTTACATTGTTTCCATAAATAGGTCAATGAAGTAATATGCTAACTTTGCATACCAGTATTAGAAATGTACATATTTTTAGTTTGCTAGTGTTAGCATATTTATATATGTGTAGGTTAAGAAATTATGTATAAAAAGAGAAAGAATTTCATCAATAAATTCAATAATTGTCAGACGCTCAAACTGGACTCTTCTTTCTGTTAGTTTAAATATTTCACTACTCTTTCCAAGGCGGATGGTGTAGCATTCATTCAATCACTCGCTCATTCAGTCATTTGTACAAACATATATTTTGACTCGTTTTGGTATGTCTTGAGATGCGTTGACATATTCATTCATTTGTACATACATATTCCGACACGCACTACAACGGTCTACGTCTCGTAAATTGAGGCTTCTTCTATTTCAATTTAAAGCTGACTAATTGCTCACCACAAACCTTGCCTGCACACAATTTATTCCTACGACTTGTTTATACTTAAACCTACATTTTCCATACCCTATTCCGTTTTTGCTTATTATTCATTTCCCACAAATAATTTTATTTATGCAGAGCTTGCGCTTCCCACTTAGTATGTAAGTATGTATTAACGTAAATATGTAATGTAGCTCATAAGAAATAACTGGAATCATTTTGAATAAATACTAATGTAACTACGTTAATAAAAATAATAATTTATTTAATAATTTGGGAAAAATTTAAACGTGACATCAGGACGGACAAGCCGACAGCTGTTTCGATTATACCTTTTAATTCTTTTCAAAGCCTTTTCTCCCGGGAGTGGGATTTGAACCCGCACTCCTACGATGGTTAAATGTTTCCCAAATTATTAAATAAATTAAAAATTGCTCCAAATAAATTTTTTCATACATTTAAAGAAATAAGGGTAATCCCCGCTTAAAAAACTCATAAAATTAATAATTGTTTTGACATCAAACAAGAAACAAAGTATTTGCATTTATACTATAGTGTATCTCATTCGACGCCACCAGAGAACATACAGCTGAGTCACCAACAAGGTGATCACATAATTCGTGCGTGTGGTGTATCTTATTCGACGCCACCACAACAGCAAGCAGCAACAACATGGTGACCATATAAATTATACGGTTGTTGTGTCTTATTCGATGCCACCAGAGCAACATACAGCTTAGTCACCAACATGGTGATCACATAAACCATGCGAATGGTGTATCTCATTCGACGCCACCACAGCAACGTGCAACCGATTCACCAATATGGTGAGCATATGAATCAAGCGAGTGGTGTATCTCATTCGACGCCACCACAGCAACATACAGTTGAGTCACCGATATGGTGACCATATAAATCATGCGATTGGTGTATCTCATTATAGACAGAATAACAGAATTTTTGTCTGATGATGGCAATTTTTAATTGTGTTCCACCTTGTATAGCACGATTATGAGCATCGGCCATTATGAGTTTGGCGAGAGGTGATGCTACGTGAATAATAATAGGATGCCTGTTCCATGTAGGAGGATTTTATTTATCCAGTCGTACTCCCACTCGTATTATGCCTTTTTGGTCCAGAAATGGACAGAGTTGCATCATTTTTGAACTCGCATGAATTGTTCTTTTTCCTTGCAGTGCCTTCCACTCCGCCGAAAAGAACTGAAGCAATGACTGATGTGAATAGTGTGTTATAGCCAGATCGCGCACCGAGGCTGAGACAGCAGCTACTTCGTTGATGTCTGCTGGATGATCGGAAAACTTGCGGTTCTTGTTTCTATAGACTTTGATGAAAGGAAACACAGAAACTGTTGTACGGGGCAGTTTATTCAATATAGAGTATTCGTGTTGGTCGTTTCCTATAGCTAAGTCTTCCAGCTGAGTTATATATAGAATTAGCGTTGGTAAAGGCACTGCGAGGATTTACCTTGGACTCAGCCTCGTCAGCTTTGGAGTCGTGTGTGGAGAGGCTGCTATTGGTGTGGATTGGCAATACACCTGGATCACCTTGGAGCTACAAGGGCCCGTTCCACCATAATGTGAATCGTTCAGTTGGGAGGCAACGCAACCCCTCGATAGCAAGTCAGCAGGATTTTGACCCCGAGGCACGTGCCGCCATACGCTGATTGACTACGGCGCCAAAAGAGAGACCACCCGTTGTGCTACAAATGGTTTCAGCATCTAAGGATTCTTTTTCAGACAAAAAAGCACAATGCTGTAGTCGCACCAATAAGCCGTATCAATCTTCTCTAACTTACAAGCTTTTATGACGAGCTTGCATGAATCCCCACTCATGACTGCTGCCAGTAACTCCAACCAAAGGATCGTCTGAGACTTTATTGTAGCTACCTTTTTTTCGGGACATGAACAGATGCACCATTACCATTCCACCTGTGTGTATTGAGCAGAGGTAAGCACAAGCTACATATGCTAACTTAGGACCTGCACACGTTTTGTCTTAGAGAATTCTGTCCATCTAAGGACTGAGATGTCAGCGAACCCGATGACGCTGTTTTTAAAGTTTGACCACAACTCCAAAACAGTGTGTAAAACTTCCCAATTTCCTGTATGATAATTTTGCCAGTCACGATAACAGGTGCATACAGTCCGATTGGGTTATATATCTCAGCGACATTGCGCTTGTTGAGTAATTCAGCGCCATCAGCAGGATATTCGTGCATCCTTATATAAAAAATGACAGATTTCGGTTCCCAAATCATGCCCAACACTCCGGAGTTGACCTGAAGTTCGATTACGATTTCAGCAACTTCGTAATTGTTCGTTGCCCATTTTGCAAGCTGAAATCCACCTCTAATACCTGCCAACTGTTCATGCAGGGTTCCTAGATCTCCAATAACCCCTGCACCTCCGAGGAAACAGTCCACATAGAAATTTTTTAATGTGGCTGAACCCCATGGCCGCATCCCCATGCGTGCCATTACGATGGCAGCACTTTCGAAAACGTGTGTGGCGTACTCTATATCACGCTACCATGCCCCGTAACGGTGCACCAGAATGGTCATCATATAATCTGCGAGTGGTGTATCTCATTCAAAATCACCACAGAACCATATAACTGAGCCACCAACAAAGTGATCACAAAATCGAGCGAGTTGTGTATCTAATTCGACCCCACCACAGCAACACAAGGCTGAGCGACCAACACGGTGATCACATAAACCATGCGAGTGGTGTATATAATTCGAAACCACCACAGCAATATACAGATGAGTCACCAACATGGTGACCATATAAATCATGAGGGTGATGTATTTCATTCGACGCCACCACATCAACATACAGTTGAGTCACCAACATTGGGGATCACATAAATCATGCGAGTGGTGTTTATAAATCGACGCCATGACAGCAACATACAAATGCGTCACTCACATGGTGACCATATAAATCATGCGATTGGGGCATCTCATTCGACGTCACCATAGCAGCATAAAGCTGAGTCACCAACATGGTGAGCATATAAAAAGTGCGAGTGGTGTATCTAATTCGACGCCACCATAGCAGTACAAGGCTGAGCGACCAACATGGCGATCACATAAAACGTGCGAGTTGCGTATCTCATTCGACGATACCACAGCAACATCCAACTGGGTCACCAACATGGTGATCACATTAATCATGCGAATGATGTATCTCATTCGACACCACCACAGCAACATACAGCTGAATCACAAACATGGTTAGCATATAAATCATGCGAGTGGTGTATCTCATTCGACGCCACCACAGAATAAAGCTGAGTCACCAAAAAAGTGATCACACAAATCTTGTGAGTGGTGTATCTTATTCGACGCCACCACAACAACATGCAGCTTAGTCACCAACATGGTGAGCATATAAAAAGTGCGAGTGGTGTATATAATTCGACGCCACCATAGCAACACAAGGCTGAGCGACCAACATGGCGATCACATAAAACGTGCGAGTTGCGTATCTCATTCGACTATACCACAGCAACATCCAACTGGGTCACCAACAAGGTGATCACATTAATCATGCTCGTGGTATATCTCATTCGACACCACCACAGCAACATACAGCTGAATCACAAACATGGTTATCATATAAATCATGCGAGTGGTGTATCTCATTCGACGCCACCACAGAATAAAGCTGAGTCACCAACAAAGTGATCACACAAATCGTGCGAGTGGTGTATCTAATTCGAAGCCACCACAACAAAATGCAGCTTAGTCACCAACATGGTGACCACATAAATCATGCGATTGGTGTATCTCATTCAACGCCACCACAGCAACATACAGCTGAGTCACCAACATGTGATCACGTAAATCATACTAGCGTTGTATCTCATTCGACGCCACCACAGCAACATACAGCCGATTCACCATTATGGTGAGCATATAAATCAAACGAGTGGTGTATTGTTGTATGTCTTAATGATTCACTCATTCTGACATACATTAGCACAATCCACAGGTCAGTCAACTGGCAGCCAACTGAAAAATCATATTTAATTTGAATGCACTTTTATGCATACAAAGCACTGAACGCCGTTGTTGAATACGTAGGTATGTATGTGTATGCATTCAGCCAACTATTTCAGCATTGGCGACATTCATATGTAAGTATGTATATAAATACATCCACTACACAATATGCTTATGTATATACCATACTTTTACCTAGCTCGTTAGTATTAACGTAAATATGTAGAATAGTACATAGGAAATAATTAGAAGCAATTTTGTGTATAAATAGAAAAGCTTTACCGAATAAAGAAGAATTAATGTTTTGAACTCCAATCATCAACAACTTTATTTAATCATAATTCATGGCGATCCTGCCAGGTCATAATAAGCAGGTTGCTATTGTCAAAGCAAACTGCTAAAGATCTCAAAAGATCCTGCCAATGAATTGATAAACAAACTGCACTGAGTGACATAACCATTAAAGTAATAGTCCTATAAAGGAATTAAGTTATTTTTTGAAAAAAAAAGGAAATAAACTGAACTGGTTAACGTGTCCATGCACACATGAATTTGAACCGGATAAACGCCTTAATTTTGAAGACTACGTCAACTAACAAGTATGCAAGAAGTGACTCCATTTTTTTTAACAATTGATGATAAAAGGATACAAAAGGCAAGGTTTATCACAAAACTTGGGCGCAGGACGATGAAAGACTGGCGGCAGGCATCAAAAAAAGTGGAATAAATAAACAGGGTGGAATATTACCTGCTAAACAACTAACAAGGAAAAGTTTGACTGGCAGCATGACTGGCAGCGTTAAGCATAATGACTGGCAGCATTACGCATAATCAATGGAATAAGGAACAGAACCAGCAACAATTTAGACTGGCGGCTATCATTTTAATTAATTAAGTATAGTTAGAACATTCTGGCAGCCTACCGGCTGCTCAACCAACAGCAGAAATTTTTTTTTTCTGCTTAGGAAATTTTTTTGATTAGTAGTAGAACAAAAAACCTTTTTTAAATGCTTAGAGAATAAATGATTTTTCTTCACAAAAAAAAATGTATATAAAGGAATACTATGTGACAGCTATCTTTACCTCTCAGTAATGCCAGAAATAACTGAAGAGGAATTCCACGCAATATTTAAAAAGTGCGAAGAACTACTAAAATATCATATCAAGGCAACTTGAAGGGGTTCCTCAAACCTCTACAGCGGCGAAGCAAGGGCCAAAACCTATAACTATAGACGAATATCGGCGCACAGTGGCGCCTTTTGAGTTTTTTCTTTTCAAAAATCATAACTTTTGAACCAATGAAGACATTTAAAAAATTTAAAATGCAAATGAAAGCTAATTATTTGAAGTTTTATTGTGTGAAAGCTCAGAATGGCACAGATACAGCGTCGAAGTCGAAAATTTTTAGAAAAATGCAAAAACAAAATGTTTTTAGTAAAAAATAAAAAAAAAAATAAAATGAGATTGGTCTTATAATGACGTATTTAAGCATTAAATAAGATAAACTAATGATTTTGATAAAAAGTTTTATTTAAGAAGTCACGTAATCAATAACTACCAAAATCGATAGACGTATTTTTTCTTTTAAATGGCAATACTCTAATAAAACTTAAATGTCCATTTTTGGTGCCACAATAACAAGGTGCTTCAAAATTCATCGTCAAATTTTCCTTTTTTTTTTTAATTTACAAGCCAAATATGTATTTTATTAATAAGTAAAAGTTATTGAAATTGGTTCAATGAAATTTTATTTGAGCTAAAGATTAAACAGCCAAAGAATTTTGGAAAAGGGGAGTGGCACTACCCATTTATGCTAAAAAGTTTGATCTTAGTAACCGCTTCATCAATTTGTACCAAACTCGACAGACGTATTTATTTCTATAAAAATTTAATACTCGTTTAAAGGCGAAATGCCTAAGCTTTAAAATAAATTTGATAAACTTTAGAGAAATGCAATAACGAAAAGTATATATTTATAAATTACTAAATTAATTAATTCTTAAAAAATCAACTGGTACATAGGTATCTTATCTTTCAATAAAGTAACAAAATTGATTAGTAAATCTCTTTTTCATTGTTGTGATAAGAAGTGAGAAACTTATTTTATTTTAACATAGTCATCGTCACTGGAACATATATCTAACAAAGCAACCATTTCTGAGCTATACGCATCTGTAAGATCTTTTTGTGTTCTTACATACCTCATAGATGATATGACTGGATCAGAAGAGATAGCTAACATGTTGAAAGGTCTTCGTTTTTTCTAACTCGTGATACTTTGCAGGTGTTCATACATCTATATCTTATTGAATCATCAAGATTTTCAAAGTCCTTTTGGCTCTTCTTACAAATTGGACATTTCATTGTAGATGTCGTATTTGTTATTAAGTTCAAAACTTTTCCCTCGACCATTGTTAGAAGAAAATCATGCTTTATTGTAATGACATTCCCCTCTTCAATTTCAATTATTGTTGGTTCTTATTTGGCAATTTGATTTTTTATATCACTTTTTTATATCGCTTTTATGAGTTCCGAGGACTCCTTATCGTAATTAAATAATATCAGGCGGCACAATATAGTTGATGACGGACGTGGATTTTTCCAATATTCTGAAGCTTCATCTTTTAGTCGTAATGGAACAATAGAAACCATAAACATATTACTATCTGTAATTTTTTCATCGTCTACATTTATTCTTTGTTTATATGCGCTTTGTCCTGATGATCCATCACAGCCCCACTTAGTTATGAATGCTAGCTCCTTTGGTAGTGATTTCAACTTTTCTTCAGTAAAACGTTGAAGGAGTCGTGTAGACGTGTGATCCATTAGGTTTTGTAGCTCAATTTCAGCTGATACTTCGGTTATTTTGGGACTTAGAGGAAATGCTTCTTTCTTGGCTTGAGTAATTTTTTTGTATCCAGGTAAAATATCGGCATTACGTTGCAATAATGACTTACGCAATATATTATATTTTTTCTTCGTTAAACAGAGATCTATAAACAGCGCCAAAGCTTCTTCGGGAGTGTATTTCCTAGGTAGCGCATTTGGTGGTGTGGGAATGCTGTTTTTGATCCTCATCAGTCGCACTGGACTTGCTACCGCAACTGCTTCTGTTATATGAGACTTCACGTTTTCTTCATCTTTTTTATATTTAATAGCCAGTGCTTCTGAAAGATGAGTCGTGGCCATACCTTTTGTGGTATCAGACAGCTTCCTTTTCCTTGTGTAGGTAGAACACTCTTCTATGGGATTTGTTGGTCTCCCTTTAGTTGGATTGGCTGACGTGCTAGGCGTTTCTTCATCCAAAACAGTCTTTTCAGCTAGTCACTTTTCATGCTTACTTAGAAATTTTGAATTGTTACGATAGACGTCCTTCCATTTTCTTTCTATCATAATGTATTGTAAACCAATTTTTTCTTCCAGGCCTTCTTTTTCTTTAATGCTTGTTTCACTCGCTAATTCTCTCATAATAGCCTCAACGAAGTCCCGTCTTGACTTTGTAGATTTAAACACCGCAAATAGTTTCGAGTTTTTTTAGATACATATTAGAATTGGCTTCGAGTGTATCTGACTAAATATTAAACTGTGAACTATATTTAAAAATACTATTCACTTTATTTAAGTAAATAGAATACTTAGTTCCTTAATCTCCAAAAGACGAATGATAATGTGCATTGTATGATGGATAGCTTTATATACCTACTCAAATTATTAAAATGAATTTCAGGTATACAATTCGTAACTAAAAAAATTTATGTTGTTAACAAGTTCCAATAACAAAAACGACCTTACGGCCGTACTGAATTATATATACCTGCTCAGACGCGTATTTATGCCCAAGGTTGTTTAACTTTATTTGTGTAAAAAGTGAAGTTGCAGCTGGACGCAGGTAGACTTTATGAATTAAGGTAACTGAATATTTCACAAATAACTACTGTTAATTTGACGGAGCACATATTTTAACATTTTTTTCCATCAAAGTTTTAAAAGGGGCCTAAAAATTGGCATTTCGAAAAACAGGTATATCCGCCAACTTTTACCAAAAAAAAACAATTTTTTTTGTTTCAATCCTAAACTAAATTATCTTTAATTGATATACAAGCAAACGACAACCGGCCGCCTTATTTACTCAACAAACCATTTTAAATACAACGAAAAAAGAAAAATTTCAAAATTTTCCGAATGTTGAAAATTGGTCAACTTTGAGCGGCTCTACCTTGTAAACTATAATTTTCTGAGAAAAAACAGTTATATATTCCTGATCCCTGGAAAATTCTCTATTAGAAACATGTATTAGATTAAGCGAACGTTTTCATGATTTTTTTGATTTTTGCCATGCTTTAACGGCAGAGGCGCCACTGTGCGGAACAAACTGAACAAGAAAGAAGAGCCTAGAATACCTGCCCCGGCTAAAAGGAAAAGACAAAAACGGGGAGGCAGACAACTCCAAAAAAAGAAAAAGGCAAGCTGAATCTTACAGATTATTAAATTTTACTCTTAATACAGAAGAAAAATCAAAACTAAGAAAAGAAATTCAAGAGTTAAGGAAAACAAAGTAAATTGGAATGCCTAAAGACTATTCAGAAAACCCCATCAATTGGGATAAAGGCGCAACTCGTTTATAGTATAAATTACGATAGAGAATTAATGTGGTTAAAATCATTCTAAAAAAAAATAGGCACGAATAGAGAGCCTACGATAGAAGCTATTAAAAATCCGAAAACTAGAGAGGAAGAAACCATTAGAAGGACGCGAATGGTTTTCCCAAATAAGGATTAAGAACAAAACAAATTTATAAAACTTTAAATTGATTTAATAAATAAATAACACAAAAAAAAATAAAAAATTTTAACTAATTGGAAAGGAACAAATGTGCAAATCGGAAGAAATTTCCAAGACACTTGTAGAAGAGAAAACTACAGCAAAAAATTCATAGAAATGCATTAACAAAAATACCAAGATTAAATCCGAAACTGTATTGAAGCATCTCGTTATAATCTTGGAATCATTAAATAACATAGGTAAAACGATACGAGGAATAAATAGTCAACTAACTAGAAATCACAAAATAGAAGCATACCAAATCTTTTCGAGCGTCAGAGATAAATTGGTATCCTCGCTGGACAGATATAACATAGACATCATAGTACCATCCACATTCGAAAAAAGCATAGAAATAGACTTCAGCTTATTTCTATTTGAATCAGTCTCTGATATAGAAGAAGAACTAAAAACAATCGTAAGTAAGACACAAAATCATCAAAAAGTCAAAATGGCACAAACAACCGTTGAGCTTATCAAGACAGCTTCTCAATCCTTTCTGACATTCATGGTAAACCAGAGAATTTGCAAAGCTTTCTGGAACAAATCAAGGATAAGCACGAGGCCATTGCAACCTCAATGATAAAAACCAAGCTAAAACGTACAGCCAGAAATCTTCTAAGCACTGAAAATTCAATAATAGCAATAAAACAAAAGTTAAAATCAGCTATTAAAGGTGAATCTGTAGAGGTTCTGACTGCAAAGCTTCTAAATATCTAACAACATAGCAAAACTGCTAACCAGTATACCAGCGAAATAGAAAACCTAACAAAATCGTTAGAAGGCGCATACATATCTGACGGATTGAACCCAGAATTAGCAACCAGATATGCAACACAATCAGCTGTAAAGGCTATGTGTAAATACTGCTCTAACGACAAAGTGGAAACGATAATGCACGCAGGAACGTTCACAACTATGAACGAGGCAATATCAAAATTCACAAACAGAACAAATATGCATAAAAATAATTGTATGCATAATGTAAATAGTAATGTTAAATGCATTAACACTATGTTTAATAATCGTATTGAGCCATATGGTTTGGAAAACGATCAACCCAATGATTTAATTGTTGAACATTTTTTTGAAAAACATTTTAACGAATTATCTGCACTTTTACAGAAATCTATAGAAAATCATGAAAGCATCAAATTTAACTTTGAGTTATTTTGTTAATATATTCAAATAAAAGAAAATATTGAAGAATTCGCTATAATGTCGCACCAAACATTAATGACTGAAGCATTTATGGAAAACAATAATGTTGGTGAAATAATTAAGGAAAAGTTTAGTAAATTGATAGAAAAAATTAAAACATTTCAAGAGCGAGATAGTGGTTGGAGTCTAAGTGAAATTATCCATCTAGAAGTAAAAATAAATAAATACCCACCAATTAGAGGCTAATTATATATACTACTACCAAAAGTAATAGCAGATAAAACAGCTTGTATTAACATTGTTAAGAATGATATATATTGCTTTAAGTGGGTCATAATTTCATCTCTTTACCAACCCTCAACACATGGACAAAGGTGTTCTTCATATCACATTAGAAATATCCAAGATTCCATTATAACTTTAATTAATGCTAAAGTAGTCAATTTTGAAAATTTAAGTTTCCCATTACATATAAAAGATATTGAAATAATTGAATCAAATAATCCAGATATTAGTGTAAATGTGTTTGGTATAGAAGACAATTTGGTAGTAGGACCCTATTATTTAACAAAAGAAGAAAAAACACATCACATTAATCTTATTTCTTTATACAGTGATGATTTCAATGAAAGCCATTATGTTTGGATACAAAATTTAAGTAGATTAATGGGGCATCAAGTTACAAGATATGGACATAAATTATATTTTTGCAATACATGTCTAATACATTTTGATAAGGAAGAAAAATTACTAACTCATAAAAAGCATTGTAGAAAAATAGTAACACGCATGCCTACACCTGAGAAAAGAATGCTAAAATTTGAAAATTTCAAAAAACAATTAGATGCACCATTTACTATATATGCAGATTTCGAATGTATTCTAAAACCAATAGATATTCAAAATTCTAGTAGGACTCAATGTGTACAAGAACATATTCCTTATGCCTATTGTTATTTTATTAAGTGCTCATATAATAGCCAACTGAATCGTTTTAAAATATGCATATAGCGGTGTTGATGCTCCAAAAAATTTTTTTAGAAGTATTTTCGATGATGTTTTAGATATTTACCACCTATATTTGAGTAAAATAGTTAGAATGCATCCATTAATTGCCAACCAAGTTAGACGTCAAAACGAGGAACGATGGAACTTTTATTAAATGATAGGGTAGCAGACCATTGCCATTTAACTAGTGAATATAGAGGCCCAGCACATAATAAATGTAGTTTAGGATATCAGATAGCAAATTTTATTCCAATATTTTTCCATAATTTATATAAATGTATGTATGTTATAGAATAAATCCGTTCTCATTGCAAATATAGAATATATCTAGAACCTAGCTTAATTGCTGCGTTGACAGGTGCACATTTTCTTCTTTCTTCCTGCAGCTCGAACTTCCTACATCTGCTGTCACTGACGGATGTTTAGTGAGGTTATATTAATCGTTAGAGAGATGGTGGGACAAGTACATTAATGGCGCCTTGTTACCGGAACGTACCCGATCTATGTCCGGCAATGGACCATCATCACGACAACACTCCCAAAAACCTTCGGGGAGTGTCTTTATCGTTGAAACAACAACAACCACAAAAACCTTTCCTGCTTGATGGATCACATACAACTCATGCCTCTTTTTGATGTCTCCGCTGATCAGATACACAACTGATAGGTAACAGATTTAGCAGATTCTTATCAGTTACACAGCTGAGAGGTAACAGATTTTTTTGATCGCCCGTTTAAAATCATGTTAAATAATCATAGGTATGACTGCATTAGCTAAGGCCATGAAAGTATTAAGAAAAACTAAAAAGAATATTTTGATAGTTTTGGAAATTTACAGCCACCGATTGAACTGGCTAATTATCTGAAGCCATCAATACATTTCAATTATGAGCAGAAAGAAAAATACAACAGAGTAACATGTGGTCAATTATGTTAAAAATTTGTATTTAATAAAAATAAATTATATAAAATATAAATTGTTTATTTTTATTTTTTCTTAAATGTATTACAGTAAAGTACTACTATAAGGTTTCGAAATGTCCATAAGCATAAATATCAATATGATTTTCTCGTACAATTCGCTTATCATCCATATTTCTTAGAGCTACTTTATAAATATTTTGTGTATAAACCGTATGTAATTTAGATCTAAATGTATACATTGATGCATTATACAATTTATTTTCCAACAGACATTTTCTAAAATCACTTAAATTCAATGTAGAAGTTACACACTTTTTTATTCCCTTCATTTTTTTAGTTTCATTTATATCGTTATCAATTTTAAATGAATACATTTTTGCTCTTAAACCTATAAACTCTTTTAATAACTTCCCATTATATTCATCCTTCATCATAACTAGAACCTTTTTATTCAACTGAGGAAAATTAAAAATATTTTCCTTTGGATATGAGGATGTATGAAAAAATTTTGAAATGTCATCACGAATATCAATATAAAAGTCATCAGTTTGAATATCATATATGAATGAATCAGTATCCCTATAATTCAAAGCAATATTATTTTTATATTTCTCTTTGATATAATCATAATGAAAACTATACATTTTAAATTTAGAAAGTTTTAATACAGAGTTGACACTTGTTTCAATTGAATCGCTATTAAATTATTAGAAAATTTGCTTATACTATGGAAATTTTGTTTTTCTATTAAGGCCCTAGCAACTAATTTTTTCCTACCTCTTCCCCCAATACTAGTATTTTCCCAATTTTGTACTAATTTAACATCTACTCTTTTATCAACATTTTCCATAGTTTTCCCATACACAGCATTATTCAATAATTTTAAGAAATTTTCCTCAAACTTATTTGCTGCTAATGTTCTATGATAATTATTTAAATCAATATATTTTTTTAACCAATCTGATTGATTAAATTGTAGAATTCTATGAATTTTCTTTCTGCATTAACCTACTTAAATTTTTTATCCAAACATAATGGATTTCATTGAGATCATCACTGTATAAAGAAATAAGATTAATGTGATGTGATTTTTCTTCTTTTGTTAAATAATAGGGTCCTACTACCAAATTGTCTTCTATACCAAACATATTTACACTAATATCTGGATTATTTGATTCAAATATTTCAATATATTTTATTTGTAATGGGAAACCTAAATTTTCAAAATTGACTACTTTAGCATTAATTAAAGTTATAATGGAATCTTGGATATTTCTAATGTGATATGAAGAACACCTTTGTCCATGTGTTGAGGGTTGGTAAAGAGATGAAATTATGACCCACTTAAAGCAATATATATCATTGTTAACAATGTTAATACAAGCTGTTTTATCTGCAATTACTTTTGGTAGTGGTATATATAATGAGCCTCTAATTGGTTGGTATTTATTTATTTTTACTTCTAGATGGATAATTTCACTTAGACTCCAAGCACTATCTCGCTCTTGAAATGTTTTCATTTTTTCAATCAATTTACTAAACTTTTCCTTAATTATTTCACCAACATTATTGTTCTCCATAAATGCTTCAGTCATTAATGTTTGGTGCGACATTATAGCGAATTCTTCAATATTTTCTTTTATTTGAATATATTTACAAAATAACTCAAAGTTAAATTTGATGCTTTCATGATTTTCTATGGATTTCTGTAAAAGTGCAGATAACTCGTTAAAATGTTTTTCAAAAAAATGTTCAACAATTAAATCATTGGGTTGATCGTTTTCCAAAACATATGTCTCAATACGATTATTAAACATAGTGTGTATACATTTAACATTGCTATTTAAATTATACATACAATTCTTTTTATGCATATAACAAATATGCAGTGTGTTGACCATACATTTTGTTTCACTTGAATTTTACATTGCTCGAAAAAAATGGGGGCTTTTTTTATAACTTGATGTTTCATTGTAATATGTCTAACTAAACTCCTTTTCCGAGTATATATCTTTTCACAAGAACTACACGGATACATTTTTATTCTTTTATTAATTGGCTTTTTCGAGCTTTTTTCCTTTGAAATTGCTTTTGAATCCTTAAGATCTTGATTCATAATGTGGAATATGCCTATCAGCAGTGGTGTTAAAGAAGTAACGATGTATAAGTATTAAAGTTTATTACTGTTTACTTGAAGTGATCCTAGTTAAACACGGCTGAAAATCCTTATAAATGTTTATCCGTGAAATATAGATGAGTGCTGAGCGGCTTTAAACAATTTACTACATTTTTTAGCGAAAAGATGTCCAATTTATGTGCATTGAGACAAGTAGCCCTTATCTAAACTTATGTATATGGATGCGTGTGTCTGTGTCGTTATGTATTTTGCCATTTGTTGATATATATATATATATAATTTATATGCTGTCATGTTTACGGCAAAGCTCTGCTAAAGGTAAAAAGCTCTAACCTTTTTCTTATACCCCCACTAAGCTTTTTCTTATGCGCCACCTAGCGGTGAGATCAGCCAGAACAAAAACCGGAAGAACGGATGCGACACCTAGCATATATATGTGTGTGTGTATATACTTTTCCTTGCACCATTTTTTCCATACAAAATTGGTCTGGAATCGGTATTTACATACTACTAAACTCATTCCAAAGAATGATGATCTTAGCATTCGCGGGTGTGAAACCCTCACAAGCATTTTTATATATGGACGATTTGGTAGTACTAGGATGCTCAGAAAAGCATATGATGACAAATTTACGGGATGTATTTTCAACTTGCCCGAAATATAATTGTTACACCCTGATAAATGCTTATTCTTCAGTCAAGAGTCTACTTATTTAGGACATAAATGTACTAGCCCGACCCAACCAAATTTGAAATTGTTCAGAACTACCCAACTCTAAAAACAGCTGATGAAGTCAAACGATTCGTTGCTTTTTGCAACTATTACAGAAGATTCGTACCAAATTTTGCAGAATATTCCAGAGTTTTAACACAACCATGTAAAAAGAACATTTCCTTCGACTGGACGAAGGAAAGTGAAAAATCTTTTGTCTACTTGAAGAAAGCTATACTTAGCCCAAATATCTTACAATATCCCGATTTCGATAAAGAATTTTGCATAACAACAGACGCCAGTGGCTATGCCTGCGGCGCAGTCCTTAGCCAAGAATATGAAGGAAAATATTTACCCATTGCCTATGCATCAAGATCTCTTACAAAAAGAGAACTAAATAAAGCAACAATTGAAAAAGAATTAGCAGCCATTCACTGGGCTATCACTTACTTCAGACCATACGTATATGGTAGAAAATTTTAAATAAGACTGACCATCGACCGTTAACATACCTGTTATCAATGAAAAATCCTTCATCAAAACTAACCAGGGTAAGACTGGATTTGGAGGAGCATGATTTTGAGGTGGAGTACATAGCTGGAAAAGAAAATCACGTCGCAAACGCACTATCACGGTTCGATATAAATAACACTGGATCACAAATTCCAATTTTTTTCTGCACCAGAGGCACTATTATGAAATTCCTATGTAAAATCACCCCCTGATTCCGAAAATCAAGGTTATTTTGAATTCTATGGTAACGTTTTTTTTTAGATATTTACGGCTAACAGTTTTTTCAAAAAAAAAAAAAAAAACAAATGGGTCCACTTACTCATATATATCTCAAGAACGAATTGGGCAATTCCAAAACAGTTTAAAGCTTTTAAAAGATAATAAAATTTTCTATAAACTGTGCATACAACACTTTTTGCTAGGCCCTGCCGATTCAAAGAAAGCTAACAATAATTACGGATTTTTTCAATTTTTTTGTAAAAATATAAAAAAATATGTATTTTGCGAGGAAGGATCTCGAAAACTTTTTATTTTTTTCAGATTTTTTTTTCTCTCTAAGCTCTGTTTTATTAAAAAAATAAGCTTTCATTCAACAAAATCGATGGACTAATACAAAAGTTCAAGTAAATATATCCATTTAATACTTAAGTACCCTACTGTAACATATGTGCTAGTATTCGTATATCACTTAGTTAACAGGTAGATTCACGAAGGGTTATTAGATACAAAAAACTGTTAGTGTTGTTTTCTCAAACCCAGGTACATTTCAAGCAAGAGCATATTTTTAAGGCAGGTAGTGTTTTCTTTGTAGTACTAGGAAACCTTTTTGTCTAGGTAGGCTTGAATTTTTACTTGATCTAAGTATAAATAATAGTACATGCGCCTTGTTCCTTCATAATCTCTGCAAGGCTCGGCCGATACTGTTCAGTTTATAATTGCAGTTTATAACCCGTCATTTACTTAAAAATATAATATGAATAAAAGGGCGCGAGAGTTTGAGTGTACAAATGATCCAGATATGTTATGTTTCATCTGCGGTCAATTTATCATTAAAAAGATGCGTGTGTTTTCAAATCCTTTGAAAATTACATACTATAGTATTTCGGAATTGAGCCTAAAAACCATGGACAGCGAATACTGTGTGCACCACATGTCGAGTCGAATTGATTTTTCGGAAACCGGAACAAAAAGGCGCGTTGTAAAAATTAGGAATTTGCTCACTTTTAATGTATAGCTGACTAATTTCTGAAACTATATATTTAGGCGACATATGAAATTTATTACACCAATGAAGTGGAGGAAACCAACTTGCCATTCAACGGACTGCTATATTTGTACTACAAAAGTACTTGGGGTTGGAAAGTCAAGAAAAGTAACCTATGCGAGCGTATCTACAGTGTCATTACCAGAACTAAATTCAACGGCCAGATCTAAGTTTAACTTTAGTTCCGGCTCTAGTTTCATTGTCAACAGCAGTATCTGATTACGCGGCATCATCTTGTACTGGATTTCAAACGGAAAACGAAAGAAACTTTGTCACAAACACAACTCAATAAATGGATAAGGGATTTGGAATTGTCAAAGGAAAAGGCCGAACTACATGCCTCTCGTATGCAACAATTTAAATTTGTTTCATCCGATGTTAAGGTAACATATTATAGAACTCGTCACGAACAATTCTCCAAGTACTATACGAAGGAGGACAGTGTTTGTTACTGCAAAGACATTGCTGGTCTATTCAAACAGTTTGGTGGACCATATGATTCAAAGGAGTGGCGATTGTTCATAGATGGCAATAAATTAAGTTTAAAGGCCGTATTATTGCATATTGGCAACCAAAAGCCATCTATCCCGATCGCGCATGCAGTATGTACGAAGGAAACATATCAGATAATACAAAAATTGCTCAAATTAATCAAATACAAAGAACATGATTGGAAAATATGTGTCGATCTTAAAGTCGTTGGAATGCTATGTGGTATACAAAGTGGATACACAAAATACTGTTGCTTTCTATGCAAATGGGATAGCCGAGCTCGCCAAGACCACTACATCATAAAGGATTAGTCAGAACGAATCGAGTTTCAAGTTGGGGTGGATAACATAAAATACTCGCCACTTATAAAGAAGGAAAAAGTAATTCTACCTCCGCTCCACATCAAGCTCGGTCTTATCAAAGCTTTTTTAAGGCTTTGGACAAAGAAGGCGAATCTTTTCAGCATTTGAAGGCAATCTTTCCAGAGATTTCAGAAGCAAAAATAAAGGAAGGGATTTTCTGGGACCGCAAATAGGGAAAATGATGACCAATAACCATTTCAAAGAACTATTGTCACCGGTGGAGGCAGCAGCGTGGGATTCTTTTGAAAAGGTCGTTACTTCTTTTTTAGGTAAACACAAAAGTCCTAACTACGAGATGATAGTGAAAGACTTAATCAAAAACTATGCGGAAATGGGTAAATAAAAAAAACATATTTAAGACCGTTTTCTCAGTTAACTTTAAAAACTATCTGCCCCTTTAACAAAAAAATTGTATGAAATTTTTAAATTTACATGAGAATATATAGCCCTAAAACTGAATTCATCGTCCAGTTCCAAACGAACAAGAACGAGAAAAATGTAAGCAAAAAATTTGTTCTGAATTGAAAGATAAATCCAGCCTTAGAAAATTATATACTAATGTGTAACTTATGTATTTATCTAATTTACTTTTTTATTTTCTTTCAGGAGTAAATATGTCTTTAAAAATTCATTTTCTACACTCCCATTTTAATTTTTTTCCCCAAAATCTTGGCGATGAAAGTGACGAGCATGGCGAAAGGTTTCACCAGCAAACGAAAATGATTGAAAGTCGGTATCAAGGATTCTGGGATATAGCTATGATAGGTGACTACTGTTTTTTTTTCATAAGAGAAACCGATCATAATCCAAATAAGCGTCAAAACAAGACACATACCTTTTTCATATAAAATAAGATCATAGAGTTAAGACGGAATCATATGTACATTAGGGTGGCCCTTCGTTTTATGGAGGGGAAAAAAGTGTTTAGATTCTTGATCTCACCCCAAAAAAATATGCGAATAGCTCAAAAACTAATATATACAAAGTTTTAGGCCAATCAAAAAAGATTTAGAGGTGGCGCAAAGTGCTTGCAAATTGACGCATTTTTACAATTTCGTGTTTCAGGCTTCCATATTTCTAATAGTTTACTACTTTTCCATACAGTAATAAGATCTGTATTTTCTTACTTTTCTAAAATGGCCACAATCTTCAAAATCGGTCGATCAATAACAGAGTTACAGGGCAAAATATATATTGCTTTCGACAAACAAATATGAAAAGTAAATTAAATCTGTGCAAATGTGTTTATCAGTGAATCGTGGTATTCGGGTAAAAAACGCTCAAATAAACTTTTTTATACACAAATACATATATCCCTTGAAGCCAAACTTGAAGTTTATTTATTGAAAAAAGTATACACATATATTTTTTTATAAATTTTCTTTCGAAATGCGTGGTGCCACAACAAATTTAAGCCTGCACTGCAACTTGTTCTTGCAGCAAGCATGTCGAAAGAAATTAAAAAAAAGGTATAAAGAAATGAAAATATATATTTTAAAATTACACACAACTCCAAATTTCTCTGACGTTTTCTTATTAAAACTATACTGTTCTTGAATGAACAAATTTTGAATAGTAGGTTTTTTTAAATAGATAAATTGGGGCACTTTGTATTGGGATGGAAAACCATTTCCAGAAATAAGAGGTCGTGAAAAGGTGAAACGACTTCCAGTTGTTGTTACTTACAAGAATGGCGAACAGATAATAGGAGCTCCAAAATTATATACTGCAACAGGCTAGGAAATAGCTCATATGTTGTATGAACTGTTATTTGAATGGGATCTGAAGGATGATATTGTGGCCTGTTGTTTTGACACGACATCGGTTAAGACAGGCGTTATAAAAGGAGCTGCAACGTTATTGGAAAAAAAAAACTTGAGCGAAAACTTTTGTATCAACCTTGTCGTCATGATATTTATGAAGTTCTGCTGAGAGTTATTTTTCAGCAAATACAATAAGGAAGTTCAGTTATTTCGGCGATTTAAAGAAAATTGCAAAAACATCGACAAAAAAAGTTTTAGAGATTTGCTACAAAATAACAAATTGAAATTACTTTTAAGCGGTAGCAAAGATACTATTTTAAACAAGTAAGGAAGGTTAAGTTCGGGTGTAAACGAACATTACATACTCAGTTGAGAGCTATGGTGGCAACATAAGGGAAAATAAACATGTAGGAAAATGAACCGAGGGTAACCCTGGAATATGTTTGTATGACATGTGTATCAAATGAAAGGTACTAAAGAGTATTTTAAGAGGGAGTGGGCCATAGTTCTATAGGTGGACGCCATTTAGGGATATCGCCATAAAGGTGGATCAGGGTTGACTCTAGAACTTGTTTGTACGATATGGGTATCAAATGAAATGTGTTAATGAGTATTTTAAAAGGGAGTGATCCTTATTTCCATAGGTGGACGCCGTTTCGAGATAACGCCATAAAGGTGGACCACGGGTGACCCTAGAATTTGTTTGTACGATATGGGTATCAAATGAAAGGGGTTAATGAACATTTTAAAAGGGAGTGGGCCTTAGTTCTATAGGTGGACGCCTTTTCGAGATATCGCCATAAAGGTGGACCAGGGGTGACTCTAGAATGTGTTTGTACAATATGGCTATCAAACGAAAGGGGTTAATTAGTATTTCAAAAGGGCGTGGGGTTTAGTTCTACAGGTGGACGCCTTTTCGAGATATCGGCATAAAGGTGGACCAGGGGTGACTCTAGAATGTGTTTGTACGATATGGGTATCAAATTAAAGGTATTAATATGGGTTTTAAAAGGGAGTGGTGGTAGTTGTATAGGTGGCCGCCTTTTCGAGATATTGGCATAAAGGTGGACCAGGGGTGACTCTAGAATGTGTTTGTACGATATGGGTATCAAATTAAAGGTATTAATATGGGTTTTAAAACGTAGTGGTGATAGTTGTATAGGTGGTCGCCTTTTCGAGATATCGACATAAAGGTGGAATACGGGTGACTCTAGAATGCGTTTGTACAATATGGGTATCAAAAGAAAGGTGTTAATGAGTATTTTAAAAGGGCGTGGGGCTTAGTTCTATAGGTGGAAGCCTATTCGAGATATCGCCATAAAGGTGGACCAGGGGTGACTCTAGAATGTGTTTGTACAATATTGCTATCAAACGAAAGGTGTTAATGAGTATTTCAAAAGGGCGTGGGGTTTAGTTATACAGGTGGACGCCTTTTCGAGATATCGGCATAAAGGTGGACCAGGGGTGACTCTAGAATATGTTTTTACGATAAGGGTATCAAATTAAAGGTATTAATGAAGGTTTTAAAAGGTAGTGGTGGTAGTTGTATAGGTGGTCGCCTTTCATAAAGGTGGAATACGGGTGACTCTAGAATGCGTTTTTACAATATGGGTATCAAACGAAAGGTGTTAATGAGTATTTTAAAAGGGCGTGGGGCTTAGTTCTATAGGTGGAAGCCTATTCGAGATATCGCCATAAAGGTGGACCAGGGGTGACTCTAGAATGTGTTTGTACAATATGGCTATCAAACGAAAGGTGTTAATGAATATTTTAAAAGGGCGTGGGGTTTAGTTCTGTAGGTGGACGCCTTTTCGAGACATCGTCATAAAGGTGGACCAGGGGTGACTCTAGAATGTGTTTGTACGATATGGGTATCAAATTAAAGGTATTAATGAAGGTTTTAAAAGGTAGTGGTGGTAGTTGTATAGGTGGTCGCCTTTTCGATATATCGACATAAAGGTGGAATACGGGTGACTCTAGAATGCGCTTGTACAATACGGGTATCAAAAGAAAGGTGTTAATGAGTATTTTAAAAGGGCGTGGGGCTTAGTTCTATAGGTGGACGCCTTTTCGAGATATCGCCATAAAGGTGGACCAGGGGTGACTCTAGAATGTGTTTGTACGATATGGGTATCAAATTAAAGGTATTAATATGGGTTTTAAAAGGGAGTGGTGGTAGTTGTATAGGTGGCCGCCTTTTCGAGATATTGGCATAAAGGTGGACCAGGGGTGACTCTAGAATGCGTTTGTACAATATGGGTATCAAACGAAAGGTGGTAATGAGTATTTTAAAAGGGAGTGGGCCTTAGTTCTATAGATGGAAGCCTATTCGAGATATCGCCATAAAGGTGGACCAGGGGTGACTCTAGAATGTGTTTGTACAATATGGGTATCAAATTAAAGGTATTAATGAGGGTTTTAAAAGGGAGTGGTGGTAGTTGTATAGGTGGTCGCCTTTTCGAGATATCGGCATAAAGGTGGACCAGGGGTGACTCTAGAATTTGGTTGTACAATATGGTTATCAAATGAAAGGTGTTAATGAGTATTTTAAATGGGAGTGATCCTTAGTTCCATAGGTTGACGCCGTTTCGAGTTATCGCCATAAAGGTGGACCAGGGGTGACCCTAGAATTTGTTTGTACGATATGGGTATCAAATGAAAGGGGTTAATGAGAATTGTAAAAGGGAGTGGGCCTTAGTTCTATAGGTGAACGCCTTTTCGAGATATCGCCATAAAGGTGGACCAGGGGTGACTCTAGAATTTGTTTGTACGATATGGGTATCAAATGAAAGGTGTTAATGAGTATTTCAAATGGGAGTGATCCTTAGTTCCATAGGTGAACGCCGTTTCGAGATATCGCCATAAAGGTGGACCAGGGGTGACTTTAGAATGCGTTTGTACAATATGGGTATCAAACGAAAGGTGTTAATGAGTATTTCAAAAGGGCGTGGAGCTTAGTTCTATAGGTGGACGCCTTTTCGAGATATCGCCATAAAGGTGGACCAGGGGTGACTCTAGAATGTGGTAGTTGTGTATGTGAAAGCGTTTTCCAGATATCGACCAAAATGTGGACCAGGGTGACCCAGAACATCATCAGTCGGGTACCGCTAATTTATTTATATATGTAATACCACGAACAGTATTACTGCCAAGATTCCAAGGGTTTTTTATTTCGCCCTGCAGAACTTTTCATTTCATTCTACTTAATATGGTAGGTGTCACACCCATTATACAAAGTTTTTTTCTAAAGTTATATTTTGCGTCAATAAACTAATCCAAATACTATGTTTCATCCCTTTTTTCGTATTTGGTATAGAATAAGGGCACTTTTTTCGTTTTTCGTAATTTTCGATATCGAAAAAGTGGGTGTGGTCATAGTTCGATTTCGGCCATATTTTATACCAATACAAAGTGAGTTCAGATAAGTACGTGAACTGAGCTTAGTAAAGATATATCGAGTTTTGCTCAAGTTATCGTGTTAACTGCCGAGCGGAATGACAGAAGATCGACTGTGTATAAAAACTGGGCGCGGCTTCAACCGACTTCGCCCTTTTTCACACAAATAAGTTATCGTCCCAAAATCTAAGCCCCTACCAAATTTCACAAGGATTGGTAAATTTTTGTTCGACTTATGGCATTAAAAGTATCCTAGACAAATTAAATGAAAAAGGGCGGAGCCACGCCCATTTTCAAATTTTCTTTTATTTTTGCATTTTGTTGCACCATATCATTACTGGAGTTGAATATTGACATAATTTACTTATATGCTGTAAAGATATTAAATTTTTTGTTAAAATTTGACTTAATTCTGCTAATTTTTATTAAGCATACATATAGTAATAGGAGTAACATTCCTGCCAAATTTCATCATGATATCTTCAACGACTGCCAAAATACAGCTTGCAAAACTTTTAAATTACCTTCTTTTAAAAGTGGGCGGTGCCACGCCCATTGTCCAAAATTCTACAAATTTTCTATTTTGCGTGATATGTTCAACTCACCTACCAAGTTGCATCGCTTTATTCGTCTTTGGTAATGAATTATCGCACTTTTTCGGTTTTTCGAAATTTTCGATATCGAAAAGTGGGCGTGGTTATAGTCCGATATTGTTCATTTTAAAGAGCGATCTGAGATGAGTGCTCAGGAAACTACATACCAAATTTCATCGAGATATCTCAAAATTTACTCAAGTTATCGTGTTAAAGGACGGACGGACGGACATGGCTCAATCAAATTTTTTTTCGATCCTGATGATTTTGATGTATGGAAGTCTATATCTATCTCGATTCCTTTATACCTGTACAACCAACCGCTATCCAATCAAAGTTAATATACTCTGTGAGCTCTGCTCAACTGAGTATAAAAACCCTCTAAGGAATAGTTGAAAAAGAAAATAGTAATTATTGGAATTAACGTCTATATGTCAAGGAGCAAGTGATGGCATAAAGTTTCGTGGGCTTTGGTACTCGTCATGCTCGGTGGATGTCTAAGGCATTGTATTGCTTAAACATCTATTTATTTCGGGAACAGTTTAAACTAACGGAGTATGAAGAGAATTCGATAGCAAGTTTATGCGCGTTTATTATACAATTCTATGTTAAGCTTTGGTTTTACTGTACCAATCCTCATAGTGCACCTCTTCAAGACTTATCTTTTATTGAAGAAATTTATAAATACAGAAATGTTAATAAAAAAATATCTGACATTGCAATAAAAAAGTTTTGTAACCACCTATGGTACCTGTCTGAAGAATGTATTGCATTGGCATTGTTCGATGATGACGTCTCTTGTACCATGAAGAAAAAGATTGTGGAAAAAATCAAAAGCATAGACAACTGCGACAAGGAACAGAAAATTTAAAATTTAAGGCCCAGTGAAATAATAAATATAATAATAATAAATTCATAGAAAAAGACCTACACGATTTTGTAACAGGAAACACAATTGATTTTTTTGGTCGGTTTGTGATATCATCTTAATTTTTGGAGGTAGATCCACTATACTGGGGGGATACAGGAACCTATAGAAAATCTAAGGATATTGTTGTAAATATAAAAGTAGTTAACGACACAGCAGAACGGGGAGTAAAGCTTATGGAAGAATATAATAGAATACTTACAAATGACGAACAAGAAAAACAATATTTTTTACAGGTTGTAACTGATTACAAAAAACAATTTGAATCACATACTAAATCATCCCTAATTAGATCCTAGGAAATAATATCATATTATATACGTGTCAGCTACAGTTTCACAAGATATATGTATATGTTTTAAAAATGTATTTTCAAAAAAATTTATAATAAAAAAATGTTTAACAAACTCATTTACGCATACTCATTATATGCACATTCTTGAAGTAATGACACCGTTTTTAAGGCATAATTTATTTTTTAACTTTATTATTATTTGACCGATTTTTGTTGTTTTAGATTTTTTTGAAAGTCAAATATCTCTAGAACTACTAATAACACAATAAATTACGTTTCGCCCATAACAAATGAAGTAGGGTTGACCAAATTTAATAAATTGTAAAAATTCGTCATTTTGCGCCACCTCTAACCCTTTTCGATTGACCTAAAATTTTGTGTATTCTAGTTTTAAGGCTGTTTGCATATTTGTAGGGGATGAGATCGAGAATCGGAACACTTTGGAAAATAAGGGCCACCCTAATGTACATATTAGAACACCCACAAAAGTAAAGTGTTAATTTTCTTCGCTCCCCACGCATGATCTGAAAGAATGGGGATAAAAAATAAGATCTCTAAAAAAATCTGGCCATCTGTAGTGAAAAAATTCCATGCAAATTTGACCTAAAAGCTAAAAATGCACTAAAAAATTGTAAGTATATGTATTTATTGGCTAATATCTCGTAAACCAGTAATTTTAGGAGAACTAATGACATAAGGACTTTTATTTTGATTGGAGTCAGGAGCAAATTGTCCATATAAATGTTGTACCTGCGAATGTCCAGTCAAGGACTTTTAATAAGTCGAATTTAATTTTTTATTTTTTATTTTATTGTAATGGCCAAATAAAATACGTGCAAAATAATGGATTGGATAAGCTATACGTCATTTGGTAGGATATTAACCGCAGTTTCATTTTAACATTGCATTTTAATTTTATTAACATTTTTGCAATGGTGGGATGGCGTAAATCTAAGTAAAAATGGTTTTTAAATTTCTGAAAATATACGACTTATTAAAACTCGGGGAAAGGGCACTCGCAGGTACAACATTCATATGGGCAATTTACTCCTGACCCCAATCTAAATAAAAGTCCTTATGTCATTATTTCTCCTAAAATTACTGCTTTACCAGATATTAGCCAATAAACACATATACAATTTTTTAGTGCATTTTTAGCCTTTAGGTCAAATTTCCATGGCATTTTTTCATTACAGATGGCCAGATTTTTTACAGATCTTATTTTTTATCCCTATTCTTTCAGAAAATGCATGGGGAACGAAATAATTTGATACTTTTGCAAATCCCATACATTCTGTGGGTGTTCTAGTACATATTTTATTATTTGTAGGGTACTTAAGTTTTACTATATGGATATATTTTTTTGAATGCTTATAACTTTTGTATAAGTTCATCGATCTTATTGAATAAAAGCTTTTTTTTTTGTAATAAAACAGAGCTTAGAGAGAAAAAAAATCTGTAAAAAAATAAAACGTTTTCGAGATCCTTCCTCGCAAAGTACACATTTTTTTATATTTTTACAAAAAAAATTGAAAAAATCCGTAATGATTGTGCGTTATCTTTGAATCGGCAGGGCGTAGCAAAAAGTGTTGTATGCACAGTTTATAGCAACTTTTATTACTTTTTAAAGGCTTCAAAGCGTTTTGGAATTGCTCAATTCGTTCTTGAGATATATATGATTAAGTGGACCCCATGTATTATTATTATTTTTTTTTTGTTTTGAAAACAGTTATTCGTAAATATCTCAAAAACGTTACCATAGAATTAAAAATAACCTTGATTTTCGGAATCAGGGGGTGATTTTACATACTAAAAATACTAAAAGTTACGACAAGATCGGAAACTAAGAAAACAGCCAGTAACACAGTCAAAGAAGAAGAAATGAAGAGTCACAAAGAGAACCCCATAATATACGAAGCGCTTAATAAATCCGAAGTAAAGGGACATGTCGAGCTCATTTTCGATCCTCCGAAATTATATTTCAAAAAAGGAAAGAAAATTTGTAGCAAAATAGATACTAGTAACCTAATTGTTGAGGCGAAGATTGACTTAGGACAATTCTTTATCAGGCTTATGAAAAAAGCCGGCAAATTAGACCTTGCAAAAATACAGTTGTCCTTAGGAGACAAACTGTTTAAAGAAAACTATACTCGAGTAGATAAGTTTAAAGAAGTAGGTACCAAGGTTCTCAAAAACTAAAAAATGCACTAACTCCGGAGGTTATGCATGTGACAAACGTAGAAAAAATCACCGAAATTCTTCATAAATACCATGACGATCCTATCTGGGGAGGACATCCAGGTATAAATCGTACGACAAACAAAATTAAACAAAAATATTACTGGAAAAATATGAATAACGATATTAAAAAGGACAATCGATACAATTAGACCACTGCCAAAGACGGTAAATGGAAATGAATATGCAGTAACCATCGTATGTGATTTGACTAAATATCTGGTCACAATACCCGTTCGAAGCAAATACGCTTTAACAGTTGCCAAGACGATATTCGAACACTTTGTACTGATTTATGGTTGCATGAAAACAGTCAAGAAGGATATGGGAAGCAAATATAAAAAATTTGAGGAATTATGCAAACTTTTAAAAATTGAGCATAAAACCTCAACACCCTACCATCACCAAATATTGGGTACGGTTGAACGCAGCAATAGAACATTCAATGAATATGTACGATCCTACATATCTATTGACAACGACGATTGGGATGAATACCTTAAGTATTTTTCGTATTGTTACAATACAACCCCATCGATAATTCACGGTTACTGTCTTTTGAACTGATCTTTGGAAAACCAACCCAGACTTTCGAATTTTTACAGGAAAACACAGTTAGCCCGGTATATAACCATGATGCTTATGATAAGGTAATTAAATATAGGTTACAAATAGCACCAGAAAGAGCTAATAGATTAGTACAAGAAGCCAAGAAAAAACAAAAATCTTATTATGACAGAAATAGTTGCAGTAAGGAAATAAATATAGGAGACTTATTACTAGTAAAAAATGAAATAGGACATAAGTTAGCTAGTAAAATAAAGGGCCCTTTAAAGTGGAAAATATGGATAGCAAAAATAATTGCACTTTGATCCCTCGTAATGTAGAAAATATAAATAAAAATAAGAAAACAATAATTCATAAAAATAGGCTTAAACTATTATAAATAAACCTTAACAAAAACAAAAAAATATATAATTATAGTAAGCATTCCACTTTACTAATAATTTCCAACAACAAACAAATAAAAGCAAATAAATGTATTACCTTCGGCATCAAATTCACCTTATACAAAATTGCGATCACAAAAGAACTGAATGTCAGAAAAACAAATTCTTAAAATTTTGTAACAACAAGAAAATTAAAAATGGGTGTAAAATGATACAAAATGACACACTTAAAATTTAATTAGGTCATAAAGTGAATGAACAAAATGTGGTCATTTTTTTAAAAACGGGTGGTGTTGTATGTCTTAACGATTCACTTATTCTGACATACTTTAACACAATTCACAGGTCAGTCAACTGACAGCTAACTGTAAAATTATATTTAATTTGAATGCAATTTTATGCATACAAAGCACTGAACGCCGTTGCTGAATACGTAGATATGTATGTGCATGTATTCAGCCAACTATTTCAGCATTGGCGACATTCATATATAAGTATGTATGTACATACATTCACTACACAATATGCTTATGTATATACCATACTATGCATCAAGATCTTTTACAAAAAGAGAACTAAATAAAGCAACAATTGAAAAAGAATTAGCAGCCATTCACTGGGCTATCACTTACTTCAGACCATACGTATATGGTAGAAAATTTTAAGTAAGACTGACCATCGACCGTTAACATACCTGTTATCAATGAAAAATCGTTCATCAAAACTAACCAGGGTAAGACTGGACTTGGAGGAGTATGATTTTGAGGTGGAGTACATAGCTGCAAAAGAAAATCACGTCGCAAACGCACTATCACGGTTCGATATAAATAACACTGGATCACAAATTCCAATTTTTTTCTGCACCAGAGGCACTATTATGAAATTCCTATGTAAAATCACCCCCTGATTCCGAAAATCAAGGTTATTTTGAATTCTATGGTAACGTTTTTTTTTAGATATTTACGACTAACCGTTTTTCAAAAAAAAAAAAAAAAAAACAAATGGGTCCACTTACTCATATATATCTCAAGAACGAATTGGGCAATTCCAAAACAGTTTAAAGCTTTTAAAAGATAATATAATTTTCTATAAACTGTGCATACAACACTTTTTGCTAGGCCCTGCCGATTCAAAGAAAGCTAACAATAATTACGGATTTTTTCAATTTTTTTGTAAAAATATAAAAAAATATGTATTTTGCGAGGAAGGATCTCGAAAACTTTTTATTTTTTTCAGATTTTTTTTTCTCTCTAAGCTCTGTTTTATTAAAAAAATAAGCTTTCATTCAACAAAATCGATGGACTAATACAAAAGTTCAAGTAAATATATCCATTTAATACTTAAGTACCCTACTGTAACATATGTGCTAGTATTCGTATATCACTTAGTTAACAGGTAGATTCACGAAGGGTTATTAGATACAAAAAACTGTTAGTGTTGTTTTCTCAAACCCAGGTACATTTCAAGCAAGAGCATATTTTTAAGGCAGGTAGTGTTTTCTTTGTAGGTCTAGGAAACCTTTTTGTCTAGGTAGGCTTGAATTTTTACTTGATCTAAGTATAAATAATAGTACATGCGCCTTGTTCCTTCATAATCTCTGCAAGGCTCGGCCGATACTGTTCAGTTTATAATTGCAGTTTATAACCCGTCATTTACTTAAAAATATAATATGAATAAAAGGGCGCGAGAGTTTGAGTGTACAAATGATCCAGATATGTTATGTTTCATCTGCGGTCAATTTATCATTAAAAAGATGCGTGTGTTTTCAAATCCTTTGAAAATTACATACTATAGTATTTCGGAATTGAGCCTAAAAACCATGGACAGCGAATACTGTGTGCACCACATGTCGAGTCGAATTGATTTTTCGGAAACCGGAACAAAAAGGCGCGTTGTAAAAATTAGGAATTTGCTCACTTTTAATGTATAGCTGACTAATTTCTGAAACTATATATTTAGGCGACATATGAAATTTATTACACCAATGAAGTGGAGGAAACCAACTTGCCATTCAACGGACTGCTATATTTGTACTACAAAAGCACTTGGGGTTGGAAAGTCAAGAAAAGTAGCCTATGCGAGCGTATCTACAGTGTCATTACCAGAACTAGATTCAACGGCCAGATCTAAATTTAACTTTAGTTCGGGCTCTAGTTTCATTGTCAACAGCAGTATCTGATTACGCAGCATCATCTTGTACTGGATTTCAAGCGGAAAACGAAAGAAACTTTGTCACAAACACAACTCAATAATTGGATAAGGGATTTGGAATTGTCAAAGGAAAAGGCCGAACTACATGCCTCTCGTATGCAACAATTTAAATTTGTTTCATCCGATGTTAAGGTAACATATTATAGAACTCGCCACGAACAATTTTCCAAGTACTATACGAAGGAGGACAGTGTTTGTTACTGCAAAGACATTGCTGGTCTATTCAAACAGTTTGGTGGACCATATGATTCAAAGGAGTGGCGATTGTTCATAGACGGCTATAAATTAAGTTTAAAGGCCGTATTATTGCATATTGGCAACCAAAAGCCATCTATCCCGATCGCGCATGCAGTAAATACGAAGGAAACATATCAGATAATACAAAAATTGCTCAAATTAATCAAATACAAAGAACATGATTGGAAAATATGTGTCGATCTTAAAGTCGTTGGAATGTTATGTGGTATACAAAGTGGATACACAAAATACTGTTGCTTTCTATGCAAATGGGATAGCTGAGCTCGCCAAGACCACTACATCATAAAGGATTAGTCAGAACGAATCGAGTTTCAAGTTGGGGTGGATAACATAAAATACTCGCCACTTATAAAGAAGGAAAAAGTAATTCTACCTCCGCTCCACATCAAGCTCGGTCTTATCAAAGCTTTTTTAAGGCTTTGGACAAAGAAGGCGAATCTTTTCATCATTTGAAGGCAATCTTTCCAGAGATTTCAGAAGCAAAAATAAAGGAAGGGATTTTTCTGGGACCGCAAATAGGGAAAATGATGACCAATAACCATTTCAAAGAACTATTGTCACCGGTGGAGGCAGCAGCGTGGGATTCTTTTGAAAAGGTCGTTACTTGTTTTTTAGGCAAACACAAAAGTCCTAACTACGAGATGATAGTGAACGACTTAATCAAAAACTATGCGGAAATGGGTAAATAAAAAAAACATATTTAAGACCGTTTTCTCAGTTAACTTTAAAAACTATCTGCCCGATTAACAAAAAAGTTGTATGAAATTTTTAAATTTACATGAGAATATATAGCCCTAAAACTGAATTCATCGTCCAGTTCCAAACGAACAAGAACGAGAAAAATGTAAGCAAAAAATTTGTTCTGAATTGAAAGATAAATCCAGCCTTAGAAAATTATATACTAATGTGTAACTTATGTATTTATCTAATTTACTTTTTTATTTTCTTTCAGGAGTAAATATGTCTTTAAAAATTCATTTTCTACACTCCCATTTTAATTTTTTTCCCCAAAATCTTGGCGATGAAAGTGACGAGCATGGCGAAAGGTTTCACCAGCAAACGAAAATGATTGAAAGTCGGTATCAAGGATTCTGGGATATCGATATGATAGGTGACTACTGTTTGTTTTTCATAAGAGAAACCGATCATAATCCAAATAAGCGTCAAAACAAGACACATACCTTTTTCATATAAAATAAGATCATAGAGTTAAGACGGAATCATATGTACATTAGGGTGGCCCTTCGTTTTATGGAGGGGAAACAAGTGTTTAGATTCTTGATCTCACCCCAAAAAAATATGCGAATAGCTCAAAAACTAATATATACAAAGGTTTAGGCCAATCAAAAAAGATTTAGAGGTGGCGCAAAGTGCTTGCAAATTGACGCATTTTTACAATTTCGTGTTTCAGGCTTCCATATTTCTAATAGTTTACTACTTTTCCATTATAGTGTTAACTACTTTGTACTCTTTACTTTAATTTTTAAAATAATTTTAATTGAGTTTTCGTGTTAACTTAAAATTTTGAATAACTTCAAAAAAAAGAAAATTCTAATTAGTTGGAAAATTTCTAAACTCAAAAATAAACAAAAATAATATTTTATACTTCAAATAAATAACATAATATTTTTAAAAAATAAATATTTAAATATTTGGTTAACCACCAAATATATTGGCCATCTTACCAACGATCCTGCAATCGAATCAATTAAACCCCAATAAGTTCAAGAACGATATAATTTTCGTTTGACAAAAGTGGTGTAGTACTTCCGCGCAACCAATTTTTCTCATCTAGCTGAAAGTAGCTACCAACAGAAGCTCATGCGAAGTTTCAACCGTCTTCAACCGTCATCTTGCCAATATTAAATACAAAACTTAAAATATAAAAGACACGTGTGGTTCAAGTTATCATGAATTGTTTAACGCAACTTAAAAATATATGAAGAAAAATGAAAACAATCCAGTGTAACTCGTAAACTAGAACATTTTATGCAATACACAAAATTGCTTTGTAACCAAACAACCAGTTATTTATGTACATACAACATTTTTAAGTGCACGAACTGATTTGCGATTTGCGAAAGCAAAAAATGTTAAAGTAATGAAATTTTTTACAATTTGTGCATTCTACATGTATGAAAGCTATTTGCTCATCAGAGAAATCGATATACATAACTCAATAGACCTTCTAGTCACCAGACTGGCCAGACTTCCAACTACAATCAAAACGAAAATATTTATCAACAATCAAAATTTCTCGAATAACGTAAATGCCATTGCCAATCATCAATCAACTACTTATTAATTTTAATATTTTTTTTATTAAATTTAATTTTATGTAAGTACAATTTTTATTCTAATATTAAATTTAAAATTTTTCAATTATAATTTAAATTAAAATTTTAAACCTTTTAACTTTCAAATTTATTTTAAGATTATTTTTATATTTTAACAATTATTTAAATTTACTTATTTTTTATATAAAATAAAATATTTTATTTAAATTGTTAACTCCCTTTCCAAAAAAAATCTTAAATATTTCCTAAATTTCAAATTTTTCATTTTATTTATTTTTTTTTTTTTTTTTTCATATGGTTCTACGTTCACCAATACGAACTCGTAAATTTACAAATGCAGAAAATCAAAATATCAACCATACAAATAACATCATGACTCACAATACAACTCAAAATTCTAACATTAATACAACACAAAACAACATCTCTAATACAACACAAAATACTTCAACACAAGATAACTTTACAAATTTTCCTTCTACTAAATCTATTAAATTACCACAATTTAGGCAAGATTGTCCTGATGCCTGGTTTTTGCTTGTTGAAGGACAATTTGAAATTAACAATATCAATGATGATAATTTAAAATTTCAAAATGTTCTAATTACTCTTCAACGAGATACTATATCTAAAATTTTAGATGTTATTAACCCTCCTCCTCTTTTTAATAAATATGATACAATCAAAAAAATTATATGTGAAAGATTTTCTCTTAGCGAAGAAAAACGATTACAACAATTATTTTCAAAAACTGAACTTGGTGATCGTTCACCATCTGAATTATTCAGATTTATGAAATCACTTATAGGTACTGACTCCATTGTAAGTCAAGAATTACTTTTCAAATTATGGATTCATAAATTGCCACAAGAAATACAAATCCATTTAACTTCTAGTAACAATCAAAATAAAGATGAAGTAATTATTTTAGCTGACAAACTTTTTGATTTAATCAACAAACGTCATTCTTCCAAATCTCCTGTAGTCTCAAGTATAAATAATAATATTTTAGAACAATGCGTTAAAAATTTAACTGAATTAACCACGGCTATTTTTCAAAATTTAAATAAAATTTCTAATGATATTAATCAATTACAAATCCGTTCAAGATCTAAAGATAGAAATAGATTTAAATCTCGAAATTTTTCAAAATCAAGAAATTTTTCAAACAATCGTAATTTTACTTCACAAACAAATATTTGTTGGTATCACAAAAAATTTAAGAATAACGCTCTTAAATGTATACCCCCATGCAATTTTAATCAAAATCACAATTCAAATTCCGAACAAAATTTAAACTGAAACGATCCATTATGACGGTGACGGATAATGGAACTATTATTAAACCTACTCGTCGCCTATTCATATTTGATAAATTCAATAAACTTAATTTTCTTATCGATACCGGTGCAGTTGTATCAGTTATTCCTTTTTCTAAATTTAAAATTTATAAAAGAAATTCGGATCTTACTTTGACTGCAGCAAACGGTTCTTCAATTGAAACTTTCGGTACAAAACTACTTAAAATTGATTTAGGTTTAAGAAGAGATTTTGAATTTCCATTCATTATTGCGAATATTGATACACCAATTTTAGGAGCAAACTTTTTAGAAAAATTCGGAATTATTGTCAATATTAAAAATAAAGAAATAATGGATTCTACTACAAAAATTAAAGTTACTGGATCTTCTGGATTTTCTGATATTTTCTCACTAAAAATTCCTATTGTCGAAAATAAGTTTTCAAAATTACTTAATGAATTTCCATCTATTACCTGTGAACCAGATTATACTAAAAAAGTTAAACACCATACGGTTCACAGGATAGAAACAAAAGGTATTTTACCATTTTCGAAACCCAGACGTCTTGATCCAATCAAACTTAAAATTGCTAAAACTGAATTTGAATTTTTAGTTAAAACTGGTATATGCAGACCCTCAAATTCTCCTATTGCATCTCCACTTCATCTCGTTCCTAAAAAAGAACCAAATGATTGGAGACCTTGCGGAGACTATCGAAGACTTAATTTTATTACTACACCAGATCGGTATCCTTTACCACATATTCACGATTTAACAATTGATTTAAAAAACAAACAATTTTTTTCCAAAATTGATCTTGTGCGTGCTTACCACCAAATTCCAATGGCAGAAGAAGACATTCATAAAACTGCAATAACTACCCCTTTTGGAATGTTTGAATTCGTAAGAATGAATTTCGGTTTACGAAACAGTGCTCAAACTTTCCAACGCTTTATTAATGAAGTATTTTCTGATTTCGATTTTGTATTTACATACATTGGTGACATTCTTATTGCCAGTGATAATGAAGATCAACATATAAATCATTTAAAATCAGTTTTCAAAAGACTTGAAGAATATAATTTAAATATCAAACCTTCAAAATGTACTCTCGGTGTAAATAAATTAAATTTTTTAAGTTACGAAATTTCAGGCGAAGGTATTAAACCATCTTTAGATAGAATTGAAATCATAACAAATTTTGAAAAACCAATTTCTATAAATAAATTACAAAAATTTTTAGGTATGATAAATTACTATCACAGATATATTAAAATGTTAGCAACAGAACTTAGTCCTCTGCATGAAATGTTAACACATGCAATTAAAAACATACTCAAACAATTAAATTGGACAAATGAAACCACAACAGCTTTCGAAAATGTTAAAAAACTTTTTGCTAAAAATACTTTACTTACACATTTCGACAAAAATGGTACTTTATCATTAGCAGTAGATGCATCAAATGTTGCTATTGGAGCAGTTCTTCAACAAACTAGCAATAATATACTAGAACCCTTAGCTTATTTTTCAAGAAAACTAACTACAACAGAAACTAAATATTCAACATTTGATCGTGAACTTTTGGCAATTTATAATTCAATTAAACATTTTAAACATTTTCTTGAAGGTAGAACTTTTACAATTTATACTGATCATAAACCTTTAATTCATGTTCTAAATTCTAAAGTAGATAGATCTCCTCGTCAACTACGTCATCTTGAATATATTGCTCAATTTACAAATGATATTCAATATATACGTGGAAAAGACAACATAGTTGCCGACACACTTTCCCGTATTCCAGAAATAAATGCAATTTCAACTCAAGATATAAATTTAGAAACTTTATATAAAGGGCAACAAACTGATACATTTTTACAAAAAACCATTTCTGATCAAAATTCTAAAAATTATTTAAAGGAAATTCATATTCCAGTTATTAATTTAAATATATGGTGTGATGTTTCTCTACAACCTTTTCGACCTTATGTTCCACATTCTATGAGAAGAATTATATTTGACAAAATTCACTCATTATCTCATCCAAGTATAAGAACAACTAGAAAATTAATTCAAAATAAATATTATTGGCCTAACATGCGTAAAGAGATTAACGATTGGACTTCATCTTGCATCAATTGTCAAAAATCCAAAATTTCAAGACATACTAAATCTCCTATCCAAAAAATTCAAATACCATCAGGCCGTTTTGAACATATTCATATGGATATTGTTGGACCTCTTCCAGTTTCAAATGGAAATTGTTATATTTTAACAATTATTGACAGATTTTCACGTTGGCCTGAAGCTTATCCACTTAAAGATATTTCAACAAATACTACAGTAAAAACTTTTATTCAAAATTATATACCACGATTTGGTACACCATTGAATATTACAGTAGATCAAGGTTCACAATTCACCTCAAAATTTTTTACGGAATTAACTAAACTTTTAGGTTCTCATAAAATTCATACATCTCCTTACCATCCCCAAGCAAATGGCATGATAGAGAGATTTCATCGAACTTTAAAAGCAGCAATTATAGCATCAAACGACTCGGTTCATTGGTCTGACATTTTACCATTCATTCTACTTGGTTTACGAACTTCTATTAAAGAAGATTTAAAATGTTCATCTGCTGAACTTGTTTATGGCCAAACACTTAGAATACCTGGTGAATTAATTATTTCAAATAGTAATAAAGAACATGATTTTTCTAATGACGCTCTTCATAAAATTAGAGAATATTTTTCGCTTGTTCGTTCTAAAGTGTTTCATCATAATAAAGAAAATTTTTTCGTTCCTAAACAATTAGAAAATTGTGAGTATGTTTTTGTTAAAGTTCTTCGTAAATCTAATTTAGAATCACCTTATGAAGGACCTTTTAAAGTTATCTCTAAGAAAAATAAAACATTTACAATTCAATACAAAAATACTATTAAAAATATTTCAATTGATTTACTTATACCAGCAAACATACTTATTAACACTAATTTAAATACAAATACATTAAACAACAAAAAACAAAAAAAGGTTAGTTTTAATATTAATTAATAATTTGTTTGTTTCAAATTTTCTTGGAGGGGGAGTAAATATAGTGTTAACTACTTTGTACTCTTTACTTTAATTTTTAAAATAATTTTAATTGAGTTTTCGTGTTAACTTAAAATTTTGAATAACTTCAAAAAAAAGAAAATTCTAATTAGTTGGAAAATATCTAAACTCAAAAATAAACAAAAATAATATTTTATACTTCAAATAAATAACATAATATTTTTAAAAAATAAATATTTAAATATTTGGTTAACCACCAAATCCATACAGTAATAAGATCTGTATTTTCTTACTTTTCTAAAATGGCCCCAATCTTCAAAATCGGTCGATCAATAACAGAGTTACAGGGCAAAATATATATTGCTTTCGACAAACAAATATGAAAAGTAAATTAAATCTGTGCAAATGTGTTTATCAGTGAATCGTGGTATTCGGGTAAAAAACGCTCAAATAAACTTTTTTATACACAAATACATATATCCCTTGAAGCCAAACTTGAAGTCTATTTATTGAAAAAAGTATACACATATACTTTTTTATAAATTTTCTTTCGAAATGCGTGGTGCCACAACAAATTTAAGCCTGCACTGCAACTTGTTCTTGCAGCAAGCATGTCGAAAGAAATTAAAAAAAAGGTATAAAGAAATGAAAATATATATTTTAAAATTGCACACAACTACAAATTTCTCTGACGTTTTCTTATTAAAACTATACTGTTCTTGAATGAACAAATTTTGAATAGTAGGTTTTTTTAAATAGATAAATTGGGGCACTTTGTATTGGGATGGAAAACCATTTCCAGAAATAAGAGGTCGTGAAAAGATGAAACGACTTCCAGTTGTTGTTACTTACAAGAATGGCGAACAGATAATAGGAGCTCCAAAATTATATACTGCAACAGGCTAGGAAATAGCTCATATGTTGTATGAACTGTTATTTGAATGGGATCTGAAGGATGATATTGTGGCCTGTTGTTTTGATACGACATCGGTTAACACAGGCGTTATAAAAGGAGCTGCAACGTTATTGGAAAAAAAAACTTGAGCGAAAAATTTTGTATCAACCTTGTCGTCATGATATTTATGAAGTTCTGCTGAGAGTTATTTTTCAGCAAATACAATAAGGAAGTTCAGTTATTTCGGCGATTTAAAGAAAATTGCAAAAACATCGACAAAAAAAGTTTTAGAGATTTGCTACAAAATAACGAATTGAAATTACTTTTAAGCGGTAGCAAAGATACTTTTTTAAACAAGTAAGGAAGGTTAAGTTCGGGTGTAAACGAACATTACATACTCAGTTGAGAGCTATGGTGGCAACATAAGGGAAAATAAACATGTAGGAAAATGAACCGAGGGTAACCCTGGAATATGTTTGTATGACATGTGTATCAAATGAAAGGTACTAAAGAGTATTTTAAGAGGGAGTGGGCCATAGTTCTATAGGTGGACGCCATTTAGGGATATCGCCATAAAGGTGGATCAGGGTTGACTCTAGAACTTGTTTGTACGATATGGGTATCAAATGAAAGGTGTTAATGAGTATTTTAAAAGGGACTGATCCTTATTTCCATAGGTGGACGCCGTTTCGAGATAACGCCATAAAGGTGGACAACGGGTGACCCTAGAATTTGTTTGTACGATATGGGTATCAAATGAAAGGGGTTAATGAACATTTTAAAAGGTAGTGGGCCTTAGTTCTATAGGTGGACGCCTTTTCGAGATATCGCCATAAAGGTGGACCAGGGGTGACTCTAGAATGTGTTTGTACAATATGGCTATCAAACGAAAGGTGTTAATGAGTATTTCAAAAGGGCGTGGGGTTTAGTTCTACAGGTGGACGCCTTTTCGAGATATCGGCATAAAGGTGGACCAGGGGTGACTCTAGAATATGTTTGTACGATAAGGGTATCAAATTAAAGGTATTAATGAAGGTTTTAAAAGGTAGTGGTGGTAGTTGTATAGGTGGTCGCCTTTTCGAGATATCGACATAAAGGTGGAATACGGGTGACTCTAGAATGCGTTTGTACAATATGGGTATCAAACGAAAGGTGTTAATGAGTATTTTAAAAGGGCGTGGGGCTTAGTTCTATAGGTGGAAGCCTATTCGAGATATCGCCATAAAGGTGGACCAGGGGTGACTCTAGAATGTGTTTGTACAATATGGCTATCAAACGAAAGGTGTTAATGAATATTTTAAAAGGGCGTGGGGCTTAGTTCTATAGGTGGACGCCTTTTCGAGACATCGGCATAAAGGTGGACCAGGGGTGACTCTAGAATGTGTTTGTACGATATGGGTATCAAATTAAAGGTATTAATGAAGGTTTTAAAAGGTAGTGGTGGTGGTTGTATAGGGGGTCGCCTTTTCGAGATATCGACATAAAGGTGGAATACGGGTGACTCTAGAATGCGCTTGTACAATATGGGTATCAAAAGAAAGGTGTTAATGAGTATTTTAAAAGGGTGTGGGGCTTAGTTCTATAGGTGGAAGCCTATTCGAGATATCGCCATAAAGGTGGACCAGGGGTGACTCTAGATTGTGTTTGTACAATATGGCTATCAAACGAAAGGTGTTAATGAGTATTTTAAAAGGGCGTGGGGCTTAGTTCTATAGGTGGACGCCTTTTCGAGATATCCCCATAAAGGTGGACCAGGGGTGACTCTAGAATGTGTATGTACGATATGGGTATCAAATTAAAGGTATTAATATGGGTTTTAAAAGGGAGTGGTGGTAGTGGTATATGTGGCCGCCTTTTCGAGATATTGGCATAAAGGTGGACCAGGGGTGACTCTAGAATGCGTTTGTACAATATGGCTATCAAACGAAAGGTGGTAATGGGTATTTTAAATGGGAGTGGGCCTTAGTTCTATAGGTGGACGCCTTTTCGAGATATCGCCATAAAGGTGGACCAGGGGTGACTCTAGAATGTGTTTGTACAATATGGGTATCAAATTAAAGGTATTAATGAGGGTTTTAAAAGGGAGTGGTTGTAGTTGTATAGGTGGTCGCCTTTTCGAGATATCGGCATAAAGGTGGACCAGGGGTGACTCTAGAATTTGGTTGTACAATATGGTTATCAAATGAAAGGTGTTAATGAGTATTTTAAATGGGAGTGATCCTTAGTTCCATAGGTTGACGCCGTTTCGAGATATCGCCATAAAGGTGGACCAGGGGTGACCCTAGAATTTGTTTGTACGATATGGGTATCAAATGAAAGGGGTTAATGAGAATTGTAAAAGGGAGTGGGCCTTAGTTCTATAGGTGAACGCCTTTTCGAGATATCGCCATAAAGGTGGACCAGGGGTGACTCTAGAATTTGTTTGTACGATATGGGTATCAAATGAAAGGTGTTAATGAGCATTTTAAATGGGAGTGATCCTTAGTTCCATAGGTGAACGCCGTTTCGAGATATCGCCATAAAGGTGGACCAGGGGTGACTCTAGAATGCGTTTGTACAATATGGGTATCAAACGAAAGGTGTTAATAAGTATTTCAAAAGGGCGTGGAGCTTAGTTCTATAGGTGGACGCCTTTTCGAGATATCGCCATAAAGGTGGACCAGGGGTGACACTAGAATGTGGTAGTTGTGTATGTGAAGGCGTTTTCCAGATATCAACCAAAATTTGGACCAGGGTGACCCAGAACATCATCAGTCGGATACCGCTAATTTATTTATATATGTAATACCACGAACAGTATTACTGCCAAGATTCCAAGGGTTTTTTATTTCGCCCTGCAGAACTTTTCATTTCATTCTACTTAATATGGTAGGTGTCACACCCATTATACAAAGTTTTTTTCTAAAGTTATAATTTGCGTCAATAAACTAATCCAAATACCATGTTTCATCCCTTTTTTCGTATTTGGTATAGAATAATGGCACTTTTTTCATTTTTCGTAATTTTCGATATCGAAAAAGTGGGTGTGGTCATAGTTCGATTTCGGCCATATTTTATACCAATACAAAGTGAGTTCAGATAAGTACGTGAACTGAGCTTAGTAAAGATATATCGAGTTTTGCTCAAGTTATCGTGTTAACTGCCGAGCGGAATGACAGAAGATCGACTGTGTATAAAAACTGGGCGCGGCTTCAACAGATTTCGCCCTTTTTTACACAAATAAGTTATCGTCCCAGAATCTAAGCCCCTACCAAATTTCACAAGGATTGGTAAATTTTTGTTCGACTTATGGCATTAAAAGTATCCTAGACAAATTAAATGAAAAAGGGCGGAGCCACGCCCATTTTCAAATTTTCTTTTATTTTTGCATTTTGTTGCACCATATCATTACTGGAGTTGAATGTTGACATAATTTACTTATATGCTGTAAAGATATTAAATTTTTTGTTAAAATTTTACTTAATTCTGCTAATTTTTATTAAGCATACATATAGTAATAGGAGTAACATTCCTGCCAAATTTCATTATGATATCTTCAACGACTGCCAAAATACAGCTTGCAAAACTTTTAAATTGCCTTCTTTTAAAAGTGGGCGGTGCCACGCCCATTGTCCAAAATTCTACAAATTTTCTATTTTGCGTGATATGTTCAACTCACCTACCAAGTTGCATCGCTTTATTCGTCTTTGGTAATGAATTATCGCACTTTTTCGGTTTTTCGAAATTTTCGATATCGAAAAGTGGGCGTGGTTATAGTCCGATATTGTTCATTTTAAAGAGCGATCTGAAATGAGTGCTCAGGAAACTACATACCAAATTTCATCGAGATATCTCAAAATTTACTCAAGTTATCGTGTTAACGGACGGACGGACGGACGGACGGACATGGCTCAATCAAATTTTTTTTCGATCCTGATGATTTTGATGTATGGAAGTCTATATCTATCTCGATTCCTTTATACCTGTACAACCAACCGCTATCCAATCAAAGTTAATATACTCTGTGAGCTCTGCTCAACTGAGTATAAAAACCCTCTAAGGAATAGTTGAAAAAGAAAATAGTAATTATTGGAATTAACGTCTATATGTCAAGGAGCAAGTGATGGCATAAAGTTTCGTGGGCTTTGGTACTCGTCATGCTCGGTGGATGTCTAAGGCATTGTATTGCTTAAACATCTATTTATTTCGGGAACAGTTTAAACTAACGGAGTATGAAGAGAATTCGATAGCAAGTTTATGCGCGTTTATTATACAATTCTATGTTAAGCTTTGGTTTTACTGTACCAATCCTCATAGTGCACCTCTTCAAGACTTATCTTTTATTGAAGAAATTTATAAATACAGAAATGTTAATAAAAAAATATCTGACATTGCAATAAAAAAGTTTTGTAACCACCTATGGTACCTGTCTGAAGAATGTATTGCATTGGCATTGTTCGATGATGACGTCTCTTGTACCATGAAGAAAAAGATTGTGGAAAAAATCAAAAGCATAGACAACTGCGACAAGGAACAGAAAATTTAAAATTTAAGGCCCAGTGAAATAATAAATATAATAATAATAAATTCATAGAAAAAGACCTACACGATTTTCTAACAGGAAACACAATTGATTTTTTTGGTCGGTTTGTGATATCATCTTAATTTTTGGAGGTAGATCCACTATACTGGGGGGATACAGGAACCTATAGAAAATCTAAGGATATTGTTGTAAATATGTAGTTAACGACACAGCAGAACGGGGAGTAAAGCTTATGGAAGAATATAATAGAATACTTACAAATGACGAACAAGAAAAACAATATTTTTTACAGGTTGTAACTGATTACAAAAAACAATTTGAATCACATACTAAATCATCCCTAATTAGATCCTAGGAAATAATATCATATTATATACGTGTCAGCTACAGTTTCACAAGATATATGTATATGTTTTAAAAATGTATTTTCAAAAAAATTTATAATAAAAAAATGTTTAACAAACTCATTTACGCATACTCATTATATGCACATTCTTGAAGTAATGACACCGTTTTTAAGGCATAATTTATTTTTTAACTTTATTATTATTTGACCAATTTTTGTTGTTTTAGATTTTTTTGAAAGTCAAATATCTCTAGAACTACTAATAACACAATAAATTACGTTTCGCCCATAACAAATGAAGTAGGGTTGGCCAAATTTAATAAATTGTAAAAATTCGTCATTTTGCGCCACCTCTAACCCTTTTCGATTGACCTAAAATTTTGTGTATTCTAGTTTTTAGGCTGTTTGCATATTTGTAGGGGATGAGATCGAGAATCGGAACACTTTGGAAAATAAGGGCCACCCTAATGTACATATTAGAACACCCACAAAAGTAAAGTGCTAATTTTCTTCGCTCCCCACGCATGATCTGAAAGAATGGGGATAAAAAATAAGATCTCTAAAAAAATCTGGCCATCTGTAGTGAAAAAATTCCATGGAAATTTGACCTAAAAGCTAAAAATGCACTAAAAAATTGTAAGTATATGTTTTTATTGGCTAATATCTCGTAAACCAGTAATTTTAGGAGAACTAATGACATAAGGACTTTTATTTTGATTGGAGTCAGGAGCAAATTGTCCATATAAATGTTGTACCTGCGAATGTCCAGTCAAGGACTTTTAATAAGTCGAATTTAATTTTTTATTTTTTATTTTATTGTAATGGCCAAATAAAATACGTGCAAAATAATGGATTGGATAAGCTATACGTCGTTTGGTAGGACATTAACCGCAGTTTCATTTTAACATTGCACTTTAATTTTATTAACATTTTTGCAATGGTGGGATGGCGTAAATCTAAGTAAAAATGGTTTTTAAATTTCTGAAAATATACGACTTATTAAAACTCGGGGAAAGGGCACTCGCAGGTACAACATTCATATGGGCAATTTACTCCTGACCCCAATCTAAATAAAAGTCCTTATGTCATTATTTCTCCTAAAATTACTGCTTTACCAGATATTAGCCAATAAACACATATACAATTTTTTAGTGCATTTTTAGCCTTTAGGTCAAATTTCCATGGCATTTTTTCATTACAGATGGCCATATTTTTTACAGATCTTATTTTTTATCCCTATTCTTTCAGAAAATGCATGGGGAACGAAAGAATTTGATACTTTTGCAAATCCCATACATTCTGTGGGTATTCTAGTACATATTTTATTATTTGTAGGGTACTTAAGTTTTACTATATGGATATATTTTTTTGAATGCTTATAACTTTTGTATAAGTTCATCGATCTTATTGAATAAAAGCTTTTTTTTTTGTAATAAAACAGAGCTTAGAGAGAAAAAAAATCTGTAAAAAAATAAAACGTTTTCGAGATCCTTCCTCGCAAAGTACACATTTTTTTATATTTTTACATAAAAAATTGAAAAAATCCGTAATGATTCTGCGTTATCTTTGAATCGGCAGGGCGTAGCAAAAAGTGTTGTATGCACAGTTTATAGCAACTTTTATTACTTTTTAAAGGCTTCAAAGCGTTTTGGAATTGCTCAATTCGTTCTTGAGATATATATGATTAAGTGGACCCCATGTATTATTATTATTATTTTTTTTTTTTTTGAAAAACAGTTATTCGTAAATATCTCAAAAACGTTACCATAGAATTAAAAATAACCTTGATTTTCGGAATCAGGGGGTGATTTTACATACTAAAAATACTAAAAGTTACGACAAGATCGGAAACTAAGAAAACAGCCAGTAACACAGTCAAAGAAGAAGAAATGAAGAGTCACAAAGAGAACCCCATAATATACGAAGCGCTTTATAAATCCGAAGTAAAGGGACATGTCGAGCTCATTTTCGATCCTCCGAAATTATATTTCAAAAAAGGAAAGAAAATTTGTAGCAATATAGATACTAGTAACCTAATTGTTGAGGCGAAGATTGACTTAGGACAATTCTTTATCAGGCTTATGAAAAAAGCCGGCAAATTAGACCTTGCAAAAATACAGTTGTCCTTAGGAGACAAACTGTTTAAAGAAAACTATACTCGAGTAGATAAGTTTAAAGAAGTAGGTACCAAGGTTCTCAAAAACTAAAAAATTGCACTAACTCCGGAGGTTATGCATGTGACAAACGTAGAAAAAATCACCGAAATTCTTCATAAATACCATGACGATCCTATACGGGGAGGACATCCAGGTATAAATCGTACGACAAACAAAATTAAACAAAAATATTACTGGAAAAATATGAATAACGATATTAAAAAGTACAATCGATACAATTAGACCACTGCCAAAGACGGTAAATGGAAATGAATATGCAGTAACCATCGTATGTGATTTGACTAAATATCTGGTCACAATACCCGTTCGAAGCAAATACGCTTTAACAGTTGCCAATACGATATTCGAACACTTTGTACTGATTTATGGTGGCATGAAAACAGTCAAGAAGGATATGGGAAGCAAATATAAAAAATTTGAGGAATTATGCAAACTTTTAAAAATTGAGCATAAAACCTCAACACCCTACCATCACCAAACATTGGGTACGGTTGAACGCAGCAATACAAAATTCAATGAATATGTACGATCCTACATATCTATTGACAACGACGATTGGGATGAATACCTTAAGTATTTTTCGTATTGTTACAATACAACCCCATCGATAATTCACGGTTACTGTCTTTTGAACTGATCTTTGGAAAACCAACCCAGACTTTCGAATTTTTACAGGAAAACACAGTTAGCCCGGTATATAACCATGATGCTTATGATAAGGAAATTAAATATAGGTTACAAATAGCACAAGAAAGAGCTAATAGATTAGTACAAGAAGCCAAGAAAAAACAAAAATCTTATTATGACAGAAATAGTAAGGAAATAAATATAGGAGACTTATTACTAGTAAAAAATGAAATAGGACATAAGTTAGATAGTAAAATAAAGGGCCCTTTAAAGTGGAAAATATGGATAGCAAAAATAATTGCACTTTGATCCCTCGTAATGTAGAAAATATAAATAAAAATAAGAAAACAATAATTCATAAAAATAGGCTTAAACTATTATAAATAAACCTTAACAAAAACAAAAAAATATATAATTATAGTAAGCATTCCACTTTACTAATAATTTCCAACAACAAACAAATAAAAGCAAATAAATGTATTACTTTCGGCATCAAATTCACCTTATACAAAATTGCGATCACAAAAGAACTGAATGTCAGAAAAACAAATTCTTAAAATTTTGTAACAACAAGAAAATTAAAAATGGGTGTAAAATGATACAAAATGACACACTTAAAATTTAATTAGGTCATAAAGTGAATGAACAAAATGTGGTCATTTTTTTAAAAACGGGTGGTGTTGTATGTCTTAATGATTCACTTATTCTGACATACTTTAACACAATTCACAGGTCAGTCAACTGACAGCTAACTGTAAAATTATATTTAATTTGAATGCAATTTTATGCATACAAAGCACTGAACGCCGTTGCTGAATACGTAGATATGTATATGCTTGTATTCAGCCAACTATTTCAGCATTGGCGGCATTCATATGTAAGTATGTATGTACATACATTCACTACACAATATGTTTATGTATATACCATATTCTATACTAGCTCGTAAGTATTAACATAAATATGTAGAATAGTATATAGGAATTAATTAGAAGTAAGTTTGTGTATAAATAGAAAAGCTTCACCGAATATAGAACAATTAATGTTTTGAACTCCAATCATCGACAACTTTATTTAATCAAATTTCAGTATCACATTCGACGCCACCACAGCAACATATAGCCGATTCATCAATCTGGTGAGCATATAAACCAAGCGAGTGGTGTATCTCATACCACACCACCACAGCAACATCCAAGTGAGTCACCAACATGGTGATCACATTAATCGTGCTCGTGGTATATCCCATTCGACACCACCACAGCAAGATACAACAGAGTTACTCACATGGTGATCATATAAATCATGCGAGGGGTATATCTCAATCAACCCCACCACAGCAACATCCAATTGAGTCACCAACATGGTGATCACATTAGTCTTGCTCGTGGTATATCTCATTCGACACCACCACAGCAACATACAGCTGAGTCGCTAACATGCTGTTCATATAAATCATCCGACTGGGGTATCTCATTCGACACCACCACAGAACATACAGCTGGGTCACCAATATGGTGATCACATAAATCAATCGAGAGGTGTATCTCATTCGCCGACACCACAGCAACATACAACTGAGCCTCGAACACGGTGATCTCAAAAATCTGGCGAGTGGTGTTGTAGCATTCATTTATTCACTCATTCATTCAGCAACATATATTTTGACTCGTTTTGGTATGTCTTGAAATGCGTTGACTCTTACATATATAATCATTCATTTGTACATATACATTGCGACACGCGCTACAACTCTCTTCATATCGTAACTTGAGGCTTCTTCTATTTAAATTTAAAGCTGAATAATTGTTTACCACAAACCTTGCCTGCACACAATTTATTCTCACGACTTGTTTACACTTTAAACTGCAATTTTCATACCCTGATCCGTTTTTGCTTATTATGCATTTCCCACAACTAGTTTTATTTTGGCTGAGCTTGCACTTCCCATCGAACTGAATATATGTATCTTCGCAGTTTGCTAGCAAAGCGCCTAATTATATTTTGCGCACCTAGTATGTAAGTATGTATTAATGTAAATATGTAATGTAGGTATCTCATAAGAATTAACTAGAATAATTTTGTATAAATACTTATGTAACTTCGCTAATAAAAATAATAATTGTTTTGACTCAAACAAGAAACAATGTTTTTGCATTTATAATATAGTGTATCTCATTCGACGCCACAAGGGAACATACAGCTGAGTCAGCAACAAGGTGCTCACATATATCGTGCCAGTGCTGCACCTTATTCAAAGCCACGACAGCAACAAGCAGCTGAGTCAACAACATGGAGACCATATAAATCATGCGAGTGGTGTATCTTATTCGATGCCACCACAGCAACATACAGCTGAGTCACCAACATGGTGATCACATAAATCATGTGAGTGGTGTACCTTATTCTACGCCACCACAGAAACATACAGCTGAGTCACCAACATAGTGAACACATAAATCATGCGAGTGGTGAATCTCATTAGACGCCACCACAGCAACATACTGTAGCATTATGCGTCATGCCCACCTATGCATTACATTTGCGGCATTACGCACCATGAACTCCTATGCCAATACATTTTAGTAATAGCATAATCATATTAGAATATTATGCGACATAAATTACATTGACCTAACACAGCGGTTCGCTAACATCAATGGAATGCCGAATATGAAACCTTTGTCAGTTCACACCCAACAAATTTTGCTAAGTCACACACTCCGGTCAATACACTGCCGATCGTCAATGTTGGTTTGTCACCAACATATTTATATACAACCAATATTTTGAATTATCCAAATATTCACATACAAACATTTTACATGAATATAAATCTGCTGACTTTGCATACAAATCTACATGTATGCATAGTATTAATACAAATCAACATGTATGCATAGTATTAATACAAATCTACTTGTATGCATAGTATTAATACAAATCTACATGTATGCATAGTATTAATACAAATCTACATGTATGCATAGTATTAATACAAATCTACATGTATGCATAGTATTATGACAAATGTACATATTTTTAGTTTGTTAGTATTAGGATAATTATGAATGTGTAGGTTAAGAAATTATCTATAAAAGAGAAAGAATTTTTTCAATAAAATCAATTATTGGCTGACATTCAAACCCAAAACATTCCTCTTATTAATTCAAATATTTCATGGCGATCCTGCCAGACTAGATCAGGAATCAGCAAAACTGCTAAAGATCTAGCTGGAGGAAGATCCTGCCAGTTCAGATCAAAAATAAGCACAACTGCTAAAACGATCTGACTGGAAAAGATCCTGCCAAGTTGAAAAAAAAAAAGTTTAATTTAATAGTCCTGCCAAACCAACCTTCGCAGAAAGAAAAAGCCAGGACATTCGAACAACAAGAAAAATTTAATAGTCTTGCCAAACAAGCCTTCGCAATAAGAAAAAGCGAGGACAGTCAGACAACAAAAAGGTGATATTATTAAACATCCATGGCACAGACAAAACAATAATAAACGGCTAATGACTGGAGATCCAGCCGCATAATAGAGTGGAATATTAATATACATATGCTGGACGGGCAGAAGAAGAAAGCAAAATAAAATCAGGATCTAAACTTTAAACGAGAATTGCGAATAAACGAAGTGGAATATAACATAGCCATATTAGCAGACAAGGAAATATCTAACAGCACGGAGGATCACTATTGACTGGCAACAATCCTGACGGGTGACAAGCTGGAGCAATTTTTCTTATACGTATACATATTTAAAAACAAATTGGGCGGCCTTTACGGACGCTAAGCCATTAGCAAAAATGAAAGTTTTTGCTTAGGATTTTTTTTCTTTCTCTAAGTAGGAATTGAAATAATTAATATGAAAGAAAACTCGTTGTAAGAAAATTTAATAAAATAGAAATAGGAAGAACATTTATTTTAAACGTTGGACCATTTTTTTTATTTTGAAAAAAAAAATAATAATAATAAAGAAGCTCATTTATCTCTCTAGTATGCAAGAAATAGAAACGGAAGAAGAATTTCACAGAATTTTTAAAAAGTGTGAAGACACTATAAGAGAATTCATGAAAATTTCTGATGAAGTTCTTAAAACCGGTAACGCCACCAAACAAGGCCGACACCAATTATTATAGAAGAGTATTGGCAACGGAACCAGTCTATAAAAAAGGACGAAATACCCAAAATACCTACCCCAAAAATCCGAAAAAGAAAAAGGGGAGGTAAACAATTTAAAATAAAGAGAGAGATAGCTGAGACCTTCAAACAATTAACTTTAACTACAAATACCGAGGATAGGTTAAAATTAAAAACGAAAATTAGAGAACTGAGAAACAAAAAATAAATATTATATATATATAAAAAAAATATATCTTTTTGAGTACATTGGAATGCCAGCTATATACTGGGAACACCCCATTGCATGGGAAGATAAAGTAATTACAGATAAGGGAAAGGTAGATTATGAAAGAAAACTACAATGGTTAAAATCATTTTGGAAGAAAATAGGAATGACTAGGGAACCTACAATAGAAGATGTAAAAAAACCCGACAACAAGGGAAGAAGAAACAGCTAGGATGTTACGAATGGTCTTCCCAAATGAAAAATAAATTTTTAAAACAAAATTACGAATTTTAGAATTAAAACATAATACTAAGTCATATATTGGTTGACAAATAAATAAAAAGTTAATACAAATTTTCTTCATTCATTTTTAAAAATGGCATGGTGGAAAACCATATTAAATGAATACTAATAGGTATTGCAGGATACGAAGTTGGTAATGTTCGGCCGGGGTGCGTTTGCTCCTGGAGGTAGGTGGGCGCACCGGGGTCGATCTCAGTGGGAATAGGTGTATGGAATAGAAAATAAGCAAATAAACGAGATTAAATGTAAAAATAGCAATATTAACAATATTACCTGAATAAGCGCAAAAATACGGCAGAGATCGCTGGCGGCAGATGTTAGCTGGTTGGCTGTACGAACCAAAGGCAATTATAGAAAATAAAGAAGAAATCTCCGATAAATGGTTAACATTTTTGTTTTTTAACTACATTTTTGATTGTCGCAATTGCAATTCTAATTAAAAATTATATAAAAAACAAATTGAGACAATTGAATAATGTACAAAGAGTATAAAGGAAATTTCAAAGAGAAATGAATACATGGCAAGAAATCCATAATAAATTAACAGAAGAAAAATTAAAAGCCGAGAAATCATACAAGTGCATAAACAAAAATATTACCATAAAAACAGAAACGATAGCAAAATATTTGAACATAATTTTAGAAGCCTTAAATGTTATAAAAGAGTTGATTAGTAAAGTAAATCACATACTTACTAACGATCACCAAAAAGAGGCTCAACAAATTTTTTCAACAGTACGGGATAAATTAGTATCTTCATTAGCAAGATATATCATCGAAATCCCCATACCAACCACTATAGAAAAAAGTTTCCAAATTGATTTTAACTCCGTTCTAACTGAACCTTCAAGAAACCGTACCCCTTCACCATCATTGAGTCAAACTTCATCAGGGGAAGAACATAAACCACTATATATACCCCTCATAAACGTCACAATGGCGCAAACAGTAGTAGAATTTATCAAAACTGCCTCCTCAGTGCTACCAGAGTTCGATATGCTACCAAGCAGCAGTCAAAACTGAAAAAGTGAAAAGGATTATACAGGCGGGAACGTTCACAACAATGAACGACGCAATATCAAAGTTCACAAACAGCTGCACGGAAATCACAGGCAGCTCGAACACAATTTTAAATATACGTCAACATAATCAATATCGAAGTAATTTCCGCGGAGGTTACCGAAGTAACAACTATGGGAATTACCGAGGCAGAAGTCTTAGAACACAGCCCAGATACAACAATAATTCAAGAACAAATAACAGTGCTCAAAGAGGAACCCAAAATAACAATAGACAGTACAATCAGACGCGTAACGTGCGAAATTGTACCCAGCAGGAAAACCAAGAAAATCCACTTCAAAATCAGTAGATAGGAAAATATGTGTACTAAATCTACACTTAAATAGTTATATATCTACAAAAACATCATTAAATAACTCAATTTCAAATTTTTTAGTAGACACAGGAGCAGATATCTCCATAATTAAAAAGATTCAAGTAGTTAATCATACAAAAATAAATACAGAACAAATAACAGACTTAAAGGGCATTGGTCAGGGTATAACCAGTACATTAGGCACAATTAAAGTTGAATTAAAAGGCGATGACCTTCTAATTTATCATATATTTCACGTCGTAGAAGACGACTTTCCAATACCGTGCGATGGAATAATAGGTTTGGACTTTATAAAGAAATATAATTGTATTCTTCATACCCCATCAACAATTATCTGAAGGCATTTTCATAGCGAACACAATCACAAATAAAGATCAAACTTTTGTCAGAATTATAAACACCACACATAAAAACACAACTATTCAAAATTACAAAATACATACTGAAAATTTAGATGACTACATTTTAATTAAAACAAACACACAGAGTAATGACAAAGAAAAATTAAAAAGATTAACTAAAAATTTCCCAAAATTTGTCAATTCACAATTAACGTCATTATGCACAGAATAAATAGACTTATTTGCACTGGAAACAGAACCAATTTCCTCTAATAATTTTTACAAGCAAAAATTACATATGAAAGACTAGCAGCGGATAAATTCCCACTTCCAAGAATTGATGATATTTTAGACCAACTTGGAAGAGCAAAATATTTTTCATGCCTTGACCTTATGGCAGGTTTTCACCAAATAGAAATAAACCATGATTCTAGAGATATAACCTCATTCACAGCAGAAAATGGTACATATAGATTCAAAAGACTACCTTATGGATTAAAAGTAGCAGAGATATAACCTCATTCACAGCAGAAAATGGTACATATAGATTCAAAAGACTACCCTATGGATTAAAAGTAGCATCAAACTCATTCCAAAGAATGATAACACTGGCATTTGCAGGCCTCAAACCATCCAAAGTATTTCTATATATGGATGATTTAGTTGTACTAGGGTGTTCAGAAAAACACATGCTAAAAAACTTAAGAGATGTTTTCTTTACTTGTAGAAAATACAACTTAAATTTACATCCAGATAAATGCCTATTCTTCAGCGAAGAGGTAACTTATTTAGGACATAAATGCACAAGCGAGGGAATACTACCCGACCCAAGCAAATTTGAAACAGTTCAAAATTACCCAACACCAAAAACAGCAGATGAAGTTAAAAGATTCGTAGCGTTCTGCAATTATTACAGAAGATTTGTACTGAATTTCGCAGAATACTCAAGAAAATTAACTAGGCTTTGCAAAAAGAATGTTTCCTTGAACTGGACAGAAGAATGTCAAAAAGCTTTTGTCTATTTAAAGGAACAATTAATCAGCCCAAAAATTTGGCAATACCCCGACTTCAATAAAGAATTCTGCATAACAACAGACGCTAGTGGGTATGCTTGCGGAGCAGTCCTTAGCCAAGAACATGATGGCAAACAGTTACCAATTGCTTCGCTTCTAGATCCTTTACAAAGGGCGAAACAAAAAAAGCTACAATAGAAAAAGAGCTAGCAGCAATCCATTGGGCCATAACCTTCTTTAGACCATATGTTTATGGCAGAAAATTCATAATTAAAACCGACCATCGCCCTTTAACATACCTTTTCTCGATGAAGAGTCCTTCATCTAAGTTAACACGAGTAAGACTCGACTTAGAAGAATATGATTTCGAAGTGGAGTACATTGCTGGAAAAGAAAATCATATCGCGGACGCATTGTCTCGCATTAACATAAAAAATTTAAAAGAAATGACAGTGAAAGTATGCAAAATAATGAAAGTTTCAACTAGATCAGCAGCTAAAAATATAAAAAATAACATTAAAATTAAAGAAAGTCACACAGAGAACCCCAAAATATATGAAGCGCTAAATAAATTTGAAGTAAAAAGACTAGTAGAGCTCGTTTTCAATCCTTCGAAATTCTATTTCAAAAAAGGAAAGAAAATTTGAGCGATTTTGATACAAGCAACCTAATTGTTGAGGATAAGATTGACTTAGGACAATTCTTTACCAAGCTCGAAAAAGAAGCCGGCAATTTAGGCCTTGTACGAATACAGTTGTCCTTAGGGGACAAATTGTTTAAAAGAAATTATACTGCAGTAGGAAAATTTATTGAAATAGGAAACAAGGTTCTCAAAAAACTAACAATTGCACTAACCCCAGAGGTTATATATGTGACTAAACCCGGGAAAATTGAGGAAATTCTGCAAAATATCATGACGATGCTATTAGTGGTGGCCACCCAGGAATAAATCGCATGACAAATAAAATCAAGCAGAAATATAGCTGACTAAACATGAAAAATGACGTAAGAAAATACGTAAAAAGCTGCATCCACTGTCAGAAAAACAAAAGAAATAAGCATATAAAAGAGCCACTGACAAAAACGGAGGCACCTCCGAAGGCTTCTGATATAGTACAGATCGATACGGTCGGACCATTACCGAGATCAATAAACGGAAACGAATACGCAGTTACCATGTTGTTGTTGTTGTTGTTGTAGCGATAAGGTTGCTCCCCGAAGGCTTTGGGGAGTGTTATCGATGTGATGGTCCTTTGCCGGATACAAATCCGGTACGCTCCGGTGCCATAGCACCATTAAGGTGCTAGCCCGACCATCTCGGGAACGATTTATGTGGCCACATTAAACCTTCAGGCCATTCCCTCCCTCCCTACCTCCAAGTTCCATGAGGAGCTTGGGGTCGCCAGAGCCTCGTCTGTTAGTGAAACAGGATTCGCCGCGGATAGGTGAGGTTGACAATTGGGTTTGGAGAAGCTATATATTGCGCTGGCAACCTGAAAGGTTGCGCTACACAGCCCCTTGAATCTGGTATTTTAGTCGCCTCTTACGACAGGCATACCTACCGCGGGTATATTCTGATCCCCTAACCCGCTGAGGTACGCAATTACCATCATATGCGATCTCACAAAATATTTGGTAGCCATTCCAGTTCCGAGCAAACACGCAATAACAGTTACTAAAGCTGTATTTGAGCACTTCATTCTGATTTATGGTTGCATTAAAACAATCCTAACAGACATGGGAACCGAATACAAAAATTGCTTATTCGAAGAACTATGCAAACTGTTAAAAATTGAGCATAAAACCTCAACACCATACCATCATCAAACTTTGGGCACTGTAGAACGTAGTCTTAGGACGTTTAACGAATATGTACGTTCATACATATCCAGTGATAAAGATGATTTGGACGAATACCTCAGGTATTTCACGTACTGCTACAACACGACCCCATCGACAGTACACGGGTATTGCCCTTACGAGCTTATATTTGCGAAAAATCCCCCGACGTACGAATTCTTAAACGAAAATAAAATAAGCCCAGTGTATAATCACGGGGCATATGATAAGGAAATTAAATATAGACTTCAAATAGCACAACAAAGAGCTAGAAAATTAGTGAAAGAAGCCAAGGAAAAACAAAAAGTTAATTATGATAAAAGTAGCACCAGTAAGAAAATAAAATTAGGCGATCTAGTATTAGTTAGAGAAGAAGCTAGTCATAAGCTAGACAATAGATATAAAGGACGGTATAAAGTAAAGAAAATTGACAAAAATAACAATTTTACTTTAGTACCACATACAGAAGAAACTAGTAATAGGAACAATAAAGATAAGGAATTAATAATCCATAAGAATAGGCTTAAACACAACTGAAACACCTTTTGATAATAAGTTAAGCATTCCACTTTACTCGCACATTAGATATCTAAGAAAATTAAAACGAATTTTTTTCTCTCTGTTCCATATTTACATAAATTATTATAAATACATAATTAATAAGAATATCTTCAGACAAGCGGATTTTAAGTGGGTGCACACATTTAAGATCCGGATGTAAAATAAATAGAATAAGTAAAATAGGTAAAATAAGTGAAATAATTGTCAAATTCAAAAAAAAAAACATTTTTTTTCATATGTAAAACCGTTAAATTTAAAATTTTGAAAAAAAAAGATTTGTACAAAACATTGGAAAAAAAATATATATATATAAAATGTAAAAGTATCAAGGTCAGCAAATTAGAAACAAAGTACATAAACTCTTTCACTACATTATCAAGATACAGTAAAATAAAAAAAAAAATAAAAAAAATAAATAAAATACCAAAATCATTGAAAATGCGAACAAAGAGTCTTATACATTTGTTCACAAAACAATTATATAATCCTCTTTTTCTAAGGCGGATGGTGTAGCATTATGCGTCATGCCCAGCTATGCAATACATTTGCGGCATTACGCAACATGAACTCCTATGCCAATACATTTTAGTAATAGCATAATCATATTACAATATTATGTGACATAAATTACATTGGCCTAACACAGCGGTTCGCTAACATCAATGGAATGCCGAATATGAAACTTTTGTCAGTTCACACCTAAAAATTCTGCTAAGTCACACACTCCGGTCAATACACTGCCGATCGTCAATGTTAGTTTGTCACCAACATATTTACATACAACCAATAATGTGAATTAACCAAATATTCACATACAAACATTTTACATGAATATCAATCTGCTGACTTTGCATACAAATCTCCATGTATCCATAGTATTAATACAAATCTACATGTATGCATAGTATTAATACAATTCTACATGTATGCATAGTATTATGACAAATGTACATATTTTTAGTTTGTTAGTATTAGGATAATTATGAATGTGTAGGTTAAGAAATTATCTATAAAAGAGAAAGAATTTTTTCAATAAAATCAATTATTGGCTGACATTCAAACCCAAAACTTTCCTCTTATTATTTCAAATATTTCAATACAGCCGATGCACCAATATGGTTAGCACATAAATAATGCGAGTGGTGTATATAATTCGAAACCACCACAACAAAATAGAGATGATTCACCAACATGGTAACCATATAAATCATGAGAGTAGTGTTTCTCATTCGACGCCACCACAGCAACATCCAACTGAGTCACCAACATGGTGATCATATAAATCATGCGAGTGTTGTATCTAATTCGATGCCACCACAGCATCACAAGGCTGAGCGGCCAACATGGTGATCACATAAAACGTGCGAGTTGTGTATCTCAATCGACGCCACCAAAGAACATACAGCTAAGTCACCAACAAGGTGATCCCACAAGTCGTGCGAGTGGTGTATCTTATTCGACGCCACCACAACAACATGCATATTAGTCACCAACATGGTGACCATATAAATCACGCGAGTGGTGTATCTCATTCGACGCCACCACAGCAACATACAGCCGATTCACCAATATGCTGATCATATAAATCATGCGAGTGGTGTATCTCATTCGACGCCACCACAACATACAGCTGAGTCACCAACATGTGATCACATAAATAATGCGAGTGGTGTATCTCAGTCGTCGCCACCACAGCAACATACAGCCGATTCAACAATATGGTGAGCATACAAATCAAGCGAGTGGTGTATCTCATTCGACGCCACCACAACATACAGCTGAGTCACCAACATGTGATCACATAAATAATGCGAGTGGTTTATCTCATTCGACGCCACCACAGCAACATACATCTGAGTCAGCAACATGCTGATCGCAGAAATCGTTTGAGTGGTGTATCTAATTCGCCGCAATTACAGCAACATGCAGCTTAGTCTCCAACATGGTGAACATATGGCCAATTAATTATATGTGAATCCTGCGATCCTGCTTGAGATGTTTAGCAGACTGCTTCTTAAATAGCAGTCTGCTTATTATCAAGCAGGTCTGGCAGGATCGCCATATGATAAATTTACAACCGTTGATGAGGTAAAAGCTGAATTGAGTTCTTTATTGAAAAGTTGTTTTCTTTTATACAAAATTCTCTATATGCTAAAATACCTACTTACATTAATACTTACGAATTAAGTGTACTACATACGTATATACTCAGTTCCCTGGTAACTGCAATCTGGGCAAAACGGAATAAGTTGTGGAAAATGCAACTTAAGCATAAATAAATCGTGCGAATAATTTGTGTGCAAGCAAAGGCTTGTGGTGAGCATTTAGTCGGCTTTAAACTGAAATAGAATAAGTTTCATGTTACGAGACAGCGTATAGAGTAGACTGTCTTAGCGCGAGGCAGAATATATGTATGTACAAATGAATGAATATGAATGAATCTCAGGCCATGCGAAAACGAGCCAAAATATATGTACGTACAAATGAATGAATATCAAGGTATGCTACACCACCCGCCTTTGAAAGAATAGCCATACATAATTTGTGCACCAATTATGCATGGCTATTCTTTACATTGGTTTTTTTTTTCAGCTGTACATATTATGTTGTGAGTACTTAACGGAGATTATGAGTAGAGTGGAATGCTTTTATTTATAAAAGTGTGTGCTATTGTAATTAGCTTTTTAAGTAAAACTATTTTACTATTGTTTTAATTTATACTAGTTTAAGCCTATTTTTATGAATTATTAGTTCCTTATTTTAATTAGTGCTCTCACTACTTTCTATTTTATTATGAATTAGCGTACAATTATTTTTCTTATCAATATTGTTTACTCTATAGGAAATTAAAGTGTAATTATTTTTCTTATTTATTTTTTCTACTCTATAGGAATTTTCATATCGATATTTTCTACTCTATGGGTAATTAAATTAAAATTATTTTTCCTTTCGATGTTTTCTACTTTAAAGGGAATTAATGTAAAATTATTTTTCCTATCAATATTTTCTACTCTAAAGGGAATTAATGTAAAATTATTTATCTATCAATATTTTCTACACTATATATCTACTATCTAACTTATGACCATTTAAATCTTTGACTAATACCAAGTCATATGGGAGTTTTATTATTTCCTTAATGTGATATTTCTAAAAAACAAAGTTGTTGCATCGTTATTTCGTTTCATTTGAGCCAAACTGTAATTAAAATAAGGTGATAGTTTCGACACTGCTCTAAAAAGCGAGGGTTTCCGAGTATATAACACGAAAAAAAAAATTTAATTTGAAAAATGTTTCATATCTTTTCTTATAGCATTTTCCGTTTTTTCCAGTAATATTTTTATCTGATCTAGCCTGGGCCACAAAAAACAGGATCGCCACAATATTTATGAAGAAATTGTTATATTTTATTTTTTTATTTTGTCGACTTTTGTCACATGGAGTTTTTGCAATTATTAGAATTTTGAGAAATTCGGTAACTATTTCTTTTTAAATTTGCCTACTCGAGTATTACTAATCTTTAACAATTTGTTCCTCAGGACAAATGTGTTTTTACAAGTCCTAGATTGCCGGCATTTTTCACCCTGGTAAAGTATTGTCCTAAGTCAATTTTATACTCGACAATCCGGTTGTTTGTATTTATTATGCTACGAATTTTCTATCCTTTTTGGGGAAGTGAAAACGAGCGCGACATGTCTTGTGCAAATTTATTTATTTATTTAGCGCTTCATATCATATTCATATTATAGAGTTCTCATTGTGACTTTTATTTTCTTCACTGCTTGCTGGATTTTTGGTTTCTGATCTTTTATTTTGATATTGCTATTACTTCATGACTATCTTTGATTTGTTTAAATCAATTGCTCATGATCATCAAAAAAAAAAACAACAAAAAAATATACAAATTCTTGGTTTGCGATTGAACTTAGCGCTGATGAAGCTGTCTCTACTGTTGATTGAGGCATTTTGAGGGTTATTGTTTGCAGTTGTTTATTTGCAATTGTTTGCTGCTTTTCCTCAAAATAGGATTGAGTTTTAAATAATAAGGTAAAAGGTTTTAAATGGTAAGGTGCTAAAGTTGAAAGTTGATGTTTACATCTTGTTCAAATGAAGTTTTTTAGATACGCTCTTGAACGCTTTCTAGATGTCTATATTTATATTTTATATAATTTTTGAGTATAATAGCCATTGCAATGATCAATAGCACAAATACGCAAATTAAAACAGCTAACGGAACATCTGGAATATTTGGAATATTTTTCATCTCTTCTTCAACTGGAGGCTCATATTTAACTATTCTTTTCTCTGAACTTCCTGTGTTTTCTTTCCTATTTCATATCCGGCTATTGCTATCATAATGCCGTTTGCAAATTTTTTCCACCAAGACATTGTGAAGAGTAATAAAATAATTTAAAAAAAAATGTTTAAGTTAAACGGTTTTATTGAAACCAATACTTACATGAAGTAATAATAATATTAAAAGCTAGAAAATAATTAGGTAGGTCCTAGGTACTAGTCATCGCCTCCTCATCAATCTAGGGCGTTCATCAGACAATTAAATAAAAGCGTTGGGCGCGTGAAATTTCTAAAACTGTAAGGCGTAGCATAACATGATTAAGGTTCAGTTGTTTAGTTCTGTTTAGGTCATTTAGTGACTCATTATTACAAGGACTCTTTCCTAACAATTTGTTACAATCTAAGTCCTCTACACATAATCCTTCCAAAGGCTTTATTCGACTCTGCGCCACGTATGCTTGCGCCTCCTCCAACTCCAAAATATTTTAATGTCACTTCTACCGGACTGTATGTAATATTTGTTCCAAATATGAGCCAAATCAGACATCGTAGGTAGCTTTCTATACATGTATGTTATGTGTTCCAAATATGGACCAAATCGGACCAAAAATACGATTTTTTTGAATATCTCGATCTTTGAGCCACCTAGCAGCGATTTTTTTCATATGTCGCTTTCTAATCTTTTATGTATTATGTGTTCCAAATATGAGCCAAATCGGACCACAAATACGATTTTTGTGAATATATCGATCCTTGCGTCAGTTAGCGGCGATTTTTTTCATAAGTCACTTTCTATTCTTGTGTGTATTATGTGTTCCAAATACGAGCCAAATCGGACCACAAATACGATTTTTGTGAATATCACGACCCTTGCGCCACCAAGCGGCGATTTTTTCATATGTCGCTTTCTAATCTTTTATGTATTATGTGTTCCAAATATGAACCAAATCGGACCACAAATACGATTTTTGTGTATATATAGATCCTTGCGCCACCTAGCGCGATTCTTTTTCATAAGTCGCTTTCTATTCTTGTATATATAATGTGTTTCAAATGTGAGCCAAATCGGACCACAAATACGATTTTTGTGAATATCTCGATCCTTGCGTCACCTAGCGGCGATTTTTTTCATAAGTCACTTTCTATTCTTGTGTGTATTATGTGTTCCAAATACGAGCCAAATCGGACCACAAATGCGATTTTTGTGAATATCTCGACCCTTGCGCCACCTAGCAGTGATTTTTTCTTATTATTGCATTGTCATCGGATTCTGAACTATATTCCAAGTTTCAGGCTTGTAGTTACTTAAATTTCAATTACAAAATTCATTCACAACGGCCGTGCAGCCCTGCAGCCTCGCCTAAATAAAACCGTTTAAAAAAAATTCCTTTCCTGTTTCCTTGAGAAGAAAAAAATACTAATTTACTTAAGCTTATTTTTAATAAAATTTCATTGTTTTTATCTCTATTCTATTATTATTGAATCTGTGCATTCCAGTTTACTTAAAACTTTTACAAAAAAAATTTTCTTGAAAATCATTTTACAATTGTTTTTGTTTTATCGGCCTATTGATAAAGTATTCAAGGTTCGAAACGAGCTCATGGTCAGGACAATACTTTTTTGTAATAATTTTTTGTTTTTTAAATTTTTCTATAATTGAAACATTTGATTTTGTTTTTGGAATATACTTTATCAATAGGCCGATAAAACAAAAACAATTGTTAATAAACCATGAGCACTTGGGAAATGTCAAACAAAGTAATTGACAATAAACCAATCAAACATTATCAGTGTCTTGCAACAGATCGCGCAACGCTGAATAAATATAGTTGGTATGAAGGAATAGAAGTAGCAATTTGTCAGTCAAACAAACCACCGCTGTATAGCTAAATGGTTACCGCAGCGTGCCTACAGCGTACTGATGATAAAGGCTTAGCACCATTCGAAATGGATCTATCTGCGCAGCAGGCAGGTTGGAAAATTTTCTACTTATTATTCCAAAACCAAAATAAAATTTTTCAGTTATAGAAAAATTAAAAAAACAATAATCATTACAAAAAATTATAGTTCTGGCCTTAAGCTCGTTTCGAACCTTTAAAATCTTTTTATATATATAAGTTTTTTTCAAATTATCATCGTTTAAGTATAATTTATTTTTCTTACTCGATAAACTTTACAAAAATATTGGAATTTAAAAATTAATTATTAAATTTTTCTTTAATTCTTCTTCGTATTTTTTGAAAATTTCGTGAAATTGTTCCTCAGTTATGTCTGACATAGCTGTAGCTTATATTTTTTTTTTTGAAAAAAATGTTTATTATTCTAAACAGAAAATTTAACAAAAATGCTTTCTTAAGCTTTGTAATTTTTCTTTAGATTTATGCACTACTATATATATATATATATATATTTTTTTTTTTATTTCCTAAGCAGAAATTAAAAATTTCTGCTACTTGTTGAGCAACCGTGAGGTTGCCAAAATTAAGCTAATTATACTTATTAAATGCTGCCAGTCGTGTCTTGTATTCCACCGTTTTTGTGCTTGCTGCCAGTCAATCATCACTATTTGTTCAACCTTTTCCAATTTTCAATTGTAGTATGTAGACTTCTCAAACCACTTGCATCCTTATCAAAATTATGTAGACCAGAGCCGGCCAAAAGTTGCACATTGTGCAATTGGAGTTCGTATTTTCACACAGACACTAACGATGTGCGGTCACGAGCGTTTGCTTTCGCTTGTCACTCACTAAAATCAACAGTGAATGCAAAAGGAAAAGTCCATGCTACTTTTTGGGCACATAATAAAAAAAATATGCTGCAATGTTAAAGTGACTTTTAATACGTTTTAGTTAGTATTATTGAGTTCCTTTGAACATACATATTAATATTGAAAATTTAAATATTAATAATTAATAATAATTAATTAATTATTAATAATTAATATTGACAATTTAATATAATTAACTTTTTATACGTTCTACTTAGTTTTATTAATTTTTATAAATTTTTTTTTTTTTTGAATAACTTTATTTTTTGAAAATACATATTTCTATCTTTACATTTACTTTGTTTTATAGTTCTTTCTTAATGAAAAAGTGATTTTTATACTCAGTTGAGCAGAGCTCACAGAGTATATTAACTTTGATTGGATAACGGTTGGTTGTACAGGTATAAAGGAATCGAGATAGATATAGACTTCCATATATCAAAATCATCAGTATCGAAAAAAAATTTGATTGAGCCATGTCCGTCCGTCCGTCCGTCCGTACGTCCGTTAACACGATAACTTGAGTAAATTTTGAGGTAACTTGACGAAATTTGGTACGTAGATTCCTCGGCACTCATCTAAGATCGCTATTTAAAATGAACGATATCGGACTATAACCACGCCCACTTTTTCGATATCGAAAATTTCGAAAAATCGAAAAAGTGCGATAATTCATTACCAAAGACGGATAAAGCGATGAAACTTGGTAGGTGGGTTGAACTTATGACGCAGAATTGAAAATAAGTAAAATTTTGGACAATGGGCGTGGCACCGCCCACTTTTAAAAGAAGGTAATTTAGAAGTTTTGCAAGCTGTAATTTGGCAGTCGTTGAAGATATTATGATAAAATTTTGCAGGAACGTTACTTGTATTACTATATGTATGCTTAACAAAAATTAGCAAAATCGGAGAACGACCACGCCCACATAAAAAAAAATTTTTTTTAAGTGAAATTTTTACAAAAAATTTAATATCTTTACAGTATATAAGTAAATTATGTCAACATTCAACTCCAGTAATGATATGGTGCAACAAAATACAAAAACAAAAGAAAATTTCAAAATGGGCGTGGCTCCGCCCTTTTTCATTTGATTTGTCTAGGATACATTTAATGCCATAAGTCGAACAAATATTCACCAATCCTTGGTAGGCGCTTAGATTCTAGGACGATAACTGTTTTCTGTGAAAAAGGGCGAAATCGGTTGAAGCCACGCCCAGTTTTTATACACAGTAGATCGTCTGTCCTTCCGCTCCGCCGTTAACATGATAACTTGAGCAAAAATCGATATATCTTTACTAAACTCAGTTCACATAATTATCTGAACACACTTTGTATTTGTATAAAAAATGGCCGAAATCCGACTATGACCACGCCCACTTTTTCGATTTCGAAAATTACGAAAAATGAAAAAAATGCCACAATTCTATAACAAATACGAAAAAAGGGATGAAACATGGTAATTGAATTGGTTTATTGACGCAAAATATAACTTTAGAAAAAAACTTTGTAAAATGGGTGTGACACCTACCATTATTAAGTAGAAGAAAATGAAAAAGTTCTGCAGGGCGAAATCGAAAGCCCTTGGAATCATGGCAGGAATACTGTTCGTGGTATTACATACATAATTAAATTAGCGGTACCCGACAGATGAGGTTCTGGGTCACCCTGGTCCACATTTTGGTCGAAATCTCGAAAACGCCTTAACATATACAACTAACACATCTCCCTTTTAAAATTCTTATTAATAACATTAATTTGACACTCATATTTTACAAACACATTACAGAGTCACCCCTGGTCCACCTTTATAACGATATCCCGAAAAGGCGTCCACCTATAGAACTAAGGCCCACTCCCTTTTAAAATACTCATTAACACCTTTAATTTGATACCCATATCGTAAACAAATTCTAGAGTCACCCCTGGTCCACCTTTATGACGATATCTCGAAAAGGCGTCCACATATAGAACTAAGGCCCACTTCCTTTTAAAATACTCATTAGCACCTTTCATTTGATACCCATATCGTTCAAACAAATTCTAGAGTTACCCCTGGTCCACCTTTATGGCAATATCTCGAAAAGGCGTCCACCCATAGAACTAAGGCCCACTCCCTTTTAAAACACTCATTAACAACTTTCGTTTGACACCCATATTGTACAAACGCATTCTAGAGTCACCCCTGGTCCACCTTTATGGCGATATCTCGAAAAGGCGTCCACCTATAAAACTAAGGCCCACTCCCTTTTAAAATACTCATTAACACCTTTCATTTGATACCCATATCGTACAACCAAATTCTAGAGTCACCCCTGGTCCACCTTTATGGCGATATCTCGAAAAGGCGTCCACCCATAGAACTAAGGCCCACTCCCTTTTAAAATACTCATTAACACCTTTCATTTGATACCCATATCGTTCAAACAAATTCTAGAGTCACCCCTGGTCCACCTTTATGGCAATATCTCGAAAAGGCGTCCACCCATAGAACTAAGGCCCACTCCCTTTTAAAACACTCATTAACAACTTTCGTTTGACACCCATATTGTACAAACGCATTCTAGAGTCACCCCTGGTCCACCTTTATAACGATATCCCGAAAAGGCGTCCACCTATAGAGCTAAGGCCCACTTCCTTTTAAAATACTCATTAACACCTTTCATTTGATACCCATGTCGTACAATCAAATTCTAGAGTCACCCCTGGTCCACCTTTATGACGATATCTCTAAAATGCGTCCACCTATAGAACTAAGGCCCACTCCCTTTTAAAATACTCATTAACACCTTTCATTTGATACCCATATCGTACAAACAAATTCTAGTGTGACCCCTGGTCGACCTTTATGGCGATATCTCGAAAAGGCGTCCACCTAGAGAACTAAGGCCCACCCCTTTTAAAATACTCATTAACACCTTACATTTGATACCCATATCGTACAAACAAATCCTAGAGTCACCCCTGGTCCACCTTTATGGCGATATCTCGAATAGCCGTCCGCCTATAGAACTAAGGCACACTCCCTTTTAAAATACTCATTAACACCTTTCATTTGATACCCATATCGTACAAACAACTTCTAGAGTCACCCCTGGTCCACCTTTATGGCGATATCTCGAAAAGGCGCCCACCTATAGAACTGAGGCCAACGCCCTTTTAAAAAACTCATTAACACCTTTCTTTTCATACCCATATCGTACAAACAAATTCTAGAGTCACCCCTGGTCCACCTTTATGGCGATATCTCGAAAAGGCGTCCACCTATAGAACTAAGGCCCACGCCCTTTTAAAATATTCATTAACACCTTTCATTTGATACCCATATCGTACAAACAACACATTCCAGGGTTACCCTAGGTTCATTTTCCTACATGTTGATTTTCCCTTATTTTGTCTCCATAGCTCTCAACTGAGTATGTAATTTTCGGTTACACCCGAACTTAGCCTTCCTTACTTGTTTTAAGTAAATTTTGTATTGAAGAAACACCGTACCTTCTTTTATAAAAAAGTTTTATCTGGCTAGCTCGACCTCCGTGTTCTTAGTTATATGAATATAAGTAAATATTGTTAGGATTAGCTTGAAATCAAATAACCAGAGTCCTTTTTAATTTCGAACTTCACAGTCCACATTTTCTTTTAGCACACGGTGGGGGTTGTCACTCAATTTTTACACACACTTATACTATGTTCAAACAGAACAAGTAAGGAAGGCTAAGTTCGGGTGTAACCGAACATAACATACTCAGTTGAGAGCTATGGAGACAAAATAAGGAAAATCAATCTGGGGTAACCCTGGAATGTGGTTGTATAACATGTGTATCAAATGAAAGGTATTAAAGAGTATTTTAAGAGAGAATAGGCCATAGTTCTATGGATGAACGCCATTTAGGGATATCGCCATAAAGGTAGACCAGGGCTGACTCTAGAATTTGTTTGTACGATATGGGTATCAAATGAAAGGTGTTACTGAGCATTTTAAGAGGGAGTGGGCCTTAGGTCTATCGGTGGACGCCTTTTCGAGATGTCCCCATTAAGGTGGACCAGGGGTGATTCTATAATGTGTTTGTACGATATGGGTATCAAATGAAAGCTGTTAATGAGTATTTTGAAAAGGAGTGATCCTTAGTTCCATAGGTGGACGCCGTTTCGAGATATCGTCATAAAGGTGGACCAGGGGTGTCTCTAGAATGTGTTTGTACGATATGGGAATCAAATGAAAGGTGTTACTGAGCATTTTAAGAGGGAGTGGGCATTAGGTCTATAGGTGGACGCCTTTTCGAGATATCGCCATTAGGGTGGGCCAGGGGTGACTCTAGAATGTTTGTACGGTATGGGTATCAAACGAAAGGTGTTACTGAGCATTTTAAGAGGGAGTGGGCATGAGGTCTATAGGTGGACGCCTTTTCGAGATATCGTCATTAGGGTGGGCCAGGGGTGACTATAGAATGTGTTTGTACGATATGTGCATCAAACGAAAGGTGTTACTGAGCATTTTAAGAGGGAGTGGGCATTAGGTCTATAGGTGGACGCCCTTTCGAGATATCGCCATTAGGGTGGGCCAGGGGTGACTCTAGAATGTTTGTACGATATGGGTATCAAACGAAAGGTGTTACTGAGCATTTTAAGAGGGAGTGGGCATTAGGTCTATAGGTGGACGCCTTTTCGAGATATCGCCATTAGGGTGGGCCAGGGGTGGCTCTAGAATGTGTTTGTACGATATGGGTATCAAATGAAAGGTGGTAAGGAGTATTTTAAAAGGGAGTAATCCTTAGTTCTATAGGTGGACGCCTTTTCGAGATATCGCCATAAAGGTGGACCAAGGGTGACTCTAGAATGTTTGTACGATATGGGTATCAAACGAAAGGTGTTACTGAGCATTTTAAGAGGAAGTGGGCATTAGGTCTATAGGTGGATGCCTTTTCGAGATATCGCCATTAGGGTGGGCCAGGGTGACTCTAGAATGTGTTTGTACGATATGGGTATCAAATGAAAGGTGGTAATGAGTATTTTAAAAGGGAGTAATCCTTAGTTCTATAGGTGGACGCCTTTTCGAGATATCGCCATAAAGCTGGACCAAGGGTGACTCTAGAATGTTTGTACGGTATGGGTATCAAACGAAAGGTGTTACTGAGCATTTTAAGAGGGAGTGGGCATTAGGTCTATAGGTGGACGCCTTTTCGAGATATCGCCATTAGGGTGGGCCAGGGTGACTCTAGAATGTGTTTGTACGATATGGGTATCAAATGAAAGGTGGTAATGAGTATTTTAAAAGGGAGTAATCCTTAGTTCTATAGGTGGACGCCTTTTCGAGATATCGCCATTAGGGTGGGCCAGGTGTGACTCTAGAATGTTTGTACGATATGGGTATCAAACGAAAGGTGTTACTGAGCATTTTAAGAGGGAGTGGGCATTAGGTCTATAGGTGGACGCCTTTTCGAGATATCGCCATTAGGGTGGGACAGGGGTGACTCTAGAATGTTTTTATGATATGGGTATCAAACGAAAGGTGTTACTGAGCATTTTAAGAGGGAGTGTACATTAGGTCTATAGGTGGACGCCTTTTCGAGATATCGCCATTAGGGTGGGCCAGGGGTGACTCTAGAATGTTTGTACGATATGGGTATCAAACGAAAGGTGTTACTGAGCATTTTAAGAGGGAGTGGACATTAGGTCTATAGGTGGACGCCTTTTCGAGATATCGCCATTAGGGTGGGCCAGGGTGACTCTAGAATGTGTTTGTACGATATGGGTATCAAATGAAAGGTGGTAATGAGTATTTTAAAAGGGAGTAATCCTTAGTTCTATAGGTGGACGCCTTTTCGAAATATCGCCATTAGGGTGGGCCAGGTGTGACTCTAGAATGTTTGTACGATATGGGTATCAAACGAAAGCTGTTACTGAGCATTTTAAGAGGGAGTGGGCATTAGGTCTATAGGTGGACGCCTTTTCGAGATATTGCCATTAGGGTGGGCCAGGGGTGACTCTAGAATGTTTGTACGATATGGGTATCAAACGAAAGGTGTTACTGAGCATTTTAAGAGGGAGTGGACACTAGGTCTATAGGTGGACGCCTTTTCGAGATATCGCCATTAGGGTGGGCCAGGGGTTACTCTAGAATGTTTGTACGATATGGGTATCAAACGAAAGGTGTTACTGAGCATTTTAAGAGAGAGGGGGCATTAGTTCTATAGGTGGACGCCTTTTCGAGATATCGCCATTAGGGTGGGACAGGGGTGACTCTGGTATGTTTTTGTACGATATGGATATCAAATTAAAGGTATTAATGAGGGTTTTAAAAGCGAGTGGCCCTTAGATGTATATGTGAAGGTGTTTTCCAGATATCGACCAAAATGTGGACCAGGTGATCCAGAAAATCATCTGTCGGGTACTGCTAATTTATTTATATATGCAATACCACTAACAGTATTCCTGCCAAGATTCCAAGGGCTGTTGATTTCGCCTTGTAGAACTTTTTCATTTTCTTCTACTTAATATGGTAGGTGTCACACCCATTTTACAAAGATTTTTCCAAAGTTATATTTTGCGTCAACAAACCAATCCAGTTACCATGTGTCATCCCTTTCTTCGTATTTGGTATAGAATTATGGCATTTTTTTCATTTTTCGTAATTTTCGATATCGATAAAGTGGGCGTGGTTATGGTCAGATTTCGCCCATTTTTTATACCAAGAAAAAGTGAGCTCAGGTAAGTACGTGGGCTAAGTTTAGTAAAGATATATCGGATTTTGCTCAAGTTATTGTGTTAATGGCCGAGCGGAAGGACAGACGGTGGACTGTGTATAAAAACTGGGCGTGGCTTCCATCGATTTCGCCCATTTTCACAGAGAACAGTTACCGTCATAGAATCTATGCTCCTACCAAATTTGAGAAGGATTGGTAAATTTTTGTTCGACTTATGGCAATAAAAGTATTCTAGACAAACTAAATGAAAATGGGCGGAGCCACGCCCATTTTGAAATTTTCTTTTATTTTTGTATTTTGTTGCATCATATCATTACTGGAGTTGAATTTTGACTTAATTTACTTATATACAGTAAAGATATTAAATTTTTTGTTAAAATTTGAATTTAAAAAATTTTTTTTTAAAAAGTGGGCGTGTTCTTAATCCAATTTTGCTAATTTTTATTTAGCACATATAGAGTAATAGTAGTAACGTTCCTGCCAAATTTCATCATGATATCTTCAACGACTGCCAAATTACAGCTTGCAAAACTTTTAAATTACCTTCTTGTAAAAGTGGGCGGGGCCACGCCCATTGTCCAAAATCTTACTAATTTTCTATTCTGCGTCATAACGTCAACCTATCTACCAAGTTTCGTCGCTTTATCTGTCTTTTGTAATGAGTTATCGCACTTTTTCGGTTTTTCGAAATTTTCGATATCGAAAAAGTGGTCGTGGTTATAGTCCGATATCGTTCATTTTAAATAGCGATCTGAGATGAGTGCTCAGGAACCTACGTACCAAATTTCATCAAGATAACTCAAAATTTACTCAAGTTATCGTGTTAACGGACGGACGGACGGACGGACGGACGGACGGACGGACGGACGGACGGACATGGCTCAATGAAATTTTTTTTCGATCCTGATTATTTTGATATATGGAAGTCTATATCTATCTCGATTCCTTTATATATGTACAACCAACCGTTATCCAATCAAACTTAATATACTCTGTGAGCTCTGCTCAACTGAGTATAAAAATAAATTGAGGAAATTTCGATTTGAATTGAGTGCTGTTCATACAACTCGATATAGCTTACACAATAGTAATTTGATAGCTGGTTGGCTCATCTCTACAGCAAGAACATACCTTTGTTCAGACTGTCAAAATAAACACGCACGTTATTAGGCGAATGAAATGGAATGAAAACATAAAACTTTGAAATTTTTGTGTGCTGTAAGAAAATGTGTTCAATGTTTTGGTTTCATTTTGAGTTTGCCATCTTCTTTTGAAAATCCCTACTCCAGTGAAATGAAAGACATAAAATCAGCTGATGAGATGAGCCAACCATATAGTTCAGTCATGCGTAACTGACGTTTAAATATACTAAATAAACACACTTTACAATGTTGCATTTGCAGTTTGAAACAATTTATTACGCAATTTTTTTTAAATTGGCAATTTATTATTACAATTTATTATATGACAAATTGCGTAATAAATTGCCCAAATAGTATAAATTGCCAATTTGGTGTGTGTTTGAACCTAGTATTATGCAATTGTTTTAGTATTTGTGTGGCCGGCTCTGATGTAGACCTTCAATGAAGTCATCAGTTGTATCACCTGAGTGTGTTTTCAAACTCGCTTGATAAGTAGGTAAATGCTTCGAAAATTATACGTTCATCGTGTTTTAAGTTGATGTGTGCATTGCGTTACATCCGATTCGGCAGGACTTTAAAATATTTGTGAATGTAATAATGAGCCAGCTCAAGGTTGATCCATCGAATCTCCACAAGTGCGCAAAATGTCCCAAATCTTCACTTGTTTTTGTTGCCAATATGTTGTATGGTTGTTTTGACTTTTTCTTTGAAGGATTAGTCCAATTTAGTCCTTTGTACGCAACCATTCGCCAATTTGATTCAAGTTAATTTTATGATCACTACGGTTGAATGCCTCTTAGAATTCGTCTGATAATACTGTTTTATTTAGAGTTAACAGTCTGCTGCTAAAATAGCAGTATGCTTCTTTTTCTAAATTGGCAGGATCTTTGCAAGAGTTTAGCAGTCTGCTACAAAATAGCAGTCTGCTAATAATACTCGAGTTGGCAGGATCGCCATATAGTAACCGGCAATTAATTGTATGTGAATCTTGGGATCCTGAGGTTTTTAGCAGATTACTTCTTAAATGGCCGTCTGCTTATTATCAAGCAGGTCTGGCAGGATCGACATATAGTAAGTTTACAACGGTTGATGAAGTGAAAACTGAATTGAATTCTTTATTGAAAAGTTGTTTCTTTTATACAAAATTCTCTGTATGCTAAAATACCTACTTACACTACTACTTACGAACCAGGGATGGGCGTTATCAACAAGTTTGAATAACCATTGACGAAAAAATAAATTTTTATTCATTATTCAAGAAAACTTGAGTGATGAATAACATGGTATTTTTTATTTTTTTATTTTCTCGTTATTCAAAATATTCTAATTGATGATAACTGCCCATTCTTATTTTTGCAAATTTTGAATAAAGAGTTGAGTTATTATTCATTATTTACAAAATATGGAATAACAATAAAATTTTAGTTTTTATTCAGTTATTCAAAAATAAAAAATAAACCATCGAGATGCCCTGAAAATATACCCATATGCGTAAACAGTTCGCGTGTAGTTCTGAGGCTTCTTAGGGTAATATTGAGATGATTTTGGGGAGTATTCGCGGGGGTTTTTGGGGCCGTTTGGGGGTAATTTCTGGGACGCCCTGGGGATCCTCCCGCGGTCTATTGGGGTCCATTCCAGGGGCTCCCTCGCGATGCTCCTAGGGTTTTGGGGTCATTTCGGGATGGCTTTTGCGACTCCCTTGGGGTCTTTTGGAGGTCACTTTGGCATGGTTTAGGGGAGTACTTCGGGGTCCTCCCGGGGTCATTCCTTGACCTTTTTGGGACTCCCTCGGGATCTTTTGGGGGTCATTGCGGGATGATTTTGGGGACTCCCTCGGGGTCATTTCGGGGTCATTCCGGGATGATTTTGTGGACTCTCTCGGGATCCTCCGGGGGTCATTCGTGGGTCAATTCGGAATTTTTTGGGGACTCCCTCGAGGTCATTATTGGATGGATTTGGGGACTCCCTCGGGGTCCTCCCAGGGTCATTCGTGGGTCATTCCGCGATCTTTTTGGGGACTCCCTCGGGGTCATTTGGGGGTAATTTCGGTATGGTTTTGGGGACTCCCTTGGGGTCCTCTCGGGGTCATTCGGGGGTCATTCCGGGTTCTTTTTGGGTGATGATTTTAGGGACCCCCACAGGCTCATTTTTGATAATTTCGGGATCAGTTCGGAAACCGTCCGGGATCGTGGAATCCACACGAAATTACTATGAACCCCTTTTATTTACAGTAATTTTATATATAAATACAAACATATGTACATATATATATTTTACTTAAAATGATAAAAATTAAAACTGAGAACTAAATAGCAACAGTGGTAGAGAGCGATCTTACACCAAATAAGTACTAAAGTACAACAAACTACGTAAGAACGTCTGTAATTACAAAGATAGGTAGATTTTTATTTATTTATATATTGTTTAAGAATGATTGTACATATGAGATATAGGCATATGGGAAATATGTATGTTGGCTGCCAAATCACGGCTGGCATACAATATTTTTATTACGGTTCGAAATTCATAAAACAAATTACCAAATTTTATAAAGGACCATATTTTCTTTATTTTTGGTATAGATAAAATATCATTAACATAAAGTTTTCGTACTGCCTCAATCTATGCTAATAAAAATATACCAAAGTCGTGCCTACTTGTTAAAAAATACCAACATTTACCAAACAGGACCATCGGGCCAAACGGGGTTGGAAAGGACCACTTTTGACCTCGATGGAGTCCCCAAAACCATCCCGAAATGACCCACAAATGACCCCGAGGGAGTTCCCAACAATATCCCGGAATGACCCACGAATGACCCCGGGAGGACCCCGAGGGAGTCCCCAGAACCGTCCCGAAATGACCCCCAAATAACCACGAGGGAGTCCCCAAAATCATCCCGAAATGACCCCCAAATGACCCCGAGGGAGTCCCCAAAACCATCCCGAAATAATCCCCAAATTACTCCGATAGAGTCCCCAAAACCATCCCGAAATGAACCCGTGGGAGTCCCCAAAAATATCCCGGAATGATCCACGAACGACCCCGGGAGGACCCCGAGGGAGTCCCCAAAACCATACCGAAATGACCCCGATGGAGTCCCCAAAACCATCCCGAAATGACCCCCAGATAACCCCGAGGGGGTCCCCAAAAAGATCCCGGAATGACCCACGAATGACCCCGGGAGGACCCCGAGGGAGTCCCCAAAAAGATCCCGAAATTACCCACGAATGACCCCGGGAGGAGCCCGAGAGAGTCCCCAAAATCATCCGAGAATGACCCCGAAATGACCTCGAGGGAGTCCCAAAAAGGTCAAGGAATGACCCCGGGAGGACCCCGAGGTACTCCCCTAAACCATGCCAAAATGACCTCCAAAAGAACCCGAGGGAGTCGCAAAAGCCATCCCGAAAAGACCCCAAAACCCTAGGAGGATCGCGAGGGAGCCCCTGGAATGGACCCCAATAGACCCCGGGAGGATCCCCAGGGTGTCCCAGAAATTACCCCCAAACGGCCCCCAAAAACCCCGCGAATACTCCCCAAAATCATCTCAATATTACCCTAAGAAGCTTCAGAACTACACGTGAACTGGTTACGCATATGGGTATATTTTCAGAGCATCTCGATGATTTATTTTTTTATTTTTGAATAACTGAATAAAAACTAAAATTTTATTGTTATTCCATATTTTGTAAATAATGAATAATAACTCAACTCTTTATTCAAAATTTGCAAAAATAAGAATGGGCGGTTTTCATCAATTAGAATATTTTGAATAACGAGAAAATGTTATTCATTAATCAAGAAATGATTGAATAAAAAATAACTTTTTATTCATCAATAAGAAAATTTAAAATGATGAATAATTTTTTATTTTTTATTTTGATTTGTTTCATTTCAAAATGACTCAACCCTTCTACGAACTAAGTGTATTATATGCATATATATTCTGCTCCCTGGGAACTGCAATCTAAGCAAAACAGAATAAGTTGTTGGAAATGCAACTTAAGCATAAATAAATCGTGGGAATAATTTGTGTGCAAGCAAAGGCTTGTGGTGAGCATTTAGTCGGCTTTAAACTGAAATAGAATAAGCTTCTACGAGAGTATACTATCGTAGCGCGAGTCAGAATATATGTTTGTACAAATGAAGGAATATATATGTATAGTCAATGAATCTCAGGCCATAGCAAAACGAGCCGCAATATACATATTTATGTACAAATGAATGAATCTCAAGGCATGCTACCCACCAACACGGTGACCATATAAATCAAGCGAGTGGTGTATCTCATTCTACGACACCAAAGCCACCCCCAGCGGTTTAGGGAGCTTAGATTAAACCCACGGTAAGTATGCCTGTCGCAAGAGGTGTTTAAAATACCAAATTGATTCAAGGGGTTGCCAGCGCAATATATAGCTTCTCCGACCCAATTGTCAACCTCGCCTACACCTGACGAATCCTGCTTCATTAACAGCCGAGGCTCTGGCGACCCCGAACTCCTTATGGATCTAGGGGGTGGGTGGGCGTTATGGCCTAGAATATTTCATGTGGTCATACTAAATCGTTGCCGAGATGGTCGGCTCGTACCTTTATGGTGCTTGTTGCCGGAACGTACGGGATCTGCACTCGAAAAATTATCATCAACAATCGCGTATGCTCGTTGAGGCCATCGGCATCCCACCGACATTCCTGACGTCCAGGTCCACCAACGCCAACATTGCCCGATAACGAAAAATATAATCAAAATACTTGTACAAAAAAGGATGAACGTGAGAAGACCAAAAAAGGTTTGTTCATAAGACGAAATCATTTCAATCTTATGTTGTGGTTTCGATTCGATCGCCCTTTGTTTCGGCACCAAAAATGTTGGATGGTTGATCAATGATAATTTACCAAGAAAGCGAAGCCACAACTTATACGCCAACATTTAAAGTTCAAATAGTAATGTTCTTATAATTCTTCTTTGTTGCATGACATTAACTGAGAGTCCAAAATTAAAAAGAGTAAAATAAAATAGGGTCTAACTTTGCACTGTCATAAAATATAAAAACGAAACTTTTGAAATATAAAATTATTATGATTTTATTTCACTCTTGTATAAAAAATATAGAAGAAGGAAAGTAATAATATTAAATTTGCGCGACGGCGGGCGGTCGATTACTTTGGGCAAGGCGAAAATATAGGACGATGCGAGGTCGATGGCAGCTTTAAGTCAATTGATTGATGGTTGTGAGTGCGTTGGTGGTTGCAATCACAGCTGGGCTGCGCTGCTTGCGCTTGGCCGCACTGGCTGGGTGATGCCAGATGGAGGGTTACGGATTTAGTCCGCAAATTGGATCATGTCTTCAACACTTGTCGTTGACCACAGAGGCGACACTTTAGTCCCTCAGTTGTTCTGCGGGTCCTGTAAAGACAAGAAAAGTTATTCTGCGGGTCCTGTAAAGAAAAGAAGATAAAAATACGTGTTCATCAAAAAATGGGTTAGAAAAATACGTTGGTGAGAGTAGCTTATATATCAGTCCAGAATGCTGGGAGCATGAAAGCAGAGGGTACCAGAGTTAGGCCTAGCACTACTAGGCAGTTGGTAGAACGCACAGTTCGTCGGGCTATTATTCCGTTTTTGGGTATTGAGTTCAACAACTCGAACATGATTATCGGATCAAGGGTGTAACGTGATTACATTCCACAAAAGCCATTCGTTCGGGGGTTGTAAATAATCCTTTACCACGACTAAACCTTCAACTAGAATATTGCGTTGGGGGCATTTCTATTTGTAGCGCTTGTGTAGCTCATTGAGTTACTCGTTCTTCCATCGTGTGCTGAACTGGTGGTGAAGCACTTTCAGTTTCTGCCATTTATTGACCATGGTGAGATGCTCTGAAGTTGACTCCGGTAATGATAAGAGTGGAGCGCCACGTAGGAAATTACCTGCGGTTCGGAGTAGGGGATCGTGTGTTGCATATATCTCTGCGACGTCTGTAGCGACATCCTTGAGGATTGTGGTGAATTCCTTTTGTAACTATAGTATGTCGTGGAATTCTTTCTACGTTCACTTCATTCAATTGTCCAATACATACATACATACTTGTAGCCCACACATGTAGCCAAATATTAATACCCAAAATAGCCACTTGAGCTCAGCATGCATTTATGCATAATTGCACATATGATTCCCTTTTGCTTACGTTTGCCAATTTTGTTTGACCTCAGAAGCGAACAACACAAATTTGTCCTTTTAATACTATATGGCGATCCTGCCAGCTTGATCGAAAAAAGAAGCAAAAGTGCTAGTAAAAAAGCAAATTTTTAAATGATCAATCTTTTTCAATAAGAACAGGAACAAATGCATAAAAAGGAGTGGAATATTATTATTGAAATTTGGACTGGCAGCGGTGGAAAAATATTTTTGCGCAAGGCAATGTCATCTACAAAGAGCTTGGACGCATAATAAAGTGGGATACACAAAATTTTGACTGGCAGCAAGAACAAGACTGGAAGCAAGCAGATTAGAAGTAGCTAAAATAAAATTTTAATATAAAACTGGTTTAAATTAACAGTTGCTCAAACAAAAGCAGACATTTTTGATTTCTGCTTAACACAATTTTTTTCCTTCCCCAAATAAATAAATATTAACTTTAAAACAAAATTAATGTTTAGTTAAAATTTATGATAACAGGCTTTTCTGATCTTAGTCGAGTGTGCAAAGAAAAATAAATTATTCCACTATTTTCCCAACGTTTCGCTAATCTTTGTTAGCATCTTCAGGGGAGTATTTATTTAAAAAAATGCCTGCCACAAACAAAAAGGTTAAATTAAATCACTTGTCAACATATGCTGTGATAACGGTGTGCTGATCTTTTTTTGATGTCAGCTTCATGTTCTCCAGTCTAACAACTAAGGCTCGCTTTTTTGTGCCAATATATATTTTATCACATTTTTCATTTTCTCTTCCTTTGCATTTCATCTCGTATATAATATTTAATTACATTAAATCTAGGCTTTATAAGAGGTTCAAGAAATCTGGAGCATCTGCAGACCTCTCTAAATATCTAATAGCTCGTTCTAAATTTCACCGTCTTAATCAGCTTCGTTATAAAAATTACTTGAGTTGTTGTAAAGCCCAATTTTTTAGAAATCCAAAAAAGTTTTACAGTTTCGTAAATTCAAAGCGGAAAACTTCTGGGTATCCTTCCTCATTAACCTTTGGAGGGAAAAAAGCTTGCACTGATGACGACGTTGCTGAACTATTTTCTGAGTTCTTTAAGTCCACGTATTCATCCAGTGGTTTTCATTCCGGTCAATATCCTTATCACTTAGATAGCTCAAATTACATTAGGAATCCTGCTATTGATGGTAATATTGTTCTTCAGAGTCTTCAATCTTTGAAGCCCACCTTTTCTCCGGGACCGGACGGTGTTCCTAGTTGCGTGCTTGGGTACTGCGCCGAATAAATGTATGAGCCTATTTTAAAATTATTTGAGCTATCTCTGGGATCTGCGTCATTCCCGGCACTTTGGAAACATTCTTTTATTATACCCCTGCATAAAAAAGGTAGTAGGTCAAAAGTTGAAAACTACAGGGGTATTGCTAAACTTTCAGTCATTCCTAAAGTCTTTGAACAGATTGTCACCAGTCAACTGCAATATCAGTGTTATAGTCTTTTATCTGCATGCCAACACGGTTTTATTCGTCAAAGGTCAACCACTACAAATTTGCTTGTATTCACCTTTATAGTTATGGAAGGATTTTTAGCGAACAAGAAAACGGATGTCATCTACACGGACTTCAGCAAAGCATTTGATACCGTCAACCATGAGTTGCTTATTCATAAGCTTGATTTACTGGGCTTTCCGTTTCGCCTATTAATGTGGCTGAAAAGCTATCTTTCTAACCGGACCCAAAAAGTCCTGTTCAAGTGCAATCTGTCGGAATCGTTCGGAGTTTCCTCCGGCGTACCCCAGGGAAGTCATCTAGGCCCTTTGCTCTTTGCCCTTTTCATTAATGACTTGCCACAGACAATATTATATTCCCATACTATAATGTATGCGGATGATGTAAAACTTTGCTACACTTACTGTCCTACCGATTTGAGTTCCTTGGATCTTCTTCAGGCCGACTTGGACTCGTTCCAATGTTGGTGCACAACAAATTTACTAGCTTTAAATTGCTCTAAATGTAAGCATATGACATTTCACCGAGTGAAGCCAGCATTGAAATCTTATGTAATAGATGGTACGCCTTTGGAGCGTATATCTATTGCAAATGATCTAGGTGTCCTTTTTGATCCGAAATTGAATTTTAACATGCATATTTCATCTATAGCCAACAAAGCTTTGGGTTTACTTGGATTTGTTAAAAGATGGGCTAAAGAGTTCGATGATCCGTACCTCACTAAGGTTCTTTACACATCGCTGGTTCGTCCAATACTCGAGTATTTCTCATGCGTTTGGTCCCCTGTTTCTCGAAAGCATATAAAGCGTCTTGAGTCAGTTCAAAAGCAATTTTTGATATTTGCATTGCGCGGCCTTAATTGGGACTCAAGTCTTCACCTTCCTCCATACAGAAGTAGACTTCTTCTTATTAACTTACCCACTCTGGAAAATCGGAGAATATTACTGGGGGTATTGTTCATCCATAAGCTCATTATTGGAGAAATTGATCCCGCGGACCTCCTCAGCCGCTTGTTTTTTGCGGTTCCCCCTAGAGTATCCAGACACTACGTTCCTTTCTATTTACCCCTTTGTCGACGAAACTTTGCTAAAAATAATCCTCTTCATTACATCTTCTGCACTACAATGACTTGTATAGCTGCATCAGTCTTGAATGTACTTTTGCCACTATACGTAATGCAATACTTGCCTATATAATTTAAGAGATGCAAGCTAATTTAATTTGCCGGCATTTTATTCCTTCGATAAAAAACAGGAACTATTTCGCTTAAGGATGGAGGAACATTTATCAATATGTATCATTAAGAAGGAACAAGATAGTACTGTGTTGATTGGAATCTGGTGCATTCCAACAACGTAAAAAAAACATGCTTTTTCATGAGTCACTGACCGGAATCGTATGCATTCCGGCAGTATAATCTTATGGGTCAGGCATCGAGCTGATTGGAATCCGGTGCATTCCAACAACACAGGTCATGTTACTTTTTTATGCCTTGTGATGGCGTATCCTCATTACACTACTCTTAGCACTTCCGGATTCCCATGACATGCTGATTGGAATCTTGTTGCATTCCAACAGGGAGATTGGAATCCACTGCATTCCGATATCATGCTGAGCGGAATCTGATGCATTCCGCCAGTATAAGATTTCGGCATAAGATCTTATTTCTACTCATATATCTTATTATTATTATATTTTGAAATTAAATAGTAATGTTCATTAATATTTCTTTGTTTGTAATATAACATTGTTGAAATCTCGATATATCTTAAATTTTATCTTTTGAGTTGTATATTTATATATCTTTTATATTATGCAGTCGACCATAGTTTGTCGTCGACTTTAAATAATAAATAAATAAATAAATAAATAAATATAACGTTGTTGTGTTGTTGAAGCTGTTTAGGATGTTTTGTTATGGTGTATATTGTAGAGACAGTATGGTTTAATTTGTAAGCAAGTGTTGTGTGTTGTGTTGTTGCTATAAGGCAACAAAACCGTGGCAATGTATAAAAGTGAGTACATGGATTAAATGAAACAACTTATTGAGGACAAAAAAACATACAGAATAGAAAGAAACGACCCGACAAAGTCTCTCCAAAAGAAAAACAACAAAATAGTAGATGATCTATACAAAAGTAAACATATGAACATTAAGGAAAAGCAACAAATTGCATGTTCAGCGGCAGCAGCACCGAGAATATATGGGTTGCCAAAAATTCATAATCCAGAAGTTCCGTTGCGTCCTATGCTGTCCTCATTCATGGTCCCCTGTTATAAATTATCCAAATACATTGGAGAGATTCTAAAGACATTAATTTCGGATAAATATAATGTTGAAAACTCATTTAACCTCAAAGATAGGTTGTCTGAAATATGTGTATGTGATGAAGATATTTTAGTGTCATCTGACGTCGTTTCATTATTTAAAACATGCTAACGACTTTAGCTTCTAAAATAATTTCGAACAAATGGGACGAAATACAAGCCAATTCTAGTATTCCTAAAACAAATTTCAAGATATGTTAGACTTCTGCATAAAGCAAAGCAACTATTTTATATTTGATGGGGATTTGTATACACAAACCTTTGGAATGCCCATGGGCAATCCAATTTCTCCCACCATAGTGGATATTGTCATGGACAACCTATTGGACAATACGATTCTAAAGCTCAAGCAAGAACGCAACATAGATATAAAATTTATATGCAAATATTTGGACGAAATTTTCGCTGTAATTTAACGTAACGATGCAACCAAAATTCTGGAAACTTTAAATAAATACCTTGACAAATTAAAATTTACTATGGAAATGGAAGTTAACTCCAAAATTCCATACTTTGACGTATGCATTCACAGGGAAAATCAAAATCTCCTACTTGACTGGTATATTAAACCTACATCTTCTGGACGACTAATAAATAATTTATCATCACAACCCACAAAATATAAGATCAACACAGCCAAAAACTTAACACACAAGATACTGACCATAAGCCACGAAAGATTCCACGACGCAAACAAAGACAAAATATATAGAATTCTAAGAGAAACCAATTACCCAATAAATTTAATACGCGAACATATAGACCAGTAGATCATGAAAAACAACAACCAACCCAATAAAAGGACAAGTACAGAAGTACAAACAAAAACGAAATTCTACAGCGTTACATACATTCCAAAATTGACATAAAATATTCATCACAATACAGCAACAACACAACACACAATACTTGCTTACAAATCAAACCACACTGTCTCTACAATATACACAATAACAAAACATCCTATACAGCAGACTTCGGCGTTTCATAGATCAATTGATCAGACAAACAGGCTACTCTCTTCACACAGACAGGTTGCGCTCTTTGCTTGCCAAATGATTTAGTCGTCGCTGAACAAGTGGCGTAGCAACATCGTGCGTGGCTATCGCATGTTTGCGCAGCGAATGTTCAAAATATGCATGGACTTACGTATAAGTTTGTTCGCTTTGCATATTGCGCATCAAAAAAATATAAATGTTTTGCTAGTTGCTGTCTAACAAGTGACTGGCACGAAAACCAATTGGTTTGCGCGATCAATGTGCTCTCACTTACCTATACACATGCATTTACAAATTTGCCGAGCCTTGCTATACAGCATAGATGAGCAAAGCTGACTCACATGAGCAGTATGCTCAGCAGACGCATTCTTACGCTCATAGCGGAATGATACAAGGTGGCAGCATGGTGACATACCTAATAAAAATTCCTTGTACTTTGTTTTTGTAAATTCGATGGACAAATGTCAAAGTCGTACTGCAGCGGAAGTTGATGTATCAAATCAAATAAAAATAGTTTATAATCAGCTGTTCCATGCTGCCATCTTGTATCGTTGCGCCATGCTTACGCTCTTCATTTCGGTCACTGTTGAGAGCGAAAAAATAATTGCGCCACAGTGGCGCAAAAAAAAAAACCTTTCATATCAGTCGTTTCACAGACAGCAACGAGGTAACAAGCCAGTCACTTAGTTGTTTACATTTAATGAGTTAGCAATTTTTCCGCGATTAAAAATGAATGACAAACACTTTTTTTGAAGATGCCTTTGGTAACGCACAATGTCTCTTGTGTTACGCTCCTATAAAGGGGACCTGGCAATATAATTTTAAAAGACATTATAATTATTTTCATAAAGATTTTGATAAATATTAGGGTGTAAGAGAGAGATGATATTTAAAAAAAAATGGAAATTTTGCAAAAGTATAAGGTGTGGATTTCCCAAGTTGAAAAAGAAGGCCAGAAAAATTATAGAAATGCAGAAACTGAATTTAAAAAGGATCTGACAAACATTATTATTTTAAGCATTGTTAGGCAGGGAAGACCTTTTGTAGACGGAATATTTATCAAAGAAATGTTTGTAAAAATGTTACAAAAACTTAGCAGACCACTCAAAATTTTCTTTGAAAAAATGCCTCTATCATCCAGAATTATAAGACGAAATGTAGACCAAATATGCACATCTATTGAAATAGCAATAAAAAAAAGAGTTCATGACTGCACATTTTTTCCATATGCTTGGATGAAAGTACTGATATAAACGACTTATGTCAAATGGTAATTTGTGTTCGATGTGTACATTCCAACAACGAAATTTTCGAATCAATGTTTTCTTTAGAAACTTTTTATGGAAATGTATCTGGTAAATTGATATTTGACACAGTTTGCCAAAAAGTTATTTCTGAGGTGGACGTTAGCAAGTTTGCTGGCGTATGTATTAGGTCGGGTCGATTTAAAAATCGCTCATTGCTCTATGGAAATCGTGTTATAGGGATCAAAATAAGAAACTTTGCCGAAGGAATCATACCTCTAAAACGAATTCTGATGTCCCCAAATTTGGGTCGAACTTTTGGGTAGGGGCAAATTTTGAAAAATCCCATTTAGAGTGCTCCAATAGAGTCCAAATGTATGACCGACCCCCACTAACTTTGGAGGCCCAACCCACCGATGCCAGTGGCACACCCTCTGGAACCCCCCTGGGGTATCACCATACAAACATTTCAAAAAATCGCCGGTTTTGCACTTTACATGAAAAAATCAGCTAAATGGCTATGTGGTAATAAGGCCAATTGACCTTATAGCCGTTGACCTTATGTCACCACACCATCACATTAAAGCATTGTCATCAAGCCTTGATAGGTGTGCAAAGTTGCAATCAAACTTATCGCCATTCAAAGTGGTGATAAGGCCAATTGACCTTATGGCCGTTGACCTTATGTCACCACACCATCACATTAATGCATTGTCATCGGTCCTTGATACGTATGCAAAGTTTCAAATTAATCAGACTTCTAGAAACCGGTGAAAATTAAGCTCAAAAATTCCGTTACATACAGGCCAAGCTAATAAAAGCGTGCTAAAAATGAATTTAACTTAGGAATAGAAAAGAAATTTAAAAAAATTATTAGAAATTAGCGTTTTTACAACCCTTTTAAAACCAAGGCATCACTGTGATGCATTTGCATGTCGTATACATAGTTGTGTAGGGTTTTTATTCAACCGTTTTAAAAAATGAAGTTATCACTGTGACACAATTGCAGATCGTAAAACTGCTTGTGTTGTTTTTTTAGGCCACCACAAGACACAGCAGGTAGAATTGAAATTACCATTTCGTTCTTATTACCTCGTCTCGTAGACCATATATAACGCAACAGTTTTTGTGAATGCATTAAGTCGTTGTGAAGAACTCAAAGTGTGAAGTGCTACTTTCAGATAAAAAACTATTTCAAAAAAAATAATAAGTGAAGTGACCACTCCAAATCAAAAAGTTTACAATGAATCCCATATCCTCTACACCACAAGATGTAGCAACTACATCAAGAACTATCGAAAACCTAATGAGTCATATACCCAAGCATGATGTTACTGTTTTTGGTGTGTCTACTGATTTAACTGATCTTAATTTACCAACCCATCTGGATATATTGAGATATTAGTTTTACTTAAGCGAACGTGCTAAAACAGAACAAAAAAAGTTTTCCCATAAATCATTCAATATTCAAGTAAAAGATAAGTTGATTGGAATTTGGGAAAAACTTGGTATGGAAATAATGCTGAAAAAAGTGTATTTAATAAATTGAATAAATTGCTTGACAAGTATCAAGAGCAACTCAAGAGAAGAAACGATAGATAAAGTTGATGAGAAGTATCATACTAGGATGGTAAAAGAACCTCATCCTGTTATTTTGAGAGAACCCAATTCTGAAGTGATTGGTTACGTAAGACTGGAACATCATGCTTGGGTATATGACTCATAGGGTTTTCGATAGTTGTTGATGTAGTTGCTTCATCTTGCGGTGTAGAGGTTGGTGGATTCATTGTCAACTTTTTGATTTGGAATGGTCACTTCACTTATTATTTTTGGTGAAATATTTTTTTATCTGAAATTAGCACTTCACACTTTGAGTTCTTCACAACGACTTAATGCATTCACAAAAACTGTTGCGTTATATATGGTCTACGAGACGAGGTAATAAGAATGAAATGGTAATTTCAATTCTACCTGCTGTGTCTTGTGGTGGCTTAAAAAAACAACACAAGCAGTTTTACGATCTGCAATTATGTCACAGTGATACCTTCATTTTTTAAAACGGTTGAATAAAAAACCCACACAACACAACAACATGTTTACGACATGCAAATGCATCACAGTGATGCCTTGGTTTTAAAAGGGTTGTAAAAACGCTAATTTCTAATAATTTTTTTTAATTTCTTTTCTATTACTAAGTTAAATACATTTTTAGCACGCTTTTATTAGCTTGGCTTGTATGTAACGGAATTTTTTGTAATTTGAATTTTCACCGGTTTCTAGAAGTCTGATTAATTTGAAACTTTGCATACGTATCAAGGAACGATGACAATACATTAATGTGATGGTGTGGTGACATAAGGTCAACGGCCATAAGGTCAATTGGCCTTATTACCACATAGCCATTTAGCTGATTTTTTCATGTAGAGTGCGAAACCGGCGATTGTTTGAAATGTTTGTATGGTGAACCCCCAGGGGGGTTCCAGGGGGTGTGCCACGGGCATCGGTGGGTCGGGCCTCCAAAGTTAGTGGGGGTCGGTCATACATTTGGACTCGATTGGAGCACTCTAAATGGGATTTTTCAAAATTTGCCCCTACCCAAAAGTTCGACCCAAATTGGGGGACATCAGAATTCGTTTTAGAGGTATCATTCCTTCGGCAGTTTCTTATTTTGATCCCTATGATTTTCACAGAGCAATGGGCGATTTTTTTGCTTCCCCACAAATCGGCCCGGCCTGGTATGTATGGATGGGGCCAACGTAATGATTGGTAAAACGGAAGGTTTCGTAGGGCAGTTGGAAAAGTATAATATTAAGCTTAATTCTTTTCATTGCATAATACACCAGCTCTCTCTTGCTTCCAAATTTTTGAGCACTCTTCCCTATACGAAAACTGTACAGCAAATAATTAACACAATTAGAGGAGGGCATCATTCACTTGCCTACGGAAATTTAAGGAGTTTTTAAAAAGTACAAGGGCTAAATATAATGACCTTAAAATGTTCACCGAAGTACGGTGGTTAAGACGGGGTGATTGTATAAACAGATTATTTGCTCTAAGGAATGAAGTGCTACAGTTTTTAAAACAGGAGAAATTGGCTGGAAGAAATGACTTTTTACAGGACAAAGAATTCATTTTTCATTCTGAATTTCTTTCTGATAGAAGTAATTATTTAATTGAGCTTAATTTGAAATTAAAAGGAAAGGAAAAAACTTTACCAACTTTCGTTTATGAAGCCCTTCAGTTTCAAACTATTCTGTTTTTACTGTAGTCTGAAATAAAATCTGGGGATTATTCAAGTTTTCCTCAAACGTTTGGTCAACAATACTAATGTTTCAGAAGTAAAAAATAGGAACGCTGAATTATTGGAATTTTTTTAAAAGATTTGAAGACTTCCAAAAAATACAACATTTCATTGACATATTTGAAAATCCTTTAACATGTGACATAAGCCAATGTGGGTTTGAAATACAATCAGAAATAATAATTCTTAGGAGTGAAATATAATTTATTGATATAAATGATATTACCGGGTTCTGGAGGAACTTAGATAGCTCATTTTATCCTCAACTCAAAGAAGTTTCGTAAAAAATTTTATAATTTTTTCCTTCAACTTTCTTTTGTGAACACATTTTTCTGATATGAAATCAAAACACGGTTTCGTTTTAACAAAAAACCTTAGAGTAGGCCAAACTAGTTCATTTTTATTTACATAAAAATCTTATTTTAATACTGAATTTCTCCAGAACTCGGTTATATAAATTTTCTCGTATAATCAGTAATTAATATTTGTAAATTTTATTTTTTATTTATTAAGTTTTGTTTTTATTAAATTATTAAGCAGAAAAGCTGAAAAAAATTAAACATACCGGCTGACATTACAGTTATTTCCATCTCGCCTACAATTAGGCTACGACGGCGTGTGGGATTCGAAATTTGATGACTTAGTTTGATTATTAGCTCGGGAGAATGTAATTTCTAATTTAAAAATACAAAGAAATCTGATGAAATCTTTAATAAAGTATAATAATTTAATAAAAACAACTACATAACTCATAAAAATTTACAAACGTATAAGATGAAAAGACGATAAAAATTAAAGGTCAGTCCTAAAAGTTAGAAAAAAAACATAGCTGGGGTTTCCATTTTTTTTATTAAGCACATTTCCTTTTTCACACCACTGTAGCGCAATTACTCCCCCGTTTACCAATACACCCTCACGTTTCAATTTGCCCACCTATGCTATACAGCTTCAACAACACAACAACGTTATATATGAGATAAATTGCAAAGGAAGAGAAAATGAAAAATGCGATAAAATATATATTGGCATAACAAAGCGAGCCTTAGCTGTTAGACTGGGAGAACATGAAGCTGACAGGAAAAAACAAAAGACCAGCACAGCGTTGTCACAGCATATGTTGACAAGTGGTCATACAGCTGATTTTAAAAACGCGAAAATTATTGACAAAGAAAAGAGAGAAACATCAAGATACACATTGGAAAGCCTGAGGATAATGGAAAGGCGAGAAAAGGCAATGAACAAACGTGAAGACACAGAGAATATTGCTGCAGCTAACATAGCATGTTTAGAAAAATAAGAATATTTAGTACTGCCGAGAGTACCATGATAGTTAGATGGTACTGATTACAGTTGATATATGTAATGTATATGTTTAAGTGACTAATGTTGTTGTTGTTGTTTTATATTCATATTTTCCATACAAAAATGCAATAGTGTAAGTGTTTCTTGTTAATTTTATTTATACAACTATATGTTAATTTAAACTTTCTGTTTGTGGCAGGGATTTTTTTTAAATAAATACTCCCCTGAAGATGCTAACAAAGATTAGCGAAACGTTGGGAAAATAGTGGAATAATTAAGTTTTATTTGCACACCCGACTCAGATCAGAAAAGTTTGTTATCATACATTTTAATTAAAAAAGAACTGATCGGAATATACAATTAATTAATGTTTATAATAAAATAAGAAAATTAAAAAAAAATTTTATTGTTAATAGAGTAAATTGGAATGCCTAGGTCATATTAAAAAAATCTCTTTAATTGGGACGAAAATGCTACCTTAGAAATAGAAGAAAAAATAATAAAGAAATTTTGGAAAACAATTGGCATGAATAGGGAACATGATGACATAAAAAATCCAACAACTAAGGACATAGAAACTACGACGATGATAAGAATGGTTTTCCCAAATGGAGAATAAAATAAAATAACTATTTAATTTAGGTGCACCATATTGAATGTAAAAAAGGAAGAAAATATGGCCATGATGAAATTTTAAAAATAGAAATAAGCAAATAAATAAATAAAAAAAAAAATTTAAAAACAAATTTTAAATAGTATATTTAACAAGTAAGGAAGGTTAAGTTCGGGTGTAACCGAACATTACATACTCAGTTGAGAGCTATGGTGACAACATAAGGGAAAATAACCATGTAGGAAAATGAACCGAGGGAAACCCTGGAATGTGTTTGTATGACATGTGTATCAAATGAAAGGCATTAAAGAGTATTTTATGAGGGAGTGGGCCATAGTTCTATAGGTGGACGCCATTTAGGGATATAGCCATAAAGGTGGATCAGGGTTGACTCTAGAATGCGTTTGTACGATATGGGTATCAAATGAAAGGTATTAATGAGTATTTTAAAAGGGCGTGGACCTAAGTTCTATAGATGGACGCCTTTTCGAGATATCGCCTTAAAGATGGACCAGGGGTTACTCTAGAATGCGTTTGTACGATATGGGTATCAAGTGAAAGGTGTTAATGAGCATTTTAAAAGGGATTAATCGTTAGTTCCATAGGTGGACGCCGTTTCGAGATATCGCCATAAAGGTGGACCAGGGGTGATCCTAGAATTTGTTTGCACAATATGGGCATCAAACGAAAGGTGTTAATGAGTAGTTTAAAAGGGAGTGGGCCTTAGTTCTATAGGTGGACGCTGTTTCGAGATATCACCATAAAGGTGGGCCAGGGGTGACTCTAGAATTCGTTTGTGCAATATGGGTATCAAACGAAAGGAGTTAATGAGTATTTTAAGAGGGAGTGGGCCTTAGTTCTATAGGTGGACGCATTTTCGAGGTATCGCAATAAAGGTGGACCAGGGGTGACTCTAGACTTTGTTTGTACGATATGGGTATCAAATGAAAGGTGTTAATGAGTATTTTTAAAAGGGAGTGGGCCTTCGTTTTATAGCTGTTCGCCTTTTCGAGATATCGCCATAAAGGTGGACCAGGGGTGACTCTAGACTTTGTTTGTACGATATGGGTATCAAATGAAAGGTGTTAATGAGTATTTTTAAAAGGGAGTGGGCCTTCGTTCTATAGGTGTTCGCCTTTTCGAAATATCGCCATAAAGGTGGACCAGGGGTAACTCTAGAATAAGTTTGTACGATATGGGTATCAAATTAAAGGTATTAATGAGAGTTTTGAAAGGGAGTGGTGGTAGTTGTATATGTTAAGGCGTTTTCCAGATATCGACCAAAATGTGGACCAGGGTGACCCAGAACATTATCTGTTGGATACCGCTAATTTATTTATATATGTAATACCTGCCAAGATTTTAAGGGTTTTTTATTTCGCCCTGCAGAACTTTTTCATTTTCTTCTACTTAGTATGGTAGGTGTCACAACCATTTTATAAAGTTTTTTCTAAAGTTATATTTCGCGTCAATAAAACAATCCAATTACCTTACCATATTTCATCCCTTTTTTCGTATTTGGTATAGAATTATGGCATTTTTTTCATTTTTCGTAATTTTCGATATCGAAAAAGTATGCGTGGTCATAGTCGGATTTCGTTCATTTTTCACACCAAGATAAAGTGAGTTCAGATAAGTACGTGAACTGAGTTTAGTAAAGATATATCGATTTTTGCTCAAGTTATCGTGTTAACGGCCACGCGGAAGGACAGACGGACGACTGTGTATAAAAACTGGGCGTGACATCAACCGATTTCGCCCATTTTCACAGAAAACAGTTAACGCCAAAAAATCTATGTCCCTACCAAATTTCAAAAGGATTGGTTAATTTTTGTTCGACTTATGGCGTTAAAAGTATCCTAGACAAATTAAATGAAAAAGGGCGGAACCACGCCCATTTTTTAATTTTCTTTTATTTTTGTATTTTGTTGCACCATATCATTACTGGAGTTGAATCTTGACATAATTTACTTATATACTGTAAAGATATTAATTTTTTTGTTAAAATTTTACTTTAAAAAAAATTTTTTTTAAAAGTGGGCGTGGTCCTTCTCCGATTTTGCTAATTTTTATTAAGCGTACATATAGTAATAAGAGTAACGTTCCTGCCAAATTTCATCATGATATCTTCAACGACTGCCAAATTACAGCTTGCAAAAGTTTTAAATTACCTTCTTTTAAAAGTGGGCGGTGCCACGCCCATTGTCCAAAATTTTACTAATTTTCTATTTTGCGTCATAAGTTCAACTCATCTACCAAGTTTCGTCGCTTTATCGGTCTTTTGTAATGAATTATCGCACTTTTTCGGTTTTTCGAAATTTTCGATATCGAAAAAGTGGGCGTGGTTATAGTCCGATATCGTTCATTTTAAATAGCGATCTGAGATGAGTGCTCAGGAACCTACATACCAAATTTCATCAAGATACCTCAAAATTTACTCAAGTTATCGTGTTAACGGACGGACGGACGGACGGACGGACGGACGGACATGGCTCAATCAAATTTTTTTTCGATCCTGATTATTTTGATATATGGAAGTCTATATCTATCTCGATTCCTTTATATATGTACAACCAACCGTTATCCAATCAAACTTAATATACTCTGTGAGCTCTGCTCAACTGAGTATAATTAATACACTGAGGGAAAACCCAAAGGTAAAACTTACTATAACGAGGTTAATTCTACGATAAACAGCTATGATATTCAACCAAAGCTGTAATTTGTTAAATCAACTATGGAAGAGTCATTTTTAAACGGTTTTATTTAGCTTGACTTGACAGGCTGGTTGGTTGGCTGGCTGGCACGAATTTTGTAATTGAAATTTAGGTAACTGCCCGATAAGCTACAAGCTTGAAACTTGGGATATAGTTCAGAACCCGATAACAATGTAATAATAAGAAATAAAATAATAAAAAAAAATTTTTTTAAGTTAAACGGTTTTATTGAAAACAATACTTACATGAAATAATAATAATACGAAAAGCTAGAAAATAATTAGGTAAGTCCTAGGTACTAGTCATCACACTCCTTATCAATCTAGGGCGTTGATCAGACAAATAAAAGCGTTGGGCGCGTGAAATTTCTAAAAATGTGTGGCGTAGCCTAACCTGATTAAGGTTCAGTTGGTTTTACTGATGACTATCAATAGAAATATGACGCGTCCAACGCTTTTATTTAATTGTCTGATCAACGCCCTAGATTGATAAGGAGTGTGATGACTAGTACCTAGGACCTACCTAATTATTTTCTAGCTTTTCGTATTATTATTATTTCATGTAAGTATTGTTTTCAATAAAACCGTTTAACTTAAAATTTTTTTTTTTAATTATTTTATTTTCAAGTTTTTAGTCTTTATTTAATTGCCTATTATTTCTCATTCTATTTAGTTCATTTAGTGACTCATTATTACAAGGACGCTTTCCTGACAATTTGTTACAACCTAAGTCCTCAATACATAATCCTTCCAAAGACTTTACTCGACTCTGCGCCACGTATGCTTGTCCCTCCTCCAACTCCAAAATATTTTGATGTCACTTCTACTGGACTGTATGCAATATTTGTTCCAAATATGAGCCAAATCGGGCATCATAGGTCGCTTTCTATTCATGTATGTATTATGCGTTCCAAATATGAAGGAAATCAAATCGGACCACAAATACGATTTTTGTGAATAGATATCTCGATCCATGCGCCACCTAGCGGCGATTTTTTTCACAGGTCGATTTTCATTCTTGCATGTATTATGTGTTCCAATCATGAGCGAAATCGTACCACAAATGCGAATTTTACGAATATCTCGATCCATGCGCCACCTAGCGGCGATTTTTTTTTTACAGGTCGATTTTTATTCTTGCGTGTATTATGTGTTCCTAATATGAGCCAAATCGGACCACAAATGCGAATTTTGCGAATATCTCGATCCATGCGCCACCTAGCGGCGATTTTTTTTTTATTATTGCATTGTCATCGGGTTCTGAACTATATTCCAAGTTTCAAGCTTGTAGCTTATCGGGAAGTTACTTAAATTTCAATTACAAGATTCGTTCACAACGGCCGTGTGGCCTGCCTGTCAACTCAATCGAAATAAAACCGTTTAAAAAATCGCCGCTAGGTGGCGCAAGGATCGAGATATTCCCAAAAAATCGTATTTGTGGTCCGATTTGGCTCATATTTGGAACACATAATACATACAAGAATATAAAGCGGCCTATGAAAAAAAAAACGCCGCTAGATGGCGCAGGGATCGAGATATTCACAAAAATCGTATTTGTGGGCCGATTTGGTTCATATTTGGTACGCATAATAAATACGTGAATAGAAAGCGATCTATGAAAAAAAAATCGCTGCTAAGTGGCGCAAGAATCGATATATTCAAAAAAATCGTATTTGTGGGCCGTTTTGGTTCATATTTGGAACACATAATAAATACATGAATAGAAAGCGATTTGTAAAAAAAAAATCACCGCTAATCGTATTTGTGGTCCGATTTGGCTCATATTTGGAACACATAATACATACTGTTACGAATTTACTGCAATTCCCCTTATTTGCAATCTTCTGCTAACGTTCGTATCGCTAAACTGTTGAACAAATAACTCCAATATTGAATAATGGAAAAATGGCCTTTATTAAAGTACTTCACAATAACACTTATACTTTGCAACAAGCTGGCTTAATAACCAAACTGACTGATTGATAGCTTAAATGAAACTGATTACTCGCCTCCACTGTTGTCGCGCTTTTATACTGTCCGACCTCCTTGTTGCATATTTCTAGGCTTTTCTAATTCCAGAACTTACTAGTCTATATATATAAAAAGAAGTGTACATATTGATTGTCACTCCATAACTCGAGAACGGATAGAAAGATTACCATGAAATTTTTAGGAAAGATACAGGAAGGAGAAATGATGGTTAGTTGATTTTGAAATCCCAAATCGGTTTAGCCATTCTTGAGTTATGATTTTTTTTAGAAAAAATTCAAATATGTATATAAAAGAAAGTGGTGTTAGTTACACTACGCATACCTCAAGAACGGATGAACCGATTTGGCTGAAAATTGGTGGAGGGTAGCTCAGAACCAGAAAGCAGACATGGGATACTTTTTATCCCGTTCTGGGTAGGGTCTTGGGATCAAAACGTGGACCTGGGTAATCCTGGGATATGTTTGTAGAGTATGGGTGTCAAATGGAAGCTGGTTATGAGTACTTTGATACTGGGTATTTTTCGTACCCCTGGGTAACTAGGGTCTCGAGAGATAGGCCAAAACGTGGACCGGGCCCCCTAGAATGTGTTTATATAATAGGGATATCAAATGAAATCTGTTGATGAGTGCTTTAGTACAGGGTAGTTTTCATACCTATTAGTGACCAGGGTCTCGATATATAGGCCAAAAAGTGTACCCGGGCACCCCTAGAATGTGTTTATACAATATGGATATCAAATGAAAGCTGGTGATGAGTGCTTTAGTACAGGGTAGTTTTCATACCTATTGGTGACTAGGGTCTCGAGATATAGGCAGAAACGTGGATAAGGGTAACACTAGGATGTGTTTTTAAATTATGAATATAAAATTGAAGCTGTTGATGTGTGCTTTAATACAGAGTAGGTTTTATGCCGCTGGGTGACTAGGGTCTCGAGATATAGGCCAAAATGTGGACCCGGATACACCTAGAATGTGTTTTTACATTATGGGTATCAAATTGAAGCTGTTGATGTGTGCTTTAGTACAGAGTAAGTTTTACACCGCTGAGTGACTAGGGTCTCGAGATATAGACCAAAACATGGACCCGGATACCCCTAGAATGTGTGTTTATTATGGATATCAAATGAAAGCTGTTGCTGAGTGCTTTAAAGTAATTTTCATTGTGATATTCGATTTCGTCGCATCAACCTGGCAAAACTGATAAATATGCATGCGAAGCCGAAATAAAGACATGAATTAATAATACCCACATACCTATTTACATACGTCCTATTCGATTTGCCTGAAATTTGGTATATAAATTTGCCTATATTAGTAGTTACGATGCTTTTTTCCGGGAAGTAGACCAGAGACGGACTGGGACTGTGATTAAGACTAGGACTGGGACTGAGGCTGAGACTGAGACTCGGAGTGGGACTGGGACTGAGACTCGGAATGGGACTGGAATGAAATACATACCACCAAGAATGAGAAAAACTTGAGAGAAGAGAAAAGAGAGAAGGAAAAGACTGAGAAAGAGATAGAATGAGACGAAGATGGTGATAGATGAAGCGAAAAATGTAAGGCGTGATAACCTCCGAAGAGATCTAAGGCCGAGCTTCTCTTCCAATTTGCGTCGTGCTCCTCTTGATTTTCCCTACAAATTGGCCGGACGGGACCTACATGTTTTATGCCGACTCCGAACGGCATCTGCAAAGCAGATGAGTTTTCACTGAGAGCTTTTCATGGCAGAAATACACCCGGAGTGCTTGCCAAACACTGCCGGGGGGCGACCCCGCTTAGAAAAATTTTCTTCTAATTGAAAAATCTTATTTCTAAAATTTTGATGTTGCTTTGCCCGGGAGTTGAACCCAGGGCGTACGGTGTGATAGGCGGAGCACGCTACCATCACACCACGGTGGCGAAAAATACGGATATCAAATTGACCTATGAAGCGAGGGCAGAGTTAGACGGAAAAAGCTTATTAAAATGTATGCAGATAGACCAAAATTTTAGGGCAGAACAACGTCTGCCTGTTCTGCTAGTCAGTTAAAAATTTCTCAGCTAAAACTACAGATGTATAATTTTTATAGCTTCTCTCATACCCCATGCGCTTGTATGTGTGAGCGACACTTCCACAATCACAATTGAATACCTTTAGTAGCATTTAAGATAAGATATCTGCATGTGCTTGTGCGTTGCTTCTCCGCCGCGTGCACGCGTATGTGTAGACATAATGATTGAATTATTGATGTGAATTCACGTCACTGCTTAGCATCGGCCTAGAGATAGCGGTACCCCTTAGTGTTGCTAATATTTGCAACACTGCCCTCCACCTAAGTCTGATCGTACCGATCAGACAAATCTCCCGATTTAAACGCTGCTAGCCTCTCCAAATGAACCACTTTCATTTTGGTTCGTGGTTTGCCAATGGTTTGAATGCGGTACACTACCTCGTTGATCAGTTTTACAACTCTGTATGGGCCTTCCCAGTTACACTGAAATTTCGGGGACAAACCTTTTTTACGTTATGGGTTGTATAACAGCACCAAATCTCCTTCCTGAAAACCTTCCGAATTAATTGCTTTATCGTATCTGGCTTTCATCTTGTCACTCATAATCTTTGTTCGTTGCCTTATCAGATCATGTATTTCTCTTAGCTCTTCTTCCAAATCCCCAGCGGATTTCTTGACATTTCTCTCCGCATTGGCATCTATCCCCAACTTCAAGTCAGCTGGCAGTCTAAGGTCATTGCCAAAAATTACTTTTGCAGGGGTTTGGCCCTTTGTTTCATGCACTGCTGATCGGTAAACCATCAAGAATAATGGTATGCGGGTATCCCACTCTTTATGGTATTTGTCTACTACTTTCCTTAAGTGCTCCTCCAATGTTCTATTGAAACGTTCCACCATACCATCGGACTGAGGATGCAATGCAGTTGTCCGTGTTTTTCGAATGCCCAATGAATTACACACTTCCTGGAACACAGCTGATTCGAAATTCCTGCCTTGGTCAGAATGTAACTCCATTGGTACACCATACCTTGCAACCAAATTGTTTATAAACACTTCTGCTACTGTTTCCCCTTCTTGATTTGGGATTGGGTATACCTATGGCCATTTACTGAAATAATCCATAACCACCAGTACGTATTTTTTTCCGCGGTTGCTAGCAGGAAATGGATCTGCGACATCCATGGCGATCCTTTCAAATGGTGCACCTGAAATATACTGCTTCATCTGGCCATGACTTCGTGTTTTGGGCCCTTTCGCTCTGTTGAAACATCGCAGATGGCAATCCACTCGGTGACCGACTGACTGCAACCAAACCAATAGAATATCTGCTTAATTTTCTCGAGCGTCTTCGTGATTCCAAGATGACCTCCGCTTGGACCATTATGCAGCTCGCTGAGCACGTCAGGAATTCTTTTCTGGGAACAACTATCAGTTTCTTCTTGCATTTACCATCCTCACTCTCCCATACTCGATGAAGGCAAACGGATATCAATTCTTAACTGTTCCACTGTGCCCAATAAGACTTCACAATGGGACTCTCTGCTGACATCTCTTCTCTGTTTGGTCTTTCGTTTCGTTCGAGCCCTTGCATAACATGTGACAGATCTGTATCTTCTAGCTGACACTTCCTTAGCTCATCCTTCTTCCATTCATCTGTACATGTTATAGTCATTAGCCGGACATCTATAATGTCTTCTTTAGCCTCGGCCTTTGAACAGTGCTTGCATTCCAAACTACATGGTCTTCGTAACATTGCATCAGCATTTCCATGGGTACTACCTTTTCGATGCTCAATAGAAAAGTCATAGCTTTGTAGTCACTTGATCCACCGTGCCAATTGTTCTTCCGGATTAAGGAACTGCAGAAGCCATTTCAACGCTGCGTGATCTGTTCTGACACGGAATCGCTGGCCGTAGAGGTATTTGTGAAAATGTTTAATGCACTATACCAATGCCAACAGCCCTCTCCGCGTAACGCAGTAGCTCCTCTCTGGTTTTCCAATCGAACGGCTGTAATATGCAACTACCTTCTCCTGTCCATCGACCAGTTGTGATAAAACGCCTCCTATAGCATATCCACTCGCATCTGTATCTAGAATAAATGTTGCTCCTGGAATCGGATATGCTAACATTCGGGCATTGCACAACCGCTCCTTCAATGTTTGGAAAGCCACTTCTTGCTCCTTCTTCCATTCAGAAGCTTTATTTTTTCTTGTAAGCTCATGGAGCCTATGTGCTACGCTGGAAAAATTTGGTACAAATCGGCGGTAATATGTTCACAGCCCAAGGAAACTTCTCAATTCATGTAGGTTCTGTTGTCTTGGCCAATCCTTTAGAGCCTCTATCTTTTCGTTTGCAGTGCAGATGCCCTCTGTCGTTACCTTGTGACCCAAATAATTTACTTCCTTTTTAAACAACACACAATTTTTGGGACTTAACTTCAGACCATCGCCAGCTATTCTCTGGAAAATTTGTTCCAAGTTCTTAAGATGTTCATCAAAGTTCTTGCCCAATACGAAGATGTCGTCCAGGTACACCAAGCATGGTTTCCAAGGTAGACTTTTCAGTACCTGGTCCATGAGTCTCTCAAAATTAGGTGGTGCATTACAAAGTCCAAAAGGCATCACTGTAAATTCCCAAAGACCATCACCGGTACTGAAGGCTGTTTTCTCTTTATCTTCCTCCTTCACCTCCACTTGCCAGTAGCCGCTTTTCAAGTCCAGTGTGGAAAACCATTTCGTACCAGATAGCGAGTCCAGAGTGTCGTCAATTCTTGGCAATGTGTAGCTATCCTTTTTCGTAACATCATTCAACTTCCGGTAGTCCACGAAAAACCTAATTTTTCCATCCTTCTTCTTTACAAGCACTACCGGTGAGCTCCAGGGCTAGCTGATGGTTCGATGACGCCGCTGTGGCTCATTTCTTGTATAATTTGACTCAAAACTTCCCGCTTCGCCAGTGGAACACTACGTGGAGCTTGACGTATCGGCCTCGCGTCTTCAGTGTCAATTTGATGTTTCACAACATTAGTGCGGCCTGGTTTGGAACCATCCTGGTCAAATATGTTTGCGTACTTTAGGAGCAGTTGATTCGCCTTTCTCTGATAATCTTGATCTAGCCCCTCCGTCCATGCCGTGATGTCATTTGAAAGATCAGTCTTGCTAGTTGAAACGTGTTCCTGGAGCTGTTCACAGTTAATAACTACTTCAGCCTCTTGGCATCTTCCCAATATAGCTCCTTTTGTCAGTTTTAGTGATGACTTGAACCCATTGAGTACTCTTACCGGAATACGTCCATCTTGTTTGTCATAGCCAGGGTTTTTCCTACAAGTATGTTCGGTGTTGATTTGTTTGCTGCTTCGACAACCCACAATTTGTTTGTCCCACAATCTCCATCAAACCTTGCCCAGATGACTGCTTCGGATTTTGGTGGTATTTGCTGACTCTCTTCCACCAGCACTCGTTTACTGCTGTAGCCTCTCTCGTAGCCAAAATTAAGTGGCACATCCATGTTCTTATATTGCATCGCCTTGCTTTGCATATCGAACTTGATGCCTTAGTCGATTAAGAAGTCCACTCCAATTACGACTTCATCAACAATCCCTGCCACTATAAAATTGTGTACTACCGTGACGTTCCCAATTGCGACTTCACGTGATACTTCTCCTAGGACCGTGGTGTCTTCTCCTGTGGCTGTACGCAATCTTGCTCCATGCAATGGTCTTCTCTAATTGTTGACTAAATCCGCTCGAATGATGGAATGATATGCACCCGTATCTACAGTCAGTAAACGTTCCTTTCCATCCACATTTCCTCCGACAGTAAGATTGTTTGACCTTCTTCCAATTTGCGAGATAGAGATTATGGGGCATTCAATTGTGAGAGCAAGCTGACGCCCCTTGCGGCTGACTCGCTTTAGTTTAACGATTGAGTGGACTTGGAGATTTGCTCATCTCCTTCAGCTCTGCGTTTACGGTCACCAACATTGTTGGAGCTATTGGGACCGGTGCTGCAATGTCGTGTAATATGACCTGGGTTGCCGCACTTCAAACATTTAATAACTCAGGCATTTTTCTGTTGTGATCCCTTCAGTGCTTCCAAAATTGTGTCTACCAACTCTGGCCTTTCTACTTCCACACGATGAGCCTTATATGTTGGTTTACTCAATAGGGAGGCAGTTTCCTGAGTCAATGCATGTCATACCGTTTCTGCAAATGCTGGCTTTGGGTTTGCGTATGTGGCTCGCTTCATTTCGACGTCCCGTATGCCATTTATAAAGCTCTAAATTTTTACCCTTTCGGTGTATTCCACTGGTGCGTCCGCATTTGCCAAATGTGCCAACCTTTCAACATCCGGGGCAATCTCCTGCAAAGTCTCATTCGCACTTTGGTGACGGTTTTGCAACTCAATTGGGAATATGTGTTTTCTAAGCTCGCTTCCATAACGTCTCTCGACAGAGGCCATCAATTCTTCATAGTTGTTCCGCTCTTCTTCGGGAATCGTCTGTAGGTTTTCGGCTGCTGGCCCTTTCAATGCCACGAACATAGCTGCAACTTTATTTTCAGCATTCCAGTTGTTCGCTGCCGACGTCTTCTCAAATTGGAGCTTAAATACCTGGAAAGGAACAGAACCATCAAACGTTGGAGATTTTACCTTCAGAGTAGATGTTGGCGTTATTGGACGGTTCAATTGTATCTCCTGAATACGATCTTTTAAAGCATCTATCTCGGCCTCCATTTTATCTTGTCGCCAACTGAACCCTTCCTGAAACTGCTTTAGTTTCTCTTCCATACGCGATTCTAGTTGTGCAGAGATCTGCGATGATACCTGTGCTGATATTTGTGTCGACATTTCTGATATACGTGCCTCTTGTGCTTCAATTTTAGATGTTATTTCTGACGACATTTCTGAGATACGTGTCTCCTGTGATTCCAGTTGGGATGCCATATATGTCTTTTGCTCTTCCAGTTGTGATGACATATTTGTGACGACATTTCTGAAATGCGTGCCTCCTGTATTTCCAATTGTGATGCATATATGTCTTCTGTTCAGCCAGTTGAGATGACACTGTCGATGCTTGAGCAGATATTGCAGCCAAAATCATGTTCAAGTCTGTGCTCGTAACTGTCTGCGATATTTCATTTTTCTCTACAATTTTTGTTGTCTCCTCGCCATCGAGAGGAAAGACATACTCTTCCACGTTAATTCCTTCTGCTTCCATTGCCACGGCTCTCCAACTCCTTCTTCAGTTGCTGGATCTTCAATTCACTGATCTTTGGCATATCCTTGTTGTCCTCTGGAATTTATTCAACAATTCCTCTTCTGACACCAATTGTTACGAATTTACTGCAATTCCCCTTATTTGCAATCTTCTGCTAACGTTCGTATCGCTAAACAAATTGTTGTATAAATAACTCTAATATTGAATAATGGAAAAGTGGCCTTTATGAAAGTATTTCACAATAACACTTATACTTTGCAACTAGCTTGCTTAATAACCAACCTTGCATTCTTTCAGTCGTTTTAGTCCGTCCATTAGGTTTTGTCAATGCCACTGTTTCTCTCGCAGGTACTTTTGATTTCGCTTCATTTGGCCCATTCGATCCATCAACCTTTGCTCGATCTACTTTCCTTGACTTTCGTGGTCTCTGTCGAATCTTCTCCACAAGTACCCGATTACTGCTGAACCCCTTCTCCAAACTAAAGTTAAGTGGTATATCTTGGTTCTTATAGCGCATTATCTTTCTCCGCATATCGATCCTGATGTTATGGTCAACTAAGGAATCCACTCCCAATATGATGTCATCAACAATCTCCGCCACAAGGAATTTGTGTAGAACCATGACCTTTCCAATTAATACTTCACATATCACTTCTCCCTGGACTTGGTTTTACTCGCCTGTGACCGTACGCAACCTTGCTCCAGATAACGGTTTTACTCTCCTGTTGACTAAATCAGATCGAATCAAGGAATCAGATGCGCCCGTATCTACACACAGTACACGCTCCTTGCCATCCACATTCCCTCTGACGGTAAGACTGCTTGATTTCCTTCCAATTTGCGACACAGATATCACAGGACATTCAATAGCTGGAGCTAGCTCTCGATTTTTACAACTGGCACGCTCTTGCTCATCTCCTCCAGCTTTGCGTTTACGGCCACCCAAGTTGGAACTACCAGTACCAAGATCGCTTACTCAAAAGTGAGGCAGTTTCCTGGGACAGTGCATGCGATACCGTTTCAGCAAATATTAGTTTTGGATTCGCATATGTAGCCCGCTTCGTTTCCACATCTCGTATGCCATTTATGAAACTCTGGATGTTTACCCTTTCAGTGTATTCCGCGGGTGCTTCCGCATTTGCAAGATGAGCCAATCTTTCAATATCATAAGCAAACTCCTGCAATGTCCCATTTGCTTTTTGGTAGCGGTTTTGCAACTGAATTTAGAATATCTGTTTTCTATGCTCGCTTCCATAACGTCGTTCTACAGAAGCCATCAATGCTACATAACTGTTCCGTTCGTACTCTGGAATCGTCTGTAAGATTTCAGCAACTGGTCCTTTCAATGCTACGAAGAGTGCAGCAACTTTATCTTCAGCATTCCAGTTGTTCACTGTTGCGGTCTTCTCAAACTGTAGCTTAAAGACCTGGAAAGGAACAGAACCGTCAAAGGATGGTGTTTTTACCTTTGGATTACTCGCTGAAACAGCTGGGCGGTTTAGTTGTAACTGCTCCATACGACCTTTTAACGCTTCTATCTCGGCACCAATTTCGTCCCCGAGTTGTAAAATTTTTGCATCCTGCTCTTCCAGTTTCACAAAGAGCTGCGATGATACCTGTTCCGAAATTTGTGCCAACATTTCAGATATACGTGCCTCTTGCGCTTCCAGTTGAGATGCCAAATATGTCTCCTGTTCTTCCAACTGTGATGTTATACGTGTTTCCTGCGATTCCAATTGGGCTACCATATACGTCTTCTGTTCTTCCAGTTGTGATGAAATACGTGTTTCCTGTGCTTCAATCTTCGCTGTTATTTCTGGCGACATTTCTGACATTTGCGACGACATTGATGTTACTGTCGATGTTTGTGCAGATATTGCAGCCAAGATCATGTTCAAGTCTGTGCTCATAATTGTCTGCGTAACTGTCTCTTCCATTTTTGTTGTTTCCTCGCCATCAAGATGAAATACATACTCTTCCAAGTCAATTCCTTCTAATTCCATTGCCTGTCGTAGTCGTTCCTGAAGTTCTAGTTTAATGCCGGTTGTATTCAATCTAGGGCCCTCCAACTCCTTCTTCAGTTGCTGGATCTTCAATTCACTTAACTTTGGCATGTCCAAGTTGTATTCGAAGTCTTCGGAATTTATTCAACAATTCCTCTTCTGACACCTAGTGTAACGAATTTACTGCAATCCCCCTTATTTGCAATCCTCTGCACACGTTCGTATCGCTAAACTGTTGAATAAATAACTCCAATATTGAATAATGGAAAAATGGCCTTTATTAAAGTACTTCACAATAACACTTATACTTTGCAACTAGCTTGCTTAATAACCAAACTGACTGATAGCTTAAATGAAACTGATTTTCGCATCCACTGTTGTCGCCCTTTCATACTTTCCGACCTCCTCGTTCCAGAACTTACTAGTTAGTTATAAATTTCTCAGCTACAATTACAGATGTATAATTTTTATAGCTTATCTCATACCCCATGCGCTTGTATGTGTGAGCGACACTTCCACAATCACAATTGCATACCTTTAGGAGCATTTCAGATGAGATATCTGCATGTGCTTGTGCGTTGCTTCTCCGCCGCGTGCACGCGTATGTGTACACATAATGATTGAATTATTGATGTGAATTCACGTCACTGCTTAGCATTGGCCTAGAGATGGCAGTACCCCTTAGTGTCGCCAACATTCGTAACAATATGAAAAAGCTATTCAGATCATTGACAGATCCAACTACAATTAAGAAAGGTTGTATTGTCAAATGGCATGAATAATATTTACAAACAATTTCGTAAATTTTTAGTTGATAGTCAATTATGTACTCAGTATGCAAAACAAAACTTTCCTGTGCGTCGATTATTGTGATCTTTTTAGAGCATTTTCCCGAATTATTTGTAAACCTTGAAGATGTTTGTAATACCGATGTGGGCAATATTGGAAGTAAGTAATCCTGGGAATTTAACAAAAATTTCCATTAGATGGGTATTTAGCATATTTATGTACATATTATAATAAATTTACCTGTATTTGTCAATGATTTTACCAAAGAAAATAACTGCTTACAATTGTCATTATTTATGTTTATTTCATAAAAGCGTACAAGTGGTCCCACTTAGAGCGCAAATAGTCTTGAGTCAATGGGTACAGAAAATCGAAATCAATTTCAATGTAAATAAAGTGAAAATTTTAAAACAAATGGAAACTTAGTATAAAATACATAAGTGTATGTTAAGAGACAAAGATAATAGGTACTTAAATTTGGTTGAACCTGACAAATAGTCTATGTGAAGTTATGCCAAAAAGCTAAATCTTTAAGTACCTACCAAACTTGCTTATGCATACACACCAATATTCTTATCTTTTTCCCAGCTCAGTTGCCCGAGCATCGCACAGTGTTTCGTGTAGAACAACCTAGCTGGACAAAATTATTTTATGAGATTTTCCGTTTCATATGCAGTCATTTATTACAACTACCTCATTTTTTCAGCCATATGTTCTTTTTTTTTATTTTTTTCCAAAATTTTACTTCATGTGCATACATTTGCTTATTTCATATACAGTAACTCATGTGAATAAGTGACATAGATCCAAAAAAAATTTAAAGGACTTAAGAATATTACTTTATTGTACTTAAATTAAATGGACTACAAATCTCAATACTCTAAAAAATTCTAAAAATTCGCAAAAAAAAATTAAAATTTATTATGAAAATTCGTCGAATTTTTTAAAATTTTTTAAATATAATTTAGTTTTTATAGATCGTGACAAATTTTCTTATGGGAAATTAGTTAAAATATGAAAATTCGTCGAATTTTTTAAACATTTTTTAAATATAATTTAGTTTTTGTTATAGATCGTGACAAATTTTCTTATGGGAAATTAGTTAAAATAAATTTGCGAAAGCGAAAATTGTAAGAATTGTCCAAAAAAGGGTGTCTACTTATTTATGTGAATGACTGTACATATATACATACATATTTTGTATTTATTTGAGTATTTATCCTGGCACTACAATTTTTACAAAATTATTTTATAGTACCATTCAGGAATGTAAAAGTGAATTACAGTAATAATAATAACAATGTAAATAATTAAATTAATTATGTGAAAATTGCTTATTACAAACACTTAAGAGTAAAGTATCATACAAAGTAGAAAAGACAATAGATTTAAATTAAATAAAACCTGATCCAACAAAAAGTTATAGGGTAGGTTATCTTTTATAATTATGATATTATTCGCTATCATCACTTTCATTCGATGAGTCACTTGTGGAATAGTCATGAGCATCAGCAACACTACTGTGTAAGCTTGAAACAACTGGGGTATTTATTGACTCCTCAACATTATCGGGGGACAGTAAATTTAAGACTTCTGAATTCAGACTTTTAAATTTTTTTTAGGCATCTCTCTAAAACTGTTAACTAAAGGATCCGATGTTATAAGCAACATATTCATAAGATCTCTATTCGCGCCTTCACGCGACTGCCTTTGTGTGTTATCATCCCTGAATCGTCTCAAATCTTTGTTACGGGCTTCCTCAGAAAGGTGACCAATAGGTAAAATTGCTGATTTTATAATATCAGTACTATACACTAAGATTTTATTGACTGTAACAGGCATATTAAACCATGGATAGAGATCTATGTATATTTTTTAGTCTCGACCGCAAATTTTTCAAACCTCTGGATATTTATATTGTACCCAGATGCTAATGCGCGAAGGAGAGTGTAGAATCTTTTAATGAGCGTTACATCCAATCCCGTAATCTCAGCACTAGCCTCAGAATTTTCTTAAAACCTACGAGCAGTGTTGCCGTCATTGGTATTGCCGAAACCTGGTTTTGGTTTATCTACTATTAATCCAAGTACACTTTTAAATTTATTCTGGATTTCGTTGGAACATAGCTTTACACTCTCTTTATGTGCCTCATTCCTAAGCTGCCATTTTTTACTTCGAGGCGATAACTTATGTGAAGCAAGCATTCAAAACATCTTATCCATGCATGGAGAGTAGACAAACCAAAACCAAGATTATCTCGGTTAGGCGTAAAGTCCCGTAACTCACTATACATATATTTTGGAGTGGCACCACAAATATAACACTTTTGTGCGGAAGAAGTTTCAGTCAAAGCATTGCAAACTTTTCCGTAAATCATTGTTAGAAGCATATTGTGATTTACGGAAACTTCGTATTCTTCGAGCATGTATTTTGTTGGCAACAACGCATTTATCTCCTCTAAAATTTTGTTCGTTTTAAAAACAATAAAATTTTTTGTTTCTTTAAAAAAAAATAAATTTAATTGGACGACAATACATGGTAGAAGAAGGTCGAGGATTCTGCCAAAGAGTGTTACCTTTTTCATCCTGTAATTGAAGAGAAACGAAAGAAAATATAAACAAAAACTCATCAGTGTCAGAACTGCAAGTAAACTTTTGCTTATATGTGCTATGGCCAAAGCTTCCATCGCAACCCCACTTGCTGATTAAAGTATACGTCAAGTTTGTAGGTAATAAACTAACGAAAACTTCTTGATTTGCTAAAACTAAACGCTCAGCAGTTTTGGCGTAGATGCTACCAAATGGGGTTGTTTTGTGTAGCGTTCCTGTGTGGTTATACCTGCATTAGGATTGCTTTGTATGTACCTGTTTTTATGCCTTGGTGACTGGTGCTGTAGGTTGTGGCAGGTTGAAGTCAGTGATCTTCGCCTTTTTGTTTTTGGTGTGCTCTTGTTGACCTTGCGCGTTTATTTTTGTGTGTTTTATGGCTACGTTTTTGTTCCCTGTATCTGAGAATTGGTTTTGCCGTTTATAGATCAGCTTTAAAGGTTCAAATATCTCGTCGGAGCTGGTACGTACATACATCCTATTTTATATGTAGAGATAACTAAATTCAAAAAAAAAATTAAAAATAGATGTGCAAAGAATTCGCAATGGTTTTTTCTTTCGACTATTAGAGAATACTTGCGACTATAACATATGTAAAATTTAGCCCGGATGTCTGCGGATGTATGTAACTTTTTTGTCCCTAAATTTAAAAATATAGAGAAAAAATACCTTTTCTTCTTAATACCGGAATGTTAAATATATTCAAAATACCCTAATAGCGAAAGAATTACTATTAAAAACTTACCTTCGAGCTTAGAATCCATCAAAAAAATTATATAAAAGTGTTCACTTAAAAGAAATATGAAGCTTAATATTCAACAAGAATTTTGCAAATTAATCAATGCATTTTACGGCCACTCCTGCCTTCTTACTTCAATTACTCAATATATATGAGCAAAAATATCAAAAAAAAGCAAAAATCCCGTTATTTTGTTTGTTTTCTTTCATTTATCATTACACTTTTCTTGGAATAAGAACTTTGTTTTTGTCCAGGTAGCTTGTTCTACACGAAACACTGTGCATCGGCCAATTTCGGCCAGGCTTTTAAAAAGTCGACACTTGCCAAGCTCTTCACGTCTTGTTGCCTTGTTGCAAAAGTTTTAGCCCACTTATCCAAAACTTCATTCCAATCTGCGTTCTCCTTGCTGAGCGACAACTTTAAAGCGTTGATAATGGAAGTGTCGAGTTCTCCTGTGCATTGGTGCGTATTGTTTTCTACATTGTGATGTATATTATTCTGCGAACCTTTTTTGGACTTGCGGCAGTTTACGTACTTATAGAATAGTTTTCCACTCGGATTTTTTTTCCAGCCCGGGGAATATAGTAATATTCCAGAAAATTTTAATTAAAAAATTTGTTTCATCAAGACGTAAAGAACATTATTTTGTTTACAATATTAATTTATTTCAAATTCTTATAAAACATAAAATCACCTTTGTGTCTACTTCACTAGGGAAAACAGACTAAATTTCGTTTACTAACGAATAAAAATCATTCGGTTTAAGAGAAATGTTTCCGTAGAATATTTCTTCGACTAAAATAGCAATTACTTCGTTCCTGTTGATATTGTTACGTCTACTGTTCTCTTTGTAGAATTTTCTTTCCACGTATGGTACTCGACAACAACGTAAATCAACCCTGAAGAAAATAAAATAAAATAAAATAAACTAAAATAAAATAAAACATGATAATGTAAATTAAAATAAAATAAATAAAGTAAAATAAAAAATGAAATAATAAATAGATAAATAACCAAATGAAGTAATAAAAATAAAATAAAAGCAAAGTAAACAAAAATAAAATGATCCTAGCCAAAAATCCGAACACGTTTGGCTCAAACTATTGCTATTTGTTATGTACTTTATATACAGTTTGAGTTTGAGAAAGAGCAATAACGTTGCGGGCGTATTTTCCCAATAAAAGGAAATAAATCCCGCGGGCCTTGTTTCACTTTCAAAGGAGAAAAATGCCTGTCGACAAAACGAAATAACGTCCGCGAACAAAAAAACGACCACAATAACATTTAAAAAATTTAACTTATTTATGTTTTTTGGCAAAAAGATTTGCTAGTGAAGCATTTAAATCAGGTGGACGATTAACCTTTTTATTTTACTGCAATCAGCGGAAATCGTTTCGTCGTCAATGCGAAACTATTAAAATGAAATAGAAATTTAAGTTGGCTGTTGGTTTTAGGATCGAATACCATACATCTTTCTTTGCCCATCCGAAATTCCACTCGAAGCCCCAATGGTGGAATAGCTTCTTTCAGATCTTTTTTTCTTAAGTATTTTAAACTCCTGTATGTTACTTGTGCAGTTATAATCGTAAATGGAGATATGTAAGTAACAAAAGCATTCTTTAATATTATTTAATACTCACCTTTTAAATATTCAAACACATTTTCCTAATCAAAACCTTTAAGAAGCGCATTTAATTTGTTCTAGTCTTTTTCTTCCTCTCTCAGAAATGAATTTGTTGTGTTATTAATAACTTCGCCAGAACATGGAGTTATATTAATTACTTCACTACCTATGGCGTACAATACATTTTCAATAATTTCACTTTCCATTCTTACAAACTTCTTTAAAAAATCACCTTTTTAAATATTTGTTTAAAAATCGATTTCACGCGGCAACAATTTTTTACAAATGACGCTTCTTGTCATGCAGAAATGTAAATCAGTAAGCCATGAATCGTTATTCATATGTAGGTTTTGTTGCTACATGCAATTTAAGAGAGTAAGATACGCAAAATGTTTTGATTCAACAGTGTTATAGTTTCATATCAACAATAAAATTGTTGCATTAAAAATGATTGTTGTAGATATTTAACAAAAAATGAAACAATGTTCATTTGACATTATTTCTAGTTGGATCGACTATTAAATTTTTAAATCAACCTAAAAATTATTGTTTTGTCATTATTAAATGTTTAATAAAATAGTTTTTCTTGAACTATGTACAATTGTATAAATGACCATGATAAAAGTTATTTTACAAACTTTGTTTTTCTCTCAGTGTAGGAAAACAAATAGGTTAACATTCAAAATGTCATGGCGGAAAACCATATTGAATGGCATTTTAATAGGTATAGTAAGATACGAGGTAGGTAAAGAAAATTCTGAAAACAAAATATCAGAAAATAAATTAGTTAAATATGAACCAATGGCCGAAATAGGAAAGAAAAACCAAATTCCCGATAATTGGCTGACTATTTTCGTCTCCGTAGTTACACTCTTGATCCTCACAATTGTAATTCTAATCAAAAACAAGTAAGGAAGGTTAAGTTCGGGTGTAACCGAACATTACATACTCAGTTGAGAGCTATGTTGACAATATAAGGGAAAATAACCATGTAGGAAAATGAACCGAGGGTAACCTTGGAATGTGTTTGTATGACATGTGTATCAAATGAAAGGTATTAAAGAGTATTTTATGAGGGAGTGGGCCTTAGTTCTATAGGTGGACGCCATTTAGGGATATAGCCACAAAGGTGGATCAGGGTTGACTCTAGAATTTGTTTGTACGATATGGGTATCAAACGGAAGGTATTAATGAGTATTTCAAAAGGGCGTGGGGCTTAGTTCTATAGGTGGACGCCTTTTCGAGATATCGCCATAAAGGTGGACCAGGGGTGACTCTAGAATGTGTTTGTAGGATATGGGTATCAAATTAAAGGTATTAATGAGGCTTTTAAAAGGGAGTGGTGGTAGTTGTATATGTGAAGGCGTTTTCCAGATATCGACCAAAATGTGGACCAGGGTGACCCAGAACATCATCTGTTGGATACCGCTAATTTATTTATATATTATATAATGTAGCTTTACCAGGCGTAAGTTGTAACGCCCGAGATAGAATGAATGTTGCGTTATTTTTCCTGTTTTGTTTTCTGATAATTTAATTTATTGTTCTGTAAATTGAATTGAATTTTGTACGCATATTTGGTGAAATTTTCGTTTAAAACATTTTATTATTGTATCTTATTGTAATGCAAGTGGGTACATAATATTTTTGGTTTTTTCATTCGGTGCAAAGATAAGCAAATTTTTTGGTTTTCCAACTCTAGAGCAAGCAACATATAGCTGGTCATGGGAAAAGCACGGACCCTCTAAATTTAAGCATGCAGTAGTAAGTGATTGTCCTTGTGCTTGCAAAAGCAAGGCGTACAGGAAACTGCAAGCGCTAAAAATTCTGTAGGAATGATTGGGATCCGTGGTATGATCACATCTTCACCTTTGCTTTTACCGCTGATGATTGTTGCTTCGATTAAATTCGGTATAAATTTCTAAACGCAAAGTCCATTTGCACAATTTTGGTGGTTTAAATTCCGAAGAAGCATGATTGGTGAGCCAATTTTCAAAGTTGATATATGCGCAGGCATTCCAGGTGGTTCTAAAGATTTTAGAAATTCAATTGGATAACTCACAATTTTATCTTCATCTGTAACTGTGTCGATCGATTTATATTTCGTCGCTTCACCAGGAAATTGGTTTTGAATGCGATCATTGATTTTGTTAACATGATCATTTTTGGGAGCGAAGCTAGTTCGTTCGCATAGCCAAAAAACAAAAACATTTAAATTTAAAATTCTCAATTCTGGGCGGCCACCGTGGTGTGATGGTAGCGTGCTCAGCCTACCACACCGTATGCCCTGGGTTCGCACCCCGGGCAAAGCAACATCAAAATTTTAGAAATAAGGTTTTTAAATTAGAAGAAAATTTTTCTAAGCGGGGTCACCCCTCGGCAGTGTTTGGCAAGCGCTCCGGGTGTATTTCTGCCATGAAAAGCTCTCAGTGAAAACTCATCTGCCTTGCAGATGCCGTTCGGAGTCGGCATAAAACATGTAGGTCCCGTCCGGCCAATTTCTAGGGAAAATGAAGAGGAGCACGACGAAAATTGGAAGAGAAGCTCGGCCTTAGATCTCTTCGGAAGTTATCGAGCCTTACATTTATTTTATTTAATTCTGAAATAAGAAAAACTTTCGTCTTGACCGAAGGAACCTACAGCCAAAATTTGGTGATGATTGAAATACTTTTTCATAGGGAACACACACACAGAATTTGATTTGTATATATATAGATAGATGTAGATAGACTGAAGCTAACAAATTTTTTTAACGGCGGCAGGTTACTAAACGTCCAAAAGGCATAACAGCCAAACTCAACAATGCAGTCAAACTTTAGGTGTTAAAATAACTTAAGTTTGTACGGCAGCCATAGTTCTGGAAAATCCCATTTGTAGGGAAGGTGCCACGCCCCTTTTTCCCCATTCCACATTTTACTGGAGGTGTTATGACAACGTCATATAGCTCCTTACCACTTTTCACTATCCTACCATTACTACATCAAGAGATATGCAGTATGATATATTCCATTTGTATTGGAGGTACCACGCTACGTTTTCCCAATCCCACATTTTCTTGGTGGTGTTAGGGATTGACCTCATATAACACCTTACTGAATTTCAATGTTCTGGCATGTATACCTTCAAAGTTATGCAGTACCAAAGATACCACTTGTATGGGAGGTGCCACGCCCCTTTTATATATCGAAATTATTTTTAGCCTAAAACCTTCCCGTTGATCGAAGGAACCTATAACCAAAATTTGGTGATGATTGAAGTGTGGGAAATACGTTTCCATAGCGAACATACACATACACAGAATTTGATTTTTACATTCTTATGGCTAAACGGATTTGGGATTTCAAAATCAACTAACCATCATCTCTCCTTCCTGTATATTTCCTAAAAATTTCATGGCAATCTTTCTATCCGTTCTGGAGTTATGGAGTGACAATCAAAATGTACACTTCTTTTTATATATATAGATACCACGAACAATATTCCTGCCAAGATTTCAAGGGTTTTTTATTACGCTCTGCAGAACTTTTTCATTTTATTCTACTTAATATGGTAGGTGTCACACCCATTTTACAAAGTTTTTTTCTAAAGTTATATTTTGCGTCAATAAACCAATCCAATTTTCATCCCTTTTTTCGTATTTGGTATAGAATTATGGCATTTTTTTTCATTTTTCGTAATTTTCGATATCGAAATAGTAAGCGTGGTCATAGTCGGATTTCGGCCATTTTGTGTACCAATACAAAGTGAGTTCAGATAAGTACGTGAACTGAGTTTAGTAAAGGTATATCGATTTTTGCTCAAGTTATCGTGTTAACATCCGAGTGGAAAGACAGACGGTCGAACGTGTATAAAAACTGCGCATGGCTTCAACCGATTTCGCCCTTTTTCACAGAAATAAGTTATCGTCCCAGAATCTAAGACCCTAACAAATTTCACAAGGATTGGTAAATGTTTGTTCGACTTATGGCATTAAAAGTATCCTAAACAAATTAAATGAAAAAGGGCGGAGCCACGCCCATTTTGAAATTTTCTTTTATTTTTGCATTTTGTTGCACCATATCATTACAGGAGTTGAATGTTGACATAATTTACTTATATACTGTAAAGACATTAAATTTTTTGTTAAAATTTGACTTAAAAAAAATTTTTTTTTTTAAAGTGGGCGTGGTCGTTCTCCGATTTTGCTAATTTTTATTAAGCATACATATAGTAATAGGAGTAAACTTCCTGCCAAATTTCATCATGATACCTTCAACGTCTGCCAAATTACAGCTTGCAAATTTTTTAAATTACCTCCTTTTAAAAGTGGGCGGTGCCACGCCCATTGTCCAAAATTGTGCTATTTTTCTATTCTGCTTCATAAGTTCAACTCACCTACCAAGTTTCATCGCTTTATTCGTCTTTGTTAATGAATTATCGCAGTTTTTCGGTTTTTCGAAATTTTCGATATCGAAAAAGTGGGCGTGGTTGTAGTCCTATATTGTTCATTTTAAATAGCGATCTGAGATGAGTGCTCAGGAACCTACATACCAAATGTCATCAAGATACCTCAAAATTTACTCAAGTTATCGTGTTAACGGACGGACGGACGAACGGACATGGCTCAATCAAATTTTTTTTCGATCCTGATGATTTTGATATATGGAAGTCTATATCTATCTCGATTCCTTTATACCTGTACAACCAACCGTTATCCAATCAAAGTTAATATACTCTGTGAGCTCTGCTCAACTGAGTATAATTACATAAAAAACAAGCAAAAAAGTCTAAGTTCGGGTGAAACCGAAAATTACATACCCAGCTGTACACTTGAAATGCTGTTGCTGTTTGTTTGTGTGCTTAATAGTGTTACAAGGCTACGCAATAATAAATATACATATGGTTCTATTCTGAACTAATTTTCCTTCGAGTTATGGCTCCCGAAACATAGAAAATTGCTTAGTCATAAAAGGGGCGGTACCACGCCCATTTTATAAAATTTGAAGTTTTTCCTATATATTGTTATAAGTTCACTTGGGAAATGAAATACCATTGATATAAAGTTTTTTTTTGCAAAAAAATATAGCTTATTTTTTTCGTCCACGACCCTTTTAAAAATCTTTTATATAAAAATGTGCCTGGTCCTTAACCGATTTCGTTAATTTTTCTTCAAGGCATTCCTTATAGTAAAAGCAAACTCTATGCCAAATTTTGTTACGATAGGTTTAACGATTTTTGATTTATGATTAATAATATTTGTAAAATAGATTTTATCATAAGTGGGCGGTGCCACGCCCATTTTTTTAAATTTTTTTTCAAATTTGTTGATACAAGTCGCAATAGCAGTCAACACGTCAAATTCCAACATTCTAGGTGTATTATTTACTAAATAATGAGGTTTTTTGTGTTTTCCAAAATGTTATATATATAAAAAGTGGGCGTGGTTATCATCCGATTTCGCCCATTTTCAACACCAATCTATTCTGGTGTTGTATGTCATAATGATTCACTCACACCAATTCACAGGTCAGTCAATTGACAGCAAACTGAAAAATCATATTTCATTTGAATGCACTTTTATGCATACAAAGCATTGAACTCCGTTGTCGAATACGTAGGTATGTCTGTACATGCATTCAGCCAACTATTTCAGCATTGGCGACATCATATGTAAGTATGTATGTACATACATTCCCTACACAATATGCTTATGTATATACCATACTTTTACCTAGGTCGTAAGTATTAACATAAATATTGTAACGAATTTACTGCAATTCGCCTTATTTGCAATCTTCTGCCAACGTTCGTATCGCTAAACTGTTGAATAAATAACTCCAATATTGAATAATGGAAAAATGACCTTTATTAAAGTACTCCACAGTTACACTTATATTTTGCAACGAATAGCTTGCTTAATAACCAACTGATTGATAGCTCAAATGAAACTGACTTTCAAAATAATACTGCTATTGCTCGCTAAATATCGTCTTAATCGAAACTGATTATAGCGCCTCTACCGCTGGTGCTTTTATACTCTTTGATTTCCTCGTGGCATCTTCTAGGCGCTTCCAGAATTGACTTAGTTGCCGCCATATAATTATAACTACAGATGCACGTATATAGCTTCTCATATGCGTGTATATGTGAGCGACACTTCAACAATTACAATTGCATACTTTTGGGAGCATCTCTTCTCTGCTGCGTGTGAGTACATATGTGTAGACATAATATTTTATTCGTTTATGTAGATACAAGTGGCTGTCTGCTTTATTGTTGTTGTGACTTCATTTACTTAGCATCAGACTAGGGATGTGTGTATCACCTGGTGTCACTCATATTCGTCACACTGCCCCCACCTAAGTCTGATCGTCCCGATCAGGCAAATCTCTCGATCTAAACGCTGCCAGCCTTTCATTTGGAACCACTTTCATTTTGGTTCGTGTTTGCCAATGGTTTGTATGCGGTACACTACATCGTTGATCCGTTTTACAACCTTGTATGGGCCTTCCCAATTACACTGCAATTTTGGGCTAAACCTTTTTTTCGTTGTGGGTTGTATAACAGCACCAAATCTCCTTCCTGAAACCCTTCCGAATTAATAACTTTATCGTACCTCGCTTTCATCTTGTCACTCATAACTTTTGATCGTTGCCTTACAAGATCGTGTAACTCTCTCAGCTCTTCTTCCAAATCACTAGTGGATATCTTAACATTTGTCTCCGCATTGGTATCTATCCCAAACCTCAAATCAGCTGGCAGTCTAAGGTCATTGCCAAAAATTACTTTTGCAGGGGTTTGGCCCGTTTTCTCATGCACTGCTGATCGGTAAGCCATCAAGAATAATGGTATGCGGGTATCCCACTCTTTATGGTACTTGTCTACTACTATTCCTAAGTGCTCCTCCAATGTTCTATTGAATCGTTCTACCATACCATCGGATTGAGGATGCAATGCAGTTGTCCTTGTTTTTCAAATGCTCAATGATTTACACATTTCGTGGAATACAGCTGATTCGAAATTCCTGCCTTGATCAGAATGTAACTCCATTGGTACACCATACCTTGCACCCCAATTGTTTTTAAACACTTCTTCTACCGTTTCCGCTTCTTGATTTGGGATTGGGTATATCTCTGGCCATTTGCTGAAATAATCCATAACTACCAGTACATATTTGTTTCCGCCGTTGCTAGTAGGAAATGGACCGGCGACATCCATAGCGATCCTTTCAAATGGCGCACCTGAGTTATATTGCTTCATCTGGCCATGACTTCGGGTTCTGGGCCCTTTTGCTCTGCTGCAAACCTCGCAGTTCGCAATCCACTCAGTGACCGACTGACGGCAACCAACCCAATAGAATCTCTGTTTAATCTTCTCGAGCGTCATCGTGCATTATGCAGCTCGCTGAGGACGTCAGGAATCCTCTTTCTGGGAACAACTATCAGTTTCTTCTTCATTTACCATCCTCACTCTCCCATACTCGATGAAGGCAACCGGATATCAATTGTAAACTGTTCCACTGTGCCCAATATGACTTCGCAATGGGACTCTCTGCTGACATCTCTTCTCTGTTTGGTCTTTCGTTTCGTTCGAGCCCTTGCATAACACGTGACAGATCTGTATCTTCTAGCTGACACTTTCTTAGCTGTTCCTTGTCCCATTTATCTGCACATGTTATAGTCATTAGCCGGACATCTATAATGTCTTCTTTAGCCTCGGCTTTTGAACAGTGCTTGCATTCCAAACTACATGGTCTGCGTGACATTGCATCGGCATTTCCATGGGTACTACCTTTTCGATGCTCAATGGAAAAGTCGCTCGATCCACCGTGCCAATAGTCCTTCCGGATTACGGAACTGCAGAAGCCATTTTAAAGCTACGTGATCTCTCCTGACAAGGAATCGCTGGCCGTAGAGGTATTTGTGAAAAAGTTTAATACACTCTACCAATGCCAACAGCTCTCTCCGCGTAACGCAGTAATTCCTCTCTGGTTTTCCAATCGAACGGCTGTAATATGCAACTACCTTCTCCTGTCCATCGCCCAGTTGTGATAAAACGCCTCCTATAGCATATCCGCTCGCATCTGTATCTAGAATAAACGTTGCTCCTGGAATTGGATATGCCAACATTGGGGAAGTGCACAAACGCTCTTTCAATGTTTGGAAAGCTACTTCTTGCTCCTTCTTCCATTCAAAAGCTTTATTTTTTCTTGGTACAAATTTTTATTTGGTACAAATCGGCGGTAATATGTGCACAGCCCAAGCAAACTTCTTAATTCATGCAGATTCTGTGGTCTTGGCCAATCCTTTACTACCTCTATCTTTTCATTCGATGTACGGATACCTTCTGCCGTTACCTTGTAACCCAAATAATTTACTTCTTTTTAAACAGCGCACACTTTTTGGGACTTAACTTCAGACCAGCACCAGCTATTCTCTGGAAAACTTTATCTAAGATGTTCATCAAAGTTCTTGCCCAATACGATGATGTCGTCCAGGTACACCAAGCATGTTTTCCAATGTAGTCCAATCAATACCTGATCCATGAGTCTCTCTAAAGTAGTTGGTGAATTAGATAGTCCAAAGGGCATTAATGTAAATTGCCAAAGACCATCTCTGACGCTGAAGGCTGTTTTCTCTTTGTCTTCCTCCTTCACCTCCACTTGCCAGTAGCCGCTTTTTAAGTCCAGTGTGGAAAACCATTTCGTACCAGAGAGCGAGTCCAGAGTGTCGTCAATTCTTGGCAATGGGTAGCTATACTTTTTCGTAACGTCATTCAACTTCCGGTAGTCCACGCAAAACCTCATTTTTCCATCCTTCTTCTTTGCAAGTACTACCGGTGAACTCCAGGGACTAGCTGATGGTTCGATGACGCCGCTGTCGCTCATTTCTTGTATAATTTGACTCACCACTTCCCGCTTCGCCAGTGGAACACTACGTGGAGCTTGACGTATCGGCCTCGCGTCTCCAGTGTCAATTTGATGTTTCACAACATTGGTTAGGCCTGGTTTGCAACCATCCTGGTCAAATATATTTGCGTACTTTAGGAGCAGTTGCTTTGCCTTACTCTGATATTCTTCCTCTAGCCCCTCCGTCCATTCCGTGATGTCATTTGAAAGATCAGTGTTAATAAATGAAACGTCTTCCTGGAGCTGTTCACAGTTAATAATTACTTCAGCCTTTTGGCATCTTCCCAAAATAGCTCCCTTGGTCAGTTTGAGTGGTGGCTTGAACTCATTGAGTACTCTTACCGGAATACGTCCATCTTGTTTTGTCATAGCCAGGGTTTTTCCTACAAGTATGTTCGGTGCTGATTTGTTTGCTGCTTCGACAACCCACAATTTGTTTGTCCCACAATCTCCATCAACCTTTGCCCAGATGACTGCTTCGGATTTTGGTGGTATTTGCTGACTCTCTTCCACCAGTACTCGTTTACTACTGTAGCCTCTCTCGTAGCCGAAATTAAGTGGTACATCCATGTTCTTATATCGCATCGTCTTGCTTTGCATGTCGATCTTGATGCCTTGGTTGATTAAGAAGTCCACTCCAATTATGATTTCATCAACAATATCTGCCACTATAAAATTGTGTAGTACCGTGATGTTCCTAATTGCTACTTCACATTCTACTTCTCCAATTACCTGGGTGTCCTCTCCCGTGGCTGTACGTTATCTTGCTCCAAGCAATGGTCTTATCTTTTTGTTGACTAAATCCGCTCGAATGATGGAATGAGATGCACAGGTATCTACAGTCAGTAAACGTTCCTTTCCGTCCACATGTCCTCCAACAGTAAGATTGCTCGATCTTCTTCCAATCTCCGATATAGAGATTATGGGGCATTCAATTGCGGGAGCCAGCTGTCGCTCCTTGCGGCTGACTCGATTTAGTTTAACGATTGAGTGGTCTTGGAGATTTGCTCATCACTTTCTGCTCTACGTTCACGACCACCCACAATGTTGGAACTGTTAGGGTTGGTGTTGCAATAACGCGCAATATGCCCTGGCTTCCCAGACCTAAAGCATTTGACTGCATCATTATTCTTCTGCTGCGTACCCTTCAATGCTTCCAAAATTGCGTCTACCCAGTCCGGCCTTTCCACATCCACGCGATGAGCTTTGTACGCTTGCTTACTCAAAAGTGAGGCTGTTTCCTGAGTCAGTGCATGCGATACCGTTTCAGCAAATGTTAGTTTTGGATTCGCATATGTAGCCCGCTTCGTTTCCACATCTCGTATGCCATTTATGAAACTCTGTATTTTTACCCTTTCAGTGTATTCCACGGGTGCTTCCGCATTTGCAAGATGAGCCAATCTTTCAATATCGTAAGCAAACTCCTACAATGTCTCATTTGCTTTTTGGTAGCGGTTTTTCAACTCAATTTGGAATATCTGTTTTCTATGCTCGCTTCCATAACGTCGTTCTACAGCAGCCATAAATGCTTCATAATTGTTCCGCTCTTCTTCGGGAATCGTCTGTAGGATTTCCGCTGCTGGCCCCTTCAATGCCACGAACAGTGCAGCAACTTTATATTCCGCATTCCAGTTGTTCACTGCTGCGGTCTTCTCAAACTGTAGCTTGAAGACCTGGAAAGGAACAGAACCGTCAAAAGATGGAGTTTTTACCTTCGTATTACTCGCTGAAGCAGCCGGCCGATTAAGTTGCAATTCCTGTATACGACCTCTCAACGCATCCACCTCTGCCTCGAATTTTTCTTCAAACTGCGTTATTTTCTCGTCCATACGCGCTTCGAGTTTTGATGATATACGCGCCTCTTGCTCTTTCAGTTGTGTTTTCATCTTTGATGTAATCTGTGTCGACATTTCTGAAATATGTGTCTTATGTGATTCCAGCTGGGATGCCATATATGTCTTCTGCTCTTCCAGTTGAGATGACATTTGCGATGACATTTCTGAAATACGTGCCTCCTGTGTTTCAATCTTCGCTGTTATATGGTTCTCCTGCGATTCCAGCTGAGTTTCCATCTTGGATGTCATGCGTGTCCTTTGCGCTTCCATCTTGGATGTTACTGTCGATGTTTGAGCAGTTATTGCAGCCAATATCATGTTCAAGTATGTGCTGGTAATTGTCTGCGATGTTTCGTTTTTCTCTTCAATTTTTATTGTCTCCTCGCCATCAAGATGAAAGACATACTCTTCCACTTCAATTCCTTCCGCTTCCATTGCCTCTCGTAGCCGTGCCTGAAGTTCGAGTTTAACGCCGCTTGTATTCAATCCACGGCTCTCCAACTCCTTCTTTAGTTGCTGGATCTTCAATTCACTGAACTTTGCCATACCCTTGTTGTCCTCTGGATTATTCAACAATTCCTCTTCTGACCCCAATTGTAACGAATTTACTGCAATTCCCCTTATTTGCAATCTTCTGCCAACGTTCGTATCGCTAAACTGTTGAATAAATAAATCCAATATTGAATAATGGAAAAATGACCTTTATTAAAGTACTCAACAATTACACTTATACTTTACAACGAATAGCTTGCTTAATAACCAACTGATTGATAGCTCAAATGAAACTGACTTTCAAAATATTACTGCTATTGCTCGCTAGATATCGTCTTACTTGAAACTGATTATAGCGCCCCTACCGCTGGTGCTTTTATACTCTTTGATTTCCTCGTGGTATCTTCTAGGCGCTTCCAGAATTTACTTAGTTGCCGCCATATAATTATAACTACAGATGCACGTATATAGCTTCTCATATGCGTGTATTTGCGAGCGACACTTCAACAATTACAATTACATACTTTTGGGAGCATCTCTTCTCTGCTGCGTGTACGTACATATGTGTAGACATACAGGCCTGTTCTGAATTCCGACTCGGAATGAAAAGTAAAACGACATTGATTTCGACTCGGTTTCTATTTGGTGTTCTCAATTCCGATTGTAAAAAATCGATTCGAAGTCGATTTCGAATCGTTTTCATTCCGATTCGGTAACCAGTTTAATCAGCTGTTTTTGTTTATGTGTTTTGGTTTAAGTATCATAAAAATTTATTTTAATTAAAAAATGCCTGCAGATATGGTTTTTGATGCGCATACGCAAGAATACTTGCTATTGTGCGTGCGAATCGTAAAAATGCGCTGGATCGGAATTCAGAACAGGTCGACTTCATTTCGATCAGCATCGATTTGTTTGCCTAATAGATTTCTTGATAGAAGTTTTTAAAGAAAGATTTATTATGCCAATTTAACTCAAATTTAAACAAAAAATACACACAACTCTTCCAAATAAAATGAAGAATTTAAAAAAAATTATTTGAAAGACAAATATCGCAACATTTGTGTATAATCTGCCAATTAATTTTCATTCCGACTGCTCAGAGGCAATACTTTTCAAACCGATAATTTTTGGTCGGAATCGAAATTGAGAACACCAATCCATTTCGGTTCCGAAAAAATTGATCGGAATCGGAATCCAGAACAGGCCTGATAATGTTTTATTCGTTTATGTAGATACAAGTGACTGTCTGCTTTATTGTTGTTGTGACTCCATTTACTTAGCATCAGACTAGGGATGTGAGTATCACCTGGTGTCACTCATATTCGTCACAATATGTAGAATAGTACATAGGAATCAGAAGTAATTTTGTGTATAAATAGAAAACATTTGCCGAATAAAGAAGAATTGATGTTTTGTACTCCAATCATCGACAACTTTATTTAATCATACTTCAGTATCCCATTCGACGCCACCACAGCAACATACAACTGAGTCACCAACATGGTGACCATATAAATCGTGCGAGTGGTGTATCTAATTCGACGCCACCACAGCAACACAAGGCAATTTTGAGGCTGTGTTCGTCACTAATACATTCTTGTAAGTTGTCTGTTTCCATACTTTGATTGTTTTGATTATTATGTGTCCTTTGCACACAGAGTATATTAAATTTGATTGGATAACGGTTGGTTGTACAGGTATAAGGGAATCGAGATAGATATAGATGTTGTGTCCGATGGTACGCCGCCTGGATCTGCTACCCCAAATGTGCAGTTTTGCTGCCTTGTAGGGCGCCGCCTCCAGATGCTCGCCAATGCCTTATTCTTGAAATCTACGTGGCGGTCTCCTACGCCACACTTATTCGTCATTAAAAACTCTACTCACTTTTTCCACAATATAACTTTATTTAAAAACTTTTTAATTTTATAATATACATGTATGTTATAATAATTTTAATTTAAATATAATGGATACGTCCGATGTCTGTGACGAAAATATGATAATCCCCATGATGATAGCGGTGAAACATGAAAATGCCGAGCCATCATTGCCAATCGTCATTTTCATGTTTCACCCCACATATATATCTTTTTCACTCTTACATACTATATTCAGCAGCTGAATACCTAACGTATATACAATCTTTTATTCTTTCTATTTATGGTATTCACAATTAAATATCATTGTGAGCAACGATGTTGCGATGTTGCCAGATGATTTTTAAAAAGATAATTTGGGGGATTTTACCCTTACATCACCCTTTTTGGGGAAAAGAAGAATTGACAAAGTGATCAGTTTTGTCACCTTCTTCTTTCGCCATAAACTTATACAAATTGTTGCGAACAAACCAACATATATTTATATTAGGGTGTACCTCCCCTTTTAATTCGTTGGGTCGGAACCATTTTTATTACTAATTGAAAAAGATTTTATACATCGAATACTCAAATTGTAGTTACATTTTTGTAGTTTATTGTAACTTAAATAAAAGCTATAAATATTAATAATATTTTAATTTACGACAAAATATGTTGAATGTTTCTTTGTAAATATTTGTGTTTTATATATTCAATTTAAAGTTTTACATTTCTATTACATATTAAATATGCATTTTTTGTGTTATGAAAAATTTTTATGAAATGGTTTTTTTTTTTTTGAATATACTAAATTTGTGTTATTTTCTCTTTTTTTTTTGTTTTAACAGTTTTTAAGCCTTCGTGGCTGCTTACATGCTAGTTAAAAAAAATGGATTTTGTCAATCAAATTTAGGGTTTATTCGACGTATTAAAGTAATCTTAATTTACTTTGCTTAGGCGATTTTTATGTACTACTTTTTCTTTGTTTTTAACTTCATCGAAAATAGTTACGTTAGGTTCGTTAATTTTGGTTATAATAGACGGACCTTGATAAATATTTTCGTGTTTATGATGTGGTTCTCTCTGTAAAAGTACTTTATCTCCGATTTTCACAACTAAAGGTCGTGCCGTTTTATCATATAGGTTTTTACTTTGTAACTTATTTTTATTAATTAAGTTTTGTGCCATTTTGTGCGTTTTCTGCATCCTAAACTTTTTTGGCATAGTTTTCGACATTATAAATTGGGTAAATTTTTTCTTTTGTCAATTCATTCGGCAAAGTTGCCTTTTTCCCAAAAACTAACTCGAAAGGAGAAAACTGATTGTCGAAAACTGTGCTACTCGTAGTATTGTGTAGGAAAGTAAAGTATTTTAAATAAACCTCCAATCAGAAAAAGTATCTTTTAAATATGCACGTAAGTATTCATTAAAAACTCTGTGGTTACGTACGATTGTATCAACAGTTTCGTGATGGTATGCAGTTGAAAAATTATGTTGAATATTTAAAAGCTTTGTTAATTCTTCGAATAATTCATTTTTAAATTCAGTACCTAAATCAGGTTTTATGGCATTCATTGTAAAATGAATCCTTCAAAAATTGCTGAAGCGATAGTTTTTGCCGATTTATCTGGCACAGCGACTGTTACCAGATATTTAGTCATGTCGCAAATCATGGTAAGTGCGAACTTGTTACCATATTTGGACTCAGGTAGGGGTCCTATTGTGTCAATTACTAGTATATCGAATGGTTTACAAGGAGTTGGTGTTAAAACAAGTTTTTCTTTTGTTTTAGGTTTAACCTTGTTTAAGAGACAATCTTTACAACTTTTGATATATTTCGATATATCATGAGTCATGTTCTTCCAATGAAATTTTGTTCGCAGTTTTGCGTAAAGTCTTTTCATTCCGCAATGTCCACCAGAAATGGGATCATTATGGTAAATTTTCATTAGTTTTAATTTTGTATCTTCATCTGTTACTGTCTCCACTGGATCTGTTAAAAGGATTTCTAATGATTTTAAAATTTTATTTCCAATATTTTTGAAATTTGTAATAGTATAATGTTCGAACAAAATATCGTTTTTAGGCCATTCAATTTGCTTAATTTTGCATTTGGCGGCTTCTGATTCAAGCCTCGAAAGTAATTTCTCTAAAGTCATTATTTCGTTAACAAGCTCAAAACTAAGTAACTCGAGTTTCTTATGTTTAATATGCGCAAAAATTCTTAAACTTGTTGTTTTATTATTTTTATCGTACGTAATTGCAGATCTTATCGGTGGAACTTTTTTCGAAAAATTAAATGAAAATTTGTCGTAGACATGTAAATTGAGTTGGTTTTCGTCGTTTTTGTCTGTTTTGCTAGGAAGGTTGTTGTCGTTTGCCATTTTGTCATTGATCTTGTTTGTACTGCTAAAATTTGTTTGTTGGATTCCTTAATCTCATCGATTGTAATACGCGATAATGCATCAGCACCAACGTTTGATTTACCCTTTATGTAAACTATAGTAAAGTTATATTCTGCTAATTCTAACCTAATTCTCGAAAGTTTTGAAGATGGGTCTTTCATATTGAAAAGGTATACTAGAGGTCTATGATCGAATTTTACAATGAAATGTGTGCCATGAACGTATGGTCGAAATTCCTTGATTGCAAAGTAAATAGCTAAAAGCTCTAATTCTATAATTGGTTTTTTCTGCTCTACTTTATTAAATGCTTTAGAAGCGAAACAAATTGGTAAATCACTACCTTGCTGTTCTTGACTTAAAATAGCGCCACATCCAGTTGTGGAAGCAGCATTGTTTAGTAATATCTGGATATTGAAGTAATTTTGGTAAAAGTAACGCTGCTTTCAAAGATAAATATTGCCCTTTCGCACTCTACATCCCATACAAATTCAACTTTTTTCCTGCTTAATCGGTTTAGAGGCGCTGCCAGAGACGCAAAATTAGGTATAAACCGTCTGTAATAGTTTGCAAACGCGACGAATTGTCGTACCGTGTCTTTAACAGTCGGTTTTGTATACTTTTTAACTGCGTTTATTTTGGAGTCGTCTGGCAACAAACCTTTGGCTGAACATTTGTGACCTAAAAATGTAACTTCTGGTCGTAAAAAGTTGCATTTATTTGGGTTAAGTTTGAGGTTGATAGACCTACAAGTATCGAAAACTTTTGAAAGATTTTTAATGTGGTGTGCTTCACTACAACCTATGACGATAATATCGTCGACATACAAAAATGCGACATTGGGTGGTATACCCGAAAAAGCTATTGTCGTCATTCGTGAGAATGAATTTGGTGCTGTGTTTAAACCGAATGGAAGCACTTTCCATCTAAATGCACCTCGGTCAGTGCTGAAAGACGTAATGTCACGTGAGTCAAGATGCAAGTGGATTTGATGAAATCCAGAAGAAAGATCTAATGTGGAAAAATATTTTGCCCTGCCACGATTATCTAAAATATCGTCAACTCTAGCTAGAGGAAATTTATCAGCAATGAGTTTTTTGTTTACAGCGCGAAAATCTACGCACATACGATAAGCTTTTTGACCATTAGTATCCTTCTTTGGGACTACAATCAAAGGACTATTGTAATTGGAATAACTGGGTTCAATCAAATCGTTGTCTAATAATTTATTTACTTGGCGATTTATTTCCTCGCGTTGAGAGTATGGCAATCGATAATTTGTAACATATACCGGCTCGTTGTCTGTCAGTCTTAATTTTTGTTCGTAGAAGTTGTTTAAAGTCATTTTGTCCGTGTCAAGAGCGAAAATGTCAGCATAATCTATGCAAAGGTCAATTAATTTGCTATGAGCATGTTGAGGTATTTGATTTTTTAAAACTGAAATTAGTTTTTTCGTACGTTTATCTTCTGTTTCTGTCTTGTTAATTGTATAAACGTTATAATTTGAAAGTTTTTCTGTCCGAATACTGTTTCTTTTCACATACTTGACATCATCCGTGGTGTGTATGACTTTAATTATAGGGTTACTGGAATTAACAATACACCTCGCTGTGAAAACACCTTTTTCAATTTCCTGCGAGTCCACGAAAATGGCTCGGTTGAATCTCCTAAAAGTCTAAATATTTCACATCCGGGAGGAATGATACAACTGTCGCTTTCTGTTCCGTGCAGGATTGGCATCGCGACTTTTTCATTACCTACCCAAAAGGAAATACTATTTCCTTCGTAATTAATAATGCATTTGTTAATTTTCAGAAAATCTTAACCCAGTATACCATCGGTTGGAATATTAAAGTCTTAATTTACTACATGTAAAGTATGTTTAATAGAAAAGTTTGAAAAATTAAAATTTACTGTAATTTTACCTAAAGTAGAAACTGAATTAGAAGTGACACCGGTAATGTTAATAGTGTCGTTTGTATTTAAGGAAATATTACTGTCTATACATGATATTTTTATTAGAGAAATGTCGGCTTGAGTGTCTACTAGGAAAGAACAAAATTTTTGTGCCTCGTTAAGTTGTAATTCTATAAAATCTGAATAATTTAAGTTTAAACAATAGATGCCTATTGGTGAGGGAAATTCGCTTTCTCGGTTAGACCGTCCTCCCCCAGTCTTTGCTCCTGAGGGGCACTCGCGTTTAAAGCGCGAACGTTTGCGTTTCTACCTCTACCGTTGGATGATTTCGAATTGTTACCTATATTGTTACTATTGTTTGAATTAGCATTTGTATTTGAACGTGTATTACTATTGCTGCTCTTTTGGTATCTGTTTCCGTTATAACTCCTATATCTTTGATTATTGCTGCCGTTACGGTTGCTGTTGTATGAAAATGAGCTATTATTTCTATAACCAGTATAGCTGCGATTTGGGTAAAAACCTCGACAACTACCACGTGAATTTCTGAATGTATTGTTACCACGCGATCGAAAAGCTAAAACCTGACTCTCAGTTACTTCGTTGTTTTGTTCTACAATTAATTTCGCTACTACGTCTTTCGGATCAGTAAATGCCGTTGAGGCTAAAATGGTTTTGACTAAATTGGATTTTGCGTTTAAACGACACACGTTAACAGTTTGTTCGACTGCCATTTCATGAGCTTTCGCTTGAGTGATCCCTTCAATAATAAGAGACCGCTCAAGTGAGTCAGCTAAATCTTCAAATTTTTTGGCAAAACCTGTATAATTGTTGTTATTAACCTGCAACGCTGCAATTTTTCCTGCTACAACTTTCGAGTTGTCTGGTTTGATCCTACTACGTAGAGCTGTTTTAATTTCATTGACTGAAGTTACTTGTCTTGGTATTGATTCCCGGGCTTTACCCTCAAGTTTTGATTTCAAAAACGCTATAAAGGTATTAGTTAAATCTGCAGTAGCGAACTGTTCAAGTAGTTCAATTTTGTCTATAAAAGAATCAAGTGCTAGAGGATCACCTCTGTAGTTTTCTCTAATATAATTAGCACATGTGTTAATGAAAATTTTCTTTTCCTGAAGTGTTGCCATGATTTGACCGTTAAGAACTGAAGCTGAATTAGAAGAAAATGAAGCCACGTTTGTACTAATTGGATCGTTAAGATCTGGGTTTACGTTAGAAGAAGTGTTAACTAAGGTTGTACTATTTGAGTCGTGGAAGAATCTGCGGAGCCTGGAAAACCTGTTGACAAAGAAAATCTATTTTCCTGGTTTGTAACTTCTTCGGTCGAAGATGAAGCTAAACTTTCGTAGCTTGAGGCTGAATTATTGAAATCGGATTCTGAGTCTGAATTTCTTTGCACTTGCTTACCACTTCTAAGGTACATATGTAGTTATCAGAATAGCACAAATAGTTCAGTTCAAACTATGAAATTAATGAAGAACTTATTTGAGTGTCTGAATTTTTTGAAGCTGAGCAAAAAGAAAATAAAATATTGTATAAGGGAACTGATTTGCAGGTGAATAGTCACTAAAGAAGTATTTAACTATTTATTGGAAGAATTATTTAAACTGCAGTAAACTTGTATGAAAAATCTGTAAAAAGTAAGTGAATTTAAAATGTCACAAAAGTATATAGGTATGAATTGGAAAAAATCTCAAAATGTGATAACCACGGACGCACCGCTTTATTCAAAAAATTTAATCTGGTTTTTCACGGAACCACCGCATATATCAAAATAATCTAAGTTGGTTTTTCACGGAACCACCGCATGTATCAAAAAAGTTAATTGGTTTTTAACGGAACCACCTCATATATCAAAAAAAGTTACTTGGTTTTTAACGGAACCACCGCATATATCGAAAAAGTTAATTGGTTTTTAACAAACCAACGTTGTGTACAGGCCCGTTGGTTATTCAGAATTTGTTAGATTTTGAATAATTTTGTTGAATTTTGATTTAAGAGAATATGTCGTAATTTGTTAGATTTTAATTTAGAAAGTTGTGTTGTTAGTTTGTTAAATTTTAATGTAGGAAATTATATCGTAGTTTAGTAGAATTTTATTTAGAAAATTGTATATTGAAGTTTTGTTGAATTTTAGTTAGAAAATCGTGGGTAGTTTAGTAAAATTTTATTTAGAAAGTTATGTATTGTACTTTTATTGAATTTTATTTAGAAAATTATTAAATTTGTTTTAGGAATCGTAGATTTGATGAATTTGATTTAGAAATTGTAGTTTTATTAACTTTATTGATTTTATTAAATTTTATGTAGAACACCACGCATTTGAATTCGCACCAAAAAAATTTTTCCACTCACCACTACTGCCGAGAAAAGACGTCCGATTCGTTACGCTGCCAAAATTGAAAAAGGACCGGGCTCCAGCCTCACGGTCGCCATGTTGTGTCCGAGTATATTAAATTTGATTGGATAACGGTTGGTTGTACAGGTATAAAGGAATCGAGATAGATATATATGTTGTGTCCGATGGTACGCCGTCTGGATCTGCTACCCCAAATGTGCAGTTTTGCTGCCTTGGAGGGCGCCGCCTCCAGATGCTCTCCAATGCCTTATTCTTGAAATCTACGTGGCGATCTCCTACGCCACACTTATTCGTCATTAAAAACTCTACTCACTTTTTCCACAATATAACTTTATTTAATAACTTTTTAATTTTATAATATACAAGTATATTATAATAATTTTAATATAAATATAATGTATACGTCCGATGTCTGTGCCGAAAAAATGGTAATCCCCATGATGATGGCGGTGAAACATGAAAATGCCGAGCCATCATTGCCAATCGTCAATTTCATGTATCACTCCACACATATATCTTTTTCACTCTTGCGTGCTATATTCTGCAGCTGAATACCCAACGCATATACAATCTTTTATTCTTTCTATTTATGGTATTCACAATTAAATATCATTGTGAGCAACGATGTTGCGATGTTGCCAGCAAATATTATTAATCATAAATCATCGTTAAACCTATCGCAACAAAATTCGGCAGAGAGGTTGCCTTTACTATAAGGAATGCTCTGAAGAAAAATTAACGAAATCGGTTAAGGACCACGCCCACTTTTATATAAAATATTTTTAAAAGGGTCGTGGACGATTAAACCAAGCTATATCTTTGCAAAAAAAGCTTTATATCAATGGTATTTCATTTCCCAAGCGGATTTATAACAATAAATAGGAAAAACTTCAAATTTAAAAAAATTGGCGTGGCACCGCCCTTTTATGAATGAGCAATTTCCTATGTTTCTGGAGCCATAACTCGAAGAAAAATTAACGGAGCATCATAAAATTGGGTACACAAATTTTCCCTATAGCAGGAAATATTTCTAGAAAAATGGACGAGATCGGTTAAAGACCACGCCCACTTTTATATAAAAGATTTTTAAAAGGGTCGTAGACGAAAATAATAAGCTATATCTTAGCGAAAAAGAGCTTTGTATCAATAGAATTTTACTTTCTAAACTGAATTTGGGTGTGGCACCGCCCCTTTTATGACTAAGCAATTTTCTATGTTTCGGTAGCCAAGACTCGAAGAAAAATTAACGTATCGTAATGAAATTGTGTAAACATATTTTCCTTATAGCGGAAAATATTTCTGGTAAAAATAAACGAGATCGGTTGAAGACCACGGAAACTAGATATAAAACAAGTTTAAAAGAGGAAATTGGGAGACATTTTTTTTAAACGGGCGTTGCAATGCGTTATGTAGAAAAATAATTTATCTGAAATGAAATGTACAATTAAAGTTCACGCTGAGTATGTAATGTTCGGTTACACCTGAACTTAGCCACCTTTTCTTGTTTTTATATGGCTTTTCCTATGTTTAAAGTCAATGGCCCTTTTATCATTTAATAATTTTAATTTACTATATTTAACAATAATACTATTCAGTGAATCACTTTGATCAATATGAATTCGTACTAAACCATAAATTTTCTCTAATAATATGTGAACTAAATCTCTATCTACATTTTCAGGTCTATACAAACTAGTCTTTGTTTCATCAAATAAATATAATTCATTAATTAAAAATTTGGCTTTTTCAAAGATTTTAAATAGCACTTCTAAATCGTTTACTAACACAGACCTGCAATACCACTGGATTACAAATTCCAACTTTTTTTCTGCAACAGAGACGCCGTTATGAAATTCCTATGTAAAATCACCCCCCGATTCCGAAAATCAAGGTTATTTCTAATTCTATGGTAACATTTTTGAGATATTTAAGAATTACCGTTTTTCCAAAAAAAAAAAATAATAAAATCGGGTCCACTTAATCATATATATCTCAAGAACGAACTGAGCAATTCTAAAATGGTTTGAAGCTTTTAAAAGGCAATAAAATTTTCTATAAACTGTGCATACAACACTTTTTATCAGGCCGTGCAGATTCAAAGATAACGAAAAATCATTACGGATTTTTTCAATTTTTTTGTAAAAATATAAAAAAAATTGTACATTGCGAGGAAGGATCTCGAAAACTTTTTATTTTTTTGCAGATTTTTTTCTCTCTAAGCTCTGTTTTATTACAACAAAAAAATTAGCTTTCATTCAACAAAATCGATTCACTAATACAAAAGTTATAAGCATTCAAGTAAATATATCCATTTAATACTTAAGTACCCTGCTGGTACATACATATGTGTTAGTATTCGTATATCATTTAGTTAGCAGGTAGATTTTCGAAGGGTTATTAGACAAAAAAAACTGTTAGTGTCGTTTTCTCAAACACAGGTACATTTCAAGCAAGAGCATATTTTTAATGCAGGTAGTGTTTTCTTTGTAGAACTAGGGAACCTTTTTGTCTAGGTAAGCTTGAATTTTTACTTGATCTAAGTATAAATAATAGTACATGCGCCTTGTTCTTTCATAATATCTGCAAGAATCGCCCGATACTGTTCAGTTTATAATTGCAGTTCATTTACTTAAAAATATAATATGAATGAAAGGGCGCGAGAGTGTGAGTGTACAAATGATCCAGATATGTTCTGTTTCATCTGCGGTCAATTTATCGTTAAAATGATGCGACGTATATTTTCAAAAATATGTGCCGATCTTAAAGTCGTTGGAATGCTATGTGGTCTACAAAGTGGATACACAAAATACTGTTGCTTGCTATGCAAATGGGATAGCCGAGCTCGTCAAGACCACTACATCATAAAGGATTGGCCAGAACGAATCGAGTTTCAAGTTGGGGTGGATAACATAAAATACTCCCCACATATAAAGAAGGAAAAAATAATTCTACCTCCGCTCCACATCAAGCTCGGCCTTATCAAAAACTTTATCAAGGCTTTGAACAAAGGAGGCGAAGCTCTTCATCATTTGAAGACAATCTTTACAGAGATTTCAGAAGCAAAAATAAAGGAAGGGATTTTTGTGGGACCGCAAATAAGGAAAATGAAGACCAATAACCATTTCAAAGAACTATTGTCACCAGTGGAGGCAGCAGCGTGGGATGCTTTTGAAAAGGTCGTTACTTCTATTTTAGGCAAACACAAAAGTCCTAACTACGAGATGACAGTGAACGGTTTAATCGAAAACTATGCTTAAATGGGTAAATAAAAAAACATATTTAAGACCGTTTTCTCAGTTAACTTTAAAACCTATCTGCCCGATAAACAAAAAATTTGTATGAAAATTTTTAGATTTACATGAGAACATATAGCCCTAAATCTGAGTTCATCGTCCAGTTCCGAACAAACAAGAACGAGAAAAATATAAGCAAAAAATTTGTTCTGAATTGAAAGATAAATCCAGCCTAAGAAAATTATATACTAATGTGTCACTTATGTATTTATCTAATTTATTTTTTATTTTCTTTCAGGAGTAAATATGTCTTTAAAAATTCATTTTCTACACCCCCATTTAAATTTTTTCCCGCATAATCTTGGCGATGAAAGTGACGAGCATGGCAAAAGGTTTCACGAGCAAATGAAAATGATTGAAAATCGGTATCAAGGATTTTGCGATATCGCAATGATGGGTGGCTACTGTTGGTTTCTCATAAGACAAAGCGATCCTAATCTAAATAAGCGTCAAAACAAGATACATAACATTTTCAATTATAAAATAAGGTCATAGAGTTAAGACAGAATAATATGTACATATGCTATTATTTGTAGGGTACTTAAGTTTTACTATATGGATGTATTTATTTGAATGCTTATAACTTTTGTATTAGTTCATCGATTTTGTTCAATGAAAGCTTATTTTTTTTGTAATAAAACAGAGCTTAGAGGGGAAAAATGTGCAAAAAAAATAAAAAGTTTTCGAGGTCCTTCCTCGCAAAGTACACATTTTTTTATATTATTACACAAAAAATTTAAAAAATCCGTAATAATTGTTCGTTATCTTTGAATCTGCAGGGTCTAGCAAAAAGTGTTGTATGCACAGTTCATAGAAAATTTTATTACCTTTTAAACCGTTTTACCGTTTTGGAATTGCTCAATTCGTTCTTGAGATATATATGATTCAGTGGACCCAATTTTTGAAAAAGTGGTAATTCGTAAATATCTCAAAAACATTACCATAGAATTGAAAATGACCTTGATTTTCGGAACCAGGGGTTGATTTTACATAGGAATTTCATAATGGCGTCTCTGGTGCATTTTGGCTGTAAACCAGTGTAATTAGAAACGTCCGCATAAGTTTTCTTAGATTGAAAATGCTTCATAATATTTCTTTTAATTTCTTCCCAACTTAAGCCATCTAGTTCTCAAATGAGTGTCGCTATATTTCCGATTATCTTTTCATTTGTTATAATTGGAAATCCATATTCTCGTATTTGTAAGTTATGTTTTGATAAATTAAAAGTGGCATCTACAGATTTGATGAAAGCAATTGGATTGTGATCTTCATCCAATGTTTTTAATCGTCTATACTGTTCTATTAAATCTTTTGGTTGCATGTTGAAGCAATCAGTCACTTGTATATGTTGTTGCTGTAAAATTTGATGTAGCTGTTGCTGCTGATGTAGCAAATGTTGCTGTTGTTGTACAATTACTGCTTGTTGATTAATTGTACCTTCTAAGTTCGCGATCCTTTGGGCTAATACTTCTAAATCTTCCATGTTTAAATTCCTCCGATTTTTATCAAATTCGTTCCGCCGATTTTTTGCATGCATATATTTATGTTTTCAGCTTCTTCAGATACTTTTGTATGCTGATTCAGTATACGCCAAACAACTTATTAATTTAAATAAGTTACAAGTTCTAATAATTTTAATTATCCTTCAGGATTTCTTGTAAAAATTAAAATTTTATATATTTTGTATGAGCTGTTTTATATCAGTTATAACATTTTAATATATTTTTTTTACTTTTATTCCATGTATATTCCGATTGTTTCTTCTTTAATATTAAATATATATGTAAGTAGGTATTGACAAAGCTACCATGATAGTCAGATGGTAATGATTATATTGTGGTGATTTATGTTTTTAATGTTCTTTTACAAAAGTTTTTATTGCTTTAATGCCAAAATAGCATAAACTAATAAATCTTCCCCTGATGATGCTAAAAATGAAAATATTAGCGAAACGTTGGGAAAACAGTGGAATAATTTAGTTTTATTCGCACATAAAATATAGATTGGAAAGCCTACTTACATATATATTTAATATTTTTTTTACATTTTTTTAAAAACATGAAAATCTTAGGTAGACATATAAAACTGATTATAATTATAAGTGTGATTCTGTTCAATGTAAATATAACACAGGTATAGACATGTACATACATGTAACTCGCCTGGCTATAAATTGTAGTCAGTATCCTCTAGCGGGAGTCCAAAGAAACTTGCAGTTTCTGCATTGAAGTTTTCTCCCAAATGGGGAGTACTATCGCCTCATCTTTTAGGTGGTGTTTTGAGGACATAAGAAGGCGACCGTTGCGGTTCTGAGAGCGTTGTTTAGCAGGCTTGTACTTTCTCCCAGTAAGTAACCTTTAGGCTTGGGGAGCATATAGGGGACGTGTGGAATGCAACCGGCCGGATAATTGCTTTGTAAGTGGTATTGAGTGTTTCTTCGTCTTTACATCAAGTGCTGCCTGCGAGAGATTTGAGGTTTTAATTACGGCTCTGGATTTTAGGTACATTTGCGGTTGCATCCTCCCCAAAATATAGACCCTGGTCGCACGTCACACCTAGTATTTTTGGGTGTAAGTTAGTCGGTAGCGTAATTCCATAGACGTGGATGTCCAATGTGGTCGATATTTTCCGTGCCCATGTTTTTAATAAGATTTGGTCTGTGAGTATGTCAGGTTTCGCTAGGCGAAAAAACTGAATAGATCAGGGAGGTAGTGGTTTACTTTATTACAAAGTTCATCGATGTATGCGCTGGACCTGTGGTCATTATTGTGCAGTCATCGGCGTAGGATAAAATGGTGCTTCGATATGTAGATGTTTAACAAAAGCGGGGATAGGATGTAAGGTGTCCATCTTGGACACCATGAAATATACGTACACACGCCGCTACGTGCACACACTTACGTTTTCCAATAATTTAGTCTCTCGTATCTTCTTTTACTTTTAAATAAATTTCGTATAGTTTTAAATATAGTTTTTCTTTTTTATTTAAACTTTGGTTCTCTAACACTTTTATTTCGAATTAATTCTTTAACACATTTATTTACTTAACACTTTTACTTTTAGTTTCATTAGCGTCAGTAAGCTTTAGTTTTCTGTCGATTTTACACTAGCTAAATAGGTATAGTTTAAGCTTCTTTTTTTATGTGTCAGTAACGGCGGCCGGCTCAATTCAAATCTGGAAAATGTACCCACGCTGAGTTGCCATCTTGCACATTGCTGAATGCAATTGCCACTGCTGAGTGAAATTGGCACTGCTGTTCAGCAACAGCCGACATCGATGACATTTGCACTCAGGGGTGTGTTTAGGGCGTAAAGGCTGGGTAACGCAGTGTGGTTATTCCACCCTTCCTTAGAAAAAGAAGAATCTGATAAGTTGATCAGATATGTCATATTCTTCTTGATCCCATGACTTAAATTGTTTTGATTGAATGAATGTATGATATTAGGGTATTCGTCCCTTTTTTTCATTCGTTCAATCAGAATAATTTTTTTTTTCCTTTTATATATGAATTTGTGTGTAAATTGTTTTCTAATTTCTATTGCAATAAATTAATTTATTATATATATTTATTACAAATAATGCGTGCATATTAATATTGGTTTTATTTACATGCCAATTGAAATGTAACTTAAAATTCTTAAAAATTATTATTTTTTTTTTGTTTTTTTTTTGTTTTCGTATATTAATATAAATTTTAATTTGAGATTTCATTCTTCAATAACAGAGTAATGGAAACTTAAAATTAGTTACAAGTTAGTTTGTAAATTTGTATGAGAAAAAAATTTTAATTTACCTTATTGATTCGGTCTTTGTGAACGGTTTTTTCTTTTTTATTTATTTCGTCTAAAACCGGACATTAACTCCATCAATTTTTTGTGACTATATATGGTCCTTTATAAATACTTTCTTGTTTATTTCTAGGTTCTTTTTGTACTACTACCTTATCGTTTATATTAATAGCTAATGGACGCGCCCTCTTATCATATATATCCTTATTTTTATGTGAATTTTATTAGGCTTTGCTGGTCTAGTGTAGTTATTCCAAGTAAAAACTCGTACTTTTTCTCCAATATCACCCTAAGTTTCGCCAAGCTCCTTGGCATCCTCAGGGGTATAATCGTTATTTTAAACAAAAAGTAACAAAAAACCAAACAAAAACAAACAGAAAATCAATTTTTGAAAACACATAAATCACTATAAGAACATTGGTGACAAACTTACATAAAAAGTATTAAATTAACGTGTAAACATCACACAACATAAAACAACAAACACTTAAAACTAAAAACATCCATCAGTACCATGGTCATTGGGTACTTTTGTCATACAAAAATGTCATGAACAAGTCAAATAACTAGCAGCAATAAACTTGGTGTCTTCTTTTCTGTTCATCGTTCTCTCCCTTCTTTGTAGAATGTGTAAGCTTTCTAATGTGTATCTCGTCTTTTCTCTCTTCTCCACGTCTATTATTGTTGCATTTTTTAGATCAGGTGTGTGTCCGTGTGTTAGTGCGTGTTGAGCAAATGCAGTCTTCTTCTTTCTTATATCGGCGTCGTGCTCTGCCAATCGGGTTCCTAGTGCCCGTTTCGTTGTTCCAACGTAGATTTTGTTGCAGTTCTCGTTTTCTTCACCTTTGCATGGAATTTCGTAAACCACGTTGTTTTGTTGGTGTGGTTCTATACGACTTTTTGTACGTGTAAAAATGGTAGAGAGTGTGCAGTTCGATTTGTATGCGAGAGATATGTTCGGTTTTTGTTTTTTCATGTCTTGATTGAATTTTTTCCTACGCTTCGGAATGTATGTGACACTGTGGTATTGCTTTGTCTCCCTTGTGTTGTTAGTTGATGTTAGTTCTTGCGCTCTGTTTACTTCTAATAATTTGTGTTGTATTAGGGATGTAATTAAGTGGCTCGGGTAATTATTGTTTATTACTATACTGTATATTTTTGTTTTACTTTTTCCCCGAACTGTTTGTGGCTTAACGTAAATAGTGTATGAGGCTTTTTGCTGTATTTACTTTGTATTTTGTGGGCTGCGAGGGTAGAAAGTTTATTATTCTGCCGGAGGATATGGATTTAGAATACCAGTCCAGCACTATTTCGTTGTTTTTCCTGTGAATAAGGACATCCAAAATCGCGTTCATCAAATTCTCTTCTTTCTCCATCGTAAATTTCAGTTTGTTGTGGTATCTGTTCAATGTGTTTAGAATTATGTCTAAGTCGTTTCGTTTGACGATCGCAAAAACTTCGCCCACGTACTTTACTATAAATTTCAGTTGTATGTTGTGGGTTTGCTTCAGTTCGGAGATGGTTTTGTCCAGCAAATCGTCCATTATAATGTCTGCTATGGTCGGGTAGAGTGGGTTTCCCATTGGCATTCCGAAACTTTGTGTGAAAATTTGGTCATCATACATGAAGTAGTTGTTGTCGTTCAGGCAGAAGTTTAAAATTTTAAGGAACTTGTTTTTGTCTCCACCTTTGCATGGACTTTCGTAAACCACGTTGTTTTGTTGTGTGTGTTGAGTGTGCAGTTCAATTTGTATGCGAGAGATATGTTCGCTTTTTGCTTTTTCATGTCTTGATTGAAGCTTTCCGTAAGCTTCGGAATGTATGTGACACTGTGGTATTGCTTTGTCTCCCTTGTGTTGTAATTTTCCCGAAGAAGTAAAATGGCTACTCTCTCTTGGTAAAGAATTTACTTTACCCACAACAAAGACCAGCTTCAAATCTCTTAAGACAATAGCTGAGATGGAACGGGTTATACAACAAATAGTAGATGAGAGAGAAAGAGAAATTGAGAGAACCAAACTCAACAGAAGAATAATGCAATTCAAACGAAATACCAAGCATAACCCAACGGACAAATTCATCTTAGAAGCATACAGAAAAACTACTGAATTTTTAAAGAAGCACAAAGACATAATTGTGACGGACTCAGGCAAAGGGAACAAGACAGTGGCAATGTATAAAACTGACTACAATGAAAAAATGAACAGGCTACTTCAAGACAAAAATACGTATAAAAAAGCGACTACAAAAACAAAACAACAACCTAGTCGCCGAACTTTAAAATTACAAAATAATAGATTTCAAAGAAAAAAGGCAACTAACTTGCACCGCGGCCACATCACCTAGACTCCACGGTCTTCCTAAGATCCACAAAACGGATATTCCCTTACGTGCCATTGCGTCATCTGTCGGCGTTCCATGTTATGGTCTATCAAAATACTTTGGGAAGATACTAACTTAACGTCAGACGAATACAACATAAAGAACTCCTACAGACTCAAAGAAAGAATGGATAACATGAAACTATCAGAAGAAGATATATTGGTCTCATTCGATGTGGTATCGTTGTTCACCAACATACCAATATACTTAGCCATCAAAATAATAATGACCAAATTCAGCAAAATACATTCAATGATACCAAAAAACAAGTTCCTTAAAATTTTAAACTTCTGCCTGAACGACAACAACTACTTCATGTATGATGACCAATTTTCACACAAGGTATCGGAATGCCAATGGGAAACCCACTATCCCCGACCATAGCAGACATTATAATGGGCGATTTGCTGGACAACACCATCTCCGAACTCAAGCAAACCCACAACATACAACTGAAATTTATAGTAAAGTACGTGGACGATGTTTTTGCGATCGTCAAACGAAACGAATTAGACATAATTCTAAACACATTGAACAGATACCACAACAAACTGAAATTTACGACGGAGAAAGAAGAGAATTTGATGATCCCGTTTTTGGATGTCCTTATTCACAGGAAAAACAACGAAATAGTGCTGGACTGGTATTCTAAATCCATATATTCTGGCAGAATAATAAACTTTCTATCCTCGCAGCCCACAAAATATAAAGTAAATACAGCAAAAAAACTCATACACAAAATATTTACGTTAAGCCACAAACAGTTCTGGGGAAAAAATAAAACAAAAATATACAGCATACTAACAAACAATAATTACCCGAGCCACTTAATTACATCCCTAATACAACACAAATTATTAGAAGTAAACAGAGCGCAAGAAATAACATCAACTAACAACAGAAGGGAGACAAAGCAATACCACAGTGTCACATACATTCCGGAGCTTACGGAAAACTTCAATCAAGACATGAAAAAACCAAGACCAAACATATCTCTCGCATACAAATCGAACTGCACACTCTCTACCATTTTTATACGTACAAAAAGCCGTATAGAACCACACCAACAAAACAACGTGGTTTACGAAATTCCATGCAAAGGTGGAGACAATGAGAACTGCAACAAAATCTACGTTGGAACAACGAAACGGGCACTAGGAACCCGATTTGCAGAGCACGACGCCGATATAAGAAAGAAGAAGACTGCACTTGCTCAGCACGCACTAACACACGGACACACACCTGATATAAAAAATGCAACAATAATAGACGTGGAGAAGAGAGAAAAGACGAGATACACATTAGAAAGCTTACACATTCTACAAAGAAGGGAGAGAACGATGAACAGAAAAGAAGACACCAAGTTTATTGCTGCTAGCTATTTGGCTTCTTTATGACATTTTAGAATGACAAAAGTACCCAATTACCATGGTACTGATGGATGTTTTTAGTTTTGAGTGTTTGTTGTTATATGAAGTGTGATGTTTACACGTTAATTTAATACTTTTTATGTAAGTTTGTCACCAATGTTCTTATAGTGATTTATGTGTTTTCAAAAATTGATTTTCTGTTTGTTTTTGTTTGGTTTTTTGTTACTTTTTGTTTAAAATAAAGATTATACCCCTGAGGATGCCAAGGAGCTTGGAGAAACTTAGGGTGATATTGGAAAAAAAGTACGAGTTTTTTCTTGGACTAACTACACTAGACCAGCAAAGCCTAATAAAATTCAAATAAATACCAAACTGGTCAGCAAATTATTAATAAAAAGAAATACTTATTTTTAATTTTATGTTTGTTAATTAAATCTTTTGCTATTTTATGTGTTTTTGTAGTTTACATTTTACTTCTTTTGGATAATTTTCAACATTGTAAATTGGATCGATTTGTTCCTTTTGAACTTCATTTCGTAAAGTAACATTTCTACCGAATACTAATTCGTATGGAGTAAACCCATTATCAAAAACTGTACTAGGAGTTATATTATGCAAAAATGTAAAATATTTCAAATAAACGTCCCATTCGGGGAAGTTATCATCTAGAAAAGCTCGTAAATATTCATTAAACACCCGATGATTTCTTTCAATTGTCCCTAGGATTTCATGGTAAGCTGTAGAAAAATTATGTTCGATTTTTAGGAGTTTAGTTAATTCAGAGAAAATTTCATTTTTATATTCGGTTCCTAAATCGGTTTTAGTTGATTTCATTATGCCATAAATGAGGATGAAGCCTTCAAAAATTGCAGTTGCAATTGTTTTTGCTGTCTTATTAGGGATTGATATTGTAACTAAGTATTTGATTAAGTCGCACATAATGGTAACCGCGAACCTATTCCCATTATTCGACTCAGGCAATGGTCCCTATTGTATCTATAACTACGATACCGAAAGGTTTGCAGGGTGTTGGTGTAAGCACCAAATTTTCTTTGTTTTTTGGCTTGACTTTATTCAAAAGGCACTTTTTGCAATTTTCGTATGTGGCAATATCACGGGTCATACCTTTCCAATAATATTTTGTACGTCTTTTTGTGTAAAGCTTTTTATTTCCGCAGTGACCACCTGATATCGGATCATTGTGGTAAATTTCCATTAGGTTAAGTTTTTTGTCGTTGTCCGTAACTGTTTCGACAGGTTCTATTAATAGTATTTGTAAATTTTTTTCTAAGCGGGGTCGCCCCTCGGCAGTGTCTGGCAAGCGCTCCGATTGTATTTCTGCCATGAAAAGCTCTCAGTGAAAACTCATCTGCCTTGCAGATGCCGTTCGGAGTCGGCATAAAACATGTAGGTCCCGTCCGGCCAATTTGTAGGGAAAAATCAAGAGGAGCACGACGCAAATTGGGAGAGAAGCTCGGCCTTAGATCTCTTCGGAGGTTATCGCGCCTTACATTTATTTTTTTTTTTAAATTTTTTAAAATTGAATTCCCTTTACTTTTAAAATTTGAAATAGAACAAGTAAGGAAGGTTAAGTTCGGGTGTAACCGAACATTACATACTCAGTTGAGAGCTATGGTGACAACATAAGGGAAAATAACCATGTAGAAAAATGAACCGAGAGTAATCCTGGAATGTGTTTGTAGGACATGTGTATCAAATGAAAGGCATTAAAGAGTATTTTATGAGGGAGTGGGCCATAGTTCTATAGGTGGACGCCATTTAGGGATATAGCCATAAAGATGGATCAGGGTTGACTCTAGAATGCGTTTGTACGTTATAGGTATCAAATGAAAGGTATTAATGAGTATTTTAAAAGGGCGTGGACCTAAGTTTTATAGATGGACGCCTTTTCGAGATATCGCCGTAAAGATGGACCAGGGGTGACTCTAGAATGCGTTTGTACGATATGGGTATCAAATGAAAGGTGTTAATGAGCATTTTAAAAGGGAGTAATCCTTAGTTCCATAGGTGGACGCCGTTTAGAGATATCGCCATAAAGGTGGACCAGGGGTGACCCTAGAATTTGTTTGCACAATATGGGCATCAAACGAAAGGTGTTAATGAGTATTTTAAAAGGGAGTGGGCCTTAGTTCTATAGGTGGACGCCGTTTCGAGATATCGCCATAAAGGTGGGCCAGGGGTGACTTTAGAATTTGTTTGTATGATATGGGTATCAAATGAAAGGTGTTAATGATTATTTTAAAAGGGCGTGGGGCTTAGTTCTATAGGTGGACCCCTTTTCGAGATATCGCCATAAAGGTGGACCAGGGGTGACTCTAGAATTCGTTTGTACGATATGGGTATCAAATGAAAGGTGTTAATGAGTATTTTAAGAGGGAGTAGGCCTTTCTGGACCAGGGTTGACTCTAGACTTTGTTTGTACGATATGGGTATCAAATGAAAGGTGTTAATGAGTATTTTTAAAAGGGAGTGGGCCTTCGTTCTATAGGTGTTCGCCTTTTCGAAATATCGCCATAAAGGTGGACCAGGGGTGACTCTAGAATGAGTTTGTACGATATGGGTATCAAATTAAAGGTATTAAAGAGAGTTTTAAAAGGGAGTGGTGGTAGTTGTATATGTGAAGGCGTTTTCCAGATATCGCCCAAAATGTGGACCAGGGTGACCCAGAACATCATCTGTTGGATACCGCTAATTTATTTATATATGTAATACCTGCCAAGATTTTAAGGGTTTTTTATTTCGCCCTGCAGAACTTTTTCATTTTCTTCTACTTAATATGGTAGGTGTCACAACCATTTTATAAAGTTTTTTCTAAAGTTATATTTCGCGTCAATAAAACAATCCAATTAACTTACCATGTTTCATCCCTTTTTTCGTATTTGGTATAGAATTGTGGAATTTTTTCATTTTTCGTAGTTTTCGATATCGAAAAAGTGGGCGTGGTCATAGTCGGATTTCGTTCATTTTTCATACCAAGATAAAGTGAGTTCAGATAAGTAGTAAAGATATATCGATTATTGCTTAAGTTATCGTGTTAACGGCCATGCGGAAGGACAGACGGACGACTGTGTATAAAAACTGGGCGTGGCATCATCCGATTTCGCCCATTTTCACAGAAAACAGTTAACGCCATAAAATCTATGCCCCTACCAAATTTCAAAAGGATTGGTTAATTTTTGTTCGACTTATGGCGTTAAAAGTATCCTAGACAAATTAAATGAAAAAGGGCGGAGCCACGCCCATTTTTAAATTTTCTTTTATTTTTGTATTTTGTTGCACCATATCATTACTGGAGTTGAATCTTGACATAATTTACTTATATACTGTAAAGATATTAAATTTTTTGTTAAAATTTTACTTAAAAAAAACATTTTTTTTAAAGTGGGCGTGGTCCTTCTCCGATTTTGCTAATTTTTATTAAGCGTACATATAGTAATAAGAGTAACGTTCCTGCCAAATTTCATCATGATATCTTCAACGACTGCCAAATTACAGCTTGCAAAAGTTTTAAATTACCTTCTTTTAAAAGTGGGCGGTGCCACGCCCATTGTCCAAAATTTTACTAATTTTCTATTTGGCGCCATAAGTTCAACTCATATACCAAGTTTCGTCGCTTTATCGGTCTTTTGTAATGAATTATCGCACTTTTTCGGTTTTTCGAAATTTTCGATATCGAAAAAGTGGGCGTGGTTATAGTCCGATATCGTTCATTTTAAATAGCGATCTGAGATGAGTGCTCAGGAACCTACATACCAAATTTCATCAAGATACCTCAAAATTTACTCAAGTTATCGTGTTAACGGACGGACGGACGGACGGTCGGACGGACGGACGGACGGACATGGCTCAATCAAATTTTTTTTCGATCCTGATTATTTTGATATATGGAAGTCTATATCTATCTCGATTCCTTTATATATGTACAACAAACCGTTATCCAATCAAACTTAATATACTCTGTGAGCTCTGCTCAACTGAGTATAAAAATATTTAAATCACTGATCATCTTTTTACCATTCTGCTTGCCTAATATTGTGTTTACCAGCTTCTTTTTCAAGCTTCAAAAGTAATTCATCTAATTTCATTATTTTGTTAGTGCACACAATATTAAGTAACTCGAGTTTTTTATGTTTTAAATGCGCATATATTTTTAAATTGATTTTATCATTATCGTTGTCATGACAAATTTGGCTTTTTATCCTATGGATTTTCTTGGAAAAATTATATGAAAATTTGTCGAATACCAATTGTTTTTGTTTTTATCGAATACCTGTAATTTGGCATTTTCTTCGTTTATGTGTTCAGCCGATTGTTGTAGTTGTTAGTGACATTTCGTCATAGACTTCGTCTGTACTGCTAAAATTTGATTATTGGAATTTTTAAGTTCTTGAATTGAAATTCGCGATAATGCGTCTGCACCTACGTTAGATTTTCCTTTCATATATATTCTATGGTAAAATTATATTCGGACAATTCCAAACGGATTCTGGAAAGTTTCGACGACGGATATTTCATATTAAATAGATAAACTAGTGGACAATGATCTGATTTAACTTTGAAGTGAGTGCCATAAATATATGCACGAAATTGTTTTATTGCAAAATATATTGCCAAAAGTTCTAATTCTATTATTGCTTTATTTTGTTCCGATTTGCTAAAGGCTTTTGAAGCAAAAAAAATTGGCAACTCGTTGCCATTATGATTTTGACTCAGTATTGCACCACAACCTAACTTTGAAGCATCAACCGTAATTAAACATTTTTTGGTGAAATCTTGATATTGTAATAGTTTTGGAGAAATCAAATTTTTTCTTAGTTTATCTAGAGCTAACTCACATGCTGTATCCCAATTAAATTCAACCTTTTTTCTACTCAAACGATTCAATGGAGCTGCTAAAGAAGCGAAATTTGGAATAAATCTCCTGTAATAATTTGCAAATGCCACGAATCTTCGGACAGCGTCTTTATCTCGTGGCTTAGGATACTTTTAATTGCTTCAATTTTTGAATCGTCTGGTAGCAACCTATTTGCTGAGCATTTATGCCCTAAGAAAGTTACTTCCGGTCGAAGAAAATTACATTTTTTTGGGTTAAGTCGCAAGTTGAACTTCCTACAGGTCTCGAAAGCCTATTTTCAGCATAATTAGGTATTTGTTTTTCTAAAATGCGATTAAGTTCTTTAATACGACTATCTTGTTTTACTGGGTTATTTATTTTATAAACGTGATAATTAGAAAGTTTTTCTGTTTGAATGTTGCAGTTATTTACGTATTTTACGCTATTTGTGGTGTTTATTACTTTAATGATCGGATTACTAGTATCAACTATTCATTTCGCTGTGAAAACACCGTCAGAAATTTCTTGAGAATCCACGAAAAGTGGTTCTAAGTCTTTTTCGAAGGCGAAAATTCTATAAACTTCGCAACGAGGTGGTATGACAAATGTATCGCTTTCCATTCCGTGAAGGATGGGAAGTGCGATCTTTTCATTGCTATCCAGAAGGAAATGCAATTTGTTGCATAGCTGATATCGCATTTATTTGATTTTAAGAAATCCTTTGTTGAAATCATTGTCTACAACGTACAACGTATGTTTGATATAAAAATTTGAGAAGTGTAAGTTAGTTGTAAAAGTACCTAATGTAGAAACTGTATCTGTAGTTAATCCGGTAATATTAATTGTATCATTGTTATTAATTGACAAATTTGTTAGAGCCAGTAATATTTATTTGTATAAAATCGGAATAATTTAAGTTAAGACAACAAACGTTTTTAGAAGAAAAACTGTGAGCTGAATCAGTTAGTAATTTGTCTCGTACTCCCTCAGTGTTCGCTCCTGAAGGGCTTCCCTGTTTAAAGTCCGGACACTTGCATTTCTACCTCTATTATTGGAAGTGTTAGAGCCGTTATTATTGCTGGTACCACTATTGCTGCTATTATTATTATTATTAGACTGATTCCGATTTCCGCCTCCGGAACGGAAATTTTGCCTTTGATTGCCGCGATTGAAGTTGTTGCCATAGTTACTGTTACTAAAAGATGGTCTATTTTGTCTATAACTGTTAAAGTTACGACTTTGATTTTGGAAATTTCGACTTCGGTTATTACTTTGAAAATTTCTGAAATTGTTATTGATCTGCGCCCTAAATGCTAAAACTTGGCGTTCTTTTATTTCATTTGATTGCTCTACAATCAGTTTAGCTACTACGTCCTTGGAAACAGAAAAATTGGTTGAGGCGAGGATTGATTTGACTAAACTTGTTTTTGCGTTCAATCGGCAAACGTTAACTGTTTGCTCGATGGCCATTTCATGGGCTTTGGCCTGAGTAAGCCCTTCGATAATTAGTGAACGCTCTAAAGAATCAGACAATTCCTCGACGCGTCTTTCAAAATCGGTGTAATTATTAATATTAACTTGCAAAGCTGCAATTTTTCCGGCCACTACTTTGGAGTTGTCGGGTTTTATACGGTTACGTAGTGCTAATTTTATATCATTAACTGAAAGTATTTGAGTCGGTATTGCTTCTCGAGCTTTACCATCGAGTTTGGATTTAATATATGAAGTACAAGTGCCAGTTAAATTTTCGTCGACAAATTCTTCGATTAACTCAATTTTATTAATGAAAGATTCAAGACCCAGGGGCTCATCGCTATAATTTTCACGCATAATACCAGCACACATGCTGATAAACGATCTTTTTTCCTCAGGAGTGTCCATATTTGTATCGGAATTAGGAGGATTTGAAATATGTGTTTCGGGCAATTCCTCAAATCCGTGAAATTCTCCGGACAAAGAAAGTCTAACAACAAGGTTTTCAAAGAAATATTTCAAAGAAACAATTCCAAACCATACTAGAATTTTGACTGCGAGAAAAAAATTATTTCATGCCCAACTAAAGATTGTATCAACAAACATACGGGATGCCAATGGGAAATACACTATCTCCGACTATAGCAGATATAGTACTAGACAAAATCCTTGACAAAAGCATAGCTGAATTAAAGAAAAAGGACATATACATCAAACACATCAACAAGTATGTAGTTGATGTATTCGCAATAATTAAATCTAAAGACGCGGAAGAAATATTAAACACATTAAATTCTCAACTCACGAGTATAAAATTCACGATTAAAATGGAAAAAGGCAATAAATTAGCCTTCCTAGATGTAGAAGTAAGTAAAAAAAATAAAAATTTACTAATAATTGGTACGTAAAATCCATTGCCTCGGGACGATTAATAAATTACCACTCAAACCATCCATGGAAACAAAAAAAATCAAAACAACAACAAATTCAATAAGAAAAGTAATACTACTTAGCAATGAAGATTTCTAGACGGATAACATTAAAAAGATAAAGGAAATTCTATATAACAATAGCTATCCAAGTTCTCTTACGGATAGACTAATCCAAAATACTGTGAACAGATTTCACCAAAAAGATAACAACACACAACAAGATAATACGAACAAGAAATATATCGGCGTAACTTACATCCCGGGCCTTACAGATAATGAAATATTACATAAAACAATAAATAACAAAAATATTATTTACGCGCATAAACCAAACAACACGCTCAAACAAATTTTCACTAGAACAAAAGACCCAATTAAAAAAGAACAACAAACCGATGTTGTTTACGAAATAACTTGCAATGGTAACGAAAATGAAAAATGTAACAAATGTTATATCGGTACAACAAAACGGCAACTAGGTATAAGAATTAATGAACATAAGAAAAATGCAGAAAACAAAAAAAAACTTCGACAGGGCTAGCACAACACCTAACAAAGAGCAATCACGTAGCGGATTTCTCAAATGTTAAAATTTTAGACATTGAACGGAGAGAGAAAACAAGGCTGAAGCTGGAAAGTATACGCATTCAAAAACAATTACAAATCGCGATGAACTTCAAAGAAGATTTTGACAATATAAGCAGCGCCTACTCAGCTGTTGTACAGAGATGCAAGCGAATGTTAAAAAAATAAACAAATGTCATGTAATGTGTGAATAATGTTGTGCTCCAAATTGTATTAGTACTTGAACCAAATAATTATTAATGTTAATATTAATGTAAGTAGCAAAATAAGTGTTAAATGATGTGTCAGTTTCATGTTTATTGTTAGATAATCTAATGTATAATGTTTAATGTATTTACGTTTATATACTTAACATTAAATAGATCCCCAAAAAGAAGACGTAAGGTAAACGTCGAAACGCGTCGGGAACAACAAATATACCCTGTTTCAATTTATGGCTCATTTTAGCAAACCAATCATTTAGAAATTGGCCCAAACAACATAATAAAGATAACAAGGTTTTTGATTGTACTGGGCGAATATGTGGTTGACACTTCGGAAACTGGGCTTTTAAAATCAAGATTTTCGGAATCGGAACTTTCGGAATTAAAATTTTTGGAATTGTTAGATTTATTGAGCTAAAAGGCTTCAAGATGAATAAAACTTATTTTTTTGTTAATATTCATTTATAATTTATTTGGTCGATATTTCAACTTCATTCTGAAGTCATCATCAGGACTGGGGACAAAACAAAACAATAATAATAATAAATAATTTAATATATACTTAAGTACATATTCAAAACAAAGTCACCACTTACACATATGGATATGTATGATCGACTGATTGGAGGAATCACAGAAAAATAACAAATAAGGTAAAAATGCAAAGAGATTAAAAAATAAACAATTTGGAAAAATCCCGTAAGTATAAACAATTTTCATGAACCGCAAGTATAAACAAAGAATGCAATAACAACATACATAACAACATGACTTAGTTTAACAATTCTGTGTGTGTATGATCCCCCTGTTTGGATTATTGTGCTGCTATCAAATGACCGCCTTATGATGTTGTTGTTTCAAAACCAAATTTCTGTAGGCTTGTGCAAAATTTTCTGTGTCGATTTTAAAGTTCATTTTTTGTTCATTAGGGGTGTTCAAAATATGTAGCATTTCTAAAGTGAATCGTTTAGTATCATGTTTTTCATTCTCTAGAATGGCTCCTTGTATTAAAAATTTTTGGAATTGGAATCTAAATTTTCGGAATCTGAGTCTTGCTCTGAAATTCTGGGAACTACTTTCCTATTTCTAAGAAACACATGTAGTAGGAAGAAAAGAAGAAATATTTAAACCGATTAAAGTCGAATTTATAGAAATTGCTTACGAAAATTTAACAGATATTGAAATTGAATTGAATGTTGATGTGAAATTGAAAGAATTATCCGCCAATTTAATGGATGACTGAATATTTAAGATAAATTGAATGTATATTGAAGTAATTTAATTTGATTTCAAAGGAAAATATTTTATTTTGGTAAAAGGACTTGGCTGTTGATAACGGACGCACCGCTTTATTAAAAATATCTCAATGTGTTTGTGTTATTACGGACGCACCTTTTTTATTAAAATTGTATGATTTTATTTTTATAGATACGGGCGCACCGCATCTTTTCAAACTTGTAATATAAATGTCCTCGGACGTACCGGGATTAAAAATTTTTTCGTTGGTTTTTACGGAACCAGCGTTTACGCAAAAAAAATCTTTTTGGTTAATTACGGAACCACCACTTTAAATAAAAATTGTAATCATGTTATCTTGTTTTTTTGTATTGTTTTTGATGGAGCCCACTGTAGGACAGAGTGTGACTAAAACTAGAAAACTTTAAAAAATTTATTTAATTTCAGCAACTGTTATACAAGCCAAAAACCAATAACGCAGTTAATGATGATTAAAAAAGTTTGCTGTTTTTGTCCGACCCTGTCCACAGTGCCTACCTTTACACATTTTGCACACATTTATATATGTATGTATATTTCAGGAAATTGTATGTTTGTATTAAACATTTTTTGTTTAATGTAATTGAATAAGTATGGCAATAAGAACGGTAATTTTTGAAAATTGGAAATATAATATGTAATGTATTATATATATGTTGAAAATTCAGAAAAAGGTTAATATGAAATAATTTTTCTTTGATAGAAAATATAATGAATATTCAATGGAAATTGACAAACATATAAATTTAATTTATTTTAATATAATGTATATAATGCAAAAATTATTTCATACCAACTGCTGCTGCGCTTCGTTACGGCTTGATCGCTTGCCGTTATGTTGCTGCTGCTGGTCTGCTGCTTCGGTTGCTGTTTTGCTGCTGCTGCTGCGCTTGCTGTTCTGCCATTAAAGGTGCGATACTGAGGTTGGCTTGCTGTTTTGCTGCTTTACGGGCTTACGGTGGTTTGCCGCTTTGCTGGTGGCGTGGCTACATATTTTGGTACAGTCTTCAAAGTATTTATTTGAATTTTTAGTGTTTTGTTGTTTCTCTTTCCGCAACTATATTATTTCTGCTGCCTTTTAGTTTATTTTATTATTAGTTAAAACAATTTCTACGTGGCTATATGTTCTTTACATGTCTTTTAAAAGATAATAATTTTCCACTAGCCACTGCCATACACCACCAACACTGCCATTTCTTGAAAATTTTAGTAATTTATGTTGTTGATTTAAATGTTTGTATTTTTTTGTAATTTTTTGATTTTGTACTTTTTTTGTAGAAATTTTTTAAATATTTTGTAAATTTTTTTGTAATTTTTAAAAGTTTTTAATTTTTTTTTTGTAATTTTCGCCATATTTTTAGGGTTTTTCTAAATTTTGTATTTTTTTGTAATTTTTATAGTATTTGAAAGAACATTTTTTTTGTAGTTTTTAGAATTTAAATATTTTTTTTGTAAAATTTTTGCATTTTTATATCTTTTTTTTAATGGTTTTTAAATTTTGTAATTTTTTTTTGTATTTTTTTATAAAATTTTTTTTGTAGGGTTTTTGTAAGTTTTGTATTTTTTTTAGTTTTTTATGGTTTTTTTTTGTAGATTTTAAAATTTTTTGTAAATTAAATTTTAATTCTTTAAATAATTTTTAATTTTTGTTTAATTCATTTTTAATTAAATTTTTTTGGATTTTAATTTGTCAGGATTTTAAATTTTTATGATTTTAGGTTTTAAGAGGCCTGCCTCTTCGCCACTATGGCCGCCATTCCGAGGCCCGGCGTCACGGTCGCCATATAAGGTGTCCATCTTGGACACCATGAAATATACGCACACACGCCGCTACGTGCACACACTTACGTTTTCCAATAATTTAGTCTCTCGTATCTTCTTTTACTTTCAAATAAATTTCGTATAGCTTTAAATATAGTTTTTCTTTTTTACTTAAACTTTGGTTCTCTAACACTTTTATTTCGAATTAATACTTTAACACTTAGTTCTACTTAGTTCCTTAACACTTTTACTTGTTGTTTCGTTATCGTCACTTAGATTTTGTTTTCTGTTAATTTTACACTAGCTAAGTAGGTATAGTTTAAGCTTTCTTTTTTTATGTGTCAGTCACGGCGGCCGGCTCAATTCAACTGTGAAAAATGTACCCACGCTGAGTTGCCCTTTTGCACATTGCTGAATGCAAGTGCAATTGGCACTGCTGTTCAGCATCAGCTGACAGCGATGCCATTTGCACTCTGGGTGTGTTTAGAGCGTAAAGGCTGGGTAACGCAGTGCGGTTATAAGGACACCACTCTCTATTACCCCTTGTTTAATTGCTCTGGGTTTGGATGTTATGTTCCTGAATTTCACCGATTCTTGCCGAACAGACAGATCAATTTCGGTCCACCTTTTGACACTTGGAGGGAGAGAGCACCATTCCAAGTCTTGCAGTAACGTGCCGTGGTTGACCGTAGTTGAAGCCAAACGCCTTCAATAGTTGGGAACCACTAGTGTTTCTTCATTTACAGCTGTTAGCACAAAGCTGCAGGGCTGTTGGAAACCCACCGGTGGTTCTCTTTCGAAGTTAGGGTTCGTTAGCGCTGCGCTCAACTGCAAAGGGGTAGCAGAGAAAATTTTAAGAATAAAGATGTTCCAGGGACGAAAAATCGTGTGAAGCAAGCTTCACACAATTCTAGTAGGTTACATTCACCACATACCACAGCAGAATTTGTTAAACTACCACTGTCTGTGTTTATTATTTATCAATTATTTGTACACTTTTTATTCAGCTAATGTGTTCAGAATTTACATTTTTACACTCTAAAACTCCAATCAGTGTATTATGTTAAAACCTGTGTTAAAGTTTGTGGTGTGGTGGAAGTGACCTACTAGAATTTTGTGAAGCTCCGCTGCTTTCCACTGAAGTTCGCGCATGCAACATCTTTATTCTTCAACAAATCTTTGGGAGCAGTCTACTTTCACGACGACAGCAGTTGAGACAACGTTCGAAAGCATCAATCAAGCAACGGTAATACTGAATATTTTTATCTGTTATATCTGTAGATATTTATATTTTTTAATTGTCACTTATATTTTTAATCCGCATATATCTTCGTATATGCGGTTTCTTCTTCTTAAATAAACCTAAATATTTTTATATTATATTTTATTAATTCTTGTTGTTTAATTTCCTTATTTCCTTCTTTCCATTTCTTCGAGTTGACGTGAGTTCGAACCGGAATTCAATTTTGTTTGCGCATACAAACATTTGGTCCTCGAGCCGACAATTCCATTCAAAGTCGAAAATATACACTGCTGGACAGATTCTACCATCGTTCTCGCATGGTTAAGGAAAAGGCCCTGCTCTTAGACCACCTTTGTCGCTAATCGAGTGGCAGAGATCCAAGGTGCTCTCAGTGGCAGAGATCCAAGGTGCTCTCAGCGTTAGGCATTGGAATCACGTTGACAACGAGGATAATCCTGCAGATCTTGGTAGCAGAGGAATTTACCCACAGAACTTATGCTCGAATAAGTTGTGGTGGCACGGCCCCTCGTTTTTAGCCAAATGCGTAGAACAGTGGCCTTCCCTGGATGTAGATATAGACGACATTACGCTCGAAGCTAGGGGATTAAAGGCACACACTTCACAAGTGTCGAAGCAGGATGACCCCTTAGAATGATTTTCGTCGCTTCCGCGTTCACTGTAGGTCGTAGCATATGTGCTTAGATTTTACAATCGAACTAACCGGCATATCCGACCGTTTCACTCTTACCCCTCGCTAATTATTTCTGCAGAAGAAATTTATAAAATTCGAGTTCGGCTCAAAATACTTGCCCACATGAATCACTTTCCAGAGGAACACAAGAATCTTACCGCTAGAATGGCAATATCATCAGAGAGTAAAATTCTCCCCTTAAACCCATTCCTCAATATTCACGGTGTAATTCGAGCCAACGGCAGACTGACAAATTCGCAGATGTTGCCTGACGACGAAAAACGCCCGATTATTTTGCCTTATAGTTGTTATTTCGCAAAGTTGTTAGTAGAATTTATTCACAAGAGAGCCCTCTTCAAGACGGAAATCAATTGGTATTTCGGTTACTGCGCCAACAATATTGGATTCTGAAAGCCAAAAATCTCAAAAAGATCATTATTCGTAATTGTAAACCATGTGTTATACACAGGAAACAAGATCAATGTCAAATTGTGGCAGCTCTCCCGGAAGAACGGACGGCACTTTCCAGACCCCTTGAAGGTACAGGTGTAGGTTTTGCCGGCCCACTCTACGTTAAACGTTTTTCGGGAAGATCTTTCAAGATGAATAAATGTTACGTTTGTATTTTTGTATGCTTTTCTACGAAAGCAATTCACTTAGAAGCTGCCAACTATCTTTCAACAGAAACCTTTCTAGGCGCATTTTCAAGGTTCATTGCTAGAAGAAGCTGTCCAAAAAATATCTTTTCGGATAATGCAACTAACTTTATAGGCGCATACACTGTTCTTAAAAAAGACTTTAAAAGAAACATTACCACAGCTCAAAAGTCTGTGTGCAACCTATATAGCCTTCAAGAAGTCTCCTGGTATTTTATTCCGGCAGGCGCTCCTCATATGGGTGGCCTCTGGGAAGTCGGAGTTAAAAGTTTAAAATTCCCTCTTCGTCGTACCGCTGCTTCTCAGAAATTCAGCTTTGACGAATTTCAAAACCTTCTTTGTCGCAGCGAAGCTTATCTATATTCAAGACCGATATCACCTAATTTCAACGACCCCGCTGATTGTGCAGCTCTTACTCCGAGCCATTTTCTAACTGGGGGGCCACTATTCGCCCCGTCGAAACAAGTAAATTCTCACTAATTAACCGGTGGCAAAAACTTAAGACTCTTAGTCAACAACACTCGCTTCGCTGGAAGGAGGAATATTTAAAGTAACTTCACAAACGTCATAAATGGAAGTCCCCTCACAAAGATATTGCTGTCGATGACCTAGTTTTAGTTCGCCATGAAAATCTTCCACCTGGGAAATGGCGCTTGGGTAGGGTCACCTATATATACCATGGAACTGATAAAAGAGTTCGAGTGGCCGACATTCGCACCCAAAATGAAATGATAATGCGCCCCATTGTAAAGTTAGTTTTTTTACCAAACTAACCTTTAGCGTTTATCATCTCTTTTCGATTCTTAGCTTTACAATATGGATGCACCACTTGTTGAATTTTCACCGACGCCATCCCTCAAAGCAGCGGCACCAGCGGAGACATCGGCAAGCCTCGAGCAAGCAGCAATGGATACAACAACACCAGCAAAGGCCACGGTAGGCCCCGTCAAGCGAAACAATACGCTTAAATGCAGGATCTGTCCTCGGTCACACCCTCTCCAATTTTGCAAAAGTTCATCGACGCAAGCTTTGAACGCCGACTACATCTAGTACTTTTGCGTCGCTATTGCTCGCGATGCTTAGCGCATTCTCACATTACAAAAAATTGCAAAAGCACGGGGACATGCCATTTTTGTGGTAAGAAGAATCATTTGCTTCTACACTCCAAAACTCGTTCAGCCTCTCGCCGTGAACTCCCCCCAATCCTCACACAGCCGTCCGGAACGATCACGGTTCTGCCAACAGTCGCCATTTATTTACATATGGGGCAACGAAAGGTCCTGACCCGAGCTCTTCTCGACTCTTGTTTACCCACGAGCAAAGTGTGCAATTCATTAGTGCGCCGCCTTCGTATACCGACGGTGCCGGTTACACATATTGATATGTGCGAGCTTTATACCAGCTCATCAAACGACTCGCACGTTCGATTCGCGTTGCCAGAAATGGTCATGCCGTAGTTTGAGGTCAAGACCCCGACTTGCCATCTTAGCCAAGCCACATATTTGTCGTCAATATGACGTTGGCATATCCGGGGTTTCACACATCTTTCGCAGTAGCCGTGATTCTAGGGGGATGTATATCACAAACTATTTAAAACCGAAATTGTAAATTATCCAGGCTATCTGCCAGCCCAAAGTTCCGTGTTCGGATGGGTCATTTCTGGCCCATGTGTCTTTTAAGGCACAGCGACCCCTTAATTGGTACCGTTTCCCGTTTTCCGCGTTCGCGTGGGTCCTATCCGGCTCCGGTATCCTTTCAGGCATAGGGACCCCCTAATGGGTATCGTTTCGCCAACTTTAATTTTCTCATCGGTTTAAGTATCAAATTAAATTTAACTAATTATATGAATTATTTTATCTTGGTAAGTAATTATATATTATATAAGTAATTTGCCTTTGCATTATCACCCCTACGGGGCATCAATTATGAATTTATAAGATACGAAAGTGAATTAGAAATAATTACAATTAAGCACTGTCTATACTAAAGAAAACTCAACAATTTATTACTTTACACGCATTTAATGAATTTTAGTTTTAGTTTGGAAATTTATATAGTGCTTAGCTTCTAAGTTGTTTGTTGCAACCCCTACGTGTTGCAAGGCCGGCGGCAATGTTGAAGCCAAACGCCTTCAATAGTTGCGAACCACTGGTGATTCTTAACTTACAGTTATTAGCCACAAAGCCGCACGGCTTTTGGAAATCTACCAGTGGTTCTCCTTCGAAGTTAGGCTTCGTTAACGCTGCGCTCAACTGCAAAGCGGTAGTCTACTTTCACGACGATAGCAGTTGAGACATTAGGGGGACTCATGTAACCGTATAAATGCCTTATAAAGTGTGTAAACGTAAAAATTTATCTAGTTTACGCACGAGCTGTCAAATTTTTTATGAAAAATCATTTACACAATTTGTATAAATTTACGCGCACATTTCATTGTGTAAACGCGGTAAACTCAAAGGAATGCAACCTTGCAGACATTACAGACGGCATTTTCATCAAAAATATCCAACATCAGCAAGTAAAGGCGTTTTAGGTTTGATTTTTCACTTAATCTTGGTATTTTTTAATGTGTATAACAATCAAAAAAATTTTTTTGGAAATAATACAGCTGAAAAACAATCAAGTTTATCAAGAGTATCACTAGGTGCGTTCATATAACCGCGTGTGTAAATGGATATAGTTTTACACCTTATAAGTTTATATGCTATCATGAGTCCCCCTAGCGTTCGAAAGCATCAATCAAGCTATTGTAATATTGAATATTTGTATCTATTATATCTGTAGATATTTATATTTTTTAATTGTCACTTCGATTTTTAATGCGCATATATGTTCATATAAGCGGTGGTGGGGCACAAAAGCCTTTTTAAATGCCCTTCGATGAAATGAAAAGTACGACCTTTAATTTGCATAATTAAATATATTTATTACTTAAAATCGCGGTTATATACGTGTGACCATATCAAGAGTTGGACTTTAATTATTACAGAAGGTAGAGAATGTGAGTAGGAAGAAGAAATTAATTGTTTGTACACTTGTGATTATGTATGTATGCATGTACATATGTAGAAACGTAGCCAGCTAAAACTTTCAAGTTGACCTACCGGAACATTATTAGTAAATGTAAGTGATTGTTGTTGGGCCCGAATGGCATGATTTTTATTTTTTATGTGGAGGCGAGGTGGATGTCACGCGCAAGAGTGTGTTGTGGGTGCATTTCAATGTGGCGATGAAAGAGTGCGACTGGAACTCCATTCCAAGAGAGTGAGTGTGAGATAATGACGAATATGCGAGAATTTGTAGGTGATGGTGTAGATGGTCGACCAACGATGAAAATGGGTGTGACAATAGCGACGACATTTAATTGTGAAAATTGTAGCGATTATACCATGTGGCAAATTATATTATTTTATTACGAACAACCTTGCGCTCGAACATGCGGTTTCTTCTTCTTAAATAAACCTAAATATTTTTATATTATGTTTTATTAATTCCTGTTGTTTCATTTCCTTATTTCCTTTTTTCCATTTCTTTGAGTTGCCGTGAATTCGAACCGGCATTGAATTTTGTTGGTGCATACAAACAACCGTATCAAAAGCTTTTGATAGATCTGACGCAACGAGTACTGTCCTATAGTGGGGTTTTGATTTAATCCGCGATTTATTTGCGTGTTAATGGCGTTTAGCGCGGTAGTAGTGCTATGTAGTTTTCGAAAGCCATGCTGATGATTGACAAGATGCAAATTTGCAGTGAAATAGGGAAGAATGGCTTTAAATGTCTTGGCTGCTGGCGATAGGAGAGATATAGGACGATAAGAATCTCCTATGTTAGCTAGTTTCCCAGGTTTAATAGCGGAACCACCCTGGCCAATTACCACTTTTCGGGGATGACGATAGTGGACAGGGACAGGTTGAAGACATGCGCTAGATAATTAAATCCATCTTTGTCTAGTTTTTTAAGCATCGGCACTAGTAGAGAGGTTACAATTCTTTAAATGTTAATCCACCAGTAATCTGATGCGTTGGTTTATATCCCCTACTTTGGGGTCGCCGGAGTCGTGCTGTCTTATAACGTCACGTTCTCTCGCTAGAGCTGCGGCCTCCGCTGGAAAATGTGGCCGGATTTACGGTATTCTTCCGGCGGGAAAGAAACGAGCCGAATCGGATTCAATGACCTTGGGGAAACACGCTCCCTTACCGGGCATCAGTTGGGATAGGGAGGGCAGCAAAACGATTGTCAGTATAAGGTTTTTAATCTTCCCATTTTCCTTTTTTAAAATTGATGAAAGTGCGTTTTTCAATAATGATGAAGTCGGTATATCGCTCGAGTAAAAGGAGTAAAGGTAGTTGGTCGGATGCCAATGTTACCATCGGCTACCAGTTGACACAAGACGCCGTCACTCTGGGGTTAGTGACGGGTGACTACGCCTGAGTTGAGCGGGGGTGAGGACGAATGTTCTGTGTGGCCCTGGAACTGGACGTCCACGGTTAAGCACTGGAGTACCCAGTGTAGTTGGGTTTGCAGCCTGACAGCATGGCGCGATGAAACCCGCCGGGGAGTTACCGTCGCTGAGACAAGAACATCTAGGAAAGTGGCACCATCCAAGGCAGGAACTGCATTGGGCAGATGTCGCAAACATATATATTCTGTGGTGGCAAATGGTGCACAAGGTGGTAGGGATTAAGAGTCTGTTTCCATGACCTACTCGTGTGATAGTGCCGGAAAAAAGGGGGAGAAGAAGATGGGGCTGATGCTCGGTATTGCTACCTACTCTACTATGGAGATTGTAGTTGTGAGTAGGAGCGGCCGTATGAGCTGTTGGTGCCGTGGTGCCGCTGAGCAGCGGGGCTGCTAGAGGGTAGTGGTGGGCGCTTAGGCGCAGACTACAGGATGCCCTTGGGCGTGCACAGCAAGATGCCACAAAAGATTTGTAAAAGTTACGAGGAGCAGGGGTTTTGGGGCCCAGCCCAGAACATCCCGTCCGGTGTAACCATCCTTTACACGTAACACATTGACAAATGTATGGCCGTCCTAAAAATATACTTTTCCGGCAAACGCAGCGAAACCATTTCTCTGGACCGGGATCAGATACAGGTCCCAGATTGGGTTCGATACCTTCCCGGAGCAGGAGAATATGGCGCAGTCCCACTGCAAGGATCCGCTGGGAGGATGACAATTGTGGGAGGAACGTAACTAATTAAATGGGGTTACACTGAAATGACAGCCCTTGGTCGTGAAAAATCCCGAGTCGCTCCGGTACATAGAACCAGCTGCCATGGGAACCGTACCCGTCCTGCTATATGGTCTGTATGGTGCGGAAGCATGGACCATGACAACATCAGATGAAGCGGCTCTGGGAGTGTTTGAGAGAAAACTTCCTCGAAAGATTTATGGACCTCTACGCGGTGGCTATGGCGAGTACCGAAGAAGACTCAATGATGAGCCGTACGAGCTTTACGCAGAAATCAACAAAGTTCAGCGAATTAAAGCGCAGCGGCTACGCTGGCTACGCTATGTTGTACGAATGGAAGATGACGCTCGGGGTCCACTGAAAGGACCAAGTGGAAAACGAGTTAAACTCCCTTGGTGTGACCAATTGGCGCCAGTTGGCACAGCGAAGAAGCGACTGGCGCGCCTTGTTGGACGGCCATAACTGTTTAAAATGTTAAGCGCCCAGAGTAAGTAGGACTGATTCTAAAATTTGCGAAAATTGAGCGTCAGAAAATGTAGCCATCATTTTTTCTGTATCGCCTTCTGAACTGCTGGTTTCTAAGTTGGGCGCCAATGTAATATTGTTTTTGGGATTGGAGAGTATTATCGAACGTTGTCCCTGAGATCTTTCGTTGACTGACAGTCGGTAGCGTAACACCATCGACTTCAACGTCCATCATCTGTTCCTTCCGTCGAAAACAGAGTGGCAATGGATTTTTGCGGTGATAGTGCCACGTTGCCCGATGTGAAGAAAATAGAAAGACTCCGGAGATAGCTGATTATTTGAGAAACTAAGTCATCTATTGGAGGGCTAAGTCTACTTGTCATTATCGTGCTGTTGTCGGCATAGGAAATTATTGTAACTCCTTCTGGTGAGCAAGGGAGCTTTGATATGTAGAAATTAAACTAAAGCGGGAATGGGACACCACCATGTTGTACCCCTTGTTTAATTCCAGGCTTTGAGGTTTCGTTCCTAAATTAAACCGATACTTGCCGACCATTCAGATAATTTGCTGTTCACCTTTTTAGAAAAAGAGGAAGTGTGGATCCTTCTATGGCTTGGAGTAGCGTGCCGTGGTTGACTGTGTCAAAAGCTTTTGACAGGTCGAGTGCCACGAGCACCATCCTGTGCTAGGATTTTTCCTGGTTTGGTCCGCACTTTATATGAGTGCTAATTTTAATAGGTTAATGGTGATATGTTTTGTGCGGAAGCCATATTGATGGGTGGCTAGGTGAAGATTCACCGTGAAGGAGCAGGATAGTTTCCAATGTCTTCGCTACTGGTGAAAGGAGTGATATCGTTCGATATGACCCACCTTCGTTAGCTGGTTTCTCAGGCTTTAGTACTGGAATTATTATTGCCATTTTCTTTTTTCGGGAATAACAAAGGACTCCAGCCACACGTTGAAAACGTTCCTTAGGTAGTTTATTCCCTCAGTGCCAAGGTTTTCCGCATTGGCATGGATATTCCGTTTGAGCTTACTGATTTAGAGAGCTTGGCCTTTTGGATGGCTTCCTGGTAATGGGTGACAGTTCGTGTTTGTGTTTATGTGCACGTCTGTTTGCAGGAAGTCTGGCGTTGTCTACTGAAGTATGCATTACAAATTGTAGGCAAAAGGTACTCGCGCAATTCTTCGAATCCGATAAAGTTTTAACGCCGAAAGCAATGGATAATTTTTCATTGCGTTTTTTGGAAATGGACAAGGATTTAACGGTACACCACAGTTTATCAGCACCCGCAGAGAAGTTGCGGTTCTTTAGATGCTCCTATCATTTGGCACGTTTGTGTTTTTTACTAGCCACATAATATCCAAGCTGAAATCCCTAATAAGGTCTATATTGTCGAGCTGTCTCGATGGGTCTCGTTCTCATTGCTAACTTTGCATTTTCTGCCGGGAAATGGGGTATGATTTCTGGTATTCTATTGGCCGGAATAAAGCGTGCCGAAGCTGAAGCGCTGATCTTGCGGTACGCATGCTCGCCTTGCCGGACATCAGTCGGAATGGCGAGAGCAGCAAAATAATGGTTTGTGAAGCTTGTGTAGACTTCCTAGTTAGCTTTTTTAAATTAGTAAAAGTCCTCTTTTCAGAGGTGATAACATTAGCACGTCGCTGTATGGAAGGAGTATGGCCAGATGGGTCAGATGCTAAAGTAAGCATCGGCTGCTATTCGACGAAGTTTATGAGCATTTCGCTGACGATGGAAATGTCTGACGAGCTGTGACAGTTACCCGCAATGGGGACATCGCCGTTTATCCTGCAGAAAGTCGTATTGCCTACTTGATTTGCTAGCTGGTGTCGACTGGAAAGCTGGAATGCCAAAGGTCGTGGGGATCGTTGAAATCGCCAAGAATAAGACGGTTTGGACACTATTCAAAACAAAAGGGTTAAAATATCTTCAACCGTTCCCATATTATCAGCAATAGAAGAAATGATAATTCTACTCTTTAAATTCGCAATGTTTTGCAAAGTATGAAATTTTTCAAAAACAATGTATAAGGAAAATGCTAATATTGCCCCCGAAGGAATAAGGTAACTATTTAGTTATCCAAGTAAAAATAGTTTTGGGTGGTCCGCTTTAAAAATGTTGTCCCCATAGTGAAACACCGCGCTCTCAATGCCTTCTATATCGAATACGATTCAAAGTGTACACAAATTTTAGACACAATTGGTATAGAATTTTATCTTCTGTAACATTGATAGGTTAGGTTAGGTTGAACTGGCCGTCCCATGAGGACCTCACATAGATTGAATAAGTTCGTAGTGTTACCAGAAGTTTGTTTTAACGACCAAACTGAAAAACCCTATCAAAAACCAGGACCAATGTTATAAAATAACTCCGTCCTCTTGGCAAACACTAGAAGCTTCCTAGGATTTAAGCCACTTGCTGCTTCTAGATCTGACAGCTGTATCACTCCTAATAGCTGTAGTCTTAGCCTGCAAGCGCAGGGCACGAGCACAGAACGTGCTCGATCGTTTCCTCCTCCAGCCGCACTCCCTACATCTGCTATCGCTGACCAAGCCTAGTTCAAAGGTATGTGACGCCAGAAGGCAGTTTCCAGTCAGAATAACCGTCAGGAGTCCACAGTCCTCTCTTTTTAATGATATAGGCAACTTTGTTAGTCTAAGGTTGTAATACCTACACATAATCTTCGACACTTTACAGCCCCGCGCTTGAACCCACGCCTTTCCTCTTTGGTCGATAATATGCACCTCTCGCCTTCGCGCAATTTCGCCCAGTCTAACTGGGACGTCACGGAGCAAGCTTCAAGGGATGCGCCCTTTTTAGCTAGTTCATCCGCTTTTTCATTCCCATCTATTCCCATATGCCCTGGACCCAATATAGATGTATGCTTCTCCCTGTCGCGATTCTCTCCAGGGACTGCTTACACTCTAACACGCATTTAGATGCTGTGCTATGCGAGATTATTGCCTTAATTGCTGCTTGACTGTCAATATAAAAGCTAACACGATTGCAACTTGGGCTATTTTCTTCCAGGGCTTCTACTGCTTTGGCTACGGCTACTAGTTCCGCTTGGAAAACGCTACAGTAATCCGGCAGCCTGTAGGATCTATTTATTTCCGGATCAGCCAGTATACAAAGAACCTACTTTTCCACTACTTTGGAACCATCTGTGTACACATGTATAGCCTTGTCCGCCATTTGAGCACCCTTGCGCCAACTGTCCACCTCTATTGTGGTCTTAAGTTTGCCCTCGAAGCGCAGACAAGGAATCAGGGAGTCTGTTCGTCTTGTGATTGATGACGTTATTATGGCCGTATGGTCGGCGCTCAAGCTGCACCGAGGCACTGAGCCTGGTTGCAGTTGTTAACGCTATATTCTTTGCTACCTTGTCTAGAGGTGGAATGTGCAGAATGGCATACAGTGCAGCCGTCGGGGTTGTTTTCAGGGCTTCCGTAATGCTAAGCATTTATAGTCTGCATACCCCCTCAAATTTTTTGAGGTAGGTTGTTTTTTGTATGGCTTTCCACTAAATAATAACTCCATAGTATAGAATAGGGCTTACAATCGCTGTAAAAACCCAATGAGAAAGGGAGGGCGATAAGCCCCACGTACACCCCAGCATTCTTTTACATGCATAAAGTCCCGTTGAAGCCTTCTTCACCCTCTCCTCCACGTTGAGCTTCCATGACAGCTTACTGTCTAGGATGATTCCTAGATATTTTGTGCAAGGTTTCTCTTGTAGGGTCACCCCTCCTAACTTAGGCCCGATCCAATTTGGGACCTTGTACCTCTTTGCAAACAAGGCCATATCCGTCTTATCCGCGTTGACTTTCAACCCGACATTTGATGCCCAGGTATGAATATCCGGAAGCGCCCGATCCATCGAAGAGCTAATCGTTGGAAGGCAATGCCTAAAAAGACTCCTAGAGCATATTCCTTATATTCCTGGGCTTTCTCTATGCTTATTGCCACCCTATGCAATGCGGTGTCTACCGACTGGCCTTTGGTGTACGCATGTTGTTTTGTGGAGAGCAGCTTTTGATCCACGTTGGACATTATGTACACATCTATCAGCCTCTAAAAGGTTTTGAGCAAAAATGATTTTAAGCTAATGGCTCTATAGTCTTTGGGATACACGTGACCGATCTTCCCCGCCATTGGTAGGAAAGCTACACGAGCAGTTCTCAAAGAGTGCGGTACATGATTCAGTCTTATGCATCCATCGAATATTATTTTGAGCCATTCCACGAACGCCCTACTTGAAACTTGTAACATGACCGGCAATATACCATCTGGGCCCGGCGATTTAAACTTAGAAAACGTCTTCACTGCCCATTCGATCTTGGTATCGGTCACCAAGACCGGCACTACCGGCTCCATGATCGAAGTGTGAGTGCTGTCTGCTGGCTCTTCTAAACCATTTTAAGATGGGAAATGTGTATCGAGAAGCACCACAAGGGATTCCTCATAATTACGTGACCATTCCCTGTTCTCTTTCTTTATTAGTCCCTGGACTATATTTCCCCTTGCTAGGACTTTTCTCAACCGTGCTGTTTCGCTGGAGCACTCTATGTCCGTACAGAAACTTTTCCATGAGATTCTCTCCGCCCTGAAAATTTCACGCTTAAACATTTCTTTTACTTGTGTTCTTAGAAAACTCAGCTCATTACTCCACCATGGCGGCTATGCTTTTCCTCTGAATCTTCTTAGAGGGAAAGCTTTATTATACGCAGTCATAACCGTCCTTGTTAGGAATTCATTGGACTCCTCCAGTTCTTCCACATTGGCAACCTCTTTGGGTTGTTCCAGTTTCGTTTCTACCTGTTTCTGGAATTTAGTCCAGTTTGTTGACCTAGGGTTTTCAAAGGTACCTCCCTTCTCTAACTTCTTTAGGGGGATGCTGAATCTGATATACGCATTGTCGGAGAAGGATGGTCTATCAAGAACCATCCAATCATACCTTGATATATCACTTTCGGAGCTTAGTGTAATATTCAAAACATTGCTGGATGTTGGACCAATGTATGTAGGGACATTTCCCCTGTTGGCTATCTGCAAATTGGTTTGCAGGATGTAACAAAATAGAGATTCGCCTCGCTCCTCCCCACGAATTGTGGTGCGCATTTGCATCCGCGCCTATGACCAACCGCCCTTTCCGCCCTTAGTCCTGTACTAGCCTCTCGCACCTCATTGGTGGAACCTCCGCAGCATGGGCCATGTAGCAGGATGCCAGGATAAATGCCTGCTTATACCTTTGCTCAACGGCCACTTCAACGAGGTCCTCAGTAGTGTAAATAGGCAGCGTATATGAATGCAGCTGTTTCCTTACCATTATTACAGCTCGCACCCGTCCTTCCGTTTGCGCATAGTAAACGCCAAATCCGCGCGCGCTAAGTCCAGAAACCTTTCCTTCCGATGAGAGCCAAGGCTCCTGCATCAGCGCGACGTCAAACGAACCCACCTTAAGGGTTAGGAGGAGGTCGTTCGACGCCACTTTACTGTGTTGGAGATTTATCTGTAGGACTCGCAGCACCATTGGGCTGTTTGTCCCCCTCCAGCACCTCCGTCGTGACGTCGTCAGCCACTTGTAACTGTTGTACCGTGTGTTCATCTGTGCGACTCACAGCACCATCTGGCTGCTGGTCCTCTTCTAACACCATCGTGGTGACGCCGGCTTCCTCCACCTGTCTTTTTTCCCTTAGGCCTTTGAGGGACTTTCGGCTTCGCCCACTTCCAGCGTGTTAGGATTTTTATCCTCGGGACTTCTTTCCTGAGTCGCATATAAATTTTGCCTGTAACAAAGGACATTTTTCCAAACTGCGTGTACAATATATCCTCCACCTGCTTGTTTATTTGGAAGATGTAGAACTGACCTTCCACCGTAGGCCTAGATACAGTAAGTATCTTCCAATCCTGTGTCGGTATGTTCGGATTCTGATTCTGCAGAATTCGCAGTGTATCCTCCGACTTCATCACGCATGGTATCCATACCTTAACTTTTGGTACCGTGGGGATTTGCGCTTTATCCACCAGCTCAAATTGCGCGTTCGTGCCTTACCTTTGGAGGTTTGGAACCACTTCCTCCACCGCAAGCTCGCGATGTTGTCGCACGCTATCATCTTCACACCATTATACCATCCCCCCGAATCAAAGATTGGAAGGGGCTTACTTGGTTGTTTCCGCATCATCTTAAGCATTAAGCTAATAAGATCCCTTTCTACAGATCTCCATCTGTCCGAAAGGACTGCTACGATCAACCAGCGCCACAGTCAGTGACTGCTCTGCCACATCACTCATCTTCTAGGGAGAAGCCGGAATCTTAGTGTTAAATCCCTTTGGCACCTCCGAGAAAGCCGAGTCTTAGCTTTAACTCCCTTTAGTACCTCCGAGAAAGCCAGAGTCAAAGCGTTATCTCCCTTTGGCTTGTCTCCTACTTCCGTAGCTGCAGCTTCCTTCTGACTCGAAGCTTTTGAGGTAGTTGCTACCTCGCTATTGGGGCCCATCTGTCTTACAGCTTTGGGCCTACTTGTCTTGTCTATGCAACTTCCCTGCCTCGCGGCTCTGGGACTGGGTCCTTTCTGCCTCCTGAAAACAGGCTTGTCGCCTTCCGCTGAACGTTGCCTCTTCATTTTGCCATTCGACGCTTCTTCTCCCTCGTACCGGTTGCATAACCGAGGGTTTATCGCAGCAAACCTTTAGAACTGCCTTCGACCAACTTCTACCGCCTCATGGGCCCATTCCAAGCGCTAGACCTTTACTTCTGTTGGGTCGACCACTGCTCCTAGGCGTTGGACAATTCTTAGTACTGCACGGTACTGCGAGAGAGCTCTTTTACTTCCTCTGCTCCGTACCCTTTTCCACTCTTCTACTCCGTTTTCATTTGTGTGCTTTTCCAACACGGAGTTCATTGGATCAGCACTATTCTCGCTCCTCGAGTCCGACGCATCGCTTAATGCGTATTTGTCGTCCTTGGCTTGCGACTCAGTCCTCCTCTTATCATCCTCCTTATTACAATTTGGTAATAAGTCCTTCATCTTGGTCGTACGACCACCTGCCCGACAAGGCGGGCTCAGCGGTCCAGTGTTATATACGGGGAAAGAACCGTCCGCCACAGCAGCGCCCCTAACTGTGTAAGGCCATCAATACTTCCCGAGGTGGCCCGGTATCGGGAAGGCTCCGTTCGAATACAGCCGAATTTATCCCCTGGCTGCAAATCGTCCAATAGGCACGGTCCGCATAACACCCCGAATTAGCGGGTTGGCAGTTCTTGGTCACCGACATCCCGCCGCCCTCCTATGAGGCGAAACCGCGTAGATGCCAGTGCTAAACAGCTCCGCCTCATAGTCGGGCGCTATGGAGATCGGCTAAGCCCTCACACCAACGTCAAGGTGCCTGCCCTAGTGAGGGGTAACATTGATAATAAATACAAATGTCGTAAGCTTCAAAGGGAACGAAATATTTTCAAACAAAAATTCCAAAAAAGTCGATTTTTGTGACCTTTTACCTTAATTTTTGACAGACGTGGAAACGTAACACTATGTAGGTTTTGAGACAAGTGTAAGAATGTCAATATTCAAGTTTATACAAGAACTAAGCTGGGTCATTCGAATTTCGAAATTCCTGTCTTATCTTTTTAAAAATGACTGGACTAGTATGTATATATATCAATTTAACACTTAATACATTTAGTTATTTATCTAGAAACTTGGTGTGATACATTTAGTTATTTATCTGGAAACTTGGTGTAAGTCGTTATAGCGTTTTGGTTTGGAGCTCCGCAAATATGATGGTATTTTAACGAAAGATCGGAAATGTATTCCCCTAAAACGCGAGTAACTAATTGGTTAAGTCTTCCACGAGATAATCTGATATGTCTTAGTATTCTACGAAAATAGTTAAACATGGTTTCCTTCTAAAGAATCAATGATATATTTTTACATATGTGCATACATATATATAAGTTAATAATTAAAATATTACCGCCTTGTATTTTTGATATCGCTGAATTCTTATCGTAAGTCACCGGGGGAGAAGGTTTGTGAGCCTGTCCTGTTGCCCTATACATGGCCATCACCCAAAGACTGCATTCATTTTCATCATCACAAGCAAATGCAATGCTGTCCCCTTCTCGAACGGCGTTGAAAAAATAATGACCTCCATTTAACTCCATGCCAAACATTAAATTTGCTGCAATAAACAAGAATGTTTTCATAAGTTTATACATTAAAAAATCGAAAACGAAAAACTTTCTCTCCCGTAAAAATTTTTCAGGGCATGGATTGCCTAGAAAATCAGTTGGAGTTGGACCCGTATACGGTTCTATTAACAAATGTGTGTCTTAAACAGAGAAAGAAATACCAAACTTACTCACCGTTCATTTCTTCATGTCTCCTTAAAAACATTTTTTGTTTGAAATGAACTCTGATTGAAGCTTACAATACATACTTATAACTTAACTTTCGTATCGCGACTTCTTACTTACTCGCGACAGTATTACCGAATTTAAGGTACAGTGAAGTAACTGTTCACCGATACTAGGAAAAATAAAGAACTATGTACATTGGGGGATAGGAGGGTGGAGCCGTGTGTAGAAGTCTACGAAAGTGGGGAAAGCTTTTGACCGCCATTCACCTGGCAATGGCCAGAGCGATTCTTTTGCATGCGGTTCAAGCAGCTCACTACTGCAGGTCGCTTGCGGCCAAGTATCCTCTGGGTAGCCGCTAAACGGATGTTTAGGCGACAACTTGGCTAGGCCACTCTGGCATAATCGGTTTAAGGGCTAGCCGGGGGAGATCTCATCGGCAGCGTATGCAAGCGGGCGTCTGTCTTGGAGCAAGCGGATCGCTATATAAACGTGCAAGTAATATTTTCACCCCCGCTGAGCGGGTTATGCGCTGCGCTTGGGACCCGCCACGTAAAACCATACTCCAATGAAATATAACAACAAGCCTCGGATAAATACACTCTTTATTGATGACGACCATGGCAAGCGTTTGAAGGACAATGAATTGAGGGCATGCACCTGGAACGTCCGCTTCCTGAATGGGATTGGTGCAGATGCCCGGCTGGTTGATGTCCTCTTCAAAGTAAAATCTGACATCACCGCCATCCAGGAAATACGTTGGACGAAGCAAGGAAGAAAGAAGATAAAAATTGTGACATCTATTGGAGTGGCCATACGAATAAGCGCAGTTTCGGCGGCGGATTCGTGGTGGGAGAGAGACTTTGTCGCCAAGTGCTGGCGTTCACGCCTGGGGACGAGCGTCTCGCCGCTATCCGAACAAAAGCAAAATTTTTTAATACATCATTCATCTGCGCCCATGCGCCAACAGAGGAGAAAGACGATGAGGTGAAAGACACTTTTTATGAGCAATTAGAACGCACATACGAGCGCTGCCCCCGTCATGATATAAAAGTCGTGCTTGGCGACTTTAACGCCAGGGTGGGCAAAGAAGGTGTTTTTTTCCCTACAGTCGGAAAGTTCAGCCTACACAATGAAACTTCTCCTAACGGACTGAGGCTGATTGACTTTGCCGGTGCTCGAAACATGGTAATATCCAGCACGAGGTTCATGCATAAAAAGATACATCAAGCTACATGGCTGTCTCTTGATCGAAATACTCGCAATAAGATCGATCACGTTGTGATAGACGGACGGCATGCCCCCAGTGTTTTAGATGTGCGCACGATCCGAGGACCTAACATCGACTCGGACCATTATCTCGTTGCAGCCAAAATACGCACCCGCCTCAGCGCGGCTAAAACCAAGGAACAAAAAACACAAGGAAAGCTAGACGTCGAAAAGCTTCAATCACAACAGACTGCCAATGATTTCGCAACTCGACTCTCACACCTGCTCTCTGAGAGCACAACTCATCCTGAAGGAATACAGGAGCAGTGGGAGCATATATCCAAAGCACCTCGTACTGCCGCCGAGGAAAAAATTGGTTGCCGGCGGCCACGAAAAAATAACTGGTACGATGAAGAATGCCGCGTTGCAACCGAAAGAAAAGACGCTGCCTACAGGCAGCGTTAAAAGCGAGCGCGACAAGAGGAGTGTGTGAACGCTATCGTGAGTTAAAAGGGGAAGTGAGACGCCTTTTCAGGAAGAAAAAAGCAGAGGCAGAAAGGCGTGAGTGCGAGGAGGTTGAGCTGCTAGCCACCAGGAGTAACGCCCGAAAATGCTACCAAAAAATACGGCGACAGACGGAAGGTTTTAAGACCGGGGAAAATTCCTGTAGGAATGAAAACGGCGACCTTGTAACTGATGTCCAGAGAGTGCTTAGATTATGGAGGGAATACTTCTCTGCTCTCCTAAATGGAGGCAGCAATTCACCGCGCAGAGATGAAGAACCCGATCCCGCAATCGATGATGATGGAATATATGTCCCCCCACCCGATTATGACGAAGTTAGAATAGCAATAACCAGATTGAAAAACAACAAGGCCGTGGGCGCTGAGTTGGTAAGACGCATGCAGCAGCTTCTTAGCAAAATATGGGCGGACAAGTGCATGCCCGACGGTTGAAATCTAAGTGTTCGTTGCCTAGTCCACAAGAAGTGGGATACTGCAAAATGCACCAACTATCGTGGAATCAGCCCTCTTAATATCGCATATAAGGTCCTTTCAACTGTATTGTGCGAAAGATTGAAGCCCACCGTGAACCGGCTGATTGGACCTTATCAGTGCGGCTTCAGACCTGGTAAATCTACCATCGACCAGATTTTCACAATGCGCCAAATCTTGGAAAAAACCCGTGAAAAGAGAATCGACACACATCACCTCTTCGTCGACTTTAAAGCCGCCTTCGGCAGCATGAAAAGGAGCTGACTATATGCCGCTAAGCCCCGCAAACTTATACGGCTCTGCAAAATGACGTTGAGCAATACCATCAGCTCAGTCAAAATTGGGAAGGACCTTTCCGAACCGTTCGAAACTAAACGAGGTTTCAGACAGGGTGACCCCCTATCGTGCGATTTCTTTAATTTGATGCTGGAGAAAATTATACTAGCTGCAGAACTTAACCGCACTGGAATAATATACTATAAAAGCGTGCATCGGCCTAAACACCCGCGCTGTTAGTTCTGCTTACTCCAAACTGGAAAAAGAAGCGGTAAAGATGGGTTTGATGGTGAATGAGGACAAAACGAAATACCTACTGTCATCCAGCAAAGAGTCACTGCATACGCGCCTTGGCAACCACGCTACTACCAAATAAACGAAGTCTTTTACTATTTCGAAATTATGGCTGCCAACAATGTCGTGTTTGCCAAGACACATACACAAGTTCACCGATTCTTCGGTTGATGACATGGGTATTTCGTTTTGTCCTTATTCACAATCAAACCTATCTTTTCCGCTTCTTTTTCCAGTTTGGATTAAGCAGAACTTACGGCGCGGTTTTTCATGTCGATCATGTCAATGTCGTTAGCATATGCCAGTAACTACCCGCTTTAATAGGATTTTGTTCCAGAGTAGTTAAGCTAAGCAGCTAGCATAATTTTCTCAAACATCTTTAAGAAATAACGCGACAGGCCTCATTTCGTTTCGAACGGGTCGAACACGTCCATCTCAATTCTGACTGAGCCGGTGGAGTTGCTCAGCGTAATTTTGCACAGGCGTATAAGTTTTTCGTGGATTCTAGTTAAAGCAATGCGGCATATAGGTAGCTGCTTATTGTGCTGCAGACGGCTTTAAATCCCACGATCCGTGGTGTGTGAAAACTCTTTTCTCGCGAGGTTTTCCAAGATTTGGAGCATAGTAGCAATCTGGGAAAGAAGAAACCGTCATTAGATTTCAATCGTCGGGCATGCAGTCGTCGGACCATATTTTGTATAGAAGGTGATGCATGCGCTTTACCATTAGGTGAGGGAGCAATAGTTCTATTGTCCTTGATTTGCGGGCTCGCGTTCATCGTTTTCCATCGGACCTCATCCATTTATGAGCACAGAGAAAAAGTTTTTAGGATAAAATAAGGGTGTCTATGTTGCATTTGACAACACACTTGATGTTGGCAATGCGGGTCTACTTTTGGTCAGATCGTGGAAGCACGTGTCCAAGTAAGTTGATTTAGCGATTTTTTGGTGATTAACCCTAAGTATGGTTGCTGTAGCGGCGACGACCATCTAGGCGAAATTCACAAGATCAAATCGACGTTGTGGCGGAGGCCTCCACGAATTAAATTTATACTGACGGCTTTAAGGCCGCAACTATGGAAGGTAACATGACAGCGTTATTGAAGGTAACATGGCGACTGTGATTTCAGCACTAATGCTGCATTAAGATGCAAACTCCTTCCATTCGGTTGAATGATAATGAGTGGGAAACGGCATTTTCGTCTCTTACAACAGCATTTCCTTCACCAAAATTGCTACAATTCAAGATTTTATAAAAGAACTAGCAGACCCGGCATACGTTGTTCTGCCCTAAATTTGTATATCTGCATACATTTTAATAAGCTTTTTCCTTCTAACGCTCCCTCGCCCCTCTACACTTTTTCCTAATCTTTGTATTCACTCCTCCCTCCGTATTTTTCGCTTCATCTATCTCCATCTTCGTCTCATTCTATCTCTTTCTCAGTCTCCTTCTCTCTTTTCTCTTCTCTCAAGTTTTTCTCATTCTTCTTCATATCTTATTGCCAGTCTCAGAGAGTGGTATGTATTTTGTTCCAGTCCCATTCCGAGTCTCAGTCCCAGTCCCACTCCAAGTCTCAGTCTCAGTCCCAGTCCTAATCCCAGTCCCAGTCCGTCTCTGGTCTGATTCAAGGAAAAAAGCATCGGAAATACTAATATAGGCAAATTTATATACCAAATTCAGGCAAATCAAATAGGACTTATGTAATTAATTCATGTCTTTATTTCGGCTTCGCATGCATATTTATCAGTTTTGCCACGTTGATGCAACTAAATCGAATATCACAATGAAAATTATTTAAAAGTTCTCAGCAACAGCTTTCATTTGATATCCAAAATACACACACATTCTAGGGGTGCCCGGGTCCACGTTTTGGCCTATATCTCGAGACCCTATTCACCAATAGGTATGAAAACTACCCTGTACTAAAGCACTCATCAACAGCTTTCATTTGATATCCTTATTGTATAAACACATTCTAGGGGTGCCCGGGTCCACGTTTTGGCTTATATATCGAGACCCTAGTCACCAATAGGTCTGAAAACTACCCTGTACTAAAGCACTCATCAACAGCTTTCATTTGATATCCTTATTGTATAAACACATTCTAGGGGTGCCCGGGTCCACGTTTTCGCCTATATCTCGGGACCCTAGTCACCAATAGGTATGAAAACTACCCTGTACTAAAGCACTCATCAGCAGCTTTCATTTCATATCCATATTGTATAAACACATTCTAGGGGCGCCCGGGTCCACTTTTTGTCCTATTTCTCGAGACCCTAGTCACCAATATGTATCCTGGTCCACTTCCCGGAAGAAAAGTTATCCGACATTTTATTCTAGATATAACGCTACCTACATATCTAAATTTAGGCAAATCGAGCCATATATACGACAGTTTAGAATAAATCGGTCCCTGGTCCACTTCCCGAAAAGAAACTTTTCACAAACACTTTCCGGTTTCCTATTAAGTTATCCTAAAAATTTCATGGCAATCTTTCTATCCGTTCCCGAGGTATGGAGTGACAATCAAAATGTACACTTCTTTTTATATATATAGATTCATTCATTATTACGGTAGATGCCTTAACAAATGTATGCGGTGTATTTTGAGTTAAGAACTGCAAGTCAGGGATTTACCAGAATGTTGCGCTTTTAAAGCATTTAAAAAAGCTGAGCAGGAAAAACCAGTAAAAGATTTGGAGTTTTCCTTTACTTCACAAAAAGCTATTTCGAACATACATATGTATGTTTTTGGCACACAAATTAGAGTATAGACCCCTAGTATACCTTTTCAATATGAAAGACCTATCTTCAAAACTTTCGAAAATCAGGCTAGAACTAACGGAATATGATTTCAGTATTGTATTAGGAAAAACTCAAATTTTGGCGCCGATGCCGATGGGTGATACCCATTACAATCCAGGAAATTAAGGAATCGAACAAACAAGATCAAAGACAAAACGATGAAAATTTACCTAGAGAAGCTGACATATTTTACACGTTTACTATAAACATTCGTTAAATTTTTCTAAAAGGAAGTATATATATATGAAAATGATAACGATAAAAATAGAATAACAACAACTTTAAAAATGTTTGCGCATATAAAATATAAAAGGCTCTAGCTCGAGCTATTCAAAACTTATTTGAGGATGTTAGTGAAATAATCAGTGCTGCTCAAACTTTTTTATATGGAAGTGCGAATCACAATACATGTACAAAATTGTATGTGCACTGAAACTTTTTTTGTATTTAAAACAAGTAAGGAAGGTTAAGTTCGGGTGTAACCGAATATTACATACTCAATTGAGAGCTATGGCGACAACATAAAGGAAAATAACCATGTAGGAAAATGAAACGAGGATAACCCTGGAATGTGTTTGTATGACATGTGTATCAAATGAAAGGTATTAAAGAGTATTTTATGAGGGAGTCGGCCATAGTTCTATAGGTGGACGCCATTTAGGGATATCGCCATAAAGGTGGACCAGGGCTGACTCTAGAATTCGTTTGTACGATATGGGTATCAAATGAAAGATGTTAATGAGAATTTTAAAAGGCGTGGGCTTAGTTCTATAGGTGGACGAGTTTTCGCGATATCGCACATAAAGGTGGATCAGGGTTCACTCTAGAATTTGTATGTATGATATCGGTATCAAATGAAAGGTGTTAATGAGTATTTTAAAAGGGAGTGATCCTTAGTTCCATAGGTGGACTCCGTGTCGAGATATCGCCATAAAGGTGGATCGGGGGTGACCATAGAATTTGTTTGTACGAAATGAGTATCAAATGAAAGGGGTTAATGAGTATTTTAAAAGGGAGTGGGCTTTAGTTCTATAGGTGGACGCCTTTTCGAGATATCACCATAAAGGTGGACCAGGAGTGACTCTAGAATGTGTTTGTACGACATGGGTATCAAATGAAAGGTGTCAATGAGTATTTTAAAAGGGAGAGAGTGGGCCTTAGTTCTATAGGTGGACGCCTTTTCGAGATATCGCCATAAAGGTGGACCCGGGGTGACTCTAGAATGTGTTTGTACGATATGGGAATCAAATGAAAGGTGTTAATGAGTATTTTAAAAGGGAGTGTGCCTTAGTTCTATAGGTGGACGCCTTTTCGAAATATCACCATAAAGGTGGACCAGGGGTAACTATAGAATGTGTTTGTACGATATGGGTATCAAATGAAAGGTCTCAATGAGTATTTTAAAAGGGAGGGGGCCTTAGTTCTATAGGTGGACGCCTTTTCGAGATATCACCATAAAGGTGGACCAGGGGCGACTCTAGAATGTGTTTGTACGATATGGGTATCAAATAAAAGGTGTTAATGAGTATTTTAAAAGGGAATAGGCCTTAGTTCTATAGGTGGACGCGTTTTCGAGATATCACCATAAAGGTGGACCAGGGGTGACTCTATAATGTGTTTGTACGATATGGGTATCAAATGAAAGGTCTCAATGAGTATTTTAAAAGGGAGGGGGCCTTAGTTCTATAGGTGGACGCCTTTTCGAAATATCACCATAAAGGTGGACCAGGGGTAACTATAGAATGTGTTTGTACGATATGGGTATCAAATGAAAGGTCTCAATGAGTATTTTAAAAGGGAGGGGGCCTTAGTTCTATAGGTGGACACCTTATCGAGATATCGCCATAAAGGTGGACCAGGGGTGACTAGAATGCGTTTGTACGATATGGGAATCAAACGAACAGTTTTAATGAGTATTTTAAAAGGGCGTGTGCCTTAGTTCTATAGGTGGATGCCTTTTCGAGATATCGCCATAGTGGTGAACCAGTGGTGACTCTAGAATTTGTTTGTATGATATGGGTATCAAATGAAAGGTGTTAATGAGTATTTTAAAAGGGAGTGATCCTTAGTTCTATAGGTGGACGCCGTGTCGAGATATCGCCATAAAGGTGTATCGGGGTGACCCTAGAATGCGTTTGTACAATATGGGTATCAAATGAAAGGTGTTAATGTTATTTTAAAAGCGAGTAGGCCTTACTTCTATAGATGGACGCCTTTTCGAGACATCGCCATAAAGGTGGACCAGAGGTGACTCTAGACTTTGTTTGTCGTATGGTATTGGTATGTCGATGGGTATTAAAATAAAGGTATTAATGAGGGTTTTAAAAGGGAGTGGTGGTAGTTGTATATGTGAAGGCGTTTTCCAGATATCGACCGAAATGTGGACCAGGGTGACCCAGAACATCATCTGTTGGATTCCGCTAATTTATTTATATATGTAATACCACGAACAGTATTCCTGCCAAGATTTCAAGGGTTTTTTATTTCGCCCTCCAGAACTTTTTCATTTTCTTCTACTTAATATGGTAGGTGTCAAACCTATTTTAAAAAGTTTTTTTTTTTAAGTTATATTTTGCGTCAATAAACCATTCCAGTTACCATGTTTCATCCCTTTTTTCGTATTTGGTATAGAATTATGGCATTTTTCTTATTTTTCGTAATTTTCGATATCGAAAAAATGGGCGTGATCATAGTCGGATGTCGGCAATTTTTTATACCAATACACGGTGAGTTCAGATAAGTACGTGAACTGAGTTTAGTTAAGATATATCGATTTTTGCTCAAGTTATCGTGTTAACGGCCGTGCGGAAGGACAGACGGTCGACTGGGTATAAAAACTGGGCGTGGTTTCAACCGATTTCGCCCTTTTTCACAGAATTAAGTTATCCTCCACCTAGAATCTAAGCCCCTACCAAATTTTACAAGGATTGGTAAATTTTTGTTCGACTTATGGCATTAAAAGTATCCTAGACAAATTAAATGAAAAAGGGCGGAGCCACGCCCATTTTGAAATTTTCTTTTATTTTTGTATTTTGTTGCACCATATCATTACTGTAGTTGAATGTTGACATAATTTACTTATATACTGTAAAGATATTAAATCTTTTGTTAAAATTTGACTTTGAACAAATTTTGTTATTTAAAGTGGGCGTGGTCGATCTCCGATTTTGCTAATTTTTATTAAGCATACATACATTAATAGGGGTAACGTTTCTGCCAAATTTCATCATGATATCTTCAACGACTGCCAAATTACAGCTTGCAAAACTTTTAAATTACCTTCTTTTAAAAGTGGGCGGTGCCACGCCCATTGTCCAAAATTTTACTAATTTTCTATTCTGCGTCATAAGATCAACCCACCTACCAAGTTTCATCGCTTTATCCGTCTTTAGTAATGAATTATCGCACTTTTTCGGTTTTTCGAAATTTTCGATATCGAAAAAGTGGGAGTGGGTTTGGTCCGATATCGTTCATTTTAACTAGCGATCTGAGATGAGTGCTAAGGAACCTACACACCAAATTTCATCAAGATACCTCAAAATTTACCCAAGTTATCGTGTTAGCGGACGGACGGACGGACGGACGGACATGGCTTTTTTCGATCCTAATGATTTTGATATATGGAAGTCTATATCTATCTCTATTCCTTATGTATAGTATTCCTTTATACCTGTACAACCAACCGTTATCCAATCAAAGTTAATATACTCTGTGAGCTCTGATCAACTGAGTATAAAAACAATTGTATAAAGCAATATTAGCTTGCCTCGCTAATTAAATACAGATAATAATGTAACGAATTTACTGCAATACCGCTTATTTGCAACCTTCTGCTAACGTTCAAATCACTAAACTGTTGAATAAATAACTCCAATATTTGATAATGCAAAATGGTCTTTATTAGACTACTTTCAAAATAACACTTTTATTTCTCGACAGATAGCGTGCTTAAATCAAACTGATTGTCGTGCCTCAACTGTTGCTGCTTTTATACTGTGCGGTTTCCTCGTTGACATATTTCTAGGCGCTCCAATTTCCAGAACTTACAAGTTAGTTATCAGCTATAAAATTACTCAGCTGTAACTACAGATGCACGATTTGTAGCTTCTCTCATAGCCCATGCGCGTGTATATGTGAGTGATACTTGCACAAATGATTGCATACTTTTGGGAGTATCTCACCTATATGCATGTGGTTCTGCGTTGCTTCTTCACTGCGTGTATGTACATATGTGTAGACATAATGATTGATTCGTTTATGTAGATACAAGTGACTACCTGCTTTATTGATTTTGTGGCTCCATTTAATTAGCATCAGACTAGTGATGTGGGTATCACTTAGTGTCACTAATATTCGTCACACTGCCCTCCACCTAAGCCTGATCGTCCCGATCAAACAATTCTCTCGATCTAAATGCTGCCAGCCTTTCCAAATGAACCACTTTCATTTTGGTTCGTGGTTTGCCAATGGTTTGTATTCGGTACACTATATCGTTGATCCGTTTTACAACTTTGTATGGGCCTTACCCATTACACTGCAATTTCGGGGACAAACCCTTTTTTCGTTGTGGGTTGTACAACAGCACCAAATCTCCTTCCTGAAAAACTTCCGAATTAATTGCTTTGTCGTATCTGGCTCTCATCTTGTCACTCATAATCTTTTCTCGTTGCCTTACAAGATCGTGTACCTCTCTCAGCTCTTCTTCAAAGACATCAGTGGATTTCTTGACATTTCTCTCCGCATCGACATATATCCCAAACTTCAAATCAGCTGGCAGTCGATGGTCGTTGCCAAAAATTACCTTTGCGGAAGTTTGGCCTGTTGTCTCATGCACTGCCGATCGGTAAGCCATCAAGAATAATGATATGTGTGTATCCCACTCCTTATGGTACTTGTCTACTACTTTCCTTAAATGCTCCTCCAAGGTTCTATTCAAACGTTCCACCATACCATCGGACTGAGGATGCAATGCAGTTGTTCGTGTTTTTTGAATGTCCAATGATTTGCACATTTCCTGGAACACAGCTGATTCGAAATTACTGCCTTGGTCAGAATGTAACTCCATTGGTACACCATACCTTGCAACCCAATTGTTTATAAACATTCTGCTACTGTTTCCGCTTCTTGATTTGGGATTGGGTATACCTCTGGCCATTTGCTGAAATAATCCATAACCACCAGTACATATTTGTTTCCGCAGTTGCTAGTAGGAAATGGATCTGCGACATCCGTAGCGACCCTTTCAAATAGCGCACCTGAGTTATATTGCTTCATCTGGCCATGACTTCGGGTTTTGGGCCCTTTCGCTCTGCTGCAAACCTCGCAGTTCGCAATCCACTCAGTGACCGACTGACGGCAACCAACCCAATAGAACCTCTGTTTAATCTTCTCGAGCGTCTTCTTGATTCCAAGAAGACCTCCGCTTGGACCATTATGCAGCTCGCTGGGCACGTCAGGAATCCTCTTCCTGGGAACAACTATCAGTTTCTTCTTGCATTCACCATCCTCACTCTCTCATACTCGATGCAAGCAACCGGATATCAATTCTAAACTGTTCCACTGTGCCCAATATGACTTCGCAATGGGACTCTCTGCTGACATCTCCTATCTGCTTGGTCTTTCGTTTCGTTCGAGCCCTTGCATAACATGTGACAGATCAGTATCTTCTAGCTGACCCTTCCTTAGTTGTTCCTTGTCCCATTAATCGGTCATGCTATAGTCATTAGCTGGACATCTATAATGTCTTCTTTAGATTTGCTTGCATTACAAACTACATGGTCTTCGTGACCTTGCTTCAGCATTTCCATGGGTACTACCTTTTCGATGCTCATTGGAAAAGCCATAGCTTTGGAGTCGCTCTATCCACCGTGCCAATTTTCCTTCTGGATTACGAAACTGCAGAAGCCATTTCAACGCTGCGTGATCTGTCCTGACGCGGAATCGCTGGCCGTACAGGTATTTGTGAAAATGTTTAGTGCCCTCTACCAAGGTCACGAGCTCTCTCCGTGTAACGCAGTAGTTCCTCTCTGGGTTTCCAATTGAACGGCTGTAATATGCAACTACCTTCTCCTGTTCATCGACCAGTTGTGATAAAATGCCTCCTATAGCATATCCACACGCATCTGTATCTAGAATAAATGTTGCTCCTGGAATCGGATATGCCAACAATGGGGCGGTGCACAAACGCTCTTTAAATGTTTGGAAAGCCACTATTTGCTCCTTCTTCCACTCAAAAGCTTTATTTTTTCTTGTAAGCTCGGGGAGGCTATGGGCTACGCTGGCAAAATTTGGTACAAATCGGCGGTAATATGTGCACAGCCCAAGGAAACTTCTCAACTCCTGTAGGTTCTGTGGTCTTGGCCAATCCTTTACAGCCTTTATATTTTCGTTCGCAGTGCAGACGCCCTCTGTCGTTACCTTGTGACCCAAATAATTTACTTCCTTTTTAAACAGTGCACTTTTTTTGGGACTTAGTTTCAGACCAGCACAAGCTATTCTTTGGAAAACCTCCTCCAAGTTCTTCAGATGTTCTTCGAAGTTCTTTCCCAATACGATGATGTCGTCTAGGTACACTATGCATGTTTTCCAATGTAGCCCTTTCAGTACCTGATCCATGAGTCTTTCAAAAGCAGCTGGCGCATTACATAGTCCAAAAGGCATCACTTTAAATTGCCAAACCCTCATCACCGACACTGAAGGCTGTTTTCTCTTTGTCTTCCTCCTTCAATTCCACTTGCCAGTAGCCGCTTTTCAAGTCCAGTGTGGAAAACCATTTCAAACCAGAGAGCGAGTCTAGAGGGTCGTCAATTCTTGGCAATGGGTAGCTATCCTTTTTCGTAACGTCATTCAACTTCCGGTAGTCCACGCAAAACCTCATTTTTCCCATCCTTCTTCTTTACAAGTACTACCGATGAGCTCCATGGACCAGCTGATGGTTCCATGACGCCGCTGTCGCTCATTTCTTGTATGAGTTGACTCACACCCGTTTCGCCAGTGGAACACTGCATGGAGCTTGACGGATCGGGCTCGCATCTCCAGTGTCAATTTGACGTTTCAAAACGTTGGTGTGGCCTGGTTTGGAGCCATCTTGGGCAAATATGTTGGCGTACTTTAGGAGCAGTTGTTTTGCCTTACTCTGATAGTCTTCCTATAGTCTCTCCGTCCATGCCATGATGCCAACTGAAAGATCAATACTGCTAGTTGAAACCTCTTCCTGGAGCTGTTCACAATTGATTATTACTTCAGCCTCTTGGCATCTTCCCAAAATAGCTCCTCTGGTCAGTTTGAGTGGTGACTTGAACTCATTGAGTACTCTTAACGGGATACGTCCATCTTGTTTTGTTATAGCCAGGGTTTTCCCTACAAGTATGTTCGGTGCTGATTTGTTTGCTGCTTCGACAACCCACAATTTGTTTGTCCCACAATCTACATCAACCTTTGCTCAGATGACTGCTTTTGATTTTGGTGGTATTTGCTGACTCTCTTCCACCAGCACTCGTTTACTGCTGTAGTCTCTCTCGCAGCCAAAATTAAGGGGCACATCCATGTTCTTATATCGCATCGTTTTGCTTTGCATGTCGATCTTGGTGCCTTCGTCGATTAAGAAGTCCACTCCAATTATGATTTCATCAACAAAATCTGCCACTATAAAATTGTGTAGGTACTACCGTGAGGTTCCCAATTGCGACTTCACATGGTACTTCTCCTAAAACTGTGGTGTCTTCTCCTGTGGCTGTACGCAATCTTGCTCCATGCAATGGTCTTATCTTCTTGATGACTAAACCCGTTCGAATGATGGAATGAGATGCACGCGTATCTACAGTCAGTAAACGTTCCTTTCCATCCACATGTCCTCCGACAGCAAGATTGTTTGACCTTCTTCCAATTTGTGATATAGAGATTATGGGGCATTAAATTGCGGGAGCCAGCTGTTGCCCCTTGCGGCTGACTCGCTTTAGTTTAACGATTGAGTAGATTTGGAGATTTGCTCATCTCCTTCAGCTCTGCGTTTACGGCCACCAACATTGTTGGAACTATTAGAACTCGTGCTGCAATGACGAGCAATGTGACCTGGGTTGCCGGACTTGAAACATTTCATAACTCCAGCACTTTTCTGTTGTGACCCCTTCAGTGCTTCCAAAATTGTGTCTACCCAGTCTGGCCTTTCCACTTCCACGCGATGAGCTTTGTACGCTGGCTTACTCAAAAGTGAGGCTGTTTCCTGAGTCAGTGCATGCGATACCGTTTCAGCAAATTTTAGTTTTGGATTCGCATATGTAGCTCGTTTTGTTTCCACATCTCGTATGCCATTTATGAAGCTCTGGATTTTTACCCTCTCGGTATATTCCACGGGTGCGTCCGCATTTACTAGATGGGCCAGTCTTTCGACACCCGCCGCAAACTCCTGCAAAGTCTCATTTGCTTTTTGTAGCGATTTTGCAACTCAGTTTGATATATATGTTTCCTATGCTCGCCTCCGTGATGTGATCCTTGTCGACATTTCTGAAATACGCGTTCCTTGTGCTTCCATCTTGGATGTTATACGGTTCTCCTGGGATTCTAGTTGGGATGCTATACTTGTCTTCTGTTTTGCCAGTTGAGATGACATTTGTGAGGACATTTCTGAAATGCGTGCCTCTTGTATTTCCAATTGTGATGCCATATATGTCTTCTGTTCTTCCAGTTGAGATGACATTTGCGACGACATTGATATTACTGTCGATGTTTGTGCAGATATTGCAGCCAATATCATGTTCAAGTCCGTGCTGGTAACTGTCTTCGATGTTTCGTTTTTCTGTTCAGTTTTTGTTGTTGATTCTTCCACATCCGGATAAAAGACATACTCGTCCACATTTATTCCTTCCAACTCCAATACCTCTCGTAGCCGTGCTTGAAGTTCGTTCTTATTGCCGGTTGTATTCAATCCACGGTTCTCCAACTCATTTTTCAGTTGCTGGATCCTTAATTCACTTAACTTTGCCATGTTCAAGTTGTATTCGAAATCTCCAAATTTTATTCAACAATTCCCCTTCTGACACCAATTATAATGAACTTATTGCAATTCCGCTTATTTGCAAACTTCTTCTAACGTTCGAATCACTAAACTGTTGAATAAATAACTCCAATATTCGATAATGCAAAATAGTCTTTATTAGACTACTTTCAAAATAACACTTCTATTGCTCGACAGATAGCGTGCTTAAATAAAACTGATTGTCGTGCCTCAACTGTTGCTGATTTTATACTCCGCGGTTTCCTCGTTGACATATTTCTAGGCGCTTCTATTTCCAGAACTTACTAGTTAGTTATCAGCTATAAAATTGCTCAGCTGTAACTACAGATGCACAATTTATAGCTTCTCCCAAAGCCCATGCACGTGTATATTTGAGTGTTACTTGCACAAATGACTGCATACTTTTGGGAGTATCTCAGCTATATGCATGTGGTTGTGCGTTGCTTCTCCGCTGCGTGTACGTACATATGTGTAGACATAATGATTGATCCGTTTATGTAGATACAAGTGACTGCCTGCTTTATTGTTGTTGTGGCTCCATTTACTTAGCATCAGACTAGTGATGTGAATATCACCTAGTGTCACTTATTCGTCACAATAATATTGATATAATAGTGAACAGCGGAAGTATTGTTTATAAAAGCACTGCTATTAATTCAGTAAGTATTCCACACAATTAGGATTACAAAAAAAAAAACATATTGAATTAGTATGTACCTAATGGTGTATAAAGGAATAATACCAAAATGCAATACTTAGGGACCTACAGCAAAGCGAGCAGCGGGGGATTCATATGGCAGAGTGGTTAAAGGCATCTCCTTTTGCACAAGTACAAAGTATAAATATTGGATATTTCGAGTTCAATACTCAGCTCCCGAGAAGATAGATGATGAAGAATTGACATTCAGGAACATGCCCTAGTAACCATCGCCGTTTGTAAACTTTGCAATTTTTCTCTAATATCAATAAAATATTTAACGTTGTTTTTTTGGTTAGACGAAATTTTATCCTTTCTAATTATTATTAGTGGAAGAAGTAACCTTGCCCCATGAATGTAGAAAAATATGCGAAAGAGATTAAATTCAGAACGAACATTAACAAATATAATGTAAAAAATATAGTACATAAGAATCGAATAAATAAAGTAAAACAAACTTTTAATATTATGATATAAAACTTTCCTAATTAAAGTCATAATCCGAGTTTCACACTTAATCATTTTTCCAAACAGCAAAAAAGCAGAAACAAACAAAATATATACATATTTTAGTATGTAGCTAAAAAAATATAACAAAATGTTTCCAACATAAAAACTATTAGCAGAAAGAAAAAGCCAACCTTAAATTGCATGTAAAGCATTGTAATTAATGTATCTTTCAAACGAATTATTATATTGATCTATATGTCATGCAGAAACAGACGCGTATTCTGGCTTCGACAAAATCAAAGTCGATATTGGGTCCCCGAGTCGTATGTACATCTAAAACACAACGTGGTTTATCTGGTTGCATGTATTTCTATTGAATGAATCAGCTGCACGTGTAGGCAAATTCTGCGTACATTGCAATTCTCACGCACTCAGTGAATATGATACGGTTATTGATCGGATGCGCGTGTGCTGCATCAGCGAAAGTTCTGCAGTGAGCCATAAGTATGGTCACGGCATGGGCAACGTCAGCAAAGGTTGTGGCATGAGGTAGTATTACTGTTGCGGATTGTTACCTCTTCTGATGGAGTTTTACCTTATGCGGCTAATACTTGCCGCGGTTTGTTTGCACGGCAAGAAATGCTTCTGCTACCGTGTTGCGGTGGTTTTCACTATAAATTAATACACGCAAGAATGCTTTTATTCTTATTAATAAATAGCTTTATTCACAGAAATTAATATTCTCTAAATTATTGGCAAGTATTAGTAGTCAAACTTATTAGCGAGCGGCATAAATGGACTGTAGCGAAGAATGTATATAAGAATAGTAATAACAAAACGGAACAGAGATAATGCAAGTTTCAGAACATGCAAGCTTGACATGCTTGTGCACTAACCCTTGTAATACTAGGTTTTACAATAAGTTTAATGTATGCAAATTCGAACTCAACATACCGCCGCACAGTGTTTCGTGTAGAACAAGCTAGCTGGACAAAAACAAAGTTCTTATTCCAAGAAAAGTGTAATGGGAAATGAAAGAAAACAAACAAAATAACGGGATTTTTCCTTTTTTTTGAGATTTTTGCTCATATATATTGAATAATTGAAGTAGGAAGGCAGGAATGGCCGCAAAATGCATTGATTAATTTGCAAAATTCTTGTTGAATATTAAGCTTCATATTTATTTTAAGTGAACACTTTTATATAATTTTTTTGATGGGTTCTAAGCTCGAAGGTAAGTAAAATTTTTTAATAGTAATTCTTTCGCAATTGGAGTATTTTCAATATATTTAACATTCCGTTATTAAGAAGAAAAGGTATTTTTTCTCTATATTTTTAAATTTAGGGACAAAAAAGTTACATACATCCGCGGACATCCGGGCTAAATTTTACATATGTTATAGTCGCAAGTATTCTCTATTTGCCGAAAGAAAAAACCATAGCGAATTCTTTGCACATATATTTAAAATTTTTTTTTTTTGTAGATTTAGTTATCTCTACATATAAAATAGGATGTATGTACGTACCGGCTCCGACGAGATATTTGAACCTTTAAAGCTGATCTGCAAACGGCAAAGCCAATTCCAAGGTACAGGGAACAAACACGTAGCCATAAAACACACAAAAATAAACGCGCAAGGTCAACAAGAGCACACCAAAAGCAAAAAGGCGAAGATCACTGACTTCAACCTGCCACAACCTACCGCACCAGTCACCAAGGCATAAAAAAGGTACATACAAAGCAATCCTAATGCAGATATAACCACACAGGAACGCTACACAAAACAACCCCATTTGGTAGCATCTACGCCAAAACTGTTGAGCGTTTAGTTTTAGCAAATCAAGAAGTTTTTGTTAGTTTATTACCTACAAACTTGACGTATACTTTAATCAGCAAGTGGGGTTGCGATGGATGCTTTGGCCGTAGCACATATAAGCAAAAGTTTACTTGCAGTTCTGACACTGATGAGTTTTTGTTTATATTTTCTTTCGTTTCTCTTCAATTACAGGATGAAAAAGGTAACATTGTTTGGCAGAATCCTCGACCTTCTTTTACCATGTATTGTCGTCCAATTAAATTTATTTTTTCTAAAGAAACAAAAGATTTTATTGTTTTTGAAACGAACAAAATTTTAGAGGAGATAAATGCGTTGTTGCCAACAAAGTACAGGCTCGAAGAATACGAAGTTTCCGTAAATCACAATATGCTTCTAACAATGATTGACGGCAAAGTTTGCAATGCTTTGACTGAAACTTCTTCCGCACAAAAGTGTTATATTTGTGGTGCCGCTCCAAAAGATATGAATAGTGAGTTACGGGACTTTACGCCTAACGGAGATAATCTTGGTCTTGGTTTGTCTACTTTCCATGCATGGATAAGATGTTTTGAATGCTTGCTTCACATAAGTTATCGCCTCGTAATAAAAAAATGGCAGCTTTGGAATGAGGCAGATAAAGAGAGTGTAAAGCTACGTTCCAACGAAATCCAGAATAAATTTAAAAGTTTACTTGGATTAATAGTAGATATACCAAAACCAGGTTTCGGCAATATCAATGACGGTAACACTGCTCGTAGGTTTTTCGAAAATTCTGAGGCTAGTGCTGAGATTACGGGATTGGATGTAAGCTCATTAAAAGATTCGACACTCTCCTTCGCGCATTAGCATCTGGGTACAATATAAATATCCAGAGGTTTTAAAAATTTGCGGTCGAGACTAAAAAACTATACATAGATCTCGTGAAGCCACGAATAGAGATCTTATGAATATGTTGCTTATAACTTCGGATCCTTTAGTTAACAGTTTTAGGGAGATACCTAAGAAAAAATTTAAAAGTCTGAATTCAGAAGTCTTAAATTTACTGTCCCCGATAATGTTGTGGAGTCAATAAATACCGGAGTTGTTTCAAGCTTACACAGTAGTGTTGCTGATGCTCATGGCTATTCCACAAGTGACTCATCGAATGAGAGTGATGATAGCGAATAATAACGTAATTATAAAAGATAACCTACCCTATAACTTTTTGTTGGATCAGGTTTTATTTAATTTAAATCTATTGTCTTTTCTACTTTGTATGATACTTTACTCTTGAGTGTTTGTAATAAGCAATTTTCACATAATTAATTTAATTATTTACATTGTTTTTATTATTATTGTAATTCACTTTTACATTCCTGACTGGTACTATAAAATAATTTTGTAAAAATTGTAGTGCCAGGATAAATACTCCAATAAATACAAACTATGTATGTACATATGTACAGTCACTCACATAAATAAGTAGACACCCCTTTTTGGACAATTCTTACAATTTTCTCTTTCGCAAATTTATTTTAACTAATTTCCCATAAGAAAATTTGTCACGATCTATAACAAAAACTAAATTATATTTGAAAAATGTTTAAAAAATTCGACGAATTTTCATAAAAAATTTTAATTTTTTTGCGAATTTTCAGAATTTTTTAGAGTATTGAGATTTGTGGTCCATTCAATTTAAGTACAATAAAGAAAATTTAACAATTGATTTCATATGTTTATCAAATAGCAAAGAAAATTAACAGAGTTAAATCATTACGTTAATGAATATGAAAAAATCTTAACATAAGTAAATTATTAGGTTACAGATTCGACTGTTTGCAAAAATTATTAAAAGTAAGTAATTTTAACATGGTTGAAAATGCGTATTTACGAGTCTTCGTCCTCGCAAAATAAATCTCCTTTCGTAGGTAGAAGGCATATTTTTGCTATTGGCCGCTTGTATTCGCCATTGGGCGTTTTGACTGAGACGACCCGTATGCGACCGTCAGATCCCGGATGACATCGAACTACACTCGCTAGTGTCCACTTTGTGGGAGGGGTAGCTTCGTTGAACACAACCACAACATCTCCTTCTTTGAAGTTACGTGACGAGCGAAACCATTTGGTGCAGCGTTGTAAACTCAAGAGATAATCATCTCTCCAACGACGCCAGAAGTGCCGTCTTATAGACGAGATTGACTGCCACCGTTGCTGGAGATTTCCCCGGAACCTGAGGGTAAAGGGTTCCGGGGAAATCTCTAGCCTTAAGCGGTTCGCCGATAATAAAATGCCCCAGCGTTAGAGCTTCGATGTCGAGCGCACTTGTAGAAACCTCGCACAATGGACGAGAGTTGACGCAGGCTTCCACTTCTGTCAATAATGTACCAACCTCCTCGTACGATAAGAGAGTTTCACCTAGGACGCGTTTTAAGTGATATTTCCTAGTATCCAGTTTCCAGTATAAGTAGTGCGAGCCACAGGAAGGCCACCCATTGTGCAGACGCACGACGATTTAGGCAAGTACTCTTTACGCACAAATGAGCTACGAATTAAATTGCGCCGATCACCCAATAACGACGTTGCTTTACGACCTGAATGATACGTGGTCCAGCGTGCAATATATACTGATGGATATCGGAAATTATGAGTCGTGACAGCGGTGAATTCTTAGGCTAAATGATTGGCTGCCTTACATCAGGCGCGACATCCGCAGATTTCAACCGCCCACCTACACGAAGAATGCCATTCGGGTCTAGAAAAGGCTGCAAGCGCAACAGACTACTGCGTAGTGGGATCGGCCTCTTTGTGCTACAATGAAATATTTCCTTAGTGAAGTATAAGTTTTGAGTATACTTAACTAAGCGACGTTCTGCTTCGACTAACTCTGAAATAGTCAAGGAAACTATTGATTTGTCAAGTAGGCGTATAGTAGAAATACGAATATTCGCAATGAATAATAAAGCGTAAGCGATGACACGACGCAACTTGGAAAATGAAGGGTATTTCTTGACTACTGGCCAGTATTCGTTCGAGTCCGTTACGTCGGCTTCGACTTTGTTGCGGATGCCCATATCAGTTGTATGCTGCTTCGAAGCATTCTGCTTCCAAAACTGGTATGTACCTCTCAAAAAATTAGGACAGTTCCACCAAAGCTCATGACACAGCAGATCGGACGGCGACATACCCCTGGACGCGCAGTCAGCTGGATTCAACTCGGACCTTACATGATGCCAACACTCTGGAGGCAAGATCTCTTGAACGTCGGCGACGCGGTTTGCGATGAAAGTCACCCATCTACTAGGGTGCGCATGTAACCAGTCTATCGTGGTGGTTGAATCCGTCCAAGCATACAGCAGATAGCGGAGATCGCACAAACTTTTTAAAACGCTTCGTACTAATTTTGCAGCAAAATGCGCCGCACAAATTTCCAGACGCGGTAAATTCGTTGATTTAAGCAATGCCACGTTAATCTTCGCTGATATGAGACGAGCAGTAACTGTACCGTTCGGGTAAAACGTGCGGGCGTAGTCAACGGCGGCATAAGCGCGCTCAGAAGCGTCGGCAAAGACGTGCAGTTCAGTGAGTGATCCAATTGCTCCAAATCCAAACCAGCAATCTATATTCACTTCTTTTAGTTTCTGCAGCTGAAAACGATGATGGAGCCATGACCCTGCGATTAAGTCTGGTATCAAATCTTCCCACCCAACTGCGAAACGCCAAACGTGTTGGAACCAGATTTTGGAGTTGATTGTTACTGGAGCGAGCAGACCTAGAGGATCAAAGAGAGTACTGGCATCGATAGGCGTGATGGTTCTTATTTTAAATCGACTGCAAACGTAAAATGATCACCCTCTGGATCCCACATTAGACCCAATGTGTAAACATGCTTGTGCGATACGCTTCTAGAGGACTCAGCGATAGTTGCGTTCAGCTCCTTACAATTCGTCTCCCACTTTCGAAGTTCGAAACCGCCTTCCTCTAGAATATCCGATACGTTCTTTTGAAGGGATTGCAGTTCAGCTTTACTTGATGCACCGGTGAGTAGATCGTCCATGTAAAAGTCATTCAGAATCGTTGACACTGCTTGTTCGCATTTTTTGGACGAGTTTTTGGCAGTTTGGTGCAAAGCCTTGACAGCTAAATGGGACGCGGCCGCCACGCCATATGTGACGCGAAGCATGCTGTAATCTTGAATCGGCGATGATGGATGAGGCCTCAAAACGATTCGTTGTATGTCGACGTTTTTCGATGATACGTACACTTGCCGATATATCTTAGCGATATCCGCAGTTACTGCGAAGCGGTGCGTTCGAAAAGGCAACAACACGGCATATAGGTCATCTTGCAACTGCGTTCCAACAAACAGTGCGTCATTAAGCGAGTTGCCAGAAGTAGTTTTAGCGGAAGCGTTAAACACAACACGCATTTTCGTCGTGACGCTAGACTCCTTGACAACTGGATGATGCGGCATATAATACACGGCATTGTTCGTCGGTTGAGGTATTGCTTCCATGTGACCCATATCCAAGAGCTCTTTCATGAACTCGTCGTAGAGCTATCTCAATTCATTGTCATTCTCCATCCTCCGATCAATGGCTGCGAACAGCAAAATTACGCGATTCGCCCAAAGGAACATAACTTTCAGCGGTAAATCCACTAGAAAGCGACCGTCGGTCGACCTCTTATGCGAAGAGGCGAAGTGCTCTTCGCAGCAGCGCTCTTCGTTTGTGAGATGAGCCTTGCGGGGAAATTCTACTAGTTGCCATAATCTATTTAGAACGCGATCGAGCTGCACATCGCAGTGCAATACCTGTATGTTGGGTGTTGGCGAAGACGACATATCAACGCTTCCGCCCAAAGTCCAGCCAAATGCCGTTTTCTGCGCCATGGGAGTGCCGGGTGGACCTTTGCGAAGCTTGGAGGAGATTAGACGCTCATGACGTCCATACCAACTAAAATATCGACGCCACCAGGTTTGTTGAAACACGGATCAGCTAGAAACAAACCGCGAATATGAGGCCATTCAGGGGTATCTAGCATCTGCGATGGCAAATCCTACATTATTTTTGGCAAAATTAAAGCATCAACAGTATAAAGCTCATTGGAAAAATTCGAAGAAAGTAAGAGTGGTGTCTCACCCTTACATCGACCTCCTTGTGATGAGCCGATTCCAGTGACGAAAACGGATGATGACGTACGAGGCAAGCCCAAGCGTTGTACGCACGCACCAGTAACGAACGTAGCGTGGGAACCGGAATCGAAAAGTATACGAGTCGCTTGCCACCTAGCAGAACAATCGCGAACCCTTATCAAAGCGTTTGATAATAAAACAATTTTTTGCGGTACATGTAGTGGAAGGGTTTCGGAACTCAGACACGATGAGATGAATGCAGCAGCGGTTGACTGGTTGACCGAAGAAGCGGTTGATTTATGACAGATGCGGTAGTCGGAGCGGTATGGGATGCGTCGGCGACATGCGTAGTGGCAGTGCTGGCGGTTGAGACTGAGACCCCATGTAGCAGAGTATGATGACTTTGATGACAGATATGGCACGCGGATGACCTGTTGCAACGCTCCCTAAAATGACCTGAACTCCAGCAATTTAGGCAAACCTTGGCTTCCTTTATAAATTTGGACTTCGCTGTTGTATGAAGGTTACGAAATTTGTTACACCGGTATATCCTGTGCGCTGCATTGCAGTACGTGCATCACATGTTGCTGTGCTCAGGAATAGCGCGAAACACCTTCGTTGACTTTCGTGCCGATTCAGTCGCATTTACTTTGCTTTGCAATGGTTGAGACGCAGGGTAGCCAGCATTGACAATGAACGATAGCGAACTTCTAAAAACATTGATCGCTCCTCGAAGGTAGGAGGTTCGTCATTAACTAAAGATAGATCCAATTGTTTTCTGGTCTCGAACGCAAGCCTCTTTACCAGTTTATGCACCAACCACTCGTCCCAGGAGTCGACGGAGCGACCCAGTGCCTTGAGCTCCCGAACGTGTTGCTGGAAAGTTTCGTGAACACTCTTGATAGCTGCGGAGCTGTCATTTGTAGCCTTCGGAATATCATCAATCGCTGTGAGATGCGCTTCCACGATAACCCTCATGACCTTGTAGCGCGATGTGAGTAGACACCAAGCCTCTTTGTAATTTGCATCGCAAATCTTGAAGCCGTTGATTATATTTAGTGCATCTCCTTTCAGACAGCTACGTAAATAATGAAGCTTCTGTCCGTCCGACAAAGAAGCATTACCATCAACCAGTGAGCAAAAGGAATCATAGAAAACGATCCACTCTGTGGAATCACCCGTGAATTTAGGTAAATCCATTTTCGGTAATCGTATTGCTGGAGATACCGACGCGGTAGTGGCAGCGACACGAGATGCCGTTTCCGCTCGAACGCTTTCTACGCGTTTGATATTAGCTAAAGCTGTGGCATACCAAGTTTCACACTGCTCTCGAACACTTTCTTCTACTGCATCATTGTCAGCTCTACGCGAGTTTTCGACGGCGTCATTGGCTGCGATGAAACGCACCCATTGCTCATTTAAAAGTTGCATATAACTGTTGACATTATCCACGTCCATAACAAATGCCTCGTCTATGCTTTTTGTGATGTATCTTTTGATTGAGTTAAGGGCAGAATCGCGAGTTTTTACAAATGCAGACATATTTATATTTTATAGCTGCAGAATCTACTATTGTTTGTAGGTTAATTTGCCTTTGAAGTTTTGCAGAGGGCAAGTAAAATCATAAAATGTACGAATGGTGCATGAGAAAAAAATGTATGCGATTTGCAGCGGGCAAATGGAGGTCACTGAAAATTGTTGTAATTCCCAATGCAATGCGGAGTTGAATATTTGTATATTTAAATATTTAAATTTGTTATGTATGATTAGATTTTCAGCTATATATGTTGAATTTATTAGCAGGTTATACTTGCGGATAACTCGATGAATCTTGATCGTAAAGACCAAAAAATGTTGCGAATTTGTTACCTCTTCTGATGGAGTTTTACCTTATGCGGTTAATACTTGCCGCGGTTTGTTTGCACGGCAATAAATGCTTCTGCTACCGTGACGCGGTGGTTTCCAATATAAATTAATACACGCGAGAATGCTTTTATTCTTATTAATAAATAACTTTATTCACATAAATTAATATTCTCTAAATTATTGGCAAGAATTAGTAGTCAAACTTATTAGCGAGCGGCATAAATGGACTGTAGCGAAAAATGTATATAAGAATAGTAATAACAAAACGGAACAAAGATAATGCAAATGTCAGAACATGTAGGCTTGACATGCGTGTGCATTAACCCTTTTAATACTAGATTTTACAATAAGTTTAATGTATGCAAATCCGAACTCAACAATTACAATGTCTAATAACTTAATTCCGCCATCTTATCCATTCGGCTTCAGACCTGGTAAATCAACTTTCGAACAGATCTTCACACGAAACGACACTCACCATCTTTTTGCCGGCTTCAAATCAGCCTATGACTTGTATGCTGCTATGTCTGAATTTAAGTTGTCTCCATAATTAACAAAGCTTTGCCATATGACGTTGAGCAACACCACCAGTTGCGCAAGAAGCGGAAAGAGCTTCCCCGAGTATATGGGTTCCTTGGGACCCATCTCCCATCGCTATTCAAAATGAGCGAAATCGGATGAAAACCACGCGTACTTTTTATATATATAACATTTTGGAAAACACAAAAAACCTGATTATTTAGTAAATAATACATCTAGAATGTTAAATTTTATCTATGCCATTTTTACTAGAAATATTTCTTGTTATAAGCCTAGCATGTGTATCGAATTTTGCTGCGAGGGATTTATTTGTTTTTTGAGGCTCTAGAAATGTTGTCTCCCAATTTTCTCTAATATTAAAACTTGGTAAGTGAAATATCATTGATACAAAACTATTTTTCGCTATGGTATAGCTTATTATTCTAGTCTACGATTCTTTTAAACATATTTTATGTAAAAACTGGCATGATCCTCAACCGATCCCGTGCATTTTTACTAGAAATATTTTCTGCTCTAAAGAAAGTATGTATTCCCAATTTTATTACGATATGCTAATTTTTCTTCGAGTTATGGCTCCCGAAACATAGAAAACATCTTAGTCAAAAAGAGGCAATGCCACACCCGTTTTCAAAAGTTTTAATATTTTCTAACATTTTGTTACAATTCCATGATATTAAGCTCTTGTCCGCTGGGGTATAGTTTATTATATTCGTCTTTGACCCTTTTAAAAGTCGTTTATATAAATGTGGGCGTAGTCCTTAACCGATCTCGTCCATTTTTAACACGCTTTTATTAGCTTGGCCAGTATGTAACGGAATCTTTGAGCTTAATTTTCACCGGTGTCTAGAAGTCTGATTAATTTGAAACTTTGCATGCGTATCAAGGACCGATGACAATGAATTAATGTGATGGTGTGGTGACATAAGGTCAACGGCCATAAGGTCAATTGGCCTTATTACCACTTTGAATGGCGATAAGTTTGATTGAAACTTTGCACACGTATCACGGCTCGATGACAATGTATTACTGTGATGGTGTGGTGACATAAGGACAACGGCCATAAGGTCAATTGGCCTTATTACCACTTTGAATGGCCATAAGTTTGATTGAAACTTTGCACACGTATCAAGGCTCGATGAAAATGCATTAATGTGATGGTGTGATGACATAAGGTCAACGGCCATAAGGTCAATTGGCCTTATTACCACTTTGAATGGCCATACGTTTGATTAAAACTTTGCACACGTATCAAGGCCCGATGACAATGCATTAATGTGATGGTGTGGTGACATAAGGTCAACGGCCATAAGGTCAATTGGCCTTCTTACCACTTTGAATGGATATAAGTTTGGTTGAAACTTTGCACACGTATCAAGGATCGATGACAATGCAGTATTGTGATGGTGAGGTCACATAATTTTGACGGACATAAGGTCAATTGAACTTGTGACCACCCCAAATAGCCATAGATTTGAAGCCTGGCACATAATGCGAAAAACGCATTCCTTTATTAATGATAGAAGTGGATGCATGGCACATCTACGAAAGAGCATACTGGAGCCCTTTTTAACACGCTTTTATTAGCTTGGCCTGTATCTATTTATGTATCTATGTATCCATGTATGTATGTAACGGAATCTGGAGTGGAGCCGAGAGGCCCGGTAATGCAGAGCTCCGAACTCCGTTGCACCTTTTGAAACATTTTAAGATAGGTACTTTTAGCTATTGCAGGCCACCAGACCAAGGCACCATTAAGAAGAATCGGGCGCACAATGGCTGTGTAAATCCAATTGCCCTCTTGCAGGTGAACAGCTGTGCTGCTGCCTTCTTGGATCGCTCCACTATATGGTCACTCCATAATAGTTTCCTATCCAGAATGACTCCCAAATACCTGACTTGATCGCTAAACACTAAGAACGTACCCCCAATGCTTGGCGGTGTAAGATTTGGTACTTTGTACCTCCTCGTGAAGAGGACAAGCTCGGTTTTATCCGGGTTGATTTGCAAACCTGTGGCGGGTTGTACTTCTGGAGCAGCTCCAGGATGTCAGCTGGGTCCGTTGGCGTCACTGGAACCCAGGTTCTAGCCCTTGGTCGTGAGGGGATATCATGCGCCCGGATATACCACCCCTATCAGCGTGACGGCGGCCCTATAGAGGTTTACCGACCTGGCGTCGTCACAGGCAATTAGTTTTATATTGCCCTGGAACCACCCTGCATCGGTGTAAGATGGCGGTGGACCAGGGTTGTCTTTCTTAACCTTAACGGCCACCGTAGCGAGCGCGGCCTGGATCCACTTCCACTGTTGTTTCGGGATCCTGCCATCTTCGCTGCTCTCGTCTATAATGCCAATGATCTGCCGACTCTTGGCAATTTCGGCGAAAGACCGCGTCCAGCCTCCCTGCGTCTTGGCCCTTTTCGGTACCGTGGGGTTGGATTCATCCATGGACCGCTGGCGTTTCAAGGTTTCATCACTCTCGACTAAAACTTTTAAAATTACTTGAACTAAAAAATTAAAAAATAAATAATAGCTTAAAAAACTAAAAAAACACGCATTTATAGCTAACCGAACTAAAAAATAGAAAATAATTTTCAATTAAAAAGTGTGTATGTAACAGTAGTAGAAGGTCAAACAATCATTTATAGTTAATCACATCAAAATAAAATTATAATAAAATTTAAGTTATTAACAGAATAATTTAATTCACAGTAAAAAGCGTGGGGTGCTTGATATTGAATGTTACAATCATTCTATTGGCAACTATCTGAGAGGAAAGCTATGAAATGTAGTCAAATGCACGCCACGCTTTTTAATCTAAATTAAATTATTCTGTTATAACTTAAATTGTATTATATTTTTATTTTGAGGTGATTAACTTAAATGATTGTTTGACCTTCTACTACTGTTACATAAACCCTTTTAATTGAAAATTATTTCTAAAAATATTTCTGCTATAAGGAAAATATGTGTACTCAAACTTATAACGATCCGTTAATTTTTCTTTGAGTTACGGCTTCCGAAACATAGAAAATTGCTTAGCTATAAAAGGGGCGGTGCCACGCACATTGCAAAAATTCAAATTTTTATACCCAGCGTGCTTTGCACACAGATTATATTAACTTTGATTGGATAACAGTTGGTTGTACAGGTATAAAGGAATCGAGATAGATACAGACTTCCATATATCAAAATTATCAGTATCGAAAAAAAATTTGATTGAGCCATGTCCGTCCGTCCGTCCGTCCGCACGTCTGTCCGTTAACACGATAACTTGAGTAAATTTTGAGGTATCTTGATGAAATTTGGTATGTAGGTTCCTGGGCACTCATCTCAGACGGTTATTTAAAATGAAGGAAATCAGACTATAACCACGCCCACTTTTTCGATATCGAAAATTTCGAAAAACAGAAAAAGTGTGATAATTCATTACCAAAGACGGATAAAGCGATGAAACTTGGCAGGGTTGACCTTATGACGTGGAATAAAAAATTAGTAAAATTTTGGACAATGGCCGTGGCACCACCCACTTTTAAAAGAAGGTAATTTAAAAGTTTTCCAAGCTGTAATTTGGCATTCGTTGAAGATATCATGATGAAATTTGGCAGGCACATTACTCGAATCACTATATGTGTGCACAATAAAAACTAAAAAAATCGGATGACGAACACGCCCACATTAAAAAATTTTTTTTTAAGTCAAGTTTTAACAAAAAATTTTATATCTTTACAGTATATAAGTAAATTATGAAAACATTCAACCCTAGTAATGATCTGGTGCAACAAAAGACAAAAATAAAAGAAAATTTCAAATTGGGCGTGGCTCCGCCCTTTTTATTTAATTTGTCAAAAATATTTTTAATGCCATAAGTCGAACAAAAATTTACCAATTCTTGTGAAATTTGGTAGGGGCATAGATTCTACGACGGTAACTGTTTTCTGTAAAAATGGGCGAAATCTGTTGAATCCACGCCCAGATTTTATACACAGCCGGCCGCCTGTCCTTCCGCTCGGCCGTTAACACGATAACTTGAGCAAAAATTGAATATCTTTACTAATTACTTACCTAGTTCACCTACTTATATGAACTCGCTTTATCTTGGTATAAAAAATGGCCGAAATCGGACTATGACCACGCCACTTTTTCGATATCGAAAATTACGAAAATGAAAAAATTATGCCATAATTCTATTAGAACATATGAAAAAAGGGCTGAATGGTAATTTGATTGGTTTATTGAGTCAAATATTATTGTTAGGCCTTGAGCTCGATTCGAACCCGCGATCTTAAAATCAGTAGGCCGATATAACAACAAAAATTGTTAATATATCCCAGAGCACGGGAAAAAGTGTCAATAAAATATGACACTATGGCGGCATTGCCATCAAACAAGTCCAATTTTCACATCCATTCTGCAACAGATGTCGCAGTGTTGTGAATATCAATTGGCACGAACCAGAATAGAAGTAGGATTAATGAAGACAAACAAAAAACCGCTGTGATGGCTGAATGGTTATAGCAGCGGCGCCTAAACGTTGCCGATGAAGGAATTTAGCAGTTCCCGAAATGGATCTATACAACGAGCTTTGGCAGTTGTCTAAATTTTTTCTTTCTTCTATTCTAATTTAAACATTTTTTCAATTATGAAAAAATTTATCATAACAATAATAATGATAAAAAATTATTGTTAGGCCTTGAGCTCGATTCGAACCCGCGATCTTAAAATCAGTAGGCCGATATAACAACAAAAATTGTCAAAATATAACTTTAGAAAAAACTTTGTAAAATGGGTGTGACACTTACCATATTAAGTAGATGAAAATGAAAAAATTTCTGCAGGGCGAAATCAAAAGCCCTTGGAATCTTGGCAGGAATACTGTTCGTGGTATTACATATATAAATAAATTAGCGGTACCCGACAAATGAAGTTCTGGGTCACCCTGGGCCACATTTTGGTCGATATTTCGAAAACGGTTTCACATATAAACCTAGGAGCCACTCCCTTTTAAAACCCTCATTAATACCTTTAATTTGATACCCATATCGTACAAACGTATTCTAGAGTCACCCCAGGTCCACCTTTATGGCGATATCTCGAAAAGGCGGCCACCTGCAGAACTAAGGCCCACTGCCTTTTAAAATACTCATTAGCACCTTTTATTTGATACCCATATCGTACAAAACACATTCTAGAGTCACTCCTGGTCCACCTTTATGGCGTTATCTCGAAAAGGCGTCCAACTATAGAACTAAGATCCACTCCCTTTTAAAATACTCATTAACACCTTTAATTTGATACCCATATTGTACAAACGCATTCTAGAGTCACCCTTGGTCCACCTTTATGGCGATATCCAAAAAGGCGTCCACCTGTAGAACTAAGGCCCACTTCCTTTTAAAATACTCATTAGCACCTTTCATTTGATACCCATATCGTACAAACACATTCTAGAGTCACCCCTGGTCCACCTTTATGGCGATATCTCGAATAGGCGTCCACCTATAGACCTAAGGATTACTCCCTTTTAAAATAACTCTTTAGTACCTTCCATTTGATACCCATGTCATACAAACACATCCCAGGGTTACCCTAGGTTAATTTTCCTACATGGTGATTTTCCCTTATTTTGTCTCCAAGCTCTCAGCTGAGTATGTAATGTTCGGTTACACCCGAACTTAGCTTGCCTTACTTGTTGTTATAATTCTATTTGGAAAAAATAAATACCATATATAAAGCCCTTTTTGCAGAGATATAGCTTATTTTATTCGTCTACCACTCTTTTATGTTTTATATAGAAGTGGGCGTGGTCCTTAATCGATTTCGTTAATTTTTTTTCCAAGCATTTCCTATAGTTAAGGCAACTTCTCTGCCCACTTTTGTTATACTAGGATTGGCGGTTTTTGATTTATGATTAATAATATTTGTAAAGTTGATATTATCACAAGTGGACGGTGCCACGCCCATTTTCAAATTTTTATCAATGGTCTCCATGTTAGTTTACACTTCAAATTTTAACATTTTAGGTGTATTATTTACTAAATAATCAGGCTTGTTGTGTTTTCCAAAATGTTATATATATAAAAGTGGACGTTGTTATCATCCGATTTCGCTCACTTTAAATAGCGATGGGAGATGAGTGCCAAGGAGCACATATACCGAATTTCAATAGCTCAATATTTACTCAAGTTATCATGTACACACATACAGACGGACATGGCTAAATTAATTCAGTTTTTCATCCTGAGCATTTTGATATATGGAGGTCTATATTTGTCCCGATTCGTTTTTGCCGATCAACCGTTTTGTTACTAAATTTAATATACGCAGTGTGCAAAGCACGCACATGCCATTTATTATATTTAAAAAGATCTTACCCTGGGGTTTTGCTTGGTATTTTGAAATAAATATCGTATTATGTCTGTAGCCTGGTGAATGTGCAGCTAGCATCTCCTCTTTTAGAAATAGTCTTTTTCGAATATAGATTGAAATCTTTATCTACCTACACACCGTAAACGAGCTAGTTATTAAGTAATTTCCCTTCAACCCGACTAGCAACACAAAACATCATACCTTGTTTAATGTTTTTAGTGGGTTCGTTATCATTAGATTAAATATGTAAGTTATTGATTGAGTTAGCTAAAATGGTTTCACCTACTTAGAAGGAGTATGCGAAATTCTTAAGGGTCCATTAATTAATTAAGTTCTCAGGTGTGCTAGTATTAGGCTTATAAATAAATAGGTCTCGCTCTCATACCTTATTAACGTGCATATTTCCTAGAGCTTTTAGGAATTACTTCTTATAACTCCTTGGAAAACTCATTTACGTTTGCAAAATTTTATGCGATATTACAATATCTGCAAAACAGTTTGCTTGCTTAAGACAAAATAAAAAATTAAAAAGTTGTATCCTTTTTTGTTACTTCGAATTTTTGAGACTAAAATTGAAATTGTTTATAATTTTAGTTTTTAATTAAACACCATCTGGTCGCGCCCCTACCTAATAAATTATCATCGCCACACCTGCCTTTCCAATCAGTTTTCTCTATCAACGAAATTGCAATTGTTCTCTAACTTTACGCACACTCATTTTATTATACTCAGCGTGCTTTGCACACAGAGTATATTAACTTTGATTTGATAACGGTTGGTTGTACAAGTATAAAGGAATCGAGATATATCTTCCATATATCAAAATCAACAGTATCGAAAAAAAATTTGATTGAGCCATGTCCGTCCGTCTGTCCGTTAACACGATAACTTGAGTAAATTTTGAGGAATCTTGATGAAATTTGGAATGTAGGTTCCTGGGCACTCATCTCAGTCGCTATTTGAAATGAACGAAATCGGACTACAACCACGCCCACTTTTTTGATATCGAAAATTTCGAAAAACAGAAAAAGTGCGATAATTAATTACCGAAGACGGGTAAAGCAATGAAACTTGGTAGGTGGGTTCACCTTATGACGCAAATGGAAAATAAGTAAAATTTTGCATAATGGGCGTGGCACCGCCCAGTTTTAAAAGAAGGTAATTTAAAAGTTTTGCAAGCTGTAATTTGGCAGTCGTTGAAGATATCATGATGAAATTTAGCAGGAACGTTACTCCTATTACTATATGTGTGCTAAATAAGAATTAGCAAAATCGGATGACGAACACGCCAACTTTTTAAAAAAAAATTTCCAAAAGTCAAATTTTAACAAAAAATTTAATATCTTTACAGTATATAAGTAAACTATGGCAACATTCATCTCCAGTAATGATATGGTGCAACAAATACAAAAATAAAAGAAAATTTCAAAATCGGCGTGGCGGCGCCCTCTTTCATTTAATTTATATAGAATACTTTTAATGCCATAAGTCGAACAAAACTTTTCCAATCCTTGTGAAATTTGGTAGGGGCTTAGATTCCATGACGATAACTGTTTTCTGTGAAAATGGGCGGAATCGGTTGAAGCCACGCCCTACCATATTAAGTAGAAGAAAATCAAAAAGTTTTGCAGGGCGAAATCAAAAGCCCTTGGAATCTTGGCAGGAATACTGTTCGTGGAATTACATATATAAATAAATTAGCGGTACCCGACTCTTCTGGGTCACCCCACTGTTCTGGGTCCACATTTTGGTCGATATCTCGAAAACGCCTTCACATATACAACTAAGGGCCACTACCTTTTAAAACCCTCATTAATACCTTTAATTTGATACCCATATCGAACAAACGCATTCTAGAGTCACCCCTGGTCCACCTTTATGGCGATATCCCGAAATGGCGTCCACCTATAGAACTAAGGCCCACTCCCTTTTAAAATACTCATTAACACCTTTCAATTGATACCCATGTCGTACAGACGCATTCTAGAGTCACCCCTGGTCCACCTTTAAGTCGATATCCCGAAATGGCGTCCATCTATAGAACTAAGGCCCACTCCCTTTTAAAATACTCATTCACACCTTTGATTTGATACCCATATCGTAAAAACGCATTCTAGAGTCACCCCTGGTCCACCTTTATTGCGTTAACCCGAAATGACGTCCACGTATAGAACTATGGCCCACTCCCTTTTAAAATACTCTTTAATACCTTCCATTTCATAGCGTGCTAAACATCATTTCCTTCGTGCTAAACAGTTCAAGCTATGTCTTAACTGCTTAGGTAAGAATCATACGTCTAACAAATGCCCTTCTAATCGCAGGTGCCAACATACGCTGCTACACAGAACACCAGGAAACGCAAATTCATCAGTCAAGGAAGATAAAGGTTCTTCAGAAGACAGAAACGCAAAAGCCGTGCTCAATGTCAATGGAGGTTACGAAGATGTAATTCTTGCTACAGCTCGCGTTTCTTTATACAACTCATCAGGTAACTTTATCATGGTCCACGCGCTATTAGACTCAGATTCTCAACTCAAATTTGTCACTGAGCGTGTGGCACAGCACCTACATCTCCCTCGTGTGAAAAAAGGCATCGAAGCCATCGGCATTGGTTCCACCTCTACAAAAACTCAGCAAATTAGTCACGTAATTATGAAGTCACTTCACACAAACTGCTCATCGAGCTTCGAGCTTCGATAATTCCCAAAATCATATCGCAACAACTAAATGATCGCATTACCACGGAATCATGGAACATACCAAACAATATCAAACTTGCAGATGATAGTTCATCTGAGCCAGGCCGAATTGATTGTCTCATAGGGGAATGTTTGTTCTTCGATCTGCTATTGGTGGGTCAGATAAAAGAAAATAGCGCATCACCAATCCTTCAAAAGACAAAATTAAGATGGATCGTTTCGGGCACCTTCTCATCAGGCCAGTTATCACCCGCTCATACATCGATCTCCACATACAAAACATTTACTTTAGTCAATTATCAGCCATCTTTGGACGAACTACTGCGACGTTTCTGGATATCCGAAAGTTACTCGGAATAATCAAAAATACTTTCTGAGCAAGAAGAAGCCTGCGAGCAGTTGTTTGAAGCCACTACAAGACGCCCCCCAGTAAGCAATAGGTTCGTTGTTCGTCTGCCTTCCTAAGAGGAGCCGGAAACACTAGGGCAGTCATGTGACACTGCATTAAAAACTTAAACATCCCTCTGTCTTGAAGAGTTATCGAGAGTTTATCGCTGAATACGAAGAGTTGGGCCATATGGAGCTTGTTGACAATACTGCAGAAGGTCGGTCCTTTATTCCACATCACTGGGTCATATAGGCTGACAGCAGCACTATCAAGCTTCAGGTCGTATTTTAAGCCTCGTTTCGTACATCAAATGGAATTTCGTTAAATAACATAGTCGGAGTAGGCCCAACCTTACAAGATGACATCTTAACAATTCTCATTCGATTTCGTGGTCACAAGTTCATTTTAGTGGCTGATAACGCCAAAATGTACAGACAAGTACTAGTCAACAGTGCTGATACATCATGTGGCGTGATTCTGTAAACGATCCAGTCAAAGTGTATAGACTAAAAACCGTCACCTATTGGACCAGCAGCAGTATCTCTGCACAAAATCCCTTTTGGATCTTGCGAAGAAGAAGTCGGACCAGTTTCCAATTGGGTCAGCAATTACTTTGAAAGATTTTTACGTCGACAATTTGATGATCGGTGGTCCTACGGTAAATTTGGTAATTGAAATTAAAAAGCAGGTAATCGCATTGCTCCAACAAGGAGGATATTCGTTGCGCAAGTTTGCTTACAACAATGACGAAATAATTGATGACGTGCGACATGAAAACAGAGAGGAAATCATAAAACTTGGCGATTCTACTTACATCAAAACTCTCGGACTCAGTTGGTCACCCACGCAGGATCTATTCACATTCAGCTACACTGGACAAGAAGTATCACGCAAACCAACCAAGCTTACCATATTATCGCAAATCGCCGCCTTATTCTACCCGCTTGGATTACTGAACCCCCTTATAGTCAGTGCAAAAATCTTGATGCAGGATTTATGGAAACTAAAACTCGATTGGGACGAGAGCGTACCGCAAGACATTTCAGCCTAATAGACAACCTAGGTATGTAGCTATGAATAACACAACTAACACACACGCTTTTGCAGATGCTAGTATAAAAGCATATGGGGCATGCATTTACATTGTTACTTGGGAGTAGGGAAAATTGCATCTTCGTTGCTTTGCCCCACATCCCGTGTAGCACCGACAAAACAAATTAGTCTGCCTCGCCTCGAACTACATTGTTGTTGGCTGAACTTCTACATTTCGTCGTGACAATACTTTCACTGCCATTGGAGAACATTCAATGTTGGGCCGTGCCGGTGGACTGTGTTTGTGGCGAAACGTGTTTCAAAACTACAGCAACTTACGGCACACTATAAATGGCACCATGTACCATCTGCGCTCAAGCCCGCAGATCTAGCTTCGCGTTGCACGACCGTGGCTAGCATTCGTGGCAATCAGCTGTGGTTTTAAGGTCCCCCATTTTTGAAGGAATCACCAGAAAAATGGCCTAACTCATTCGACATGTTGTCAGACATTCCAGGTCAGCGAAGACCTGGTAGTTGTTGCGAAGAAGTGGTAGTTGTTACGACACCTCAAACTGACATTTTTACAGAAAACAAATATATTAACAACTATAACAAGTTTCAGCGAATTTTCACCTACGTGAGGCGCTTTATTTCGAGAAGACCAATTAACATAATCGCAGCTGACGACATTGCTGAAACGCTGGACAGGATATGTCGAAGAATTCAACAGGTTAGTTTTTGTGATGAATACAATGATCTACAAGTTAACCAACCAATTTACAAAACATCAAAACTTGCATCTCTTTCGCCATTTTTGCACAACATTATACGAGTTGGAGGAAGAGTGAAAAATTCAACTATCAGCTTCGACGCCAAGCATCCAATTCTTCTACCGCATTCGCACCCATTCGTCTATACGCCCATTTCACACTACCAACGAAACAATTTTCATGCTGGAGCGCAAACTTTATTAAATATCCTAAGGGACAAAATTTTGGATCATTGGCACTCGCACAACTATCCGGCAAGTAATTCACAACTGCATTATGTACTATCGACTTCGTCCCGTAGTCACAGACATCGTATCCATTTGAATCAACGGGAATAGATTACTGTGGCCCCTTTTTGGTCACCCAAACCATCAGGGGGCGGTCGCCAATGAAGTTATACATGGCTCTATTCATATGCTTTACCACGAAGGCAGTACGCTTTGAAATTGCTTCGGATTTGTCCACGATCGCATTCATCGCGACATTTAAGCGTTTAATTGCCAGAAGTGGGAAATGTCGGGTAATTGTGTCTGACAATGCAACGAATTTTGTTGGAGCAAATCGAGAATTACGTGAACTGCTTGAGTCATTTACAACCCAATCACACATGCAGCAAGTCGAAGAATTTTGCAGAAACGAGGGAATTGAATGGAAATTTATTCCACCTATATCGCCGCATTTTGGGCGTCTGTGGGAAAGCGCAGTGAAACTAGCTAAACATCACCTGCGTCGTGCTATCGGTGACAACATTTTATCACACGACGATTTGCATATTGTCATTTGCCAAGCTGAAGAAATTGTAAATAGTCGGCCCGTGACTCCAATCTCAAGCGATAAAATGATCTTCGACCACTCACACCAGGACACTTTCTAATTGTCCGATCACTCCTAACAATTCCAGAGCCCTCACTGCAGACAAACCTAAGTAAACTTAGCCGATTTAAGATGATACAATATGTTCAACAAAAATTCTGGCTTCGCTGGCACCAGGAGTACCTTAAGGAGTTACAAAAGCGCTCAAAGTGGAGCACGGTCTCTCCCAATCTGGCAGTAAATGACATAGTAATTCTGAAGGATGATCTTACACCACAACTAAAATGGCCTATGGATCGCATCATAGCCACTCTGCCAGGTGATGATGGCAGAAGAAGATTGGTCGAAGTAAAAACAGCCGATGGCATTTACAAAGGGCCATTGCGAGGGTTTGCAAATTACCAATTGAAAATATAAGTTCGACTTACGCCCCGATTCTGAGCGTTACCGGTAAAATAGTACCCAGAACATTATATAACCGAATATCGTTACCAGTTCTTTTATCCGCGATTCTGGCCCAAGTGGTAACGCTGTCATCACCGAAAAACTCTGTGGAGAAATTTGAGAGGTAGTTTTCTTCGCATTCACGGTTGCCACTTTGGTCCGTTTGGGCCAAAAATGGTCCCTTCCATCCCCATTTGGTCCGCTGGTCCCTTTTCTTCAATTTTGATCCTTTTTAGGCAGTAGCCACGATTGGTACTTTTCTTTCTTTTTCACTCAGGTTAAAATTCACAATATTGTCCAAAAATTCGCCACACTTTCGTTAGCCCCCATATAATTTTGAATTTACTTCAATGGAATTGTCACCATAAAAAGTTGCTCAGTCAATAAAATGTACCAGAACAATAACATTTAACCTAGGATATATTTATGCCTGGCATTAAAAAGAAAAGTGTTGGCAAACACATTGTCGTTAATTGTTGATGAAATAACCGCCTAATCAAAAAAAATCTTGTTTTATAATAATATTAATAACGGATAGATATTTCGATCGGTTATACAACACTATAAAATATATGAAAATAAAAATTGCTTCTCCTAGCATAGCTTATAGCGAGCACTCTGCCGCGAGCCAAGCACTTTCAAAACTTGTACAAAGAAATTCTATGCATTACTTCTCGTTTGACACGCTGATATTTAAATCTTTCTCACCCAGTTCAATGAGTTCAAGGAATTCCAGGACTTTTGTGGTATTAAGCCACGCAAGGTAATTGAAAACTAAGTATCTTAGCGCAAGAAATATTTTAACTCGAAGACAGAAGGAAGCAAATGCAAAAGAGATTTGATTTCGGAAGAAATGTTTTGTATAAAATTATTCCCGTAGGTGCTAGCAGAACTCCTGAGGCCTGGGATCAAAACTAACACTTACTGAATCTATGCTCTGATATGAAGTTTAAACGTTAAGGGAAAAAGTAAGCATCTATAAAAATAGCACTAACAAAATTGCCTAGTTTCATTTATGATTTACTGAGTTTTCCACATACATAGGCAACACCAGAACGCAAATTTTGAACCGTTTCTTACTAAAACCTAACTGCACTATACATTTTATTTCATTGCAATCAACAACATAATGCTAGAACCAAGAGCTTTGTGACCAAACCTAGGTTCACAACGTTTGGTTGGTGAAAGACACAGACTTATCCTATGTCAAAATATAGTACCATTTTTGGTTGCATGCACATATATTTGTTTGTTCAGCTTGAATTAAAGGAAAGTCTTCACTATGTTTAATAAAATTTTATATGGAAACATCCTAAAATTTTGTATTTTATACTAATATAATAAAACAAAAATTTGGTCCTTTTTTTTCGATGAATTTCGGTCCCAAATGAAAACGTGGTGTGGCAACCGTGTTCGCTTTACCGAAAATATCTCACTTGTAGATATGAGGTTAACGAATAAACGGGACGATGTTATGCATGATAAGTTTCTACATAGGTATATTGTATTTTATTCTGTGAAAGTACGCAATGTAAACAAATATGTATAGCAAGAGGCAACACTTTTTTACTATTATCTTTACTTATTTGCGCTTACAGTTCTTTATTTTTCAGTTTTGCCTTTTTCGAAACAACAGCTGCCGTGTGGATATTTCGATGTAACCACCTACTTTTGTGGGTAAAAAAATATCCGGCTACTTTCGCGGGTAGAATACCAAAAGGGTGTAAAAGTTGCCACATGATTTCGTTACCGTGGTGAAGAATGTTGTTACCACACTAGAATCGGGGCGTTAATCGCACTGAAAGTCACACTTTCAAGGGGGGGGGGGGGGGATTGTTCGCGCCTCTACCTAATAAATATCATCTCCACACCTGCCTTTCCAATCAGTCTTCGCTATCATCGAAATTGCAATTGTTCTCTAACTTCGCGCACACTCATTCTAACATAGCTTTTGTTGTTGTAGTCGCTTGCATTCAAATTATTTCTTCGCTTTGAGGTCATAACTATTGCCCATCTACCTTCATCGCTTTCGTCGCTGCAGCATACATCACTAGCATACATACATACGTGTTGCTATGGATACAAACATATGTGCCTACATACGGTCATACGTAATCACAAGCAGAATTTCATATCATACTTTTCGCACCTATCATATTATAGTTAGTGAACTCATGAAATCATCCGATGTATAATTTTTGTATTTTGTCAATTTGAAATAACAGGAATTTTTCACGGAAAATTCCTATGACTAATTTTTACAGCTTACCTATTTTAACCGTGTCTTAGTTTTTAAGATTCATTCAGCTTGTAATCGTGAGCAAGTTAAGTTGCTAAAATTAAAATATTATTGAAGACAAATTGTTCGCCCATTTATTTCTTGTCGCCAAACAATTGTAGAAAAAGCTCTAAAATTCTCCACCATCAATTATGATAGCAACATGCCAAATAGAGAAAGTACATGTACATTTATATTTTTTCGCAGCATACAAGTCCAAAAGGAGTTGGTCGTATTAACGTGTCGCCAAAGGCGGTATAAAACAAATTGCATGCGCGAATGTGCGAAAATGGGGTAAGGTAAACTTCACCAAACTCGAATAGGACACATTCATTACTCACGACAGTCAAATGTGTTAGGTACCACTGTCTGCATTTATTATTTAACAATTATTTATACACTTTTAGTGCGGCTAACCTTTTCAAATTTTCAATTTTAAAATTATATTAAAAATTGTGTTAAAACTTGTAATGTGGTGAAAGTGTCCTACAACAGAACAACAATAGAATTTGGCAACATGCCAAATAGAGAAAGTACATGTACATTTATATTTTTTCGCAGCATACAAGTCCAAAAGGAGTTGGTCGTATTAACGTGTCGCCAAAGGCGGTATAAAACAAATTGCATGCGCGAATGTGCGAAAATGGGGTAAGGTAAACTTCACCAAACTCGAATAGGACACATTCATTACTCACGACAGTCAAATGTGTTAGGTACCACTGTCTGCATTTATTATTTAACAATTATTTATACACTTTTAGTGCGGCTAACCTTTTCAACTTTTCAATTTTAAAATTATATTAAAAATTGTGTTAAAACTTGTAATGTGGTGAAAGTGTCCTACAACAGAACAACAATAGAAATTGCCAAACAAGGCAGATCTTCACTTTACCTACTTGAAAAAGAAAAATTTCACAAAAAAGTTGTTAAAAACATTAAAAAATAGTTAAACGGTGATTATTATTTCAAAATAAAAGTTTTCTACCGTTAAAATTTACGAATTTCATGCCACATTTCCATAGTGATGAATTAACTACCCGCAATCCTTCTGTTCACCTTTGTGCCTCTGCGTACAAGATCTTTATTACGATCCGCTGATTTACACTCATATTCGCGTATGCTATATCTTTGTAAAACAACTGCGAAGATAGTTCGTTTTTTTCAAAACGCCAGCTTGCGCATCAATATGGAAGAGGTTTGATGAAATTTGTGGGGTTGTATCAACGAATTCGTCTCGCATTTGTGAAAATTATTTTAAAGAAATTTATTTTATCAGCTGCTATTCCATCCAGAAGCTGTTCCAATCTCAATTGGATCGAGTCCTTAAGTGTGGGCACATATACAACAACAAAAAGATTTCGACACCAGTTTTCAAAAGGAAATGCTGATTTTTCACAAGAAAATAGGAAAATTGGAAACAAGGCTTGAGGAGCAAAGGTGCAAAAACTTAAAAATCCTAACAGAAAGTAGTTCTGGAAGTGGGAGGATAAGTAATTTAGAAAACCATCAACGTTTTATCTCAAGAAAAATATCATTTTAATATATTGTCTGATAGAAAACTGCAACTTGTGTGTTTTGTTATTTTGAAATAAGGTTGTACGGTTCACTTTTGAAGTTCTCATATTATTTTCTTTATAGTCATAGATAATGCTGTCTTAGAAGGTAAAATGCAAAAAAAAAAAACAACATAATCGATAAAATGCTACAACATACTTTAAAAATAAAAAAAATAAATGTAAGGCGCGATAACCTCCGAAGAAATTTTAGGTCAAGCTTCTCTTCCAATTTGCGTCGTGGTCCATTTAATTTTTCCTACAAATTGGCGGGATTTACTTTTTTTATGCCGACTCCGAACGGCATCTGAAAGTCAGGCACTGATGGTTTTTCATGGCAGAAATACACTCGGAGTGTTTGCCAAACACTGCCGAGGGGCGACCCCGCTTAGAAAAATTGTATTCTAATTGAAAAACCTTGGTTCTAAAATTTTAATGTTGCTTTGTCCGGATCTTCGGTGTGGTAGGCGGAGCACGCTACCATCACACCATGGCGGCCGCCATACTTTACATAGGGTTAATTCATTTTCTTACAGTTGTTTGATATAATAATCCCTTACAAGAGAACCGTATTCAAATGTCAATCATACTGTGTTGAATACACTATACTATGGTTAGTTGAGAAAAAAAGTGAGAAAAATAAAATGTGTTTTTTTTTTTTGGTTTAGGGATTAGGCATGATATGGAATTAAACATTTTCTGCTTATGGCGCATGGTTAGAAAATATTTATATTTTTTTCTTGAGGATTAGATGCAAAAGCTAATATTTCTCCCTAGTTTGCGGTTTTTTTTATTTTCATAACTTCCCTCTTCGGAGGCACAAAAGTTAAATTTTTTCATTTCTTTATTTTGCGGATTAACCGTAAAAGTTCAATTTCCCATTTTTTAATTCTGCGCACTTTGTGCAGAGAATTTAAATCTTTTATATTTGCTAAAGAGATTAGGCGCATAAGATTTAACCTTTTATTTTTATACTCAGCGTGCTTTGCACATATAGTATATTAACTTTCACTGGATAACAGTTGGTTGCACAGGTATAAAGGGATCGAGATAGATATGGACTTCCATATATCAAAATCATCAGTAAACAAGTAAGGAAGGTTAAGTTAGGGTGTAACCGAACATTACATACTCAGTTGAGAGCTATGGTGACAACATAAGGCAAAATAACCATGTAGGAAAATGACCCGAGGGAAACCCTGGAATGTGTTTGTATGACAAGTCTATCAAACGAAAGGCACTAAAGAGTATTTTATGAGGGAGTGGGCCGTAGTTCTATAGGTGGACGCCATTTAGGGATATCGCCACAAAGGTGGATCATGGTTGACTCTAGAATTTTTTTGCAGGATATGGGTATCAAATGAAAGGTGTTAAAAAAAAAAATAAATGTAAGGCGCGATAACCTCCGAAGAGATCTAAGGCCGAGCTTCTCTTCCAATTTGCGTCGTGCTCCTCTTGATTTTTCCCTACAAATTGGCCGGACGGGACCTACATGTTTTATGCCGACTCCGAACGGCATCTGCAAGGCAGATGAGTTTTCACTGAGAGCTTTTCATGGCAGAAATACAATCGGAGCGCTTGCCAGACACTGCCGAGGGGCGACCCCGCTTAGAAAAATTTTCTTCTAATTGAAAAATCTTATTTCTAAAATTTTGATGTTGCTTTGCCCGGGAGTTGAACCCAGGGCATACGGTGTGATAGGCGGAGCACGCTGGTGTTAATGAGTATTTTAAAAGGGAGTAGTCCTTAGTTCTATAGGTGGAAGCCGTTTCGAGATATCGCCATAAAGGTGGACCAGGGGTGACCTTAGAATTTGTTTGTACAATATGGGTATCAAAAGAAAGGTGTTACTGAGTATTTTAAAAGGGGGTGGGCCTTAGTTCTATAGGTGGACGCCTTTTCGAGGTATCGCAACTTAGACTTTGTTTGTACGATATGGGTATCAAATGAAAAGTGTTAATGAGTATTTTTAAAAGGGAGTGGGTCTTCGTTCTATAGGTGGTCGCTTTTTCGAGATATCGCCATAAAGTTGGACCAGGGGTGACTCTAGAATATATTTGTACGATATGGGTATCAAATGAAAGGTGTTAATGAGTTTTTTAAAAGGGCGTGGGGCTTAGTTCTATAGGTGGACGCCTTTTCGAGATATCGCCATAAAGGTGGACCAGGGGTGACTATAGAATATGTTTGTACAATATGGGTATCAAAAGAAAGGTGTTACTGAGTATTTTAAAGGGAGTGGGCCTTAGTTCTATAGGTGGAAGCCGTTGCGAAATATCGCCATAAAGGTGGACCAGGGTGACTCTAGAATGTGTTTGTACGATATGGGTATAAAATTAAAGGTATTAATGAGGGTTTAAAAGGGAATGGTGGTAGTTGTATAGGTGGTCGCCTTTCGAGATATCGCCATAAAGGTGGACCAGGGGTGACTCTAAGATGCGTTTGTACAATATGGGTATCAAATGAAAGGTGTTAATGAGCATTTTAAAAGGGAGTGGGCCTTAGTTCTATAGGTGCAAGCCGTTGCGAAATATCGCCATAAAGGTGGACCAGCGGTGACTCTAGAATGTGTTTGTACGATATGGGTATAAAATTAAAGGTATTAATGAGAGTTTTAAAAGGGAGTGGTGGTAGTTGTATAGGTGGTCGCCTTTTCGAGATATCGCCATAAAGGTGGACCAGGGGTGACTCTAGAATGCGTTTGTACAATATGGGTGTCAAATTAAAGGTACTAATAAGAATTTTAAAAGGAAGTTGTGGTAGTTGTATATGTGAAGGCGTTTTCGAGATTTCGACCAAAATGTGGACCAGGGTGACCCAGAACATCATCTGTCGGGTACCGCTAATTTATTTATATATGTAGTACCACGAACAGTATTCCTGCCATGATTCCAAGGGCTTTCGATTTTGCCCTGCAGAACTTTTTCATTTTCTTCTACTTAATATGGTAGGTGTCACACCCATTTTACTAAGTTTTTTTCTAAAGTTATATTTTGCGTCAATAAACCAATGCAATTACCATGTTTTATCCCTTTTTTCGTATTTGGTATAGAATTATAGCATTTTTTTCATTTTTCGTAATTTTCGAAATCGAAAAAGTGGGCGTGGTCATAGTCGGATTTCGGTAATTTTTTATACCAATACAAAGTGTGTTCAGATAATTATGTGAAATGAGTTTAGTAAAGATATATCGATTGTTGATCAAGTTATCGTGTTAACGGCCGAGCGGAAGGACAGACGACCTACTGTGTATAAAAACTGGGCGTGGCTTCAACCGATTTCGCCCTTTTTCACAGAAAACAGTTACCGTCCTATAATCTAAGGGCCTACCAAATTTCACAAGGATTGTTAAATATTTGTTCGACTTATGGCATTAAATGTATCCTAGACAAATCAAATTAAAAAGGGCGGAGCCACACCCATTTTGAAATTTTCTTTTATTTTTATATTTTGTTGCACCATATAATTAATGGAGTTGCATGTTGACATAATTTACTTATATACTGTAAAGATATTACATTTTTTGTAAAAATTTCACTTAAAAAAAAAATTTTTTTTTAAGTGGGCGTGGTCGTTCTCCGATTTTGCTAATTTTTATTAAGCATACATATGGTAATACAAGTAACGTTCCTGCCAAATTTCATCATGATATCTTCAACGACTGCCAAATTACAGCTTGCAAGACTTCTAAATTACCTTCTTTTAAAAGTGGGTGGTGCCACGCCCATTGTCCAAAATTGTACTTATTTTCAATTCTGCGTCATAAGTTCAACCCACCTACCAAGTTTCATCGCTTTATCCTTCTTTGGTAATGAATTATTGCACTTTTTCAATTTTTCGAAATTTTCGATATCGAAAAAGTGGGCGTGGTTATAGTCCGATATCGTTCATTTTAAATAGCGATCTGGGATGAGTGCCCCGGAACCTACATACCAAATTTCGTCAAGATACCTCAAAATTTACTCAAGTTATCGTGTTAACGGGCGGACGGACGGACGGACGGACATGGCTCAATCAAATTTTTTTCGATACTGATGATTTTGATATATGGAAGTCTATATCTATCTCGATTCCTTTATACCTGTACAACCAACCGTTATCCAATCAAAGTTAATATACTCTGTGAGCTCTGCTCAACTGAGTATAAAAAAATTTGATTGAGCCATGTCCGTTCGTCCGTTAACACTATAACTTGAGTAAATTTTGAGTTATCTTGATAAAATTTGGTATGTAGGTTCCTGGGCGCTCATCTCAGTCGCTATTTAAAATGAACGAAATCGGACTACAACCACGCCCACTTTTTCGATATCGAAAATTTCGAAAAACCGATAAAGTGCGATAATTCATTACCAAAGACGGGTAAAGCGATGAAACTTGGTAGGTGGGTTCACTTTTGACGCAAACTGGAAAATAAGTAAAATTTTGCACAATGGGCGTGGCACCGCTCATTTTTAAAAGAAGGTAATTTAAAAGTTTTGCAAGCTGTAATTTGGCAGTTCTTGAAGATATCATGATGAAATTTGGCAATAACGTTACTCCTATGACTATATGTGTGCTAAATAAGAATTAGCAAAATCGGATGACGAACACTCCCGCTTTTTAAAAAAAATTTTGTAAAAGTCAAATTTTAACAAAAAGTTTAATATCTTTACAGTATATAAGTAAATTATGTCAACATTCAAATCCAGTAATGATATGTTGCAACAAAATACAAAAATAAAAGAAAATTTCATAATGGGCGTGGCTCCGCTCTTTTTCATCTAATTTATCTAGAATACTTTTAATGCCATAAGTCGAACAAAAATTTGCCGATCCTTGTGAAATTTGGGAGGGGCTTAGATTCCATGACGATAACTGTTTTCTGTGAAAGTGCGGATAATCGGTTGAAGCCACGCCCAGCTTTTATACACAGTCGGCGGTCTGTCCCTCCGTTCGGCCGTTAACACGATAACTTGAGCAAAAGTCTAAAATTTGATTGTAACGACCTTTTTACTTTGACTTTATCAAACTGTGATTTTTGCCGGCTCAAGGTCCAATGTAATAAAACACTTTTTTAAATATTTCCCAATATATTTCAATCTCCTTCGGAGATCGTCTTCAGGGGCTATAACAATAACAAACAAATATTCACATATAAAACTGAATACAATTGGGATACAATTTTTCCATACATACATACATTAATTATCTTGTCCGATACACGACACTTGTTAATTCGCCATGCAGTTCAGAACTAATTTTTTTTTTTTGTTCTTTTGTGAGTCAAGTAAGTGTCTATAAATATGTGAGCAATTTTCTGTGTCCGTTTTGTAATTTAGTCTCTTGCTTGGTGATGTATTTGCTATGTGTAGCATTTCTAACGTAAACCTTTTGCTATAATTTGTCTCCTGCTCTAGTATGCTCACCGCTTTAAAATCTGGTTGGTGTCCGTTCTCTGTACAGTGGGCCGCAAGTGCTGTTTTATGAATGTTGCCCGATGATCTACATTTAATATCCGATCTGTGTCCTGCTATTCTTGTTTTCAATTTGTTCTTTGTTGTACCCACATATTCTTTTTCACAGTTATTATTTTCATTTCCCGCACACGTAATCTTATATATTACATTATGTTTGTCTGAATTTGTTATTTTGCTTTTCATGTTATTAAAAAATATGTTTGTTGTGTACGATGGTTTGTGTGCAATTCTTATATTCTCCTTGTCATAGATGTCTGAGCCCTGCAATCTTTCTGAAAAACCTGGTATATATACTACAGATCTATATTTTGTAGTCGTGTTCTCTCTGTTCTTCCGGCATTTATCTTTCGGGTATTCTTTTATTAACCTCTGTATTGCGTTAGGAGGGAAGTCATTCATCTTTAGTATGTGTGTTATACGTTTTTTATTCTCGGAGTGAAAAACCGTGTCACTCGTATCTAATACTCGTCTAATAAAGTTTTTTGCCGTGTTTATAATCATACCCCTTGGGTGTTTTGATTTAAAATTTATTATTCTTCCTGATGATGTGGGCTTTTGATACCAGTCAAGTTTTATTTTATTGCCTATTTTACATACTAATGTGTCTAGAAACGGCAGTCTACTAGCCGACTCCAGCTCCATCGTAAACTTTATGTCCCTGTGGAATGAGTTTAGTACCTCCAAGGTTTGTTCCAGCTCGTCCTCCTTAACAATGGCAAACACATCATCTACGTATTTGCTAAGTAGTCTCGCGTTTGTCACTGTTTCCAAAATCTCTTCCATGATGATGTCGGCAACAATCGGTGATGCTGGGGATCCCATTGGAAGTCCTTTGAGTTGCGTATAAATTATTTCTTCATACTTGAAATATCTATTATCCGATATGCAAAACTTCACAATTTCCATAAAAAGTTGTTTTGGAATATCCGTGTGTTCCTTTATATCTTTCCACTTTGTCAGTATAGTTTGTATAGCCAGATCTATTGGTATACTTGGGAATAGTGACACAACATCAAACGAAACGAGGCGTTCATCATCATAAATGCAGGAGTCGTTGACCTTGTCTTTGAATTCTATTGCACTTTTTACATTAAACTTAGATTTTGTCGTCAGATTTTTTAAAATATTAGTCAGGTATTTACATAAATTATAGGACGGAGCATTTAACATGGAACAGATTGGTCTTAAGGGCATATTCTCTTTATGGACCTTTGGTAATCCATATATACGGGGTGGGAGAGCTGTGTGTGTAGACATTTTGAGTTTTTCGTTGTTCGTTATAAGACCTAATTTGTGCAATTTATCTACCAACTGATTATTTTTCGTTTGTAACTTCAATGTCGGATCCTGGCGTAATCTTCGGTATGACGACAAATCTTCCAGCAAACTTTGCATTTTTGACCTATAGTCGCTTTTTTCCATTGCTACCGTCACATTACCTTTGTCTGCATTCACAATCATAATATTTTTATTTTTGTTCAAAAATTCCCGTGTTTGTTCCACTGTGTCATTAATGGCTACGTCTGTTGTGCTCGCTCTGTTTTTCGTCAAAGTGTCTTTAATTAAAATTGATAATTTGGTTCTCGCAGATTCCTGGTGCTCTTTTTATGGAAATTGTGAAGTTTTGCATATCGGATAATAGATATTTCAAGTATGAAGAAATAATTTATACGCAACTCAAAGGACTTCCAATGGGATCCCCAGCATCACCGATTGTTGCCGACATCATCATGGAAGAGATTTTGGAAACAGTGACAAACGCGAGACTACTTAGCAAATACGTAGATGATGTGTTTGCCATTGTTAAGGAGGACGAGCTGGAACAAACCTTGGAGGTACTAAACTCATTCCACAGGGACATAAAGTTTACGATGGAGCTGGAGTCGGCTAGTAGACTGCCGTTTCTAGACACATTAGTATGTAAAATAGGCAATAAAATAAAACTTGACTGGTATCAAAAGCCCACATCATCAGGAAGAATAATAAATTTTAAATCAAAACACCCAAGGGGTATGATTATAAACACGGCAAAAAACTTTATTAGACGAGTATTAGATACGAGTGACACGGTTTTTCACTCCGAGAATAAAAAACGTATAACACACATACTAAAGATGAATGACTTCCCTCCTAACGCAATACAGAGGTTAATAAAAGAATACCCGAAAGATAAATGCCGGAAGAACAGAGAGAACACGACTACAAAATATAGATCTGTAGTATATATACCAGGTTTTTCAGAAAGATTGCAGGGCTCAGACATCTATGACAAGGAGAATATAAGAATTGCACACAAACCATCGTACACAACAAACATATTTTTTAATAACATGAAAAGCAAAATAACAAATTCAGACAAACATAATGTAAAATATAAGATTACGTGTGCGGGAAATGAAAATAATATCTGTGAAAAAGAATATGTGGGTACAACAAAGAACAAATTGAAAACAAGAATAGCAGGACACAGATCGGATATTAAATGTAGATCATCGGGCAACATTCATAAAACAGCACTTGCGGCCCACTGTACAGAGAACGGACACCAACCAGATTTTAAAGCGGTGAGCATACTAGAGCAGGAGACAAATTATAGCAAAAGGTTTACGTTAGAAATGCTACACATAGCAAATACATCACCAAGCAAGAGACTAAATTACAAAACGGACACAGAAAATTGCTCACATATTTATAGACACTTACTTGACTCACAAAAGAACAAAAAAAAAAAAAAAAAATTAGTTCTGAACTGCATGGCGAATTAACAAGTGTCGTGTATCGGACAAGATAATTAATGTATGTATGTATGGAAAAATTGTATCCCAATTGTATTCAGTTTTATATGTGAATATTTGTTTGTTATTGTTATAGCCCCTGAAGACGATCTCCGAAGGAGATTGAAATATATTGGGAAATATTTAAAAAAGTGTTTTATTACATTGGACCTTGAGCCGGCAAAAATTGAGCAAAAGTCGATATATCTTTACTAAACTTAGTTCACGTACTTATCTGAACTCACTTTATCTTGGTATAAAAATTGCCGAAATCCGAATATGACCACGCCCACTTTTTCGATATCGAAAATTACGAAAAATGAAAAAAATGCCATAATTCTATACCAAATATGAAAAAGGGATGAAACATGGTAATTGGATTGGTTTATTGACCCCAAATTTAAATTTAGAAAAAACTTTGTAAAATGGGTGTGACACCTACCATATTAAGTAGAAGAAAATGAAAAAGTTTTGCAGGGCGAAATCAAAAGCCCTTGGAATCTTGGCAGGAATACTGGTCGTGGTATTACATATATAAATAAATTAGCGGTACCCGACTGTTCTGGGTCACCCTGGTCCACATTTTGGTCGATATCTCGAAAACGCCTTCACATATACAACTAAGGGCCACTGCCTTTTAAACCCTCATTAATACCTTTAATTGGACACCCATATCGTACAAACGCATTCTAGAGTCACCCCTGGTCCTACTTTATTGCGATATCTCGACAAAGGTCCACCTATATAACTTAAGCCCACTCCCTTTTAAAATACTCATTAACACTTTTCATTTGATACCCATATCGTACAAACACATTCTAGAGTCACCCCTGGTCCACCTTTATGGCGATATCCCGAAATGGCGTCCACCTATAGAACTAAGGTCCACTCCCTTTTAAAATACTCATTAACACCTTTCATTTTATACCCATGTCGTACAAACGCATTCCAGAGTCACCCTGGTCCACCTTTTTGGCGATATCTCGAAAAGTCGTCCACCTATAGAACTAAGGCCCACTCCCTTTTATAATATTCATTCACACCTTTCATTTTATACCCATATCGTACAAAACGCATCCTAGAGTCACCCCTGGTCCACCTTTATGGCGATATCCCAAAATGGCGTCCACCTATAGAACTAAGGCCCACTCCCTTTTAAAATACTCATTAACACCTTTCATTTGATACCCATATCGTACAAACGCATTCTAGAGTCACCCCTCGTCCACCTTTATGGCGTTATCCTGAAATGGCGTCCACCTATAGAACTATGGCCCACTCCCTTTTAAAATACTCTTTAATACTTTCCATTTCATACCAATGTCATGCAAACACATTCCAGGTTTACCCTAGCTTAATTTTCCTACATGGTGATTTTCCCTTATTTTGTCTCCAAAGCTCTCAGCTGAGTATGTAATGTTCGGTTACACCCGAACTTAGCCTTCCTTACTTGTTTTAACATATCTTCATCGCTTTTGTTGTTATCGTCGCTTGTATTCAAATTATTTCTTCGATTTCAGCTCATAACTATCGCTTTCGTCGCTGCAGCATACATCACTAGCATACATACATAATACACGTTGCTATGGATACAAACATACATATGTGCCTACATACGATCTTACGTAATCACAAGCAGAATTTCCTATCATACTTTTCGCACCTATCATATTATAATTCGCCATCTCATGAAATCATCCGATGTATAATTTTTGTATTTTGTCAATTGGAAATAACAGGACTTTTTCACGGAAAATTCCTATGACAAATTTTTTATACTCAGTTGAGCAGAGCTCACAGAGTATATTAACTTTGATTGGATAAAGGTTGGTTGTACAGGTATAAAGGAATCGAGATAGATATAGACTTCCACATATCAAAATCATCAGTATCGAAAAAAAATTTGATTGAGCCATGTCCGTCCGTCCGTCCGTTAACACGATAACTTGAGTAAATTTTGAGGTATCTTGACGAAATTTGGTATGTAGGTTTCTGGGCACTAATCCCAGATCGCTATTTAAAATGAACGATATCGGACTATAACCACGCCCACTTTTTCGATACCGAAAATTTCGAAAAATTGAAAAAGTGCGATAATTCATTACCAAAGAAGGATAAAGCGATGAAACTTGGTAGGTGGGTTGAACTTATGACGCAGAATTGAAAATAAGTAAAATTTTGGACAATGGGAGTGACACCCCCACTTTTAAAAGAAGGTAATTTAGAATTTTTGCAAGCTGTAATTTGGCAGTCGTTGAAGATATCATGATGAAATTTGGCAGGAACGTTACTTGTATTACTGTATGTATGCTTAATAAAAATTAGCAAAATCGGAGAACGACCACGCCCACTTAAAAAAAAAAAAATTTTTTTAAAGTGAAATTTTTACAAAAAATGTAATATCTTTACAGCATATAAGTAAATTATGTCAAAATTCAACTCCAGTAATGAAATGGTGCAACAAAATACAAAAATAAAAGAAAATTTCAAAATGGGTGTGGCTCCGCCCTTTTTCATTTGATTTGTCTAGGATACATTTAATGCCATAAGTCGAACAAATATTTAACAATCCTTGTGAAATTTGGTAGGCCCTTAGATTCTAGGACGGTCACTGTTTTCTGTGAAAAAGGGCGAAATCGGTTGAAGCCACGCCCAGTTTTTATACACAGTAGGTCGTCTGTCCTTCCGCTCGGCCGTTAACACGATAACTTGAGCAAAAATCGATATATCTTTACTAAGCTAGTTCACATAATTATCTGAACACACTTTGTATTGGTATAAAAAATTACCGAAATCCGACTATGACCACGCCCACTTTTTCGATTTCGAAAATTACGAAAAATGAAAAAAATGCTATAATTCTATACCAAATACGAAAAAAGGGATGAAACATGGTGATTGCATTGGTTTATTGATGCAAAATATAACTCTAGAAAAAAACTTAGTAAAATGGGTGTGACACCTACCATATTAAGTAGAAGAAAATGAAAAAGTTCTGCAGGGCGAAATCGAAAGCCCTTGGAATCATGGCAGGAACACTGTTCGTGGTATTACATATATAAATAAATTAGCGGTACCCGACAGATTATGTTCTGGGTTACCCTGGTCCACATTTTGGTCGAAATCTCGAAAACGCCTTCACATATACAACTACCACAACTCCCTTTTAAAATTGTTATTAATACCTTTAATTTGACACCCATATTGTACAAACGCATTCTAGAGTCACCCTGGTCCACCTTTATGGCGATATCTCGCAAAGGCGACGTACTATACAACTACCACCACTCCCTTTTAAAACCCTCATTAATACCTTTAATTTTATACCCATATCGTACAAACACATTCGAGATTCACCCCTGGTCCACCCTTATGGCGATATTTCGCAACGGCTTCCACTTATAGAACTAAGGCCCACTCCCTTTTAAAATACTCATTAACACCTTTCATTTGATACCCATATTGTGCAAACGCATTTTATAGTCACCCCTGGTCCACCTTTATGGCGATATCTCGAAAAGGCGACCTATACAACTACCACCATTCCCTTTTAAAACCCTCATTAATACCTTTAATTTTATACCCATATCGTACAAACACATTCTAGAGTCACCCCTGGTCCACCTTTATGGCGATATTTCGCAACGGCTTCCACCTATAGAACTAGGCAATATTATTATTTATTTATTTATTTATTCAGTCTATGAAGATACAGGTCTTACACACTGCCAATAATGGTAGATACAAAAAATATTAACACAAAGATAACAAAATATACATGTAAATATATAGTTTACAATAAATAATAAGTTCTTATAACAAACAAATTAAAAACAATTAAATAGCTGACTTTAAAATATTTATAAAAGCGTCCCTACACATAGAAAAATCAAGCTCAATAGAAGATGAAATCTTATTGAATTCGTTCAGGGCACGTGCAATTGGCGCATTCCTTCCGTAATTGGTTCTAATATTGATACCATAAAACGGGCAAACATTACGAAGATCCCTCCTTGGAACATTAAAATTAATTTCTGCAAGAAGGTCAGCGCAGTCTACATCTCCGTGGATAATGCCAAACAAGAAAGTCAAGGAGAGAATAGATATCCTGACTTCCAGGGATTTAAGATTCAAAAGAAGTAAACGAGCAGTATATGGAGGAAGAGGGTATGTAAACCTTAATGACCGTAAAGCATACTTAAGAAAAACTTTTTGAAGTCGCTCAAGCCTGTTGATTGAGAATTGTTGGAAAGGTCTCCAAATGATGGTAGCATACTCAAGATTAGAACGCACGAATGAGGAGTAGAGTACTTTTAAAGTACACGGGTCAGAAAACTCCGAACTATTACGCCGAATGAAGCCTAGCATAGCATAGGCCTTGGCAACGATGCAATCAATATGGTTCACGAACATATATTTTGTATCAAATACAACCCCAAGATCTTTGATTTTTTCAACAGTCTGCAACGCACTGTTAGCGATACTAAACGAACTATTGAGATTTGAACGAGATTTTGAGTAGGTTACGTGGAATCATTTATTTATATTTAATGAAAGATGAGATCTAATGCACCAGGAGTAAAGTTTATCAATATCAGCTTGAAGATTAATCATATCGTTTGCGGAATTTACAACAGAGTAAACTTTGAGATCATCGGCGTACAACAGAAATCTAGCGTAAGAGAAGCATGAGCTAATGTCATTGATGAATAAGATAAAAAGTAATGGTCCCAAAATACTACCCTGCGGGACGCCCGATGTCGCCAAAAAGGGATCTGATGATACCCCATCAATAGAGACGGCACACCATCTATTACTTAGATATGATTTTAGCCACTGCAAAAAGATTGAATGAAAGCCAAGGCAGTACAGTTTGCGAATTAGAACATCATGCGATACCTTATCAAAAGCTTTGGAAAAGTCGGTGTAAATACAGTCGACCTGAAGACCAGGTGAAAACGCAGAGATACAATATTCACTGAACTCCACAAGATTGAAAACGGTAGAGCGACCAGAAACAAACCCATGCTGTTTCGGACAGATCAAGTGCTTCACTGAAAAATAAAACTTTTCCTTGACAACGCACACAAATAGCTTAGAAACGGTGGAAAGCTTTGAAATTGGCCTGTAATTGCAGACATCAGTCTTACTGCCAGATTTATAAATAGGAGTTATCGAGGCGAATTTCCAAGCATCAATAAACTCACCAAAGCTAAGTGACAAATTGAACGTGATCTCTAACGGGACAACTAGGGAAGTGCATCCTTTTAGCAAGGCAGCCGAGAGACCATCAATGTCAGCTTTAGTAGAGTTGCTCAGTTTCGAGATACCACTGAAGATATCTTCAGATGAAATTGACATTGAACCAAAATTTAGGGACGAATAAATTTCAGGCGAGAAGTCAGACGAGGGACTAGCATCATTATTAGCAAAATTAGAACTAAAAAATTCAGCAAACGCGTTAGCCACATTGTGGGGAGTGTTAGCAGGTCTGTCATTGTAGAAGACGGTGGCAGGCACCGAGGAGCGAGATTTCTTCGACTTAACGTAATTGCAGGATGCTTTCGGGTTAGACTTTATATTCGTCTCAAAGCTTGTAATGAAGTTTCTGTAAAGAAACTTCTCTAGACAGTTGAAATCCTTCACATAATGTTTATATTTGGTAAGAAATAACGGGTTTTTGGTTCTTTTAAACTTTTTGGAGAACTTGTTTCTTAAATTCTTCTACTTTTTTAACCTTGTTGTGTACCATGGCAACCTATATGGTTTCCTTTTCGCAATTGGTACATGCCTCGTACACAGATCAAAGAGAGTCAACTTAAATACTTCAAAGCAATGACCAACATCAGAGATGGAAAGCAAATTGGCCCAGTCTATTTCAGCTAGATCCTGATCGAGTCTAGAAAAATTACACTTCGAAAAGTTAAATGAAAAATCATCAATTAAAGAGCGAGCTCCAAACTCACAAAATTCGAGTTTAAGAATTAGAGCAGAATGGTGCATATCCGTCGGAGCGAATGGCGCATGGCACTCAGAAAGATTAGAATTTATATCATTACTAATAAAAGTTAGATCTAATATTCTATTGAGCCTGTTTTTGAAACTATTGATTTGATGCAAATTTAGACTTAAGATATTATCTATAACGTATGACTCAAAAGACTTAGTAATATTATTAGGTAATAGGCCTGACGCAGAGTAACTATTAGACCAAGAAATATCACAAAGGTTAAAATCCCCTAAAACACATAAGTGATTATCTCCTAATTTATTTAAAACTAAGGACGATATATTGTTAACATGAGCTTTGTAAATTTCTTCCAAGCTGTTCGGCGGTATGTATGATGCAACCAGATATAGAGATCCAGACTGTGGAGAACCACGGACATTGACGCAGATCTGGTCAAGGATGGTATCAGAATTATCTTACATAATAAGGGAGGCATTATACTTGCGTTGGACAGCAATTAGTACGCCACCCCCTCTTGAACGCCCAGTTTTAGTACAATCCCTGTACTTACGAAAAACGACGAATAGCTTGGGATCGAAGAACTCAGCGTCGAAGAAATCCGAAGTAAGCCAGGATTCAACAATGACAAAAATATCGTAATCCAATTGGCAACTAAATGCTCTCAAAATGTGCGATTTAGTCCTGATACCAGAAGCATTTTGGAAATACACTTTAAACTGTTTGTTAATTATGTTCTCATTACTGCTGGAAGCTAGGTGAACTGGAGTTGCTTTTCCACTTGAGGAAAAAAACGGAAAGGGCGAACATTCACACCAGCAGGCCACAAGTCTGACGATAAAATTTTCTCATAAACAGCATTAGTAACGCCAAGCTTAAAGTTGACTTTGGTTATTGAGTCAACAGGTGTATCTTTCTTAACGAGCCCTTTGCGTGAAAAATTAGATCGATCAGCCTTCAGATGCCTTACCAGGTAGCTAATAATATCATTAGAAGAAACTGACGGCTGAAATGACGATAGATGAAGCCAAATCATTCCAACGACTCCCAACACGTTATTAGCATTAGAGCCAACGAAATTTGGCATACGACGCTTGAAAACTTCAGTGCTATCTAACAGCGCAGAAGGGGATAAAGATGCAGGCGTAGAAATAGATGTAGGTGCAGAAGTTGTAATCGAACCGACAGTGCTAGGCTGCTTACGACGTTTGTATGTTTGTTTGGTATTAACATTGTTTTTATTACCAGCGCCATCCATACAGGTAACATTAGAGTTATTAGCCTGTGATTTAAGAACCGAAGCAAACGATCTACCACTATTAGCAGAATTATTAACAGAGTTATTCTCATACGTTTGAGACACAGCTGTGGTGGTAGCATTGTTAATAGCTATTGGTACTGAAGAATTATTTTTGTTGTTTTCAACGTTCATAGCACTATTTTTAACAGTAGAACAAGCATCAACATTGGTAGCCATAGCACACGTATTAGCAACTGCTGTATGTTTAGAAGCAGCAGGCAAAGCAGAAAGAATAACTACTTTTTCACTTGTCGTGTGTGACGATGAGGAAGTACCATTAGAATGAGCAGCACCAATTATATCCACATTCGAACGAACATTGGAAACAGCAGCAACGCATGACTCAGAGGAAGAGCGAGAACGACAGGTAGCCAGCGGCAAGTTACAGAGCGCATTCTGCATAGAGCTTAACTTAACTTGCAGGTCGCTGACTTGTCGACGTAAACGATTACCTTCGTCTATTGATGTTTTAAGCAGACGTAAAATCTTCTCTTCATTGCCTTTTAGCACAGCAATATCACACACTAACGACTTCAGTGTTTTTTCTATATTGCACAAATTATCGTGATTGTTTTTGTTTTGCATATCTTCATTGAGTGAACCAGCAGGCAGCAAGGGAAGGTCATTTACAATACACGATGACGCTTTATTAGATGATGATTTAAGAGAGGCGGGCGGCGATCGAATCGACCCACGACGCTCACACGCACAAGCTTTACAGTAAAAAGCACTATTAGACTCTCTTAAAAAGTCTAAGTCAGTCTCCAAAACACCCACACAGGGAAGATGAAAAAGTACCGAACACTTAGCACATTGAACCTTAGGTTGAGTGCGCTCAACTCTAAGACCACAAATACAAGGCATTAGAGTAAAACAAGCAACAAAAGCGATTAACTATGCCACAGTACATATAGCAACAAATGCAATTAATTATGTCACAGTACATATAGCAATACAAAATCGTTGCAGAGCGATTAAAAAACACGTCCGGTCAGTACGACTGTTCGATCGAAAAGTCCCACTCCCTTTAAAATACTCAGTAACACCTTTCTTTTGATACCCATATTGTACAAACATATTCTAGAGTCACCCCTGGCCCACGTTTATGGCGATATCTCGAAAAGGCGTCCACCTATAGAACTAAGCCCCACGCCCTTTTAAAAAACTCATTAACACCTTTCATTTGATACCCATATCGTACAAATATATTCTGGAGTCACCCCTGGTCCAACTTTATGGCGATATCTCGAAAAAGCGACCACCTATAGAACGAAGACCCACTCCTTTTAAAAATACTCATTAACACTTTCCATTTGATACCCATATCGTACAAACAAAGTCTAAGTTGTGATACCTCGAAAAGGCGTCCACCTATAGAACTAAGGCCCACCCTCTTTTAAAATACTCATTAACACCTTTCTTTTTATACCCATATTGTACAAATGCATTCTAGAGCCACCCCTGGTCCACCTTTATGGCAATATCTCGAAAAGGCGACCACCTATACAACTACCACCACTCCATTTTAAAACCCTCATTAATACCTTTAATTTTATACCAATATCGTACACACATTCTAGAGTCACCCCTGGACCACCTTTATGGCGATATCTCTAAAAAGGCGACCACCTATACAACTACCACCATTCCCTTTTAAAACCCTCATTAATACCTTTAATTTTATACCCATATCGTACAAACACATTCTAGAGTCACCCCTGGTCCACCTTTATGGCGATATTTCGCAACGGCTTCTACCTATAGAACTAAGGCCCACTCCCTTTAAAATACTCAGTAACACCTTTCTTTTGATACCCATATTGTACAAACATATTCTAGAGTCACCCCTGGTCCACCTTTATGGCGATATCTCGAAAAGGCGTCCACCTATAGAACTAAGCCCCACGCCCTTTCAAAAAACTCATTAACACCTTTCATTTGATACCCATATCGTGCAAAAAAATTCTAGAGTCAACCCTGATCCACCTTTGTGGCGATGTCCCTAAATGGCGTCCACCTATAGAACTATGGCCCACTCCCTCATAAAATACTCTTTAGTGCCTTTCGTTTGATAGACATGTCATACAAACACATTCCAGGGTTTCCCTGGGTTCATTTTCCTACATGGTTATTTTCCCTTATGTTGTCACCATAGCTCTCAACTGAGTATGTAATGTTCGGTTACACCCGAACTTAACCTTCCTTACTTGTTACAACTTATCTATTTGAACCGTGTCTTAGTTTATAAGATTCATTCAGTTTGTAATCGTGAGCAAGTTGCTAAAATTAAAATATTATTGAAGACAAATTGTTCGCCCATTTATTTCTTGTCGCCAAACAATTGTAGAAGAAGCTTTAAAATTCTCCATCATCAATTATGATAGCAACATGCCAAATATAGAAAGTACATGTACACTTATATTTTTTCGCAGCATACAAGTCCAAAAGGAGCTGATCGTATTAACGTGTCGCCAAAGGCGGTATGAAACAAATTGCATGCGCGAACGTGCGAAAAATGGGGTAAGGTAAGCTTCACCAAACTCGAATAGGATACATTCATTACTCACGACAGTAAAATGTGTTAGGTACCACTGTCTGTATTTATTATTTAAAAATTATTTGTACACTTTTAATGCAGCTCGCCTTTTCAAATTTTCAATTTTTAAATTATATTAAAAATTGTGTTAAAACTTGTGATGTGGTGAAAGTGTTCTACAACAGAGACGTAAATCTATAGGAAATAATCAACGGCGAACAACAATAGAAATTGTCAAACTGGCGGAGGCAGATCTTCACTTTACCTACTTGAAAGGGACAAATTTCACAAAAAAGTTGTTGAAAATATTAAAAATAGTTAAACTGTGATTATTATTTCAAAATAAAAGTTTTCTACCGTTAAAATTTACGAATTTCATGCCACATTTCCATAGTGAGGAATTACCTACCCGTAATTTGATAGTTTGTATCCAACTTTCCTTCTGTTCGCGGTTTGGTTTTCTTTACCTTTGTGCCTCTGCGTACTAGATCTTTATTACGATCCGCTGATTTACACTTATATTTGCGTATGCTATATCTTTGTACAACAATTGCGAAGATAGTTCGTTTTTTCAAAACGTCAGCTTGCGCATCAAGGTGGGCATCTTAAGTGTGGGCACTTATACAACAACAAAAAGCTTTCGACACCAGTTTTCAAAAGGAAATGCTGATTTTTCACAAGAAACTAGGAAAATTGGAAACAAGGCTTGAGGAGCAAAGGTGCAAAAACTTAAAAATCCTAACAGAAAGTAGTTCTGGAAGTGGGGGGATAAGTAATTTAGAAAACCATCAACGTTTTATATCAAGAAAAATACCCTTTTAATATATTATCTGATAGAAAATTGCAACTTGTGTGTTTTGTTATATTGAAATAAGGTAGTACGGTTCACTTTTGAAGTTCTCATATTATTTTCTTTATAGTCATAGATAATGCTGTCTTAGAAGGTAAAATGCAAAAAAAAAAACATAATCGATAAAATGCTACTACATACTTTAAAAATAAAAAAAAATAAATGTAAGGCGCGATAACCTCCGAAGAAATTTTAGGCCACGCTTCTCTTCCAATTTGCGTCGTTGTCCATTTAATTATACTCAGTTGAGCAGACTTCACAGAGTATATTAACTTTGATTGGATAACGGTTGGTTGTACAGGTATAAAGGAATCGAGATAGATATAGACTTCCATATATCAAAATCATCAGTATCGAACAAAAATTTGATTGAGCCATGTCCGTCCGTCCGCCCGTTAAAACGATAACTTGAGTAAATTTTGAGGTATCTTGACGAAATTTGCTATGTAGGTTCCTGGGCACTCATCCCAGATCGCTATTCAAAATGAACGATATCGGACTATAAGCACTCCCCACTTTTTCGATATCGAAAATTTCGAAAAATTTAAAAAGTACGATAATTCATTACCAAAGAATGATAAAGCTATGAAACTTGGTAGGTGGGTTGAACTTATGACGCAGAATTGAAAATAAGTAAAATTTTGGACAATAGGCGTGGCACCGCCTACTTTTAAAAGAAGGTAATTTAGAAGTTTTGCAATCTATAATTTGGCAGTCGTTGAAGATATCATGATGAAATTTGGCAGGAACGTTACTTGTATTACTATATGTATGGTTAATAAAAATTAGCAAAATCGGAGAACGACCACGCCCACTTAAAAAAAAATTTTTTTAAGTGAAATTTTTACAAAAACTGTAATATCTTTACAGTATATAAGTAAATTATGTCAACATTCAACACCAGTAATAATATGGTGCAACAAAATACAAAAAAAAAAAGAAAATTTTAAAATGGGTGTGGCTCCGCCCTTTTTCATTTGATTTGTCTAGAATACATTTAATGCCATAAGTCGAACAAATATTTAACAATCCTTGTGAAATTTGGTAGGCCCTTAGATTCTAGGACGGTAACTGTTTTCTGTGAAAAAGGCCGAAATCGGTTGAAGCCACGCCCAGTTTTTATACACAGTCGACCGTCTGTCCTTCCGCTTGGCCGTTAACACGATAACTTGAGCAAAAATCGATATATCTTTACTAAACTCAGTTCACATAATTATCTGAACACACTTTGTATTGGTATAAAAAATTACCGAAATCCGAATATGACCAGGCCCACTTTTTCGATTTCGAAAATTACGAAAAATGAAAAAATGCTATAATTCTATACCAAATACGAAAAAGGGATGAAACATGGTAATTGCATTGGTTTATTGACGCAAAATATAACTTTAGAAAAAAACTTACTAAAATGGGTGTGACACCTACCATATTAAGTAGAAGAAAATGAAAAAGTTCTGCAGGGCGTAATCGAAAGCCCTTGGAATCATGGCAGGAATACTGTTCGTGGTATTACATATATAAATAAATTAGCGGTACTCGACAGATGATGTTATGGGTCACCCTGGTCCACATTTTGGTCGAAATCTCGAAAACGCCTTCACATATACAACTACCACAACTCCCTTTTAAAATTCTTATTAATACCTTTAATTTGACACCCATATTGTACAAACGCATTCTAGAGTCACCCCTGGTCCACCTTTATGGCGATATCTCGAAGAGGCGACCACCTATACAACTACCACCATTCCCTTTTAAAATCCTCATTAATACCTTTAATTTTATACCCATATCGTACAAACACATTCTAGAGTCACCCCTGGTCCACCTTTATGGCGATATTTCGCAATGGTTTCCACCTATAGAACTAAGGCCCACTCCCTTTTAAAATACTCAGTAACACCTTTCATTTGATACCCATATTGTACGAACATATTTTAGAGTCACCCCTGGTCCACCTTTATGGCGATATCTCGAAAAGGGGACCACCTATACAACTACCACCATTCCCTTTTAAAACCCTCATTAATACCTTTAATTTTATACCCATTACGTAGAAACACATTCTAGAGTCACCCCTGGTCCACCTTTATGGCGATATTTCGCAACGGCTTCCACCTATAGAACTAAGGCCCACTCCCTTTAAAATACTCAGTAACACCTTTCTTTTGATACCCATATTGTACAAACATATTCTAGAGTCACCCCTGGTCCACCTTTATGGCGATATCTCGAAAAGGCGTTCACCTATAGAACTAAGCCCCACGCCCTTTTAAAAAACTCATTAACACCTTTCATTTGATACCCATATCGTACAAATATATTCTAGAGCCACCCCTGGCGATATCTCGAAAAAGCGACCACATATAGAACGAAGACCCACTCCCTTTTAAAAATACTCATTAACACTTTTCATTTGATACCCATATCGTACAAACAAAGTCTAAGTTGCGATACCTCGAAAAGGCGTCCACCTATAGAACTAAGGCCCACCCCCTTTTAAAATACTCAGTAACACCTTTCTTTTGATACCCATATTGTACAAACATATTCTAGAGTCACCCCTGGTCCACCTTTATGGCGATATCTCGAAAAGGCGTCCACCTATAGAACTAAGGCCCACCCCCTTTTAAAATACTCATTAACACCTTTCTTTTGATACCCATATTATACAAACGCATTCTAGAGTCACCCCTGGTCCACCTTTATGGCAATATCTCTAAAAGGCGACCACCTATACAACTAACACCACTCCATTTTAAAACCCTCATTAATACCTTTAATTTTATACCCATATCGTACAAACACATTCTAGAGTCACCCCTGGTCCACCTTTATGGCGATATCTCTGAAAAGGCGACCACCTATACAACTACCACCATTCCCCTTTTAAAACCCTCATTAATACCTTTAATTGTATACCCATATCGTACAAACACATTCTAGAGTCACCCCTGGTCCACCTTTATGGCGATATTTCGCAACGGCTTCCACCTATAGAACTAAGGCCCACTCCCTTTAAAATACTCAGTAACACCTTTCTTTTGATACCCATATTGTACAAACATATTCTAGAGTCACCCCTGGTCCACCTTTGTGGCGATATCTCGAAAAGGCGTCCACCTATAGAACTAAACCCCACACCCTTTCAAAAAACTCATTAACACCTTTCATTTGATACCCATATCGTACAAATATATTCTAGAGTCACCCCTGGTCCAACTTTATGGCGATATCTCGAAAAAGCGACCACCTATAGAACGAAGACCCACTCCATTTTAAAAATACTCATTAACACTTTTCATTTGATACCCATATCGTACAAACAAAGTCTAAGTTGCGATACCTCGAAAAGGCGTCCACCTATAGAACTAAGGCCCACCCCCTTTTAAAATACTCAGTAACACCTTTCTTTTGATACCCATATCGTGCAAAAAAATTCTAGAGTCAACCCTGATCCACCTTTGTGGCGATATCCCTAAATGGTGTCCACCTATAGAACTATGGCCCACTCCCTCATAAAATACTCTTTAGTGCCTTTCGTTTGATAGACATGTCATACAAACACGTTCCAGGGTTTCCCTCGGTTCATTTTCCTACATGGTTATTTTCCCTTATGTTGTCAGCATAGCTCTCAACTGAGTATGTAATGTTCGGTTACACCCGAACTTAACCTTCATTTCTTGTTTTTCCTAAAAATTGGCGGGATTTACTTGTTTTATGCCGACTCCGAACGGCATCTGAAAGGCAGGCACTGATAGTTTTTCGTGGAAGAAATACACTCGGAGTGTTTGCCAAACACTGCCGCGGGGCGACCCCGCTTAGAAAATTTGTATTCTAATTGAAAAACCTTGTTTCTAAAATTTTAAGGTTGCTTTGTCCGGATCTTCGGTGTGGTAGGTGGAGCACCCTACCATCACACCATGGCGGCCGCCATACTTTACATAGGGTTAATTCATTTTCTTACCGTTGTTTGATATAATAATCCCTTACAAGAGAACAGTATTCAAATGTCAATCATACTGTGTTGAATACACTATACTATGGTTAGTTGAGAAAAAAAGTGAGAAAAATAAAATGTGTTTTTGTTTGTTTTAGGGATTAGGCGAAAAACTGATATTGAATTAAACATTTTCTGCTTGTGGCGCATGATTAGAAAATATTTATATTTTTTTCTTGAGGATTAGATGCAAAATCTAATATTGTCTCCATAGGTTGCGGTTTTTTCGTTTTCATAACTTCCCTCTTCGGACGAGGCACAAAGTAAAATTTTTTTTCTTTTCTTTATTTTGCGGATTAACCGTAAAAGTTCAGTGTCCCACTTTTTAATTCTGCGCACTTTGTGCAGAGAATTTAAATCTTTCATATATGCTAAAGAGATTAGGCGCATAAGATTTAACCTTTTATTTTTATACTCAGCGTGCTTTGCACATATAGTATTGTTACGAATATTAGCAAAACTAAGGAGTGCTGCCAGCTCTAAGCCGATCTAAGCAGTGACGTGAATGCACATCAATAATTCAATCATTATGTATCTCCATAAACGAATAAATAAATGCGTCTACACATATGTACACATTCCGTCGAGCAACATTTACATACAAGGCAGCAAGAGATGAGATGTCACACACCGATGAATTTACTTATACGCTTATGTGTGTGCGGGAGACTGTAAACTACAAACACATGCATATACCTTATCTGAGTTGTCACAAGAGAGAGCAATAATTTGTGCACGTAGTTGTGGCTGGCGATTTTGTAGCCGAAACAACTAGTAACTTCTGGAAATCGAAGAGCCTAGAAGTATGCAGCGTAAACTATAAAAGCGGCGCCAGCGAGTAAGAAGTAATTCAGTTTGATTTGAATTGTCAAGCAGTTACGAGTAAGACGATATCTAGCGAGCAATAGCACTATTATTTTGAAAGTCAGTTTCCTTTAAGCTATCAGTTTGGTTATTAAGCTATTCGTTGTACAGTTGGAGTGTTATTGTGAAGTACTTTAATAAAGGCCATTTTGCATTACTACAAATTGGAGTTATTTATTCAACAGTTTAGTGATTCGAACTTAGCAGAGGATTGCAAATAAGAGGATTTGCAAGTAAATTCGTTACAATTGGTGTCAGAAGAGGAATTGTTGAATAAATTCCGGAGGACAACAAGGACATGGCAAAGTTCAGTGAATTGAAGATCCAGCAACTAAAGAAGGAGTTGGAGAGCCGTGGATTGAATACAAGCGGCGTTAAACTTGAACTTCAGGCACGGCTACGAGAGGCAATGGAAGCGGAAGGAATTGAAGTGGAAGAGTATGACTTTCATCTTGATGGCGAGGAAGTAACAAAAATTGAAGAGAAAAACGAAACATCGCAGACGGTTACCAGCACAGACTTGAACATGATATTGGCTGCAATATCTGCACAAACATCGACTGTAGCATCAATGTCGTCACAAATGTCATCACAACTGGAAGAGCAGAAGACATATATGGCATCACAACTGGAAGAACAAAAAACGTATATGTCATCTCAACTGGAAGAACAGAAAACGTATATGTCATCTCAACTGGAATCACAGGAGACACGTATTACATCCAAGATGGAAACTCAACTGGCAGAGCAGAAGACATATATGGCATCCCAACTGGAATCACAGGAGGCACGTATTTCAGAAATGACGTCGCAAGTGTCATCTCAACTGGAAGACCAAAAGACATATATGGCATCTCAATTGGAAGCGCAAGAGGCACGTATGTCTGAAATTTCGGCAGAAATTTTGGAACAGGTATCATCAAAACTGGAAGCGCAGGATGCAAAAATGGCTCAATTTCAGGCAGAAGTAGATGATTTAAAAGGTCGTATGGAGCAGTTACAACTAAATCGCCCAGCTGTTTCAGCGAGTAATCCAAAGGTAAAGACACCATCCTTTGACGGTTCTGTTCCTTTTCAGGTCTTTAAGCTACAGTTTGAGAAGACCGCAGCAGTGAACCAATGGAATGCTGAAGATAAAGTTGCAGCTCTGTTCGTGGCACTGAAGGGGCCAGCAGCGGAAATTCTACAGACGATTCCCGAAGGAGAGCGGAACAATTATGAAGCATTGATGGCTGCTGTAGAACGACGTTATGGAAGCGAGCATAGGAAACAGATATTCCAAATTGAGTTGCAAAACCGCTACCAAAAAGCAAATGAAACATTGCAGGAGTTTGCTTCAGATATTGAAAGATTGGCTCATCTCGCAAATGCGGACGCACCCGTGGAATACACCGAGAGGGTAAAAATCCAGAGTTTTATAAATGGCATACGAGACGTGGAAACGAAGCGAGCTACATACGCGAACCCAAAACTGACATTTGCTGAAACGGTATCACATGCATTGACTCAGGAAACTGCCTCCCTATTAAGTAAACCAGCCTATAAGGCTCATCGTGTAGAAGTAGAAAGGCCAGAATGGGTAGACACAATTTTGGAAGCACTGAAGGGATCTCAACAGAAGAATGCCGGAGTTATTAAATGTTTCAAGTGCGGCAACCCAGGTCACATTGCACGTCATTGCGATCTTGGTGCTAATAGTTCCAACAATGTGGGTGGCCGTAAACGCAAAGCTGGCGGAAATGAGCAAGAGCGTGTCGAATGTAAAGAACGAAAACTTGCCCCGGCTATTGAATGTCCTGTGATATCTGTGTCGCAAATTGGAAGGAAATCAAGCAGTCTTACCGTCAGAGGGAATGTGGATGGTAAAGAGCGTGTACTGACTGTAGATACGGGGGCATCTCATTCCTTGATTCGATCTGATTTGGTCTACAGGAGAGTAAAGTCATTACCTGGAGCAAGGTTGCGTACGGTCACAGGCGAGTATAAACAAGTCCAGGGAGAAGTGATATGTGAAGTACTGATTGGGAAGGTCATGGTTTTACACAAATTCGTTGTGGCGAAGATCGTTGATGAAGTCATATTGGGAGTGGACTTCTTGGTTGACCATGACATCAAGATCGATATGCAGAAAAGGGTGATGCGCTATAAGAACCAGGACATACCACTTAACTGTAGTTTGGAAAAAGGGTTTAGCAGTAATCGGGTACTGGTGGAAAAGACTCGACAAAGACCACGAAAGTCGAAGGCAAAGGGTGATAGATCGAATGGGCCAAATAAATCAAAATCAAAAGTACCTGCGAGAGAAACACTGGCATTGACAAAACCTAAAAGACGCAGGAAAATGAAGCGACGAATTTTCGAGAAGGAATGCGAGGGTAGTTTCAATCCAGAGCGCACTACTGTGGGGAAACGTGGGAACGATACTGATTATGCAAAGCAAATCCGTCCAGCGCAAGCTCTACGAAGTAGTTCATCGGCCAAACAACAGAGTGTAAAGGAACGAACCAGGGTATTGAGTGGTACGATGAAACACAGGTACCATGAGAACAATAATTCGAAAAGTTTCTTGGCGGGAGATTTGGTACTGTTATACAACCCTCACCGGCGGAAAGTTGTTCCATCCAAATTTCGGTGCAGTTGGGAAGGCCCGTACAAGATTGTGAAGAAGCTCAGTGATACCATCTACCGCATACAAAGCATTGAGAAACCACGGAGTAGAAGGGTGGTACATTTGGCGATGCTAGCAGCGTTTAGATCGAGAGATTTGTCTGATCGGGACGATCAGACTTAGGTGGAGGGCAGTGTTACGAATATTAGCAAAACTAAGGAGTGCTGCCAGCTCTAAGCCGATCTAAGCAGTGACGTGAATGCACATCAATAATTCAATCATTATGTATCTCCATAAACGAATAAATAAATGCGTCTACACATATGTACACATTCCGTCGAGCAACATTTACATACAAGGCAGCAAGAGATGAGATGTCACACACCGATGAATTTACTTATACGCTTATGTGTGTGCGGGAGACTGTAAACTACAAACACATGCATATACCTTATCTGAGTTGTCACAAGAGAGAGCAATAATTTGTGCACGTAGTTGTGGCTGGCGATTTTGTAGCCGAAACAACTAGTAACTTCTGGAAATCGAAGAGCCTAGAAGTATGCAGCGTAAACTATAAAAGCGGCGCCAGCGAGTAAGAAGTAATTCAGTTTGATTTGAATTGTCAAGCAGTTACGAGTAAGACGATATCTAGCGAGCAATAGCACTATTATTTTGAAAGTCAGTTTCCTTTAAGCTATCAGTTTGGTTATTAAGCTATTCGTTGTACAGTTGGAGTGTTATTGTGAAGTACTTTAATAAAGGCCATTTTGCATTACTACAAATTGGAGTTATTTATTCAACAGTTTAGTGATTCGAACTTAGCAGAGGATTGCAAATAAGAGGATTTGCAAGTAAATTCGTTACAGTATATTAACTTTCATTGGATAACAGTTGGTTGTACAGGTATAAAGGAATCGAGATAGATATGGACTTCCATATATCAAAATCATCAGTAAAAAAAATTTGATTGAGCCATGTCCGTCTGTCCGTTAACACTATAACTTGAGTAAATTTTGAGGTATCTTGATGAAATTTGGTATGTAGGTTCCTGGGCACTCATCTCAGTCGCTATTTAAAATGAACGAAATCGGACTACAACCACGCCCACTTTTTCGATATCGAAAATTTCGAAAAACCGATAAAGTGCGATAATTCATTACCAAAGACGGGTAAAGCGATAAAACTTGGTAGGTGGGTTCACTTTTGATGCAAACTGGAAAATAAGTAAAATTTGGCACAATGGGCGTGGCATCGCTCATTTTTAAAAGAAGGTAATTTAAAAGTTTTGCAAGCTGTAATTTGGCAGTCCTTGAAGATATCATGATGAAATTTGGCAAGAACGTTACTCCTATGACTATATGTGTGCTAAATAAGAATTAGCAAAATCGGATGACGAACACTCCCGCTTTTTAAAAAAAATTTTGTAAAAGTCAAATTTTAACAAAAAGTTTAATATCTTTACAGTATATAAGTAAATTATGTCAACATTCAAATCCAGTAATGATATGTTGCAAAAAAATACAAAAATAAAAGAAAATTTCATAATGGGCGTGGCGCCGCTCTTTTTCATCTAATTTATCTAGAATACTTTTAATGCCATAAGTCGAACAAAAATTTACCGATCCTTGTGAAATTTGGTAGGGGCTTAGATTCCATGACGATAACTGTTTTCTGTGAAAATGGGGGAAATCGGTTGAAGCCACGCCCAGCTTTTATACACAGTCGGCCGTCTGTCTCTCCGTTCGGCCGTTAACACGATAACTTGAGCAAAAGTCGATATATCTTTACTAAACTTAGTTCACGTACTTATCTGAACTCACTTTATCTTGGTATAAAAATTGCCGAAATCCGAATATGACCACGCCCACTTTTTCGATATCGAAAATTACGAAAAATGAAAAAAATGCCATAATTCTATACCAAATATGAAAAAGTGTTGAAACATGGTAATTGGATTGGTTTATTGACCCCAAATTTAAATTTAGAAAAAACTTTGTAAAATGGGTGTGACACCTACCATATTAAGTAGAAGAAAATGAAAAAGTTTTGCAGGGCGAAATCAAAAGCCCTTGGAATCTTGGCAGGAATACTGGTCGTGGTATTACATAAATAAATAAATTAGCGGTACCCGACTGTTCTGGGTCACCCTGGTCCACATTTTGGTCGATATCTCGAAAACGCCTTCACATATACAACTAAGGGCCACTACCTTTTAAACCCTCATTAATACCTTTAATTGGACACCCATATCGTACAAACGCATTCTAGAGTCACCCCTGGTCCTACTTTATTGCGATATCTGGACAAAGCTCCACCTATATAACTTAAGCCCACTCCCTTTTAAAATACTCATTAACACCTTGTAATGGTCACTTTTCATCAAAGCAAGTATGGTACCTTTATCGCCTTCATTTCGCAACAAAAAAAAGTTGCATGCGATAAAATTGAACATCCGGTCGGCCTATGGTGCTGAATTAAGAACAGCCAGCGAGCGAAAGCTCAACTTTGCTGAACCTAAGAAAGAATAGAAGCAAATGTCAAAATTGGAAGCCAAAAATCAGAAAACCGGAAGGTATAAAAGGGCTCACGCGGCTACAGTTAGCCTCTTTTTTTGGAAAATGTCTCTACTAAGTGAGCAAGTGAGTTATTGATATATCCCGTCAGTTATCGCGAAATTGTGAACGCAATCATAGCAGCAAAAAAGAAAGTATATAGTGGTTTTAAGCCGAAGACGAATCAGTGACCTCCTATTTCCGCGATATATCCAGAAAAGTAGGAGCACCACGTGCTGGAATGATAGCTCTGGGCGGAGTAAAAACTCATTCATCCTGTCCACCAACTTCAACCACTCATCATCATTTCCAATTTCACGTATTTAAATAGCTACGTCATTGTCATTACAACAATCGCACCTGTTCACAGGATTCCTGGCTAGAGGCCGCTTCACCAAATCGTCACTTTTTCACATTGGTACAGGTGTGAAGCAATTTATTTAGGAGCTAGTTCATATGGAATCCATGCATATGATTCCATGTAACCATACATCACATAAGGTTTGATAAGAGGAAAACAGTATAAAGAGATTCCTGCTTGGAGTAATGACTCCCTTACGGGCGCATTAGATCCTCAGGGATCACCCTTCATCCTAACGTGTATCGCCGCATAAAGTGCATACCAGGCGCGCATAAGTAGTACAACCAGCCGCAATTGGGTTGACAAAAGGACAAAAGTCCGAAATAAAAAAGTCCAAAATCTTGGATTACATAGTGTAGTAAAACTAGTTAGGACTGTTAAAAAAAGTATATGCAGTAGCCAGTTTCCAATCTTTAAAAAGAAAAATATTTTCAAAGAAAAAAAAATCAATTTTGTTTGTTAATTAAAATATGTATAGCATGAAGCTAAAGTTATATGTTAAAGTTACATCATTTTAAAGAAATAAGTTCACACAAAGAAGCAAAAAAAAATTCTTATATACCTATAGTTTCAATACAATGTTAAGATGTGAAATTAGAGACAGGAGAGTAGGACGATTGTGGTTGTGTTAGGGTTCCTTTTTGGCTATTTTTTTGGAGCAATGACACCATAACCACTACCTATGTTGAAAGCCAAAAGAAGTGCAAATTCAAAAATTCAATCTTAAAGTTTAGAGAAAGAAAATTCAGTTTTTTTTGAACCGGTTAACGTTGCGTAGCATTTTGCCAAAGTAATGACGTCACAGTTATCAAAACCAGAATTTTAGCTCCACGAAAATTAAAACAACACCAACTAAATTACCGCTCCAGCATATTCGACGCTGAAAGGCCTTTCAACGGGAGATATCATGGACAACATATCTACATACACACGTCATATGCATGTAAGTAAATTTTACCTTTTTGCCTATTTTCTTTGATTGATTTTTGTTGCGGATTGACATAGTTATGTACATACATAGATCTTTAGTAAATGGTATACCTAAAATGTTGAAGGTATAAGCATATACATTTGCACGTACGTATGTAAGTCAGTACAACGTATTCTGATACCTAGCTACATAATTCTGTCAACCTAATAACGCTCACGCGGGTTACCTTGAGGTTACATGGAGTGTTTTGTTAAGTGTTTTGTTAAGGGTAATCAGCCCAGTTCCTTTGATTAAAGCTACGAGATCGATCCCTACCACAACAGTCGTTAGCTTCCGTTTCTGATTTCCGAGTAAAAGGGGGTTCAAATAAGTTTTAACTTCAACTAAAATCTTGTTAATGAGTGTTAAAAATGTTAACAAATAAAACTAATTAATATAGGTCTTAAATTTGGTTAGCATACTACACAACCCCAAAAATGATACCTTTCATGTAAATAATATTGTTAATCTATATCTAAGCCAAGTTTTACTCTTTACAAGCAAGATTAATTAACATGAGGATTTATCCAAATCTAATGAAAATTGAACGATATGTTTAGCATAGCTTATCAGCCTAGTTTAAGATTTTTCCTTTAATGAATAAAATTCTGAAGTCAGTTTATAACGTACTTATAATGTGTTAAGTTTTTGGAGTTTTCCTGAAGGCATATGGTGATATAAAGAGGTAAGAAAGTTCATTTTAGAGGGGATCTTCACCATCAAGTTGTATCGAGGATCATGGTTGGGAAAGGGTTAAGAAGGCGATTGTCGAACATCATCTTGGACATCGCATACCAATCCGCACGATTAACGTTCAATGGGTTCGTTTTTTTTTGTTTTCGATTCTTTCATGCGGCCCTATTTCTTTGTGGTTTAAATCATTTAGTTCTGTTAGGAATCCTAATAAATTTAAAGTTTATGTGAACGCAGTAGAGGCAAGGCAAAACCCACCCCACGCCGCAAGAGCTAAGGCACCAGAGGATTCCGCCCGCCGCGACCCTTCTACTGCCATTAGGTAACTATCGGTTCCTACTCTCACCACCCAGGAACCACTGGGTGACCACCTACCATTGTAAGCGGTCATACCCAGCCACCTAATAATCACCACCGTCAATGATACCTCACGGTAAGTTGACGGTTACATAAATTCTTGGCGCCCAACGTGGGGCCAGCTAACGGATTGGTGAAAACAGGATAGAATAGAAAAGTTCCAAGTATATTCGTCATCGTTAGTGGTCGCACAATTTTAGTTTGTATTTAGAGAAAGATATTTATTTGGGATTAGTTGCATCCCTGCTGATGAAGCTACGATCAGTTTAGGTCTACTTCCGCAGGAAGGAAACGGGAGAGCTTTACTAGTCAAGCTGCCTACGATGCTGGTTATTTGGCTCGGACACAAAGCCGAGAAGCAGGGTTGGCTATACTAAGACTCCATTGAATCCCAAGTTAAATAGCATTTATCATCCGTTATCCCTGGAATCCCACTTACACAAATAAAGCTACTCTGTGTTAGGTAAATTACAATTCGTTTAGTTACAACTGGTGAATATTGTTGCAAACATTTACAGAATATTGCGTATTCGGCTCAGCACGGATACCAGTACTGAATGTTCAGGCAACTGAATATTGCTTGCAAAACTTGAGGAGTTATTGTTTAGCTAGATTTGAAACAGATTGCTGGAAACCTTACCTGTCCGATTTACGAAAAAGTTGTTGTCTGGAATATGTTAGCAGGCTGCATTGGCGTGCACATACCGAATAATTTGATCCACAAATAGGCAGGAAATCTATCTAGCAACGGTTTTATTTTTGTGATTGGAATGTAAAGAATTTGTTTTAATTATTGTTATAGCTTTGATTTAGGAAAAAATCATTAGTCTTTGCGAATTAAACTTTAAATACGGTTGCACACATTTCCAGAATATTGTATATTCGGCTCAGCTCGGATATCAGTACTGAATGTCACTGTGACACACTTTTTAGTATAGATAAAGAGTTATGATTTATCCAATTTATTAGAAGCGAATCGCTAGAGATAGTTAGCTATAGTTCAGGGTCAAATTGTTGTCTGGAACATGTTCGTATGCAGCAGTAGCATACCCATGCCGAATAATTTGATCCCGAGAGCTGTAGCAGCATGTTAGCATCGTTTATTTTCTTCTGTTAACTCAACAAAAATAACTAGTAATTTTGTTAATCGTGTTATTGATTGGTTTACTTACCTCTTTTATGCCATCAGCCTATGCCAGAACCAGGAAAACACATTTTTTGATAATGCCCTTACAGCACAGTCCTCCATCAGGTGCAGTTACTGATAACCAATGCGCCTTATGTAAACAAGAAATAAATAATACCCAAGTGCCGCAGCTTCTTCTGCACTAGATGCTAGTCATAGCACCAATCAGATCGAAGCTCCTCCTTGAAACCAAGGTACTCGAAGACGAGGTAGGCCCAATCGGAATCGTAATTCCCGACAAGGCAACGAGTTCGACTACACAATTATACAGGAAATGATAGAGCAAACCGTTACTAGGGTAATAACATCTTTGAATGTGAGCACGCCTCAGAATGCTCAGCCCAGTTCTAGCCCAACAAGTAATCCAGTTTTGCCCATAACTAGTTCTCATACCTCTGCTTCGACAGCATCGTCCACACTTATCAGGAAAACAGCTGACATAATGCAAAAGTGGAATTTACACTTTGATGGATCGCCTGAAGGTTTAGGAGTAGAAGAGTTTATATATCGGGTGAAATCTCTAACAGATGAAACCCTAGATAGTGACTTCACAGCCATGTGTAAGCATATGCACATTTTGTTCGCTGGTAAAGCCAGAGACTGGTACTGGAGATACCATAAGCAGGTTAATCGTATCGTTTGGTCGGATATTTGCGCGTCACTGCGACAGCAATATAAGGATTACCGCTCTGCCTTTATGTGCAAGGAGATGATTAGGTCTCGTAAGCAGAAACCTGGAGAATCATTCGTCTCTTTCCATGATGCAGTAGCGTCACTTATCGACAAATCAAACGTTCAGATGGACGAAGAAGAAATCATTGAGATTTTAAAAAATAACATACTACCTGAAACTAGAGAAAAACTATTATATCAACCTGTACACTCCGTAGGACACTTACGTCGTTTGGTACAGATGAGCGAAAACTTAACCATAGAGCTCAGTTGTCGTGCCGATAGTGTTACAAAACCGCGACCTTTGGTTAGTCGTCGCCAAGTGAATGCCCTGGAAGAAACTAGTTCAGAACAAATAAAAGACATAAATATTGAAGGAGATTTAGCCGCAATTTGCAGCAATCGTTCAAAAATTAAATGCTGGAATTGTGAAGAGTTAGGTGACATTTGGGAAGATTGTTTGGCGGAACGCCGCATTTTTTGCTACGGTTGTGGCACCCCTAATATCTACAAGCCACAATGTCCATCTTGTCTTCGAAAGGCGTCGGAAAACCGACAAACGGGTGCATCCAATACCAGCCGGATGGGCCCGAGAGCGTGAATAAGCCAATTCTGGCGAAAGAAAATAATTTCAACAACCTTTCGGAGATCCAGTTCCTCTTCATCGACAGTCGTATGAAGAGAGGCTTAAAAACTATCTAGAAGTTAAGAATCGTCTGTTTAAGGACCTCTCCCCTAATGCAAGTAAGCGTACGTTGCGCTTACGGAAGTTTTTTGAAAACGTTAAGAAATACCAAAAATTATTAGTTTCGACCATTTTCAGTAATCAGCATGATATGCGAAGTTATGCAGAAGTTTCGTTTTTAACATATAAAGAACTTGGTCTTTTAGACACTGGAGCAAATATAAGCTGCATCGGTTCAAACCTTGCGAAAGTAGATTTTTCAAATATCCCCGAATTCAGGCCTATAAAATCGGAAGCAAAAACTGCCGATGGTGAAAAACAGCAAATTATAGGTGTACTTAATGTAATTATGACCTATAAGTCTGTCAAGATGCCGATGAAACTTTACGTTATACCGTCCATAAAACAGAAACTTATTTTAGGCCATGATTTTTGGAGAACCTTTTCCCTTGCACCTAACATAATAAGTTCCCTGAACTTGCATATAAATTCCAAAACAGAAGAAGACCCAAATCTGTATCCGTTGAATCAGCCAGAAATTCAGCAGCTAGAAGTAGTTAAAAACATGTTTCCAAACGCAGCTAAAGGATTAGGCCGTACCACCTTAATTCAACATCATATCGATGTAGGAAACGCAAAGCCAGTAAAACAGCGTTTCTATCCCGTTAGTCCAGCGGTAGAAAAGTTGCTCTATAATGAAATCGACCGAATGCTCGAGATTGAACAATCCGTAAGTGCTTGGAGTTCCCCCATGCGTCTCGTAATTAAGCCTAATAAGGTTCGACTCTGTTTAGACGCTCGTAAGCTTAACGACGTTATAACAAAAGATGCCTATCCTTTACCTAGCATTGATGGAATATTTTCAAGACTACCGCAAGCTAATATAATTACCAAACTTGATCTGAAAGATGCATATTGGCAAATTGAGCTTAGTCCTGAGTCAAAACCGTTGACTGCGTTTACAGTCCCAGGGCGACCGCTTTACCAGTTTAAGGTCATGCCGTTCGGCTTATGTAATGCGCCGTCTACAATGTGTCGTCTCATGGATGAAATAATTCCACCAGATCTTCGACATTGCGTCTTTGGTTACCTCGACGACTTGTGCATTGTATCGGAAGACTTTTCGTCACACATTGCGGTACTAGTTCGTTTGGCAGAACAATTTCGTAAAGCAAATTTGACTCTTAACATAGCTAAAAGCCAATTCTGTGTCACAAGCATCAACTACCTGGGTTATATCATTGGTAGTGGGGGTATTCGTACTGATCCCGATAAAGTGTCATGTATTGTAAACTGGCCCACACCTAAAAACTTGAAGCAAGTTCGAGGCTTCCTTGGAGTTTGTGGATGGTACCGTCGGTTCATACACAACTTCGCCGACCTTACGTATCCTATCACGGCAACATTGTCCACAAAGAAGAAGTTTTTATGGACCTCAGAAGCTCAACAGGCGATGAACCAATTAAAGACAATATTGACGACGGCCCCGGTCTTAACCAATCCGGATTTTGACAAGAAATTTTATTTGCATTGTGATGCCAGTAACTTTGGCATTGGCGCAATTTTAGTTCAGTTGTCTGATGACAATGTAGAACAGCCGATAGCTTTTATGTCCAAAAAGTTGAATCGGGCTCAACGCAATTATAGCGTTACCGAACGTGAATGCTTAGCCGTTATATTAGCTATTGAGAAATTTCGCTGCTACTTGGAGCTCCAAGAGTTCGAAGTCGTAACGGACCATTCTAGTCTTCTTTGGCTAATGCGTCAGCAAAACGTCTCAGGTAGACTTGCTCGCTGGATATTTCGCTTACAACAATTTAAATTTTCTATATCTCATCGGAAGGGAAAAGACCACATCGTTCCCGATGCGTTGTCAAGATTATGTGAAAATGAAATAGGAGAGTTAGATATGGGGCCGCTCATTGACATGGACTCAGATGCGTTCAAGGACGACGCTTACGTAACCCTCAAAAATAAATTTAGGGAAAACCAGGATAAATTTCCGGATATTAAGGTGGGAGGCAAAATAATATACATTCGAACTGAGCACGCGAGAGTCGATTACAAAGACGACAAATCCGATTGGAAGGTATGGGTTCCGGATAGGCTAAAAACCGATACTCTAAAACAAGCCCATGACAGTATTACGTCTTCTCATGCAGGGGTACAAAAAACGATAGAAAAACTACGTCGCTATCTCTACTGGCCTGGTCTTGCTAAAGATGTACGCGAGTACATTCGGCAGTGTGAAATTTGCAAGGAGTCTAAAGCTCCCAACTTCACATTACGTCCGCCTATGGGCGCTCATAGCCCAACTTGTCGACCTTTTCAAAGGCTCTATATTGACCTGTTAGGACCGTATCCGCGAAGCAAAAGTGGCCACATAGGGCTGCTGATTGTGTTAGACCACTTCAGTAAGTTTCATTGGCTTCAACCGCTAAAGAAATTTACATCTGTAGCGATAAAAAAATTCCTTCTCGAAAATATCTTTCACAGTTTTGGAGTTCCGGAAACCATTGTAAGCGATAATAGAACTCAATTTAAGGCAAGAGAATTTAAAGCATTCCTTATGGAATTAGGCATTAATCAAATGTTCACCGCCTTATATTCGCCTCAAAGCAATGCGGCTGAGCGCGTAAATCGCTCGTTGCTAGCAGCTATTCGCTCATATTTGAAGAAGGACCAAACAGAATTGGGACTTGCATCTTTCAAGCATATCCTGTTCAATGAGATCTGCCCTTCATCAATCCTTAGAATGTTCCCCTTATAGAGCGTTATTTGGGTTGGATATGATAACACATGGATCCGACTATAAACTGCTTAAAGAGTTATCCTTGCTTGAAGAGCCAATATCTCCTATCTCCAGAACAGATAATTTGGCGTTATTGCGTAAAGATATCCAAGATAATATACGCAAGGCCTATAATCGGAATGTCAAGCAATACAATTTACGTTCAAAACCAGTCTCGTTTAAAGAAGGTCAAGAAGTTTACCGTCGCAACTTTGCGCTCAGTAAATTTACAGACATATACAATGCCAAGTTAGGTTCGCAGTTCATCAAGTGTAGAATTCGAAAAAAACTAGAAAATTGTTATTATCAGCTAGAAGACCTACAGGGAAAAGAGATAGGAACTTACCATGCCAAAGATATTCGAAGCTAAATTCCCACTAATACTTCGTACTAACAGAGTCGTATTGTTGGGTTTTGTAATGGTCACTTTTCATCAAAGCAAGTATGGTACCTTTATCGCCTTCATTTCGCAACAAAAAAAAGTTGGATGCGATAAAATTGAACATCCGGTCGGCCTATGGTGCTGAATTAAGAACAGCCAGCGAGCGAGAGCTCAACTTTGCTGAACCTAAGGAAGAATGTCAAAATTGGAAGCCAAAAATCAGAAAACCGGAAGGTATAAAAGGGCTCACGCGGCTACAGTTAGCCTCTTTTTTTAGAAAATGTCTCTACCAAGTGAACAAGTGAGTTATTGATATATCCCGTCAGTTATCGCGAAATTGTGAACGCAATCATAGCAGCAAAAAAGAAAGTATATAGTGGTTTTAAGCCGAAGATGAATCAGTGACCTCCTATTTCCGCGATATATACAGAAAAATAGGAGCACCACGTGCTGGAATGATAGCTCTGGGCGGAGTAAAAACTCCTTCATCCTGTCCACCCACTTCAACCACTCATCATCATTTCCAATTGCACGTATTTAAATAGCTACGTCATTGTCATTACAACAATCGCACCTGTTCACAGGATTCCTGGCTAGAGGCCGCTTCACCAAATCGTCACTTTTTCACATTGGTACACGTGTGAAGCAATTTATTTAGGAGCTAGTTCATATGGAATCCATGCATATGATTCCATGTAACCATACATCACATAAGGTTTGGTAAGAGGAAAACAGTATAAAGAGATTCCTGCCTGGAGTAATGACTCCCTTACGGGCGCATTAGATCCTCAGGGATCACCCTTCATCCTAACGTGTATCGCCGCATAAAGTGCATACCAGGCGCGCATAAGTAGTACAGCCAGCCGCAATTGGGTTGACAAAAGGACAAAAGTCCGAAATAAAAAAGTCCAAAATCTTGGATTACATAGTGTAGTAAAACTAGGACTGTTAAAAAAAGTATATGCAGTAGCCAATTTCCAATCTTTAAAAAGAAAAATATTTTCAAAGAAAAAAAAAATCAATTTTGTTTGTTAATTAAAATATGTATAGCATGAAGCTAAAGTTATATGTTAAAGTTACATCATTTTAAAGAAATAAGTTCACACAAAGAAGCAAAAAAAAATTCTTATATACCTATAGTTTCAATACAATGTTAAGAAGTGAAATTAGAGACAGGAGAGTAGGACGATTGTGGTTGTGTTAGGGTTCCTTTTTGGCTCTTTTTTTGGAGCAATGACACCATAACCACTACCTATGTTGAAAGCCAAAAGAAGTGCAAATTCAAAAATTCAATCTTAAAGTTTCGAGAAAGAAAATTCAGTTTTTTTTGAACCGGTTAACGTTGCGTAGCATTTTGCCAAAGTAATGACGTCACAGTTATCAAAACCAGAATTTTAGCTCCACGAAAATTAAAACAACACCAACTAAATTACGCTCCAGCATATTCGACGCTGAAAGGCCTTTCAACGGGAGATATCATGGACAACCATATCTACATACACACGTCATATGCATGTAAGTAAATTTTTCCTTTTTGCCTATGATTGATTTTTGTTGCGGATTGACATAGTTATGTACATACATAGATCTTTAGTAAATGTTATACCTAAAATGTTGAAGGTATAAGCATATACATTTGCACGTACGTATGTAAGTCAGTACAACGTATTCTGATACCTAGCTACATAATTCTGTCAACCTAATAAAGTTCACACGGGTTACCTTGAGGTTACATGGAGTGTTTTGTTAAGTGTTTTGTTAAGGGTAATCAGCCCAGTTCCTTTGATTAAAGCTACGAAATCGATCCCTACCACAACAATCGTTAGCTTCCGTTTCAGATTTCCGAGTAAAAGGGGGTTCAAATAAGTTTTAACTTCAACTAAAATCTTGTTAATAAGTGTTAAAAATGTTACCAAATAAAACTAATTAATATAGGTCTTAAATTTGGTTAGCATACTACACAACCCCAAAAATGATACCTTTCATGTAAATAATATTGTTAATCTATATCTAAGCCAAGTTTTACTCTTTACAAGCAAGATTAATTAACATGAGGATTTATCCAAATCTAATGAAATCTGAGCGATATGTTTAGCATAGCTTATCAGCCTAGTTTAAGATTTTTCCTTTAATGAATAAAATTCTGAAGTCAGTTTATAACGTACTTATAATGTGTTAAGTTTTTGGAGTTTTCCTGAAGGCATATGGTGATATAAAGAGGTAAGGAAGTTCGTTTTAGAGGGGATCTTCACCATCAAGTTGTATCGAGGATCATGGTTGGGAAAGGGTTAAGAAGGCGATTGTCGAACATCATCTTGGACATCGCATACCAATCCGCACGATTAACGTTCAATGGGTTGATTTTTTTTGTTTTCAATTCTTTCATGCGGCCCTATTTCTTTGTGGTTTAAATCATTTAGTTCTGTTAGGAATCCTAATAAATTAAAAGTTTATGTGAACGCAGTAGAGGCAAGGCAAAACCCACCCCACGCCGCAAGAGCTAAGGCACCATAGAATTTCGCCCGCCGCGACCCTTCTACTGCCATTAGGTAACCATCGGTTCCTACTCTCACCACCCAGGAACCACTGGGTGACCACCTACCATTGTAAGCGGTCATACCCAGCCACCTAATAATCACCACCGTCAATGATACCTCACGGTAAGTTGACGGTTACAACCTTTCATTTGATACCCATATCGTACAAACACATTCTAGAGTCACCCCTGGTCCACCTTTATGGCGATATCCCGAAATGGCGTCCACCTATAGAATTAAGGCCCACTCCCTTTTAAAATACTCATTAACACCTTTCATTTTATACCCATGTCGTACAAACGCATTCCAGAGTCACCCCTGGTCCACCTTTATGGCGATATCTCGAAAAGTCGTCCACCTATAGAACTAATGCCCACTCCCTTTTATAATATTCATTCAAACCTTTCATTTTATACCCATATCGTACAAAACGCATCCTAGAGTCACCCCTGGTCCACCTTTATGGCGATATCCCAAAATGGCGTCCACCTATAGAACTAAGTCCCACTCCCTTTTAAAATGCTCATTAACACTTTTCTTTTGATACCCATATTGTACAAACGCATTTTAGAGTCACCCCTGGTCCACCTTTATGGCGATATCTCGAAAAGGCGACCACCTATACAACTACCACCATTCCCTTTTAAAACCTCATTAATACCTTTAATTTTATACCCATATCGTACAAACACATTCTTGAGTCACCCCTGGTCCACCTTTATGGCGATATTTCGCAACGGCGTCCACCTATAGAACTAAGGCCCACTCCTTATAAAATACTCAGTAACACCTTTCTTTTGATACCCATATTGTACAAACATATTCTAGAGTCACCCCTGGTCCACCTTTATGGCGATATCTCGAAAAGGCGTCCACCTATAGAACTAAGCCCCACGCCCTTTTAAAAAACTCGTTAACACCTTTCATTTGATACCCATATCGTACAAATAATATTCTAGAGTCACACCTGGTCCAACTTTATGGCGATATCTCGAAAAAGCGACCACCTATAGAACGAAGACCCACTCCCTTTTAAAAATACTCATTAACACTTTTCATTTGCTACCCATATCGTACAAACAAAGTCTAAGTTGCGATACCTCGAAAAGGCGTCCACCTATAGAACTAAGGCCCACCCCCTTTTAAAATACTTATTAACACCTTTAATTTTATACCCATATCGTACAAACACATTCTAGAGTCACCCCTGGTCCACCTTTATGGCGATATCTCTGAAAAGGCGACCACCTATACAACTACCAACATTCCCTTTCAAACCCCCTCATTAATACCTTTAATTTTATACCCATATCGTACAAACACATTCTAGAGTCACCCCTGGTCCACCTTTATGGCGATATTTCGCAACGGCTTCCACCTATAGAACTAAGGCCCACTCCCTTTAAAATACTCAGTAGCACCTTTCTTTTGATACCCATATTGTACAAACATATTCTAGAGTCACCCCTGGTCCACCTTTATGGCGATATCTCGAAAAGGCGTCCACCTATAGAACTAAGCCCCCACGCCTTTTCAAAAAACTCATTAACACCTTTCATTTGATACCCATATCGTACAAATATATTCTAGAGTCGACGAAGAGACTCCCCCCCCCCCCCCCCCCCCCCCCGAAGACCCACTCCCTTTTAAAAATACTTATTAACACTTTTCATTTGATACCCATATCGTACAAACAAAGTCTAAGTTGCGATACCTCGAAAAGACGTCCACCTATAGAACTAAGGCCCACCCCCTTTTAAAATACTCAGTAACACCTTTCTTTTGATACCCATATTGTACAAACAAATTCTAGGGTCACCCCTGGTCCACATTTATGGCGATATCTCGAAACGGCTTCCACCTATGGAACTAAGGACTACTCCCTTTTAAAATACTCATTAACACCTTTCATTTGATACCCATATCGTGCAAAAAAAATTCTAGAGTCAACCCTGATCCACCTTTGTGGCGATATCCCTAAATGGCGTCCACCTATAGAACTATGGCCCACTCCCTCATAAAATACTCTTTAGTGCCTTTCGTTTGATAGACATGTCATACAAACACATTCCAGGGTTTCCCTCGGTTCATTTTCCTACATGGTTATTTTCCCTTATGTTGTCACCATAGCTCTCAACTGAGTATGTAATGTTCGGTTACACCCGAACTTAACCTTCCTTACTTGTTACAACTTACCTATTTGAACCGTGTCTTAGTTTATAAGATTCATTCAGTTTGTAATCGTGAGCAAATTGCTAAAATTAAAATATTATTGAAGACAAATTGTTCGCCCATTTATTTCTTGTCGCCAAACAATTGTAGAAAAAGCTCTAAAATTCTCCACCATCACTTATGATAGCAACATGCCAAATTGAGAAAGTACATGTACACTTATATTTTTTCGCAGCATACAAGTCGAAAAGGAGCTGATCGTATTAACGTGTCGCCAAAGGCGGTATGAAACAAATTGCATGCTCGAACGTGAGAAAAATGGGGTAAGGGAAGCTTCACCAAACTCGAATAGGATGCATTCTTTACTCACGACAGTAAAATGTGTTAGGTACCACTGTCTGTATTTATTATTTAAAAATTATTTGTACACTTTTAATGCAGCTAGCCTTTTCAAATTTTCAATTTTTAAATTATATTAAAAATTGTGTCAAAACTTGTGATGTGGTGAAAGTGTCCTACAACAGAGACGTATATCTATAGGAAATAATCAACGGCGAACAACAATAGAAATTGTCAAACTGGCGGAGGCAGATCTTCACTTTACCTACTTGAAAGGGACAAATTTCACAAAAAAGTTGTTGAAGAGGCTTGATGAAAGCTGTGTGGTTGTATCAACGAATTCGTCTCGCATTTGTGAAAATTATTTTAAAGAAATTTATTTTATCAGCTGTTATTCCATCCAGAAACTGTTCCAATCTCAACTGAATCGAGTCTTAAGTGTGGGCACATATACAACAACAAAAAGCTTTCGACACCAGTTTTCAAAAGGAAATACTGATTTTTCACAAGAAACTAGGAAAATTGGAAACAAGGCTTGATGAGCAAAGGTGCAAAAACTTAAAAATCCTAACAGAAAGTAGTTCTGGAAGTGGGAGGATAAGTAATTTAGAAAACCATCAACGTTTTATATCAAGAAAAATACCCTTTTAATATATTATCTGATAGAAAATTGCAACTTGTGTGTTTTGTTATATTGAAATAAGGTAGTACGGTTCACTTTTGAAGTTCTCATATTATTTTCTTTATAGTCATAGATAATGCTGTCTTAGAAGTTAAAATGCAAAAAAAAACATAATCGATAAAATGCTACTACATACTTTAAAAATAAAAAAAAATAAATTTAAGGCGCGATAACCTCCGAAGAAATTTTAGGTCAAGCTTCTCTTCCAATTTGCGTCGTGGTCCATTTAATTTTTCCTAAAAATTGGCGGGATTTACTTGTTTTATGCCGACTCCGAACAGCCAGCCGCAATTGGGTTGACAAAAGGACAAAAGTCCGAAATAAGAAAGTCCAAAATCTTGGATTACATAGTGTAGTAAAACTAGTTAGGACTGTTAAAAAAAGTATATGCAGTAGCCAGTTTCCAATCTTTAAAAAGAAAAATATTTTCAAAGAAAAAAAAAATCAATTTTGTTTGTTAATTAAAATATGTATAGCATGAAGCTAAAGTTATATGTTAAAGTTACATCATTTTAAAGAAATAAGTTCACACAAAGAAGCAAAAAAAAATTCTTATATACCTATAGTTGCAATACAATGTTAAGATGTGAAATTAGAGACAGGAGAGTAGGACGATTGTGGTTGTGTTAGGGTTCCTTTTTGGCTCTTTTTTTGGAGCAATGACACCATAACCACTACTTATGTTGAAAGCCAAAAGAAGTGCAAATTCAAAAATTCAATCTTAAAGTTTCGAGAAAGAAAATTCAGTTTTTTTTGAACCGGCTAACGTTGCGTAGCATTTTGCCAAAGTAATGACGCCACAGTTATCAAAACCAGAATTTTAGCTCCACGAAAATTAAAACAACACCAACTAAATTACCGCTCCAGCATATTCGACGCTGAAAGGCCTTTCAACGGGAGATATCATGGACAACCATATCTACATACACACGTCATATGCATGTAAGTAAATTTTACCTTTTTGCCTATTTTCTTTGATTGATTTTTGTTGCGGATTGACATAGTTATGTACATACATAGATCTTTAGTAAATGGTATACCTAAAATGTTGAAGGTATAAGCATATACATTTGCACGTACGTATATAAGTCAGTACAACGTATTCTGATACCTAGCTACATAATTCTGTCAACCTAATAACGCTCACACGGGTTACCTTGAGGTTACATGGAGTGTTTTGTTAAGTGTTTTGTTAAGGGTAATCAGCCCAGTTCCTTTGATTAAAGCTACGAGATCGATCCCTACCACAACAGTCGTTAGCTTCCGTTTCTGATTTCCGAGTAAAAGGGGGTTCATATAAGTTTTAACTTCAACTAAAATCTTGTTAATAAGTGTTAAAAATGTTAACAAATAAAACTAATTAATATAGGTCTTAAATTTGGTTAGCATACTACACAACCCCAAAAATGATACTTTTCATGTAAATAATATTGTTAGTCTATATCTAAGCCAAGTTTTACTCTTTACAAGCAAGATTAATTAACATGAGGATTTATCCAAATCTAATGAAAATTGAGCGATATGTTTAGCATATCTTATCAGCCTAGTTTAAGATTTTTCCTTTAATGAATAAAATTCTGAAGTCAGTTTATAACGTACTTATAATGTGTTAAGTTTTTGGAGTTTTCCTGAAGGCATACGGTGATATAAAGAGGTAAGGAAGTTCATTTCAGAGGGGATCTTCACCATCAAGTTGTATCGAGGATCATGGTTGGGAAAGGGTTAAGAAGGCGATTGTCGAACATCATCTTGGACATCGCATACCAATCCGCACGATTAACGTTCAATGGGTTGATTTTTTTTGTTTTCGATTCTTTCATGCGGCCCTATTTCTTTGTGGTTTAAATCATTTAGTTCTGTTAGGAATCCTAATAAATTTAAAGTTTATGTGAACGCAGTAGAGGCAAGGCAAAACCCACCCCACGCCGCAAGAGCTAAGGCACCAGAGAATTCCGCCCGCCGCGACCCTTCTACTGCCATTAGGTAACCATCGGTTCCTACTCTCACCACCCAGGAACCACTGGGTGACCACCTACCATTGTAAGCGGTCATACCCAGCCACCTAATAATCACCACCGTCAATGATACCTCACGGTAAGTTGACGGTTACAACCTTTCATTTGATACCCATATCGTACAAACACATTCTAGAGTCACCCCTGGTCCACCTTTATGGCGATATCCTGAAATGGCGTCCTCCTATAGAATTAAGGCCCACTCCCTTTTAAAATACTCATTAACACCTTTCATTTTATACCCATGTCGTACAAACGCATTCCAGAGTCACCCCTGGTCCACCTTTATGGCGATATCTCGAAAAGTCGTCCACCTATAGAACTAAGGCCCACTCCCTTTTATAATATTCATTCAAACCTTTCATTTTATACCCATATCGTACAAAACGCATCCTAGAGTCACCCCTGGTCCACCTTTATGGCAATATTTCGCAACGGCTTCCACCTATAGAACTAAGGCCCACTCCCTTTTAAAATGCTCATTAACACCTTTCATTTGATACCCATATTGTACAAACACATTTTAGAGTCACCCCTGGTCCACCTTTATGGCGATATCTCGAAAAGGCGACCACCTATACAACTACCACCATTCCCTTTTAAAACCTCATTAATACCTTTAATTTGATACCCATATCGTACAAACACATTCTAGAGTCACCCCTGGTCCACCTTTATGGCGATATTTCGCAACGGCGTCCACCTATAGAGCTAAGGCCCACTCATTTTAAAATACTCAGTAACACCTTTCTTTTGATACCCATATTGTACAAACATATTCTAGAGTCACCCCTGGTCCACCTTTATGGCGATATCTCGAAAAGGCGTCCACCTATAGAACTAAGCCCCACGCCCTTTTAAAAAACTCATTAACACCTTTCGTTTGATACCCATATCGTACAAATATATTCTAGAGTCACACCTGGTCCAACTTTATGGCGATATCTCGAAAAAGCGACAACCTATAGAACGAAGACCCACTCCCTTTTAAAAATACTCATTAACACTTTTCATTTGATACCCATATCGTACAAACAAAGTCTAAGTTGCGATACCTCGAAAAGGCGTCCACCTATAGAACTAAGGCCCACCCCCTTTTAAAATACTTATTAACACCTTTAATTTTATACCCATATCGTACAAACACATTCTAGAGTCACCCCTGGTCCACCTTTATGGCGATATCTCTGAAAAGGCGACCACCTATACAACTACCAACATTCCCTTTTAAACCCCTCATTAATACCTTTAATTTTATACCCATATCGTACAAACACATTCTAGAGTCACCCCTGGTCCACCTTTATGGCGATATTTCGCAACGGCTTCCACCTATATAACTAAGGCCCTCTCCCATTAAAATACTCAGTAACACCTTTCTTTTGATACCCATATTGTACAAACATATTCTAGAGTCACCCCTGGTCCACCTTTATGGCGATATCTCGAAAAGGCGTCCACCTATAGAACTAAGCCCCACGCCCTTTCAAAAAACTCATTAACACCTTTCATTTGATACCCATATCGTACAAATATATTCTAGAGTCGACGAAGAGACTCCCCCCCCCCCCCCCCCCCCCGAAGACCCAATCCCTTTTAAAAATACTTATTAACACTTTTCATTTGATACCCATATTGTACAAACAAAGTCTAAGTTGCGATACCTCGAAAAGACGTCCACCTATAGAACTAAGGCCCACCCCCTTTTAAAATACTCAGTAACACCTTTCTTTTGATACCCATATTGTACAAACAAATTCTAGGGTCACCCCTGGTCCACCTATGGAACTAAGGACTACTCCCTTTTAAAATACTCATTAACACCTTTCATTTGATACCCATATCGTGCAAAAAAATTCTAGAGTCAACCCTGATCCACCTTTGTGGCGATATCCCTAAATGGCGTCCACCTATAGAACTATGGCCCACTCCCTCATAAAATACTCTTTAGTGCCTTTCGTTTGATAGACATGTCATACAAACACATTCCAGGGTTTCCCTCGGTTCATTTTCCTACATGGTTATTTTCCCTTATGTTGTCACCATAGCTCTCAACTGAGTATGTAATGTTCGGTTACACCCGAACTTAACCTTCCTTACTTGTTACAACTTACCTATTTGAACCGTGTCTTAGTTTATAAGATTCATTCAGTTTGTAATCGTAAGCAAGTTGCTAAAATTAAAATATTATTGAAGACAAATTGTTCGCCCATTTATTTCTTGTCGCCAAACAATTGTAGAAAAAGCTCCAAAATTCTCCACCATCACTTATGATAGCAACATGCCAAATTGAGAAAGTACATGTACACTTATATTTTTTCGCAGCATACAAGTCCAAAAGGAGCTGATCGTATTAACGTGTCGCCAAAGGCGGTATGAAACAAATTGCATGCGCGAACGTGCGAAAAATGGGGTAAGGGAAGCTTCACCAAACTCGAATAGGATGCATTCTTTACTCACGACAGTAAAATGTGTTAGGTACCACTGTCTGTATTTATTATTTAAAAATTATTTGTACACTTTTAATGCAGCTAGCCTTTTCAAATTTTCAATTTTTAAATTATATTAAAAATTGTGTCAAAACTTGTGATGTGGTGAAAGTGTCCTACAACAGAGACGTATATCTATAGGAAATAATCAACGGCGAACAACAATAGAAATTGTCAAACTGGCGGAGGCAGATCTTCACTTTGCCTACTTGAAAGGGACAAATTTCACAAAAAAGTTGTTGAAGAGGTTTGATGAAAGCTGTGTGGTTGTATCAACGAATTCGTCTCGCATTTGTGAAAATTATTTTAAAGAAATTTATTTTATCAGCTGCTATTCCATCCAGAAACTGTTCCAATCTCAACTGAATCGAGTCTTAAGTGTGGGCACATATACAACAACAAAAAGCTTTCGACACCAGTTTTCAAAAGGAAATACTGATTTTTCACAAGAAGCTAGGAAAATTGGAAACAAGGCTTGATGAGCAAAGGTGCAAAAACTTAAAAATCCTAACAGAAAGTAGTTCTGGAAGTGGGAGGATAAGTAATTTTGAAAACCATTAACGTTTTATATCAAGAAAAATACCCTTTTAATATATTATCTGATAGAAAATTGCAACTTGTGTGTTTTGTTATATTGAAATAAGGTAGTACGGTTCACTTTTGAAGTTCTCATATTATTTTCTTTATAGTCATAGATAATGCTGTCTTAGAAGTTAAAATGCAAAAAAAAAACATAATCGATAAAATGCTACTACATACTTTAAAAATAAAAAAAAAAAAATTTAAGGCGCGATAACCTCCGAAGAAATTTTAGGTCAAGCTTCTCTTCCAATTTGCGTCGTGGTCCATTTAATTTTTCCTAAAAATTGGCGGGATTTACTTGTTTTATGCCGACTCCGAACGGCATCTGAAAGGCAGGCACTGATAGTTTTTCGTGGAAGAAATACACTCGGAGTGTTTGCCAAACACTGCCGCGGGGCGACCCCGCTTAGAAAAATTGTATTCTAATTGAAAAACCTTGTTTCTAAAATTTTAAGGTTGCTTTGTCCGGATCTTCGGTGTGGTAGGCGGAGCACGCTACCATCACACCATGGCGGCCGCCATACTTTACATAGGGTTAATTCATTTTCTTACAGTTGTTTGATATAATAATCCCTTACAAGAGAACAGTATTCAAATGTCAATCATACTGTGTTGAATACACTATACTATGGTTAGTTGAGAAAAAAAGTGAGAAAAATAAAATGTGTTTTTGTTTGTTTTAGGGATTAGGCGAAAAACTGATATTGAATTAAACATTTTCTGCTTGTGGCGCATGATTAGAAAATATTTATACTTTTTTCTTGAGGATTAGATGCAAAAGCTAATATTGTCTCCATAGGTTGCGGTTTTTTTATTTTCATAACTTCCCTCTTCGGACGAGGCACAAAGTTAAATTTTTTTTCTTTTCTTTATTTTGCGGATTAACCGTAAAAGTTCAATGTCCCACTTTTTAATTCTGCGCACTTTGTGTAGAGAATTTAAATCTTTTCTATTTGCTAAATAGATTAGGCGCATAAGATTTAACCTTTTATTTTTATACTCAGCACATAGAGTATATTAACTTTGATTGGATAACGGTTGGTTGTACCGGTATAAAGGAATCGAGATAGATATAGACTTCCATATATCAAAATCATCAGTATCGAAAAAAAATTTGATTGAGCCATGTCCGTTCATCCGTCCGTCCGTTAACATGATAACTTGAGTAAATATTGAGATATCTTCACCAAATTTTGTACACGAGCTTATCTGGACCCAGAATAGATTGGTATTGAAAATGAGCGAAATCGAATGATAACCACGCTCACTTTTTATCTATATGACATTTTGGAAAACACATAAAACCTAATTATTTAGTAAATAATACACCTAGAATATTGAAATTTGACATGTGGGCTGATATTGAGACTCTTGATAAAAATTTTAAAAGAAATTTTGAAATGGGCATGGAACCGCCTATTTGTGACAAAATCAATTTTACAAATATTATTAATCATAACTCAAAAATCGTTAAACCTATCGTAACAAAATTCGGCAGAGAGGTTACCTTTTCTATAAGGAATGCTTTGAAGAAAAATTTACGAAATAGGTTAAGGACCACGCCCACTTTTATATAAAAGATTTTTAAAAGGGTTGTGGACGAATAAAATAAGCTATATCTTTGCCAAAAAAAGCTTTATATCAATGGTATTTCATTTCTCAAGTGGATTTATAACAATACATAGGAAGAACTTCAAATTTGAAAAAATGGGCGTGGCACCGCCCCTTTTATGACTAAGCAATTTTCTATGTTTCGGGAGCCATAACTCGAAGAAAAATAAACGGATCGTAATAAAATTGGGTACACAAATTTTCCCTATAGCAGGAAATATTTCTAGAAAAATGAACGAAATCAGTTAAAAACCACGCCCACTTTTATATACAAGATTTTTAAAAGGGTCGTGGACGAACAAAATAAGCTATATCTTTGGGCGTAGCATCGCCCATTTTATGACTAAGCAATTTTCTTTGTTTCGGGAGCCATATCTCCAAAAAAAAATAACGGATCGTAATAAACTTGGGTGCACAAATGTTCCCTATAGCAGGAAATATTTCTAGAAAAAATGGACGGTTAAAGACCACGCCCACTTTTATATCAAAGATTTTTAAAAGGGTCTAGACGAAAATAATATGCTATATCTTAGCGAAAAAGAGCTTTGTATCAATACTTTCTAAATTGAATTATAACACTAAATTGGAAAACACTAAAATTTTTGAAAAAGGGTGTTGCAAAGCCCCTTTTATGACTAAACAATTTTCTATGTTTGGGGAGCCATAACTCGAAGAAACATTAACATTTGCAATGAAATTGTGTACACATATTTTACTTGTAGCAGAAAATATTTCCAGTAAAAATGGACTTGATCGCTCAAAAGAGTCGTAGACTAGGATAATAAGCTATAACTTAAAAAAAAAAATAGTTTTGAATCAATGATATTTCACTTTTCAAGTTTTATTGTAAGAGGAAATGGGAAGACATTTTTTAAACGGGCGGTGCCACGTGTTATGTAGAAAAGTAATTTATCTGAAATGAAATGTACAATTGAAGCTCACGCTGAGTATATATTGTTCGGTTACACCGGAAATTAGACACCGTTACTTGTTTTATTCTACGTTTAGGGATTATTAGAATATTTATTTTGATTGTGACTAGAGCAACTAACATATTTTTACGAGTTTTAAGCAATTCTCGATTATTCACCTCTTGTTTTCGTTCCAATTACTGCACTGCCGAATTAACATCCGCAAATATTCCGCGTAGTGATAAAATTCCCCATTTTATACATAACGACACATCTGGCAACGCCATTGCGGACAATGCAAGATGTGTCATTGTGAATGGTGCACTTTGTAAGAAAGAGTAGGAAACATGTTCATAGCATATTCTAATACGTAGTCAGCTATTGTAATACGATGTGTAAGACAGTAGGCAAAGTATCTATATTGTATATAATGAAATATAAAAATGACGAATGGCAATAGTGCCATCGGCGTTTTTATGTTTCACCGCCATTATTATAAATTTGGCAAGCGTACAACACAGAAGTGTCCGGGAAAAATATTTAAAAGGAGAATAAGTTTTGGTTATATATATATATAAATTTATATATTGAACAGTTTTTAAATAAAAAAGTGATTATTTAAAAAGGTGAAGCGTCTGACTTAAATTAAGAGTTTCCATACATGGGTGTGTGGCGTAGAAGACCGCCACGGAATTAAGTTCCACAAAAATGGCCACAATCTCGAGGCGGCGTCCTCCCAGAACCCTACCAAGGTGATCGAGGGTAAGTTTTCGGCTCGACAGCAAAGCTGTACCTTATATGGCGACCGTGAGGCTGGAGCCTCGTTCACTTCAATTTTGGCATCGTGGCGTACCGGACATTTTTTTGGACAGCAGCGGTGAGTAGAGTGGAGAAGAGTGGAAAAGTGTTGGTCAGTGAAACTAAATTATTAAAACAAAATTAAAACAAAGTTAATAAATTTATAATACAAAAACTTTAATGCTACGGAGATAACAAACATTTTTTTTCTACAATTATAATATAAAACACTAAATCTAACAGAAATAATAAAAGAGAAATCAACCTACAATATAAATCCTAATGCTACGGAACTAATGGAAAATTTTACAATTATAATTCAACAAAACTAAATTTAACAGAGATAATAGAAGAAAACTTAGTACATAATGCAGAGAACTTAATCCTACGGATATAATCGCAAATTTTACAAAACTAAAGTACGAAATTTAAGTACGGAAGAGATAAACGAAATTTTTAACGATTAAGTACAAAATTTACCAAAAGAGTAAAACCATAATATAAAACAATTTTAATCGATGCAGAAATAAAACAAAATTTTCGAAATAATTAACTCAAATAAAACAAACAAAGATAATACAAACTAAGAACAGCGGAAATAGAAAGAAAATCGCTTTTCAAAAGATAATTTTAAAATACCTAATTCGCCTGAGTAAGAGAAAAACTGTACCAACCACATTTAATAACGGCATAACATCCGCCATATTCCTCCACCTACTCACATAACGGAACGCGAAAAACCACTCCACCAATACAACGCCATTTTTGCCGCAATCAGTAGCAGCAACAACACCAGCAGCGATTCAGGTCTGCCAGCGCAGCAGCAGCGATTCAGGTCTGCCAGCGCAGCAGCAGCAGTGACGGAAACTAGCAGCAGCGAAATTAAGTATATATATGTATGTATTTAAATTTTTTTCTTTTGCTTACGGTTTTTTCTTCAAGCATATATACGTATATAAAACATTTTAATTCCTATTAAATGCAATGCGTTCGCTTTTCATATAATAAACTTGGATTGTTTCAATAGCATATAAATTTTGGATTTTGATATTATGGTGGTTTTCGATAAAACCAATTAATTTTTTTGATACATACGGTGGTTTTCGATAAAACCAATTGATTTTTTTGATACATACGGTGGTTTTCGAAAAAACCCAATTAATTTTTCGGCACATGCGGTGGTTCCGTTAAAAACCAAGTAATTTTTTTTTGACAATATGCGGTGGTTCCGTGAAAAACCAAATTGAGATTTTTTTGAATAAAGCGTCCGTGAGTATATTTTAAGACTTTTACCAATTAATACTTACATACTTTTGAGCCATTTTGAATTCAATTACTTTCTACAAATTTTTCATAAAAATTTACTGCAGTTTCAATTAATTCTTCTAATAAATTGTTAAATATTTCTTTAATTTTTTCCTTCTCTCTTTTTCCTCAACAATTTAACTTCAAATATAAATTCAACATTCAAACAAGTGCTTTAGTAATTTCATATGTACAACCTTAGAAGTGGTAGACAAGTGCAAAAAACTTCAGATTCAGAATCCGATTCAGATAAATCAGGCTCAAGCTACGAAAGTTTAACTTCATCTTCGACCGGAAAAGTCACAAACCAGGAAAATAGATTTTCTTTATCAACAGATTTTCCAGGCTTCGAAAATTCTTCCATTAAAAATTCAACTTCTAACTTAGTTTCAAATCTTAACAATTCAAATAGTGAAATATTAACTTCAACTTCTCCTACTTTAAAATCAGACCTTAACGATCCAAATAGTACAAACGTGGCCTCATCTTCTGCTAATTCAGCTCCAGATCTTAACGATCAAATCATGGCAACACCTGAGGAAAAGAGAATTTTTATTAGCACATGTACTAAGTCTATTAGAGAAAACTACAGTGGTGATCCACTAGCGCTTGATTCTTTCATAGACAAAATTGCATTACTCGAACAATTCGCTACTGCAGATTTAACCGATACTTTTATAGCGTTCTTAAAATCAAAATTAGAGGGTAAAGCTCGTGAAGCAATACCAACACAAGTAACTTCAGTCAACGAAATTAAAACAGCTATACGTAATAGGATAAAGCCAGACAACTCGAAAGTTGTAGCAGGGAGAATTGCAGCGTTGCATATTAACGGTAACAATTATACAGATTTTGCCAAAAAAGTTGAAGATTTAGCTGACTCACTTAAGCGGTCTCTTATTATTGAAGGGATCACTCAAAAAGCTCATAAAATGGCAGTCGAACAAACTGTTAACGTGTGTCGTCTAAATGCAAAATCAAATTTAGTAAAAACCATTCTAGCCTCAACAGCATTTACTGATCCGAAAGACGTGGTAGCAAAATTAATTGTAGAACAAAACAATGAAGTAACTGAGCGTCAGGTTTTAGCTTTTCGATCACGTGGTAACAGTACATTTAGAAATTCACGTGGTAGTTATCGAGGTTTTTACCCAAACCGTAGCTATACTGGTTATAGAAACAATAATTCATTTTCATACAATAGTAACTATAACGGTAACAATAATCAAAGATATAGAAATTATAACGGAAATAGATACCAGAATAACAACAGTAATCATACGCGTCCAATTACAAATTGCCGTGCTGATCCCGCCGCTGCTCCCGTCCTGCCGCTGCAGCCACGACCGTTGGCCGTCCGCTATCCTACCGCCATTCAGCCGCAGCTGTTACACCTATATTTGGGTGTCCGCTATCCTACCGCCGTGCTGATCCCGCAGCTGCTACGCCAACCTCTGGAAGCCCGCTATCCTACCGCCATTCAGCCGCCGTGCTGATCCCGCCACTGCTTCCAGACCGCCGTATAAAAACGTCCGCTACTACACCGCCGTTCAGCCGCCGTGCTGGTCCCGCCGCTGCTGCCATACCGCCATACCAATCCGTCCGTTACCCTACCACCGTTCAACCGTTTTGCCGATCCCCCTCTGCTACAACGACCGTTAGCCGCCGCTCTCCTTCCTCCCCCCACCATCATGCAACGGAAAGCTGCTGCCCTCCTAACACCTCCAGCCGTGTGTTCGTAACACATAAATATTGTGGTTTTATTCAGTAGGGGTTTGTGGGACCTTTACTCGACTCTGATTTGACTAGCGTTTCCACAGCCTTACAAAAAACACACCTCGAAAATGGCGCCCGAGCAGGAACACTCCTCCGAAGATGACCATGGAAAACCAAATACAACAACCACCGTACCCGACCTGCGCCACGCCATGAGTACGTACGTGCAAGCAAAACGCACGAGGAAATCAAGCGAAGACCTACTGAATGAGTTGGAGAAGAAAGTAAAAGAGGACGAAGGGAAACCAGTTAAACTACCAACACCGACAGTAAACGTCATGGATATTACCCCAACAACACCTACCAAGTCAATACCCGCCATCCAGGTATAAAGTCACCACTCGCAAAACGCAAGAGAGAGAACGTGCACCACCGAAGCGAGAAGAAATGAGCGTCGGCGAGCTAATGAATACCGTCCGCCATTGGGATCTCCATTTTTCTTGAGAGGAGCCTCTGCACAAATTTCTGGAGGGGATAAAGGAGCTCGCCGAATGTTACCGCATCCCCATCGACCGGCTCTTCCTAACGCTGCCGGAACTGCTACGTGGCAAAGCACTCCAAGGGTACCGCATCCGTAAGCAACAAACCAACCACTGGAGCGATTTCCGAAAGGAGTTGAAAATTTTTTTCCTGCCTAAGTGTCATCGTCGAAAAAGCCAAGAAATACGTCCTCGCGTTGGAAACGCTGATCCGCCAACACCCGACAATGCGCAAGGAAAACCACCTCGAGCGAATCTACAATGGCCTACGCATTGAACACCGCCTCTTTGTTAAGCGCAGCGAGTTTAGGACGATGGCGGAGCTCCTGGAAATAACGAAAGAGTATGAGCAGCTAAAAAGCGAAACAGGGCAAAGTGGTGGCCCACAGCCTGTATCATCTTCAAACGGAGTACGATAGCAAGGAGTGCTTATGAGGTCACAAGGAACGCGGACACTTCCGCATCCAATGCAGGAGCCTCTGGAGAATATTCTGCTCCAGGTGTGGACAAGGAAACATCCTCTCCAGGGACTGCCTATGCCCCTCGACCAACCAAACCACAGATAATAACGCCGCCAGGACGCTGTCAAACTATATGAGAGGAAGCCGTCAAGCATTATTTGTTCGGCCACGGAAGCCAATGGAACCACCAGCCCACTGCCGAGATGCATGTAGATGGCCGTTTCTACATACTAATAAGCGTGTGCGACCTAGTGGATACTGGCGCCACCCTATCATAATTCGATCAGTCAGTACGAAATCACATTGAGAGGAACAACTTCAAACATAGTTTTAGCAAGCCGAGCATACAACGGGCAGACCAGACGTGTGTCTATAGCTTGAACTCCTACCCAGCGAGTATTGTGTACCAAGGACGAACAACTAACACAATGGTGTCCGTAATCCCGAACCTGGAATGGAATGGACTTTCTAGGGGAATGGGGAAACACCCTCACGCTAGATGGCCAGCCGTTAGAAGCCACCTTGCCAGGAGATCAGCCGAGCTATATACACCATGTGCAATGACAAGCCGGGAACACGGGAGCGGTTGCCGAAATTCGGAGCAGCAAACTTTTTCAGCGCACCACCAGAAGCGATTCGGCAAACCCGTTGGCCCAATTACCGCAGCTGAACACTCAACCATTCTCAATCATGCGCTTTCCCACCGCCCGTTACAGAACAACGAACTAGATATATTTTACACAATAAAAAGCGGTATATCCGCGGCCATGCGATTTAGCAACCGCCGACTTCGTGCGACCACTATCGCGTTCCAAACAAAGAAGCACTTACCTTCTCGCCATGATCTACAAATTTTACAAGTGGGTGGTGTTAATCCCGGTGCACCAAGCAACAACGGCAAGCGTGCTCAAACTCTACAAGAGAGGAGTCACATACCAATTCGGTTGTCCGAAAACCTTCCTCACCGACAATGCGAAGCAGTTCGGCGAAAAAGGGTTAGCACCGTTCCTGAGCGACCAGCGCACATGGGATCAGGAGATTCCACAACGACCAACAGCTGATGGCAGGCAGTTACAGCAACAAGGCAATCACCATATGGTAAATAGCAATATGCAGAAATGCCAAAGTAGTGGTGTATTTCTCAAGTGCTTTGTGGCGCAAGCCGTATAAAAGGAGTGAATTTGCAATCAGCAATTCAGTCCTTGTAGGTGAGCCAGCGGGATGGTTGTCTTTTTGAAGACATAATTACCACTCCGGCTAGCTAGCTGAGCGGAAGGGCCGCTGTCATGGAGCGGGTCACCTTTTACCTGGGCTGGACGACGAGAGTTGTGTCTACTTTTCCCTCCGTCGCCCACCTAGGTGTTGAGCAGCTCGACGCCCTAAGGACCAAATAACCCCTCCCCTTCAACTCGGGCTGACCGGAAGCGGCGCTGTCATGGCGCGGGTCAACCTTCACCTGCCCTGGACGACGAGTGTGGTGTTGCCGGACTACATTTCCTTCCGTCGCCCACCTAGGTTTTGAGTGGCACCACTCCCTAATGACCAAATAACCCCACCACCTCAGCTCTGGTTTAGTAAGCTTTCCGGAGCGGATGCCCTAGGGCATATGGGAACACTCCCACTAGCTAGCTGGGGAGAAGAGGGTGCGGCCGTGGCGCGAGTCTCCCCTTGCTGCGCCTGGACGACGAGAGTGGTGTCTTCGGGCTACTTTTCCCTCCGTCGCCCTGGTCTGGTAAGGAATGGCCCGCCGCCCGAACGACCGCACGATTCCCCTCTCCACAGCTTTGGTTTCGGCCGTGAACCGATGCGAGCGCACAAGGGGCTACCGCTGTGCCGTTAAGGTGCAATTCCCCTCCGCCCACGGATCGACCCACGGTGACTTGGCGGGTGCATTCCCGCCCCCTTGCGCACCTTCTATCCAGCGGTGGAGCCAGCATTAACCGAGGCCTCGCAGTCTCTTCCGTAGGTCGCCGACGACTACCGATCTTGCCGCCAACCCCTACCGGAAAAACCAGCCGCTGTACAGGTAAAATCCGTTATCAGCCTACTTCCTCTCTCGCCTTTGCCCTGGTACGCGCTCCGTAGCCAACCGCTGCTGCCGTCGCGCCCATCTGATGCCGTCGCTGCTACGCCGTTGGCCGTCCGCTATCCTACCGCCATGCTAATCCAGCCGCTGCTCCCGTACTGCCGCTGCAGCCACGACCGTTGGCCGTCCGCTACCCTACCGCCATTCAGCCGCCTTGCTGATGCCGCCGCTGCTACGGCGACCGTTGGCCGTCTGCTATCCTACCGGCGTTCAGCCGCCGAGCTGATCCCGCTGCTGCTGCCAGACCGCTGTATCAATCCGTCCGTTAACCTACTACCGTTCAACTGTCCTGCCGATCCCCCTCCGCTACGACGACCGTTAGCCGCCGGTCTCCGTCCTACCTCACCATCTTGGAACAGAAAGGTGCTGCCCTCTTAACACCTCCAGCTGTGCATGCGTGTGTTCGTAACACATAAATATTGTGTTTTTATTCAGTAGGTGTTTGTGGGACCTTTACTCGACTCTGGATAGACTGAGCGTTACCCCAGCCTTATAAAGAACCCACCTCATAAATGGCGCCTGAGCAATTACACTCCTCCGAAGATGACCATGGAAAACCAAATACAACAACCACCAACACTGCCGGGGCGGGTTCGACGAAAACACCACCAGAAACCAAAAACACACGAGTTCCCAAAGGTACGATGCTGAATACCTACTCACTCAATTGGATCTACTTACTAAAAACGGAGAGGTTGATAGAGGAGTGCAAGAAGCATAGGATTCACGTGGAGGGCCAAACCGTATCTGATCTGCGCCGCGGCCTGATCACATACGTGCAAGCAAAACGCACGAGGAACTCAAGCGAAGATCTACTGAAGAAGTTGGAGAAGGAAGTAAAAGAGGACGAAGGGAAACCAGTTAAATTACCAACACCGACAGTAAACGTCACGGATATCACAACAACAACACCGACCAAGTCAATACACGCCATCCAGGTACAAAATCCCCACTCGCATGCGCACGAGAGATGACGTGCACCACCGAAACGAGACGAAATGAGCGTCAATGAGCTAATGAAAATCGTCCCCCAGTGGGATATGCTTTTTTCTCGAGAGGAGTCGCTTCACGAATTTCTGGAGAGAAAAGAAGAGCTGAAAACACTTGAAACACTTTTTCCTGCCTTAGCGTCATCTTCGGCATTTAGAAGAGGCCGTCCGACAACGCAGGCAACAAGGCCGACAAAAAGCCAAGGACTACGTCCTCGCATTGGAAACGCTGATCCGCCAGCACCCAATAATGTGCAAGGAAAACCACCTCGGGCGAATCTACGATGGCCTACGTGTTGAATACCGCCTCTTCGTTAAGCGCAGCGAGTTTAGGACGATCGATGAGTTACTGGAAATAACGTAAGAGCATGAGCTGCTAAAAAGGGGAGTCAAGGGGTTGTGTGGCGCAATATATAGCTTCTCCAACCCAATTGTCAACCTCACCTTCGAGCGACGAATCCCGTTTCACTAACAGACGAGGCTCTGGCGACCCCAAGCTCCTCATGGAACTTGGGGGTGGGGAGGGAGGGATGGCCTGAAGGTTTAATGTGGCCATATAAATCGTTCCCGAGATGGTCGGGCCAGCACCTTAATGGTGCTGTGTTACCGGAGCGTATCGGATCTGTATCCGACAAAGGACCATCACATCGATAACACTCCCCAAAGCCTTCGGGGGAGTAACCTAATCGCTACAACAACAACAACAACAGCTGCTAAAAAGCGAGGAAGTGAAACAGCGAAAAGTGGTGGACCACAGCCTCTATCATTTTCAAACGGAGTACGATAGCAAAGAGTGCTGCTGGCGCCACAAGGAACGCGGACACCGCCGCTTCCAATGCAGGAGCCTCTGGAGAATGTTCCGCTCCAGGTATGGAAAAGACAACATCCTCTCCAGGGGCTGCCCATGCCCAACGACCAACCAATCCACCGATAATAACACCGCCAGAGCGCCGTCAAACTATATGAGAGGAAGCTGTCAAGCATTATTTATTCGGCCACAGAAGCCAGTGGAACCACGAACCTGCAAGCCACTGCCGAGATGCAAGTAGATGGCCGTTTCTACATACCAATATCCAGCGAGGGCATGTGCGTGTGCGCGCTAGTGGACACTGGCACCACCCTATCATACGACGATTAGTCAGTACGGAATCACCTGGAGAGGAACAACCTCAAACCACGTCTTAACAAGCGGAGCATACAACTGGCAGACCAGACGTGTGTATATAGCTCGAACTCCTGCCCAGCGAGGATTGTGTACCAAGGACGAAAGACTAAGACAATGATGTCCGTCAATCCGAACCTGGCAGGACGGATGATCTTAGGAATGAACTTTCTACAGGAAAAGGGAATCACCGTCATGATAGATGGCCAGCCGTTAGAAGCCACCTTGACCAGGAGATCAGCAGAGCTAGACACACTATGTGCAATGAGCAGACGGGAACACGGGAGCGGTTGCCGAATTTCGGAGCAGGAAATTTTTTCAGCACACCACCAGAAGGGATTGGGCAAAACCGTTGGCCCAATTACCGCAGCTGAACACTCCACCATCCTCAATCATGCGCCCTCCCACTGCCTGTTACAGAACCCCCTGTGGGTTAGGGGTAGTAGAATATGCCCACGGCAGGCATGCCAGTCGTAAAAGGCGACTATAATCCAAAGAGGGGTTTATTGTTGGTTTTCTAATTAAATTGCTTTATGTTGATCTTCGGTTCTTCATACTCCAAGTCAGCAGTGCACCTCTGTAACAAATTGCCGTCATCGTATTAGTGACGAAAAGGAGGGATAGACCTCTCTGACAATTGCAAAATATTGTCCTGTTGGTTAAATGGGTTTGTGTTGATCATTGGATCTTCACACTCCAAACCTATCAGCGCACCCTAAAACCGTAACAAATGTACGTCATCTTATTAGTGACGATAAGGCTAACACATCCTTGAGTGGCGTTACTCGAAAGGGAGCAGTTATGGACACTCTGTACCATCTGCGGGACCCTAGGCATGGTCCTTACAAAAAGTGCTACCATGGGAGCAGGAAAAGCCAGCTGTGATCTGAATATATGCGTTATATTCAGGTCTCACCTTCCTGTCTTGGGATGGCCCCTTGTGGGAGCATCGCGGGGGTTGTGGTTTCATATCGTAATTCTGGGAGGGTGACCTTGAATGCAAAGGATTGCCTCTGTGGAAATTGAAAATAAATCATGCTGAATGAAGTTATGCAGTCGCTTCTTCGTTGGAGTTGACAATAATGTATTCTGTTGGGAATAATGCGGTCGCTTCAGTCACTGAATCAGAAAATAAGGTATTCTCTACGGAGTAATGCGGTCTTCTTCGGTGGGCAAAAAGTTTACTCTTGGTACTTCTGGCATGGAGTAAACTCCCCAAATACGTGCTTATCTGTGCACAAGTAATTCAAAGGCACTTCTGCGGAAGGTCAAAGATATGGTTGGTTACATACCAGAATTGTACAAAGTTGATTAAAAAGACCGCATATAAAAGGAAGAAAAATGGCGGATATTCTTATGAATAAAGAGGAAGATTATACAATGCGAGTTTATTAGAGTTGTATAAATGTAGCAAATAATGATGAGAATAAAGGTCGAATGTTGCATATATAACTGAACTATGAACCTTTAGCTGGTCGTTCAGTTGCAACATGGTCCCTCGTTGTGGAAAATTATGGATAATTTTATGGGTTGGTCAGTGCCCACGCTTCTTTTTTGAAATTTTTTGGAAACTTCGTTGGACCAAGTATATGGTCAGGTTTACGCTCTAGTACCTGTAAATGATGAGATGTATCTTGAGTGCATTTTGGACTTATAGATTACATTGGTAGTTATTCACGGCGAACGGGCGTACAACTAGGCGAACGTAGTACCTGTGACTAATGAGATGTATCTTTATGTGCAAGTGGTTTAGTAACATGATTAATGAAAATGTATCTTGTGAGTTTTTGTGTCTTAAGTACTTGTCAGCATCACTGTCTGATATTCGCAGTATTCGATAGTTTTATTCACAAGGAATTATATGACGCTTTCACTTTATGGAACATTGATTTATCCTGTGAGTGCTTGTGTCGTAAGTACTTTCGAGCATCACTGTCTGTTGCCAAGACTACAGATAGTTTTATTCACAAGGAATTATATATCGCTTTCACATTAAGGAACATTTAAGTAGTTATTCAAGAAAGACATTTGCACTGATAGATTACATCGATAGTTAGTTCACAGTGAAGGTGCGTTTTGGATCATAAGTCCTTACATAGGTTGTATCACATCCCTACTTTCTGTTCAGGATTCCTGGTGCTCGGGATGGGTTGCTCACGTGCCCCTAATACTTGTATTAAAATTGTGGGATTGTATCATGTATCTGATTCTTTTGCGAAAGTCAGAACATGTTACAGCGAATTACTTCTTTACAGAGAAAGACGTATTATAATCCGGGGTGGAGTTGACCAAAAACCGGATGCCATTAACCATAAAACGGCCGGAGCTAATTGATTCGCCCGATTACAAGCAAATTGGTACCATACGATTCGACTAAGAAGTGTCTAGGGAAGACTGAGGAAGAATGGAGCCGATAGTTCGGCCATTTATTATGCAGTAGATCCGTGCTTGACATCGTGGAGTGGAGTTTTATTAACAGGTATCCACGTTAAAGCATTTATCGACTGCCCGTTACAGAAAAACGAACCAGATATATATTACACAATAAAAAGCAGCATATCCGCGGCTATGGGAAATAGCGACCGCCGACTTCGTGTAACCACTACCGCGTCCCAAACATAGAAGGACATACCTCCTCACCATGATTTAAAAATTCTACAAGTGGGTGGCGTTAATCCCGGTGCACCAAGCAACAACGGCAAGCGTGCTCAAACTCTACAAGAAAGGAGTCACATACCGATTCGTTTGTCCGAAAACCTTCCTCACCGACAATGGGAAACAGCTCGGCGAAAAAGGGTTAGCACCTTCCTGAGCGACTACCGCACATGGGATTAGGAGATTCCACAAATGGCATTTGCTATAAATATGGTCAGAAAAGAGTGTACAAAAGCATCTTCAGCAGACATAAATAAAAAATAAATAAAAAAACTTCGGCGAAATAAAGCGACATCAGAGCGGGTGCACACGGAGGGAGCAGTACCAGTGGCCAGCCAACTGAATGAAAATTGAAAGGGTACCAATTTTTTCCGGGCCATATTTTATTTATTTATTTATTTATTTTTTCGAAAAGTCAAAAACAACAATGGTTCTTACTGACTAAAACGAATAACTAAGCCTAGCTACAAAACAGAGTTAAGTAAATTAAGAAAAATTGACTTTGGATAAGAAAAATCAAGCATAATAGAATTCGAGATCTCATTAAGTTCACGTAGAGAGCGCGACAATGGAGCATTTATCGCATAGTTAGTAGACTTATGTTTAATGTAAAAGGGGTTATGAGAACGAAGAGACCTCGTTGGAATAAGAAAATGAATCGCGTGCAGTAAAGAGGAGCAATCAATATCTCCATTAACAACTCCGAAAATGAAAGACAAGGAAAGGGTTGACCTTCTGAGCTCTAATGGTTTCAAGTTAATTAGCAGCAAGCGGGAATGATAAGAAGGGACTGGGTCTGAGAAATGTAAGGATCTTAGGCAAAATTTTAGGAATATCTTTTGTAATCGCAAAATCCTGTCGATTGCAAACTTGTGATAAGGTCTCCAAATAAATGCAGCATATTCCAGTTTGGAGCGAACAAACGATGAGTATAGCAAATTCAGGGTATAGGGATCTGAGAAGTTGGTGCTATTACGCCTCACGAAACCTAAGGAAGCATACGCGCTTGAAATTACATAGTTAATATGGTTATTGAAAGAGAACGAGGAGTCAAAGATGACCCCTAAATCTTTAATCTCATCAAGAAAGTGAAGGGGAGTACCCAAGATCGTATATATCGTTGGTAAAACATGGCGAATTTTGGAAAATGTGACATGAAAGCACTTTTTGAGATTGAGAGATAGACACGAATTACGGCACCAAATTGCTAATCTATCTAAGTCTTCTTGCAGACGCTGAGGGTCATCACTATTTTTAATACTGGAGAAAACTTTTAAGTCATCAGCGTAAAGTAAGAACTCCGATGACACAAAACAATTTCCTATATCATTGATGAATAAAATGAAAAGAAGAGGACCTAAGGTGCTCCCTTGGGGTACCCCAGAGGTGGCAGTAAAAGAGTTGGAAGATGCACCCTCAATAGGGACCATGCAGCGTCTGTTACTTAGGTAGGAATACAACTACTTGAGAAATACAGAGTGAAAACCGAGGGAAGCGAGTTTACGTAGTAGCATATTTTGAGATACCTTGTCAAAAGCTTTAGAGAAGTCGGTATAAATGCAATCGACTTGATGGCTTCAAGAGAACGCATCAATGCAATATTCACTAAACAAGGCTAAGTTTGTGACGGTAGACCTTCTTCCAACAAAGCCATGCTGGTTTGGTAGTAAAAAATTTTTAGCGGCAAAATACATTTTATCCTTAACAATTCCCTCGAAAAGTTTAGAAATGATAGATAGTTTAGATATTGGCCTATAGTTAGAATCATCATTCTTTTTACCATTTTTGAAAATTGGGGAAATGTATGCAAGTTCCCAGGCATCTGTAAAGACACCAGAACTTAGAGATTGGTTAAACATGGCCAATAGTGGGGCTACAATAGCAGGACAGTTTTTGAGGAGAGCGGTACTAAGACCATCGCGATCAGTCTGAGTAGAGTTTATCAGACTATTGATACCGTTAATAACGTCGATTGTGGTAAGCCTAAGGTCGCTGAAATTCAAGGCTGATTCATGGTCAGAATGACAAACATAGTTTGGTAAAACAACCTCATCAACTGTGAAGTTGGATTGAAAAAAATTGGCAAATAAGTTTACAATGTCTATGGGGGAGGTAGCAAGCTTATCGCCCAGGCAAACAGCAGCAGGCACCCCACCACTATTTTTTTTTAGATTTGATAAAATGCCAGAAATTTTTGGGATTAGACTTAATGTTTGATTCAACCCCAAGTTATATATTTATTATACAGAAATTTGTTAGGGCAGTTAAACTTCTTAGATAGTTGGGTATAAAGTCCAAAATGGTTTTGATCCTTGGATTTCAGGAATTTTTTGTGCCACTAATTTCGCTGATTCTTTAGCCTTTTCAGACCATGAGTATACCAGGGAAGTTTATAAGTCCTCTTTTTAATAATTGGAATATTCTTCGAGCAAATACCCAAGGTATGTGACGTAAAAATAGTGTAACAACCATTAATATCCCGCCCAGAAAACAGAGCGTCCCAACAAGTGTTTAGGAAACAGGCATTAAGTTTTTGGAAGTCGCAGGACTGAAACTTAAAGGATATTTTGTTGTCTAATTTAAACGCACCAAACTCGTAAAATTCGACCTTCAGACACAACGGAACATGATGTCGATCAGCAGATGAAACAGGAAAAGAACATTCGGATATTGTTGTATTGATATTTGTACTAACGAAGGCGAGATCAAGAATTCTATTAAGCTTGTTAGTAAAACTATTAATTTGAATAAGATCAAGACTTAAGATATTGCCGATACAATAAGATTCAGTCGCCGAAGTAATATTAGTTGGTATTAAAACAAGTCTAGAGTAGCTTCCACACCATGCTACATTGGGAAGATTGAAGTCGCCAAGAACGCATAGGTGATTTCCCGCTAACTTACTTTGCACAATATTTACAATGTTATCAGTATGTGCTTTATAAATATCAGACGTACGGCCAGGGGGTATATACGATCCAATAATATATAACGATCCGTAGGTTAACGAACCGTTGATGCATATACACATTTGATCCAGGATAGTATCAGGATTATTTAAAAATAAATAAAAATGTATCTGATTAGTTTTAGCCACTACGATCTAGAAGCCTTGCTGAGGACGTTGTTGTAAGTCATATGTAACTTTTTTCACTATATCAACTGTTTCTCTATCGGAACCTTAACTAATTAACGAATTATCAATTGTTTCTCTATCGTAATCTTAACTAATTATCTGAATTATTATGAGTTTATTCTATAGTATTATTAAAAACTATACACCCCACACTGAAAAAGAATTTTAATATGTGAACTGGTATTTAATACTATTTTAAAAATTTAATATAAAAAATGCCATGTACCTTTCTTATGCTATAGAGTAATAGAATGTGCTCTTTCAATATTGTAATTTATTTAAAATATGCATTAAGAAATGTTTAATAAATAAATAAAATAAAATAAATAAAAAATTTCAAAGGATCTCAAGCTACGATGCACAGCAATTAGTATATCGCCTCCAAAAGAACGGCCTGATTTATCAGCATCCCGGTCCTTGCGAAAAAACGTTGAATAATTTAGGGTCAAAAAATTCATAATCATAAAAGTATGGATTAAGCCAGGTTTCGATTAAAACAAAAACATCAAAATCCAAGCTCGAACTGTAGGTATGGACTGCTGCTGCCTTAGAGCGCATACCACCCATATTTTGAAAATAAATCATTAAGTTCTCATGAACGTGATCGTCAGTTAATTGCTAAACCTCCTCGGTTACCGGAACTGATCTTCGAAGATTGCGAAAGGCTTTGACTCTAACGTCAGCCGGCCAAAGCACTGGATTTAGAACGTTGTTCAAAAGGGAGGGCGGGACTCCAAGTTTAAAGTTAATTTTCCTGAGCTTGTCAATTTCGGCATCCTTTTTGATCAAACGGAAACAGGCAATTTGACTGGCGTCAATTTTAGCGTTATTAGCTACATAAGCAGTTAAGGAATAAGCAGAGACTGACGGCTTAAAGGATGAGAGATGGATCCATTTCTTCGCAGGTACTACCGCAAGTTCAGTATTGGAGTTCTCACCAATTATCACGCCAATGGTACCCATGCGATTTTTCGGCCTGCCATTAAGGGCGGATTTTGGATTTAGAGATGCATCAGAAACATTATCAACCGCGGCAGACAAAGAATTGGACGATTGGCGAATATTAGTTGAAAGCGTAGTTTTCACCATTGCAGATGGGTTATTCCCAGTATTAACCGGAAAATTTTTCCGGTTATTGTGCTTGTTTTTACGTACATTAGTCCACTGTGGGGAACAGCTATTATTGACGCTAGCTGCGTCGCTATGAGGGCTAGATGCAGCTAATTCAGTAGAGTTCACAGGTAAAGCGACAGTTGAGACAGTCGCAGCAGAGATATTAACAGAGTCCGTGGCAGCGGCAACGACAGCATATGAAAGAGGGCTAATAGGCGAGGTGAGCAACGATGGCGAGAAATAGTTGATGTTGTATCAGTAGCATTGACATCTAAAGAGGCGAGAGCGTGTTTATCACTCTTAGATGATGATATGTGCGTAGGTACGGCTGATATAGACAAATCACTGGCAGTGGCATCAGTCGTGCCAAGAGAATTTGTAGCACTAATAGATGTGTTGGCATGTGGGAGTACATTGGTACAAGAACAATTTTTGCATTTGCGAATTACCTCTATTTCTTTGCATAGCGAGGAGACAGCTAAACGTAAGTCATCAATGCAAAGCTTACTATGCATGGAGCGAACTTCAGCAATAATCGATTCTGATTGGACAGTAAGTGAGTTAATGTCGGCGCGAAGAGAATTAATGACGGCAACAAGTTTGTTGTTTTCGTCTTTAAGAGCGGCAATTTCATCAATAGCATCTCTATTAATGGCGGCATGGCCTATTGATGGTTGAGCAGAAATGTTGTTGGTGTTAGTAGGAACAACCGCAACGGCAGCACTATTAAAGTTAGAATCATCCAAATGGGGGGTGAGTGGTGGTGAGCGGAGAGAATTTCGACGAGCATTAACACAGCCACTACAAATGAAATCTTGACGGCTCTTGAGTAGATAATCAAGATCATCTGGGCGGATTTTAACACATTCTAGGTGGTAGAGTTCATTGCACTTGGCACACTGCACTTTCGAATGCGTTCTCTCAACCTTATACGCACACAAACAGGGCATTGTTGGTTGGGAGTATTTAATTAATTTTCCAATTACCAGTTATTAAATTTATATAATCCCTATCCCATTAATAATTATCATATACCTCTATATAAGATTTTAAGAGTCACTATCTCATTAGAACACATGTAGACAAAAAACCGAAACAAAAACTATTTGCAAAATCACAGGTGTACAATTGCAAACAAAAACACGTCCGCGCTGAACGACAGTTCAGCTTTCATTTTACCGAATACCTGCTGGTCGTGATGAAGTCACAACCCGAGGAAGAGGGGAACAACGAAGAAAAAGATTGATCACAAGTTATATATTAAATTAAATTAACTAAATACTCTGTTAGCTTTAAGAACAATGAAATTGTAATAATTTTTGCGTTGTACATTAATGAATTAAACTTGAATTGAATTGAAAATTTGCTTTTTCCGCATCACCCTGGAGGTAGGCCGTTGGCGCGCTACCAAAGTTAGTTTTGGGTGCTTGGTTCCCCAGTAGGCCTATATCACCCATATAAACTACATTTACATATATCGCGCATTTACTTGAATAGTGTCGTAATTCAAAAAACACGAACTTTTGGTTAAAAACGAAGAAATGTGCTAAAGGAATTTAGCCTATTTCACACCATCCGTTAGGTATGCAATTGGCGCTTTACCGAGTTTAATTTTATATAAATACATATGTAATATGTAAGTATGCAAATATCGTCTGTGAACGATATAATACCAAGATATAACAAAGCAAAATAAACAAATTATTCACGAAAACATATTTCTTAAAATACAATTTATTTCATAACTTTAAGCCACATAAACAAATTAGGGTTATAGGATCTAAGCATCCGATATAACGGGCATATAATCCAACAAAGTGAGCCTAATAATAAATATAGTAGGGTATATTGGGTTTTGTTTTTTTGGCACAAAAATTTCAGGCAAGTGGCAGCTGCGAGCATTTATAGTTTTGAAAGCCGAAAAAGCCGCTATGATGCCGGTTGCCGTTTTGACCTAAAACCAATTTCTGGGACGTTTTTTTTTTCGTTTAATATACAATGTGAAATTTTCCGGTTCAGTCAAGTTTCATTTAAATAACAATAAACTAAGTTGAAATAAAAGAATATATAATAAAATCAAATAAATTAGCATAAAAGACAATATAAAAAATTTAATGTTATATTTTTGGAGCAAATTCATTTATTTTTTTGTTCAGTATAAGACGTACTTTATCTAAAGTGAGGATTAAATCTGCAAATGCAAAAACATTTTCGGGCAAATTTGCCATTAATTGTTATAAACAAATTTAGTTAGTTTCAACAAAGGTTTACTAATTGTTTATGAGTTCATGTTTTTTTTGGAAGCAACTAAAATAAAAAACAAAGAATCTGTTAAATACAGACCTATGTATTTAGTGTAAATGAAATTTTCCACAAAAAATTGGCCGGCCATAAATTAATTCTATTTAAGCTTTTTTTGTAGGCTACAAATTATTTCGGAACAATTTTTTTAGGATTTTAGAACAGCCCCTATAGGTAAGTGCCAACGATGGAAATGAAATCATGTTTATATATAGGTGACACATTTGAGCAACACGGCTACGCAGCTTTCCGAATTTCGAATTGAGCGGGGTTACATAACAAGTTTGCGTCTTTGAATTTTAAAATAAGAACACTTACATAATTGGTCCTACAGATGGTGCGCTTTTGTGCACGAAATCAAATTACTATATTTGGAGAGATTGTTCGAATTTGCAAAGAACTTTTTCTATTAATTATAAACAAATAGAGTAATATTTATTAACAAAAATAGGCCTATGCACTGCGGGTGATCCATACGAATTGATTCATATCACTTTTATATGATTTTACGTATGCTAAGTATGCGAAACAGCCTGGAAATTGATTGTGTGGAAATTTTGTTAATATACTAATATATAGATAGTAATATACGGCCTATGCAATATTCCGACCTAAAATCGAAAACGTTTTTGGGTCGTTTTTTCGTTTAATATACAACGTGAAATTTTCCGGTGCAATCAAGTTGCATTTAAATAAAAATAAACTAAGTTGAAATAAAAGATAATATAATAAAATAAAATAAGAAATATCAAAATAAGTTAGCATAAAAGACAATATAAAAATTTTAATGTTATGTCATTGTAGCATATTTATTTATTTTTTGTTCAGTATAAGACGTGCTATATCTAAAATGAGCATAAAATCTGGAAATGCAAAATTTAGTGAGTTTGAACAAAAGTTAATTCATTATTTGTGATTTCATTTTTTTTGAAAGCACCTAAAATAAAAAACAAAGAATTTGTTAAATAAAGACCTATGCATTTACGTGTAAGTAAAATTGGTCCAAAACAATGGGCCGGTTAAATCAATACTTCTCTTTAAAGTTTTTTTGTGCAATAACAATTATTTTGGAACAATGTTTTAAGTATTTTGATACAGACCAATATAGGTAAGTGGCAACAATGGGCAAACAATATTTTATTCGAACTAAAAATGAGTGCGGCAATAGTTCTCTCACCGTTTGGCGCGTACGAATATGTATGTAGGTGAAACATTTGAGCAACACGACAATGCAGCTTTTAGAATTTCGAATTCAGCGTGGTTAGGTAAATAATATATAGGTTTGTGTCTTAGAGTACTAACATAATGGGTCTTGTAGATGGCAATTTCGATATTTGCAGAGATTTTTCGAATTTACAAAAAACTTTTTCTATTAATTATTAACAAATAGAGTAACATTTGTTTACAAAAATAGGCTTATGCACAGCGGCAGATCCATATGAATCGATTCATATAATTTTATATGATTTTATGTATGCTAACTATGCGAAACAACCTGTCATTTGATTGTATGGAAATTTTGTTAGCGTATTAATATATAGATTGAAGAGTAATATACGGCCTATGCAATATTTCCACCTAAAATCGAAAATGTTGTTGTGTCGTTTTTTTCGTTTAATATAAAACGTGAAATTTTCCGATGCAATCAAGTTGTATTTAAACAATAATAAACTAAGTTGAAATAAAAGATAATATAATAAAATAAAATAAGAAATATCAAAATAAATTAGCATAAAAGACGATATAAAAATTTTAATGTTAAATCTGTGCAGCAAATTTATTTATTTTTGTTCAGTATAAGACGTGTTATATCTAAAATGAGCATAAAATCTGGAAATGCAAAATTTAGTGAGTTTGAACAAAATTTAACTCATTATTTGTGATCTCTTGCTTTTTTGAAAGCAACTAAAATAAAAAACAAAGAATCTATTAAATAAAGACCTATGCAGTTACGTGTAAGAAAAATTTATACAAAAAAATGGGCCGGTTAAATTATTACTTCTCGTTAGAGTTTTTTGTGCACTATCAATTATTTTGGAATAATGTTTTAAGGATTTTGGTACATACCAATATAGGTAAGTGGCTACAATGGGCAAACAATATTTTATTCGAACTGAAAATGAGTGAGGCAGTAGTTCTCTCACCGTTTGGCGCGTACGAATATTACATACATATTCAACACGACAATGCAGCTTTGAGCAACACAATAATGCAGCTTTTGGAATTTCGAATTCAGCGGGGTTAGGTAAATAATATGTAGGTTTGTGTCTTAGAGCACTAACATAATTGGTATTTTCGAAATTTGCAGAGATTTTTCGAATTTACAAAAAACTTTTTCTATTAATTATAAACAAATAGAGTAACATTTGTTTACAAAAATAGGCCTATGTACAGCGGCTGATCCATATGAATAGATTCTTATACCTTTTATATGATTTTACGTAAGCTAACTATGCGAAACAGCCTGTCAATTCATTGTATGGAAGTTTTGTTAGCGAGTGAGGCAGTAGTTCTTTCACCGTTTGGCGCGTACGAATATGTATGTAGGTGAAACATTTGAGCAACACGACAATGCAGCTTTTGGAATTTCGAATTCAGCGGGGTTAGGTAAATAATATATAGGTTTGCGTCTTAGGGCACTAACATAATGGGTCCTACAGATGGCAATTTCGATATTTGCAGAGATTTTTCGAATTTACAAAAAAACTTTTGTATTAGTTATAAACAAATAGAGTAAAATTTTTTTTTACAAAATTAGGCCTATGCACTGCGGCTGATCCATACGAATCGATTCATATAACTTTTATATGATTTTACATATGCTAACTATGCGAACCGCCTGTCAATTGATTGTATGGAAATTTTGTTAGCGTACTAATATATAGATGGTAGAGTAATATAAGGCCTATGCAATATGTCGACCTAAAATCGAAAAGGTTTTTGTTTGGTTTTTTTCGTTTAATATACAATTAATAAGACGTGCTATATCTAAAATGAGCATAAAATCTTGAAATGCAAAAAACATTTTTGGCCAAATTTGGAATTAATTGTTATAAATAAATAAATTTAGTGAGTTTGAACAAAAGTTAACTCGTTATTTGTGATTACATATTTTTTTGAAAGCAACTAAAATAAAAAACAAAGAATTTGTTAAATAAAGACCTATGCATTTACGTGTAAGCAAAAATTGTCAAAAACAATGGGCCGGTTAAATTATTACTTCTCTTTAAAGTTTTTTTGTGCAATAACAATTATTTTGGAACAATGTTTTAAGGATTTTGGTACAGACCAATATAGGTAAGTGGCAACAATGGGCAAACAATATTTTATTCGAACTAAAAATGAGTGCGGCAATAGTTCTCTCACCGTTTGGCGCGTACGAATATGTATGTAGGTAAAACATTTGAGCAACACGACAATGCAGCTTTTTCGAATTAAGCGGGGTTGGGTAAATAATATATAGGTTTGTGTCTTAGAGCACTATCCTAATGGGTCCTGTAGATGGCAATTTCGTTATTTGCAGAGTTTTTTCGAATTTACAAAAAACTTTTTCTATCAATTATAAACAAGTAGAGTAAAATTTGTTTACAAAAATAGGCCTATGCACTGCGGCTGATCCATACGAATCGATTCATATAACTTTTATATGATTTTACCTATGCTAACTATGCGAAACCGCCTGTCAATTGATTGTATGGAAATTTTGTTAACGTATTAATATATAGATACCAAAAACCGGAAATAGATGCCCTAAAATAGCAGGAAATATACAATTTACGTCTTTAGTTGATTTTTGAAACGATGAAAAGTAGACTTACTTATTGCAACTAATTTTGTCGGCGTTGTAATTTTCAAATAAAAAGAAAATCCAGTTTCCTTAAAAATATTACAAAAATTTTTCGGCTATAGCTAAGTTTTATTTATATCATAGCGATATTTGCGCTACAAATAAGCCTGAAATAAAGCATGACAAAAAAACGTATGATATTCCTTATTTACCTTGTTCTAAAGTTCAACTATTAGAAATGAAAAAACAATATTCCTTATTGCTTACAACCGCTTATGCCAGTTTTTGCTGGGCAGTTATTTAAGCAGAATATCGCTAGCTCAGGTTGCAAAAGCGTCTACTGCACTTTTTGAAATTTAACAGGAGAGACAAAAACTGCATTAAGAAATTTGCATTACATTTTGCAAATTTTGTTTAGGGGAATTTTATATGCTTGGTTGTTACACACATGTACAGTAAATAAAAAAAAATCCATCTTTGATTTAGAAGAATTTTCGTCATTTAGCACCCTTTCTGTTGTTAATTTTGATTTGTGCATGTCATTAGCACCTTTTCTATAAGAAAATATTACTAACAATTTTCTATTTGATTTAAATAATATGACTTAATTTGTGTTTTTAATGCCGAGAGCAATTAATATTTATTTAAAATAAAAAGATTTGCTTTGTATGCAGTCTTACTTCGTTGCTGTGACTTAAATTTAATTATACAAAATTTATTTCTTAGGTTTTTATCACATGATATCAAGTTTGCAGTCATTGCTGCTTATATAAAATAAAATATGAAATCTGTAGCACCTACTTCCTAAATATATATTACTCGTGAGGTAATTCGTCATAAAATTTGTGGTGATCTTTTGGCAAGGTCATTCTTAAATATTGCAAATCGTCATAATGTAATTTTTTTTCTCTCACTGTGAGGTTGTGGGAAATCAGACCAATCTAACGGCGAAATAGCTTTATTTGTTCTTTGAGGATGATGTTGCCATGAATGTGGAATCCCAATTTGTAAAAAATTTCCTTTTCCGCTGTATATCTTATGGCAAAAATATCAGTGACTTTGGCATCCCCTCTTTCCCGGCCAGGAGGAATGCTTTTCACGAATTGAAGGTCTCTAACTGTTTTGAAAAAAGTTTGATCCAAATATTCAACTTAATATGGTTCTGGGTTTTTTCGAGCATTTTTACAAATAGCAATATATTATTCAGGTACGTCTATAGTCCTATGCTTCAACAAACGTTCGATGAGCGAGTGAACGCTGTCAGCCTCCATTTGCGTGTGTCCAGTTTCTAAAATTCAGAGATTTCAGTTTCACTGAGGTAAGGAAGAATTTTTTGTTCAACAAAATACACCCAAATGCTTGCTAATTCTTCTGCACACAAGCCACCTTCAACCTCATTCCAAATAAAGCAATAGCCTTTATGGTTTATCAAATTATAGAAAACTAAGTTGGCGGCCACCGTGGTGTGATGGAAGCGTGCTCCGCCTACCACACCGAATGCCCTGGGTTCACACCCCGAGCAAAGCAACATTAAAATTTTAGAAATAAGGTTTTTCGAATTAGAAGAAAACTTTTCTAAGCGGGGTCGACCCTCGGCAGTGTTTGGCAAGCGCTCCGAGTGTATTTCTGCCATGAAAACCTCTCAGTGAAAACTCATCTGCCTTGCAGATGCCGTTCGGAGTCGGCATAAAACATGTAGGTTCCGTCCGGCCAATTTGTAGGAAAAATCAAGAGGAGCACGACGCAAATTGGAAGAGAAGCTCGGCCTGAGATCCCTTCGGAGGTTATCGCGCCTTACATTTATTTTTATTTTAAGTTGTGCACTTGCAATTATGTACGATAGTATAGGCTGCTTACTTCCGATTTAGGCGCCCTTAAAACTGCTTGCAGATCTACGCTTAGCACGATACGCTCTTCGGCTTGCTCCTTTTGCTTTTCATTTCTGGCTTCTTTTTTTCCTGGTGAACAGCGTATTCGTCATGCGAAATGTTATCCATAGAATGACGCGCACAAATCTCGCATTGATCTCTTTTGGGCGAAAATAATATATAATTTTTTATTTGAAATTCTTTATAAAATACCGAAATCGAGAGCGGCTTTATTCCATGTTTTGGACACCAATCTTTTACATAAAAATTTTAAATCATTCGTTTTGAATGCCTTTCGGGTAGAAGATATTTTTTTTGTGTTGCTGCACGACAATAGTGCGACTCCATGACTGGCGAAGAATTCAAAAAATAATTTAAACATTTTCGTTGATTTGCAAAAATTGTCATAGGTATTGTATTTGAATTTTTGTTACCGGTAACAGGCCGCTTTACCCAATTCAGCATTGCATGTCTACCAATATACAGCGTATTTAAAAAAAAAAGTTATGTACATCCGCATATTTTTATTATTTGTTTTTAGGTAATATTTTAAAGTTCGACATCTTTTTGGTTGTCCGTTCTCTTCACGGTTTAAAAGTCTAACCGGTGGTGTACTTTATATCAAGGTATTTACATAAATTCGTTTTTGTTTTATATCCATACTCCAAAATTGTTTAAATAATCTATCTCTCTCGTCGTTAGTGATTTGGGCATGGCTGTTTTGCCGGTTTTACTTATACATTTACACCGCTGTTTCATTGCTCTCGCATATTTCTTTTTGTTAAAATACCAAACGTTATTTTCTTTGGCAGTAGAAATAGGCTTTTTGACCATTATTTGCTTAGTGCGAAATTAAATTAAACTCCACTCTTACGGCTCGACGTTTCGCTAAGCACCTTAGCTCCTTCAGGAGCATATCTGAATTTATTTAGTAATTTTTATCACAAACAAGTAATTTTATCACAACAACAATGTACATAAAAGAAAGTTATTACAAGATTTTTAGGTTAAAATTAAGCAAAAATATTATTTTAGATTTATTTATTAAGTCTATGGTTGTACATAGGTTATTAATTATATTAAAAATAGTACATACAAGGTTTTTCTTTAAATTCATTGCGATTTACAAATATATCTAAATTTATTTCTCTACATAACAAATTAAATTCCGATAGCAGTCTGATAATTGGTTCATTTTGAGCATACTTGGTTTTGCAGAGGCCAATAGCAAATAAATCATGATGTCGTAAGTTTCTAGCTGGAACATTGAGTTTAATACAACGCAATAAAAACGGGCAATCAATAGTCCCATTGAGAACATCACGAATAAAAAACTAAGCCAGATATCAATCGCCTACTGGCAAGAGTATGCAGACTCAAGTCAGTCTGCTCCGCGGAACATAAGATGGAATAGCCATATTAAACCTAATACTGGATAATGCAAATTTTAGAAACTTTTTTTGTATACGTTCAAATCTATTGGAATGCACTTCACAAAACGGATTCCAGATTATAGAAGCATATTCCAATTTGGACCTTACAAATGTACTAAACAGCAATTTTTTAGTATAAGGATCCTTAAATTCTGAACTATTTCGTCTAATGAAAGCTAGAGAGGAATATGCTTTAGGTATAATATAATTCAAGTGATCAATACTCTGCAGTCAAACCAACTAGTTGTATACTAGAAGAATACTAGTTTGCCAGAAATGCCAACTAGTATGAGTTATGTAATTTTTCCATATTAGCAACTGGTATTTTTAACACGGTGATGTCCTACGAAATATCAATTGCCAGTCCCTGCATCAGCATCATACCAATTGACAAACTAGTCATTATATACACCAACATCGTACTAGATGTCATACTAGTCAGCATACCCATCAGGGTCATACAAATTAACATACTAGTCAGTCTTTCCGCCAGCATTATATTTTTGTACCAAAACACTCCCCCAAAACCCAAAAAATTGTTTTTCAAAAAACTGTTGTAAAAACGTTGGCGATACCAGTTAAAAAAAAAAAAAATTATTGACTCTTTCCCCCTTTTTTTCAGGCTCGAAAATAATTTTTTGGGTATCCTTTTTTTTCTGAGCCCAAATCCTATCGAAAAATCGATGGCGCGATATCGGTTAATAAATCGACCCCGTCTAATGTATATATATTCAAATATAACTTTAAAATTGATCACTTCAATACATTATACTTTGGAATAAATTTTGATAAAATTACGTACATATATATAAAAACTAAAAAGTAGCGGAACAACACATGCCGATTTTGTGATCGATCAGTAGAGACGGCGGACCATATCCTCCTGGAATGTGACGTAATCTCAAGACGCAGGCCAGAATATTCCCACATTAAATCCCTGAAGCCAAGAGAACTGCTAGGGTTCAAGGAAGTCGGTTTGAATAAGGTGCTGTGAAGGAGGTGAAGGCACAATAGACCTATAGTCGCAGTGCAATCCTCAATAAATTATCTATCTATCGGAGAAGGAACGAACCAGTCATGGTTGACTGTGTCAAAACAGGCGAAGCTGCACTAGCACCGTCCTATTATGAGTGTTAATGGAGTTCAGAACGGTGGTAGTGATATAAACTTTAAGGAAGTCATGCTGATGGCTGGATAACCAAAAAATTTCATTTAATTGAGGGAATCATAACGGCTTTAAACGTTTTCGTTACTGACTAAAGGATTAATAGCGGTAGATACTGGATGGGTTTCTGGTCTTTGGTAGTGGGTTTATCTTTGCCATTCTCTCTTATTCTGGAATAGCAAAGGCTTTTAACGACAAGTAGAAAAATCGTGCTAGGCATCTGATGCCGTCATGGCCATGGTGTTTTGGCATCGGCATAGGTTTTCCGTTTGGGACTATTGATATGGAAGGCTTGGCCTTTTCAATGGCGTCTTTAACCTCTGTTGAGGTGACGGTGAAGGTCGACTCGTCATGCTTGTATTTATGTGCCCGTTGATTTGGACGATATCTAGCATTGTCAATTGAAGTATGCATTACAAATTGGCTACAGAAAGCATTCACGCATTTCTTCGAGTCCGACAGACGAACCTCTAGTCAAGTAAATTATTCAAATACTAACTAGTATGAATAACATCACAAAGTTATGGTCAATAAACCATTATAAAACTGACTAGTATGATGAATGCCACAATTAACTAACTACTCATGCACCAACTAGTATGAATAACACCACAAAAACTATTCAAAAGCTGACTAGTATGAATAACCCCACAAAATTCTAGTCAATGAACTAGAATGTTTGCTGACTACTTCGGCTTTTGACTGCAGGGTGAACGTGAAATTCGAGTCAAAAACAACCCCAAGGTCTTTGATTTTGTAACTAGAACTGAGGACAGAGCCAGAAATAGAGTACGAAGATATGAGTGGCAATTTAATTTTGTTGAAGGTGACCGAGCAGCATTTTTCGATATTGATCATTAGCATATTTCGATCACACCATTCCTGGAATTTGTTAACCTCATTTTGCATAATTTGAATATCAGAAAAGCTTGTTATTTTTTTTTTTTTAATTTTTAAATCATCGGCATAAAGTAGATGTTCACACATGGAAAAATACTCTGAGCAATAGTTGACGAAAATAACAAAAAATTGAGGACCAAAGATACTACCTTGAGGAACCCCAGAGGTAGCTCTATATGAAAATGATTTTACGTCATCAACAACATAGTTAATTCTATCTATTAGATATGATTTTACCCATGACAAGAAAGTAGAATGAAAGCCAAAATTTTTAAGTTTTTAATTAATAAGTCGTGGGACACTCTATCAAAAACTTTTGACAAATCAGTATAGATTGTATCGACCTGAAAGCCCTCCACAAAGGCTGAAATACAAAAATTAGAGAAAACAGTTAGATTAGTGACCGCAGATCTGCCCGGTATAAAACCATGTTGGGTATACGAAATATAGGGATTAGAGCTAATGATTATTTCAAATAATTTAGCAATATTAGTAAGTTTAGAGATAGGACGATAGTTTGAAACCGGATTCTTACTCCCAATCTTAAAAAATGGAGTAACAGAAGTCACTTTCCATTCCTCTAAAGAATAACCTGACCTAAGAGACAAACTAAACAACAAAAGTAGCGGATACACTATATATGTCGTACATTGTTTGAGAAAAAAGCAGAGATATTATGAGCATCTAATTGCTTGGAGCATTTTAGGTCTTTTATAGCTGCGAAAATATCTTCTTCAGTTAAAACTAGGGAGCCAAAATCAAGCGAAGAAGCTAATTGCTCAGCACTAGAAGTATCACTCTGAACATAATTATTAACAAAATTAGACTTAAAAAAATTCAGCAAACAGATTTGCCCTTTCATTAGCGGTGCTTGCACTCATGCCATTGTAAGACACTATGGACGGAATAACTGACGAAGAACGTTTTGAATTTACAAAACTCCAAAAAGCCTTGGGATTAGATTTAATATTCATTTCAAACCCGAGTAAACAATTTTTATAAAGAAAATTTTTAGACAGTTAAACTCAGACAAGTATTTCTCATACATTACTCTGTGCTACAAATTACCAGAACATTTATAAAGCTTATGAAATTTATTGCGAAGATTCTTTAATTTTTTTAAGCTCCGATTACGACAGGGTAGTTTATGGATCCTTGGCGGTAAACGTGGAATATTTCCGAAAGATATACTACTTATTTTACTCTTAAAAATGTCAAAACAATCAGTTAGAGACCGACCTGCGAATAGGGTTGGCCAATTCTCACTTAATATTAGATCATTAACAAGATCAAAATTACACCGCGAGTAATCGAATTTAAGCATCGAGTCAGTGCAAAGATTTGGATATTTATAAAACTCAAGTTCCAAGATAAGTGGAATGTGGTGTTTATCAGTCACAGATAAAGGAACCTCAGACTTATTCAATTGAAATTTTAAATCAGGACTAATGAAAATAAGATCCAAAATCCTGCTCATCTCATTTAGATTAATTGTATAACAAATAACCCATCAATTACGCATATTTCACTACACCTATTCACATTACTTGGATTAAGCATATCTTCATCAGAAATAGTAGACCATGCAATTTTATTTAAATTAAAATCACCCAACACACAGAGTTGCGCATTATCATTCGGGAGATTTAAATTTAAAATATTATCAATATGATCAAAATACAAATTATCAGAGCTATTAGGAGGGATATAAGAAACACAAATTAAGCTAATTAATCTTCACACATTAGAAAGTAGAAGATTAATTACATCTACAATGGCAATATTGATTGCCCGATACTGTTAGAGTCTTTGAACTTTTATGTTCCATCACGGACTTTGCGCCAATATATTATGTTTGTAATTGACCAGTTTAGATCTAATTACGCACTTAATGGCCGGATCACTCGCGCTCTAATTGCTATTAACTCAATCAATAATAATTATTGTATTGATTTTGCGATATCTCGTCGAAGTTTTAAAAATATGTTATTTTCCATTTTAAATTAACTTTACTGTAAATAAACCTTAGGTTTAATAATGTTTAATACAGTCTGTAAGATTTTTGTAAATCATAGACTGAATAAAGAAATATGAAATGAAAAGCAAACCATCACCACTCGAAATTGACACACACAATTGTTCAATACAGGAATCCATATTATTTAAAGTTACTTCAGCAGCAAATAGAATGGACTTTACTGCTATCAAAACACCTCCCCCACGCATAGTATTTGTTGCCACACCATCTCTGTCTCTTCGAAAAACAGAATAAAAGCTCCTATTAAAGAACTCCTCACTGCAGAAATCAGCATTAAGCCATTTCTCTACCAACACGATGATGTCATAATCACATTGAGATGTAGCAGCATAAATAGAATTGGCTTTTGTTCTCATACCAGACATATTTTGATAATAAATTTTGAGATTTTGATTAAGATGCATATTACGAATTCGCTTATTATGACTAACTTGTAGGGTCTCAATTGTATCTATGTTTCCTGCATATTTTGGTCTCGCTTTGGAGAAAACCTAAAAGGTCTAACAGACACATTTGTTGGCCACAAAGAAGCATCAAAAACTTTACTATAGTCAGTAGATAAAACACGTAATTTGAAAGAAACTCTTACGAGGGAGTTAAAATCAGCATCTCTTTTGGTCAGTTTAAAGCAAGCAATTCTTGATGGATCGATGTTGGTATGTTGAGAAATATATTGAATAATGTTATCCTCTTTAACAGACGCACAGTGTTTCGTGTTCCAAGAAAAGTTGAATGAGAAATGAAAGAAAATAAACAAAATAACGGGATTTTTGCTTTTTTTTGATATTTTTCCTCATATATATTGAGTAATTGAAGTAAGAAGGCAGGAGTGGCCGTAAAATACATTGATTAATTTGCAAAATTCTTGTTGAATATTAAGCTTCATATTTCTTTTAAGTGAACACTTTTATATAATTTTTTTGATGAATTCTAAGCTCGAAGGTAAGTAAAATTTCTTAATAGTAATTCTTTCGAAATTAGAGTATTTTCAATATATTTAACATTCCGTTATTAAGAAGAAAAGGTATTTTTTCTCTATATTTTTAAATTTAGGGACAAAAAAGTTACATACTTTCGCGGACATCCGGGCTAAATTTTACATATATTATAGTCGCAAGTATTATCTAATAGTCGAAAGAAAAAACCATTGCGATTTCGTTGCACATCTATTTAAAATTTTTTTTTTTTTGTAGATTTAGTTATCTCTACATATAAAATAGGATGTATGTACGTACCAGCTCCGACGAGATATTTGAACCTTTAAAGCTGATCTACAAATGGCAAAACCAATTCACAGGTACAGGGAACAAACACGTAGCCATAAAACACACAAAAATAAACGCGCAAGGTCAACAAGAGTACACCAAAGGCAAAAAGGCGAAGATCACTGACTTCAACCTGCCACAACCTACCGCACCAGTCACCAAGGCATAAAAACAGGTACATATAAAACAATCCTAATGCAGGTATAACCACACAGGAACGCTACACAAAACAACCCCATTTGGTAGCATCTACGGCAATACCTGAATGTAATATAAATACTGCACAACTGATAACAAATCAAAACGATCAACGACACTTAAGATGGCAGCACAACAATCATCAACTATTCACCCTGTCGGAAAATCAACAACACAAAACAGTTTAGTTATAACCGTACCAAGAATGAAGTTTTTTGACATTTGGGTTCAACATTCGAAGGAAACCAGATATAAAGAATTATTGAGTTTTGTTGTACTTAAGTACAACAGTATTCGATAAAAAGTTTAAGCATATAAATATCGGCATATTCGTCGAAGCTGGATCAAAAGTGGAACACTTCTGGAAGACATAAGGAGCGATTTTTGAATAAAAACTCGGAGTGGCTTTCGGGTCCAGACTTCACATTTACAATAACGGTGGATTCAAAGTTGCCATCAGACCAACCAACCACTTCTTCAGGTAACCCCGGCCCGGAAGACGAAAGAAGGACTTTGTTAACTGCAGTAAAAAAACCAAACGGCTTCGAGTGGATGACCTCTTGCAATCTAGAAGTCCTGGTGAGTTACCTTATACGGCAGAAGTATCAACGCATATGTCCGGCAACAGAAATGTTGCTAACATTATAAAAAAATCACAGGAAACCACTCAAATATCCGGCAAAAAGATGACATGTGAGCCAGATGCAAGAAGCTTGAGCAATGTAGAAGCTTTAGCGTACTACTTAGATAGCAAGTCGACGACTCATGGGCACAAAACGACTCGGAAGTGGAGCATCAAGACAGGCCATAAGGTTTATCCATCATTTTATAGTCTAAGAAAAGCTAAGGCAGAAAGCTATCCAAATGAAATTGATGTGGGTGAACCACATGCGGAAATTAAAGTCCAGTCCGTATTAGACAAAACTGTTGAGCGTTTAGTTTTAGCAAATCAAGAAGTTTTTGTTAGTTTATTACCTACAAACTTGACGTATACTTTAATCAGCAATTGGGGTTGCGATGGAAGCTCTGGCCATAACACATATAAGCAAAAGTTTACATGCAGTTCTGACACTGATGAGTTTCTGTTTATATTTTCTTTCGTTCCTCTTCAATTACAGGATGAAAAAGGTAACATTGTTTGGCAGAATCCTCGACCTTCTTCTACCATGTATTGTCGTCCAATAAAATTTATTTTTTCTAAAGAAACAAGAGATTTTATTGTTTTTGAAACGAACAAAGTTTTAGAGGAGATAAATGCGTTGTTGCCAACAAAGTACATGCTCGAAGAATACGAAGTTTCCGTAAATCACAATATGTTTCTAACAATGATTGATGGAAAGTTTGCAATGCTTATATTTGTGGTGCCACTCCAAAAGATATGAATAATGAGTTACGGGACTTTACGCCTAACCGAGATAATCTTGGTTTTTGTTTGTCTACTCTCCATGCATGGATAAGATGCTTTGAATGCTTGCTTCACATAAGTTATCGCCTCGAAGTAAAAAAATGGCAGCTTAGGAATGAGGCAGATAAAGAGAGTGTAAAGCTACGTTCCAACGAAATCCAGAATAAATTTAAAAGTGTACTTGGATTGATAGTAGATAAACCAAAACCAGGTTTCGGCAATGCCAATGACGGCAACACTGCTCGTAGGTTTTTCGAAAATTCTGAGGCTAGTGCTGAGATTACGGGATTGGATGTAACGCTCATCAAAATATTCGACACTCTCCTTCGCGCATTAGCATCTGGGTACAATATAAATATCCAAAGATTTGAAAAATTTGCGGTCGAAACTAAAAAACTATACATAGATCTCTATCCATGGTTTACAAAACTATTCCACATGTGACTCATCGAATGAAAGTGATGATAGCGAATAATAACATAATTATAAAAGATAACCTACCCTATAACTTTTTGTTGGATCAGGTTTTATTTAATTTAAATCTATTGTCTTTTCTACTTTGTATGATACTTTACTTTTATGTTTTTGTAATAAGTAATTTTCACATAATTAATTTAATTATTTACATTGTTATTATTATTATTATTATTGTAATACACTTTTACATTCCTGACTGGTACTATAAGATAATTTTGTAAAAATTGTAGTGTCAGGATAAATACTCAAATAAATACAAAATATGTATGTACATATGTACAGTTACTCACATAAATAAGTAGACACCCGTTTTTGGACAATTCTTACAATTTTCGCTTTCGCAAATTTATTTTAACTAATTTCCCATAAGAAAATGTTTGAAAAATTCGACGAATTTTCATATTTTAACTAATTTCCCATAAGAAAATTTGTCACGATCTATAACAAAAACTAAGTTATATTTAAAAAATTGATGTTGTTTTTATTTTTATTTTATTTATTTAAAAAATGTTTGAAAAATTCGACGAATTTTCATACAAAATTTTAATTTTTTTTTCCGAATTTTTTAGAGTATTGAGATTTGTAGTCCATTCAATTTAAGTACAATAAAGTAATATTCTTAAGTCCTTTAAATTTTTTTGGATCTATGCCACTTATTCACATGAGTTACTGTATATGAAATAAGCAAATGTATGCATATGAAATAAAATTTTGGAAAACAATAAAAAAAGAACATATGGCTGAAAAAAAATGACGTAGTTGTAATAAATGACTGCATATGAAATGGAAAATCTCATAAAATAATTTTGTCCAGCTAGCTTGTTCTACACGAAACACTGTGAGACGGCCTAAAAGAAGATAAGTGAAGCCATCTATATCGCACGAAAATATCCAAATCAGCATTCACATTAGTACCAATAACAACATTATATGGCTTATCAGCGTTTGATTTAAACGAAATTTTTCTCTATCCCTGTATACCAACTTCATTCGATGGAAAACGATCAGCAGCAGAGGCAGCGGCATCAGCAAATTTTTGAGAGATAAACAATAGAGTTAGCAGCATCATTATTTGTAGTAACACAAGCAGAGTAGGTAATTTATTTGTCTCAGCGATCTCAGCAGAATGCACAGGTTCATTGTTTGCAGTCATACAGTTAATATTATCATTAGCACCCACAGGTAGATAGTGAACTTCTCTCAGCGCTGTCAGCAGAATGCACAAGCTGAGCAGCAGGCGATGGCAGAGGAGATGATTGTTTTTGAATTGACTTAGGTGCGCCAACCTTAGTTTGTGAGTGCGTGCGGATTGCATTGTTGGAATCGACAGTAAGCTCAGATTGCCTCTCACTTGCTGTGAGAATTTTAAAGAAATCTTGTAGCATATCAACACTTTTGAGAGCTTTGAATATTTTGGCGCGCGAAAATAAAGCAACACATTTGTCACATTTATACACAATATTTTGGTTGTTTTTGAGCAAATTAATTGCATTACCCATAATATTAGAGCAATTCACATGAACTTTGTTAGAACAAATGCCACATATTATAGAGTCATTCGGTAAACATTGATTATTGCATTTAAAGCAGTTATCCATTTTTCTCATCAAAAAGGCGAATGAATTTAGCAAACTAAGTAGAAATTATAAAAACTAAACTAGCACAAGAGAACACGTCTGTTCGCATCAACAGTCAACAGTTTATAAAAAAAGTTACTTTTCTTTCTTTTTTCCCCAATACGATTTACCAATTTGTCTTCGATATTTGTTTTGAGTGCTCATCCAATCTGCATGTTTAACTTGTACTCTCTTCTTTCACTTTTTGGATTTTACGAGTATGTCCATGGAATAATCCGAATCGCTGTGGAAACTATAAGGCACGAGTCCTAAAACACCATCGCCTACATCATTGCCAAAATGGTCAATGTTATTGCTGCTTTCAATTGCTTGTAAAGCACTTCATTACTTTCGTCTTTCGCCATAGAGACCTTTTAATAAATGTAGTAATAATTTAGTTAATACATGCAAAACAACAAAAAGAATAATATTGTACCTCTTGCGACTAAAATAAATGTTAGAAACAGCAGTAAATTAATTTTTACGGAGCTCGAATGAACAACCAGCACAATTTAGCAACAATCACATATGTTTAATGAACTTAGCGCGCGCTTTTTGACAACTATATACATGGCACATTTACGCATCAACACCAACTTTTTCTTTTTTAACGATGTATTTTTTAATTCTCTTTTGATCTGCATTAAAATCGCAATTGTTTAAAAACATGCAGTTGGCGCCTTTGCACTCTAAGCTAGCGATATGTACATTGTGAAATGTTGTTGTGTCTATGCAAGTTATAATGCAACGCAAACAAAAGCTGAAAAGAAAGAAAAGCCTCCCTTCTAGGCCATTGCCATTGCTTGTGCATCAGTATGACATAATTTTGTTGAAAAATTATTTCGTTTGCATATAATAATGAAATAATTTTGAGTATGGACTTATGCAAATACTTTTAATGTGATTGAAATTTGTTCACCATTAAAATATTTTTGTACATATTATAGCTATATCCATTTGTAGTTTCTTATCTTAATTCTATATAAATAATTTTCTTGCCGGCTTGAGGTCCAATTTTGCAAATAAAATTTTCAAAAATTGTTGAGTTTTTTTCTTCAATATATTTCGTTTACCTACTGTAACCGTCTTCAGGATTAACTATAACAATATAAAGAAACATAAACAAAATAAAAATAACAATTGACATAAAAACAAACATTCATAAAAAACATTAATTACATACATTATTTTACGCGTTTTCCCTGCTCAACGCGGAGTTATGTACTGTCCGTCTGTTTGTTATCAAATGTCTGTAGGAGCTCGCGTAATTATCGATGTCCGTCTTGTAGTTCATTCTTATGCTGGTCGGTGTGTTAGTTATATGCAGCATTTCCAGTGTAAATCTTTTGTTATAATTGGTTTCTTGTTGGAGTATCGTCGTTTTATCAAAGTCTGGAAAATGTTTCTTCGTTGCACAGTGTGTCATTAATGCTGTTTTTTGGTTAATAGTTTCATGACAATATTTAAAATCGGATTTATGTTGCGCTAGTCGAGATTTTAATTTTGCTTTCGTTGTTCCCACATATATGTTATTGCATGATTCTGTTTTGTTTCCATTACAAGGGATTTTATAGACAATATTACTTTTTTCTGTTTTAGGAATTTCGGATTTCGTTTTGTTAAAAATATTTTTCAATGTGTTTATTGGTTTGTGAGCTATCTTCACTTTTTCTCTATTATAGCAATCTGATTTTGCTAGACGCTCTGACAATTTTGGTACATATGCTAGCGATTTGAATATTTTTGTTTTTCCGATTCACGTTGACTCGTCTGTGATAAACTTCTTTTTATTAAGGTTTTGATAACCTTGTCAGGAAAGTTATTCCTTTTTAATATTAATTTAATTTCTTCTTTTATTTCCTTGTGGTAAGTGTCGTCTGATATTTGTAACATTCGTCGTATACAACCCATTGCTGTATTCATTATCATCTTTTTTGGATGTTTTGAATAAAAATTGATGATTGTCCGGTAGATGTTGTTTTCTTATACCACTTGAGCTTTAATTGGTTTCCTCGTCGAATAATAATTGTGTCGAGATAAGGTAATTTTCCGTCGTCTTCGAGTTCTGTTGTGAATTTTATATTTTTGTCAAATGAATTTAATGCGTCAAGTGTACTTTTTACGTCACTTTCATTTATAATAGCGAATAGATCGTCCACATATTTGGTAATGCATCTTGGTGTTCTAGTCAATTTTGCAGTTGTATTTTCCAATAATTCCTCCATTACGATATCTGCAATCACTGGTGAAGTCGGCGATCCCATCGGTAATCCTTTTAGTTGTGTGTATATTGTCTCTTTAAACTTAAAATATCTGTTTTCTTCTATACAGAATTTTAATAATTCCATAAATAGTTTCTTTGGCATTTTCGTATGTTTTTCTACTATCGTCCATTTTCTTATTATAATGTCAAGTGCTAGCTGTGTGGGTATACTGGGGAATAGGGAAATTACGTCAAAAGATATAAGTTTTTCATCGTCATAAATATATGAGTTATTTATCTTTTCTTTAAACTCTAGCGAATTTTTAATATTATATATGGAGTTCGTCATGACGTTTTTTAATATGTCGGCAATGTATTTACATAGGCCGTGTGATGGTGATCCAATCCCAGAGCAAATCGGCCGAAGTGGTGTTCCTTCCTTGTGTGTTTTCGGAAGTCCATAAATTCGTGGGGATAGTGCCGTGGTCGTGGTTAACTTATTTCTTTCGGCCTTTGAAATCAGGTCCAATTTGAAAAGCTTATCAACTAAGCTATTGTTTTTGCTTTGTAGCCTCGATGTGCGGCCCTGTCTTTGTATTCTATACATTGTCAAGTCATTTAATATATCTTTCATTTTATTTTCTAATTCATTAATTCTATATATTTATTTAATATGTTATCATGTAATTCTTTATATTTATCATTAATGTCTAATGAGGAGTTTATTCCGTTTCTTTTTATAATTTCATGTGGGTCATAATATGAGCTTTGGTTTTTCGATCTATTTTCTATTCTTACATAAAATAAGTCTCCTATTTCAAAGTTATTAGTATTGACATTATAGTCATATTTTATGTTTCTTGGCTTTTTGGCATTGTTTATAATTTATCTGGTATCATTTGGTTTGGAGTCTCATTTTGAGTTCATTGGCATAGTTGTCAATATCGCAAATTTTGTTTTTACCTTCTTTATATTAGTTTCGTTTGATGTATTTCCGCCAATTTCCATACAAAATTTGAGACTTTCGCTATCCAGTTTTGAGTAACTTCCCGGAAAACTACAGTTTTTAAACTTGGAACACACATCAGAACCTGGTGACAATTTAACGTGAGGGGAAAAACTTTGATAAGTGCTTCAGGAATTGGAAAAATTGAAAAAAAGTCCGAACTTGTAAATTTTGCTTCCGAGTTTGAAGGTAGTTTTCGATAACTTGGAGATTTGAGGTTCTGAATAAAGGTTTGTGCTTTATTGGGTTGTAATAATTAGCATACAATTTTTTCTAGACGGAACAGGAATCGAGATATTTAGAAAGTCCACTTACATAATGCTGAACCTTGCGACCGCTACTTCACTAATTTTCCGTAGAGCTAGAATCTTTAAACTAAAAAATATACTTCAGAACCCTATGTCAGTGCGACACGAGGGAAACAAATTTTTGTCATGTGGTTCAAGGTTCGAGAAAATTCAAAATATTTTCCGGGCTTGGAAATTTTGATTCCGAGTTTTAAGGAATTCTTCGATAACCCAGTGATCTGCAACTTTGAACACAGCTTCGGGCTTTACTATGTTGTGATAGTTAGGAAAAAAAATTTCTCTCGGTAGGACAGTGATCAAGATATTTAGAGATATTAAAAAATCCATTTACAGCATGTGGAATCTTGCGACCGCTATTTGAGTAACAGCTAAGTTCTTGAAACTAAGAACTATTTCCGAACCCTATGATAGTGTAACATGAAGGAAAATTCGCTAGGAGGTCAAGAGACCGTGAAAATTAAAAAAAAAATGATCCGAACTTGGAAATTTTACTTTAGTGTTTTAAGGAACTTTCTGATAATTCATAGACCTGAAACTTTGAAAGAAGCTTTGAGCGCTACTAGGTTATAATAAAAAATACATAAGAAGAAAAATTTATATTTAAACAAAGACATAATCTTGTCAAACTTTGATATTAAAACTTTTACATAAACCCAATTTATAAGGAACAAAATTATAAAGGTGGAGTGCAATAAATAGGCATTAATTATAATCTTTACCTAAGTCCGGCAATGGAACAATAGCCATGCTTATTTTTTTACACGTATATACGTCTACGTTTGCGTGCAAAAAAAGGCTTATCCTCACTTATATAATGCTTAGGAGACCAATCTAGCGGCAACTAGCAACAGAACTTGTTGTACCGAAAAGCGGAGACACAAAACTCTGTTGTATGGCTGTGTATAACCTATAGCTGAATCCAGTGGCATATCCAGGGGGGGGGGGGGCGCGGAGGGATTGGGTGGATAGATCCCCTTCGTCGCTCAACTTCTTATTTTACTTCGTAATTTATATTAAAATTACCAATTTTCCTTCTGATTTAGCAAAAAATATACAAGAGAAAATCAAAATCTCTATATAAGTACGTACCTGGGAAGGTAATATTAATGTTTAATTTTGTCATGGAGTATACAGTACTCATGAAATTCCATATCGTCGGTCCCAACGAAGACTATCTCAGCTCGCTTATTTGCGTCGAAGACTATCTCAGTTCGTTTTGATTTATGAAAAGCTGGCACCTTTCGCTTGTTTACTAGTTTTGTATTTTTTGTTTAACTTTACTTATTTTTGTATTATTTTACTTTATTTTATTTGCATTTTTATTTTATTTAAATTAAAATCACCCAACACACAGAGTTGCGCATTATCATTCGGGAGATTTAAATTTAAAATATTATGATCAAAATACAAATTATCAGAGCTATTAGGAGGAATATAAGAAACACAAATTAAGCTAAATAATCTTCACACATTAGAAAGTAGAAGATTAATTACATCTATAATGTTTATTTATGATATTTCCAATGGCAATATTGATTGCTCGATACTGTTAGAGTCTTTGAACTTTTATGTTCCATCACGGACTTTGCGCCAATATACTATGTTTGTAATTGACCAGTTTAGATCTAATTACGCACTTAATGGCCGGATCACTCGCGCTCTAATTGCTATTAACTCAATCAATAATAATTATTGTATTGATTTTGCGATATCTCGTCGAAGTTTGAAAAATATGTTATTTTCCATTTTAAATTAACTTTACCGTAAATAAACCTTAGGTTTAATAATGTTTAATACAGTCTGTAAGATTTTTGTAAATCATAGACTGAATAAAGAAATATGAAATATGAAATGAAAAGCAAACCATCACCACTCGAAATTGACACACACAATTGTTCAATACAGGAATCCATATTATTTAAAGTTACTTCAGCAGCAAATAGAATGGACTTTACTGCTATCAAAACACCTCCCCCACGCATAGTATTTGTTGCCACACCATCTCTGTCTCTTCAAAAAACAGAATAAAAGCTCCTATTAAAGAACTCCTCACTGCAGAAATCAGCATTAAGCCATTTCTCTACCAACACGATGACGTCATAATCACATTGAGATGTAGCAGCATAAATAGAATTGGCTTTTGTTCTCATACCAGACATATTTTGATAATAAATTTTGAGATTTTGATTAAGATGCATATTACGAATTCGCTTATTATGACTAACTTGTAGGGTCTCAATTGTATCTATGTTTCCTGCATATTTTGGTCTCGCTTTGGAGAAAACCTAAAAGGTCTAACAGACACATTTGTTGGCCACAAAGAAGCATCAAAAACTTTACTATAGTCAGTAGATAAAACACGTAATTTGAAAGAAACTCTTACGAGGGAGTTAAAATCAGCATCTCTTTTGGTCAGTTTAAAGCAAGCAATTCTTGATGGATCGATGTTGGTATGTTGAGAAATATATTGAATAATGTTATCCTCTTTAACAGACGGCCTAAAAGAAGTTAAGTGAAGCCATCTATATCGCACGAAAACATCCAAATCAGCATTCACATTAGTACCAATAACAACATTATATGGCTTATCAGCGTTTGATTTAAACGAAATTTTTCTCTGTCCCTGTATACCAACTTCATTCGATGGAAAACGATTAGCAGCAGAGGCAGCGGCATCAGCAAATATTTGAGAGATAACACCAATAGAGTTAGCAGCATCATTATTTGTAGTAACACAAGCAGAATTATTATTAACACCCTCAGGTAGAGTAGGTAATTTATTTGTCTCAGCGATCTCAGCAGAATGCACAGGTTCATTGTTTGCAGTCATACAGTTAATATTATCATTAGCACCCACAGGTAGATAGTGAACTTCTCTCAGCGCTGTCAGCAGAATGCACAAGCTGAGAAGCAGGCGATGGCAGAGGAGATGATTGTTTTTGAATTGACTTAGGTGTGCCAACCTTAGTTTGTGAGTGCGTGCGGATTGCATTGTTGGAATCGACAGTAAGCTCAGATTGCCTTCTCAATCTTATAGCATATCAACACTTTTGAGAGCTTTGAATATTTTGGCGCGCAAAAATAAAGCAACACACTTGTCACATTTATACACAATATTTTTGTTGTTTTTGAGCAAACTAATTGCATTACCCATAATATTAGAGCAATTCACATGAACTTTTTAGAACAAATGCCACATATTATAGAGTCATTCGGTAAACATTGATTATTGCATTTAAAACAGTTATCCATTTTTCTCATCAAAAAGGCGAATGAATTTAGCAAACTAAGTAGAAATTATAAGAGCTAAATTAGCACAAGAGAACACGTCTGTTCGCATCAACAGTCAACAGTTTATAAAAAAAGTTACTTTTCTTTCTTTTTTCCCCAATACGATTTACCAATTTGTCTTCGATATTTGTTTTGAGTGCTCATCCAATCTGCATGTTTAACTTGTACTCTCTTCTTTCACTTTTTGGATTTTACGAGTATGTCCATGGAATAATCCGAATCGCTGTGGAAACTATAAGGCACGAGTCCTAAAACACCATCGCCTACATCATTGCCAAAATGGTCAATGTTATTGCTGCTTTCAATTGCTTGTAAATCACTTCATTACTTTCGTCTTTCGCCATAGAGACCTTTTAATAAATGTAGTAATAATTTAGTTAATACATGCAAAACAACAAAAAGAATAATATTGTACCTCTTGCGACTAAAATAAATGTTAGAAACAGCAGTAAATTAATTTTTACGGAGCTCGAATGAACAACCAGCACAATTTAGCAACAATCACATATGTTTAATGAACTTAGCGCGCGCTTTTTGACAACTATGTACATGGCACATTTACGCATCAACACGAAACAACATGAAAAACAGAGTTACCAACTTTTTCTTTTTTAACGATGTATTTTTTAATTATCTTTTGATCTGCATTAAAATCGCAATTGTGTAAAAACATGCAGTTGGCGCCTTTGCACTCTAAGCTAGCGCTATGTATGTATATTGTGAAATGTTGTTGTGTCTATGCAAGTTATAATGCAACGCAAACAAAAGCTGAAAAGAAAGAAAAGCCTCCCTTCTAGGCCATTGCCATTGCTTGTGTATCAGTATGACATAATATTGTTGAAAAATTATTTCGTTTGCATATAATAATGAAATAATTTTGAGTATGGACTTATGCAAATACTTTTAATGTGATTGAAATTTGTTTACCATTAAAATATTTTTGTACATATTATAGCTATATCCATTTGTAGTTTCTTATGTTAATTCTATATAAATAATTTTCTTGCCGGCTTGAGGTCCAATTTTGTAAATAAAATTTTCAAAAATTGTTGAGTTTTTTCTTCAATATATTTCGGTTACCTACTGTAACCGTCTTCAGGATTAACTATAACAATATAAAGAAACATAAACAAAATAAAAATAACAATTGACATAAAAACAAACATTCATAAAAAACATTAATTACATACATTATTTTACGCGTCTTCCCTGCTCAACGCGGAGTTATGTAAGTTAAGGCAACCGCTTACCAAGTTGACCCTTACCAACGGCCTGCACGCGCAACTTCATTAAATGCTTCATCATCGGTTTAATTGTAACAAACAACAGTCAGCAATAAGCACAGTAAACAACAGTCAGCAACGATCGCAGTAAACAACAATCAGCAATAGTTCGATTTTGGGCAATAACAAGAAATAGGGCACATATGCAAATGCAACGTGATGTATGGCCAATGATAGGTGTAATTTAAGTTAAGACATTCATTGTAATTATTCTTAAGTTGAATCACAACCATTAAATATGAAAGCGGACACAAGTCCGCTACCTTTTTAAAAATATAAAACGTACTATAAAACGTTAATTGGCGCCCAACGAAGGGGCCGGTGTTATTGTGTTCGATAAAATAAGTATTCGGTCGAATAGTATTTGGCAAAAAGTGCCAACGCGAAAAAACGAGTTTCGTGAATATCGAGGCAAAAGCCAGCCCCAAAGAACCCAGCGTTGGATTCCTGTAGGAAGAACGCACGTCTCCAATAGTGCGATTTGGCGATACCAGAGTAGCGGCAGCAAAAAGGAGCAATATCCCACCGCCAGGAGGCGCTTACCGTAAGATTAGTTTAGGTAATATAAAATTTTTTTTTCTAAAGTGAAATTATATCGAAGTGATTGAAAAAAATAAAGGAAAGAAATTACATATATCGAAATTATACCAAAATATTAAAGTGAAAAAATTATCAATTATTGAATCAAAATAAATTATATCGAAATTATATCAGAATATTTTAGAGAAAAAAAAAATAATAAAATATTTATTATCAATTATTGAGAGAAAAGAAATTAGGACAGACATAAGAAATCCTGAAAAAAAAAACAAAATCCAAAAGAAAGAATAAGAATCATAAGGATTTACCACAAATTTTTTTTTAGGAAACTAAATATTGCTTAGACTAGTTTACAATCTAATATACCAATTTATAATAATATCTGGCTTGTACAGCCATAAAATAATATAATTCAAAGCTGCGATTCACCACGTTCGTGGGGAGCCTCCAGCTTATAACAGCGAATATTCTCTGCGATTCACCACCAAAGGGACCCTCCAGAGAATAATAACACGAAAAAAAAATATATTAATAGTATTAATAATAGCAAACTGAAATAATATAAATTTTTCAAACAATGTCAAACCCTAATGGCATAATCCGACCCCCTGTGTTAAATGCAAATGCGCCTAACCCACCTTCTCAACCAACTACCGCTCCTTCAGGTCAATTTAATATGGATCAATTAACAACCATAGTGACAGGACTTGTCACCAATATGCTTAAGCAGGAAGGACGAAATTTAGTACAGGCAGCCCTTAACCCAAACGCTTGCTTTTCCAACATATCTGACGTAACCATAGACGAAAACCACTTGAACAACATAACGGAACTCGACAAAATACCGGACGTTGTTCGATGCCTCCGCGAATTTTCTGGTAATCCAGGAGAGTTTAACTCTTGGAAAAAAAGCGTAGATCGTATCCTTCAGATCTACGAGCCCCTAAAAGGAACGCCAAAATACTACGGCATCCTTAATGTTATAAGGAACAAAGTTGTGGGCAACGCCGATATTGCTCTCGAATCTTACAATACACCATTGGATTGGAAGGCTATTTTAAGATGCCTTACTCTCCATTACGCCGATAAGCGAGATTTAGGTACTCTCGAGTACCAAATGACCTCTCTAGTGCAGGGCAAACTCACTATTCAAGAATTCTACCAACGCGTCTATTCCCATCTCTCCCTTATCCTCAATAAGCTCGGATGCATGGAAGTCGGTGCAGAATATATGCATTTACTTACCCGCACATACCGTGATAAAGCCCTCGACACTTTCATACGAGGACTGAAAGGTGATCTACCAAGATTGCTTGGAATGAGAGAGCCAGTAGATCTTCCCCAGGCTCTTCACTTGTGCCTAAAATTGGAGAACCAAAGCTTTCGTTCCCATTATGCAATGAATAGCAATAGCGCAAATAGGAAGCCTCATGACTTCCGACCACCTCTACCACCCAAAAAACCAGCCAATGAATTTTACCCCCAGTTGGCATACATGCCAAGACCTCAGATGCAAGACCAGAATCTTGCGTATCACTATCGCCCTCAACCCAGCTTTAAAAATTTCCAAAATAATCAACCAAATAGACCATTTGGTCAACAAACCCCTTTCAAGCCTCAACTTCCACGTCCAGAACCAATGGACGTCGACAAATCCCTACATTCAAGAGTGGTAAACTATATGAATAGACCACAAGCCAATAATGGTGTGAAGAGACAATCAAACTCCTCACAACAAGTACCCCTAAAACAGCAGGGGAATTTCCACGTAGAGGCAAGTGAGCAAGATTACCAGCAAGACCACCAACAAAACTACCAACAAGATCCACAATACAACACTGACCAATACTATCAACCAAACTGGACGTCTACTGCACAGGAGTACGAGACAGCATTAACAGCAGAAGAAAATGGACAATCAGTCCAGGAATACGCTGAGGGATGCTCATATCCTGAAAAGCAGGACCATATTGATATCCATTTTTTAGAATGAAAAGTTCTTCGTTACCCTACGTCGAATGTAGAACGAAGAACGGGAAAATTCTTAAAATGTTGATCGATACAGGATCGAGCAAAAACTATATCCAACCCTGTCATGTCCCAAAGAAAATACCCAACGACGAACCCTTCATCGCGAACTCTATTGCCGGACAGGTTGCAATTAGCCACCATACCATCATTAATATATTCGGCAAGAATGACACACCTTTGAAATTCTTCTTACTTCCCACATTAAAATCCTTTGACGGAATAATAGGAAATGACAGTCTTAAGGACCTTTGTTCAACAATAAATATACGACGATACCCTGACATTAGGTAATGGCCTAAGAATAAAAACTAAACAAAAACTTTCTCCAACCGTTAATAAAATTGACATTAGAACTGACCATATGACAGCTACACAAAAACAACACATACACCATTTGACTAGACGTTATCCACATCTTTTTTCAGAGCCCGATGAAAAATTAACATACACCACTACAGTAGTAGGAGAAATCAGGACCTCTTCTGATACCCCAGTCTATACAAGATACTACCCATACCCCCTTGCTATGAGAGACTTCGTAACAAAAGAAATAGGAAATCTACTAAAAGATGGAATCATCAGACCATCCCGTTCACCATATAACTCACCCGTGTGGGTTGTGCCAAAAAAAATTGATGCATCAGGACAAAGAAAATATAGACTAGTAATAGATTACAGAAAACTTAACACTCAAACAATATCTGGCAGATACCCAATCCCAGAAATCAATGAGGTTATCTCACAGCTGGGAAACAACAAATATTTTTCCGTTCTCGACCTGAAAAGTGGCTTCCATCAGATTCCATTAAAAGAATCAGACATTGAAAAGACAGCATTTTCGATTAACAACTGGAAGTACGAATTCACAAGACTTCCGTTCGGACTAAAGAACGCACCCACTATTTTCCAGCGCGCACTCGACGATATATTGAAGGAGCACATAGGAAAAATATGTTATGTCTACATAGATGATATAATAGTGTTTGGCAAAGACGAACAAAGCCATCTTCAAAACGTCGAAAAAATTTTTCATACGCTAGAAAAAGCGAACATGAAAGTCCAGCTCGACAAGTGCGAATTTTTTCGTCAAGAGGTCGAATTTTTAGGATTTATCATATCCCCCACAGGTATAAAGACCAATCCCGCTAAAGTAAAAGCCATTCAAGAATTCCCATGTCCACGAACATTGAAAGACCTAAGATCTTTTCTTGGCCTCTCGGGCTATTATCGACGCTTCATCAGAGATTACGCTAAGCTAGCAAAACCTCTGACCTCGCTTTTAAGAGGGGAAGATGGACATGCGTCCAAAAATTCTTCCAACAAAGAGCCGGTTGTGTTCGATAACGACGCTATTGATGCCTTCAATAAAATAAAATCAGCATTAACATCGCAAGAAGTCATACTATCGTACCCTAATTTCAAAGAAGAATTCCACCTCACCACAGACGCTTCAAACTACGCTTTAGGTGCCGTCCTTGAACAATCGAGGAAACCGATAACTTTCATATCTCGATCACTAAATAAAACTGAGGAGAATTACGCCGCAAATGAAAAAGAAATGCTGGCAATAATTTGGGCCCTCACTTCCTTACGAAACTACTTATATGGATCTGCAAAGGGTGTAATTTTCACCGATCACCTTTTGCATTGAGCAATAAAAACCACAATGGAAAAATGAAAAGATGGAAATGTATCCTGGAAGAATACAACTATGAGATGAAGCACAAGCCCGGAAAAACAAACGTTGTTGCAGATGCACTATCAAGACCGCCAGAAACTGACATTAACACTCTCACAACTACAGAACATAGCAACGAAAGCTCTTCACACCCTCTCATTCCTGCCACTGAAGCCCCCATAAATGCTTTTAAGAATCAATTGTTTCTAATGTTTGGCAACGAGGATAGCTACTCGTTCCAGTTACCATTCCCTACTTTCCACAGACATACAATTACAAAGCCAAACTTTTCTACACAGGACATCATTGATATATTTAAAAGATATTTAGATCCAGCCCTCGTCAACGGTCTGTACACTACAGAAGGGTTGATGGGTAAAATTCAGGAAATATTTCCTCTCCACTTTAGTAATGTTAAAATCCGTTACACACAAACTCTACTTCAGGACGTCACATCAGAAACAGAACAGGAGCAAATTATAATCGAAGAACATCAACGAGCTCACAGAAACAGCCGCGAAAATAAAACCCAAATTTTACGTAAATTCTACTTTCCAAGAATGTATGCGAAAATCGAACAATTTGTAAAAAAATGTTCAACTTGTCGCGTCCAAAAATACGATAGGCATCCAGCAAAACCGCAAATTCAGCCGACCCCCATTCCTCAGTCTTCAGGTGAAATAGTTCACGTTGACATATATTCCACTGAGAAAAAATTAATACTTACCGCAATTTATAAATTCTCTAAATACGCCCAGGTTAAGATGATACCTTCTAGAGCAATAGAGCATATTAAAGATCCGATTCGAGAACTAATGATCGCATTTGGAATACCAAGACTCGTAGTAATTGATAACGAAAAATCTCTTAACTCTGCCTCATTCTCATCCTTACTTAAGGATGAAATGTCCATTAACGTCCACACCACACCACCGTACAGTAGCACAAGTAACGGTCAGGTAGAAAGATTCCACAGCACACTTTCAGAAATAATGAGATGTCTCAAAAGCAATCAGCCTACAATAACATTCGAAGAACTTCTATTTAAATCGGTACAGGAATACAATTCGTCGATTCACTCAACCACAAAGAACAAACCCATAGAGATATTTTTCGGAAATAGACTTTACAATGACCCACAACAATTAGAACAGAAAAGGCAAGAAAACATTGCCTTACTCAGGAAAAAACAAGAACAGGATCTCTCGTATCACAACAAAAACAGACCTGAAAATAAAGATTTCCCCATAGGAGAAATAATCTAAGTTAAAATTAACAAGAGACTAGGTTCCAAGCTAACTCCAAAGTATAAAAAGGAGGAAGTCTTGGAAAATCACAGGACAACAGTTAAAACAGTATCAGGACGAACAATTCACAAATCTCTAATAAAAACCTAATTAAATTTCCAGGCAAAATGGACCTCTACAAACTTCTTATTCTCCTCATTACTACTACTACCTCTTCCTCAGACGTTCGAATTCTAGACTACGGCAAATCCCAACTAGTAACAATAGACAATGGACAAGCGAAAATACAAGACGGAACATTTAGACTTATTCACCTCATCGACTTAGAAAAATACGAACAATTTTTGACAGAGACATATGAAGAGATAAATAACCAAATCCCTAACGATCACTTCCTATATCCCCTCCTCAAACATGAAACCATTCAAACCCTTGAAATCCTAAATACACTTAAACCCTCTAACATCAATTATAAAACTAGAAGATCCATTGATATATTGGGAACGGCATGGAAATACATAGCCGGATCTCCCGACCACGAAGATTTAAACATAATAACCAATAATTTAAATAATCTAAACGAAAATAATAATGAGCAAGTAGTAATTAATAACCTATTTGAAAAACGAATAAATAACATAAATAATATAGTTAATAAAATGATAAACACTATTAGAAAACAACAAAATGTTGTAACGGAAATCATAATAAATTTGCAAAATAGAATTAGGTTAATTAAGGAAGAATTAATAAATATAAAATATGCCATCCAATGGGCAAAAGAAAATATATTGAACTCTGTAATACTAAGCAAAGAAGATATAGAATTGTCAATCAACAAGATGAAAAAGGAAAAAATACCATTTAAAAGTGCCGAAGAAGCACTAGAAATATCACAAATAAATGAACTAAGTAAAGGAATGAAAATTTTATACATGGTTAAAATACCGCTGACACTGAAAGAAATATTTAGAAGAATTATCATACGACCTGTAAAAAGGGCAAAAAATACTATAATAAAAACTAAGTATAATGAAATACTAAAAGGAAAATATTCACTGTACGGAATAAAAAATGATTGTGAAAGTTATAATGATCTAACGATCTGTAAAGAAACAAATGTTATAGATTTAAGTAAAGACTTATGTGTAGCTAGAATAATAAATAGTTTAAATTCGACTTGTTCGACAACAAACGGCCATCACGTCCCTACCTTAGAAGAAATCAAACCCGGAATAATATTGCTAAACCGGTTCGAAGGCGAAGTGCAAACTGATAAAGTATCTCAACCAATCAATGGAACGCATGTGATAATATTTAACAATGCAACAATAAAAATAAACGGCCAAACATTCGAAAATGTTGAAGCAAGACCAATTGAAACAATTCCCGCAATACTACAGCCAACTCCATTAGAAAAAGACCACATCGAATTACTCTCCCTAGAAGCTTTAAAAGACCTGCACATCAAAAACACGCATCAAATGAATTCTATTAAAAAAGCGACACTCTCTGTCGGAAGTTTCACAACGGCAGCATTCCTAATAATCATAATACTTATTTTCTTCCTAAGGAAACGATCCGTGGAATTACGATATGTAGAAGAAGAAATAGCAAAGCAGTACAATCCATTACGAATCAAGAAGTTAGCCAGTCAAGTCAAGAAAATCATATTCCAACATATGTGAGTTTTAACAATTTGCCATTCTACTAATGATCGAGGACGCTCACACTTAAAGGGGGAAGAGTTAAGGCAACCGCTTACCAAGTTGACCCTTACCAACGGCCTGCACGCGCAACTTCATTAAATGCTTCATCATCGGTTTAATTGTAACAAACAACAGTCAGCAATAAGCACAGTAAACAACAGTCAGCAACGATCGCAGTAAACAACAATCAGCAATAGTTCGATTTTGGGCAATAAAAAGAAATAGGGCACACATGCAAATGCAACGTGATGTTGAATCACAACCAATAAATATGAAAGCGGACACAAGTCCGCTACCTTTTTAAAAATATAAAACGTACTATAAAACGTTAATTTGTACTGTCCGTCTGTTTGTTATCAAATGTCTGTAGGAGCTCGCATAATTATCGATGTCCGTCCTGTAGTTCATTCTTATGCTGGTCGGTGTGTTAGTTATATGCAGCATTTCCAGTGTAAATCTTTTGTTATAATTGGTTTCTTGTTGGAGTATCGTCGTTTTATCAAAGTCTGGAAAATGTTTCTTCGTTGCACAGTGTGTCATTAATGCTGTTTTTTGGTTAATAGTTTCATGACAATATTTAAAATCGGGTTTATGTTGCGCTAGTTGAGATTTTAATTTTGCTTTCGTTGCTCCCACATATATGTTATTGCATGATTCTGTTTTGTTTCCATTACAAGGGATTTTATAGACAATATTACTTTTTTCTGTTTTAGGAATTTCGGATTTGGTTTTGTTAAAAATATTTTTCAATGTGTTTATTGGTTTTTGAGCTATCTTCACTTTTTCTCTATTATAGCAATCTGATTTTGCTAGACGCTCTGACAATTTTGGTACATATGCTAGCGATTTGAATATTTTTGTTTTTCCGATTCACGTTGACTCGTCTGTGATAAACTTCTTTTAATTAAGGTTTTGATAACCTTGTCAGGAAAGTCATTCCTTTTTAATATTAATTTAATTTCTCCTTTTATTTCCTTGTGGTAAGTGTCGTCTGATATTTGTAACATTCGTCGTATACAACCCATTGCTGTATTCATTATCATCTTTTTTGGATGTTTTGAATAAAAATTGATGATTGTCCGGTAGATGTTGTTTTCTTATACCACTTGAGCTTTAATTGGTTTCCTCGTCGAATAATAATTGTGTCGAGATAAGGTAATTTTCCGTCGTCTTCGAGTTTTGTTGTGAATTTTATATTTTTGTCAAATGAATTTAATGCGTCAAGTGTACTTTTTACGTCATTTTCATTTATAATAGCGAATAGATCGTCCACATATTTGGTAATGCATCTTGGTGTTCTAGTCAATTTTGCAGTTGTATTTTCCAATAATTCCTCCATTACGATATCTGCAATCACTGGTGAAGTCGGCGATCGCATCGGTAACCCTTTTAGTTGTGTGTATATTGTCTCTTTAAACTTAAAATATCTGTTTTCTTCTATACAGAATTTTAATACTTCCATAAATAGTTTCTTTGGCATTTTCGTATGTTTTTCTATTATCGTCCATTTTCTTATTATAATGTCAAGTGCTAGCTGTGTGGGTATACTGGGGAATAGGGAAATTACGTCAAAAGATATAAGTTTTTCATCGTCATAAATATATGAGTTATTTATCTTTTCTTTAAACTCTAGCGAATTTTTAATATTATATATGGAGTTCGTCATGACGTTTTTTAATATGTCGGCAATGTATTTACATAGGCCGTGTGATGGTGATCCAATCCCAGAGCAAATCGGCCGAAGTGGTGTTCCTTCCTTGTGTGTTTTCGGAAGTCCATAAATTCGTGGGGATAGTGCCGTGGTCGTGGTTAACTTATTTCTTTCGGCCTTTGAAATCAGGTCCAATTTGAAAAGCTTATCAACTAAGCTATTGTTTTTGCTTTGTAGCCTCGATGTGCGGTCCAGTCTTTGTATTCTATACATTGTCAAGTCATTTAATATATCTTTCATTTTATTTCCATAATTCATTAATTCTATATATTTATTTAATATGTTATCATGTAATTCTTTATATTTATCATTAATGTCTAATGAGGAGTTTATTCCGTTTCTTTTTATAATTTCATGTAGGTCATAGTATGAGCTTTGGTTTTTCGCTCTATTTTCTATTCTTACATAAAATAAGTCTCCTATTTCAAAGTACTTAGTATTGACATTATAGTCATATTTTATGTTTCTTGGCTTTTTGGCATTGTTTATAATTTCTCTGGAATCATTTGGTTTGGAGTCTCATTTTGAGTTCATTGGCATAGTTGTCAATATCGCAAATTTTGTTTTTACCTTCTTTATATTAGTTTCGTTTGATGTATTTCCGCCAATTTCCATACAAAATTTGAGACTTTTGCAATCCAGTTTTGAGTAACTTCCCGGAAAGCTACAGTTTTTAAACTTGGAACACACATCAGAACCTGGTGACAATTTAACGTGAGGGGAAAAACTTTGATAAGTGCTCCAGGAATTGGAAAAATTGAAAAAAAGTCCGAACTTGTAAATTTTGCTTCCGAGTTTGAAGGTAGTTTTCGATAACTTGGAGATTTTAAGGTCTGAATAAAGATTTGTGCTTTATTGGGTTGTAATAATTAGCATACAATTTTTTCTAGACGGAACAGGAATCGAGATATTTAGAAAGTCCACTTACATAATGCTGAACCTTGCGACCGCTACTTCACTAATTTTCCGTAGAGCTAGAATCTTTAAACTAAAAAATATACTTCAGAACCCTATGTCAGTGCGACACGAGGGAAACAAATTTTTGTCAGGTGGTTCAAGGTTCAAGAAAATTCAAAATATTTTCCGGGCTTGGAAATTTTGATTCCGAGTTTTAAGGAATTCTTCGATAACCCAGTGATCCGCAACTTTGAATACAGCTTTGGGCTTTACTATGTTGTGATAGTTAGGATAAAAAATTTCTCTCGGTAGGACAGTGATCAAGATATTTAGAGATATTAAAAAATCCATTTACAGCATGTGGAATCTTGCGACCGCTATTTGAGTAACAGCTAAGTTCTTGAAACTAAGAACTATTTCCGAACCCTATGATAGTGTAACATGAAGGAAAATTCGCTAGGAGGTCAAGAGACCGTGAAAATTAAAAAAAAAAATGATCCGAACTTGGAAATTTTACTTTAGTGTTTTAAGGAACTTTCTGATAATTCATAGACCTGAAACTTTGAAAGAAGCTTTGAGCGCTACTAGGTTATAATAAACAAGTAAGGACGGGACTGTCTTCGGCTATGCCGAAGACTTCATACCTTTCATGAATGGGGCTGAACAATAATCTTATCCCGTTCGTAATCTCCGAATAATCGGATGTATAAGATAAGAAATATCTAGGAACAGATCTACATACCTAAACGATTTTTAAGATAAATATAAAATAAAAAATAGGTAGGTACTTTGTGTGAGGATGCAAAGTTTCAGGTTTTTTGTGGTCTGCGTGTAAAAACTATGACTACGAATCACGTATTTCAACAATATATGACGTAAACGTAACTATTTGATGAAATGTTATGAATTTTGAAGCTTCTAGCCGTAAAAAAGGGGCAAAAATGAGAGTTTATATGAAGTATATAATATATATACCACCGATCTCTATGATTTTTTCAGACAACAATATATGCTATATACGTAAGCATATGGTGAAATTTGAAGCGTCTAGCTGTTAAAAAGGGGCAGAAATTGCGCAAAGTTTCTTAACTGAACAATCGGTTGTATGAGATATATACTATATATACCATCGATCTCAATGATTTTTTCAGACAACAATATATGCTATACACGTAAGCATTTGGTGAAAGTTGAAGCTTCTAGCTGTTAAAATGGGGAAGAAATTGCGCAAAGTTTCTTATCTGAACAATCGGTTGTATGGGATATATACTATAAATACCACCGGTATCTATGATTTTCTCAGACAACAATATATGCTATACACGTAAGCATTTAGTGAAATTTGAACATATCTAAACGATTTTTAAGATAAATATAAAATAAAAAATAGGTAGGTAATCTGTGTGAGGATGCAAAGCTTCACGTTTTTTGTGGTCTGCATGTAAAAACTATGACTACGAATCACGTATTTCAAAAATATATGACGTAAACGTAACTATTTGATGAAATTTGATGACTTTTGAAGCTTCTAGCCGTAAAAAAGGGGCAAAAATGAGAGTTTATATGAAGTATATAATATATATACCACCGATCTCTATGATTTTTTCAGACAACAATATATGCTATATACGTAAGCATTTTGTGAAATTTGAAGCTTCTAGCTGTTAAAACGGGGCAGAAATTGCGCAAAGTTTCTTATCTGAACAATCGGTTGTATGAGATATCTACTATATATACAACCGATCTCTATGATTTTTTCAGACAACAATATATGCTATATACGTAAGCATTTTGTGAAATTTGTAGCTTCTAGCTGTTAAAACGGGGCAGAAATTGCGCAAAGTTTCTTATCTGAACAATCGCTTGTATGAGATATCTACTATATATACAACGGATCTCTATGATTTTTTCAGACAACAATATATGCTAGCCGTAAAAAAGGGGCAAAAATGAGAGTTTATATGAAGTTTATAATATATATACCACCGATCTCTATGATTTGTTCAGACAACAATAAATGCTATATACGTAAGCATTTGGTGAAATGTGAAGCTTCTAGCTGTTAAAATGGGGTAGAAATTGCGAAAAGTTTCTTATCTGAACAATCGGTTGTATGAGATATATACTATATATACAACCGATCTCTATGATTTTTTCAGACAACAATATATGCTATATACGTAAGCAATCGGTGAAATTTGAAGCTTATAGCTGTTAAAATGGGGTAGAAATTGCGAAAAGTTTCTTATCTGAACAATCGGTTGTATGAGATATATACTATATATACAACCGATCTCTACGATTTTTTCAGACAACAATATATGCTATATACGTAAGTATTCGGTGAAATTTGAAGCTTCTAGCTGTTAAAATGGGGCTAAAATTTGCGAAAATATATATATATATACTATATATACCACCATATATATACTATATATACCACCGATCTTTATGATTTTTTCAGACAACAATATATGCTATATACCTAAACATTCGTTGAAATTTGAAGCCTCTAGCTCTTAAAATGGGGCAGTAATTACGAAAAGTTCCTTATCTGAACAATCGGTTGTGGGGGATATATACTATATATACGACCGATCTCATCAATTTTTTCAGGCAACAATATGTGCAATATACGAAAGTATATGGTGAAGTTTGAAGCTTCAATCTGTTAAACTGGGTAAGATATTACAAAAATCCTCTTTTTCTGAAAAATCGGTTGTATGGAGGATATATGCTATAGTGGTCCGATCCGGTCGGTTCCGACAAATGTCTAATCGGACACCCAAATACACCCGCTCACCAAATTTTATCAAGATATCTCAAAAATTGAGGGACTAGTTTGCATACAAGCAGACAGACGGACAGACGGACATGGCTAAATCAACTCAGCTCTTCAACCTGATTATTTCGGTATACTTAATGGTGGGTCTATCTATTTTCCTTTAAGGACTTACAATTTTCGGTTTCGTGACGAAATTAATATACCATTTAATTTTCATGAAAGGTATAAAAATAGGTAGGTAATCTGTGTGAGGATGCAAAGCTTCACGTTTTTTGTGGTCTGCATGTAAAAACTATGACTACGAATCACGTATTTCAAAAATATATGACGTAAACGTAACTATTTGATGAAATTTGATGAATTTTGAAGCTTCTAGCCGTAAAAAAGGGGCAAAAATGAGAATTTATATGAAGTATATAATATATATACCACCGATCTCTATGATTTTTTCAGACAACAATATATGCTATATACGTAAGCATTTTGTGAAATTTGAAGCTTCTAGCTGTTAAAACGGGGCAGAAATTGCGCAAAGTTTCTTATCTGAACAATCGGTTGTTTGAGATATCTACTATATATACAACCGATCTCTATGATTTTTTCAGACAACAATATATGCTATATACGTAAGCATTTTGTGAAATTTGAAGCTTCTAGCTGTTAAAACGGGGCAGAAATTGCGCAAAGTTTCTTATCTGAACAATCGGTTGTATGAGATATCTACTATATATACAACCGATCTCTATGATTTTTTCAGACAACAATATATGCTATATACTTAAGCATTTGGTGAAATTTGAAGCTTTTAGCTGTTAAAATGGGGTAGAAATTGCGAAAAGTTTCTTATCTGAACAATCGGTTGTATGAGATATATACTATATATACAACCGATCTCTATGATTTTTTCAGACAACAATATATGCTATATACGTAAGCAATCGGTGAAATTTGAAGCTTATAGCTGTTAAAATGGGGTAGAAATTGCGAAAAGTTTCTTATCTGAACAATCGGTTGTATGAGATATATACTATATATATGATTTATTCAGACAACAATATATGCATTTTGTGAAATTTGAAGCTTCTAGCTGTTAAAACGGGGCAGAAATTGCGCAAAGTTTCTTATCTGAACAATCGGTTGTATGAGATATCTACTATATATACAACCGATCTCTATGATTTTTTCAGACAACAATATATGCTATATACGTAAGCATTTTGTGAAATTTGAAGCTTCTAGCTGTTAAAACGGGGCAGAAATTGCGCAAAGTTTCTTATCTGAACAATCGGTTGTATGAGATATCTACTATATATACAACCGATCTCTATGATTTTTTCAGACAACAATATATGCTAGCCGTAAAAAAGGGGCAAAAATGAGAGTTTATATGAAGTATATAATATATATACCACCGATCTCTATGATTTTTTCAGACAACAATATATGCTATATACGTAAGCATTTGGTGAAATTTGAAGCTTCTAGCTGTTAAAATGGGGTAGAAATTGCGAAAAGTTTCTTATCTGAACAATCGGTTGTATGAGATATATACTATATATACAACCGATCTCTATAATTTTTTCAGACAACAATATATGCTATATACGTAAGCAATCGGTGAAATTTGAAGCTTATAGCTGTTAAAATGGGGTAGAAATTGCGAAAAGTTTCTTATCTGAACAATCGGTTGTATGAGATATATACTATATATACAACCGATCTCTACGATTTTTTCAGACAACAGTATATGCTATATACGTAAGTATTCGGTGAAATTTGAAGCTTCTAGCTGTTAAAATGGGGCTAAAATTTGCGAATATATATATATATACTATATATACCACCATATATATACTATATATACCACCGATCTTTATAATTTTTTCAGACAACAATATATGCTATATACCTAAACATTCGTTGAAATTTGAAGCCTCTAGCTCTTAAAATGGGGCAGTAATTACGAAAAGTTCCTTATCTGAACAATCGGTTGTGGGGGATATATACTATATATACGACCGATCTCATCAATTTTTTCAGGCAACAATATGTGCAATATACGAAAGTAGATGGTGAAGTTTGAAGCTTCAATCTGTTAAACTGGGTAAGATATTACAAAAAGATAAGATATTAAAAAAATGAAAAATCGGTTGTATGGAGGATATATGCTATAGTGGTCCGATCCGGTCGGTTCCGACAAATGTCTAATCGGACACCCAAATACACCCGCTCACCAAATTTTATCAAGATATCTCAAAAATTGAGGGACTAGTTTGCATACAAACAGACAGACGGACAGACGGACAGACGGACATGGCTAAATCAACTCAGCTCTTCAACCTGATTATTTCGGTATACTTAATGGTGGGTCTATCTATTTTCCTTTAAGGACTTACAATTTTCGGTTTCGTGACGAAATTAATATACCATTTCATTTTCATGAAAGGTATAAAAATACATAAGAAGAAAAATTTATATTTAAACAAAGACATAATCTTGTCAAACTTTGATATTAAAACTTTTACATAAACCCAATTTATAAGGAACAAAAATATAAAGGTGGAGTGCAATAAATAGGCATTAATTATAATCTTTACCTAAGTCCGGAAATGGAACAATAGCCATGCTTATTTTTTTACACGTATATACGTCTACGTTTGCGTGCAAAAAAAGGCTTATCCTCACTTATATAATGCTTAGGAGACCAATCTAGCGGCAACTAGCAACAGAACTTGTTGTACCGAAAAGCGGAGACACAAACCTCTGTTGTATGGCTGTGTATAACCTATAGCTGAATCCAGTGGCATATCCATGGGGGGGGAGGGCGGCGGAGGGATTGGGTGGATAGATCCCCTTCGTCGCTCAACTTCTTATTTTACTTCGTAATTTATATTAAAATTACCAATTTTCCTTCTGATTTAGCAAAAAATATACAAGAGAAAATCAAAATCTCTATATAAGTACGTACGTGGGAAGGTAATTTTAATGTTTAATTTTGTCATGGAGTATACAGTACTCATGAAATTCCATATCGTCGGACCCAATGAAGACTATCTCAGTTCACTTATTTGCGTCGAAGACTATCTCAGTTCGTTTTGATTTATGAAAAGCTGGCACCTTTCGCTTGTTTACTAGTTTTGTATTTTTTGTTTAACTTTACTTATTTTTGTATTATTTTACTTTATTTTATTTGTGTTTAGTTTATTTAATTTTATTTGTTCTTATTTATAAAATTAATTTAAAAAAAAAATAAATAAAAATCTAAGTAATTAACACAAAAATAAACAAAATAAAATAAATAAAATTAAACTAATTAATACAAAATTAGCACACAAGCGAAAGGTGTCAGTTGTTCATAAATCAAAACGAATCATGGAACTAACGATATTATCACTTCAACAATTTTCAAATATTTTAAATCAAAAGTGGACTTGATTTTAGCAAAAAAAAAAGATTATTATATGTAAATACTGGTAATGAATTAAGATTCCTGATTTTTGATACATAACGATACCTCACTTTTCAAAAGTTACCTAGTACATCTGGCATCCTCATATTTTGAAATACAACCCTGTAGCTGCTGTCAACTCTTGAAAAATTCAAATGTGATGTCCTCAGTTATCGCATATTAATAGAGCTGCTCATTAAAATAACCAAAACTCTTAAAAATGTCAAAACAATCAGTTAGAGACCGATCTGCGAATAGGGTTGGCCAATTCTCACTTAATATTAGATCATTAACAAGATCAAAATTACACCGGGAGTAATCGAATTTAAGCATCGAGTCAGTGCAAAGATTTGGATATTTATAAAACTCAAGTTCCAAGATAAGTGGAATGTGGTGTTTATCAGTCACAGATAAAGGAACCTCAGACTTATTCAATTGAAATTTTAAATCAGGACTAATGAAAATAAGATCCAAAATCCTGCTCAACTCATTTATAAAGCCATTAATTTGCATTAATTGTATAACAAATAACCCATCAATTACGCATATTTCACTACACCTATTCACATTACTTGGATTAAGCATATCTTCATCAGAAATAGTAGACCATGCAATTTTATTTAAATTAAATTCACCCAACACACAGAGTTGCGCATTATCATTCGGGAGATTTAAATTTAAAATATTATCAATATGATCAAAATACAAATTATCAGAGCTATTAGGAGGAATATAAGAAACACAAATTAAGCTAATTAATCTTCACACATTAGAAAGTAGAAGATTAATTACATCTATAATGTTTATTTATGATATTTCCAATGGCAATATTGATTGCCCGATACTGTTAGAGTCTTTGAACTTTTATGTTCCATCACGGACTTTGCGCCAATATACTATGTTTGTAATTGACCAGTTTAGATCTAATTACGCACTTAATGGCCGGATCACTCGCGCTCTAATTGCTATTAACTCAATCAATAATAATTATTGTATTGATTTTGCGATATCTCGTCGAAGTTTTAAAAATATGTTATTTTCCATTTTAAATTAACTTTACTGTAAATAAACCTTAGGTTTAATAATGTTTAATACAGTCTGTAAGATTTTTGTAAATCATAGACTGAATAAAGAAATATGAAATATGAAATGAAAAGCAAACCATCACCACTCGAAATTGACACACACAATTGTTCAATACAGGAATCCATATTATTTAAAGTTACTTCAGCAGCAAATAGAATGGACTTTACTGCTATCAAAACACCTCCCCCACGCATAGTATTTGTTGCCACACCATCTCTGTCTCTTCGAAAAACAGAATAAAAGATCCTATTAAAGAACTCCTCACTGCAGAAATCAACATTAAACCATGTCTCTACCAACACGATGACGTCATAATCACATTGAGATGTAGCAGCATAAATAGAATTGGATTTTGTTCTCATACCAGACATATTTTGATAATAAATTTTGAGATTTTGATTAAGATGCATATTACGAATTCGCTTATTATGACTAACTTGTAGGGTCTTAATTGTATCTATGTTTCCTGCATATTTTGGTCTCGCTTTGGAGAAAACCTAAAAGGTCTAACAGACAAATTTGTTGGCCACAAAGAAGCATCAAAAACTTTACTATAGTCAGTAGATAAAACACGTAATTTGAAAGAAACTCTTACGAGGGAGTTAAAATCAGCATCTCTTTTGGTCAGTTTAAAGCAAGCAATTCTTGATGGATCGATGTTGGTATGTTGAGAAATATATTGAATAATGTTATCCTCCTTAACAGACGCACAGTGTTTCGTGTAGAACAAGCTAGCTGGACAAAAACAAAGTTCTTATTCCAAGAAAAGTTGAATGAGAAATGAAAGAAAATAAACAAAATAACGGGATTTTTGCTTTTTTTTTTGATATTTTTCCTCATATATATTGAGTAATTGAAGTAAGAAGGCAGGAGTGGCCGTAAAATGCATTGATTAATCTGCAGAATTCTTGTTGAGTATTAAGCTTCATATTTCTTTTAAGTGAACACTTTTATATAATTTTTTTGATGAATTCTAAGCTCGAAGGTAAGTAAAATTTCTTAATAGTAATTCTTTCGAAATTAGAGTATTTTCAATATATTTAACATTCCGTTATTAAGAAGAAAAGGTATTTTTTCTCTATATTTTTAAATTTAGGGACAAAAAAGTTACATACTTTCGCGGACATCCGGGCTAAATTTTACATATGTTATAGTCGCAAGTATTATCTAATAGTCGAAAGAAAAAACCATTGCGATTTCTTTGCACATCTATTTTAAATTTTTTTTTTTTTGTAGATTTAGTTATCTCTACATATAAAATAGGATGTATGTACGTACCAGCTCCGACGAGATATTTGAACCTTTAAAGCTGATCTACAAATGGCAAAACCAATTCACAGGTACAGTGAACAAACACGTAGCTATAAAACACACAAAAATAAACGCGCAAGGTCAACAAGAGCACACCAAAAGCAAAAAGGCGAAGATCACTGACTTCAACCTGCCACAACCTACCGCACCAGTCACCAAGGCATAAAAACAGGTACATATAAAACAATCCTATTGCAGGTATAACCACACAGGAACGCTACACAAAACAACCCCATTTGGTAGCATCTACGGCAATACCTGAATGTAATATAAATACTGCACAACTGATAACAAATCAGAACAATCATCAACTATTCACCCTGTCGGAAAATCAACAACACAAAACAGCAATTGGGAAAAACTTTACAACAGGCATGACGTAGCTGAATGCGTTTATAACCATTTCAACTATCGTAGGAGTGCGAGTTCGACTCCCACTCCCGGGAAAAAAGGCTTTGAAGAGATTTACAAGGTATAATCGAAACAGCTGTCGCCTTGTCCGTCCTGATGTCACGTTGTTTAAATTTTTCCCAAATTATTAAATAAATTACAAAACAGTTTAGTTATAACCGTACCAAGAATGGAGTTTTTTGACATTTGGGTTCAACATTCGAAGGAAACCAGATATAAAGAATTATTGAGTTTTGTTGTACTTAAGTACAACAGTATTCGATAAAAAGTTTAAGCATACAAATATCGGCATATTCGTCGAAGCTGGATCAAAAGTGGAACACTTCTGGAAGACATAAGGAGCGATTTTTGAATAAAAACTCGGAGTGGCTTTCGGGTCCAGACTTCACATTTACAATAACGGTTGATTCAAAGTTGCCATCAGACCAACCAACCACTTCTTCAGGTAACCCCGGCCCCGGAAGACGAAAGAAGGACTTTGTTAACTGCAGTAAAAAAAACCAAACGGCTTCGAGTGGATGACCTCTTGCAATCTAGAAGTCCTGGTGAGTTACCTTATGCGGCAGAAGTATCAACGCATATGTCCGGCAACAGAAATTTTGCTAACATTATAAAAAAATCACAGGAAACCACTCAAATATCCGGCAAAATGATGACATGTGAGCCAGATGCAAGAAGCTTGAGCAATGCAGAAGTTAGCATACTACTTAAATAGCAAGTCGACGACTCATGGGCACAAAACGACTCGGAAGTGGAGCTTCAAGACAGGCCATAAGGTTTATCCATCATTTTATAGTCTAAGAAAAGCTAAGGCAGAAAGCTATCCAAATGAAATTGATGTGGGTGAACCACATGCGGAAATTAAAGTCCAGTCCGTATTAGACAAAACTGTTGAGCGTTTACTTTTAGCAAATCAAGAAGTTTTTGTTAGTTTATTACCTACAAACTTGACGTATACTTTAATCAGCAATTGGGGTTGCGATGGAAGCTCTGGCCATAGCACATATAAGCAAAAGTTTACATGTAGTTCTGACACTGATGAGTTTCTGTTTATATTTTCTTTCGTTCCTCTTCAATTACAGGATGAAAAAGGTAACATTGTTTGGCAGAATCCTCGACCTTCTTCTACCATGTATTGTCGTCCAATTAAATTTATTTTTTCTAAAGAAACAAGAGATTTTATTGTTTTTGAAACGAACAAAGTTTTAGAGGAGATAAATGCGTTGTTGCCAACAAAGTACATGCTCGAAGAATACGAAGTTTCCGTAAATCACAATATGTTTCTAACAATGATTGATGGACAAGTTTGCAATGCTTATATTTGTGGTGCCACTCCAAAAGATATGAATAATGAGTTACGGGACTTTACGCCTAACCGAGATAATCTTGGTTTTGGTTTTGTCTACTCTCCATGCATGGATAAGATGCTTTGAATGCTTGCTTCACATAAGTTATCGCCTCGAAGTAAAAAAATGGCAGCTTAGGAATGAGGCAGATAAAGAGAGTGTAAAGCTACGTTCCAACGAAATCCAGAATAAATTTAAAAGTGTACTTGGATTGATAGTAGATAAACCAAAACCAGGTTTCGGCAATACCAATGACGGCAACACTGCTCGTAGGTTCTTCGAAAATTCTGAGGCTAGTGCTGAGATTACGGGATTGGATGTAACGCTCATCAAAATATTCGACACTCTCCTTCGCGCATTAGCATCTGGGTACAATATAAATATCCAAAGATTTGAAAAATTTGCGGTCGAAACTAAAAAACTATACATAGATCTCTATCCATGGTTTACAAAACTATTCCACAAGTGACTCATCGAATGAAAGTGATGATAGCGAATAATAACATAATTATAAAAGATAACCTACCCTATAACTTTTTGTTGGATCAGGTTTTATTTAATTTAAATCTGTTGTCTTTTCTACTTTGTATGATACTTTACTTTTATGTTTTTGTAATAAGTAATTTTCACATAATTAATTTAATTATTTACATTGTTATTATTATTATTGTAATTCACTTTTAAATTCCTGACTGGTACTATAAGATAATTTTGTAAAAATTGTAGTGCCAAGATAAATACTCAAATAAATACAAAATATGTATGTACATATGTACAGTTACTCACATAAATAAGTAGACACCCGTTTTTGGACAATTCTTACAATTTTCGCATTCGCAAATTTATTTTAACTAATTTCCCATAAGAAAATGTTTGAAAAATTCGACGAATTTTCATATTTTAACTAATTTCCCATAAGAAAATTTGTCACGATCTATAACAAAAACTAAGTTATATTTAAAAAATTGATGTTGTTTTTATTTTTATTTTATTTATTTAAAAAATGTTTGAAAAATTCGACGAATTTTCATACAAAATTTTAATATTTTTTTCCGAATTTTTTAGAGTATTGAGATTTGTAGTCCATTCAATTTAAGTACAATAAGGTAATATTCTTAAGTCCTTTAAATTTTTTTGGATCTATGCCACTTATTCACATGAGTTACTGTATATGAAATAAGCAAATGTATGCATATGAAGTAAAATTTTGGAAAACAATAAAAAAAAGAACATATGGCTGAAAAAAATGACGTAGTTGTAATAAATGGCTGCATATGAAATGGAAAATCTCATAAAATAATTTTGTCCAGCTAGCTTGTTCTACACGAAACACTGTGAGACGGCCTAAAAGAAGATAAGTGAAGCCATCTATATCGCACGAAAACATCCAAATCAGCATTCACATTAGTACCAATAACAACATTATATGGCTTATCAGCGTTTGATTTAAACGAAATTTTTCTCTGTCCCTGTATACCAACTTCATTCGATGGAAAACGATCAGCAGCAGAGGCAGCGACATCAGCAAATTTTTGAGAGATAACACCAATAGAGTTAGCAGCATCATTATTTGTAGTAACACAATCAGAGTAGGTAATTTATTTGTCTCAGCGACCTCAGCAGAATGCACAGGTTCATTGTTTGCAGTCATACAGTTAATATTATCATTAGCACCCACAGGTAGATAGTGAACTTCTCTCAGCGCTGTCAGCAGAATGCACAAGCTGAGCAGCAGGCGATGGCAGAGGAGATGATTGTTTTTGAATTGACTTATGTGCGCCAACCTTAGTTTGTGAGTGCGTGCGGATTGCATTGTTGGAATCGACAGTAAGCTCAGATTGCCTCTCACTTGCTGTGAGAATTTTAAAGAAATCTTGTAGCATATCAACACTTTTGAGAGCTTTGAATATTTTGGCGCGCGAAAATAAAGCAACACACTTGTAACATTTATACACAATATTTTTGTTGTTTTTGAGCAAATTCATTGCATTACCCATAATATTAGAGCAATTCACATGAACTTTGTTAGAACAAATGCCACATATTATAGAGTCATTCGGTAAACATTGATTATTGCATTTAAAGCAGTTATCCATTTTTCTCATCAAAAAGGCGAATGAAATTAGCAAACTAAGTAGAAATTATAAAAGCTAAAGTAGCACAAGAGAACACGTCTGTTCGCATCAACAGTCAACAGTTTATAAAAAAAGTTACTTTTCTTTCTTTTCTCCCCAATACGATTTACCAATTTGTCTTCGATATTTGTTTTGAGTGCTCATCCAATCTGCATGTTTAACTTGTACTCTCTTCTTTCAATTTTTGGATTTTACGAGTATGTCCATGGAATAATCCGAATCGCTGTGGAAACTATAAGGCACGAGTCCTTAAACACCATCGCCTACATCATTGCCAAAATGGTCAATGTTATTGCTGCTTTCAATTGCTTGTAAAGCACTTCATTACTTTCGTCTTTCGCCATAGAGACCTTTTAATAAATGTAGTAATAATTTAGTTAATACATGCAAAACAACAAAAAGAATAATATTGTACCTCTTGCGACTAAAATAAATGTTAGAAACAGCAGTAAATTAATTTTTACGGAGCTCTAATGAACAACCAGCACAATTTAGCAACAATCACATATGTTTAATGAACTTAGCGCGCGCTTTTTGACAACTATGTACATGGCACATTTACGCATCAACACGAAACAGCATGAAAAAAAGAGTTACCAACTTTTTCTTTTTTAACGATGTATTTTTTAATTCTCTTTTGATCTGCATTAAAATCGCAATTGTGTAAAAACATGCAGTTGGCGCCTTTGCACTCTAAGCTAGCGCTATGTATATTGTGAAATGTTGTTGTGTCTATGCAAGTTATAATGCAACGCAAACAAAAGCTGAAAAGAAAGAAAAGCCTCCCTTCTAGGCCATTGCCATTGCTTGTGTATCAGTATGACATAATTTTGTTGAAAAATTATTTCGTTTGCATATAATAATGAAATAATTTTGAGTATGGACTTATGCAAATACTTTTAATGTGATTGAAATTTGTTTACCATTAAAATATTTTTGTACATATTATAGCTATATCCATTTGTAGTTTCTTATCTTAATTCTATATAAATAATTTTCTTGCCGGCTTGAGGTCCAATTTTGTAAATAAAATTTTCAAAAATTGTTGAGTTTTTTTCTTCAATATATTTCGGTTACCTACTGTAACCGTCTTCAGGATTAACTATAACAATATAAAGAAACATAAACAAAATAAAAATAACAATTGACATAAAAACAAACATTCATAAAAAACATTAATTACATACATTATTTTACGCGTCTTCCCTGCTCAACGCGGAGTTATGTAAGTTAAGGCAACCGCTTACCAAGTTGACCCTTACCAACGGCCTGCACGCGCAACTTCATTAAATGCTTCATCATCGGTTTAATTGTAACAAACAACAGTCAGCAATAAGCACAGTAAACAACAGTCAGCAACGATCGCAGTAAACAACAATCAGCAATACTTCGATTTTGGGCAATAACAAGAAATAGGGCACACATGCAAATGCAACGTGATGTATGGCCAATGATAGGTGTAATTTAAGTTAAGACATTCATTGTAATTATTCTTAAGTTGAATCACAACCAATAAATATGAAAGCGGACACAAGTCCGCTACCTTTTTAAAAATATAAAACGTTAATTGGCGCCCAATGAAGGGGCCGGTGTTATTGTGTTCGATAAAATAAGTATTCGGTCGAATAGTATTTGGCAAAAAGTGCCAACGCGAAAAAACGAGTTTCGTGAATATCGAGGCAAAAGCCAGCCCCAAAGAACCCAGCGTTGGATTCCTGTAGGAAGAACGCACGTCTCCAATAGTGCGATTTGGCGATACCAGAGTAGCGGCAGCAAAAAGGAGCAATATCCCACCGCCAGGAGGCGCTTACCGTAAGATTAGTTTAGGTAATATAAAATTTTTTTTTCTAAAGTGAAATTATATCGAAGTGATTGAAAAAAATAAAGGAAAGAAATTACATATATCGAAATTATACCAAAATATTGAAGTGAAAAAATTATCAATTATTGAATCAAAATAAATTATATCGAAATTATATCAGAATATTTTAGAGAAAAAAAAAATAATAAAATATTTATTATCAATTATTGAGAGAAAAGAAATTAGGACAGACATAAGAAATCTTGAAAAAAAACAAAATCCAAAAGAAAGAATAAGAATCATAAGGATTTACCACAAATTTTTTTTTAGGAAACTAAATATTGCTTAGACTAGTTTACAATCTAATATACCAATTTATAATAATATCTGGCTTGTACAGCCATAAAATAATATAATGCGATTCACCACGTTCGTGGGGAGCCTCCAGCTTATAACAGCGAATATTCTCTGCGATTCACCACCAAAGGGACCTTCCAGAGAATAATAACACGAAAAAAAAATATATTAATAGTATTAATAATAGCAAACTGAAATAATATAAATTTTTTAAACAATGTCAAACCCTAATGGCATAATCCGACCCCCTGTGTTAAATGCAAATGCGCCTAACCCACCTTCTCAACCAACTACCGCTCCTTCAGGTCAATTTAATATGGATCAATTAACAACCATAGTGACAGGACTTGTCACCAATATGCTTAAGCAGGAAGGACGAAATTTAGTACAGGCAGCCCTTAACCCAAACGCTTGCTTTTCCAACATATCTGACGTAACCATAGACGAAAACCACTTGAACAACATAACGGAACTCGACAAAATACCGGACGTTGTTCGATGCCTCCGCGAATTTTCTGGTAATCCAGGAGAGTTTAGCTCTTGGAAAAAAAGCGTAGATCGTATCCTTCAGATCTACGAGCCCCTAAAAGGAACGCCAAAATACTACGGCATCCTTAATGTTATAAGGAACAAAGTTGTGGGCAACGCCGATATTGCTCTCGAATCTTACAATACACCATTGGATTGGAAGGCTATTTCAAGATGCCTTACTCTCCATTACGCCGATAAGCGAGATTTAGGTACTCTCGAGTACCAAATGACCTCTCTAGTGCAGGGCAACCTCACTATTCAAGAATTCTACCAACGCGTCTATTCCCATCTCTCCCTTATCCTCAATAAGCTCGGATGCATGGAAGTCGGTGCAGAATATATGCATTTACTTACCCGCACATACCGTGATAAAGCCCTCGACACTTTCATACGAGGACTGAAAGGTGATCTACCAAGATTGCTTGGAATGAGAGAGCCAGTAGATCTTCCCCAGGCTCTTCACTTGTGCCTAAAATTGGAGAACCAAAGCTTTCGTTCCCATTACGCAATGAATAGCAATAGCGCAAATAGGAAGCCTCATGACTTCCGACCACCTCTACTACCCAAAAAACCAGCCAATGAATTTTACCCCCAGTTGGCATACATGCCAAGACCTCAGATGCAAGCCCAGAATCTTGCGTATCACTATCGCCCTCAACCTACCTTTAACAATTTCCAAAATAATCAACCAAATAGACCATTTGGCCAACAAACCCCTTTCAAGCCTCAACTTCCACGTCCAGAACCAATGGACGTCGACAAATCCCTACATTCAAGAGTGGTAAACTATATGAATAGACCACAAGCCAATAATGGTGTGAAGAGACAATCAAACTCCTCACAACAAGTACCCCTAAAACAGCAGAGGAATTTCCACGTAGAGGCAAGTGAGCAAGATTACCAGCAAGACCACCAACAAAACTACCAACAAGATCCACAATACAACACTGACCAATACTATCAACCAAACTGGACTTCTACTGCACAGGAGTACGAGACAGCATTAACAGCAGAAGAAAATGGCCAATCAGTCCAGGAATACGCTGAGGGATGCTCATATCCTGAAAAGCAGGACCATATTGATATCCATTTTTTAGAATGAAAAGTTCTTCGTTACCCTACGTCGAATGTAGAACGAAGAACGGGAAAATTCTTAAAATGTTGATCGATACAGGATCGAGCAAAAACTATATCCAACCCTGTCATGTCCCAAAGAAAATACCCAACGACGAACCCTTCATCGCGAACTCTATTGCCGGACAGGTTACAATCACCCACCATACCATCATTAATATATTCGGCAAGAATGACACACCTTTGAAATTCTTCTTACTTCCCACATTAAAATCCTTTGACGGAATAATAGGAAATGACAGTCTTAAGGACCTTTGTTCAACAATAAATATACGCGACGATACCCTGACATTAGGTAATAGCCTAAGAATAAAAACTAAACAAAAACTTTCTCCAACCGTTAATAAAATTGACATTAGAACTGACCATATGACAGCTACACAAAAACAACACATACACCATTTGACTAGACGTTATCCACATCTTTTTTCAGAGCCCGATGAAAAATTAACATACACCACTACAGTAGTAGGAGAAATCAGGACCTCTTCTGATACCCCAGTCTATACAAGATACTACCCATACCCCCTTGCTATGAGAGACTTCGTAACAAAAGAAATAGGAAATCTACTAAAAGATGGAATCATCAGACCATCCCGTTCACCATATAACTCACCCGTGTGGGTTGTGCCAAAAAAAATTGATGCATCAGGACAAAGAAAATATAGACTAGTAATAGATTACAGAAAACTTAACACTCAAACAATATCTGGCAGATACCCAATCCCAGAAATCAATGAGGTTATCTCACAGCTGGGAAACAACAAATATTTTTCCGTTCTCGACCTGAAAAGTGGCTTCCATCAGATTCCATTAAAAGAATCAGACATTGAAAAGACAGCATTTTCGATTAACAACTGGAAGTACGAATTCACAAGACTTCCGTTCGGACTAAAGAACGCACCCTCTATTTTCCAGCGCGCATTCGACGATATATTGAAGGAGCACATAGGAAAAATATGTTATGTCTACATAGATGATATAATAGTGTTTGGCAAAGACGAACAAAGCCATCTTCAAAACGTCGAAAAAATTTTTCATACGCTAGAAAAAGCGAACATGAAAGTCCAGCTGGACAAGTGCGAATTTTTTCGTCAAGAGGTCGAATTTTTAGGATTTATCATATCCCCCACAGGTATAAAGACCAATCCCGCTAAAGTAAAAGCCATTCAAGAATTCCCATGTCCACGAAGACCTAAGATCTTTTCTTGGCCTCTCGGGCTATTATCGACGCTTCATCAGAGATTACGCTAAGCTAGCAAAACCTCTGACCTCGCTTTTAAGAGGGGAAGATGGACATGCGTCCAAAAATTCTTCCAACAAAAAGCCGGTTGTGTTCGATAACGACGCTATTGATGCCTTCAATAAAATAAAATCAGCATTAACATCGCAAGAAGTCATACTATCGTACCCTAATTTCAAAGAAGAATTCCACCTCACCACAGACGCTTCAAACTACGCTTTAGGTGCCGTCCTTGAACAATCGGGGAAACCGATAACTTTCATATCTCGATCACTAAATAAAACTGAGGAGAATTACGCCGCAAATGAAAAAGAAATGCTGGCAATAATTTGGGCCCTCACTTCCTTACGAAACTACTTATATGGATCTGCAAAGGGTGTAATTTTCACCGATCACCTTTTGCATTGAGCAATAAAAACCACAATGGAAAAATGAAAAGATGGAAATGTATCCTGGAAGAATACAACTATGAGATGAAGTACAAGCCCGGAAAAACAAACGTTGTTGCAGATGCACTATCAAGACCGCCACAAACTGACATTAACACTCTCACAACTACAGAACATAGCAACGAAAGCTCTTCACACCCTCTCATTCCTGCCACTGAAGCCCCCATAAATGCTTTTAAGAATCAATTGTTTCTAATGTTTGGCAACGAGGATAGCTACTCGTTCCAGTTACCATTCCCTACTTTCCACAGACATACAATTACAAAGCCAAACTTTTCTACACAGGACATCATTGATATATTTAAAAGATATTTAGATCCAGCCCTCGTCAACGGTCTGTACACTACAGAAGGGTTGATGGGTAAAATTCAGGAAATATTTCCTCTCCACTTTAGTAATGTTAAAATCCGTTACACACAAACTCTACTTCAGGACGTCACATCAGAAACAGAACAGGAGCAAATTATAATCGAAGAACATCAACGAGCTCACAGAAACAGCCGCGAAAATAAAACCCAAATTTTATGTAAATTCTACTTTCCAAGAATGTATGCGAAAATCGAACAATTTGTAAAAAAATGTTCAACTTGTCGCGTCCAAAAATACGATAGGCATCCAGCAAAACCGCAAATTCAGCCGACCCCCATTCCTCAGTCTTCAGGTGAAATAGTTCACGTTGACATATATTCCACTGAGAAAAAATTAATCCCTACCGCAATTGATAAATTCTCTAAATATGCCCAGGTTAAGATGATACCTTCTAGAGCAATAGAGCATATTAAAGATCCGATTCGAGAACTAATGATCGCATTTGGAATACCAAGACTCGTAGTAATTGATAACGAAAAATCTCTTAACTCTGCCTCAATCTCATCCTTACTTAAGGATGAAATGTCCATTAACATCCACACCACACCACCGTACAGTAGCACAAGTAACGGTCAGGTAGAAAGATTCCACAGCACACTTTCAGAAATAATGAGATGTCTCAAAAGCAATCAGCCTACAATAACATTCGAAGAACTTCTATTTAAATCGGTACAGGAATACAATTCGTCGATTCACTCAACCACAAAGAACAAACCCATAGAGATATTTTTCGGAAATAGACTTTACAATGACCCACAACAATTAGAACAGAAAAGGCAAGAAAACATTGCCTTACTCAGGAAAAAACAAGAACAGGATCTCTCGTATCACAACAAAAACAGACCTGAAAATAAAGATTTCCCCATAGGAGAAATAATCTATGTTAAAATTAACAAGAGACTAGGTTCCAAGCTAACTCCAAAGTATAAAAAGGAGGAAGTCTTGGAAAATCACAGGACAACAGTTAAAACAGTATCAGGACGAACAATTCACAAATCTCTAATAAAAACCTAATTAAATTTCCAGGCAAAATGGACCTCTACAAACTTCTTATTCTCCTCATTACTACTACTACCTCTTCCTCAGACGTTCGAATTCTAGACTACAGCAAATCCCAACTAGTAACAATAGACAATGGACAAGCGAAAATACAAGACGGAACATTTAGACTTATTCACCTCATCGACTTAGAAAAATACGAACAATTTTTGACAGAGACATATGAAGAGATAAATAACCAAATCCCTAACGATCACTTCCTATATCCCCTCCTCAAACATGAAACCATTCAAACCCTTGAAATCCTAAATACACTTAAACCCTCTAACATCAATTATAAAACTAGAAGATCCATTGATATATTGGGAACGGCATGGAAATACATAGCCGGATCTCCCGACCACGAAGATTTAAACATAATAACCAATAATTTAAATAATCTAAACGAAAATAATAATGAGCAAGTAGTAATTAATAACCTATTTGAAAAACGAATAAATAACATAACTAATATAGTTAATAGAATGATAAACACTATTAGAAAAGAACAAAATGTTGTAACGGAAATCATAATAAATTTGCAAAATAGAATTAGGTTAATTAAGGAAGAATTAATAAATATAAAATATGCCATCCAATGGGCAAAAGAAAATATATTGAACTCTGTAATACTAAGCAAAGAAGATATAGAATTGTCAATCAACAAGATGAAAAAGGAAAAAATACCATTTAAAAATGCCGAAGAAGCACTAGAAATATCACAAATAAATGTATTAAGTAAAGGAATGAAAATTTTATGCATGGTTAAAATATCGCTGACACTGAAAGAAATATTTAGAAGAATTATCATACGACCTGTAAAAAGGGCAAAAAATACTATAATAAAAACTGAGTATAATGAAATACTAAAAGGAAAATATTCACTGTACGGAATAAAAAATGATTGTGAAAGTTATAATGATCTAACGATCTGTAAAGAAACAAATGTTATAGATTTAAGTAAAGACTTATGTGTAGCTAGAATAATAAATAGTTTAAATTCGACTTGTTCGACAACAAACGGCCATCACGTCCCTACCTTAGAAGAAATCAAACCCGGAATAATATTGCTAAACCGGTTCGAAGGCGAAGTGCAAACTGATAAAGTATCTCAACCAATCAATGGAACGCATGTGATAATATTTAACAATGCAACAATAAAAATAAACGGCCAAACATTCGAAAATGTTGAAGCAAGACCAATTGAAACCATTCCCGCAATACTACAGCCAACTCCATTAGAAAAAGACCACATTGAATTACTCTCCCTAGAAGCTTTAAAAGACCTGCACATCAAAAATACGCATCAAATCAATTCTATTAAAAAAGCGACACTCTCTGTCGGAAGTTTCACAACGGCAGCATTCCTAATAATCATAATACTTATTTTCTTCCTAAGGAAACGATCCGTGGAAATACGATATGTAGAAGAAGAAATAGCAAAGCCAGTACAATCCATTACGAATCAAGAAGTTAGCCAGTCAAGTCAAGAAAATCATATTCCAACATATGTGAGTTTTAACAATTTGCCATTCTACTAATGATCGAAGACGCTCACACTTAAAGGGGGAAGAGTTAAGGCAACCGCTTACCAAGTTGACCCTTACCAACGGCCTGCACGCGCAACTTCATTAAATGCTTCATCATCGGTTTAATTGTAACAAACAACAGTCAGCAATAAGCACAGTAAACAACAGTCAGCAACGATCGCAGTAAACAACAATCAGCAATAGTTCGATTTTGGGCAATAACAAGAAATAGGGCACACATGCAAATGCAACGTGATGTATGGCCAATGATAGGTGTAATTTTAAGTTAAGACATTCATTGTAATTATTCTTAAGTTGAATCACAACCAATAAATATGAAAGCGGACACAAGTCCGCTACCTTTTTAAAAATATAAAACGTACTATAAAACGTTAATTTGTACTGTCCGTCTGTTTGTTATCAAATGTCTGTAGGAGCTCGCATAATTATCGATGTCCGTCTTGTAGTTCATTCTTATGCTGGTCGGTGTGTTAGTTATATGCAGCATTTCCAGTGTAAATCTTTTGTTATAATTGGTTTCTTGTTGGAGTATCGTCGTTTTATCAAAGTCTGGAAAATGTTTCTTCGTTGCACAGTGTGTCATTAATGCTGTTTTTTGGTTAATAGTTTCATGACAATATTTAAAATCGGATTTATGTTGCGCTAGTCGAGATTTTAATTTTGCTTTCGTTGCTCCCACATATATGTTATTGCATGATTCTGTTTTGTTTCCATTACAAGGGATTTTATAGACAATATTACTTTTTTCTGTTTTAGGAATTTCGGATTTGGTTTTGTTAAAAATATTTTTCAATGTGTTTATTGGTTTGTGAGCTATCTTCACTTTTTCTCTATTATAGCAATCTGATTTTGCTAGACGCTCTGACAATTTTGGTACATATGCTAGCGATTTGAATATTTTTGTTTTTCCGGTTCACGTTGACTCGTCTGTGATAAACTTCTTTTTATTAAGGTTTTGATAACCTTGTCAGGAAAGTTATTCCTTTTTAATATTAATTTAATTTCTTCTTTTATTTCCTTGTGGTAAGTGTCGTCTGATATTTGTAACATTCGTCGTATACAACCCATTGCTGTATTCATTATCATCTTTTTTGGATGTTTTGAATAAAAATTGATGATTGTCCGGTAGGTGTTGTTTTCTTATACCACTTGAGCTTTAATTGGTTTCCTCGTCGAATAATAATTGTGTCGAGATAAGGTAATTTTCCGTCGTCTTCGAGTTCTGTTGTGAATTTTATATTTTTGTCAAATGAATTTAATGCGTCAAGTGTACTTTTTACGTCACTTTCATTTATAATAGCGAATAGATCGTCCACATATTTGGTAATGCATCTTGGTGTTCTAGTCAATTTTGCAGTTGTATTTTCCAATAATTCCTCCATTACGATATCTGCAATCACTGGTGAAGTCGGCGATTGCATCGGTAACCCTTTTAGTTGTGTGTATATTGTCTCTTTAAACTTAAAATATCTGTTTTCTTCTATACAGAATTTTAATACTTCCATAAATAGTTTCTTTGGCATTTTCGTATGTTTTTCTATTATCGTCCATTTTCTTATTATAATGTCAAGTGCTAGCTGTGTGGGTATACTGGGGAATAGGGAAATTACGTCAAAAGATATAAGTTTTTCATCGTCATAAATATATGAGTTACTTATCTTTTCTTTAAACTCTAGCGAATTTTTAATATTATATATGGAGTTCGTCATGACGTTTTTTAATATGTCGGCAATGTATTTACATAAGCCGTGTGATGGTGATCCAATCCCAGAGCAAATCGGCCGAAGTGGTGTTCCTTCCTTGTGTGTTTTCGGAAGTCCATAAATTCGTGGGGATAGTGCTGTGGTCGTGGTTAACTTATTTCTTTCGGCCTTTGAAATCAGGTCCAATTTGAAAAGCTTATATAAGCTATTGTTTTTGCTTTGTAGCCTCGATGTGCGGTCCTGTCTTTGTATTCTATACATTGTCAAGTCATTTAATATATCTTTCATTTTATTTCCATAATTCATTAATTCTATATATTTATTTAATATGTTATCATGTAATTCTTTATATTTATCATTAATGTCTAATGAGGAGTTTATTCCGTTTCTTTTTATAATTTCATGTAGGTCATAGTATGAGCTTTGGTTTTTCGCTCTATTTTCTATTCTTACATAAAATAAATCTCCTATTTCAAAGTACTTAGTATTGACATTATAGTCATATTTTATGTTTCTTGGCTTTTTGGCATTGTTTATAATTTCTCTGGTATCATTTGGTTTGGAGTCTCATTTTGAGTTCATTGGCATAGTTGTCAATATCGCAAATTTTGTTTTTACCTTCTTTATATTAGTTTCTTTTGATGTATTTCCGCCAATTTCCATACAAAATTTGAGACTTTTGCAATCCAGTTTTGAGTAACTTCCCGGAAAGCTACAGTTTTTAAACTTGGAACACACATCAGAACCTGGTGACAATTTAACGTGAGGGGAAAAAACTTTGATAAGTGCTCCAGGAATTGGAAAAATTGAAAAAAAGTCCGAACTTGTAAATTTTGCTTCCGAGTTTGAAGGTAGTTTTCGATAACTTGGAGATTTTAAGGTCTGAATAAAGATTTGTGCTTTATTGGGTTGTAATAATTAGCATACAATTTTTTCTAGACGGAACAGGAATCGAGATATTTAGAAAGTCCACTTACATAATGCTGAACCTTGCGACCGCTACTTGACTAATTTTCCGTAGAGCTAGAATCTTTAAACTAAAAAATATACTTCAGAACCCTATGTCAGTGCGACACGAGGGAAACAAATTTTTGTCAGGTGGTTCAAGGTTCAAGAAAATTCAAAATATTTTCCGGGCTTGGAAATTTTGATTCCGAGTTTTAAGGAATTCTTCGATAACCCAGTGATCCGCAACTTTGAATACAGCTTTGGGCTTTACTATGTTGTGATAGTTAGGATAAAAAATTTCTCTCGGTAGGACAGTGATCAAGATATTTAGAGATATTAAAAAATCCATTTACAGCATGTGGAATCTTGCGACCGCTATTTGAGTAACAGCTAAGTTCTTGAAACTAAGAATTATTTCCGAACCCTATGATAGTGTAACATGAAGGAAAATTCGCTAGGAGGTCAAGAGACCGTGAAAATTAAAAAAAAAAAAATGATCCGAACTTGGAAATTTTACTTTAGTGTTTTAAGGAACTTTCTGATAATTCATAGACCTGAAACTTTGAAAGAAGCTTTGAGCGCTCCTAGGTTATAATAAAAAATACATAAGAAGAAAAATTTATATTTAAACAAAGACATAATCTTGTCAAACTTTGATATTAAAACTTTTACATAAACCCAATTAATAAGGAACAAAAATATAAAGGTGGAGTGCAATAAATGGGCATTAATTATAATCTTTACCTAAGTCCGGCAATGGAACAATAGCCATGCTTATTTTTGTACACGTATATACGTCTACGTTTGCGTGCAAAAAAAGGCTTATCCTCACTTATATAATGCTTAGGAGACCAATCTAGCGGCAACTAGCAACAGAACTTGTTGTACCGAAAAACGGAGACACAAACCTCTGTTGTATGTCTGTGTATAACCTATAGCTGAATCCAGTGGCATAAGCCGGGGGGGGGGGGGGGGGGGGGGGTGGGTGTAGGGATTGGGTGGATAGATCCCCTTCGTCGCTCAACTTCTTATTTTACTTCGTAATTTATATTAAAATTACCAATTTTCCTTCTGATTTAGCAAAAAATATACAAGAGAAAATCAAAATCTCTATATAAGTACGTACGTGGGAAGGTAATATTAATGTTTAATTTTGTCATGGAGTATACAGTACTCATGAAATTCCATATCGTCGGTCCCAATGAAGACTATCTCAGTTCACTTATTTGCGTCGAAGACTATCTCAGTTCGTTTTGATTTATGAAAAGCTGGCACCTTTCGCTTGTTTACTAGTTTTGTATTTTTTGTTTAACTTTACTTATTTTTTTATTATTTTACTTTATTTTATTTGTGTTTAGTTTATTTAATTTTATTTGTTCTTATTTATAAAATTAATTTAATAAAAAAAATAAATAAAAACCTAAGTAATTAACACAAAAATAAACAAAATAAAATAAATAAAATTAAACTAAATAATACAAAATTAGCAAACAAGCGAAAGGTGTCAGTTGTTCATAAATCAAAACGAATCATGGAACTAACGATATTATCACTTCAACAATTTTCAAATATTTTAAATCAAAAGTGGACTTGATTTTAGCAAAAAAAAAGATTATTGTATGTAAATACTGGTAATGAATTAAGATTCGTGATTTTTGATACATAACGATACCTCACTTTTCAAAAGTTACCAAGTACATCTGGCATCCTCATATTTTGAAATACAACCCTGTAGCTGCTGTCAACTCTTGAAAAATTCAAATGTGATGTTCTCAGTTATCGCATATTAATAGAGCTGCTCATTAAAATAACCAAAACTCTTAAAAATGTCAAAACAATCAGTTAGAGACCGATCTGCGAATAGGGTTGGCCAATTCTCACTTAATATTAGATCATTAACAAGATCAAAATTACACCGCGAGTAATCGAATTTAAGCATCGAGTCAGTGCAAAGATTTGGATATTTATAAAACTCAAGTTCCAAGATAAGTGGAATGTGGTGTTTATCAGTCACAGATAAAGGAACCTCAGACTTATTCAATTGAAATTTTAAATCAGGACTAATGAAAATAAGATCCAAAATCCTGCTCAACTCATTTATAAAGCCATTAATTTGCATTAATTGTATAACAAATAACCCATCAATTACGCATATTTCACTACACCTATTCACATTACTTGGATTAAGCATATCTTCATCAGAAATAGTAGACCATGCAATTTTATTTAAATTAAAATCACCCAACACACAGAGTTGCGCATTATCATTCGGGAGATTTAAATTTAAAATATTATCAATATGATCAAAATACAAATTATCAGAGCTATTAGGAGGAATATAAGAAACACAAATTAAGCTAATTAATCTTCACACATTAGAAAGTAGAAGATTAATTACATCTATAATGTTTATTTATGATATTTCCAATGGCAATATTGATTGCCCGATACTGTTAGAGTCTTTGAACTTTTATGTTCCATCACGGACTTTGCGCCAATATACTATGTTTGTAATTGACCAGTTTAGATCTAATTACGCACTTAATGGCCGGATCACTCGCGCTCTAATTGCTATTAACTCAATCAATAATAATTATTGTATTGATTTTGCGATATCTCGTCGAAGTTTTAAAAATATGTTATTTTCCATTTTAAATTAACTTTACTGTAAATAAACCTTAGGTTTAATAATGTTTAATACAGTCTGTAAGATTTTTATAAATCATAGACTGAATAAAGAAATATGAAATATGAAATGAAAAGCAAACCATCACCACTCGAAATTGACACACACAATTGTTCAATACAGGAATCCATATTATTTAAAGTTACTTCAGCAGCAAATAGAATGGACTTTACTGCTATCAAAACACCTCCCCCACGCATAGTATTTGTTGCCACACCATCTCTGTCTCTTCAAAAAAACAGAATAAAAGCTCCTATTAAAGAACTCCTCACTGCAGAAATCAGCATTAAGCCATGTCTCTACCAACACGATGACGTCATAATCACATTGAGATGTAGCAGCATAAATAGAATTGGCTTTTGTTCTCATACCAGACATATTTTGATAATAAATTTTGAGATTTTGATTAAGATGCATATTACGAATTCGCTTATTATGACTAACTTGTAGGGTCTCAATTGTATCTATGTTTCCTGCATATTTTGGTCTCGCTTTGGAGAAAACCTAAAAGGTCTAACATACACATTTGTTGGCCACAAAGAAGCATCAAAACTTTACTATAGTCAGTAGATAAAACACGTAATTTGAAAGAAACTCTTACGAGGGAGTTAAAATCAGCATCTCTTTTGGTCAGTTTAAAGCAAGCAATTCTTGATAGATCGATGTTGGTATGTTGAGAAATATATTGAATAATGTTATCCTCTTTAACAGACGCACAGTGTTTCGTGTAGAACAAGCTAGCTGGACAAAAACAAAGTTCTTATTCCAAGAAAAGTTGAATGAGAAATGAAAGAAAATAAACAAAATAACGGGATTTTTGCTTTTTTTTGATATTTTTCCTCATATATATTGAGTAATTGAAGTAAGAAGGCAGGAGTGGCCGTAAAATGCATTGATTAATTTGCAAAATTCTTGTTGAATATTAAGCTTCATATTTCTTTTAAGTGAACACTTTTATATAATTTTTTTGATGAATTCTAAGCTCGAAGGTAAGTAAAATTTCTTAATAGTAATTCTTTCGAAATTAGAGTACTTTCAATATATTTAACCTTCCGTTATTAAGAAGAAAAGGTATTTTTTCTCTATATTTTTAAATTTAGGGACAAAAAAGTTACATACTTTCGCGGACATCCGGGCTAAATTTTACATATGTTATAGTCGCAAGTATTATCTAATAGTCGAAAGAAAAAACCATTGCGATTTCTTTGCACATCTATTTTAAATTTTTTTTTTTTTGTAGATTTAGTTATCTCTACATATAAAATAGGATGTATGTACGTACCAGCTCCGACGAGATATTTGAACCTTTAAAGCTGATCTACAAATGGCAAAACCAATTCACAGGTACAGGGAACAAACACGTAGCCATAAAACACACAAAAATAAACGCGCAAGGTCAACAAGAGCACACCAAAAGCAAAAAGGCGAAGATCACTGACTTCAACCTGCCACAACCTACCGCACCAGTCACCAAGATATAAAAACAGGTACATATAAAACAATCCTAATGCAGGTATAACCACACAGGAACGCTACACAAAACAACCCCATTTGGTAGAATCTACGGCAATACCTGAATGTAATATAAATACTGCACAACTGATAACAAATCAGAACGATCAACGACACTTAAGATGGCAGCACAACAATCATCAACTATTCACCCTGTCGGAAAATCAACAACACAAAACAGTTTAGTTATAACCGTACCAAGAATGGAGTTTTTTGACATTTGGGTTCAACATTCGAAGGAAACCAGATATAAAGAATTATTGAGTTTTGTTGTACTTAAGTACAACAGTATTCGATAAAAAGTTTAAGCATACAAATATCGGCATATTCGTCGAAGCTGGATCAAAAGTGGAACACTTCTGGAAGACATAAGGAGCGATTTTTGAATAAAAACTCGGAGTGGCTTTCGGGTCCGGACTTCACATTTACAATAACGGTGGATTCAAAGTTGCCATCAGACCAACCAACCACTTCTTCAGGTAACCCCGGCCCCGGAAGACGAAAGAAGGACTTTGTTAACTGCAGTAAAAAAACCAAACGGCTTCGAGTGTATGACCTCTTGCAATCTAGAAGTCCTGGTGAGTTACCTTATGCGGCAGAAGTATCAACGCATATGTCCGGCACCAGAAATGTTGCTAACATTATAAAAAAATTACAGGAAACCACTCAAATATCCGGCAAAAAGATGACATGTGAGCCAGATGCAAGAAGCTTGAGCAATGTAGAAGCTTTAGCATACTACCTAGATAGCAAGTCGACGACTCATGGGCACAAAATGACTCGGAAGTGGAGCATCAAGACAGGCCATAAGGTTTATCCATCATTTTATAGTCTAAGAAAAGCTAAGGCAGAAAGCTATCCAAATGAAATTGATGTGGGTGAACCACAAGCGGAAATTAAAGTCCAGTCCGTATTAGACAAAACTGTTGAGCGTTTAGTTTTAGCAAATCAAGAAGTTTTTGTTAGTTTATTACCTACAAACTTGACGTATACTTTAATCAGCAATTGGGGTTGCGATGGAAGCTCTGGCCATAGCACATATAAGCAAAAGTTTACATGCAGTTCTGACACTGATGAGTTTCTGTTTATATTTTCTTTCGTTCCTCTTCAATTACAGGATGAAAACGGTAATATTGTTTGGCAGAATCCTCGACCTTCTTCTACTATGTATTGTCGTCCAATTAAATTTATTTTTTCTAAAGAAACAAGAGATTTTATTGTTTTTGAAACGAACAAAGTTTTAGAGGAGATAAATGCGTTGTTGCCAACAAAGTACATGCTCGAAGAATACGAAGTTTCCGTAAATCACAATATGTTTCTAACAATGATTGATGGAAAACTTTGCAATGTTTATATTTGTGGTGCACCTCCAAAAGATATGAATAATGAGTTACGGGACTTTACGCCTAACCGAGATAATCTTGGTTTTGGTTTGTCTACTCTCCATGCATGGATAAGATGCTTTGAATGCTTGCTTCACATAAGTTATCGCCTCGAAGTAAAAAAATGGCAGCTTAGGAATGAGGCAGATAAAGAGAGTGTAAAGCTACGTTCCAACGAAATCCAGAATAAATTTAAAAGTGTACTTGGATTGATAGTAGATAAAACAAAACCAGGTTTCGGCAATGCCAATGACGGCAACACTGCTCGTAGGTTTTTCGAAAATTCTGAGGCTAGTGCTGAGATTACGGGATTAGATGTAACGCTCATCAAAATATTCGACACTCTCCTTCGCGCATTAGCATCTGGGTACAATATAAATATCCAAAGATTTGAAAATTTTGCGGTCGAAACTAAAAAACTATACATAGATCTCTATCCATGGTTTACAAAACTATTCCACAAGTGACTAATCGAATGAAAGTGATGATAGCGAATAATAACATAATTATAAAACATAACCTACCCTATAAATTTTTGTTGGATCAGGTTTTATTTAATTTAATATTGTCTTTTCTACTTTGTATGATACTTTACTTTTATGTTTTTGTAATAAGTAATTTTCACATAATTAATTTAATTATTTACATTGTTATTATTATTATTGTAATTCACTTTTACATTCCTGACTGGTACTATAAGATAATTTTGTAAAAATTGTAGTGCCAGGATAAATACTCAAATAAATACAAAATATGTATGTACATATGTACAGTTACTCACATAAATAAGTAGACACCCGTTTTTGGAAAATTCTTACAATTTTCGCTTTCGCAAATTTATTTTAACTAATTTCCCATAAGAAAATTTTTGAAAAATTCGACGAATTTTCATATTTTAACTAATTTCCCATAAGAAAATTTGTCACGATCTATAACAAAAACTAAGTTATATTTAAAAAATTGATGTTGTTTTTATTTTTATTTTATTTATTTAAAAAATTTTTGAAAAATTCGACGAATTTTCATACAAAATTTTAATTTTTTTTTTCCGAATTTTTTAGAGTATTGAGATTTGTAGTCCATTCAATTTAAGTACAATAAAGTAATATTCTTAAGTCCTTTAAATTTTTTTTGGATCTGTGCCACTTATTCACATGAGTTACTGTATATGAAATAAGCAAATGTATGCATATGAAGTAAAATTTTGGAAAACAATAAAAAAAAGAGCATATGGCTGAAAAAAATGACGTAGTTGTAATAAATGACTGCATATGAAATGGAAAATCTCATAAAATAATTTTTTCCAGCTAGCTTGTTCTACACGAAACACTGTGAGACGGCCTAAAAGAAGATAAGTGAAGCCATCTATATCGCACGAAAACATCCAAATCAGCATTCACATTAGTACCAATAACAACATTATATGGCTTATCAGCGTTTGATTTAAACGAAATTTTTCTCTGTCCCTGTATACCAACTTCATTCGATGGAAAACCATCAGCAGCAGAGGCAGCGGCATCAGCAAATTTTTGAGAGATAACACCAATAGAGTTAGCAGCATCATTATTTGTAGTAACACAAGCAGAATTATTATTAACACCCTCAGGTAGAGTAGGTAATTTATTTGTCTCAGCAGAATGCACAGGTTCATTGTTTGCAGTCATACAGTTAATATTATCATTAGCACCCACAGGTAGACAGTGAACTTCTCTCAGCGCTGTCAGCAGAATGCACAAGCTGAGCAGCAGGCGATGGCAGAGGAGATGATTGTTTTTGAATTGACTTAGGTGCGCCAAACTTAGTTTGTGAGTGCGTGCGGATTGCATTGTTGGAATCGACAGTAAGCTCAGATCGCCTCTCACTTGCTGTGAGAATTTTAAAGAAATCGTGTAGCATATCAACACTTTTGAGAGATTTGAATATTTTGGCGCGCGAAAATAAAGCAACACACTTGTCACATTTATACACAATATTTTTGTTGTTTTTGAGCAAATTAATTGCATTACCCATAATATTAGAGCAATTCACATGAACTTTGTCAGAACAAATGCCACATATTATAGAGTCATTCGGTAAATATTGATTATTGCATTTAAAGCAGTTATCCATTTTTCTCATCAAAAAGGCGAATGAATTTAGCAAACTAAGTAGAAATTATAAAAGCTAAAGTAGCACAAGAGAACACGTCTGTTCGCATCAACAGTCAACAGTTTATAAAAAAAGTTACTTTTCTTTCTTTTTTCCCCAATACGATTTACCAATTTGTCTTCGATATTTGTTTTGAGTGCTCATCCAATCTGCATGTTTAACTTGTACTCTCTTCTTTCACTTTTTGGATTTTACGAGTATGTCCATGGAATAATCCGAATCGCTGTGGAAACTATAAGGCACGAGTCCTAAAACACCATCGCCTACATCATTGCCAAAATGGTCAATGTTATTGCTGCTTTCAATTGCTTGTAAAGCACTTCATTACTTTCGTCTTTCGCCATAGAGACCTTTTAATAAATGTAGTAATAATTTAGTTAATACATGCAAAACAACAAAACGAATAATATTGTACCTCTTGCGACTAAAATAAATGTTAGAAACAGCAGTAAATTAATTTTTACGGAGCTCGAATGAACAACCAGCACAATTTAGCAACAATCACATATGTTTAATGAACTTAGCGCGCGCTTTTTGACAACTATGTACATGGCACATTTACGCATCAACACGAAACAACATGAAAAAAAGAGTTACCAACTTTTTCTTTTTTAACGATGTATTTTTTAATTCTCTTTTGATCTGCATTAAAATCGCAATTGTGTAAAAACATGCAGTTGGCGCCTTTGCACTCTAAGCTAGCGCTATGTATATTGTGAAATGTTGTTGTGTCTATGCAAGTTATAATGCAACGCAAACAAAAGCTGAAAAGAAAGAAAAGCCTCCCTTCTAGGCTATTGCCATTGCTTGTGCATCAGTATGACATAATTTTGTTGAAAAATTGTTTCGTTTGCATATAATAATGAAATAATTTTGAGTATGGACTTATGCAAATACTTTTAATGTGATTGAAATTTGTTTACCATTAAAATATTTTTGTACATATTATAGCTATATCCATTTGTATTTTCTTATCTTAATTCTATATAAATAATTTTCTTGCCGGCTTGAGGTCCAATTTTGTAAATAAAATTTTAAAAATTGTTAAGTTTTTTTCTTCAATATATTTCGGTTACCTACTGTAACCGTCTTCAGGATTAACTATAACAATATAAAGAAACATAAACAAAATAAAAATAACAATTGACATAAAAACAAACATTCACAAAAAACATTAATTACATACATTATTTTACGCGTCTTCCCTGCTCAACGCGAAGTTATGTACTGTCCGTCTGTTTGTTATCAAATGTCTGTAGGAGCTCGCGTAATTATCGATGTCCGTCTTGTAGTTCATTCTTATGCTGGTCGGTGTGTTAGTTATATGCAGCATTTCCAGTGTAAATCTTTTGTTATAATTGGTTTCTTGTTGGAGTATCGTCGTTTTATCAAAGTCTGGAAAATGTTTCTTCGTTGCACAGTGTGTCATTAATGCTGTTTTTTGGTTAATAGTTTCATGACAATATTTAAAATCGGATTTATGTTGCGCTAGTCGAGATTTTAATTTTGCTTTCGTTGTTCCCACATATATGTTATTGCATGATTCTGTTTTGTTTCCATTACAAGGGATTTTATAGACAATATTACTTTTTTCTGTTTTAGGAATTTCGGATTTCGTTTTGTTAAAAATATTTTTCAATGTGTGTATTGGTTTGTGAGCTATCTTCACTTTTTCTCTATTATAGCAATCTGATTTTGCTAGACGCTCTGACAATTTTGGTACATATGCTAGCGATTTGAATATTTTTGTTTTTCGGATTCACGTTGACTCGTCTGTGATAAACTTCTTTTTATTAAGTTTTTGATAACCTTGTCAGGAAAGTCATTCTTTTTTAATATTAATTTAATTTCTTCTTTTATTTCCTTGTGGTAAGTGTCGTCTGATATTTGTAACATTCGTCGTATACAACCCATTGCTGTATTCATTATCATCTTTTTTGGATGTTTTGAATAAAAATTGATGATTGTCCGGTAGATGTTGTTTTCTTATACCACTTGAGCTTTAATTGGTTTCCTCGTCGAATAATAATTGTGTCGATATAAGGTAATTTTCCGTCGTCTTCGAGTTCCGTTGTGAATTTTATATTTTTGTCAAATGAATTTAATGCGTCAAGTGTACTTGTTACCGACAAAAAACTACGACCGAGCAGTAAGCAATGCCTAAGTCGCTTGGTATGGAGTTCTGGCTCGTTTATTTATTAACATTAAATTCATACACATACGCATATGTTTCACATGTACTTATATCATTACTATTTGAAGTTTCTCTTCTCATTTCCATACATGCAAGCTTGAACATTCATATACTATGTCATTTACTAAATATTTACTAAAAACTAACCGTAATGTCAGGCCACTTTGACCAGCATAAAAATCATTTTCACTTGTGCAGTGAGTTACAGTTGCAAAAATATAGCGAAAGAATACAAAAGTTTTAAAGCGCTCACGCTGCTAAATAAAAATTGTGTTTTCTTTTCTCATAAAAAATGGTTCGACTGTCGCGCTTAAAAATACGCGCAACAAATCTTTAAAACTTTTCTATTTACGTAATTAAGTTCGCGAACCGACTCTTGATAAAATCCGGGAATCTTAGCTATCATGGTAAATGAAGAAAAACAATCAACAGGCAATAATTGCCAAAAGTGTGACGAAACGGATACAGAGAGCATGGTCCAGTGTGACTCCTGCGACACCTGGTACCACTTTCACTGTGTCGGAGTAGATAGCAATGTGGCTAACGTAAGCTGGAGTTGTGAAAACTGCCAGACCAATACACCAACCACCAACGCGCAACTCGTTTCTTCATCATCGCCAACTGCCGAGCAAGGTAACCGGCACGTGCATTTTTCACCGTTGCCGACAACAGCAAGTACTCCGGAATCAAGAGCTAATCCGCCACTAATGTCAACAGCTACCCCAGTAATTTCCACCATCACCGCTGGTTACACTCGACCATCAGTGTCAACGAAGTTCTCCACTTTGGGTCATACAAACTGGAATTTTGGCATTAATACCTCAGTACAAGCACTGCAGCCGCCATCTTGTTCAATGCTGACGTCACAGCATAATCAAGCAGCGCTGTTAACGCAGCCGCTACAATTCGCATCGACCAGCGCCGGCATCTCTGCAACTGGTATACCGTACAATCAGCCGAAAGCATTGTCACCCCTGCGGCAGGTAGATATGCGAACGTCTCAAGGCCTGCAGGTGCCATTATACACCGAAATGTGTAGGAATCTGCAGCTTGAAAGATTGAAAGAAGAAACGAAAATTCAGCAGTTATACTTGGATAACAAATACAAGATTCTCTCGCAATGTGCTGAGTCGTCGCCTTCTTCAAATGTTTCAAGTTTACTGGCCATCCACGGACCTACACCTGGACAGCTAGCAGCGAGGCAAGCTATCCCCAAACAGCTTCCGGTCTTCAACGGCGACCCCGAAGAATGGCCGCTGTTTATTAGCAGCTTCGAAAACAGCACTACTGTTGCAGGGTACAATGATGCTGAAAACTTAATTAGATTGCAAGCGAGTCTTAAAGGTAAGGCGCGAGAGATGGTGAAAAGTAAGTTATTTTTACCAGCAATGGTTCCAGAGATCATAAAGACCCTTAGAATGTGTTTTGGTAGACCTGAGCATATCCTTGAGCGCGCAATAAGTAAAGCTCGAGCCTTGTCAGCACTTAAAGATAAGCTGGAAGGCCTTATTGAATTTGCACTTTGCGTCAGAAACATTTGCGCTACAATGGAAGGTTGCCAAATGCATGCGCATATGCATAACCCGCTGCTAGTAAAGGAGTTAGTTGATAAGCTTCCCAATAGCCAAAAGTTGAATTGGGCAGTCCAACCCAAAGACGACACGATTCCCGTCGTGAAACAGTTCAGCGACTGGCTATACCATCTAGCCGAAGCAGCCAGTACTGTCGTATCTCTTGCACCAACTAAAAGCAATGCTACGGTCAACACGCACACAATCGACGCAAACCCGTCGCATTCTATAGCAACTCATAATGTACCAAAGGGTGAACAATGCATAATGTGCAAAACCTCTGCCCACAAAGTGACTCAATGCGACGTTTTTAGAAGTCTACCACTCCAACGTAAGTGGGAGGAAGTGAAAGCAAAGAGTCTGTGCCGCCAATGCTTGAATCCGCATAGACGCAAATGTACTTTAAATAAGGTTTGTGGAGTAGATGGCTGCACTATAAAACACCATCAGTTATTACATAAAATGCGTCACGATAAAACCAGTGCCGTGAGTACAAACATGAATAAACCCTCTGGCGGACAGATAAACGCACACAGCAGTGATCGCGAACAAATGCAACCACTCTTCCGAATCATTCCAGTCAAAATTTATTCGGAAAACAAAGTAGTGGAAACATTCGCATTCTTAGACGAAGGTTCATCCGTGACACTAATGGAAAAGAGAATTCTAAATGAACTTCGTTTGGAAGGTGAACGAGACCCTATTTGTCTAAGGTGGACACGCAACACAACTCGTGTTGAAGAAAATTCTGTAAGAGCTGCTGTAGAAATTTCCAGTGTGAACGATGACAGAAAGTACACTTTGAAAAATATACACACTGTCGACGATCTGGATCTTCCAGCTCAATCAATCGATGCATCCGCGATGGTGCGCCAATATCCATACTTAGCAGGATTGCCAATTGTATCATACACGAATGTGAAGCCCTCATTGTTAATCGGTGTTGACAACTGGAAACTGGCAATTCCTCTCAAAACCAGGGAGGGAACATGGTTCCAACCCATAGCGTCAAAGACGTAAGCGTGCACACGTGCGATTGTCAAAAAAGATACGACGAGTTACACGAGAGTATGAAAGAATACTTCTCAGTAGAGTCATCCAAACCAACTCAGCTGCTATCGGAGGAGGATACTAAAGCCGTAAGTATTGTGAGAAATACTTGTCGAAGGGTCGACAATCACTTCGAAGTTGGGTTGCCATGGCGAAACTCAGATGTATCGCTACCAGATAGCTATGCTTATGCTATGAAGCGATTACTATGTTTGCAAAGAAAATTCGTTAAAGACTCCGTGCTAAAATCAAACATCCAAGCTGAAATCAATAACTTGGTCACAAAAGGTTACGCAATAAAGCTTCCCCAGACAGATACTGCTGTTGCAAAGGATAAAATATGGTACCTGCCTATCTTCATTGTAAAAAATCCAAATAAGCCTGGTAAGCTTCGAATGGTGTGGGATGCTGCAGCGAAGGTGAACGGAGCTTCACTCAACGACTTCCTGCTGAGTGGCCCAGACTTACTTAACCCGCTCGTTACTATTTTATTGTCTTTCAGAGTGGGAAGAGTTGCTATATGTGGCGATATTGCGGAGATGTTTCACCGCATCAACGTTCAGGACAGTGACATGCATGCTCAGCGATTTTTGTGGTGCGACGACGGCGATGATCCGCATCAGCCAAGCATTTACGTCATGAAGGCGCTGACCTTTGGCCTAAATTGCGCGCCATTTATTGCTCACTACATACGCGACAGGAATGCTGATGATTTTAAACACGAACTTCCTCGTGCCGCAGAAGCCGTTAAAAGAAGTCATTACGTGGATGCTTTTATCGACTGTGGAGACGACGATCAATCCGCGCTAGAGTTAGCTCAACAAGTAAAACGAATTCAAAAGGGTGCTGGCTTCAATTTACGCGGCTGGTCTTCAAATTCAGAATTCGTCGTAGAGCAGCTCGAAAATGATCCTAGCTCAATTCAGTCCGTTAAGGAATGGGGATCAACCACGAAAGTTCTCGGTATGTTTTGGGATCCCATAAGCGATAATTTTAAATATATTTTCAGATTTGCAAGACTTCGACGAGACGTCGTTAACGAGCGGATCACACCTACGAAAAGAGAGGCGCTCCAAGTTCTAATGTCGATATTCCACCCTCTCGGGTTTGTCTGTTGCTACACCGTTGGGTTGAAAATCTTGATGCAAGATGTGTGGCGTTCTGGAATCGCCTGGGACGACCCGCTGCGTGATAATCTAATCAAAAAATGGAACCAACGGAAGACCCTTATGCCATTAATAACAGCTGTCGAAATACCTCGATGTTATTCGTTATTGCTGAAAGACGCTGAAGACGTTCAGCTTCACACGTTCGTCGACGCTGGCGAAAATGCGTACGCTGCAGTTTGCTACTTACGTGTATCCAAGGGAAACGACGTTGAGGTTACTCTCGTGGCCGGCAAGTCTAAAGTCGCGCCACTAAAACCATTATCGATACCCAGGTTGGAGTTACAGGCAGCGGTAGCTGGCATTAGACTGGCGAACATGGTAAGCAACGCACAACGTATTGGCATAAGATCTAAATATTGGTGGACTGATTCGAAGACGGTGCTAAGATGGATGCGAATGGATCCTAAAAACTTCCACCAATTCGTCATGCACAGAATAGGCGAAATTCAAGAGGCATCAAATGTAAGTCAATGGTTATGGGTTCCTTCGAAGTATAATCCAGCCGATTTAGCTACGAAAATAACTGGACGGCATGACTACCACCTATGCTATACCGGCCTGGATTTTTTAATGTCGAATGCGGAAGCTTGGCCGCAGTGCGAAGAATCAACCCTCAAAGAAGGCGACGACTCGGAAGTAAAACACTACATATTGCATATGAAGCAGACACCTGCTTTTAACCTACTGCTCAATGTGGATTTCTCAAGCTGGAAACGCTTATATCGAGCTGTGGCTACGTTCTTATTATACATCGACCGCTTATACTCAGTTGTGCAAGCAACAGAGCGAAAAACAGCCATCGATGTTGATATGATTCATCGAGCGCAACGTATCCTAATCAGGTATGCTCAGTCCACAGATTATCGTGAAGAGATATGCTGTCTCAAAAGCGGTAAGACAATTGAAAAATCAAGCAAAATCTTTACCCTGAATGTTTACCTAGATACGGACAGCATAATACGATGCCAGAGCCGAACTGAACACTTAAATAACCACGAAAACGTAGCAGTGCTGCCGAACTCTCATCATATAACTTGCTTAATCGTTCGTTGGGTCCACGAAAAATTTCATCACCAGATGCATGAGACAGTAATTAACAAGATTCGTGGTATGTATTTTATAAACCGACTGAGAGCATTGTATAAGAAGGTACGTTGGGAATGTCAAAAATGTAAAAACGCTAGTACTATGCCACAACCGCCACAAATGGCAACACTGCCAGCGGCAAGGATCTCTGCATTTGAGAGGCCCTTCACATATGTTGGTTTTGATTATTTTGGTCCCTTATTCGTCGCCGTCGGTAGAAGGCGAGAAAAAAGGTGGGGCGTTATATTCACATGTTTAACGTTACGAGCTGTGCACATTGAAGTCGCTCATAGCTTAGATACCAGCTCTAGTATCATGGCAATACGTAATTTCGTATCTCGGCGCGGGTATCCAAGGGAGATATTCTCGGACAATGGCACCAATTTTAAAGCGTCAGAGAAGATCATCTGCGAAAACCTCAAAGACACGGATTGGGCTGCTGTAGTATCTTCTTTCGATGAAGTAAAATGTAGATTTAATCCACCAGGTACTTCTCATATGGGAGGCGCATGGGAAAGGCTCGTGCGATCAGTCAAGAAAGTGCTATTTGAGATACTACCGTCAACAAGTTTTACCGACGAAAGCCTGCGGAGTGCCCTGAGCGAGGTCGAATTCATACTAAATGCACGACCACTTACATTTGTTTCCTTGGAAAGTAGTGACGATGAGGCTCTCACCCCGAATCATTTGCTGATTGGGTCATCGGATGGCTACAAGCCAATAGGTAGCAACACCCTTAGTCTGCGGCAACGTTGGCAATTGACTCAGCAGTTTGCCGACCGTTTTTGGCACCAATGGGTGCGGGAATATTTACCAATAATCTCTCGACGTACCAAATGGTTTGTGAAAAAACGCCCGCCATGTGTTGGTGATATTGTAGTAATTGCAGACCAAGACCTACCGAGAAATAGTTGGCCAAAGGGGAGAATCGTGGATGTTGTAAGAGCAAAGGACGGCCAAGTCAGAAGTGCTATGGTAGCGACTAAATCAGGAATACTTCATCGACCGATCGTAAAAATAGCAATATTGGATGTCGGTACTGAACAGAGTAAACAAACTCTAGAAAGCTCGTTTACGGGGGCGGGAGTGTTACCGACAAAAAACTACGACCGCGCAGTAAGCAATGCCTAAGTCGCTTGGTATGGAGTTCTGGCTCGTTTATTTATTAACATTAAATTCATACACATACGCATATGTTTCACATGTACTTATATCATTACTATTTGAAGTTTCTCTTCTCATTTCCATACATGCAAACTTGAACATTCATATACTATGTCATTTACTAAATATTTTCTAAAAACTAACCGTAATGTCAGGCCACTTTGACCAGCATAAAAATCATTTTCACTTGTGCAGTGAGTTACAGTTGCAAAAATATAGCGAAAGAATACAAAAGTTTTAAAGCGCTCACGCTGCTAAATAAAAATTGTGTTTTCTTTTCTCATAAAAAATAGTTCGACTGTCGCGCTTAAAAATACGCGCAACATTACTTTTTACGTCATTTTAATTTATAATAGCGAATAGATCGTCCACATATTTGGTAATGCATCTTGGTGTTCGAGTCAATTTTGCAGTTGTATTTTCCAATAATTCCTCCATTACGATATCTGCAATCACTGGTGAAGTCGGCGATCCCATCGGTAATCCTTTTAGTTGTGTGTATATTGTCTCTTTAAACTTAAAATATCTGTTTTCTTCTATACAGAATTTTAATACTTCCATAAATAGTTTCTTTGCCATTTTCGTATGTTTTTCTACTATCGTCCATTTTCTTATTATAATGTCAAGTGCTAGCTGTGTGGGTATACTGGGGAATAGGGAAATTACGTCAAAAGATATAAGTTTTTCATCGTCATAAATATATGAGTTATTTATCTTTTCTTTAAACTCTAGCGAATTTTTAATATTATATATGGAGTTCGTCATGACGTTTTTTAATATGTCGGCAATGTATTTACATAGGCCGTGTGATGGTGATCCAATCCCAGAGCAAATCGGCCGAAGTGGTGTTCCTTCCTTGTGTGTTTTCGGAAGTCCATAAATTCGTGGGGATAGTGCCGTGGTCGTGGTTAACTTATTTCTTTCGGCCTTTGAAATCAGGTCCAATTTGAAAAGCTTATCAACTACGCTATTGTTTTTGCTTTGTAGCCTCGATGTGGGGTCCTGTCTTTGTATTCTATACATTGTCAAGTCATTTAATATATCTTTCATTTTATTTTCATAATTCATTAATTCTATATATTTATTTAAAATGTTATCATGTAATTCTTTATATTTATCATTAATGTCTAATGAGGAGTTTATTCCGTTTCTTTTTATAATTTCATGTGGGTCATAGTATGAGCTTTGGTTTTTCGATCTATATTCTATTCTTACATAAAATAAGTCTCCTATTTCAAAGTTTTTAGTATTGACATTATAGTCATATTTTATGTTTCTTGGCTTTTTGGCATTGTTTATAATTTCTCTGGTATCATTTGGTTTGGAGTCTCATTTTGAGTTCATTGGCATAGTTGCCAATATCGCAAATTTTGTTTTACCTTCTTTATATTAGTTTCGTTTGATGTATTTCCGCCAATTTCCATACAAAATTTGAGACTTTTGCAATCAAGTTTTGAGTAACTTCCCGGAAAACTACAGTTTTTAAACTTGGAACACACATCAGAACCTGGTGACAATTTAACGTGAGGGGAAAAAACTTTGATAAGTGCTTCAGGAATTGGAAAAATTGAAAAAAAAGTCCGAACTTGTAAATTTTGCTTCCGAGTTTGAAGGTAGTTTTCGATAACTTGGAGATTTGAGGGTCTGAATAAAGGTTTGTGCTTTATTGGGTTGTAATAATTAGCATACAATTTTTTCTAGACGGAACAGGAATCGAGATATTTAGAAAGTCCACTTAATGCTGCACCTTGCGACCGCTACTTGACTAATTTTCCGTAGAGCTAGAAACTTTAAACTAAAAAATATACTTCAGAACCCTATGTCAGTGCGACACGAGGGAAACAAATTTTTGTCAGGTGGTTCAAGGTTCGAGAAAATTCAAAATATTTTCCGGGCTTGGAAATTTTGATTCCGAGTTTTAAGAAATTCTTCGATAACCCAGTGATCCGCAACTTTGAACGCAGCCTCGGGCTTTACTATGTTGTGATAGTTAGGATAAAAAATTTCTCTCGGTAGGACAGTGATCAAGATATTTAGAGATATTAAAAAATCCATTTACAGCATGTGGAATCTTGCGACCGCTATTTGAGTAACAGCTAAGTTCTTGAAACTAAGAACTATTTCTGAACCCTATGATAGTGTAACATGAAGGAAAATTCGCTAGGAGGTCAAGAGACCGTGAAAATTAAAAAAAAAAATGATCCGAACTTGGAAATTTTACTTTAGTGTTTTAAGGAACTTTCTGATAATTCATAGACCTGAAACTTTGAAAGAAGCTTTGAGCGCTACTAGGTTATAATAAACAAGTTTCCCCAATTTCTTCTTCGTTGCGTTACTTGGCGCCAATCGCCATGAACAAAATATGAAAAAAAAAGTAAGGAAGGTTAAGTTCGGGTGTAACCGAACATTACATACTCAGTTGAGAGCTAAGGTGACAAAATAAGGGAAAATAACCATGTAGGAAAATGAACCGAGGGAAACCCTGGAATGTATTTGTATGACATGTGTATCAAATGAAAGGCATTAAAGAGTATTTTATGAGGGAGTGGGCCATAGTTCTATAGGTGGACGCCATTTAGGGATATAACCATAAAGGTGGATCAGGGTTGACTCTAGAATGCGTTTGTACGATATGGGTATCAAATGAAAGGTATTAATGAGTATTTTAAAAGGGCGTGGACCTAAGTTCTATAGATGGGCGCCTTTTCGAGATATCGCCGTAAAGATGGACCAGGGGTGACTCTAGAATGCGTTTGTACAATATGGGTATCAAATGAAAGGCGCTAATGAGCATTTTAAAAGGGAGTAATCCTTAGTTCCATAGGTGGACGCCGTTTCGAGATATCGCCATAAAGGTGGCCCAGGGGTGACCCTAGAATTTGTTTGCACAATATGGGCATCAAACGAAAGGTGTTAATGGGTATTTTAAAAGGGAGTGGGCCTTTGTTCTATAGGTGGACGCCGTTTCGAGATATCGCCATAAAGGTGGGCCAGGGGTGACTCTAGAATTCGTTTGTGCAATATGGGTATCAAACGAAAGGAGTTAATGAGTATTTTAAGAGGGAGTGGGCCTTAGTTCTATAGTTGGACGCATTTTCGAGGTATCGCAATAAAGGTGGACCAGGGGTGACTCTATACTTTGTTTGTACGATATGGGTATCAAATGAAAGGTGTTAATGAGTATTTTTAAAAGGGAGTGGGCCTTCGTTTTATAGGTGTTCGCCTTTTCGAGATATCGCCATAAAGGTGGACCAGGGGTGACTTTAGAATTTGTTTGTATGATATGGATATCAAATGAAAGGTGTTAATGATTATTTTAAAAGGGCGTGGGGCTTAGTTCTATAGGTGGACCCCTTTTCGAGATATCGCCATAAAGATGGACCAGGTGTGACTCTAGAATGCGTTTGTACGATATGGGTATCAAATGAAAGGTGTTAATGAGTATTTTAAAAGGGAGTAATCCTTAGTTCCATAGGTGGACGCCGTTTCGAGATATCGCCATAAAGGTGGGCCAGGGGTGACTCTAGAATTCGTTTGTGCAATATGAGTATCAAATGAAAGGTATTAATGAGAGCTTTAAAAGGGAGTGGTGGTAGTTGTATATGTGAAGGCGTTTTCCAGATATCGACCAAAATGTGGACCAGGGTGACCCAGAACATCATCTGTTGGATGCCGCTAATTTATTTATATATGTAATACCTGCCAAGATTTTAAGGGTTTTTTATTTCGCCCTGCAGAACTTTTTCATTTTCTTCTACTTAATATGGTAGGTGTCACAACCATTTAATAAAGTTTTTCTAAAGTTATATTTCGCGTCAATAAAACAATACTTACCTTACCATGTTTCATCCCTTTTTTCGTATTTGGTATAGAATTATGGCATTTTTTCATTTTTCGCAATTTTCGATATCGAAAAAGTGGGCGTGGTTATAGTCGGATTTCGTTCATTTTTCATACCAAGATAAAGTGGGTTCAGATAAGTACGTGAACTGAGTTTAGTAAAGATATATAGATTTTTGCTCAAGTTATCGTGTTAACGGCCATGCGGAAGGACAGACGGACGACTGTGTATAAAAACTGGGCGTGGCATCAACCGATGTCGCCCATTTTCACAGAAAACAGTTAACGCCATAAAATCTATGCCCCTACCAAATTTCAAAAGGATTGGTTAATTTTTGTTTGACTTATGGCGTTAAAAGTATCCTAGACAAATTAAATGAAAAAGGGCGGAGCCACGCCCATTTTAAAATTTTCTTTTATTTTTGTATTTTGTTGCACCATATCATTACTGGAGTTGAATATTGACATAATTTACTTATATACTGTAAAGATATTAAATTTTTTGTTAAAATTTTACTTTAAAAAAAAATTTTTTTTAAAAGTGGGCGTGGTCCTTCTCCGATTTTGCTAATTTTTATTAAGCGTACATATAGTAATAAGAGTAACGTTCCTGCTAAATTTCATCATGATATCTTCAACGACTGCCAAATTACAGCTTGCAAAATTTTAAATTACCTTATTTTAAAAGTGGGCGGTGCCACGCCCATTTTCCAAAATTTTACTAATTTTCTATTTTGCGTCATAAGTTCAACTCATCTACCAAGTTTCGTCGCTTTATCGGTCTTTTGTAATGAATTATCGCACTTTTTCGGTTTTTCGAAATTTTCGATATCGAAAAAGTGGGCGTGGTTATAGTCCGATATCGTTCATTTTAAATAGCGATCTGAGATGAGTGCTCAGGAACCTACATACCAAATTTCATCAAGATACCTCAAAATTTACTCAAGTTATCGTGTTAACGGACGGACGGACGGACGGATGGACGGACGGACGGACGGACGGACGGACATGGCTCAATCAAATTTTTTTTCGATCCTGATTATTTTGATATATGGAAGTCTATATCTATCTCGATTCCTTTATATATGTACAACCAACCGTTATCCAATCAAACTTAATATACTCTGTGAGCTCTGCTCAACTGAGTATAAAAATACATAAGAAGAAAAATTTATATTTAAACAAAGACATAATCTTGTCAAACTTTGATATTAAAACTTGTACATAAACCCAATTTATAAGGAACAAAAATATAAAGGTGGAGTGCTATAAATAGGCATTAATTATAATCTTTACCTAAGTCCGGCAATGGAACAATAGCCATGCTTATTTTTTTACACGTATATACGTCTACGTTTGCGGAGGGATTGGGTGGATAGATCCCCTTCGTCGCTCAAATTCTTATTTTACTTCGTAATTTATATTAAAATTACCAATTTTCCTTCTGATTTAGCAAAAAGTATACAAGAAAAAATGAAAATCTCTATATAAGTACGTACGTGGGAAGGTAATATTAATGTTTAATTTTGTCATGGAGTATACAGTACTCATGAAATTCCATATCGTCGGTCCCAACGAAGACTATCTCAGCTCGCTTATTTGCGTCGAAGACTATCTCAGTTCGTTTTGATTTATGAAAAGCTGGCACCTTTCGCTTGTTTACTAGTTTTGTATTTTTTGTTTAACTTTACTTATTTATGTATTATTTTACTTTATTTTATTTGTGTTTAGTTTATTTAATTTTATTTGTTCTTATTTATAAAATTAATTTAAAAAAAAAATTAATAAAAACCCAAGTAATTAACACAAAAATAAACAAAATAAAATAAATAAAATTAAACTAAATAATACAAAATTAGCAAACAAGCGAATGGTGTCAGTTGTTCATAAATCAAAACGAATCACGGAACTAACGATATTATCACTTCAACAATTTTCAAATATTTTAAATCAAAAGTGGACGTGATTTTAGCAAAAAAAAAAGATTATTGTATGTAAATACTGGTAATGAATTAAGATTCGTGATTTTTGATATATAACGATACCTCACTTTTCAAAAGTTACCAAGTACATCTGGCATCCTCATATTTTGAAATACAACCCTGTAGCTGCTGTCAACTCTTGAAAAATTCAAATGTGATGTTCTCAGTTATCGCATATTAATAGAGCTGCTCATTAAAATAACCAAAACTCTTAAAAATGTCAAAACAATCAGTTAGAGACCGATCTGCGAATAGGGTTGGCCAATTCTCACTTAATATTAGATCATTAACAAGATCAAAATTACACCGCGAGTAATCGAATTTAAGCATCGAGTCAGTGCAAAGATTAAGATATTTATAAAACTCAAGTTCCAAGATAAGTGGAATGTGGCGTTTATCAGTCACAGATAAAGGAACCTCAGACTTATTCAATTGAAATTTTAAATCAGGACTAATGAAAATAAGATCCAAAATCCTGCTCAACTCATTTAGAAAGCCATTAATTTGCATTAATTGTATAACAAATAACCCATCAATTACGCATATTTCACTACACCTATTCACATTACTTGGATTAAGCATATCTTCATCAGAAATAGTAGACCATGCAATTTTATTTAAATTAAAATCACCCAACACACAGAGTTGCGCATTATCATTCGGGAGATTTAAATTTAAAATATTATCAATATGATCAAAATACAAATTATCAGAGCTATTAGGAGGAATATAAGAAACACAAATTAAGCTAATTAATCTTCACACATTAGAAAGTAGAAGATTAATTACATCTATAATGTTTATTTATGATATTTCCAATGGCAATATTGATTGCCCGATACTGTTAGAGTCTTTGAACTTTTATGTTCCATCACGGACTTTGCGCCAATATACTATGTTTGTAATTGACCAGTTTAGATCTAATTACGCACTTAACGGCCCGTTCACTTGCGCTCTAATTGCTATTAACTCAATCAATAATAATTATTGTATTGATTTTGCGATATCTCGTCGAAGTTTTAAAAATATGTTATTTTCCATTTTAAATTAACTTTACTGTAAAGAAACCTTAGGTTTAAAAATGTTTAATACAGTCTGTAAGATTTTTGTAAATCATAGACTGAATAAAGAAATATGAAATATGAAATGAAAAGCAAATCATCACCACTCGAAATTGGCACACACAATTGTTCAATACAGGAATCCATATTATTTAAAGTTACTTCAGCAGCAAATAGAATGGACTTTACTGCTATCAAAACACCTCCCCCACGCATAGTATTCGTTGCCACACCATCTCTGTCTCTTCGAAAAACAGAATAAAAGCTCCTATTAAAGAACTCCTCACTGCAGAAATCAGCATTAAGCCATGTCTCTACCAACGCGATGACGTCATAATCACATTGAGATGTAGCAGCATAAATAGAATTGGCTTTTGTTCTCATACCAGACATATTTTGATAATAAATTTTGAGATTTTGATTAAGATGCATATTACGAATTCGCTTATTATGACTAACTTGTAGGGTCTCAATTGATTCTATGTTTCCTGCATATTTTGGTCTCGCTTTGGAGAAAACCTAAAAGGTCTAACAGACACATTTGCTGGCCACAAATAAAATAAAAAAAAATTTTACTATAGTCAGTAGACAAAACACGTAATTTGAAAGAAACGCTTACGAGGGAGTTAAAATCAGCATCTCTTTTGGTCAGATTAAAGCAAGCAATTATTGATGGATCGATGTTGGTATGTTGAGAAATATATTGAATAATGTTATCCTCTTTAACAGACGGCCTAAAAGAAGATAAGTGAAGCCATCTATATCGCACGAAAACATCCAAATCAGCATTCACATTAGTACCAATAACAACATTATATGGCTTATCAGCGTTTGATTTAAACGAAATTTTTCTCTGTCCCTGTATACCAACTTCATTCGATGGAAAACGATTAGCAGCAGAGGCAGCGGCATCAGCAAATGTTTGAGCGATAACACCAATAGAGTTAGCAGCATCATTATTTGTAGTAACACAAGCAGAATTATTATTAACACCCTCAGGTAGAGTAGGTAATTTATTTGTCTCAGCGATCTCAGCAGAATGCACAGGTTCATTGTTTGCAGTCATACAGTTAATATTATCATTAGCACCCACAGGTAGATAGTGAACTTCTCTTAGCGCTGTCAGCAGAATGCACAAGCTGAGCAGCAGGCGATGGCAGAGGAGATGATTGTTTTTGAATTGACTTAGGTGTGCCAACCTTAGTTTGTGAGTGCGTGCGGATTGCATTGTTGGAATCGACAGTAAGCTCTCACTAGCCTCTCACTTGCTGTGAGAATTTTAAAGAAATCTTGTAGCATATCAACACTTTTGAGAGCTTTGAATATTTTGGCGCGCGAAAATAAAGCAGCACACTTGTCACATTTATACACAATATTTTTGTTGTTTTTGAGCAAATTAATTACATTACCCATAATATTAGAGCAATTCACATGAACTTTGTTAAAACAAATGCCACATATTATAGAGTCATTCGGTAAACATTGATTATTGCATTTAAAGCAGTTATCCATTTTTCTCATCAAAAAGGCGAATGAATTTAGCAAACTAAGTAGAAATTATAAAAGCTAAAGTAGCACAAGAGAACACGTCTTTTCGCATCAACAGTCAACAGTTTATAAAAAAAGTTACTTTTCTTTCTTTTTTCCCCAATACGATTTACCAATTTGTCTTCGATATTTGTTTTGAGTGCTCATCCAATCTGCATGTTTAACTTGTACACTCTTCTTTCACTTTTTGGATTTTACGAGTATGTCCATGGAATAATCCGAATCGCTGTGGAAACTATAAGGCACGAGTCCTAAAACACCATCGCCTACATCATTGACAAGATGATCAATGTTATTGCTGCTTTCAATTGCTTGTAAAGCACTTCATTACTTTCGTCTTTCGCCATAGAGACCTTTTAATAAATGTAGTAATAATTTAGTTAATACATGCAAAACAACAAAAAGAATAATATTGTACCTCTTGCGACTAAAATAACTGTTAGAAACAACAGTAAATTAATTTTTACGGAGCTCGAATGAGCAACCAGCACAATTTAGCAACAATCACATATGTTTAATGAACTTAGCGCGCGCTTTTTGACAACTATGTACATGGCACATTTACGCATCAACACGAAACAACATGAAAAAAAGAGTTACCAACTTTTTCTTTTTTAACGATGTATTTTTTAATTCTCTTTTGATCTGCATTAAAATCGCAATTGTGTAAAAACATGCAGTTGGCGCCTTTGCACCCTAAGCTAGCGATATGTACATTGTGAAATGTGGTTGTGTCTATGCAAGTTATAATGCAACGCAAACAAAAGCTAAAAAGAAAGAAAAGCCTCCCTTCTAGGCCATTGCCATTGCTTGTGCATCAGTATGACATAATTTTGTTGAAAAATTATTTCGTTTGCATATAATAATGAAATAATTTTGAGTATGGACTTATGCAATACTTTTAATGTGTTTGAAATTTGTTTACCATTAAAATATTTTTGTACATATTATAGCTATAGTCATTTGTAGTTTCTTATCTTAATTCTATATAGAAATAATTTTCTTGCCGGCTTGAGGTCCAATTTTGTAAATAAAATTTTCAAAAATTGTTGAGTTTTTTCTTCAATATATTTCGGTTACCTACTGTAACCGTCTTCAGGATTAACTATAACAATATAAAGAAAAATAAACAAAATAAAAATAACAATTGACATAAAAACAAACATTCATAAAAAACATTAATTACATACATTATTTTACGCGTCTTCCCTGCTCAACGCGGAGTTTTGTACTGTCCGTCTGTTTGTTATCAAATGTCTGTAGGAGCTCGCGCAATTATCGATGTCCGTCTTGTAGTTCATTCTTATGCTGGTCGGTGTGTTAGTTATATGCAGCATTTCCAGTGTAAATCTCTTGTTATAATTGGTTTCTTGTTGGAGTATCATCGTTTTATCAAAGTCTGGAAAATGGTTCTTCGTTGCACAGTGTGTCATTAATGTTGTTTTTTGGTTAATAGTTACATGACAATATTTAAAATCGGATTTATGTTGCACTAGTCGAGATTTAAATTTTGCTTTCGTTGTTCCCACATATATGTTATTGCATGATTCTGTTTTGCTTCCATTACAAGGGATTTTATAGACAATATTACTTTTTTCTGTTTTAGGAATTTCGGATTTCGTTTTGTTAAAAATATTTTTCAATGTGTTTATTGGTTTGTGAGCTATCTTCACTTTTTCTCTATTATAGCAATCTGATTTTGCTAGACGCTCTGACAATTTTGGTACATATGCTAGCGATTTGAATATTTTTTTTTTTCGGATTCACGTTGACTCGTGTCTGATAAACTTCTTTTTATTAAGCTTTTAATAACCTTGTCAGGAAAGTCATTCCTTTTTAATATTAATTTAATTTCTTCTTTTATTTGCTTGTGGTAAGTGTCGTCTGATATTTGTAACATTCGTCGTATACAAGCCATTGCTGTATTCATTATCATCTTTTTGGATGTTTTGAATAAAAATTGATGATTCGTCCGGTAGATGTTGTTTTCTTATACCACTTGAGCTTTAATTGGTTTCCTCGTCGAATAATAATTGTGTCGAGATAAGGTAATTTTCCGTCGTCTTCGAGTTCTGTTGTGAATTTTATATTTTTGTCAAATGAATTTAATGCGTCAAGTGTACTTTTTACGTCATTTTCATTTATAATAGCGAATAGATCGTCCACATATTTGGTAATGCATCTTGGTGTTCTAGTCAATTTTGCAGTTGTATTTTCCAATAATTCCTCCATTACGATATCTGCAATCACTGGTGAAGTCGGCTATCTCATCGGTAATCCTTTTAGTTGTGTGTATATTGTCTCTTTAAACTTAAAATATCTGTTTTCTTCTATACAGAATTTTAATACTTCCATAAATAGTTTCTTTGGCATTTTCGTATGTTTTTCTATTATCGTCCATTTTCTTATTATAATGTCAAGTGCTAGCTGTGTGGGTATACTGGGGAATAGGGAAATTACGTCAAAAGATATAAGTTTTTCATCGTCATAAATATATGAGGTATTTATCTTTTCTTTAAACTCTAGCGAATTTTTAATATTATATATGGAGTTCGTCATGACGTTTTTTAATATGTCGGCAATGTATTTACATAAGCCGTTGATGGTGATCCCATCCCAGAGCTAATCGGCCGAAGTGGTGTTCCTTCCTTGTGTATTTTCGGAAGTCCATAAATTCGTGGGGATAGTGCCGTGGTCGTGGTTAACTTATTTCTTTCGGCCTTTGAAATCAGGTCCAATTTGAAAAGCTTATCAACTAAGCTATTGTTTTTGTTTTGTAGCCTCGATGTGGGGTCCTGTATTTGTATTCTATACATTGTCAAGTTATTTAATATATCTTTCATTTTATTTTCATAATTCATTAATTCTATATATTTATTTAATATGTTATCATTTAATTCCTTATATTTATCATTAATGTCTAATGAGGAGTTTATTCCGTTTCTTTTTATAATTTCATGTGGGTCATAGTATAGCTTTGGTTTTTCGCTGTATTTTCTATTCTTACATAAAATAAGTCTCCTATTTCAAAGTTATTAGTATTGACATTATAGTCATATTTTATGTTTCTTGGCTTTTTGGCATTTATTATAATTTCTCTGGTATCATTTGGTTTGGGGTCTCATTTTGAGTTCATTGGCATAGTTATCAATATCGCAAATTTTGTTTATACCTTCTTTATATTAGTTTCGTTTGATGTATTTCCGCCAATTTCCATACAAAATTTGAGACTTTTGCAATACAGTTTTGAGTAACTTCCCGGAAAGCTACAGTTTTTAAATTTGGAACACACATCAGAACCTGGTGACAATTTAACGTGAAGGGAAAAAACTTTGATAAGTGCTCCAGGAATTGGAAAAATTGAAAAAAAGTCCGAACTTGTAAACTTTGCTTCCGAGTTTGAAGGTAGTTTTCGATAACTTGGAGATTTGAGGGTCTGAATAAAGATTTGTGCTTTATTGGGTTGTAATAATTAGCATACAATTTTTTCTAGACGGAACAGGAATCGAGATATTTAGAAAGTCCACTTACATAATGCTGAACCTTGCGACCGCTGCTTGACAAATTTTCCGTAGAGCTAGAATCTTTAAACTAAAAAATATACTTCAGAACCCTATGTCAGTGCGACACGAGGGAAACAAATTTTTGTCAGGTGGTTCAAGGTTCGAGAAAATTCAAAATATTTTCCGGGCTTGGAAATTTTGATTCCGAGTTTTAAGGAATTCTTCGATAACCCAGTGATCCGCAACTTTGAACACAGCTTCGGGCTTTACTATGGTGTGATAGTTAGGAAAAAAAATTTCTCTCGGTAGTGATCAAGATATTTAGAGATATTAAAAAATCCATTTACAGCATGTGGAATCTTGCGACCGCTATTTGAGTAACAGCTAAGTTCTTGAAACTAAGAACTATTTCCGAACCCTATGATAGTGTAACATGAAAGAAAATTCGCTAGGAGGTCAAGAGACCGTGAAAATTAAAAAAAAATGATCCGAACTTGGAAATTTTACTTTAGTGTTTTAAGGAACTTTCTGATAATTCATAGACCTGAAACTTTGAAAGAAGCTTTGAGCGCTACTAGGTTATAATAAAAAATACATAAGAAGAAAAATTTATATTTAAACAAAAACATAATCTTGTCAAACTTTGATATTAAAAATTTTACATAAACCCAATTTATAAGGAACAAAAATATAAAGGTGGAGTGCAATAAATGGGCATTAATTATAATCTTTACCTAAGTCCGGCAATGGAACAATAGCCATGCTTATTTTTTTACACGTATATACGTCTACGTTTGCGTGCAAAAAAAGGCTTATCCTCACTTATATAATGCTTAGGAGACCAATCTAGCGGCAACTAGCAACAGAACTTGTTGTACCGAAAAGCGGAGACACAAACCTCTGTTGTATGGCTGTGTATAACCTATAGCTGAATCCAGCGGCATAAGCCGGGGGGGGGGGGGGGGGGGGGGGGGGGGGGGCGGCGGCGGAGGGATTGGGTGGATAGATCCCCTTCGTCGCTCAACTTCTTATTTTACTTCGTAATTTATATTAAAATTACCAATTTTCCTTCTGATTTAGCAAAAAATATACAAGAGAAAATAAAAATCTCTATATAAGTACGTACGTGGGAAGGTAATATTAATGTTTAATTTTGTCATGGAGTATACAGTACTCATGAAATTCCATATCGTCGGTCCCAATGAAGAATATCTCAGTTCGCTTATTTGCGTCGAAGACTATCTCAGTTCGTTTTGATTTATGAAAAGCTGGCACCTTTCGCTTGTTTACTAGTTTTGTATTTTTTGTTTATCTTTACTTATTTTTGTATTATTTTACTTTATTTTATTTGTGTTTAGTTTATTTAATTTCATTTGTTCTTATTTTTAAAATTAATTTAAAAAAAATAAATAAAAACCTAAGTAATTAACACAAAAATAAACAAAACAAAATAAATAAAATTAAACTAAATAATACAAAATTAGCAAACAAGCGAAAGGTGTCAGTTGTTCATAAATCAAAACGAATAATGGAACTAACGATATTATCACTTCAACAATTTTAAAATATTTTAAATCAAAAGTGGACGTGATTTTAGCAAAAAAAAAAGATTATTGTATGTAAATACTGGTAATGAATTAAGATTCGTGATTTTTGATACATAACGATACCTCACTTTTCAAAAGTTACCAAGTACATCTGACAACCTCATATTTTGAAATACAGCCCTGTAGCTGCTGTCAACTCTTGAAAAATTCAAATGTGATGTTCTCAGTTATCGCATATTAATAGAGCTGCTCATTAAAATAATCAAAACGTGTGAAAGTGGGAAAAATAATTAAAAATGGATATTAGAAAATGAAAAGGGTGCAAATGACATAGGTATAGAAATCAAAAAGAAACGATTGAGATCTAACCAAGTTCCGCAAGATCTAGCTAATTATTTCAAGGTATCGGTCTTTTACCCATTTATTGACGATATAATAATGGAAATTAATACTCGATTCAATAAACATAACACAATCTTCAAAAGATTTGCTTCAATTTTTTCGGCTAACCGTACTGATGTTAATGACGCGAAATTATTGAAACTAGGTCAGTTTTATGAGCCGTACATTGAAAGTGAAAATATTGTCGTTTTTAAATCGACAAAATCTTTCACCACAAACTGCGCTGGACGCACTTCAAAGCCGCGATAAAACGTCATTTTATGACTTATTTCAATTGCTTAAAATTTTTGCAACATTCCCCGTTTCTTTTTCCACATCACTTTCAACCCTTAAAAGATTAAAGACTTATCTTCACAATTCTACGGGACCGGTATTTGAAATAATCACTACATTGCTTTATATAGCTCAATATCTTAGCTTTTTTTTCATTCCCATGTAAGGAGCGACTGAATGGTTTGACAATGTTGGCGATTCATCGCGATGTACCAATAAGATCGGAAGAAATTATTGAGAGATTGAGTGTTAAGGAGCGAAGACTACATTTCGATTTATAACAAACAGAATTAAAGTTTTAAATAAAGCTTTTCAATTTAATTGAAATAAATGAATAATAACACAATTTAATTGAAATGGTGCAAGTATTTCCCTTGAAGTAAACGATTTTGCATAAGTATATGCATTAGGCCGGGTCGATTTGTGGGGAGGCAAAAAAATCGCCCATTGCTCTGTGAAAATCATATTCTAGGGATAAAAATAAGAAACTTTGCCGAAGGAACCATACCTCTAAAACGAATTCTGATGTCCCCCAATTTGGGTCGAACTTTTGGGTATGGGCAAATTTTGAAAAATCCCACTTTGACCCATTTAGAGTGCTCCAATCGAGTCCAAATGTACGACCGACCCCCACTAACTTTGGAGGCCCGACCCACCGATGCCAGTGGCACACCCCCTGGAACCCCCCTGGGGGTTCACCATACAAACATTTCAAAAAAATCGCCGGTTTTGCACTTTACATGAAAAAATCAGCGAAATGCCTATGTTTTTTCTTTTTGGAGTTTATTTTTCTCTTTAGAAATTTATTTAGTCAGAACATATGTAAATGAAAAAATGAATTTAACTTAGTAATAGAAAAGAAATTAAAAAAAATTATTAGAAATTAGCGTTTTTACAACTCTTTTAAAACCAAGGCATCACTGTGATGCATTTGCATGTCGTAAACACAGTTGTGTTGGTTTTTTATTCAACCGTTTTAAAAAATGAATGTATCACTGTGACACAATTGCAGATCGTAAAATTCCTTGTGTTGTTTTTTTTAAGCCACCACAAGACACAGCAGGTAGAATTGAAATTACCATTTCATTCTTATTACCTAGTCTCGCAGACCATATATAACGCAACAGTTTTTGTGAATGCATTAAGTCGTTGTGAAGAACTCAGTGTGTGAAATGCTAATTTCAGATAAAAAAATATTTCAAAATAATAAGTAAAGTGACCATTCCAAATCAAAAATTTTACAATGAATCCACCATCCTCTACATCGCAAGATGAAGCAACTACATCAACAACTATCGAAAACCCAATGAGTCATATACCCAAGCATGATGTTACCGTTTTTGGTGTGTCTACTGATTTAACTGATCTTAATTTACCAACCCATTTGGATATCTTGAGATATTATTTTTACTTAAGCGAACGTGCTAAAACAGAACAAAAAAATTTTCCCATAAATCATTCACTATTCAAGTACAAGATAAGTTGATTGGAATTTGGGAAAAACTTGGTATGGAAATAATGCTGAAAAAAAGTGTATTTAAATATATTATATATAAATTGAATAAATTGCTTGACAAGTATCAAGAGCAAATCAAGAGAAGAAAAAACACCCAACAATTTATAGAGTATGTAAAATCTCTGGAAAAAATTTTTTACATTGGAACATGAAAATGCGATTTGAAGGCAGCTCCATGTGCATGCGGCTGGGTTTCCGAACGCCTCAAAGAGTTCATGCACGATCAACATAATCAGAGAAGACTAACAATGGATGCATTTATGATGGAAACTGAAGAGCAAGGAGCAACGTCTATGTCATCAATGCCAACATACCAAGATCCCGATGATTCAACACACGCACCGCCACCGGTTCAAGAATATATGGATAGAAGCACAAGTTCACAATACAGAGAGAGATACGATAGTTTTAACTTTGCCTTGGTATGTGACAGATTTGGTGTGCCTGACAGAGTAGCATCAGCATTGGGAACCGCTCTTTTGCAAGATTTTAAAATTAAAGATAAGCATGGGAAACTTCTCATCTTGTAATTTTGAGAGAACCCAACTCTGAATTGATTGAATACAAAACAACCAAATTAAATGGTTTTTTCAACGATAAAAATATATCACTGGATGCATTAATTGGAATATGCACTGACGGTGAGCCAACAAACACTGGCCCACACGGTGGAATTATACGACGATTCGAATTGCTGTTAGAAAGACCATTGCATTGGTTCGTTTGCCTTCTACACTTCAACGAACTTCCGTTTCGGCATTTGTTTGAAGCTTTGGATAAATCAACCAGCACTGGACCAAGATCGGCAACCGGAAAAATGAGCCGTCAAATCGAAACTTGTGAAACTCTTCCGGTAACTTATTGCTATCACTCATTTATTATAATTGTCAACCATTTTTAATTATTTTATTATTATATATTTTCAGGTGGTGGACGGCTTCCAGAAAATTGAGTTGCAAAATATGCCCCCTGCTCCAGAAAAAATTGAATTTTCCACCGATTCGAAGTACTTATATGACATGGCATGCAATTTCTGCGGCGTGGTTCCGGTGGATCTGGCTAACATCAAACCAGGGAAAATTGTACATTCTCGGTGGCTCACCAAGGCCGCTACATTATATGTAACAACGGAAAATCCAGATGCAAATTTAAGAATTCTGGTTGAATTTATAATTAAATGTTATGTGCCAATGTACTTCAATATCAAGTATTACAGCTCTGTCGTGTACGGCAGTGCATTATTTTTCAAGTTCATTGGTTGGTCACGATTTCTAGAACCTCGTTTACGGAAAATTGTCAATCAAGTAATTAAAGATAATTCATATTATGCGCATTCGGAAAATATCTTGTTATCAATGTTGTTTGATGATAGCAAAGAAAAGCGCGACTGTGCCATCAAGAAAATTCTACGCTATCGAACCGATGTTGACGAGCCAATGGAACTTAGAGTTTATAAAAAACCAGATATAAACTTTAATTGCACAAGCTATACGAAAATGATCAATGTGAATGATAACAAGTAAGGAAGGCTAAGTTCGGGTGTAACCGAACATTACATACTCAGTTGAGAGCTATGGAGACAAAATAAGGGAAAATCACCATGTAGGAAAATGAACCTAGGGTAACCCTGGAATGTGTTGTTTGTACGATATGGGTATCAAATGAAAGGTGTTAATGAATATTTTAAAAGGGCGTGGGCCTTAGTTCTATAGGTGACGCCTTTTCGAGATATCGCCATAAAGGTGGACCAGGGGTTACTATAGAATTTGTTTGTACGATATGGGTATCAAAAGAAAGGTGTTAATGAGTTTTTTAAAAGGGCGTTGGCCTCAGTTCTATAGGTGGACGCCTTTTCGAGATATCGCCATAAAGGTGGACCAAGGGTGACTCTAGAATTTGTTTGTACGATATGGGTACCAAAGGTAAGGTGTTAATGAGTGTTTTAAAAGGGAGTAGGCCTTAGTTCTATGGGTGGACGCCTTTTCGAGATATCGCCATAAAGGTGAACCAAGGGTGACTCTAGAATTTGTTTGTACGATATGGGTATCAAATGAAAGGTGTTAATGAGTATTTTAAAAGGGAGTGGGCCTTAGCTCTATAGGTGGACGCCTTTTCGGCATATCGTTATAAAGGTGGTCCAGCGGTGACTTTAGAATGCGTTTGTACATTATGAGTATCAATCGAAAGGTGATAATGAGTATTTTAAAAGGGAGTGGGCCTTAGTTCTATAGGTGGACGCCTTTTCGATATATCGCCATAAAGGTGGACTAGGGGTGACTCTATAATGTGTTTGTACAATATGGGTGTCAAACTAAAGGTATTAATAAGAATTTTAAAAGGGAGTTGTGGGAGTTGTATATGTGAAGGCGTTTTCGAGATTTCGACCAAAATGTGGACCAGGGTGACCCAGAATATCTTCTGTCGGGTACCGCTAATTTATTTATATACGTAATACCACGAACAGTATTCCTGCCATGATTCCAAGGGCTTTCGATTTCGCCCTGCAGAACTTTTTCATTTTCTTCTGCTTAATATGGTAGTTGTCACACCCATTTTACAAAGTTTTTTTTCTAAAGTTATATTTTACGTCAATACACCTGTTCGCGCCCATCTGGAAACCCTGTTATTCCAATGCGAAGGAATGTAATGAAAGAATATGAAATGTCATTGTTTAGTTTTTCTTCTTGCTTTTGCTTTTATTGAATGTAATTTTACATAGTGCAACCCGCTGAAGTAATTAAATTAAAAATTTATACAAAACTAGTGTGTTACTTCATACAACCGCTATCGTTACAAATGCATAAAGTTGCGTCCAATAAGAAGTTCCTGCATCTAAGGTCGTATACATCATAATTTAATAACCTAACATACATTTTATTTTGCTTGCTGTACGCAACAAGCTGGTCCTTCGAGCCGGATAGTGCCGGCACACGTACATATGTACATACATAGTTGCGAGTCACAATCTGCAACTAAATTTCATCGGAATTGAATCTTTTATGCTGAAAAAAGGTTATAAACCTACGTAAAACTTTTCTAAAGCTAATCAAAGGTTTTTGCTGGTACAAGTGCGGGTTTAAATACACATTTAGTAGTAACATTTTCACGTGTATAACATAACCCCAAATTTGCAAATCACGCCATGTCAAAACTAAAGGTGCGCGATTCTGCATTGAATGCAATCAAGCGATATGTGGTAACAAGCAAAAAGGATGAGTTAGCCTTAGATAAGGAATCGGTAGAAACATATCTACAACTTCTCGAGGAGCAGTGGCTCCGATTCGCTGACGCTCGGCAAGAAGTAGAGTTGTCGTGCGGTGAAGAAAACGCAGCGGTTGAAGAGCAATCGCGTGCACAGGCCGAAGAGTGGTACATTACAGCAAAGGCGAATTTCAAACGTCTTATCGGAACCTCTGAAACCCCGCGTATACCTACGGCAACAAGTTTTTCATCGTCTCCAGTTCAACTACCCAAGTTACAGTTACCCACTTTTAGCGGTGATCCTACAAATTGGCTGGCTTTTCACGACGCCTTTCAGTCACTCGTACATAAAAATGCGAGCTTGTCTGATAGTCAGAAATTGCATTATTTGCGTAACTGTCTTCAAGGTGAGGCACTTCAACTTGTAATTAGTCTACAAATATGCGATGCCAACTACAGTGCGGCGTGGGAGTTACTCACCGCACGGTACAAAGTTTTGCGTGTCATGGTCGACGCTCATTTTAAAGCTATTTTCGCGATCGAAAAAGCACCGCGAGATACTGGTAAGGCTATTAAGCAAATTCTAAACGTCACTATGCAGCACGTTGGTTCACTTCATGCGTTAGGTAGGCCTGTCGAATTTTGTGACGACTGGCTCATTCACATCACGGTTTCAAAACTGGCTTACGAGACCAGAAAACAATGGAAGCTTTCGTTAGTCAAGGATGCTTTGCCTACCTTCGAAGATTTGGTCGAATTTTTAGAAATACGCCCTCGCTCGCTCGAAATGTTGCCGATGACTACTACACTGTCGACGACATCCCAAGGAGCGAGTCAGCTCAAAGTAGTAGCGAAGACTACAACAAACGTCCTTCATGCGGTTGGTGAGCAGCACACACCGTCTTCCAACTCTAGTGCCGTAGCGAACGTAGCCCCCTGTATGCATTGCAATGCCAAACACAACATCTACGCTTGCCCAAGTTTTCGTAAATTAGATGCCGCTTCTACGTTTGCAGTTATTAAGAAACACAGCGCTTGCCTCAATTGTTTGTGCAAAGGTCATTTTATAGCAAAATGTCGTAGTTCATCAGTATGCAACATCTGCCGACGTCGACATCACACCCTACTTCATGGTGGCAATGGAAGTAACACCTCCGGTGCTGATCTAAATGTGCATGCTTCTCCGTTCGTAAAGCCGCAAAGCAATATTTTTATAAAAAATTCTACGTCTTCAACAATGAATGATTAAACCGCAACGTCGTCTATAAATGCCAAACCTGAGGCACCGCATCTTGGTTGTGTATCATCTCACCACGCTGAAGGTGACAAGGCCATCTTGTTGGCAACTGCGGAAGTCTAACTGCAAGACCATGTAGGTCGATGGCAACCCGCACGAGTGTTGTTTGACAACGGCGCACATGCATCCTTCGTGACAGAGGCCTGCATCCAACGCATCCGTTTACCTAGAAAACCTTCGGCAGCTCATGTCACTGGGATTGGTTCGTCAGATGGTGGTCAAGTTAAAGGAGAGACCGTGCTCTCACTCACATCTCCATCTCTTGCTACGAATTTTACAATCAATTCGCTTATATTATCGAAGATCACAAACTATCTACCTAGCGTTTGTGTACGGATGCCATCTTGGCCGCACATACAAAATCTCGATCTCGCTGATCGGCACTACGCCAAACCTGGCCCTATCGATGTTTTAATAGGGATGGACGAAATGGATAAATTTTTTTCTATCTGGGCTCTGTAAGGGGCCGCCTAATACACCTATGGCACAAAACACAGTTTTAGGTTGGGTAATTTCGGAAAAGCCATGCGTTCATCTAGTCCCAATACTGGTCTTCTCTCACTTCATTGTGATGTGCCACTCATTAGAATGCTGAGTAAGTTCTGGGAACTCGAGGAGTTTCCGCCTAAGCAATTTTTAACTGTTGAAGAAGAGGCTTGCGAAAAGCACTTTCGCCAGCATTGCCGCCGCTCCAAAGACGGGCGCTATATATTTCGCCTCCCTTTTAAGGAGTCTGTACCCTTAGGTGAGTCGAGAAACATATCTATACGAAGTTTGCTACGAATGGAAAAACGTTTCGCTATGGATGACGAGCTACGTCGACAATACTCCGAGTTTATGCGGGAGCTCTTAAGTATGGGTCACATGGAGCTCGTGGGTGACGCGCCACCGCATAAAATCTTCTACATGCCACACCATGCTGTGGTGAAAGACACTAGTTCCACCACTAAACTTAGAGTGGTTTTTAACGCTTCGATGAAAACATCGACCGGTTTCTCGTTAAACGACGCTTTGATGATAGGCCCACAGATACAAGAGGATATGTTCTCTATAATGGTATGTTTTCGGACTCATCGCTACTCTATGATGTAGTGGTGGGTAATGACACTATTTTTTGAGTGTTAACACAGTAGCACAGGCACACTTTGCAGTGTTAACACATTGTGTTGACACAATTGTGTTATAACTGATTATCGAAAGTCGGTATGAGTGTTGGAACTTTATCAGAGCACAGTACTGTGTTACTTACCTCTAACGCCACGTTTGACGCCATTTAGAAAAGTAAATCATGGCAACATTTATCTTCTTTCATACTCCCACGTTTAGGGAATTATATAACAACTTTTTCTGTTTAAATAGAACATTTTCAACTTAGAGTATACATTTTGTGCCCACATCTTTCAAACGTAATACACAGGCAAGATTATGAGTACAATCAACACACAAGCAAAACACAAGCACAATGGACTATGTACATATGTATGAATGTGCACTTACGATCTGAGTGTCATTCTCTGTGCTATAGAAACAGCAAACTTTGTGCCATCGAGTGTGCCACTGTGTTATAAATTAATCGATAAGTGTGCGTGTGCGTGCCGCACATTACTGAGTGTTAACACAATAAAACAGCACAGTGCTGTGTTACTCAGCCTTACCATGCTGGCCGACGTCGAAAAAATGTATCGACAAGTTCATGTATATGCCGCTAGAGTCATCATGCGCGATTTTTACATGGACGATCTCCTCACGGGATCGTTTTCTATCGACGAACTTATGAAGCTGCAAAGTAATATAACCGTGGTTCTATCTAACGCTGGGTTCGAGTTACGTAAATGGGCTACAAATTGCAATGAGCTTAAGGAAAATGTACCGCACGCATCGAAGCAAATTTCACACTTGTTGGCTGACGGCGATGAAGTACGTACATTGGGTACTATTTGGAACACGAGCGACGATTTTTTATCGATAGCAGTGAACATAACACCACTGCCTGCAGTTCTTACGAAAAGACCTTTTTTGTCGGATTCAAGTAAAATCTTAGATCCACTCGGATTAATCGCACCTTGTACAATTTTATCGAAAATTTGGCTGCAGCGAATTTGGCGAGCGGATGTTGATTGGGACGAACCAGTGCCTGTCGATGTCGCAAAGGAATGGCTTGCTTATCGTCAGCAGTTGCCTGAACTCACTGCACTCAAATTAAATCGTTGGATTGGCACCGGCGAAATTTACGATCACGCTGAGTACCATGTCTTCACGGATGCATCGCAACACGCCTACGCTGCCGCACTTTACTGTCGCACGCAAATACTCGATGGAAAATTTAAAGTAGTTTTCGTCGCCGCACGCGCAAAAGTTGCGCCTTTAAAAAGTACGACCTTTCTACGCTTAGAATTGTGCGCAGCGCATCTAGGCGCTAAACTTGTCAAGCAGATCCAGCTAAGCTTCGGTGGTAATATGAAAAAGTTATATGCGTGGACTGACTCGACTATAACTCTAGCCTGGTTAAAAAGTCATCAAAGTCGATGGCCAGTCTTCGTAGCGAACCGCGTAGCCGCTGTGCAGGAAGTTTTGGCTTCTCAGTGTTGGCGATACGTCCGTTCAGAGGATAATCCAGCGGAATGCGCATCTAGAGGATTAACTCGTTCGTATCTACTCGCGCATTGTCTTTGGTGGCAAGGCCCAAGTTGGTTATCCGAAGGTGAAAATCAGTGGCAACATCAGACGAACGAAGATTTGGAACAAATAATGAAACTCGATCCAACTGCTAGTACCGAATTACGAAATACCAAGTCCGCATCGCATCTCACTCAAGCAACGGAAGAGTGGGACCTATTAGCAAGATATAATTCGTACACTAAACTAAAGAGGGTTATGGCCTACGCTATACGCTTCATCAAAAATCTACAAACAATCAGCAGTCAACGCAATACTGGCGCTCTCACCTGCGGTGAAATGCGCAAAATGTAAACGTATAAACCGTCAACCGCTAGGTCAAGCGATGTCGGATCTGCCAAGGAGCCGCCTAACAAGTTATCGGTGTTTTTTGCACAGCGCTGTCGACTTTGCAGGACCCTATTTTATCAAGTTCCCTCAAGGCAGAGGAGCTAAATCATGCAAGGCATATATATGCAGTTTCATATGCATGAGTACTGGGGCAATGCATCTCGAACTCGTCGGAGATCTCTCCTCACCAGCGTTTATTGCCGCTCTTTCGAGATTTATAAATAGAAGGGGTTATTGCCAGCATGTCTATTCGGACAACGGCACCAATTTCGTAGGTGCTGAGAAAGAGTTATACGCCGCCTACCACCGCTGCTTGAGAGATGAAAAAGTTACCTCGTATCTGGCAAATATGCAATTGACATGGCACTTTAACCCGCCGAGCGCGCTACATATGGGTGGCTATTGGGAGACAGGGGTTAAGCAAGTTAAATATCACCTAAAACGAGCTCTGGGTAATTCATTATTAACATACGAAGAATTGTCTACCCTGTTGACGGAAATTGAAGCTTGCACCAACTCTCGACCGCTCTATTGGTACTCTGCTAATGCTGATGACCTGGAAGTTCTCACCCCTGGTCATTTCCTGATTGGTGAGCCAATCAAGGCGCTGCCTGAACCTGATACCGAAAATTTCTCAGGAAGGTTGCGTCAAAGATGGCAAGTTATTAGCGCAATGCACAACATTTTTGGTCCCGTTGGCGAAACGAATATCTCGTCAACCTACAACAAAGGGATAAATGGTTTCGTTCCTCCGCAAATCTAAAGGAAGATGACGTCGTTATCATTCACGATCCAACTAGCCCACCTACTAAATGGCGACTTGGGCGTATCATTCAGTGTCATCCTGGCACAGACGGATTAGTACGTGTAGTAAGACTGAAGACTGCCGATGGTGAATTGGTTCGGCCTATAGCGAAACTAACTTTGCTGCCAACACAAGATGAGTCTGTACTGTAATGTTGATCTCTTAATACATACGTATTTGAAATATAAATATTTAACTATCTAAGATATTTTTAGTAATTGAAATGTGAATTCAATTTGTGAACATGAATTTAATTTCGAACTCTTATCGGTCGTTCAAGGCGGCCGGCATGTTCGTGCCCATCTGGCAACCCTGTTATTCCAATGCGAAGGAATGTAATGAAAGAATATGAAATGTCATTGTTTAGTATTTCTTCTTGCTTTTGCTTTTATTGAATGTAATTTTACATAGTGCAACCCGCTGAAGTAATTAAATTAAAAGTTTATACAAAACTAGTGTTTTACTTCATACAACCGCTATCGTTACAAATGCATAAAGTTGCGTACAATAAGAAGTTCCTGCATCTAAGGTCGTATACATCATAATTTAATAACACAACATACATTTTATTTTGCTTGTTGTACGCTACAACACCAATGCAATTACCATGTTTCATCCCTTTTTCGTATTTGGTATAGAATTATGGCATTTTTTTCATTTTTCGTCATTTTCGAAATCGAAAAAGTGGGCGTGGTTATATTCGGATTTCGGCCATTTTTTATACCAATACAAAGTGTGTTCAGGTAATTATGTGAACTGAGTTTAGTAAAGATATATCGATTTTGGCTCAAGTTATCGTGTTAACGGCTGAGCGGAAGGACAGACGATCTACTGTGTATAAAAACTGAGCGTGGCTTCAACCGAGTGCACCCTTTTTCACAGAAAACAGTTATCATCCTAGAATCCAAGCGCCTACCAAATTTCACAAGGATTGGTAAATATTTGTTCAACTTATGGCATTAAATGTATCCTAGACAAATCAAATGAAAAAGGGCGGAGCCACACCCATTTTGAAATTTTCTTTTGTTTTTGTATTTTATTGCACCATATCATTACTGGAGTTGAATGTTGACATAATTTACTTATATACTGTAAAGATATTAAATTTTTTGTTATAAATTGACTTAAAAAAATTTGTTTTTTAAAGTTGGCGTGTTCGTCATCCCATTTTGCAAATTTTTATTTGGCACACATATAGGAATAGGAGTAACGCTCTTGCCAAATTTCATCATGATATCTTCAACGACTGCCAAATTACGGCTTGCAAAACTTTCAAATTACATTCTTTCAAAAGTGGGCGGTGCCACGCCCATTGCGCAAAATTTTACTAATTTTCTATTCTACGTCATAAAGTCAACCAACCTACTAAGTTTCATCGCTTTATCCGTCTTTGGTAATGAATTATCGCACTTTTCGGTTTCGATATCGAAATAGCGATCTGAGATGAGCGCCCAGGAACCTACATACCAAATTTCGTCAAGATACCTCAAAATTTACTCAAGTTATTGAGTTAACGGACGGACGGACATGGCTCAAACAAATTTTTTTTCGATACTGATGATTTTTATATTGAAGTCTATATGTATCTCGATCGATTCCTTTATACCTGTACAACCAACCGTTAACCAATCAAAGTTAATATACTCTGTGAGCTCTGCTCAACTGAGTATAAAAATATCGTATTTGAACCACCATTCACGCGAAGCATTCCGTATGATACATTGAAAGAATATTTAAATCAAAATGATCCACCGTTTAATGATCCAAAAATTCCATCACACACACAAGGAACGGAACGACATGTTCAATTGCTAGCTAGCGTTTCCAAACTGGTTATACCGGAAAATGTAGAGGCTGTTATGGCGACGACATTAGAGAGCCGTGCGAAATTGCCCAGACTTGAAAGTAAAAAAGACTTCTTGAGGTAAATAGTGGACACACCATTTGTTGTTGTTGTTTTAGCGAGAAACTCCCCGAAGGTCATGGGGAGTGTTAACGATGTTGATGGTCCTTCGCGGAGTTTCTAACATATATGTGATTGGTGTCAGCCTATTACATAATAGTATGCACCTCATCCCTTTGTTTTGTAGTTTTGCAGCCTGTTTTTCATCTGTGTGGATCCCAGGAATAAAATGGTCAAACAGTATTCAAAATGTGGCTTGATCATTACATTAAATATCTTTACAGCGTGCAATTACTGGCGTATGCTGATGACTTTGATATTATCTGCGTGAACACCCGCGCCATTAATTTTGCTTCCTCCAAACAAGAAATGAGTGCAAAACGAACTACCTGCTGTCATCGAGCAAAGAGCCAACGCGTTTGCGCCTTAACAACCACGCTACTCTTGGCAGTGATAATTTCGAAATAGTAGAAAACTTCGTTTATTTGGGAACCAGGATTAACAAAAACAACAACATCAGCTCTGAAATCCAGCGAATAATCACTCTTGCCAGCAAATGCTACTTTGGACTTTGTTTATTGAATCGTTCATTACTGTATGTTTTCGGCTGATTATGTGCATTTAATATGGTATAGTGGAATAAGTGTTAACATTTAATATCTTTACATGTGAAATTCCTCTGGCGGTGCGATTAAATTTGCTGAAAATTCACCTTCTCGTATTTTTTGGTTTAAAGCTACACTATCTTAAGGTATATTTAGTTTAATCGGCAAGATTATTTCTGTTCTTGGTGGTATTTTTGCTGTTTTTTGTAATGGTAGTTTCGTGGTAATCGGCAAAATAATTTCCCTTTTGTTGATATTTATGGTCATAACCGTTATTATTGCTGTTACACTGATTACCGTTATTATTGCCGTTATTGTTGTTGCTTCTGAAGTTCCTATTCCCGTTGTAATTGTAGTAATTTTGCTTTGGGGTAGGATTGTTTCGTATTGTAATGAATTTAGGGAAATTCCGCTTATTCCAAACTGTAATGTATCCAAAGTGAATGCATACATATCTACACACAACACGCGCGGTGTCTAAGTTGTTTAGTCGCGTATTCCTCTACTCCAACATTTTCACACGCTTTCAGCAAGTGCATTAAAGCAGTTTATGAATGTGGTTTGTACGAATGTGTAAGCGGACGCTTGGCTACAGGACTTTTGTTAGACTTAGTAAGAATGTAAGAATTAGAGTAAATATGTATATGTTTATGTAGTAACTAAGTAGCGCATAAGAAATGAAAGAATTATAAAGTATAAATACACTGAAGTTTTTAAAATAAAGAAGATTTGGTATTCGAAACTAAAGGATGCCTCTACCTACAATAATAATCTTGTTGAACCTTTCTGATATACTCCACTCAATGGTGCCTCTATCGAACTAAAACATTTGATACATTATACATGGCGATCCTGCCACTTGACAATCGCCACCAATAAAGGAATTCAACATTCCCAGTTCCTGAGAGTGGCGGTTTCGAAAAGTAAGGTGGTAATTTATATAGACGTGCCCAGTTCTTGAGAGTAACGGAATCAAAACCCAATGGGATAAAAATAGAGCCTACATATTAAGCAAAAGCGTTCACAGTACACAACGCATTTACTCTCATTGAAGGGACATAATACAAGGTTTCTTATTGAACATCCATTAACGTAATAACAGACAGAAAATAACAGCGGCATACGAGGTGGAATAATACTGAGGAAGGACACAAATGAAGAGGAAAAACTGATTCACATACGCTGAGGAAGATAACCGGCAACAGGAACAACAAAAACATACAACAAAAATTTAGGCATTATTATTAAGTAAAACAACCCCAAAAATATTATGGCAAACTAACGTCTGCTTATTGTCGAGCAAAAATTATATTTTTGCTGTAAATTTTTTTTCTAATTTTTGAATTATGTTCCCAGAAACGGACATAAAAAATCAAAGTCAGTTTGACCAAGTATTTAATAAAATAATTAGATTAAGCTTAAATTTGCAAAGAAGTGAAAAAGAAACACCCGAACAAGTCAAGCAAGGCCCTAAGCCACTGACAATCGAGGAATATAGGAAAAGAAATAGGGTTAGAAAAATATTGAGGAACCAAAAATCCCAAAGCCGGTCAAATTGAAGAGAAAAAGAGGAGGAAAACAGGTCAACCTGAGGAGATCCATAGGTAAGTTATACGAAAAAATAAATTTAAGTACAAATAGTGAAGAAAAAATTAAATTAAAGAAGGAAATAAAGGAGTTAAGGAATAATAATAATAAAAAGGAAAATTAAATAATAATATATTTGCTATTAATTAAAAAGGATTGTTAAATAATGCCTACTAAAGGCTCAATTGAAGACCTTAAAAACAAATTAGAAGAAAGAGATTACAAAAAAGAATTAAAGTGGCTAAAAGAATTCTGTAAAACTGTAGGAATGACAAGGGAGCCAACTATTAATGATGTTATTAATCCTACAACTAGAGAGGAGGAAACTAGGCGTATGATGATATTGTATAACACTATAGATTAAAAATAAATAAACAAAACAAAAAAAAAAAAAACAAAACAAGTAAAGGTGTCTAAGTTCGGGTGTAACCGAACATTATATACTCAGCGTGAGCTTCAATTGTACATTTCATTTAAGATAAACTACTTTTCTACATAACACGTGGCACCGCCCAATTAAAAAAAAAATGTCTCCACATTTCATCTTACAACAAAACTTGATGAGTGAAATATCATTGATTCAAAACTATTTTTTTTGCTAAGTTATAGCTAATTATTCTAGCCTACGACCCTTTTAAATTTGTTTTATATCAAAGTTGCCGCGGTCTTTAACCGATCCCGTCCATTTTTACTAGAAATATTTTCTGCCATAAGGAAAATACGTGTGCACAATTTCATAACGATATGTTAATTTTTCTTCGAGTTATGGCGCCGGAAAGATAGAAAATTGCTTAGTTGTAAAAGGGGCGGTGCCACACCCATTTTCAAAAATTTTAGTGTTTTCCAATTTAAAGTTATATTTCAATTTATAAAGTAAAATTGAATTGGTACAAAGCTCTTTTTCGCTAAGATATAGCTTATTATTTTCGTCTACGATCCTTTTAAAAATCTTTTATATAAAAGTGGGCATGGCCTTTAACCGATCTCGTCCATTTTTTCTAGAAATATTTCCTGCCATAGGGAAAATTTGTGTACCCAATTTTATTACGATCCGTTAATTTTTCTTCGAGTTATGGCTGACGAAACATAGAAAATTGCTTAGTCATAAAACGGGCGGCGCCACACCCATTTTTTTAAATTTGAAATTTTTCCTATTTGTTGTTATAAATCCAATTGTGAAATGAAATACCATTGATATAAAGCTCTTCTTTGCAAAGATATAGCTTATTTTATTCGTCCACGACCCTTTTAAAAATCTTTTATATAAAAGTGGGCGTGGTCCTTAACCGATTTTTTTTTCTCGTTAATTTGTCCTCAAAGCATTCCATATAGTAAAGGCAACCTCTCTGCCGAATTTTGTTACGATACGATTAACGATTTTTGATTTATGATTAATAATATTTTTAAATTGATTTTATCACAAGTGGGCGGTGCCACTGCCATTTTAAAAAATATTTTCGAATTTTTTATCAAGAGTTTCAATATCAGTGCACATGTCAAATTTGAACATTCTAGGTGTATTATTTACTAAATTATCAGGTTTTATCTGTTTTCCAAAATTTTATATATATAAAAAGTGGGCGTGGTTATCATCCAATTTCTCTCATTTTCAATATCAATCTTTTCTGGGTCCACATAAGCTAGTGTACCAAATTTCGTGAAGATATCTCAATATTTACTCAAGTTGTCGTTCTAACGGACGGACGGACGGACAGGACATGGCTCAATCAAATTTTTTTTCGATACTGATAATTTTGATATATGGAAGTCTATATCTATCTCGATTCCTTTATACCTGTACAACCAACCGTTATCCAATCAAAGTTAATATACTCTGTGTGCAGTATAAATATATACAACAAATTTTATACTCAGCTGAGCAGAGCTCAAAGAGCATATTAACTTTGTTCGCATAGCGGTAATCCGTAACGTCATAAACTAATCGAGATAGATATTGACTTATATATATCAAAATGATGTGGGGGGGGGGGGGGGGGGGGGGGGGGAAGAAATTTATTTAGCCATGTCCGTGGGTCCGTCCGTCCGTAAACATGATAACTTGAGTAAATTTTCAGGTATCTTGATGGAATTTGGTACGTATGTTCCTGGGCACTCGTCTCAGATCGCTATTTAAAATGAAAGAAATCGGACTATAACCACGCCCACTTTTTCGATATCGAACCGAAAAGTGCGATAATTCATTACCAAAGACGGATAAAGCGATGAAACTTAGTAGGTGGGTTGACTTTATGACGTAGAATAGAAAATTAGTAAAATTTTGGACAATGGGCGTGGCACCGCCCCTTTTGAAAGAATGTAATTTGAAAGTTTTGCAAGCCGTAATTTGGCAGTCGTTGAAGATATCATAATGAAATTTGGCAAGAGCATTACTCCTATTCCTATATGTGTGCTAAATAAAAATTAGAAAAATGGGATGACGAACACGCCAACTTTTAAAAAAAAATTTTTTTAAGTCAAATTATAACAAAAAATTGAATATCTTTAAAGTACATAAGTAAATTATGTCAACATTTAACTCCAGTATTGATATGGTGCAACAAAATACAAAAATAAAAGAAAATTACTAAATGGGCGTGGCTCCATTTCAGAGTTTCTAACATATATGTGATTGCTGTCAGCCTATTACATAATAGTATGCACCGCATCCCTTTGTTTTGTAGTTTTTGTAGCCTGTTTTTCATCTGCCTGGATCCCAGGAATATAATGGTCGAACAGTATTCAAAATGTGGCTTGATTATTACATTAAATATCTTTACGGCGTTACTGGCGTATGCTGATGACTTTGATATCATCTGCGTGAACACCCGCGCCATTAATTTTGCTTCCTCCAAACAAGAAATGAGTGCAAAACCAAGTACCTGCTGTCATCGAGCAAAGAGTCAGCGCGTTTGCGCCTTGACAACCACGTTACTCTTGGCAGTGATAATTTCGAAATAGTAGAAAACTTCGTTTATTTGGGAACCAGGATTAACACAAACAACAACATCAGCTCTGAAATCCAGCGAACAATAACTCTGGCCAGCAAATGCTACTTTGGACTTGGTTTATTGAATCATTCATTACTGTATTTTTTCGGCTGATTATGTGCATTTAATATGGTATAGTGGAATAAGTGTTGACATTTAATATCTTTACATGTGAATTCCTCTGCCGGTGCGATTGAATTTGCTGAAAATTCACCTTCTTGTATTTTTTGGCTTAAAGCTACATTATCTTCAGGTATATTTAGTTTAATCGGCAGGATTATTTCTGTTCTTGGTGGTATTTTTGCTGTTTTTTGTAATAGTAGTTTCGTGTTAATCGGCAAAATAATTTCTCTTTTGTTGATATTTATGGTCATTACCGTTATTATTGCTGTTACACTGATTACCGTTATTATTGCCGTTATTGTTGTTTCATCTGAAGTTCCTATTCCCGTTGTAATTGTAGTATATTTGCTTTGGGGTAGGATTGTTTCGTATTGTAATGAATTTAGGGAAATTCCGCTAATTCCAAACTGTAATGTATTCAAAGTGTATGCATACATATCTACACACAACACGCGCGGTGTCTAAGTTGTTTAGTCGCGTATTCCTCTAATCCAACATTTTCACACGCTTTCAGAAAGTGCATTAAAGCAGTTTATGAATGTGGTTTGTACGAATGTGTAAGCGGGCGCTTGGCTACAGGACTTTTGTTAGAATTAGTAAGAATGTAAGAATTAGAGTAAATATGTATATGTTTATGTAGTAACTAAGTAGCGCATAAGAAATGAAAGAATTATAAAGTATAAATACACTGAAGTTTTTAAAATAAAGAAGATTTGGCATTCGGCACTCGAGGATGCCTCTACTTAAAATAATAATCTTGTTGAACTTTTTTGATATACTCCACACTCTTAGAAATTTTCGTGTAATTTCGCATACAAAAAGGTAGGCTATTTATTTCCTACCTCAGTATATGCAAAAATACACTTCTGAAAAATTAAACAGACGCACTGTTTAACTTTCAACAATAGGAGTGTAAAAGCTACTTAACCAAGTTTTAAATTTAAACACTTATGGTGTAATATTTCAACCGAAGTTTGTTGAAAATTACACAAAGGTGAGGTAATTTTACAATGAAATTACAATCCTTTAATATAAATTTACTCGTGAGTTGTGTAATATGTAACACAATTTTAGTGTAATAATACTTACCCTTTGTTTAAATACATAATATTAAAACGCACAATTAATTTTAAAAACTAAAAATATACTTAATTTTATAAATATATATTTTATTATATATATTTGTACGTTAGTATATGAAGGAATTTTAATGCTTTTTGCAACTACTTATTTGTACATTAATTTTAATTATAGTAATATGAGTTGTAGTGTTTTTAGGAACAAACGAATTTGCAAATTGTACATTAATTTTAGTTATAGTAAACAAAAGAATTTTGGGGCTTTTTGATAACAAATTTATTTGAACGAAATTTATGTTTTTTGGCAACAAACTAATTTGCAAATTTTACATTGATTTTAGTTATAGTAAACAAAAGAATTTTGGGGCTTTTTGATAACAAATTAATTTGAACGAATTTTATTTTTTTTTGCAACAAACTAATTTGCAAATTTTACATTGATTTTAGTTATAGTAAACAAAAGAATTTCGGGGTTTTTTGATAACAAATTATTTTGTAGCTTATACATCAGTTGTAGTTATAGTATACGCAAGTAAATTTTTGTTTCGGCAACAAACTAATTTGCCAATTGTACATTAATTTTGTTTATTATAGTAGAATTTCAGTCCTTTTTGATAACAAATTCATTAGAACGAATTTTATGTTTTTTGGCAACAAACTAATTTGGAAATTGTACATTAATTTTATGTATATAAATAAATGAATTTCAGTGTTTTTTTTAACAAATTAAATTTTAATTCATACATAAATTTTGAATATAGTATGTAAATGGGTTTAATGTTTTTTATTTTGCTTATTTCTTTAGTTATATTGCTCATTTCTTTGATGCGAGTGGAGCCGCGGGTAAAAGCTAGTAGTACGTACATTAATATATGAATAATAAAAAATTAATTTTTAATCCATACATATTTTAATTTTTAATCTATACATATTATACGAGCAGCTTTAAATTTTAAAATTAGTTAATTTAGCTATTAAGCTATTAACTTTTTGCATATTATTTAGACTCTTTTTTGAACCTCGCGAATGGTCTGGGTAAAATTTATAAAAAATAACGTACAAAAAATTCCATTGATTGGGAAATTTCGGATGGGTAGATTATGTTAAACGTATAATAATATTGAATAATTTCCTTCAAATACAGTAGCATATCGTATCCGCTTAGTTGCGATATTAATTGTTTTTCAATGAAAATGTAGGCGGTGCAGCTTTCCCTTTCGATATCATTTTCTAAAAATTAGAATAAAAATGTTAATGATGACAAATCAATACCACTTTCCAAAAAAGTTTTTTAATGCACTACTAATTACATTACATACCTACAAACGCAACTACAGGTGTATTTGTAACCAAATTATTTTCCACGTTTTTCAGTGTTGTTCCAATCTAAATTAAGAATTAAAAAAATGGTTTACGAATTGACTTCAGAAAATAAACATACAAAATGGTACGTCAAAAGTAGCGAATAGATATTTTATATCTTCTTTAAAATAGTTTAGTGTATTTTAATTATAAAGTTCGCAGGATATATTTCTTGCTCCGTACTATTTCCTGTTTGTTTGAAAAAGGCTAAAGTTCTCTCCATGCTTTCATTAAAGTTTTTTTTCGAAGTTGTTTGCTTCTATATTTAGCAATTCGCTAAAGTGCTGACTCAAACATTGTCTATTAAAGATAAAAGGCCATTCTTTTTAATGGATTGGATTGATGGACCTGGGTCCATTTCGTTGAACTCTTTGCGCTGCAACGGAAAACAATCTTTCATGTGGGATTTAATTAAATCCATGGAATGAAATTCCGTCTGCATGTGGGATAAATTAATTAAATAATTTTTTTTATAGTTTAAACTCATAAGTGTGTCTGGAGATGTAACTTCAAGTGGTTGCCAGTTTTTGCAAGTATTTTTTAGAATATTAGCTTTACGCCTTTTGGAAAATGGAATGTTTGGTGTCAAGTTTGAGATCTTCATATTTGGCGAACGGTTTAAAAGGTTATTTCTGTTTCGCATTATTGTTAGTAACGGACTAGTCGTAGCTGAAATAATGTTTCCCGCGCTATCCTTTTCAAGTAATGATCCGGGATACTTTGAAATGGCCTCCTGTGCCACCGCCCTCAAAATTCACATTGGTATATAAAAAGAGTACGTTCGCAATTCATCTACAATTAGGTTTGCTAATGCGTTTAATCGTCTGCCTAACTTTTGGTGAGTATTAAGTAATTCCATAATATACGTTGGAACCTTGTGCCAAGGTATGGCAAAATTTTTGAAGTGTTGTTTTGCTGGTTCATTACTTTCAGAGCCTGATAGAGTTATATCACTTGATGCAACTTTAGATGTAGTGTCGGAATCTTCATTCGAATCTGATGGTATCGTCATAAAAATTACCTTATGTTGCTGTTCAGTCGAGTGGTTATCTAGTAAGAAAAAATGTGTAAAATCGTTAGAATCATTAATGCTTTCTAAGGCCAATAATTTCGTTATAATTAAATTACAAGCATACCCGCATTCTGAATTTCGTCATGTTGGGTGTAAAGTTCAATTTCTTTATCTGCACCTAGGTGTTCGATTTGAATATGTTGTTGCATATTGATTTCAATATCTGCGCCTGGGTTTTCGACTTGGTCGTGTTGTGGAATATTCATTTCAGTATTTGCACCCGTGTTTTTTGTGTTGGAAATCTGTGCTTTTTGGCACCACTTTTTATCTCCTAGTACTATTAGCTCATCAAAGATTAACAAAGAATTTGCGGCTGTTCGATAGAAATGATGTTTTGCCGTTTTTAATGCTGACTCCCACAATCCACCAAAGTGAGGAGAGCATGGAGGAATGAATCGCCAATCGATATAATTGTCTAAACAAAACTCATGTACTGCCTTCGCATGATCATCGCTAAGAAAAAGCCGCCTCAATTCAGCAAGCTCATTCTTTGCGCCGACGAAGTTGGTAGCATTGTCTGACCATATTCTGGCAGGACAACGTCGAGTGAGAATGAAGCGTTTGAGAGCATTTAGAAACTCCTTCGTAGAGAGATCCATAACTAGCTCCAAATGAACGGCCTTGGTAGCGAAGCATATGAAGATACCAATGTAGCACTTTATGGGCTGCTTTTTAGTGTTTCTGCCAAATAGTGTTTTAGAACATCATTGTCACAAATTTCTGTACCATCATCTTCAAGGACGATTCGTGTTCCTTGTATGCCAAATTTTGAAGCTAAAATTATAAATTGACATACTTTAGTATATATAAAATTGGCAAACATTAGTAATATATAAAAATATCAAGTCAGAGTAGTTGCTAGAGTATTTACCTGGATCTAAGAGTGATTGGGTCGATGCCACCGACATAAACGTTTTCTTTACTCGCCTATCAGCGCTCCAAACCTTGCAGGTGTATTGGACCAATTCCATGTTTTTTTTATGCGTACTTCTATTTGTGTATCTATACTAAGCTACTTATTTATGCAATGTTTTTCCTACAACATATATATCTTATATTATAATTATAGTAAAATAGTTTTCTTTTAATAATTCATCAAAACTCATTCAGTATGCTGTAATTTTAATACTAAATATAGGTTTTCTCATATTTTATTACATTGTTTGTTGCGTGTACATAATACCCTTACCTACATACCTGTGGTCATAAACAATAAGTGCCTAAGTCGAAAAACATGCTTTCGAGATAAATAGCTTTTTATATTCAAACGCTTTTTGCAAATGTCAAATATGATATAGGGATAAATATGTTGTGCTAAGCTTCAATTGTAAAATTATGTTTTTCTTGTTGCGTGTCATATATTGAGTTAAGCAACTATAGCTGTATTTCGATGCAAACTATTAAAATTAAAACACTAACTAGCTTACCGAGTTGCATGGAAAGCAACAATAAAAAGAAATCTAGTTGAGTTGGCTAAGCGGTTTCAACTGAAACCGCTTAGGTTATTATCGACCTGATTGATAGTGTTGTATAGTGTTGCATATTCAAAAATAGGACACTATTGTGAACGAGCGAATGAAATGAACATGCGGATGTGCAGATAAACAAAAATAACAAAATAACAGCGTGGCGGCAGGGTGACATACATACAAACAAACACACGCATATCATATATTTTGTTTTTGTAATTCTCTGGTTGAGTGTCAAAAACATACTGCGCTAGAAGTAGAAATGTCAACGCATCTAAAAAAGTAACCATCTGTATGGTTTTGCCATAATGAAACTATTTAGCTAGTTGAAGCGTTTTTTTCAAGCTCGCTTGCAAAAAAAAAAACACCTTATTGCATACATAAAGAAGACAGTTGATATAAAAGCGTAAATTAAGGTAAGCGATTAATCTAAATGCAAGAAACATTCCTTATAATTTTGTATCTACGCATTGTGCGTATAAAGATCTTTCATTATACTCAGTTGAGCAGAGCTCACAGAGTATATTAACTTTGATTGGATAACGGTTGGTTGTACAGGTATAAAGGAATCGAGATAGATATAGACTTCCATATATCAAAATCAACAGTATCGAAAAAAAATTTGATTGAGCCATGTCCTTTCGTCCGTCCGTCCGTCCGTTAACACGATAACTTGAGTAAATTTTGAGGTATCTTGACGAAATTTGGTATGTAGGTTCCTGGGCACTCATCCCAGATCGCTATTTAAAATGAACGATATCGGACTATAACCACGCCCACTTTTTCGATATCGAAAATTTCGAAAAATTGAAAAAGTGCGATAATTCATTACTAAAGAAGGACAAAGCGATGAAACTTGGTAGGTGGGTTGAACTTATGACGCAGAATTGAAAATAAGTAAAATTTTGGACAATGGGCGTGGCACCGCCCACTTTTAAAAGAAGGTAATTTAGAAGTTTTGCAAGCTGTAATTTGGCAGTCGTTGAAGATATCATGATGAAACTTGGCAGGAACGTTCCTTGTATTACTATATGTATGCTTAATAAAAATTAGCAAAATCGGAGAACGACCACGCCCACTTAAAAAAAGAAATTTTTTAAAGTGAAATTTTTACAAAAAATGTAATATCTTTACAGTATATAAGTAAATTATGTCAACATTCATCTCCAGTAATGATATGGTGCAACAAAATACAAAAATAAAAGAAAATTTCAAAATGGGTCTGGCTCCGCCCTTTTCCATTTGATTTGTCTAGGATACATTTAATGCCATAAGTCGAACAAATATTTAACAATCCTTTTGAAATTTGGTAGGCCCTTAGATTGTAGGACGGTAACTGTTTTCTGTGAACAAGGGCGAAATCGGTTGAAGCCACGCCCAGTTTTTATACACAGTAGGTCGTCTGTCCTTCTGCTCGGCCGTTAACACGATAACTTGATCAAAAATCGATATATCTTTACTAAACTCAGTTCGCAGAATTATCTGAACACACTTTGTATTGGTATAAAAAATTACCGAAATCCGACTATGACCACGCCCACTTTTTCGATTTCGAAAATTACGAAAAATGAAAAAAATGCTATAATTCTATACCAAAAACGAAAAAGGGATGAAACATGGTAATTGCATTGGTTTATTGCCGCAAAATATAACTTTAGAAAAAAACTTAGTAAAATGGGTGTGACACCTACCATATAAAGTAGAAGAAAATGAAAAAGTTCTGCAGGGCGAAATCGAAAGCCCTTGGAATCATGGCAGGAATACTGTTCGTGGTATTACATATATAAATAAATTAGCGGTACCCGACAGATGATGTTCTGGGTCACCCTGGTCCACATTTTGGTCGAAATCTCGAAAACTCCTTCACATATACAACTACCACAACTCCCTTTTAAAATTCTTATTAATACCTTTAATTTGACACCCATATTGTACAAACGCATTCTAGAGTCACCCCTGGTCCACCTTTATGGCGATATCTGGAAAAGGCGACCACCTATACAACTACCACCACTCCCTTTTAAAACCGTCATTAATACCTTTAATTTTATACCCATATCGAACAAACACATTCTAGAGTCACCCCTGGTCCACCTTTATGGTGATATTTCGCAACGGCTTCCACCTATAGAACTAAGGCCCACTCCCTTTAAAATACTCAGTAACAAATTTCATTTGATACCCATATTGTACAAACACATTTTAGAGTCACCCCTGGTCCACCTTTCTGGCGATATCTCTGAAAAGGCGACCACCTATACAACTACCACCATTCCCTTTTAAAACCCTCATAAATACCTTTAATTTTATACCCATATCGTACAAACACATTCTAGAGTCACCCCTGGTCCACCTTTATGGCGATATTTCGCAACGGCTTCCACCTATAGAACTAAGGCCCACTCCCTTTAAAATACTCAGTAACAAATTTCATTTGATACCCATATTGTACAAACACATTCTAGAGTCACCCCTGGTCAACCTTTATGGCGATATCTCGAAAAGGCGACCACCTATACAACTACCACCACTCCATTTTAAAACCCTCATTAATACCTTTAATTTTATACCCATATCTCACAAACACATTTTAGAGTCACCCCTGGTCCACCTTTCTGGCGATATCTCTGAAAAGGCGACCACCTATACAACTACCACCATTCCCTTTTAAAACCCTCATAAATATCTTTAATTTTATACCCATATCGTACAAACACATTCTAGAGTCACCCCTGGTCCACCTTTATGGCGATATTTCGCAACGGCTTCCACCTATAGAACTAAGGCCCACTCCCTTTAAAATACTCAGTAACACCTTTCTTTTGATACCCATATTATACAAACATATTCTAGAGTCACCCTTAGTCCACCTTTATGGGGATATCTCGAAAAGGCGTCCACCTATAGAACTAAGCCCCACGCCCTTTCAAAAAACTCATTAACACCTTTCATTTGATAGCCATATCGTACAAATATATTCTAGATTCACCCCTGGTCCAACTTTATGGCGAAATCTCGAAAAAGCGACCACCTATAGAACGAAGACCCACTCCCTTTTAAAAATACTCATTAACACTTTTCATTTGATACCCATATCGTACAAACAAAGTCTAAGTTGCGATACCTAGAAAAGGCGTCCACCTATAGAACTAAGGCCCACCTCCTTTTAAAATACTCAGTAACACCTTTCTTTTGATACCCATATTGTACAAACAAATTCTAGGGTCACCCCTGGTCCACCTTTATGGCGATATCTCGAAACGGCTTCCACCTACTCATTAACACCTTTAATTTGATAACCATATCGTGCAAAAAAATTCTAGAGAACTCTGATCCACCTTTGTGGCGATATCCCTAAATGGCGTCCACCTATAGAACTATGGCCCACTCCCTCATAAAATACTCTTTAGTGCCTTTCGTTTGATAGGCATGTCATTCAAACACATTCCAGGGTTTCCCTCGGTTCATTTTCCTACATGGTAATTTTCCCTTATGTTGTCACCATAGCTCTCAACTGAGTATATAATGTTCGGTTAAACCCGAACTTAACCTTCCTTACTTGTTTTGCATTATATTCTTTTTAAAACGCTGTATTGCAGATGTAATAGTGGGTAGTTAAGCGAGTTAAGCTTAAATGTTTTTAATGATATCTACTTAACAAAGATAGAGAAATAGGAATTTCACATTAATAGAAAGCTTTATTACGGAATTTGGTAGTATATATAACTCATTTCTTTCTTAAGTCGACTTAGGCAGTTATCGCTTGTGACCACAGATATATATTGTTCAATGCCTAAACTTTTTTCTATTTGTTTATATGTTATCTATGGCGAAAATAATGCAAGGTAGTATTGTTCATTTATCTTCAAAACATGAACTGGATAAATAAGCAAACTGTCCTCCAGACTTACAGTCGATTATACCACATTTTAATAACAAATCCATAAAAAATTACTTTTTCGTAATTATTATCTAAAAAAATTTAACTTATTTTAAGAACTGTGAGATTTGCTTGTTGATCACGATCAATAACAATAAAATCATTTTCCTTGAATTCGGTCTTATGATAAATAATTTTTTTTGTAACACGTGTAAATATAGGAGGCAAGTCAAAATTGAACATATTTTCGGAAATGAGTAAACTATTAGTGCATACTATATTTAGTTTAAATCCGTCTTCTAAAGTTGCTTGCATTTGTTGGTGTTTTTGTGAGAGTTTAAAGGATATAATCTTGAAATTCTTTACCGTTTTTGCAATTTTTTTAAAATACTGATATTTTTGCTCAAACCGCATAGTCCACAAATTCTTGAGAGGGCCAAACTGCCTTATAAGATAAGGATAATGGGAGATATAGTGGTGTTTCGGGTGTAATTTCATCCCCGGAAAATATTCCTTTCTGCACTCAAAGTAAACTGACGTATAAGGTAAGTGTACCTATTTACGTACTATTAAGACATGCCCAGTTTTAAAGTGATATCTTGGCCCAGCAAAAAGCAGTTGAAATCCATTTTTTATTTCTGTGGGTTCAGAGATCTATTACGGACTTTACGATGTTTATTAAAAAAAAAATTTTTTTCAACTTTACGCTTTATACGCATATTTCGACAAATGTATTTTGTTCCCAAATCCGTGCGAAAATTTGCGCCGGTTCCTAACTGCGTGCAAAAGCGTTCCTATTTCCGTTATAAATTAAAAAAAATGGGTTTGCGGTTATATTTTAAATATTTTTGGAAAAAGACAAGCCGATTGGGTAAAAAGTACATTCCTATGTACTTTATTTATTTATTCAAAACATAAAAACTAATTTTATCGATACAGCAATAAAAAAAAAACAGAAAAATCCATTAGTTTCTAGTGTTGACTAGAGAAAAGATAATTTAAAAAGTAAAATCATTGCTAACTACATATTGTTTAGATTACGTACTTAAGATTTCACATATGTACGTAGTAAATTATCATATTTTAAATAATTTGAACATTTTTAGAAGTTGTGTGCCTTTAAAGTCATGAAAGCAAAAGTAATTAAAACTCACTTTAAGTATTCAAATCGTTTTACAATAATTATATAAAAAAATTAAAAGTTGTATATTGAAATTACACATTATATGATAAAACTGAACATTATACATGCAAATAGCTTATAAAACAAAGAAAAATTTGTTTAAAATAAGTTATGTGAATTAATTTAAGTCGTTTATTTAAAATTTTCCTCTTTTTTTATTGGCTCAGGCGGATTAATTTTTTTTAATATTTCGTCTGCTTCATAGTCAAGAATATCGTCTTTTTCTGGCCAACGACAATTAAATCCGCTCATGGACATAGTTTTTATTTTAAATTTTAAAGGATATCCACTGATAACTTTTCCGGGAAACTTTTCTCCTTCATACTCGATAACAAAAAAGTCTCCTTCATTATAGTATTTTTCAGTAAGTAAAGATTTTTCCAGATTTAATTTTTCACGTGGCTCCTTTTCTTTTGATGCTTTTTTCAGGGCTGTTTTCCGAAGTTTTTCCTTTGATTTCTTTTCTTTTGTTTCTCTCTTTAAAGCCATTTTCTGAAGTTTTTCCTGTTTTTCCTCAACCAAGCGTCGTTGATATTCCATATAGTCTGAAGCTATTACCACAGTTGGAGTGAGCTTCTTCTTCACTTGTTTCTTCTTCTGATCGGTTGAAGAAGGTTCAGGCCAGAAAAGAGCGTTTTTGAAGGGTATTGGAAATTCCTTCTTTTTGGAGGTTAAGCTATCCACAGGCAAATCGTTATTAAGTGGCACGAGGTTATCAATCAACCTGTTATTGTAATTTTGATTGTCCTTTAAAGTATCATTAGCACCATTTTCAACGGGTAAATTAGAAGCGTTGGAGTTGAACATCTTATAGGGATATTTTGAGTAGAATCTAAGTCAATTACTTTCCCACATAAATCAAGGAAGTCAATGCTCATGTCAACTATATCGACTGAGCCACACCCGCCCGCCAATAGACTAGTAAACCCACTTAAAGGCGCAATCCCATTGCCTTCGGGCCTCAGTTCCTTCTTCAAATTTTTCCAAAAGTAGTACAAATTTTCGTCTTTAATATCACCAGTCCATATTCCATCGCACTCGTTAAATAACTTTATTTTCTCATCTTCTAATCACTCTTCAAATAATATCATCAGGTCACATTGAAGTGGTTGTTGTTCTTCACTATTAATCACATCTTCAACATTCTCAGCAATGATGGGATTTTGCTCCCCGTTTTTTAAATTGTATGGTAAGCAACTGCATCTGCATTGAATGGATACAAACTACAAGCTCTGAAAGCACTCTGTATCACATCAGTAGTAATCGACGATGTTATACATTTATCTATAGCTGGACCGAAATCTTCACGTTTCGTTCGCTGTCCATTATTTGTAATTCTCCAATCTTGTACTTCCTTTTTCCAAACGCTTTTCAAACAGTGAAAAATTCCAACGTCCATGGGCTGTAACAAGTGCGTTGAATTTGGAAGAAGTGCAATTAGGATAATGCCGTGTTTCTTGCAAAATTCGCTAAGAGGTAGAGATATATGGGATACGTGCCCATCCAAACGTAAAGCGACAAGAAGTTTTACCTTCATTTCCAACAGAAAATTATAAAATACGTTTGCGATATGATCAAAAAAGGTTTCTCCGGTCATCCAGCCTGAGTCAGATTTGCCAATGGCCCAGCTTTTAGGATATTTCGCCATAATATTTGGTGGGAAGCGTTTATAGGGGAAAAGGGCAAACGACGGCATCATTTTTCCATCTGCGGATGCTCCTATAGACAACGTTAGACATTCTTTTTCATCATTATCTGATCTGAAATAAACGTGCTTAGCACCGCGTTTAGTTAAAACGGCTTGACCTTTTGGGCACAGGAAAAATGCTGATTCATCACAGTTAAAGATCCTTGATGGATCTTCCAGTAAATCTAGACAGTTATTGTCTTTCATATAAGTCTCGACTCTCTCGAACCAATTCCTTATGGAAGATTCCGTTACTGAAGCTCGGGAAGCTGTTAAGCATTGAGATATTCATTGGCTCAAGGACGGGTTTCTTTTTAAAAAACCTTTGAACCATTTTCTTCCTGGAATACCATTTGTAAAAGTGTTTGGCCCTTTGAGTTCCTTAACCAAATTTCCCACGGAGTTTGTAAGCTGATCTTTAGTTATAGGAAAGCCCAACTCCGCCAAAGGATGAATCCATTTAATGATAATATTTTCTTCTTCTGTCGACAGATCTGGAAGGGGGCATAAGGTTGGCTTTTTGGTATACTTCTTCTTGATTTTGTCCAATAACGTCTGTCTGGCAATTCCATATATTTTTGATGGTCTGTAGCAGGTAATATGGCCTTTTTACACAGCCGCAATAGCTAACTGTAAACAAGTAGGTGAATACTTCGGCATATTATGATACTAGTTGCGTCTTGATCTATTATTATATCACTAAAAATATGCGGTGCTATGAAAAAATTTTACGAAAGAACAACCCATTAATATTTCCTAATTACTGCCTATAGTATAACGTAATTAGGAACATACACAAAATTAATGATCCTAATTCCGGGCTATGCGTTTTCTCTTCAGCAGGTACCAAAAAGAAATTTTTTCTAAATTATTATATTGAGACAATATTTTATATGATTATAATCCGTATATATGCACAAAATATGTATATTTAGAAAAAATTTTTAATATTTTCTTTATTAACTTTTTGTATAATTTTCCCAAATATTAGCTGTTCGACCATAACTTTCGGCTTTGTAAACTCCCCTAGTTTTGAAAAAATAGTTGCACGGAAATAGGCCGTGATAATGTGTATGACATTAGTTACTTATTATAATTTGCAAATCTTTTAAAAATATACATCTTATTATAAAAAATTAACAAAACCAGAAGATCTAAATGTTCCTAATTCCGTTCTAAGCACGTAAATAGGTGCACCTCAAAAAAATAATGCTCCTAATTACGTGCTATTTTAAAATTAAAATTCTTAATAACTTTTTTATTACACACCGGCTTTTATACATGAATTCATATCGAAAACACTTAAAACTTTTAATTTCTGAAGGAAATTATATATTAATACTTACCAATTAAAGGTAAAACCCTTAAGAATTTTTCACAACACTCTTAGCAATTCCACTAACGATGTACACTGACGCATGCCTTCTGAACAAAAGTTTATAGACAACTGATAATTGAATGCAAATCTTATATAAAAATGTATCTTTGAGACTGACACGTAGGAATTTTCAAATGTTAAAAGTTTTGATACTTTCTTAATTTTTTTTTTATTAGAAAAATTGTTTCATTTCCTTATTTTTCCGCTTCAAACTTTTTTACCAAAAATAGCACGGAGTTTGGGGGCTAGCACGGGAATGGGTGCACTTACCTTAATGCGAAAGCAGCATAATCTGATCTTCAGTAATATCAAAGCAATTTATTATTCGACTCATTTCTGTCATAGCTGTAAAAAAATCCACTTAAAAAAAATAAAGGCATAAGCATTAAAAAATGCAACACTTCATCAGCCGCACCTGGTATTGCTAATATGTGGAAAAGACAAATGTAATTTGAAGACTTTACGCAATGATGAAAAGCTCAAATTTAAGAAGTCCAATGAAATGTAGTTAAGACTAGCAAAATATTTTACTATTTCCATTAAATCGTACGGAATAATTCCTTTATATAAATCGTGAGATATACATGGTGGTAGACCACCACAAACGTGGTAATATTGTAGCTGATTTAGACATGAGTTCTTTACGAGTCCCATTCCAAGAGAAGGGTGTTTCGAAATTTTCTCAAAGCATATCTGATAATTTTCAGGAGTTCGCTTGTCAGAAACTTCTACATCAAATGCTTCCAAATTTTGTCGATTATAGAAGCAATATCTACAAAAGAATTTACTTGAACCAAAGTTTTCAGTGAAACCACGAATTGGATGGCTTCCCAAGTTATCACCAAGCATTGCAAAGAGGGAGCCACGATAATTTTAAAAAACCCCGTTTAAGGGAATACTTATCCCGTGTTCTTCAAGTTCTTTTAAATCTTTTATTAATGGCCCAAGAACTTTTTCAAATCCAAAACTTGTTATACTACTTTCTTTCGACAATAATACAAGTTGCATGTTTTGAATATTAGACCTATATTGCTTTGGAATATTTCCAATCATCATGTATACACCTATTAATTTGTGTTTTGTTTTTGATGATCCTAAGGTATTAAGGGATAGGCGGCCACCGTGGTGTGATGGTAGCGTGCTCCGCCTACCACACCGGATGCCCTGGGTTCAAACCCCGGGCAAAGCAACATCAAAAATTTTAGAAATAAGGTTTTTCAATTAGAAGAAATTTTTTCTAAGCGGGGTCGCCCCTCGGCAGTGTTTGGCAAGCGCTCCGGGTGTATTTCTGCCAAGAAAAGCTCTCAGTAAAAACTCATCTGCCTTGCAGATGCCGTTCGGAGTCAGTATAAAATCATGTAGGTCCCGTCCGGCCAATTTGTAGGGAAAATCAAGAGGAGCACGACGCAAATTGGAAGAGAAGCTCGGCCTTAGATCCCTTCGGAGGTTATCGCGCCTTACATTTATTATTTTTTTTTATTTATAAGGGATTACAAGTTTCAAATGCGTCTTGAAACAACAATATTTCAATCCTCTTAGAATTTTTATTAAAAAAAGTTTTTTGTTTATAATTATATCCGTCACTGTAGTCAGAATAAGAACCTATTTTTGCATTTACTTTTTGATTGAAAAGTTTAAAAGAATCTTCCTTGCACATAAGGGCCTCAATAGTTTTAAGAATAGGAATATAGTAAAAAGAACATTTCTTGTGATATAGATTAATTCCTAGGGGTATTTCTTTCGGCGCTATTTAGTTATTTTTCTGACATAAAAATTTATCTCTTTTAAAAGCTGGATCAAGTTGTGTAATTTCGGAGATAAAAAACTCATAGGACGGTATATTTAGAAATTGGTCTTTATAGTGTGAAAGTTGTAGTTGATCACAAAGCTTAGAAATGCTATCGTGTCTCACAGGGTCATTCTGTCTTAAACTTGCTTGAGTTCAGTTACGAAAAAGTCAATGGTAGCGTCGCATACACCGAAACTACATTTTAACTTTGTTATAATGTTTTGGAAGTTTTTAGGATTATTTTTAGGTGCTGCTACTCTTTGGCCAGAATCATTATAATACTCGGTCTCCCTAGTTTCTATAGCTCTATGCGATCCCTCCGCCTTTTCGGCAGAGAAAGAGCGATTTTCGAATTTATGCTTGCTAAAAACATGCATTTTAAAAGCTCCAACTTTTCGGAAACTCTTCACACAATTAAACGGACACATTATTTCAATTTTGTCAAAAATATGCCTAATAAAATGATAGTAAACACTTTTACTTACTTACTTACTTAATTGGCGCTTAACCGTCTAAACGGTTATGGCCGTCCAACAAGGCGTGCCAGTCGCTCCTTCGCTCCGCCAACCGGCGCCAATTGGTCACAAGAAGGGAGTTTAAATCGGTTTCCACCTGGTCCTTCCAACGGAGTGGGGCCCCCTCTACCTCTGCTTCCATAGGCGGGTTCCGATAGAAACACTTTCTTGGCGGGAGCATCTTTCATTCGCATAACATGGCCTAGCCAGCGCAGCCGCTGCGTTTTAATTCGCTGGACTATGTTGATGTCTGCGTATAGCTCGTACAGCTCATCATTAAATTTTCTTCGGTACTCGCCATCGCCAACGCGTAGAGGTCCATAAATCTTTCGAAGAACTTTTCTCTCGAACACTCCCAAAGCCGCTTCATCTGCTGTTGTCATGGTCCATGCTTCTGCCCCATATTGCAGGACGGGTACCATAAGTGACTTGTAGAGTATGATTTTCGTTCGCCGAGAGAGGACTTTACTTTTGAATTGCCTACCTAGTCCAAAGTAGCATTTATTGGCAAGATTGATTCTTCGCTGGATTTCAGTGCTGATGTTGTTGCTAGTGTTGATGCTGGTTCCCAAATAAACGAAGTCTTTTACTATTTCGAAATTACGGCTGCCAACAGTAGCGTGGTTGCCAAGGCGCATATGCGCTGACTCTTTGCTCGATGACAGCAGGTACTTCGTTTTGTCCTCATTCACCATCAAGTAAACATTTTTATTTGTTTTAAAACTTTCACTACAAATGTAGCACCAAAAATTTCCACGAAGCTCTTCTCTCTCATTTTTTTTACGATGGCGATGCTCATGTACTTTCAGGCTGCTGTAGTTGGTGAAAGTTTTTGAGCATTCGCCTTGTAAACACTTGTACAATTCACTATTTTTCATCTTTTTTAGGGAATTATACTTACTTTCTTATATTTTCACTATTCACCACCAAATTTCCGCTTTATAATTTTCTAAATATAACTTTATGAAGAACACAAACGCGAAAAAGTAAAACTCGAACGGACTGCGCTTGTTAGAGATGTTTTATATAATTTATCACAATTTATCGATATGCATCAATATTTTACATCCCTTTTATCGGGCAACCATCGCATGCCAGAAAGTGTACATGAGCGGTCGACTGCTAAAACAAGTTCAAACATTTTGGAAGGGGTATGGAAAGACACGTTTCGGACCCGGTATCAATAACCCCGGAGCGATCCAAGATCGTAAGTAGATACTATGATAAATGGAAATTCGTATAAAAGCAATGATACAAATGATAATCAGAATAATAAGACGTTTTACTCAGCAAAAACTGATTGTGAAATTGGACTATACATATGGATAGGACAGTTTTCTGGAATAAATATTTTAATCAACTTTAATTGCAGCTCAAATTAATTCCAAAAGTAATCGGTGTAATTGTGTTTAAGTGATTTTTTACTTCATTTGGTTTTAGTTTTTTATTCCGCACTCATAACTATTAATAGTGGAACTCCATAGCACGCGAAGGGGTATGCGTGCGTTTGACAGATGAGTTGAATACATATATGCTTACGGGATGAACTTCATAGGTACGGTAAATCTTCGAAAATTCGAAGTTAAGTCCGACAACGCGTTCCATCGCACCGAAGTTTAATTTTTTCTACTTTCATGCGTTTGCATGTGGTTAGCAGCTGTAAATATCAGCTAGCATCCTGTTATTTACTACTTTTAGGTATACAGAATTAATTTGCTTTGAATTTTTGTGACTTTGGAAGTATTTTTGTAAATATTTATTTATTGTCATGCAAAAATATTTCGTTTTGAGTGCAATATTTCATATTTTGATTGTTTCTAGCTCAAATTAAAAATTTACCAAATGCAATCGCGCGCAGTTTCGAACTGTCAAACGCATGTAAAAATGCGTACTATGGGGGAGCTCGATTTTTTGCAACGAAGCGCGCAGATACGCGCACATCTACGAGTGCCTTTGGAGTTCCACAATGCTAAGACACTGAATAGACCGGAGTGAGTTCAATTTTTACAGTTATGTCATTGCTTAGGTATAAACTAGGCAATTGTTATCGGAATTATCACCACGTATGAAATCGGTATGCGCCAGTTATATATAGACATATCAGTTATCGAGAAAGTAATCTTCCAGTTTTTTGATTCCTGTATTTTCCAGCGTTGCCATTATGTCTCTGCTAAATTACCCAAAAAAAAGAAAAATTCTCTCAATCGGTCCAATTCTGAGCGTTATCGGTAAGATTTTAAGCGGCAAGTTCCACAATAAAGTAGAAAATGAAAATGTTAATGAAATTTTGTATAATGATGTCTAAAAAATGTGTGCTATTTTCTCCTAACAAACATATAAACTCGAAACGTGCAGTTTTGAGCCATAATATTTACCGGCTGGCAAAAGTTTGCAGAAATTATCTTAACCATCAGGATAGGTGGTAACGTGTTATTACCGCTCCAAATAGTTCGTATATAGTAAATATTTGTGTGAGCACAAACTACATTTGCATTCCACAACTGTCAAATGATCATTTTGCGTACTTCACATTTTGGACATTTGAATTTATGTATTTGGAAACAATAAAATACTAAGAAAATTTATACTGATGAAGAATTATGCGGTTTAGTAATGCATAGTAATAATGCATATTTAAAAATTTTTGCAGTTGCAAATACATATATATGTATGGCAGAAGTTGCATTTTTACAAGAAAGCCATCCCGTATTATTGAGTGTTACTCTCTCGCTCTGAGAGAATTCTTACCTTTTTGACAGCTTTCAAGATTTAGTCAGAAAAGTTATGGAATGAAGCTTATATTAGCACTTTTGAATACAAAATTTCATTCAGATTTTCATTTTGTACTCTATTGCCATAACGGTGGCGAGAGTAGTCCCTTTTCCGTTTTATTAAATTTTATTGCGATGCATCCATCAAATATGGTTATTTATCATAATCTGGCTTCACTGATGCTCTCGACAATCGTTTTCGGCGAAATGCCACAACTAACGCTTTTCGTTTGAAAACGGTACTTCGTCTGAACTTCGGCTAATTATGCGCCATGCAAGTGTAATTTCGCACATAAGTGATGAAATTACAATACCAGTATGTAATTTTATATCATTCAAGTGTAGTTTCGCACAAATAATATGAAATTACGATTTTAGAATATATTTTTAATCAAAAATGCTAGTAAAATCACTTATGGTGCTTATCTTTCCGCTGCAGTGCGTGAAATTTTGCTGAGATCTTTTAATTGAGCACTTATAGCGTGAATTTAGGCAAAAAGTGTATATTTCAACCAAAAATTACAAACATTTTGGTAGCGAATTTAGACGCATTTTTTAGAGTGCACTCAATGGTGCCTCTATCGAACTAAAACATTTGATACATTATACATGGCGATCCTGCCACTTGACAATCGCCACCAATAAAGGAAATCAACATTCCCAGTTCCTGAGAGTGACGGTTTCGAAAAGTAAGATGGTTATTTATATAGACGTCCCCAATTCCTGAGAGTAATGGAATCAAAACCCAATGGGATAAAAATAGAGCCTACATATTAAGCAAAAGCGTACACACAGTACACAACGCATTTACTCTCATTGAAGGGACATAATGCAAGGTTTCTTATTGAGCATCCATTAACGTAATAACATACAGAAAATAACAGCGGCATACGAAGTGGATTAATACTGAGGAAGGACACAAATGAAGAGGATAAACTGATTCACATACGCTGAGAGATAACCGGCAACAGGAACAACAAAAACATACAACAAAAATTTAGGCATTATTATTAAGTAAAACAACCCCGAAAATATTATGGCAAACTAACGGCTGCTTATTGACGAGCAAAAATTATATTTTTGCTGTAAATTTTTTTTTCTAATTTTTGAACTATGTTCCCAGAAGAGGACATAAAAAATCAAAGCCGGTTTGACCAAGTATTTAATAAAATAATTAGATTAAGCCTAAATTTGCAAAGAAGTGAAAAATAAACACCCGAACAGGTCAAGCAAGGCCCTAAGCCACCGACAATCGAGGGTTAAAAAAAAATTGTGGAACCAAAAATCCCAAAGCCGGTCAAATTGAAGAGAAAAAGAGGAGGAAAACAGGTCAACCTTAGGAGATCCATAGCTAAGCTATACGAAAAAATAAATTTAAGTACAAATAGTGAAGAAAAAATTAAATTAAAGAAGGAAATAAAGGAGTTAAGGAATAATAAAAATTAAATAATAATATAATTGCTATTAATTAAAAAGGATTGTTAAATAATGCCTACTAAAGGCCCAATTGAAGACCTTAAAAACGAATTAGAAGAAAGAGATAACAAAAAAGACTTAAAATGGCTAAAAGAATTCTGGAAAACTATAGGAATGACTAGGGAGCCAACTATTAATCCTACAACTAGAGAGGAGGAAACTAGGCGTATGATGATATTGTATAACACTACATATTATAAATAAATAAACAAAACAAAAAAAAAAAAAAACAAAACAAGTAAAGGTGTCTAAGTTCGGGTGTAACCGAACATTATATACTCAGCGTGAGCTTCAATTGTACATTTCATTTAAGATAAACTTCTTTTCTACATAACACGTGGCACCGCCCAATTAAAAAAAATGTTTCCACATTTCATTTTACAACAAAACTTGATAAGTGAAATATCATTGATTGAAAACTATTTTTTGCTAAGTTATAGCTTATTTTTCTAGCCTACGACCCTTTCCAATTCGTTTTATAACAAAGTTGCCGCGGTCTTTAACCGATCCCGTCCATTTTTACTAGAAATATTTTCTGCTATAAGGAAAATATGTGTGCACAATTCCATAACAATATGTTAATTTTTCTTCGAGTTATAGCGCCCGAAAAATAGAAAATTACTTAGTTGTAAAAGGGGCGGTGCCACACCCATTTTCAAAAATTTTAGTGTTTTCCAATTTAAAGTTATAATTCAATATACAAAGTAAAATTCTATTGGTACAAAGGTCTTTTTCGCTAAGATATAGCTTATTATTTTTATCTACGACCCTTTTAAAAATCTTTTATATAAATGTGGGCATGGCCTTTAACCGATCTCGTCCATTTTTTCTAGAAATATTTCCTGCCATAGGGAAAATTTGTGTACCCAATTTTATTACGATCCCTTAATTTTTCTTCGAGTTATGGCTGACGAAACATAGAAAATTGCTTAGTCATAAAACGGGCGGCGCCACACCCATTTTTTTAAATGTAAAGTTTTTCCTATTTGTTGTTATAAATCCAATTGGGAAATGAAATACCATTGATATAAAGCTCTTTCTTGCAAAGATATAGCTTATTTTATTCGTCCACGACCCTTTTAAAAATCTTTTATATAAAAGTGGGCGTGGTCCTTAACCGATTTTTTTCTCGTTAATTTGTCTTCAAAGCATTCCGTATAGTAAAGGCAAACTCTCTGCTGAATTTTGTTACGATAGGTTTAACGTTTTTTGATTTATGATTAATAATATTTGTAAAATTGATTTTATCACAAGTGGGCGGTGTCATGCCCATTTTAAAAAAGTTTTCAAAGTTTTTATCAAGAGTCTCAATATCAGTGCACATGCCAAATTTTAACATTCTAGGTGTATTATTTACTAAATTATCAGGTTTTTTCTATTTTCCAAAATTTTATATATATAAAAAGTGGCGTGGTTATCATCCGATTTCGCTCATTTTCAATACCAATCTTTTCTGGGTCCACATAAGCTAGTGTACCAAATTTTGTGAAGATATCTCAATATTTACTCAAGTTAACGTACTAACGGACGGACGGACATGGGTCAATCAAATTTTTTTTCGATACTGATAATTTTGATATATGGAAGTCCATATCTATCTCGATTCCTTTATACCTGTACAACCAACCGTTATCCAATTAAAGTTAATATACTCTGTGTGCAGTATAAATATATACAACAATTTTTATACTCAGCTGAGCAGAGCTCACAGAGTATATTAACTTTGTTCGCATAACGGTAATCCGTAACGGCATAAACTAATCGAGATATATATTGACTTATATATATCAAAATGATGTGGGCGAAAAAAGAAATTTATTTAGCCATGTCCGTGGGTCCGTCCGTCCGTCCGTAAACATGATAACTTGAGTAAATTTTCAGGTATCTTGATGGAATTTGGTACGTATGTTCCCGGACACTCATCTCATATCGCTATTTAAAATGAACGAAATCGGACTATAACCACGCCCACTTCTTCGATATCGAAACCGAAAAGTGCGATAATTCATTACCAAAGACGGATAAAGCGATGAAACTTAGTCGTCAGTCAACCCACCTAGACTTTATGACGTAGAATAGAAAATTAGTAAAATTTTGCGCAATGGGCGTGGCACCGCCCACTTTTGAAAGAATGTAATTTGAAAGTTTTGCAAGCCGTAATTTGGCAGTCGTTGAAGATATCATGATGAAATTTGGCAAGAGCGTTACTCCTATTCCTATATGTGTGCCAAAAAAAAATTTGCAAAATGGGATGACGAACACGCCAACTTTAAAAAACAAATTTTTTTAAGTCAATTTATAACAAAAAATTTAATATCTTTACAGTATATAAGTAAATTTTGTCAACATTCAACTCCAGTAATGATATGGTGCAACAAAATACAAAAATAAAAGAAAATTTCAAAATGGGCGTGGCTCCGCACTTTTTCATTTAATTTGTCTAGAATACTTTTAATGCCATAATTCGAACAAAAATTTACCAATCATTGTGTAGATTCTATGACGATAACTGTTTTCTGTGAAAATGGGCGAAATGGCCACGCCCAGTTTTTATACACAGTCGACCGACTGCCCTTCCGCTCGGCCCTTAACACGATAACTTGAGCAAAAATCGATACATCTTTACTAAACTTAGTTCACGTACTTATCTGAACTCACTTTATCTTGGTATAAGAAATGGCCGAAATCCGACTATGACCACGCCCACTTCTTCGATATCGAAAAATACGAAAAACGAAAATGCCATAGTTCTATACCAAATATGAAAAAAAGGGATGAAATATTGTAATTGGGTTGATTTATTGACGCATAATATAACTTTAGAAAAAGCATTGTAAAATGTGTGTGACACCTTCCGTATTAAGTAGAATAAAATGAAAAAGTTCTGCAGGGCGAAATCAAAAACCCTTGGAATCTTGGCAGGAATACTGTTCGTTGTATTACATATATAAATAAATTAGCGGTACTCGACATATGATGTTCTGGGTCACCCTGGTCCACATTTTGGTCGATATCTCGAAAACGCCTTCACATATACAACTCCCTTTTAAAACCCCCATCAATACCTTTAATTTGATACCCATATCGTACAAACACATTCTAGAGTCACCCCTGATCCACCTTTATGGCGATATCTCGAAAAGGCGTATACCTATAAAACTAAGGCCCACTCCCTTTTAAAATACTCATTAACACCTTTCATTTGATTCCCATATCGTACAAACACATTCTAGAGTCACCCCTGGTCCACCTTTATGGCGATATCTCGAAAGGGCATCGACCTATAGAACTAAGGTCCACTACCTTTTAAAATACTCATTAACGCCTTTCGTTTGATACCCATATCGTACAAACACATTCTAGAGTCAACCCTGGTCCACCTTTATGACGATATCTCGAAAAGGCGCCACCTATGGAACTAAGGCCCACTCCCTTTAAAAATACCCATTAACACCTTTCATTTGATACCCATATCGTACAAACAAATTCTAGAGTCACCCCTGGTCCACCTTTATGGCGATATCGCGAAAAGGCGTCCACCTATAGAACTAAGGCCCACTCCCTTTTAAAATGCTCACTAACACCTTTCGTTTTATAGCCATATCGTACAAACACCTTCTAGAGTCACCCCTGGTCCACCTTTATGGCGATATCTCGAAAAGGAGCCCACCTATAGAACTAAGGCCCACTCCCTTTAAAAATACTCATTAATCATATCGTACAAACAAATTCTAGAGTCACCCCTGGTCCACCTTTATGGCGATATCTCGAAAAGGCGTCCACCTATAGAACTAAGGCCCACCCCTTTTAAAATAGTCATTAACACCTCTCATTTGATACCCATATTGTACAAACAAATTCTAGAGTCACCCCTTGTCCACCTTTATGGCGATATCTCGAAAAGGTGTCCACCTATAGAACTAAGGCCCACTCCCTTTTAAAATACTCATTAACACCTTTCGTTTGATGCCCATATCGTACAAACACATTCTAGAGTCACCCCTGGTCCACCTTTATGGCGATATCTCGAAAAGGCGCCCACCTATAGAACTAAGCCCACTCCCTTTAAAAACACTCATTAACACCTTTCATTTGATACCCATATCGTACAAATATATCCTAGAGTCACACCTGGTCCACCTTTATGGCGATATCTCGAAAAGGCATCGACCTATAGAACTAAGGCCCACTACCTTTTAAAATACTCATTAACGCCTTTCATTTGATTCCCATATCGTACAAACACATTCTAGAGTCACCCCTGGTCCACCTTTATGGCGATATCTCGAAAAGGCGTCCACCTATAGAACTAAGGCCCACTCCCTTTTAAAATAGTCATTAACACCTCTTATTTGATACCCATATTGTACAAACAAATTCTAGAGTCCCCCTGGTCCACCTTTATGGCGATATCTCGAAAAGGCGCCCACCTATAGAACTAAGGCCCACTCCCTTTAAAAACACTCATTAACACCTTTCATTTGATACCCATATCGTACAAACACATTCTAGAGTCACCCCTGGTCCACCTATATGGCGATATCTCGAAAAGGCATCGACCTATAGAACTAAGGCCCACTACCTTTTAAAATACTCATTAACGCCTTTCATTTGATTCCCATATCGTACAAACACATTCTAGAGTCACCCCTGGTCCACCTTTATGGCGATATCTTGAAAAGGCATCCACCTATAGAACTAAGGCCCACTCCCTTTTGAAATACTCTTTAATACCTTCCATTTGATACCCATGTCATACAAACACATTCCAGGGTTACCCTAGGTTCATTTTCCTACATGGTGATTTTCCCTTATTTTGTCGGTTACACCCGAACTTAGCCTTCATTACTTGTTATATCTATCTTTTGACAATGGGAGGCTAAGACCTGAAGGTCACTAATCCAAATGCTAACGTGGTAAACACAGTCCAAATAATAGACCAAACTGAAGCCTTGGAAACCATAAAAATTTATCTTCTAGCTATTGTCATTATTGGCGCTGTGAGATGTTATTCAGTACATAGCAAAATTATGAAAAAGAGCCGTGCTGACGGCTTAAATAAAATATAGAAACCTACTATTTTTATACTCAGCTGGGCAGAGCACACAGAGCATATTAATTTTGTTCGCATAACGGTAATCCGTAACGGCATAAACTAATCGAGATAGATATAGACTTCTATACACCAAAATGATCTGGGAGAACAAAGAAATTCATTTAGCCATGTCCGTCCGTCCGTCCGTAAACACGATAACTTCAGTGAATTTTGGGGTATCTAGATGAAATTTGGTATGTAGGTTCCTGGGCCCTCGTCTCAGATCGCTATATAAAATGAACGAAATCGGACCATAACCACGCCCACTTTTTCGATATCGAAAATTTCGAAAAACCGAAAAAGTTCGATAATGTGGTTTTTCGATAGGTGAGTTGACCCTATGACGCAGAATAAAAAACTAGTAAAATTTTGGACAATGAGCGTGGCACCGCCCACTTTTAAAAGAAGGTAATTTCAAAGTTTAGCAAGCTGTAATTTGGCAGTCGTTGAAGATTCATGATGAAATTTGGCAGGAACGTTACTCCTAACACTATATCCCTAGAACACACACCCGGGTACAAATGAATCCAGTATCAACTTTGAAGTGTTGTAACTTTTGAACCGCTATACCTAGAGTATTGTAACTTCGGATCTAGGAAGATTATTTAGATTTGAAAATTTGAACCAGATCGGACAATTGGTTCAGGAGCTACAGCCTTCCAAACACATTATATACATAAACACACACCCGGGATACGTTTGTACCCCATTAGTAAAAATCCTCATAATAATCAAAAAAAACATTTTTTATATTATTTTTTTATTTGAAGAATTAAAAATATTCATTTCACACATTATATTATTGACTTTTATTATAAAAATTATAAAAATGCATCTTATATCTAAGGAAAATCATGGCAAATAGAGCAATTTATTGATGTGACCGAATGTACAAGACACATTGGCTTCTTACATTTGGCGCACAGCTTTCTGGTTTTTCTACGGCGTTTTTCCTCTTGTACGTAACATAAATAGCAAGATCCGGACACAGGTTTTGGCGTGCGCGCTGCGGCAGATGTTGATGCTGCTGTTGACACCATTGATTCCAGCGGTCGGTTGAAATATGCTTCAATAGCAATTTTAGTCGAAAAATTTCGCGTCACTTGACGATTTATGGCTCTGGCTTCAATAATGGGCATACACAATGCTTCAGCCAAGCTGCGCAGGATCTTCTTACGCTTGTTGTTTGTTCTCCAAGGCAACATAGGGTTATTCAAATCGTAGACAATGTAGGCTGCAAGAGCTGTAATGTCCAACATGTTGAAGAACATCGCTAGTGGCCATCGTTTTGTTTGTCTTTGTGTTGGATATTCCGCAAACATTTGGTCCATTCGATCAACAGCACCTTTGGTACGATTATAATATTCAATTATTTCAGGTTTCCCACTGTCAGCTATTTCAGTATCATTATGCATGGTCGAAAGCAAAATTACTGCTTTATTTTTTTTGGGAACATAAGAGCACATTGTCACATTATTTTTGAAGCCAAATATCGTTGAACCAATTGTCCTGTTTTTGTTCTGCTTCATTTCTTGAGGAATATATGATTTGTTTTTGCGCAAAGTTCCAACGATCGTGAGTTTCCAGGTGAGAAGCAGTTCTGCAACTGGCAAGGTCGTAAAAAAATTGTCCATTGTAATGTTTCGGCCACTTCCTTGGTATTTGGTAGACAAATCCTTCACCACTCGTTCGCCTTGGTTCGTTTCCCCTACCAGTTTCTGCTTGGCCAGTATATATTTGTCCATGCAGTGGATATGCATTTGTGGCATCGCAAATCCACCAAACCTTGACACCATATTTAGCAGGTTTTGACGGTATGTACTGCGTAAACCGTGTGCGTCCACGGTAAGGAAATAATTGTTCATCAATCGTCAAGCAAGAGCTGAGCTTGTAATGCGCAGCAAGATTATTGTTCATCATCGTCCACAACTCACTGGTCGGTGCTGCTTTATCAGTTAGTAAGCGTCTTGCACGAGTGTTTTTATCGTCAAATCTTAGGAACCGCAATATCGAACAGAAACGGTTGACTCCCATTGTGGCGCGATATAAAGGATAGTTTTTGACGCTCCATAAATCTCGAACATGTTCTCCATTGCTATGGTTCGCACCAGTCATAATAAGTATGCCAAAAAATGCATACAGCTCTGTTATTGACACAGGCGTCCATGACTTAGGAGTTGTGTTTGGATGCGCATTGTTGTAAGCATTATAAGTTTCTTTTGCTAACTTATTTGTGTGGCGCATAATTATATCAGCCATTTCAACGTTCATGAAACATTTGAATGTTTGCTCTATTGACAACATTTCAGTGCATCTAGCTGGTCCAGAACGTTCTCTTATAATATTTTGTCCGAGTACCTGACGACTTACATTTGGTTCTTTCATCCACTCAGTACCATCACGTGCACCAAATTTTTCGCCACTAGCACATAATTCATTATTTTCTTCTAATACTTCTGCGGCACCTTGCGAAACTTCAGCATCGTCATCAGCAATTTCAATGTCATTGAATTGAATTTCTTCTTCATCTACTGAGTCAAAGTCATAGGGAGCGTCAACGTCACAAATGTCATCAAATAAAGATTGTATATATGATTCTCGCTGTTCCTCAGTTAGTCTGCATAATAAAAAAAATTAGTATATGGTTACATTGTTGCTTATTTTACATTTTTTACCTTCTATATGCTGCTTTTGATAAATATTCGTTTCTTCTTGAAGTCATTTCGTATCTAGTTATTTATAGTTTCAGTTATATTTATTTTCACTTATATTTTCACTTCTTACACTTTTGAGCACCAAAACAATAATGAATATATCAACAGGCAGCATTCATAACAACACCTCGTGTGAAAACAACCCTTGCAGCTGCATATAAAATACAAAAACCAGTTATACCAGTGTATTTGCTACCTACGTACCCATACCTTTCGCGACCTTTTTGCACGTATCTTTTGAACCAGGTAGAATATTTCAATGAAAAAAACCAAAATGTGTATTAGTTGTTACTCTACAAGTATATTATTATAAATTATATTATTTTGTTTTGCATTTATCAGGACAACAACAAAAACAAAAATCCACTGTTGCATGTCCTGAATTTATTTGCCCATATCTCTGGAACCAGTAGGAATATTCGAATGAAACAAAAGATAAAATACTTGTTATATATTAAAATATACACTTCAAAAAAACTCAGAGAAATCGGTTGAATAAACATTAAAAAACCGCAAAATAAAGTCCCGGGTACAAACGTATCCCGGGTGTGTGTTTACGTGGTATTTTCTGGGTGTGTGTTCTAGGGATATGTGTGATAAATAAAAATTAACAAAATCGGATTACGAACACGCCCACTTTTTAAAAAAAATTTTTTTAAAAGTCAAATTTTAACCAAAAATTTAATATCTTCACAGTATATAAGTAAATTATGTCAACATTCAACTCCAGTAATGGTATGGTGCAACAAAATACAAAAAGAATAGAAAATTTCAAAATGGGCGTGGCTCCGCCCTTTTTCATTTAATTCGTCTACTTTCGAATACTTTTAATGCCATAAGTCGAACAAAAATTTACCAATCCTTGTGAAATTTGGTAGGGGTATAGATTTTGTGACGATAACTGTTTACTGTGAAAATGGGCGAAATCGGTTAAAGCCACGCCCAGTTTTTATACACAGCCGGCCGTCTGTCCTTCCGCTCGGCCGTTAACACGATAGCTTGAGCAAAAATCGATATATCTTTACTAAACTTAGTTCACGTACTTATTTGAACTCACCTTATCTTGGTATAAAAAATGGCCGAAATCCGACTATGACCACGCCCATGACATCAAAAATTACGAAAAATTAAAAAAATCCCATCATTCTATACGAAATATGAAAAAATAATTTAAAAAAAAATGTTTAAGTTTAACGGTTTTATTGAAAACAATATTTACATGAAGTAATAATAATACGAAAGGCTAGAAAATAATTAGGTAGGTCCTAGGTACTAGTCATCATACTCCTTATCAATCTAGGGCGTTGATCAGACAAGTAAATAAAAGCGTTGGGCGCGTGACCTGCCTAATTATTTTCTAGCCTTTCGTATTATTATTACTTAATGTAAATATTGTTTTCAATAAAACCGTTTAACTTAACATTTTTTTTTTATTTTATTTTTTTTTCAAGTTTTTTGTCTTTATTTAATTGCCTATTATTTCTCATTCTATTTAATTCATTTAGTGACTCTTTCCTGACAATTTTTTACAACCTAAGTCCTCAACACATAATCCTTCCAAAGACTTTACTCGACTCTGCGCCACGTATGCTTGTCCCTCCTTCAACTCCAAAATATTTTGATGTCACTTCTACTGGACTGTATGCAATATTTGTTCCAAATATGAGCCAAATCGGGCATCATAGGTCGCTTTCTATTCATGTATGTATTATGCCTTCCAAATATGAAGCAAATCAAATCGGACCACAAATACGATTTTTGTGAATAGATATCTCGATCCATGCGCCACCTAGCGGCGATTTTTTTTCACAGGTCGATTTTCATTCTTGCATGTATTATGTGTTCCAAATATGAGCCAAAGCGGGCCACAAATAGGATGTTTGTGAATATCTCGATCCATGCGCCACCTAGCGGCGATTTTTTTGATAGGTCGCTTTCTATTCATGTATGTATTATGTGTTCCAAATATGAGCCAAATCGGGCCACAAATAGGATGTTTGTGAATATCTTGATCCATGCGCCACCTAGCGGCGATTTTTTTGATAGGTCGCTTTCTATTCATGTATGTATTATGTGTTCCAAATATGAGCCAAATCGGGCCACAAATAGGATTTTTGTAAATATCTCGATCCATGCGCCACCTAGCGGCGATTTTTTTTCATAGGTCGATTTCCATTCTTGTATATATTACTGGCAGAACGGGCAGACGTTGTTCTGCCCTAAATTTTTGGTCTATCTGCATACATTTTAATAAGCTGTTTCCGTCTAACTCTGCCCTCGCCCCTCTACACTTTTCCACCCTCCGTATTTTTCGCTTCATCTATCACCATCTTCGTCTCATTCTATCTCTTTCTCAGTCTTTTCCTTCTCTCTTTTCTCTTCTCTCAAGTTTTTCTCATTCTTGGTGGTATGTATTTTGTTCCAGTCCCATTCCGAGTCTCAGTCCCAGTCCCATTCCGAGTCTCAGCCTCAGCCTCAGTCCCAGTCCTAGTCCTAATCACAGTCCCAGTCCGTCTCTGGTCTACTTCCCCGAAAAAAGCATCGTAAATACTAATATAGGCAAATTTATATACCAAATAGGACGTATGTAAATAGGTATGTGGATATTATTAATTCATGTCTTTATTTCGGCTTCGCATGCATATTAATCAGTTTTGCCAGGTTGATGCGACTAAATCGAATCACAATGAAAATTACTTTAAAGCTCTCAGCAATACCTCTCATTTGATATCCATAATACACACAGATTCTAGGGGTATCCGGGTCCATGTTTTGGCCTATATCTCGAGACCCTAGTCACCCAGCGGTGTAAGACTTACTCTGTACTAAACAACACATCAACAGCTTCAATTTGTACCCATAATGTAAAAACAAATTCTAGGTGTATCCGGGTCCACGTTTTGGCCTATATCTCGAGACCCTAGTCACCCATCGGCATAAAACTTACTCTGTACTAAAGCACACATCAACAGCTTCAATTTGATATCCATAATTTAAAAACACATCGTTGTGTTACCCTTATCCATGTTTCTGCCTATATCTCGAGACCCTAGTCACCAAAAGGTATGAAAATTACCCTGTACTAAAGCACTCATCAACAGCTTTCATTTGATATCCATATTGTATAAACACATTCTAGGGGTGCCCGGGTCCACGTTTTGGCCTATATCTCGAGACCCTAGTCACCAATAGGTATGAAAACTACCCTGTACTAAAGCACCCGTCAACAGATTTCATTTGATATCTATATTGTATAAATGCATTCTAGGTGTGCCCGGTCCACGTTTTGGCCTATGTCTCGAAACATTAGTCACCCAGTGATACGAAAAATACCCAGTATCAAAGTACTCATAAACAGCTTCCATATGATACCCATACTCTACAAACATATCCCAGGATTAGCCAGGTCCACGTTTTGATCTCAAGACCCTAGCCAGAACGGGATAAAAAGTATCCCATGTCCGTTCCCTGGTTCTAAGCTACCTCTCCACCCATTTTCAGCCAAATCTGTTCATCCGTTCTTGAGTTATGCGTAGTGTAACTAACACCACTTTCTTTTATATACATATTTGAATTTTTTCTAAAAAAAAATCATAACTCAAGAATGGCTAAACCGATTTGGGATTTCAAAATCAACTAACCATCATCTCTCCTTCCTGTATCTTTCCTAAAAATTTCATGGCAATCTTTCTATCCGTTCTCGAGTTATGGAGTGACAATCAAATGTACACCTCTTTTTAAACGGTTTTATTTAGCTTGAGTTGACAGGCCGCATGGCCGCATGCACGGCTGCACGGCCGTTGTGAACGAATCTTGTAATTGAAATTTAAGTAACTTCCCGATAAGCTACAAGCATGAAACTTGGAATATAGTTCAGAACCCGATGACAATGCAATAGTAAGAAAAAAAATCGCCGCTAGGTGGCGCGTGGATCGAGATATTCGCAAAAATTGTATTTGTGGACCGATTTGGCTCATATTTGGAGCACTTAATACTTACAAGAATAGAAAGTGACCTATAAAAAAATCGCCGCTAGGTGGCGCATGGATTGAGATATTCGCAAAAATCGTATTTGTGGACCGATTTGGCTCATATTTGGAACACGTAATACATACAATAATAGAAATCGACCTGTGAAAGAAAATAGCCGCTAGGTGGCGCATGGATCGAGATATTCGCAAAAATCGTATTTGAGGCCCGATTTGGCTCATATTTGGAACACTTAGTTCATAAAAGAATTGAAAGCGACCTATCAAAAAAAAAATCGCCACAAGGTGGCAGAAGGATCGAGATATTCACAAAAATCATATTTGTGGTCCGATTTTGCCCATATTTGGAACACATAATACATAGATACATGAATAGAAAGCGACCTATGATGCCCGATTTGGGTCATATTTGGAACAAATATTGCATACAGTCCGCTAGAAGTGACATCAAAATATTTTGGAGTTGGAGGAGGGACAAGCAAACGTGGCGCAGAGTCGAGTAAAGTCTTTGGAAGGATTATGTATTGAGGACTTAGGTTGTAACAAATTGTCAGGAAAGAGTCCTTGTAATAATGAGTCACTAAATGAACTAAATAGAATGAGAAATAATAGGCAATTAAATAAAGACTAAAAACTTGAAAATAAAATAATTAAAAAAAAAATTTTTAAGTTAAACGGTTTTATTGAAAACAATACTTACATGAAGTAATAATAATACGAAAAGCTAGAAAATAATTAGGTAGCTCCTAGGTACTAGTCATCATACTCCTTATCAATCTATGCCGTTGATCAGACAATTAAATAAAAGCGTTGGACGCGTCATATTTCTACTGATATTCATCACATTTCATCAGCCACATTTTTAGAAATTTCACGCGCCCAACGCTTTTATTTAATTGTATGATCAACGCCATAGATTGATAAGGAGTGTGATGACTAGTACCTAGGACCTACCTAATTATTTTCTAACTTTTCGTATTATTATTACTTCATGTAAGTATTATTTTCAATAAAATGAAAAGAATCGTGGTATTGCATATATAAACAAATTAGCGGTACCCGGCAGATGATGTTCCGTGTCACCCTGGTACGCATTTTGGTCGATATCTCGAAAACGCCTTCACATATACAACTAAGGGCCACTCCCTTTTAAAACACTCATTAGTACCTTTAATTTTATACTCGTATCGTACAAAGACGTTATAGAGTCACCCCTGGTCCACCTTTATGGCGATATCTCGAAAAGGCGTCCACTTATAGAACTAAGGCTCACTCCCTTTTAAATAATCATTAATATCTTTCCTTTGATACCCATATCGTACAAACAAATTCTAGAGTCACCCCTGGTCCACCTTTATGGCGATATCTCGAAAGGACGTCCACCTATAGAACTAAGGCCCACTCCCTTTTAAAACACTCATTAACACCTTTCATTTGATACCCATATCGTACAAACAAATTCTAGAGTCACCCCTGGTCCACCTTTATGGCGATATCTCGAAAAGGCGTCCACCTATAGAACTAGGGCCCACTCAATTTTAAAATACTCATTAACACCTTTCATTTGATACCCATATCGTACAAAAAAAATTCTAGAGTCACCCCTGGTCCACCTTTATGACGATATCTCGAAAAGGCGCCCACCTATAGAACTAAGGCCCACTCCCTTTTAAAATACTCATTAACACCTTTCATTTGATTCCCATATCGTACAAACGCATTCTAGAGTCACCCCTGGTCCACCTTTATTACGATATCTCGAAAAGGCGTCCACCTATAGAACTAAGGCCCACTCCCTTTTAAAATAGTTATTAACACCTTTCATTTGATACCCATATCGTACAAACACATTCTAGGATTACTCCAGGTCCACCTTTATGGCGATATCTCGAAAAGGTGTTCACCTATAGAACTAAGGCTCACTCCCTTTTAAAATATTCATTAACGCCTTTCATTTGATACCCATATCGTACAAACAAATTCTAGAGTCACCCCTGGTCCACCTTTATGGTGATATCTCGAAAAGGCGGCCACCTATAGAACTACGGTTCACTCCCTTTTAAAATACTCATTAACGCCTTTCATTTGATACCCATATCGTACAAACAAATTCTAGAATCACCCCTGGTCCACCTTTATGGTGATATCCCGAAAAGGCGGCCACCTTTAGAACTAAGGAACACTCCCTTTAAAATACTCATTAACACTTTCCACTTGATACCCATATCGTACAAACACATTCTAGAGTCACCCCTGGTCCACCTTTATGGCGATATCTCGAAAAGGCGTCCACCAATAGAACTAAGGCCCATTCCCTTTTAAAACACTCATTAACACCTTTCGTTTGATACCCATGTCGTACAAACGTATTCTAGAATCACCCCTGGTCCACCTTTATTGCGATATCTCGAAAAGGCGTCCACCTATAGAACTAAGGCCCACTCCCTTTTAAAATACTTATTAACACCTTTCATTTGATACCCATATCGTACAAACACATTCTAGAGTTACTCCTGGTCCACCTTTTTGGCGATATCTCGAAAAGGCGTCCACCTATAGAACTAAGGCCCATTCCCTTTTAAAACACTCATTAACACCTTTCGTTTGATACCCATGTCGTACAAACGTATTCTAGAATCACCCCTGGTCCACCTTTATTGCGATATCTCGAAAAGGCGTCCACCTATAGAACTAAGGCCCACTCCCTTTTAAAATACTTATTAACACCTTTCATTTGATACCCATATCGTACAAACACATTCTAGAGTTACTCCTGGTCCACCTTTTTGGCGATATCTCGAAAAGGCATCGACCTATAGAACTAAGGCCCACTACCTTTTAAAATACTCATTAACGCCTTTCATTTGATTCCCATATCGTACAAACACATTCTAGAGTCACCCCTGGTCCACCTTTATGGCGATATCTCGAAAAGGCGTCCACCTATAGAACTAAGGCCCACTCCCTTTTAAAATAGTCATTAACACCTCTTATTTGATACCCATATTGTACAAACAAATTCTAGAGTCCCCCTGGTCCACCTTTATGGCGATATCTCGAAAAGGCGCCCACCTATAGAACTAAGGCCCACTCCCTTTAAAAACACTCATTAACACCTTTCATTTGATACCCATATCGTACAAACACATTCTAGAGTCACCCCTGGTCCACCTATATGGCGATATCTCGAAAAGGCATCGACCTATAGAACTAAGGCCCACTACCTTTTAAAATACTCATTAACGCCTTTCATTTGATTCCCATATCGTACAAACACATTCTAGAGTCACCCCTGGTCCACCTTTATGGCGATATCTTGAAAAGGCATCCACCTATAGAACTAAGGCCCACTCCCTTTTGAAATACTCTTTAATACCTTCCATTTGATACCCATGTCATACAAACACATTCCAGGGTTACCCTAGGTTCATTTTCCTACATGGTGATTTTCCCTTATTTTGTCGGTTACACCCGAACTTAGCCTTCATTACTTGTTATATCTATCTTTTGACAATGGGAGGCTAAGACCTGAAGGTCACTAATCCAAATGCTAACGTGGTACACACAGTCCAAATAATAGACCAAACTGAAGCCTTGGAAACCATAAAAATTTATCTTCTAGCTATTGTCATTATTGGCGCTGTGAGATGTTATTCAGTACATAGCAAAATTATGAAAAAGAGCCGTGCTGACGGCTTAAATAAAATATAGAAACCTACTATTTTTATACTCAGCTGGGCAGAGCACACAGAGCATATTAATTTTGTTCGCATAACGGTAATCCGTAACGGCATAAACTAATCGAGATAGATATAGACTTCTATACACCAAAATGATCTGGGAGAACAAAGAAATTCATTTAGCCATGTCCGTCCGTCCGTCCGTAAACACGATAACTTCAGTGAATTTTGGGGTATCTAGATGAAATTTGGTATGTAGGTTCCTGGGCCCTCGTCTCAGATCGCTATATAAAATGAACGAAATCGGACCATAACCACGCCCACTTTTTCGAAATCGAAAATTTCGAAAAACCGAAAAAGTTCGATAATGTGGTTTTTCGATAGGTGAGTTGACCCTATGACGCAGAATAAAAAACTAGTAAAATTTTGGGCAATGAGCGTGGCACCGCCCACTTTTAAAAGAAGGTAATTTCAAAGTTTAGCAAGCTGTAATTTGGCAGTCGTTGAAGATTCATGATGAAATTTGGCAGGAACGTTACTCCTAACACTATATCCCTAGAACACACACCCGGGTACAAATGAATCCAGTATCAACTTTGAAGTGTTGTAACTTTTGAACCGCTATACCTAGAGTATTGTAACTTCGGATCTAGGAAGATTATTTAGATTTGAAAATTTGAACCAGATCGGACAATTGGTTCAGGAGCTACAGCCTTCCAAACACATTATATACATAAACACACACCCGGGATACGTTTGTACCCCATTAGTAAAAATCCTCATAATAATCAAAAAAAACATTTTTTATATTATTTTTTTATTTGAAGAATTAAAAATATTCATTTCACACATTATATTATTGACTTTTATTATAAAAATTATAAAAATGCATCTTATATCTAAGGAAAATCATGGCAAATAGAGCAATTTATTGATGTGACCGAATGTACAAGACACATTGGCTTCTTACATTTGGCGCACAGCTTTCTGGTTTTTCTACGGCGTTTTTCCTCTTGTACGTAACAATAATAGCAAGATCCGGACACAGGTTTTGGCGTGCGCGCTGCGGCAGATGTTGATGCTGCTGTTGACACCATTGATTCCAGCGGTCGGTTGAAATATGATTCAATAGCAATTTTAGTCGAAAAATTTCGCGTCACTTGACGATTTATGGCTCTGGCTTCAATAATGGGCATACACAATGCTTCAGCCAAGCTGCGCAGGATCTTCTTACGCTTGTTGTTTGTTCTCCAAGGCAACATAGGGTTATTCAAATCGTAGACAATGTAGGCTGCAAGAGCTGTAATGTCCAACATGTTGAAGAACATCGCTAGTGGCCATCGTTTTGTTTGTCTTTGTGTTGGATATTCCGCAAACATTTGGTCCATTCGATCAACAGCACCTTTGGTACGATTATAATATTCAATTATTTCAGGTTTCCCACTGTCAGCTATTTCAGTATCATTATGCATGGTCGAAAGCAAAATTACTGCTTTATTTTTTTTGGGAACATAAGAGCACATTGTCACATTATTTTTGAAGCCAAATATCGTTGAACCAATTGTCCTGTTTTTGTTCTGCTTCATTTCTTGAGGAATATATGATTTGTTTTTGCGCAAAGTTCCAACGATCGTGAGTTTCCAGGTGAGAAGCAGTTCTGCAACTGGCAAGGTCGTAAAAAAATTGTCCATTGTAATGTTTCGGCCACTTCCTTGGTATTTGGTAGACAAATCCTTCACCACTCGTTCGCCTTGGTTCGTTTCCCCTACCAGTTTCTGCTTGGCCAGTATATATTTGTCCATGCAGTGGATATGCATTTGTGGCATCGCAAATCCACCAAACCTTGACACCATATTTAGCAGGTTTTGACGGTATGTACTGCGTAAACCGTGTGCGTCCACGGTAAGGAAATAATTGTTCATCAATCGTCAAGCAAGAGCTGAGCTTGTAATGCGCAGCAAGATTATTGTTCATCATCGTCCACAACTCACTGGTCGGTGCTGCTTTATCAGTTAGTAAGCGTCTTGCACGAGTGTTTTTATCGTCAAATCTTAGGAACCGCAATATCGAACAGAAACGGTTGACTCCCATTGTGGCGCGATATAAAGGATAGTTTTTGACGCTCCATAAATCTCGAACATGTTCTCCATTGCTATGGTTCGCACCAGTCATAATAAGTATGCCAAAAAATGCATACAGCTCTGTTATTGACACAGGCGTCCATGACTTAGGAGTTGTGTTTGGATGCGCATTGTTGTAAGCATTATAAGTTTCTTTTGCTAACTTATTTGTGTGGCGCATAATTATATCAGCCATTTCAACGTTCATGAAACATTTGAATGTTTGCTCTATTGACAACATTTCAGTGCATCTAGCTGGTCCAGAACGTTCTCTTATAATATTTTGTCCGAGTACCTGACGACTTACATTTGGTTCTTTCATCCACTCAGTACCATCACGTGCACCAAATTTTTCGCCACTAGCACATAATTCATTATTTTCTTCTAATACTTCTGCGGCACCTTGCGAAACTTCAGCATCGTCATCAGCAATTTCAATGTCATTGAATTGAATTTCTTCTTCATCTACTGAGTCAAAGTCATAGGGAGCGTCAACGTCACAAATGTCATCAAATAAAGATTGTATATATGATTCTCGCTGTTCCTCAGTTAGTCTGCATAATAAAAAAAATTAGTATATGGTTACATTGTTGCTTATTTTACATTTTTTACCTTCTATATGCTGCTTTTGATAAATATTCGTTTCTTCTTGAAGTCATTTCGTATCTAGTTATTTATAGTTTCAGTTATATTTATTTTCACTTATATTTTCACTTCTTACACTTTTGAGCACCAAAACAATAATGAATATATCAACAGGCAGCATTCATAACAACACCTCGTGTGAAAACAACCCTTGCAGCTGCATATAAAATACAAAAACCAGTTATACCAGTGTATTTGCTACCTACGTACCCATACCTTTCGCGACCTTTTTGCACGTATCTTTTGAACCAGGTAGAATATTTCAATGAAAAAAACAAAAATGTGTATTAGTTGTTACTCTACAAGTATATTATTATAAATTATATTATTTTGTTTTGCATTTATCAGGACAACAACAAAAACAAAAATCCACTGTTGCATGTCCTGAATTTATTTGCCCATATCTCTGGAACCAGTAGGAATATTCGAATGAAACAAAAGACAAAATACTTGTTATATATTAAAATATACACTTCAAAAAAACTCAGAGAAATCGGTTGAATAAACATTAAAAAACCGCAAAATAAAGTCCCTGGTACAAACGTATCCCGGGTGTGTGTTTACGTGGTATTTTCTGGGTGTGTGTTCTAGGGATATGTGTGATAAATAAAAATTAACAAAATCGGATTACGAACACGCCCACTTTTTAAAAAAAATTTTTTTAAAAGTCAAATTTTAACCAAAAATTTAATATCTTCACAGTATATAAGTAAATTATGTCAACATTCAACTCCAGTAATGGTATGGTGCAACAAAATACAAAAAGAATAGAAAATTTCAAAATGGGCGTGGCTCCGCCCTTTTTCATTTAATTCGTCTACTTACTTTTAATGCCATAAGTCGAACAAAAATTTACCAATCCTTGTGAAATTTGGTAGGGGTATAGATTTTGTGACGATAACTGTTTACTGTGAAAATGGGCGAAATCGGTTAAAGCCACGCCCAGTTTTTATACACAGCCGGCCGTCTGTCCTTCCGCTCGGCCGTTAACACGATAGCTTGAGCAAAAATCGATATATCTTTACTAAACTTAGTTCACGTACTTATTTGAACTCACCTTATCTTGGTATAAAAAATGGCCGAAATCCGACTATGACCACGCCCATGACATCAAAAATTACGAAAAATTAAAAAAATCCCATAATTCTATACGAAATATGAAAAAATAATTTTAAAAAAAATTTTTAAGTTTAACGGTTTTATTGAAAACAATATTTACATGAAGTAATAATAATACGAAAGGCTAGAAAATAATTAGGTAGGTCCTAGGTACTAGTCATCATACTCCTTATCAATCTAGGGCGTTGATCAGACAAGTAAATAAAAGCGTTGGGCGAGTGACCTGCCTAATTATTTTCTAGCTTTTCGTATTATTATTACTTCATGTAAATATTGTTTTCAATAAAACCGTTTAACTTAACATTTTTTTTTTATTTTATTTTTTTTTCAAGTTTTTTGTCTTTATTTAATTGCCTATTATTTCTCATTCTATTTAATTCATTTAGTGACTCTTTCCTGACAATTTTTTACAACCTAAGTCCTCAACACATAATCCTTCCAAAGACTTTACTCGACTCTGCGCCACGTATGCTTGTCCCTCCTTCAACTCCAAAATATTTTGATGTCACTTCTACTGGACTGTATGCAATATTTGTTCCAAATATGAGCCAAATCGGGCATCATAGGTCGCTTTCTATTCATGTATGTATTATGCCTTCCAAATATGAAGCAAATCAAATCGGACCACAAATACGATTTTTGTGAATAGATATCTCGATCCATGCGCCACCTAGCGGCGCTTTTTTCACAGGTCGATTTTCATTCTTGCATGTATTATGTGTTCCAAATATGAGCCAAAGCGGGCCACAAATAGGATGTTTGTGAATATCTCGATCCATGCGCCACCTAGCGGCGATTTTTTTGATAGGTCGCTTTCTATTCATGTATGTATTATGTGTTCCAAATATGAGCCAAATCGGGCCACAAATAGGATTTTTGTAAATATCTCGATCCATGCGCCACCTAGCGGCGATTTTTTTTCATAGGTCGATTTCCATTCTTGTATATATTACTGGCAGAACGGGCAGACGTTGTTATGCCCTAAATTTTTGGTCTATCTGCATACATTTTAATAAGCTGTTTCCGTCTAACTCTGCCCTCGCCCCTCTACACTTTTCCACCCTCCGTATTTTTCGCTTCATCTATCACCATCTTCGTCTCATTCTATCTCTTTCTCAGTCTTTTTCTTCTCTCTTTTCTCTTCTCTCAAGTTTTTCTCATTCTTGGTGGTATGTATTTTGTTCCAGTCCCATTCCGAGTCTCAGTCCCAGTCCCATTCCGAGTCTCAGCCTCAGCCTCAGTCCCAGTCCTAGTCCTAATCACAGTCCCAGTCCGTCTCTGGTCTACTTCCCCGAAAAAAGCATCGTAAATACTAATATAGGCAAATTTATATACCAAATTTCAGGCAAATCAAATAGGACGTATGTAAATAGGTATGTGGATATTATTAATTCATGTCTTTATTTCGGCTTCGCATGCATATTAATCAGTTTTGCCAGGTTGATGCGACTAAATCGAATCACAATGAAAATTACTTTAAAGCTCTCAGCAATACCTCTCATTTGATATCCACACACAGATTCTAGGGGTATCCGGGTCCATGTTTTGGCCTATATCTCGAGACCCTAGTCACCCAGCGGTGTAAGACTTACTCTGTACTAAACAACACATCAACAGCTTCAATTTGTACCCATAATGTAAAAACAAATTCTAGGTGTATCCGGGTCCACGTTTTGGCCTATATCTCGAGACCCTAGTCACCCATCGGCATAAAACTTACTCTGTACTAAAGCACACATCAACAGCTTCAATTTGATATCCATAATTTAAAAACACATCGTTGTGTTACCCTTATCCATGTTTCTGCCTATATCTCGAGACCCTAGTCACCAAAAGGTATGAAAATTACCCTGTACTAAAGCACTCATCAACAGCTTTCATTTGATATCCATATTGTATAAACACATTCTAGGGGTGCCCGGGTCCACGTTTTGGCCTATATCTCGAGACCCTAGTCACCAATAGGTATGAAAACTACCCTGTACTAAAGCACCCGTCAACAGATTTCATTTGATATCTATATTGTATAAATGCATTCTAGGTGTGCCCGGTCCACGTTTTGGCCTATGTCTCGAAACATTAGTCACCCAGTGATACGAAAAATACCCAGTATCAAAGTACTCATAAACAGCTTCCATATGATACCCATACTCTACAAACATATCCCAGGATTAGCCAGGTCCACGTTTTGATCTCAAGACCCTAGCCAGAACGGGATAAAAAGTATCCCATGTCCGTTCCCTGGTTCTAAGCTACCTCTCCACCCATTTTCAGCCAAATCTGTTCATCCGTTCTTGAGTTATGCGTAGTGTAACTAACACCACTTTCTTTTATATACATATTTGAATTTTTTCTAAAAAAAAATCATAACTCAAGAATGGCTAAACCGATTTGGGATTTCAAAATCAACTAACCATCATCTCTCCTTCCTGTATCTTTCCTAAAAATTTCATGGCAATCTTTCTATCCGTTCTCGAGTTATGGAGTGACAATCAAATGTACACCTCTTTTTAAACGGTTTTATTTAGCTTGAGTTGACAGGCCGCATGGCCGCATGCACGGCTGCACGGCCGTTGTGAACGAATCTTGTAATTGAAATTTAAGTAACTTCCCGATAAGCTACAAGCATGAAACTTGGAATATAGTTCAGAACCCGATGACAATGCAATAGTAAGAAAAAAAATCGCCGCTAGGTGGCGCGTGGATCGAGATATTCGCAAAAATCGTATTTGTGGACCGATTTGGCTCATATTTGGAGCACTTAATACTTACAAGAATAGAAAGTGACCTATAAAAAAATCGCCGCTAAGTGGCGCATGGATTGAGATATTCGCAAAAATCGTATTTGTGGACCGATTTGGCTCATATTTGGAACACGTAATACATACAATAATAGAAATCGACCTGTGAAAGAAAATAGCCGCTAGGTGGCGCATGGATCGAGATATTCGCAAAAATCGTATTTGTGGCCCGATTTGGCTCATATTTGGAACACTTAGTTCATAAAAGAATTGAAAGCGACCTATCAAAAAAAAAAATCGCCACAAGGTGGCAGAAGGATCGAGATATTCACAAAAATCATATTTGTGGTCCGATTTTGCCCATATTTGGAACACATAATACATAGATACATGAATAGAAAGCGACCTATGATGCCCGATTTGGGTCATATTTGGAACAAATATTGCATACAGTCCGCTAGAAGTGACATCAAAATATTTTGGAGTTGGAGGAGGGACAAGCAAACGTGGCGCAGAGTAGAGTAAAGTCTTTGGAAGGATTATGTATTGAGGACTTAGGTTGTAACAAATTGTCAGGAAAGAGTCCTTGTAATAATGAGTCACTAAATGAACTAAATAGAATGAGAAATAATAGGCAATTAAATAAAGACTAAAAACTTGAAAATAAAATAATTAAAAAAAAAATTTTTAAGTTAAACGGTTTTATTGAAAACAATACTTACATGAAGTAATAATAATACGAAAAGCTAGAAAATAATTAGGTAGCTCCTAGGTACTAGTCATCACACTCCTTATCAATCTATGCCGTTGATCAGACAATTAAATAAAAGCGTTGGACGCGTCATATTTCTACTGATATTCATCACATTTCATCAGCCACATTTTTAGAAATTTCACGCGCCCAACGCTTTTATTTAATTGTCTGATCAACGCCATAGATTGATAAGGAGTGTGATGACTAGTACCTAGGACCTACCTAATTATTTTCTAACTTTTCGTATTATTATTACTTCATGTAAGTATTATTTTCAATAAAATGAAAAGAATCGTGGTATTGCATATATAAACAAATTAGCGGTACCCGGCAGATGATGTTCCGTGTCACCCTGGTACGCATTTTGGTCGATATCTCGAAAACGCCTTCACATATACAACTAAGGGCCACTCCCTTTTAAAACACTCATTAGTACCTTTAATTTTATACTCGTATCGTACAAAGACGTTATAGAGTCACCCCTGGTCCACCTTTATGGCGATATCTCGAAAAGGCGTCCACTTATAGAACTAAGGCTCACTCCCTTTTAAATAATCATTAATATCTTTCCTTTGATACCCATATCGTACAAACAAATTCTAGAGTCACCCCTGGTCCACCTTTATGGCGATATCTCGAAAGGACGTCCACCTATAGAACTAAGGCCCACTCCCTTTTAAAACACTCATTAACACCTTTCATTTGATACCCATATCGTACAAACAAATTCTAGAGTCACCCCTGGTCCACCTTTATGGCGATATCTCGAAAAGGCGTACACCTATAGAACTAGGGCCCACTCAATTTTAAAATACTCATTAACACCTTTCATTTGATACCCATATCGTACAAAAAAAATTCTAGAGTCACCCCTGATCCACCTTTATGACGATATCTCGAAAAGGCGCCCACCTATAGAACTAAGGCCCACTCCCTTTTAAAATACTCATTAACACCTTTCATTTGATTCCCATATCGTACAAACGCATTCTAGAGTCACCCCTGGTCCACCTTTATTACGATATCTCGAAAAGGCGTCCACCTATAGAACTAAGGCCCACTCCCTTTTAAAATAGTTATTAACACCTTTCATTTGATACCCATATCGTACAAACACATTCTAGGATTACTCCAGGTCCACCTTTATGGCGATATCTCGAAAAGGTGTTCACCTATAGAACTAAGGCTCACTCCCTTTTAAAATATTCATTAACGCCTTTCATTTGATACCCATATCGTACAAACAAATTCTAGAGTCACCCCTGGTCCACCTTTATGGTGATATCTCGAAAAGGCGGCCACCTATAGAAATACGGTTCACTCCCTTTTAAAATACTCATTAACGCCTTTCATTTGATACCCATATCGTACAAACAAATTCTAGAGTCACCCCTGGTCCACCTTTATGGTGATATCCCGAAAAGGCGGCCACCTTTAGAACTAAGGAACACTCCCTTTAAAATACTCATTAACACTTTCCACTTGATACCCATATCGTACAAACACATTCTAGAGTCACCCCTGGTCCACCTTTATGGCGATATCTCGAAAAGGCGTCCACCAATAGAACTAAGGCCCATTCCTTTTTAAAACACTCATTAACACCTTTCGTTTGATACCCATGTCGTACAAACGTATTCTAGAATCACCCCTGGTCCACCTTTATTGCGATATCTCGAAAAGGCATCCACCTATAGAACTAAGGCCCACTCCCTTTTAAAATACTTATTAACACCTTTCATTTGATACCCATATCGTACAAACACATTCTAGAGTTACTCCTGGTCCACCTTTTTGGCGATATCTCGAAAAGGCGTCCACCTATAGAACTAAGGCCCACTCCCTTTTAAAATACCTATTAACGCCTTTAATTTGATACCCATATCGTACAAACAAATTCTAGAGTCACCCCTGGTCCACCTTTATGGTGATATCCCGAAAAGGCGGCCACCTTTAGAACTAAGGAACACTCCCTTTAAAATACTCATTAACACTTTCCACTTGATACCCATATCGTACAAACACATTCTAGAGTCACCCCTGGTCCACCTTTATGGCGATATCTCGAAAAGGCGTCCGCCAATAGAACTAAGGCCCATTCCCTTTTAAAACACTCATTAACACCTCCCATTTTATACCCATGTCATACAAACACATTCCAGGGTTACCCTAGGTTCATTTTCCTATCTTTACCAAATTTGGTACACTAGCTTATCTGGACCCAGAAGAGATTGGTATTGAAAATGATCTTAATCGGATGATAACCACGCCCACTTTTTATATATATAAAATTTTGGAAAACACAAAAAACCTGATAATTTAACCCTCTAGCCGGCAAGACCGCCTTTAGGCGGGGTTAGGTTAAACTAGTAAAACATTGTACGCCCAATTTATTTTTTTTAATTGTTAATGCCTCATGTTCGCTAATTATTAGATCCATGCAGCAACCTTGATTTTACAGCTGTAAGTTGTAGCAGGGTACCGTTATAATCATTATAGTTGGAAAAATAGGGTGCACTGTATACAAATATTATTTTTGCAAGAAGTGGTTTTGGTAACTATAATATAAGTGATAAAACGTATTTTGATCGTCAAAAAAAAATTATTGGTAAGTAGATTAATTGTTAAAGATTGAAATATGTGAATAAGACGTGGAATTATAAAAAAAGGTTATAGTATTATTGGCCAAAATGTACACTCTGCCTAAAGGCGGAGTTGCCTGTTCCGCTGTTTTTTTATACCGAAAGTGATACTACCCATACGTTTGTTCTTCAGTAGGCGCACTTATATTACTGAAATGGATTACTCCAAAAGTCTCAAGTTATCACAGTTGTCTGATGAAGAAATTGCAGAATCATGGAAGCTTTAGGTGACGACGATGACCGTTCTGAAGATGAGATAAGCGAAGACGGGAGTGAAACTGAAGAGGTAGTTATATCAGATAGGGATTTTGAGCAAATTGATAATTACGTTCAGGAACTAGAAAATACTTCTATTAGCGACTTTCTCTCAACAACTACTAACTTGAAGGCAGAGCAGAATGCAGCTGATACGAAGATGATGTGTGCTTTGCGACAATACATGCCAGCTAAACCACACAAATATGGAATAAAGTTCTTTGCCCTTTGCGACTCATATGGGTTCTCGTACAGATTTGAAGTTTATAAAGGTGCAGGCGACAATGATGTATTTGAAGCCGTTCCGGATTTGGAGGCAACGTCAAATGTCGTTGTTCGTTTGTCACAAACGATCCTGATTTTAAGAGCTACATATTGTATCTTGATAACTTTTACACTTCGCTTCTACTGTTGGTTTACTTTCGAATTCCCTTGGTACGATTCGTGCCAACCGAATTCCAAACTGCAAGCTGTCTAAGGATAAAGATGTTCGCAAAAAAGAGCGAGGTTATTCAGAAGAGATTGTGGGAACTGCTTTGGGTATTGAAATGACTACTGCTGTATGTAAGGACACACAAGCCGTTGTCTTGGCTACAACATACGTGGGTGTAAAGCAGTTTAGAATTACATCTGATGAAGCGGCACCAAGAAAGACAATTAGATACGACAGGAATGATAAACAATATATTGAAATTGACGGCCGTAATATTATGAACGAGTACAACTATCATATGGGGGGGGGGGGGGGGGGGGGGGGGGTTGATCTCATGGACGCCTTACTAGGACGCTATAATATTCGGATTCTCATCTTATAGATATGGCAATGGTAAATGCATACCTGCTCTATCGTCGAATTACCGAAAATCATCAGCTTACAAATGTGAAACTCCCGGATTTTCGAGTTGAAGTAGCTGACATACTTTGTAGCTCTCAAAAACCAGGAGACCAGGGGGGGAGGGGGGGAGCAGCTTGTGCTTCTCCAAGTAACCATTGCAAGCCGAAAAATAAAAAGTTACGTACCACCGATTGATATTCGTTACGATGGCATTGATCATATACCTGATTCTTTGGATCGGAGCAATAAACGGACGTGCAAAATGCCTGGTTGTAAATCAGAAACTCAAATATTTTGTACGAAATGTAATCTTAGCTTATGCTTATCAGCTAAAAATAAATGTTTCCAACTGTTTCATAAAGAATAATTCAATACTGTTTTAACATTTTATTTTAATAAAAATACATAAGAAAATTCTTTCTCCTTCATTTCAAATACCCACAAGAGGCATGTCCGCCTAAAGGCGGGTGGCGTTTTCCAGCCCTGGGGGGGGGGGGGGGAACTATTAACTGTTTTGGCAATCTGACTTCAAATTCGAGGTTATCGCACTAGAATTAATAAGTATGAAGTTTTTTCATTGAAAACAAAAATTGGCCGGTTAGAGGGTTAATAAATAATACACCTAGAATGTTCAAATTTCACACGTATACTGATATTGAGACTCTTGTTAAAAATTTCGTAAAATTTTTAAAATGGGCGTGGCACCGCCCACTTGTGATAAAATCAATTTTACAAATATTATTAATAATAAATCAAAAATCGTAACAAAATCCGGCCTTTACTATATGGAATGCTTTAAAGAAAAATTAACGAAATCGGTTAAGGACCACGCCCACTTTTATATAAAAGATTTTTAAAAGGGTCGTGGACGAATAAAATAAGCTGTATCTTTGCAAAAAAGAGCTTTATATCAATGTTTTTTCATTTCCCAAGTGGATTTATAACAACAAATAGGAAAAACTTCAAATTTAAAAAATGGGAGTGGCACCGCCCCTTTTATGACTAAGCAATTTTCTATGTTTCGGGAGCTATAACTAGAAGACAAATTAACGGATAATAAAATTGGGTACACAAATTTTCCCTATGGCAGGAAATATTTCTAGAAAAAATGGACGAGATCGGTTAAATATCACGCCCACTTTTATATAAAAGATTTTTAAAAGGGTCGTAGACGAAAATAATAAGCTATATCTTCGAAAAAGGGCTTTGTATCAATAGAATTTTACTTTCTAAATTGAATTATAACATTAAATTGGAAAACAATAAAATTTTTGAAAATGGGTATGGCACCGCCCCTTTTACGATTAAGCAATTTTCTATGATTCGGGAGCCATAACTCGAAGAAAAATTAACATATCGTAATGAAATTGTGTTCATATATTTTCCTTATAGCAGAAAATTTTCCTTGTAAAAATGGACGGAATCGGTTGAAGTCCGCGGCAACTTAGATAAAAAAAATTGAAAAGGGTTAAGCTATAACTTAGCCAAAAATAGTTTTGAATCAATGATATTTCACTTATCAAGGTTTATTGTAAGAGGAAATATGGAGATATTTTTTTTTAAGCGGGCGGTGCCACGTGTTATGTAGAAAAGTAATTTATCTGAAATGAAATGTACAATTGAAGCTCACGCGGAGTATATAATTTCAGTTACACCCGAAATTAGACACCTTTACTTGTTTTTCTTCTCTCTTTACCTCAGTGGGTAAACTATATTCAACACACTTGTGGAAGAAAAAGCTTTGGCCGGAAAGGCTTATAAATGCATTAATAACAAGTAAGGAAGGCTAAGTTCGGGTGTAACCGAACATTACATACTCAGCTGAGAGCTTTGGAGACAAAATAAGGGAAAATCACCAAGTAGGAAAATTAACCTAGGGTATCCCTGGAATGTGTGTGTATGACATGGGTATCAAATGGAAGGTATTAAAGAGTATTTTAAAAGGGAGTGGGCCATAGCTCTATAGTTGGACGCCATTTCGGGATATCGCCATAAAGGTGAGCCAGGGGTGACTCTAGCATGCGTTTGTACGATATGGGTATCAAATAAAAGGTGTTAATGAGCATTTTAAAAGGGGGTGGTCATAGTCGGATTTCGGCCATTTTTTATACCAAGATAAAGTGAGTTCAGATAAGTAAGTGAACTAATGGGCGCCACGCCCATTTTGAAATTTTCTTTTATTTTTATATTTTGTTGCACCATATCATTGCTGGAGATGAATGTTGACATAATTTACTTATATACTGTAAAGATATTAAATTTTTTGTTAAAATTTGACTTAAAAAAATTTTTTTTTTAAAGTGGGCGTGTTCGTCATCCGATTTTGCTAATTCTTATTTAGCACACATAAGTAATAGGGGTAACGTTCCTGCCAAATTTCATCATGATATCTTCAACGACTGCGAAATTACAGCTTGCAAAACTTTTGAATTACCTTCTTTTAAAAGTGGGTGGTGCCACGCCCACTGTCAAAAATTTTACTTATTTTCCATTTTCGTCATAAGGTGAACCCACCTACCAAGTTTCATCACTTTACCCGTCTTTGGTAATGAATTATCGCACTTTTTCGGTTTTTCTAAATTTTTGATATCGAAAAAGTGGGTGTGGTTGTAGTCCGATTTCGGTTATTTTAAATAGCGATCTGAGATGAGCGCCCTACATACCAAACGTCATCAAGATACCTCAAAATTTACTCAAGTTACTGACTTTGATATATGGAAGTCCGTATCTATCTCGATTCCTTTATACCTGTACAACCAACCGTTATCCAATCAAAGTTAATATACTCTGTGTGCAAAGCACGTTGAGTATAAAAATTCATGCATAAGAAATGAAACTGTGTTGAAGCATCTCACGTTAATATTACAGTCATTGGATAACATAGGCAAAGCTATACAATAGGTAAATAACCTATTAACAGACAATCATCAGCTGGAAGCACATCAAATTTTTTCCAGTGTTAGGGATAAATTAGTATCCTCACTAGCAAGATATAATATAGAGACAACCTTCCCAATCACATTTAAAAACGTAATAGAAATAGATTTAGTACCCTCTTGGAATCTCGATCCAATTTAGAGGACACTCCGAAAATTTAAATCCAACACAAAAATTCCCAAACAGAAGATTTGCAAACTAAGATGGCGCAAACAACAGTAGAATTTTTAAAAACGGCTTCGTCAGTTCTGCCTGAGTTCGATGGTAAGTCTGAAAACTTACATGGTTTCTTAGACGCACTAGATATTCTAGAACAAATTAAAGATACTCATAAGACCATAGCAGTCTCCATGATAAAAATTAAGCTGAAGGGAACGGCTAGAAACCTTTTGAGCACTGAAGACTCAATACTAGCAATAAAACAAAAATTGAGTTCAGCAATTAAAAGTGAATCGGTAGAGGTTTTGAGGGCAAAACTCTTAAACGTCCAATAGCGCAGTAAAAAAGCTAATCAGTATACTGCAGAAATCGAAAAATTAACAAAATCATTGGAGGGTGCTTACATATCTAATGATCTTGCACCTAATGTGGCAACCAAATATGCCACACAATCGGCTGTAAAGGCTATGTGTAATAACTGGGCTAACGATAATGCAAACAGGGACGTTCACAGCTATGAACGAGGATATTTCCAAATTTACGAATAGCTGTACTGAAGTCACGGGTAACTCAAATACAGTGTTACGTGTGACGCGCTCTCAAGGTAATTACCGGGGTAACTTCCGAAGAAGATACCAAAGTAATAATTATCGAGGTAATCAAAACCGAAGATATTGTAGTAACTCTAACCGGTATAATAATAATAATAATAATAGAATAGTCATCAAGAATTGACTGATGGCATTTTTGTAGCCAACACAATAGTAAACTCAAACAAGCTTTAATAAGAATAATAAATACAACAGATAAATATGCAATCGTTCAAGATTATAACATCAAAACAGAAAATTTAGAGGATTATGTAATAATTGAAAATACACCTCACAATAAAGCTAATAATAAAGAAAAATTAGAAAGATTGAATAAAAATTTCCCGCCACTCGCTAATAAATCACTCAACACATTATGCTCAGAATTTGTTTATATATGTATTTTGATTAGAAGCAGAACCAATCACGACCAACAATTTTTACAAACAAAAGTTGCATTTGAAAGATAATACTCCTGCCTATATTAAAAATTATAGATTACCCCAAGCAGATAAGAGTGAGATAAACAAATAAGTAAATACACTAATTCAAGATGATATTGTGGAACCATCAACTTCAGAGTACAACAGCCCGATTTTATTGGTACCTAAAAAATCCCTGCCGAGTAAACAAGAAAAAAGGTGGAGTTTAGTTGTTGATTTCAGACAAGTAAATAAAAAATTAATAACTGATAAATCCCCTTTGCCTAGAATAGATGATATTCTGGCAGTCAAGAAGTTACTTATCTTGGACATAAAGCACAAGTACTGGAATTTTATCAGACCCAAATAAATTTAAATTGTTCAAAATGACCCAACACCCAAAAATGCAGATGAAGCAAAAAGATTTGTCGCATTTTGTAATTATTATAGAAGATTCATACCAAATTTCGCGGAATACTCTAGAATACTAACAAGGCTTAGTAAGAAAAATGTCATTTTTAATTTGACAGACGACTGCGAAAAATCGTTTAACTACCTAAACAATGCATTAGTTAGTCCAAATATCCTACAATATCCCGATTTTGATAGAGAGTTCTGTATTACAACTGACGCAAGTGGTTATGTTGCGGAGCTGTGCTAAGCCAAGAGTATGAAGGAAAACAATTACCAGTTGCCTATGCCTCAAGATCATTTACAAAAGGCGCAATAAATAAAGCCACGATCGAAAAAGAATTGGCGGCCATACATTGGGCCATTATATCTTTTAGACCATATGTTTATGGCAGAAAATTCACAGTGCAAACAGATCATCGACCCTTAACATATTTATTTTCAATGAAAAACCCTTCATCTAAATTAACTAGAATCAGATTAGATTTGAAGAGTATGACTTTGGGGTAGAATACATAGCTGGAAAAGAAAATTACGTGGCAGACGCTCTGTCACGAATAGATTTCAATGATTTGAAAGAAATGTCAGTACAGGCATGTAAAATAATGAAACTTACGACAAGATTGGAAACTAAAAAGAATTCCAGTAATAACAGTAATAAAAACGAAGAGAAGAAAAGTCACAAAGAGAACTCTATAATATATGAAGCGCTTAATAAATGTGAAGTAAAACGAGTCCAGCTTGTTTTTGATCCTCAGAAATTATATTTCAAAAAGGAAAGAAAATTTGTAGTGAAATAAATATAGATAATCAAATTGTTGAGGCGAAGACTGACCTAGATCAATTCTTTACAAGGCTTATGACAGAACAATTTAAAAATAAATAAAATGCAGTTGTCCTTAGGAGATAAATGGTTCAAATATACTCGAGTAAACACATTTCAAGAGTTTGGTACCAAAGTTCTAAGAAATTTAACTATTGCATTAACTCCGGAGGTTGTGCATGTGACGGAAAATGATAAAATTAAAAAGATTCTACAAAAATATCACGATGATCCTGTTAATGGTGGCCACCCAGGAATTAATCATACAACTAATAAAATTAGACAAAAATATTACTGGAAAAATATGAAAAATTATATTATATAAGAAAATATATGAAGAAATGCGTAAATTGTAATAAAAATAAAATTAATAAAAATTTAAAAGAACCAATGATTTTGACTGAAACACCACCGAAGGCGTTCGAATTAGTACAAATAAATAAAATTGGACCATTACCGAGATCATTAAATGGAAATGAATACGCTATTACTCTGATATGTGATTTGACTAAATACCTAGTTACAATTCCCATACAGAGCAAACTTGCAAAAACAGTAGCCAGAGCCATATTCGAAAATTTCATCTTAATTTATGGAAGTATGAAAACACCGTGGTGTGATGGTAGCGTGCTCCGCCTATCACACCGTATGCCTCGGGTTCAACTCCCGGGCAAAGCAACATCAAAATTTTAGAAATAAGGTTTTTCAATTAGAAGAAAATTTTTCTAAGCGGGGTCGCCCCTCGGCAGTGTTTGGCAAGCACTCCGGGTTTATTTCTGTCATGAAAAGCTCTCAGTGAAAACTCATCTGCCTTGCAGATGCCGTTCGGAGTCGGCATAAAACATGTAGGTCCCGTCCGGCCAATTTGTAGGGAAAATCAAGAGGAGCACGACGCAAATTGGAAGAGAAGCTCGGCCTTAGATCTCTTCGGAGGTTATCGCGCCTTACATTTATTTTTTTTTTTTATGAAAACAATAAAAACGTATATCGGATCTGAATATAAAAATAGCTTGTTTGAGGAACTATGTAAGCTTTTCAATAGTGAGCACAAAACATCTACGCCGTATCACCACCAAACTTTAAGCACTGTTGAACATAGCCATAGAACTTTCAATGAATATGTGCGTTCTTACTTATCCATTAACAAAGATGATTGGGATGAGTATCTTAAATATTTGGCATATTGTTACAATACAACCCCATCAACAGTTCATTGTTATTGCCCGTTCGAGCTAGTTTGTGGTAAAAACCCTTACGAATTTTTACAAGAAAATACGGTAAGCCCATTATACAATTATGAGGCTTACGATAAAGAAATTAAATATAGGTTACAAATAGGTCAGGATAGAGTCTTAAAATTTGTAAAAGAATCTAAAGAAAAACAAAAGATTAGTTATGATAGAAATATTCACTATAAGGAAATAAATATAGGAGATTCAGTGCTAGTTAAAAATGAAACAAGCCATAAGTCAGATAGTAGATATAAGGGCCCTATAAGGTAGAAAATATCGATACAAATAATAATTTTACTCTAATCTATATATATAAAAAGAAGTGTACATTTTGATTGTCACTCCATAACTCGAGAAGGGATAGAAATATTGCCATGAAATTTTTAGGAAAGATGCAGGAAGGAGAGATGATGGTTAGTTGATTTTGAAATCCCAAATCGGTTTAGCCATTCTTGAGTTATGATTTTTTTTGAAAAAATTCAAATATGTATATAAAAGAAAGTGGTGTTAGTTACACTACGCATAACTCAAGAACGGATGAACAGATTTGGCTGAAAATTGGTTGGGAGGTAGCTCAGAACCAGGGAACGGACATGGGTAGTCCTGAGATATGTTTGTAGAGTATGGGTGTCAAATGGAAGCTGTTTATGAGTACTTTGATACTGGGTGACTAGGGTCTCGAGATATAGGCCAAAACGTGGACCGGGCACCCCTAGAGTGTGTTTATACAATATTGATATCAAATGAAATCTGTTGATGAGTGCTTTAGTACAGGGTAGTTTTCATACCTATTTGTGACTAGGGTCTCGAGATATAGGCCAAAACGTGGACCTGGGTACCCCTAGAATGTGTTTATACAATATCGATATAAAATGAAAGCTGTTAATGAGTGCTTTAGTGCAGGGTAGTTTTCATACCTATTGGTGACTAGGGTCTCGCGATATAGGCAGAAACGTGGATAAGGGTAATACTAGGATGTGTTTTTAAATTATGGATATCAAATTGAAACTGTTGATGTGTGCTTTAATACAGAGTAAGTTTTATGCCGCTGGGTGACTAGGGTCTCGAGATATAGGCCAAAACGTGGACCCGGATACACCTAGAATGTATTTTTACATTATGGGTATCAAATTGAAGCTGTTGATGCGCGCTTTAGTACAGAGTAAGTTTTACACCGCTGGGTGACTAGGGTCTCGAGATATAGGCCAAAACATGGACCCGGATACCCCTAGAATGTGTGTGTATTATGGATATCAAATGAAAGCTGTTGCTGAGAGCTTTAAAGTAATTTTCATTGTGATATTCGATTTTATCGCATCAACCTGGCAAAACTGATAAATATGCATGCGAAGCCGAAATAAAGACATGAATTAATAATACCCACATACCTATCCTTCTCATACGTCCTATTCGATTTGCCTGAAATTTGGTATATAAATTTGCCTATATTAGTATTTACGATTCTTTTTTCCGGGAAGTAGACCAGAGACGGACTGGGACTGTGATTAGGACTAGGACTGGTACTGAAGCTGAGACTGAGACTCGGAGTGGGACTGGGACTGAGACTCGGAATGGGACTGGAACAAAATACATACCACCAAGAATGAGAAAAACTTGAGAGAAGAGAAAAGAGATAAGGAAAAGACTGAGAAAGATATAGAATGAGACGAAGATGGTGATAGATGAAGCGAAAAATACGGAGGGAGGAGTGAATACAAAGATTAGAAAAAAGTGTAGAGGGACGAGGCCAGAGTTAGACGGAAAAAGCTTATTAAAATGTATGCAGATAGACCAAAAATTTAGGGCAGAACAACGTCTGCCCGTTCTGCTAGTCTATATATATAAAAAGAAGTGTACATTTTGATTGTCACTCCATAACTCGAGAACGGATAGAAAGATTGCCATGAAATTTTTAGGAAAGATACAGGAAGGAGAGATGATGGCTAGCTGATTTTGAAATCCCAAATCGGTTTACGCTACGTGCCTAGGGTCTTGAGATCAAAACGTGGATCCGGGTACCCCTAGAATGTGTTTATACAGTGTGGATATCAAATGAAAGCTGTTGATGTGTGCAGTAGTACAGGAAAATTTTCATACCCCTGGGTGACTAGGGTTTCAAGATATAGCCCAAAACGTGGGCCCGGGCACTCCTAGAATGTGTTTATACAATATGGATATCAAATAAAAGCTGTTGATGAGTGCTATAGTACAGGATAATTTTCATACCCCTGGATGACTAGGGTCTCAAGATATAGCCCAAAACGTGGACCCGGGTACTCCTAGAATGTGTTTATACAATATGGATATCAAATGAAAGCTGTTGATGAGTGCTATAGTACAAGATAATCTTCATACAACTGGGAGGCTAGGGTCTCGAGATATAGCCCAAAACGTGGACCCGGATACACCTAGAATGTGTTTTTACATTATGGGTATCAAATTGAAGCCGTTGATGTATGCTTTAGTACAGAGTAAGTTTTACACCGCTGGGTGACTGCGGTCTCGAGATATAGGCCAAAACTTGGACCCAGATACACCTAGAATATGTGTGTATTATAGATATCAAATGAAAGCTGTTGCTGAGAGCTCTAAAGTTCATTGTGATATTCGATTAAGTCGCATCAACCTAGCAAAACTGATAAATGTGCATGCGAAGCCGAAATAAATACAAGAATTAATAATACCCACATACCTATTTACATACGTCCTATTCGATTTGCCTGAAATTACGTATATAAATTTGCCTATATTAGTATTTAGGATGCTTTTCCGGGAAGTATACCAGAGACGGACTGGGACTGGGACTAGGACTGGGACTGGGACTGAGACTCGGAGTGGGACTGGGACTGAGACTCGGAATGGGACAGGAACAAAATACATACCACCCTCTGGCACTGGCAATAAGAGATGAAGAAGAAGGAGAAAAACTTGAGAGAAGAGAAAAGAGAGAAGGAGACTGAGAAAGAGATAGAATGAGATGAAGACGGAGATGAAGCGAAAAAGACGGAGGGAGGAGTGAATAAAAATATTAGGAAAAAGTGTAGAGGGATAGGGCAGAGTTAGACGGAAAAAGCTTATTACAATGTATGCAGATAGGCCAAATTTAGGGCAGAACAACGTCTGCCGAGTCTGCTAATACCCTATAAGGTAGAAAGCATAGATAGAAATAATAATAATTACGTTTTAAGAAAGGAAAATAAGAAAATCATAATACACAAAAATAGACTTAAATTACTTAAATAAAAATATCTTATCTCGACTTAAATGCTCACTTTACTCACTCATAAATTTCTACTAAATATGTACAAACAAACATGTAAAACAAGAAAATGATTGTACGCAAGATAGGCACAAATCATTAAAAATAAAATCATTTCATTGTTTACTATCATAAACATAACCCTATGCTTAAGCAAAATGTTAAAAAAAAAGTAATAACAACAAAGTAAGAAAACTGTACCGCATGAATAAATATATAAACAAATAAAAATTTTAAATAAATAAAAATTACCAAAAGCCATTAAATGAAGTAGAATCGCCATCGATTATTTTTGAAAAGGGAGGTGTAGTATATCCAGAGTGAATGCATACATATCTACACACATAACACGCGCGGTGTCTAAGTTGTTGCGGTCAAAATATGCATACATATATACATTGGAAAGCAGACCTTTGTGAAGTAAACAGTTTGCAACGTGCACATACCAGCGCATCCACCCTTCCGTCATCCTTCACTCCCCTACCAATCAAATTTACCCAACCATATTTATAGAGCTTTAACTCAACTCAACATATATAATTTTCCTTTTAACAACAGTAAAAAAAAAAACAAAATTTCAAAAACCGGAAATGACAATTAGGCTAATATAATATGTTGATTTTTTTTTATAAGTGATAAAAAGGTTACGTAAATAAATAAAATACATATAAAATATAAAATTTTTCCCTATTAGTTCTTGGACTTTCTGTCTCACAAAGGATCAAACCTCGATATTGCTCAATCGAAGCAGTAATTTTATTGATTTCCTTCCACCCAGAATCCTACGGCCTACCTAACAGAGCTCTATTTGGTAATAATAGGGATTTCTTGGGAGCCGGGCCTCAGTGGCCTCTAAAAAAAAACGGAGGTAAAATTTTAAGTTTTTGGTTTGGTGTATTCATGTGACCGCAGCCATAAACTGTACACCAAAATTAATTTTACGACAAAAAAAAAAACAAAAACAACAACTTAAAACTTATATCAAAATCTAAAAAAATTATAGTCTTTGATTTAGGACCAGTTGCTCGCAGTCGAGTTGGAATAACCCCCTTTTAAAATGTCTCGGTTTTGTAACCACTGTAATTTTTGGGCATGGATGTGAACTTTGTTCTAATTTGTGTTGGTGACTTTTAGAAACTTCCCTGGCGCGCTGCGCCGTACGTTACTAGGTTACTTGGTTCCCACTAACAGGAAAAAGCTGTAATTTAATGAATGGTTATTATGGTACCTCCACACTGATTTGGTGATCACGCACCTCGCACTGTACCTATAGGCACACAAGCACCATGAAGGCTCTTAACACCAATGGATTGCTTAGCAGATTAATATCACCGACGTGATAATTAAATGACGAAAAAAAAAATCGAATATGAGAAAATTAAAGGAAATTTGATTGTGGACAACCACTGGAGGAAATCTGTACTCACATACGTATTATGCTGGGTCAGATTTCTACTTGGAATTTTGTGACCGAAGTCAAAAGACAAGATTGTGTGAACCTCAAAAAGGCGCAGAAGAACTAACACTTCATATTAAAAAAACTACATGGTATACGGAAAACTCACTGGACAAAATCTTCTGCACATACGGGGTTAAAATATCCGTGGTATCAATGGATGTCACGTGATACGAATCCTTCAATGTGACGGCGTTTCTTCTTTCATGGTTTGCGAACGACCCTCGTCCGGTTGGTCCAAGGGCTCTCACTCTCCTCTATCACACCTAGCTCCAGCATTTTACCGACCTCTTCGTAGACGATTGCGTGCATAGCCAGGGACAGGGGGTAATGCCACCCATTGACTGGCACTGCTTCGTCGACAAGCTTTATGGTATGCTTTTCGAACTTAGTGCGCCCTAACCCGTGTTTCTCATAGGTTCTGAAACCATTAACCACTTCGTCTAAACGCCGTTTTTGATCAGGTGTAAGATCGTGTAACACGCGCCGTTCATTCTTGTCCTCCTCGGATACCAGGTCGTGTTCTATCTTTGATAAATCGATTTCATCTGCTGCTATTATCTCTGGTGCCAATTCAAAGATACGCCAAAAGTCAATCCCTAAGTAAATTTTTTGTTCCAAGTATGGGCATAAAAAAATGTAATTGTTTGTTCTGATTTGTTGAATTTTACGGGAAGGGAGATTTTTCTTAACACATTATGTCTGCGGCCACCTGCGGTTTTGACGGAAGGCAGGTATCGCTCAATTGGCACTCCTATTTCGTCTACAAATTCTCGACAGCCTCGGCCTAAGATGCTTACTGACGCGCCAGTATCTAACAGACCCCTTGTTTGTGTTCCCATTATCTTGATGTCTACGTAGACGCGCGGCTCACTTTTGCTAACTGTTTGCACCGAGGCCACAACCTTTTGCCGGAGTATTTTTCGTTGGAGAAATCGTTGTCGTGCCTTTTGAACTCTTCACGACACTCCTCTACGTCCCATTACTACATTTTCTGCGAAAATCCTTTCTCGAGTTTCAAGATACTTCCTAAACTTCTCATCATATGATAGTGAACTTTGCCTTGCAAACTTTGGTTGTTGGACCGTTTTTGCGTTATTTTTAAAAATTGTAATTTCCTTTTAATTTGTTGGTTGGTCTATTGTTGGTGTGTTGGTGGCGGCATCTACTTTGACGTGGTTTACGTTGAGCGCAATTTCCCCCGTCACAATCGCGTTCCGTCCAGCGTTTCCCGTCGGATTGCTCACTGGACATTTTGGGGTAATCACTATCAGCTTTCCACACTTATAACATAAGATCCGCCGCTGCAACGACATACAGTCGGTGAAAAAGTGGCCATCTGTGCCACAATTCCAGCAAGAGACATTTTTGCGATTGGCGGTTTGCTTCGATAAATGTTGGTGGCGTATTTCCTCCACGGTGATTTGACCCTCATCACCGGGAGGAAATTGCTCATGCGTTTCTGACTCTCTAATCTCCTCGACCTGTTGAATGCGTGGCAAAAATGTGTTGGGTGTCGTCCGTTCGCGTCGTAGATAACACCGTTCCGCTTCCCTGCATTCCATCCTGAGTTGGTCCAACGAATACACGGCAATAGGATATACTAGCTTAGCCAGTGATTCGCGCAGGTTCCCTTTTACAAGACGAACAATCTCGAATTCTGGAATGGGCTTCTTTAGTCTCGAACGCAGCGTACTTATTATGTGGAATTAACCATCAATGTTTTCCCCCGACCTTTGTTTCCTATCTGTCAATTCCCTTAAAATCTCAGACGGAACCTGTAGTCCTCTACTGACATTGCGTCACGATGCCCTTGAAAATTTATGCCCCACTTCTCAATGTTTATTTCAGGTCTGTTGTGCTCCCTTCTCTCCCGTTCCGATGTTGCTCCTTGTCCTGTAGAGATAGCTGTGTGTACTCCTAACTCTAAAAATGGTGGTTGGCGAAATGTTATTGGATCGTTGCGATTGATTGCATGCGCAACTGTATGAGGCATGGGAAAGTTGTTGTTTCTCTTCATGTTGGCATTGGTTGCATTCTCCTGCATAGCCAACTCAGTCCTGAAATGCCTGGATTCATTCGATTCGAAACTGGAGTTGCGTCTTCTCCTTTTGTTACGGCGATTACGTGCCCCCTGATTATTTCCGGACATATGCAATGCTCCGTTTGTGTTTTGGGCCGTGCTCAGCATCTCTGGTATGGTTTCGCGCATTTCATGTATGATGGCCCTTTTGGCTTCAGTCATCATCTCCAGTAAGATGGGTGCTATGTTGTTACGCAGATCGCGATAATCGGTTGTAGACGGGCGGAATGGGTCCCTATGGTCGGGCTGATTAGGTTCAGGAAAGTTCAAGTTTGTTGGTGGGGTTAGTTCTTTCTGGGGTTCTTGATGCGCTTTCTGTGGTTTCGGCATTGTTCCCGTGGTATTGGTGTTTTTGGCCTGGACACTGTTCGCATTTCCCTGTCTTTCATTCCCCCCGGTAGCTGTGGTATTATTAACCCCTCCTATGCGATCCGAGAGATCTATAAAGGCAGGGTCATTTTGGCTAGGTAGCGTGGGGCTTTGATCGTTCGAAGCTAACATACTTGTGCTTTTATTTTTATAGCACGTATTGTATGGGGTATATGTTCTCTTCATCCGGTTTGCGATTCTAACCCAAAAAATCTAAAAATCTCTTATTATTTTCCTTTTTAAATTCGTTTAGAAATTATCTTGTACTTGTTGTTGGACTTCACTATTTCCAATAATCATATAAGTGTGGGTGGGGAGATTCAGATGACTTATGGGACATCTGACAAAAAGATAAACTTGTGTTTGTGCGGAATCATTGGAGCACACGATAACGTTCCTGTGGATGTAGGCACTACTATATATAGAAATAAAAAAAAAATCTTGATTGTGAGAATTTATACATTATGCTACAAAAGCCTTACACGACTCCTTGCTTGTGGTCATAATGCCTTAATTTACGAATTCGGAGCTACTTATTTGAGTGTTCAATACGGACTTCCAATCGCTCTGGTTCAAAACATGGCGTATATTGTACGTATGTTGTATTAATTGTAAGTATGTATGTACGTCAACATATTGAAAATATGTTGAACTTTAGCTGGCTCGAGGTCAATAAAACTACGTTGAATAAAACCACAGGTTTTTTAACTAATTTATTCCAATATATTTCGGTTATTCCGCTATAACCGTTTTCAAGGATCTGTGTATAAATGTGATATAAACAATTTTCTTATTACCAAAAACAGTCAAAACATAAACAATATTTGTATATATGTACATACATTTCTTTTCACGTCTTTATAACCATAGTGTACCTATACAAGTGTGTTCACTAAGCGATAAACGTCAAAACTACAAACAGCCTCGCTCACCTGATGGAAATCTCAGGTCTAGAGTCGCATTTTTGGTCTCAACGACAACATTTTTGTCTACCAATCGTCTCGATTTTTTCAATTTTTCAATCATTCGGCGCATTCGGTAATGGTATCCATTTTGAATTTGCTGTCATTCCGAATCCAGCGAGTGCCTGTCAGAATGCTTGACAGATAAGTCAACACACTTGTACTTGTACACTATGTTTATAACTTGGCGCGGAGCTTAACACTGTCTATTTGATTGTTAGTAAATGACGAAACAAGTGAGCAACGCCATCGGTATCCATTTTGTAGTTTAGCCGAATGTCTGGTGGAGTGTTAATTATATGTAATATTTCTAGTGTAAATCGTTTGTTGTAGTGTTGTTCTTGTTGTAATATTGTTACTTTTTCGAAGTTGGGGGAGTGGCCGCTACCTGCACAGTGTGCCATAAGTGCAGTTTTTTGTGTATTTGAATGATGGCACTGTTTAACGTCGCATTTGTGTTGTGGTAGTCTGGTTTTTAACTTTGATTTCGTTGTGCCAATATACATACTTTTGCAAGGTTCTTGGTTATTGCCGTTACATGGAATTTTATAAATTACATTACTTTTTTCTAATTGAGGTATTTTTGACTTAGTTTTGTTGAACATGGTTTTCAGAGTGTTGGTTGGCTTATGGGCTATTCTTACTTTTTCTTTATCATAACAATCTGACTTCGCTAGTCGTTCTGATAAATGAGGTACATAAGTGACGGATTTGAAAATTTTTTTAGGGGTTTCACGGTCTTGTTGATTTTTGTAAATTTGGCTCTTTTTAATAGTGTTTTTATCATGTTTTCCGGAAATTCGTTGTCTTTTAACAGTAATTTTGCTTCTTTTTTAATCTCATTGTGGTAAACTTCGTCTGTTATCTGCAACATACGTCGTATACAGCCCATTGCTGTATTTATTATCATCGTTTTGGGATGTTTCAAATGAAAGTTGATGATTCGTCTGGATGCTGTTGCTTTTCTATACCACTTTAGTTTTAGCTGATTTCCTCTGCGGATTATAATAGAGTCAAGGTACGGCAGTGAGTTTTCTTCTTCAAGTTCTATCGTGAATTTAATATTTCTGTCAAACGAATTTAATATGTTTAGCGTATTTTGTACTTCATCCTCCCGTATGATCGCAAATAAATCATCGACATATTTGGTTAATATTCTTGGTTTACGGCTTAGCTTTTCCATCGTTTTGTTGAGCAATTCTTCCATTATGATATCCGCTATGACTGGGGATGCCAGGGATCCCATTGGCATTCCTTTCAATTGTGTATATACCGTGTCATTAAATTTGAAGCATCTAGTTTCTTCAATGCAAAATTTAAGTATTTCCATGAAAATTTGTTTGGGTATATTAGTGTGTTCTTTTATAACCGCCCATTTTTCTCGAATTATGTCTAATGCTAAATTTGTTGGTATGCTGGGGAACAATGACACCACGTCAAATGAGATGAGTTTTTCATCATCATAAATAAATGTGTTATTAATTCTTTCTTTAAATTCGTATGTGTTCTTTATGTTGTAAGTGGAGTTCGCCGTTACATTTTTTAAAATATTCACGATATATTTGCACAAACCGTATGATGGTGAACCAATGGCAGAACAAATAGGTCGAAGTGGCGTTCCTTCTTTTTGTATCTTGGGAAGTCCATAAATCCTGGGTGCTAGCGCGGTGGTCGTAGTTAATTTGTATTTTTCAGCTTTTGAGATACACCCGATTTTGAAAAGTTTCTCTACGAGACTGTTATTTTTATTTTGCAACCTTGATGTAGGATCCTGTCTTTGAATACGATAAGTAGTCAAGTCATTTAAAATATCACCCATTTTGCTATTATAGTCATTTATGTCCATAGCTACGGTTTTGTTTCCCTTGTCCGATGTTAAAATTCTAATATTGTCATTTTTGCTTAGAAATTTCTGCGTATGTTCCACTGTGTCTAATATTGCACGGTCTATTGCACTTTCCTTATTAGTGGTTGTATGATTTTTTATTAAAAGCGTGAGTTTAGTGCGGGCTTCTTCTTGTGTCTCTTTTTCTTTATTGCTCTGTACAAGTTCCTCTCCATCAGCAATATACTGGAAGAGTGAGAAACGTTGATTTTTTACCGGTGAAAATATGCTTATAGCCTGCCAATCATTGTTTGGCTATGCCATCTAAGGGCTATTACTAGGTTCTGTCATTATGATTCCACCATCCCATGTTGGTGCAATTGAGTTGCTGGTTCAGCTACCACACAAAACGCACCGACTAGGGTGATAGTCACACAGAGGCAGAACCGTTTGGTGTGACGACTGTATATTTGACACATTTACTTAAGATCGAAATTTATTTGTATGTTCTTTTACTAAAGAAAACGAGCTCTGGTACCTTTTATACCTGCAATGGTGTTATTAACAGAAAAAAATATCGCTCATTTGAGGTCGCCCATTTCAACCTAAGGCGCTGATGTCATATCCTAATACTTTTAGTTGGGCGCCATTATTAATATTGTAACGTACACGTACCAGTGCATCCACTCTTTTGTCGCCATCAACATGGAATGCCCCAGCTAGCTCCGGGCATAAGTCGTGGCTCTTAACCCTAATCCACGTTGACAAGGGGCGGATTTTACAATCATCCTCGTTCATCTACCTACATCCACCGGAAGCCCGCCTATCCTTGGACCGCTAGATTTCTTTGATACTTCCCCTTTCTAACCTTTACTCCGAATGATTCCGTACATACCCTTTCGTCATCCTTCACTCCCCTCCCATTCAAATTTAGCCAACCATATTTATAGAGATTTAACTCAACTCAACATATTTAATTTTTCTTTTAACAACAGTAAAAAAAAAAACAAAATTTCAAAACCAGAAATACCACTTAGGCTAATATAATTGTTTACGCGGCATAGGCTGTCACACGTACCATTTCCCCATTGTACTTATGTTTAACCATGAATTTATAATTAACCCATATTGTATTATATATTATTATTACATGGAATTGTATTGTATAAATATTGAATTATATATTACGTTGAACTATATCCAAGTATACTCCCCAAAAGCAATAAATATAACTTAACGTTAAATTTCCCACTGGGAATCCTCATGGACGTGTGGCAGCCTCCACCGCGCAAATCCACCAAATGGAATGCGCCGCAATTACATAGTAGCGATCCGGCAGGATCGCTACCTCTCTACAAACCACCACCTTTTGGTCAGCGAAAATTTTTACTATTATTATTATTGTCATATCGTGAAAACCAGCACTTTTGATATAGAAAAATTTTTCCTTTTTCGTGCAAATCAATATTGTATTGTTGAAAAGCTCAAATAAAATTGTGAATTGGCGATAATCTTTATCAACTGTCATTGTGCAAATTACATATAGTTCTTCCGAATTCGAGATCTGAAACATTTCTAACTATAATATACATAAAGTGTTTTCCTCAAGTTGCGTGTGCGAAATCTGTAAAAAGGAAATAAAACCTCAGAACGAAACCGACTCACAAACTTTAAATTAATTAAATTTTATACAAAGTTCAATAAGTTAAATTTTCCAAATAAAATGGTGCAAGACAAAACTGACGCAAAACTAGGATAAAGGTCGTGTGCTGTTGAGTGCGTTAATACTGCATATCGTGCGACAGAATAAGGAAAAGCTTTCAGAAACGATCATTTGTCCAACGAAGCACACGTAAAGTGCAGCATACTCTTGCAACAAATATATTTTCCAGCAAATTTTGATGAGCTTAAGAAGTTCCTGCCAAGATCCTTGTGAATGTTCCTGATTGGAAAGATCTACAGTCGCTTGCTTTACAAGCTTTACAATCGCCAATTTGACTCATCATCGCTACGCTCTTTGACGGCCGTTAGAACCATCGTGGAAATCCTTAAAGTCTTGGCCGCAGTTATCAGTAGGATTTTGCTCACAGCCAGAACCATAGTCCAAAATACCCGGGTAAGTCTCGAATTAACTAATGGTCCTTCGTCGCCATTGACGAAACCATCCCCTTAAACAATAATAATACTTCCTAAAGTATATCCCCCCAAGAACTGCATATATAGATTTTCCCGCCAAATACATAATTTTGCCGCCAAAAAATACATTTTCCCGCCGAAAAAGTATATATTCTCACCCCCTATATACATATATACATATCGCGGTGCATTACAAACCGGCAAATCCCACACACACTTGCACAAAGTTAGCTCATTGCCCTTTAATACTTGTGTCCCTTGCGGTTTAATTTAAATACATATCCCCACATCTGTAGTATTATTCGCGATACCCAGCAGTTAATTCGGCCACATTTACATTGCTTGAAATACCCAGCAGTAAATTCTGCAGGTCATCCCAACTGTTCCCAGACTACGCCCAATTCAGTCTAACTGGTCCTAGCGTACTCCACTCTCGACCAATAGGAAAGCTTCTGCCTTTGGTATTCCCGCATAAATAAACACTCGGCAATCTCCAAAAATTCCCAAAATAGCTAAAGTGAAATTAAGAAAGTCCCTTTTTATAATGACTACCGTGGTCGAAAATAAATTTATATCCGAAACGGATCTTTTTAAGGATTACTGCGCTCGGTTTGGCACAACCGACATCCAAGTTAACACCGAGGCATCCCTAAAAATAAAAGATAACAAGTAAGGAAGGCTAAGTTCGGGTGTAACCGAACATTACATACTCAGTTGAGAGCTGTGGAGACAAAGTAAGGGAAAATCACCATGTTGTGAGAAGAACCTAGGGTAATCATGGAATGTGTTTGTATGATATGTGTATCAAACGGAAGGTATTAAAGAGTATTTTAAGAGGAAGTGGGCCATAGTTCTATAGATGAGAGCCATTTAGGGATATCGCCATAAAGGTGGACCAGGCCTGACTCTAGAATTTGTTTGTACGATATGACTATCAAATGAAATGTGTTAATGATAATTTTAAAAGGGAGTGGGCCTAAGTTCTATAGGTGGACGCGTTTTCGATATATCGCCATAAAGGTGGACCAGGGGTGACTCTAGAATTTATTTTGTACGATATGGGAATCAAATGAAAGGTATTAATGAGTATTTTAAAAGGGCGTGGGCCTAAGTTCTATAGATGGACGCCTTTTCGAGATAACGCCATAAAGATGGACCAAGGGTGACTCTAGAATTTGTTTGTACGATATGACTATCAAATGAAAGGTGTTAATGAGTATTTTAAGAGGGAGTGGGCCTTAGTTCTATATGTGGACGCCTTTTCGAGATATCGCCATAAAGGTGGACCAGGGGTGACTCTAGAATTTATTTTGTACGATATGGGTATCAAATGAAAGGTGTTAATGAGTATTTTAAAAAGGAGTGGGCCTTAGTTCTATGTGTGGACGCCTTTTCGGGATATCGCCATAAACGTGGACCAGGGGTGACTCTAGAATGCGTTTGTACAATATGGGTATCAAATGAAAGGTGTTAATGAGTATTTTAAAAAGGAGTGGGCCTTAGTTCTATATGTGGAAGCCTTTTCGAGATATCGCCATAAGCGTGGACCGGGGGTGACTCTAGAATTTTTTTGTACGATATGGGTATCAAATGAAAGGTGTTAGTGAGTATTTTAAAAAGGAGTGGGCCTTAGTTCTATGTGTGGACGCCTTTTCGAGATATCGCCATAAACGTGGACCAGGGGTGACTCTAGAATGTGTTTGTACGATATGGGTATCAAATTAAAGGTATTAATCAGGGGTTTAAAAGGGAATGGTCCTTAGTTGTATATGTGAAGGCGTTTTCGAGATATCGACCAAAATGTGGACCAGGGTGATCCAGAACATTATCTGTCGGGTACCGCTAATTTATTTATATATGTAATACCACGAACAGTATTCTTTCCAAGATTCCAAGGGCTTTTGAATTCGCCCTGCAAAACTTTTTCATTTTCTTCTACTTAACTCACACCCATTTTACCAAGTTTTTTTCTAAAGTTATATTTTGCGTCAGTAGGCCAATACAATTACCATGTTTCATCCCTTTTTTCGTATTTGGTACATAATTATGGCATTTTTTTAATTTTTCGTAATTTTCGATATCGAAAAAGTGGGCGTGGCATTAGTCGGATTTTGGCCATTTTTTACACCAATAAAAAGTGAGTTCAGATAAGTACGTGAACTGAGTTTAGTAAAGATATATCGATTTTTGCTCAAGTTATCGTGTTAACGGCCGAGCGGAAGGACAGACGGTCGACTGTGTATAAAAACTGGGCGTGGCTTCAACCGATTTCACCCTTTTTCACAGAAAACAGTTATCGTCGTAGAATCTAAGCCTCTACCAAATTTCACGAGGATTGGTAAATTTTTGTTCGACTTATGGCATTAAAAGTATCCTAGACAAATTAAATGAAAAAGGGCGGAGCCACGCCCATTTTGAAATTTTCTTTTATTTTTGTATTTTGTTGCAACATATCATTACTGGAGTTGAATGTTGACATAATTTATTTATATACTGTAAAGATATTAACTTTTCTTTTAAAATTTGAATTAAAAAAAAATTTTTTTAAAAAGTGGGCGTGGTCGTTCTCCGATTTTGCAAATTTTTATTAAGCATACATATAGTAATAAGAGTAACGTTCCTGCCAAATTTCATCATAATATCTTCAACGACTGCTGTTTGGCCACAGGCCTAAATATATGTTTCGCAAACACAAATAAAGGGGTATTACTAGGGACAGCTCAGGTCAATATTCATTTTAATGGTGTTGACTATTCGGCGAGAGCCCTAATAGACTCGGGATCTGAATGTTCATTCATTACCGAGAAACTAAAGCGCAGAATTAATCTGCCATCCAAACACCTGCATGCCCAAGTTTCAGGCATCAATAATACAATGTCTGCACAAGTAAAAGAAGCGTGCAACATACAACTGCGGTCACCAACCGACCCATTAATCGAGATCAATACGATCATGCTGGTTTTACCACAATTGACAGGGAATCTTCCAACTTGCCAAATAAACGCAATGACTAGGCAAGCATTCCCTGACTTAGTACTGGCTGACAAACGATTCTTTGTCAATGAGCCAGTCGATCTAATTCTGGGCGGAGACATATACGCCCAAATTATGTTAGGCGGCATTAGGAAAGATGTGCTAAACACATTAATAGCACAGGAAACGGTGTACGGCTGGATTTTGACAGGCCGGACAGGTGCGGTTGATACAAATAAGATCCTAGTTTCATATTTTAACGAGGTTACGTTAGACAAACAACTGGCGGCTTTCTGGGAGATAGAGGAAATTCCAAAGAAGAGGAGCATCAATAACGATGATACTTACTGCGAGGAGCTATACAAATCCTATACAAGCCTAGGCCCCTCATTAAGAAGTGCGTGTTCTCAATTCTATCGCAACGAGACACGACTTACGAAAAACCCAGTCCTTCAAACGGAATACAATAGAGTTGTATCCGAATATGAAACCTTAGGGCACATGAAACAAATAGGCAACATTTCGCCAGACTCAAATGACTGTTACTTCCTACCTCACCATGCTGTTATAAAGGAGGGAAGTACAACGACAAAAGTCAGAGTCCTATTTAATGCATCTTGTCCTACCACTAATGGCAAAAGTCTAAATGATGCCTTATATCCAGGTCCGATTCTTCAATCTGACCTAACAATTCTTATACTACGTTGGCGGCTGTTCAAGTACGTATTTAACAGCGACATAGAAAAAATGTACCGCCAAATATGGGTTAATGAAAATCAAATCAAATTCCAGCGAATCGTATTTCGCAACTGCCCTAAGGATCCAATCAACCTCTATGAACTGAAGACAGTAACATTTGGAGTGAATTGCGCTCCCTACCTTGCGATTCGAACACTACACCAACTGGCTGATGACGTGGAGACATCGCATCCAATGGCAGCAGATATCCTGCGGAATTGCATGTACGTTGATGACGTACTCGCCGGTGGACACAGCATCGAAATTGCAATAAAGGCAAGGGACGAAATATCATCGGCATTGCAATCGGCAGGTTTCCCATTGCGAAAATGGACGTCCAACTGCAAGAAGGGTATACCGAAGCAACACTTATTAAGCGAGGATTTTCTTGAGTTCGAAGACACCAGCATGGTAGAAGCACTCGGCATTAAGTGGAACGCGCATTCTGACCTATTCTATTTTACTGCTAAACCTTTTGAAGCCAGCGATGCAATCACAAAAAGGGCTATACTTTCTGCGATTGCAAAACTTTTCGACCCTCTTGGATGGCTGGCACCAGTCGTAATCGTAGCCAAAATTATAATGCAAAATATTTGGTTGGAAGGCACGGGTTGGGACGAAGAGGTATCGCCAACTACTCTAGATCGTTGGACCGCATTTACGCAAAAATACGAAAAAATCAACGATATCCGCATACCGCGATGGGTTCATTTTACCCCAAAGGACAGCGTCGAAATACACGGATTCAGCGATGCCCCGGAAAAAGCATATGCCGAAACTGTTTTCCTGAGGGTACAAACGAAGGATCAAGTCTTCACCAACCTGTTGATGGCCAAAACGAGAGAAGCCCCGGTCAAAACCATATCATTGCCACGACTGGAACTCTGCGGCGCAGTCCTACTTGCAGAAATTATAGAGTCGGCCATAGAAAATATGCAACTTTCCAATATTAAAGTAACCCTTTGGACAGATTCGACTATAGTACTGGCATGGATCCGAAAACCACCATGTTCGTGGTCAACGTTTGTGGCACATCGAATAACGAAAATCATCGACAAAGTTGGAGACAAAGTATGGCGGCATGTAGACTCTGCGTCAAACCCTGCAGATTTGGCGAGCAGAGGCCTCCTCGCTTCGGATCTAATCGACAGTTCTTTGTGGTGGCAGGGACATTCTTGCTTACAAGAAGACAACGAAAATTGGCCAACACAAGAAGAAGATTACAATACGAATATGGAGGAAAAGAGGGTGAAAGTTCATACAACATCGATCGAAAATAACTTTGATATTCTGGATAGGTTTTCCGATCTACCAAGGGCTTTGTGGGTTATATCCTATATTCTTCGGTTTTTCCAGAATACGCACCCAACAACTAAAGCCTCCTTTAAAAGGGATTCTCATTCGATAGCTCCTGACGAAATAGAAGAAACAACACGACGATTGATAACAATATGCCAAAGGCAACATTATCAAGAAGAGTACGCAAATTTGAAGTCAGGAAAACTAATAAATGGGAAGAGTGAGATTTTACCCCTGAACCCATATATAGATGAAGAAGGCATCATTCGAACTGGGGGGGCGGACTGGGGCATCGAAAGACATGTCCCATAATGAAAGTCATCCCATTATTCTTCCTTATACTTGCAGGTTATCCAGACTTATAGTCCAATCCTCTCACGAGACCACCCTGCATGGAGGGAACCAGCTGATGCTACGTCATATCCGCACTCAGTACTGGATCCCACGTGTTAAAATAATGATACGGTCTGTTATCCACAACTGTAAGGTCTGTACTATTTACAGGAAGCGGACACAAACGCAACTTATGGGGATCCTTCCGAAGGAGCGCACCACCTTTTCTAGGGCCTTCACCAACACTGGGGTAGATTTCGCGGGACCATTCGATATAAAATCCTACCGAGGGAGGGGATGTCGAATTTCAAAAGGATATGTTTACCTGTTTGTCTGCTTTTCGACGAAAGCCATCCATCTCGAAGCGACAAACGACCTTAGTACCGGGTCCTTCCTAGCTGCCTTCGCCAGATTTGTATCCAGACGAGGCTGTCCGAAAAACGTTTAATCCGACAATGGTACTAACTTTGTCGGAGCTTCTCGATCTTTACGATCCGAGTTTAAAGCATTTCTGCGTGAAGCAAGGGACGGAACGTTGACTAAATATAGCCATCACATTATAGAATGGCATTTTATACCGCCAAGCGCTCCTCACATGGGAGGAATGTGGGAAGCGGGGGTAAAAAGTTTTAAGACCCACTTTAAAAAGATCGCGTCAGATCATAAATATACTCTCGAAGAGTTTACAACCCTCTTATGTCGAGTTGAGGCCTGCCTCAACTCTAGGCCTCTAAGTCCCTCATCCAACGACCCTTCCGACCTGGAGCCGCTTACTCCAGGCCATTTTCTCGTAGGCGGGCATCTTTTAGCTCCACCTGAACTCGACTGTGGTGAAAACCCTGCCTCCATTGTAAACCGATGGCAAAAGATGAAAGCCCTTCATCAGACCTTTTGCAAAAGATGGAAATCGGAATATCTCACCGAGATCCAGAAAAGGTATAAATGGAAACATCCACAATCCAACTTAAAACCCGGGGGCCTAGTCGTCATAAAAGAGGATAACCTCCAACCAAACGAGTGGAGAATGGGGAGAATTGTCAACACACACCCAGGTTCCGATAACCGTGTACGTGTTGTTGACGTCCACACAATGAAAGGAAAAATTACGAGACCAATCGCGAAATTGGTACTACTTCCGCACAACCACAAAGAAAATGAACTTTTATAGTCCATATTCCTCTACCCAAAACAACCGAGGTCAACACACCGATAACCCAGCCCTCGTTCCCCCGAACGAGGCCAACACACCCTAACGCAGATTCACTATCTGCCGCAGAATACAATTGAATCAGCAACTTCAAAACCTCCCTATGTGAGTATAAGATCAATGCATTTTTCACATAAGATGGATTCGATGAAAGGCATTCTGAGATAGGGCGACAGAAGGGTTAAGCTTGGTGCGGTCCTGCTACGCATGGAGTATTCAATTTTGATTCTGAAATTTCGGAAAGCTTCATCACGTTAAGTATTCGTGGAAGTGTTCCGATTCCTCAAATTCTCAATGGAGATGAATGTTCCGAACATAAGAAAGGAATAAGTTAACATGCTCAAATGTACTCATATTTCGTTATAGCATATCTACTATTTGCTAGTGACATTTTTATGTGAATCGGTTTACTGGCCGAGCTTTTGACGTTGAACGATGAATTGGTTTAGTTTTCGTATGGTCTTAGGTTTACGCAAGTGCGCGATTCCTTAATGTCCGTGCTTTTCATAAAACCTATGTCCAGCCACACCAAAAGATCGTGGCATGGTTAATAAATTCATCACAAAATTAAAAAGTTGGCTAAGCAGTTATTCAGTTCAGTATATATCGGGTATTCATAAACTGATTTTTCTGATATTTCTACTACTAATATTTTTTCGAATAATAGGCATACCCATGGAAAGACCACAGATGACGGGACAACAGTCTATATTGGTCTATGCAGTCTCTCCCTATAGATACTAGATTCGTAACCACTTGGTCACAACATCAAAAGTTCTCAAATGCACCAGAATTTAGGAAGTGCAATTGTCGTTACACGGTTGCGAATTTGTGTTTTTAATAGTTATTTATTGTAGGTACACACATTTGTATTCCGATTCTCACTCCCACAACTTAACAAATTTTAATTACAAAGTAAATCATATCGGATTTTCGGCAAATTTCAATTACCACCTAATCATTCTATGAGAGAAGCAAAAAAAACAAAAACACGTTGCGGTGCATAAACTAAATTTCATTGCTTTTTTTTAATTCAAAACTACACAAAATATTTCAGTATTAAAGAATTATGAGTGATCCTAGGACACATTATCTTAGTTGAGATAAATGTATTTTGACGAAAGCGTTATATCCATAGCATTATGTGCAACAACCGTGTAAAATGTTACCTCTTTAGCCGGAGCTTTGGATTTGACGCTTTCATACAACTATACATGAAATTTCATATATGTATACCCCTACCCTCATTTGTCTCACTTACCCAGTCAGGTGTTAGTAGTTGATAAAAAGTGCCCGGGGCGTTTCAATCCACTTTTGGCTCCTAAAATGAAAACAAAATTTCAGCGTTATTCCTATACTGACTGAGATCCTGAATGATTGTGCCAAACGACGAACGAGCAGACGTAACCTCAAGTCCACCTTGTGCATCATTTAAATCATTGTCAAACTTTAACTTACCTGGAGTTCCACCTTTTGCGTTAGAATAATTAATAAACACCTGATCATGCTCAAAACGTCAAAGAACAAATCCAATGCATGCTGCACTAAGTCACGATTGCCTGCGCGACATTTCTCCGCAATGTTCTGAGTATCAAACACCATTATGGCGGCCATTACAAACACACCGATATAGAGTTGGGCCACCTGAACAAAATATTGAAAAGGCTTAGTATTGCCATGGTGTTTATGACACTGATTAAAAGTCCAAGGATGGTTGTTAGGTCTGCCCCTTGAATTATTGTTGACTGCTCGTGCTGCTATTGAACTAAGATTCAGTGGTCTGCCATTGCCTTTACGTAATTTATTCAGAGGATTGTCACCGCCGCCACATACGGCAACCAATACTCCCACAACAAATATACCAACAACACCTAACATAGATACCTTTGATGATTTGGCTGACGCGTTACCTCAACGTTATCGAGCGGAAGAAAAAAAAATTGTCGTCTAAAGTTTTGTATCGCATGACAAATAAACTGATGGAACTTGATGATAAAAATGCGCAGTTCGGCATAATTTATGCATTGAAATTATTACTGCAAGACTTCAATTTCATTGATTACCAACGTGCATAGATAAAATTTAATTTCATTGAAATAGGTCAAAGATTCTCGTATCACAATTATGTTACAGCCATAGACTTGGCATGCCAAGAATGATTTGATTGATGTTACGGGCAACCTAATGGCAGGTTACATACTGGCATCCACACTGACGGCAGACCAACCCGAACGTATCCTGCAACAACAGTTGGATCAGCCCTTGGTGCACGTGATGAAAATTCTCAATATTTACTATCATATTGTTACGCAACAAAAGCCTTTACTATTTGCGAAAGTGCAAAAAAGTGATTTGGTCCCTAATGCAAAGGAGTTGGCGTTGGTGCGAAGTGTAGGATATTTTGGAAGTGAATACGTTTAATAAAGCTGTACAATATTTTAAGAAGCGCTAATAATAGCTATAAGATAACGATAAATCAGGATTCAGCAGGTTATTAATTTCGCTACTCCAGACGTGCGTCTTCCACTGTCGCTGACGCCACCGCTTCCACCCGAACCAGTACAATTCACTTTGTCGAGCAACTCTGCAGCTGATGTTCCAGTAACAGAAGAAATAGTAGCACCGGTAGCACCACCACTGTTGCTCTTTATATCAGAAGTTGACCTTGAAGATTTCTTTTCAGATGTCGTTGAGCTATGCGTCTTTTCATGGGGACGCTTTTTCGCTGATATGCGACCTTCTTGTCGAGCTTTTAAAACGGCTCGTTTAAACGAACTAGTACACAACCAACAGAGTAGCTTTCCATTAATTTTTTTGTTTTCATCCTGCTTATCGAAAGCACTTCGCTGCTTGCATTCATCACATTGTATCGCTGGGCCATATTTTGCTTCATGCGTTGACAATCTTGTACATTTTGAGTTTCCAAAAGCTGCTACTATTTCGCAACATTCGCATGCATTTGGTTTACCATATTTGCCAAGTTGATACTCGCATTTTTTTGCAAGTGGTTTTCGACTTTCCTGTTGGTTGGAACTCAGAGCGACAGTAAGTACGCTACCACCACACTACGGAAGCCGTTCTCACCGCGTGTTTTATATGAATGACATTTTTTTTTCATTCAGGAAGTGAGAAATTGTAGAAAACGTCAAAATCTCTACATTTAATGTCTGACTGTCAATTATTATTGCAAGACAAATGTTAGGCCTCATGCGCAAGCATCTCGCGCACTACACGTCATGCACTACACGCCGCACTACACGTCATTCACTACACGTCATGCACTACACGCCGCACTCCACGTCACGTACTACACGTCAGGCATTGCATGCCGCACGACATATCGAGCACAACACGCCACACATGTCGCGTATTACATATTTCCACCAATCATTCATTTGGTCGAGATTTAAAATACTTAATTCCACGAATCTCAACATTATACACGTCAAAAATAATGTTGAATGGTGGAAGTGCAACTCTGTAATACCTTTTCAGCCAGGTTTCGAACCGTTCCGTGTGGTGGCAGGCCACTTGTCGTGAAAACAAAGTTCATCACAAACCAAAAAATAAATATTTAGGACTACTTCGGCGACATCTACCGACATAAAATAAATTATAAAATCCCTACAAAAATTTGGTCACAAAACCTAATCACGCCCATGCAAGTGTGACTAGGAATATAACCTATGACCATAAAATGACTAGTCAAATGACGTGGAGTGACGAGAGCGTTTTTGCAGGGATGTACTAGAGGCGCTAAAGCACCAGCCACATCGCATGGATGCGTGCTAAATCCGTTTTTTCTTCCTTTTTTTTTGCGCGCATAAGTATTTACTTATGGCCTTTAATTTTTTATTTCAATAAAATGTTTTTTCTCTTGCGAAAATATATGAGAGATAATATTTTTTTTTTGGCTTACGCCACCCAAACAACATTCCGCCAACCTCAATTTGGGCATGATCAATGATACCAATATCCTTTCAGATCATGACCCGTTACCAAACCTTATTGGCCAAGGCAGAGGGAGGCGCAAAGCGTTTCGACGTCGCGTGCCAGCTCTGCGGCAGGGACCATAGTCTCCGACTCTGTGCCGAATACAGGAAAAAATCCCCGGAGGAGAGGTTGCGGGCCGTGCTGCTGCACAAATACTGTCCGAATTGTCTGTCGTCCTTTCATCGCGTGGACAAGTGCAATAGCAAATATCGCTGCAAACGGTGCCAGCAAAAGCACCACACCACGCTCCATCTAGATGAGCGTCTTTCTGAACGCGATGATGCAACAACCATTGGCGACGACAACCCGTCCGATGACACGTTGTCAATCCACCTAATGGGGCCGACAAAGTCCTGGGCTCAGCAGGTGGAAGAAGAAGAAATGGAGGAGGAGAGAGCAAAGGCGGAGGAAGAAAAAGGCAAAACAGAGACAACAAGACCGTCAACGGTCAACCATGGCATGCGCAGTTTCCGGCCGCTGTTACAGCATGAGAGAAGCGCGGCGAAAGCAAATAAACGTCGAAATGACCGAGACAACTGGCGGCACCGCAATATCGGGCTCCAAGAAGGCCCGACCGAGTCATCCAAACGCGGAAGACAGCAGCGGCGAAAGAAATCAACGCCATACACTTCTGCCGCCCTAGATAAAAAGGCACTATCGCGTGGTACACCGGAAGGCTTCCGAACCGGCCGGCTACTCCCAGCCACTCCAGCGCCCATCATGCGGTCTTTCGTGCCCATTGCGCCGACGGCCATCGTACGCGTCGAATCGCGTGGGCACCTACATCTGGTTCGTGCCATCATTGATCCCTGCGCCGCCAGCACTATCGTCGATGCAGAGCTGGTACGCGATTTGCAGTTAGAGCGCCAAGGACCAGGGCAATGCACACTTATTCTGCGCGGCAAGTTCGGGTCAACGACTCATGTCACTACCCAAGCCGCCGTGGTCAACGGCCACTATCGGTTGAGTCCGCCATCCAATGTGGATCCAAAGGTTGCCGTTCCATTCGAATTTATGCGGCTTGCAGATTCGAAGTTCTACCGCTCATCGCCAGTTCGTCTTACACTCGGCGCTGACCTATACGCCGAACTGATGGTGAGCGGAACGCCAGCAACAACAGTTGGCGGTCTCCTGACCCAACCAACCGTATTCGGGCTGGTAGTCTCAGGAGCCTGCCAAAAATAGGAGTTGTTTCATAAAAATAAGTAATTACAGCACGGAATTTAAAACCACGTACGTGTATTTAATAACTTCTTTTCTTTTCTTCACAGGACAACGAGACACGAAGTCCATCGTGCGACGTGCAGTGCTTGCAGTCCGCATCTGCACATCGACATAACGCCTTACTGGACGTGCGATCGCGTGTCATTCCTTTTTTTTCTTCTCATTTTTTTTCTTTGTTGCTTACGGCAAGGGGGCCCCCCCCCCCCCTCGTAACATAACTTTCTTTGTTTATTTTCTTCGTTACTACCACCCGCATATTCTTGTGATCACTATACACACAGGAATGTGTGAGTGGTAGTACGTATGTATCTTAGATGTTAACCGCTGTGAGCCCGTGGTACAGCAACTTTGTTGCCGGGAAACCCAACGAAGTGGCTGTATCGTGGGTTCATCGGCTCATGTGGAAAAGAGTCCCGTCCTCTTTTAATCCAGCAGCCAGCAAAGGAACACGCAATCGCCCGTTCACGTAAGTTGTCAATTTCACCACGGCCACCGTGGTGTGATGGTAGCGTGCTCCGCCTATCACACCGTATGCCCTGGGTTCAACTCCCGGGCAAAGCAACATCAAAATTTTAGAAATAAGGTTTTTCAATTATAAGAAAATTTTTCTAAGCGGGGTCGCCCCTCGGCAGTGTTTGGCAAGCGTTCCGGGTGTATTTCTGCCATGAAAAGCTCTCAGTGAAAACTCATCTGCCTTGCAGATGCCGTTCGGAGTCGGCATAAAAACATGTAGGTCCCGTCCGGCCAATTTGTAGGGAAAATCAAGAGGAGCACGACGCAAATTGGAAGAGAAGCTCGGCCTTAGATCTCTTCGGAGGTTATCGCGCCTTACATTTATTTTTTATTTATATTTAATAATTTCCGAAAATATATTTAATATTTTCATTTTCACAACATCTGTTAAAATCTTCCTTAAAACTTGTTGTACTTACATACATTGAATAAAGAAAACACTGTGAATTCCTTTTTTTATTAATACGAAATCTTTTTGGTGTTTTTATTTTCTTCCCCTTTTTTCGCCTTAACTAATCTTTAACAAATACGTGGGTGCGCGCCGTTGCCACCACGCATTTGCTCAACTGCCAAATTACAGCTTGCAAAACTTCTAAATTACCTTCTTTTAAAAGTGGGCGGTGCCACGCCCATTGTCCAAAATTTTTCTAGTTTTCTATTCTTCGCCATAAGCTCAACTTACCTACCAAGTTTCATCGCTTAATCCGTATTTGGTAATGAATTATCGCACTTTTTCGATTTTTCGAAATTTTCGATATCGAAAAAGTGGGCGTGGTTATTGTCCGATATCGTTCATTTTAAATAGCGATCTGAGATGAGTGCCCAGAAACCTACATACCAAATTTCATCAAGATACCTCAAAATTTACTCAGGTTATCGTGTTAACGGGCAGACGGACGGACGGACGGACGGACATGGCTCAATCGAATTTTTGTTCCGATACTGATGATTTTGATATATGGAAGTCTATATCTCTCTCGATTCCTTTATACCTGTACAACCAACCGTTATCCAATCAAATTTAATATACTCTGTGAGCTCTGCTCAACTGAGTATAAAAATATCGATGTGTTCTGGGAAAGGGTACAGAGCGCATATGACGCCGTCGTAGAGTCAGATGACAACGACCTTCCCGCAGACTTTAAGGCCACAGCTTTTAACAAATACCGCATCTGCCTTATAGCGTATGAAGACACAAAAGCAATAATAGGCGATCATCTCCAGTCCCCGCTACAACCACCACTCACCAAGAAAGTTCCGGGATGCACCTCAAAGTACCCGCCTGTGACACCGAAGTCTTTTACGGGAGCTATGATCAATGGCCGTCCTTCCGTGACATGTTCACGGCGGTATATATCAACCACCCCAAACTCTCGAGCGCCCAAAAACTGTACCACCTCAGGTACAAGACCCAAGGAAAAGCCGGCCAGATAGTAAAGCAATTCCCACTTAGTTATGCCAACTTTGCTCTGGATTGGGAAGCCCTGAAATCCCGATACGAAAATAAAAGAGTACTGGTCGACAATCAAATCCGAATTCTCATAAACCTAAAAGCGATTCAATCGGAAAACAGTGATGAAATCCAAAGACTGCAATCTTCCGTTAATAACTGTCTCCAGATGTTAGCAACCCAACAAGTCTCGACGGATAGTTGGGATCCCATATTAATATATCTGGTAACCTCAAAACTTCCAGAGAATACAGTTGCGCTTTGGGAGCAATCTTTAAGCTCCAGAAGAGACCTACCGAACTGGTCCCAAATGGATCAATTTCTGACTATTCGCTACGAGATAGTGGAAAGGGTCAAAGCACAACCACTCGCATGGATGACGGTCGATATATGGTTCGGCTCCCCTTTAAACCAACATTCCCGAACGATATCGACCTAGGCCAATCCCGTACTGCAGCCCTACGACAGTTCCACGGTATGGAACGTACCCTCTCAAAAAAGGGCGATATCAAGCAGCAATACGACCAGGTACTCGAAGAATATCTGTCCCTATGCCACATGGAAGAATGCAGTCCGAATGAAATAGAATCCCCGGGTAAATACTGCTCGTTCTATCTTCCTCACAATGCGGTCGTAAGGACAGACAAGAAGACAACCCTCCAACCCGATCTCCGACTTATGTTGTTGAAATGGCGAGCATATAAATATGTGTTTAATGGCGATGTCGAGAAAATGTACCGCCAAATTCTCTTGCACCCCGATGACCGAGACTACCAACGGATAATATTCCGAACCCCCGAATACAGTCCAATAAAGGACTACAAGTTAAAAACGGTCACCTTCGGGGTTAACTGCGCGCCTTTCCTGGCTATTCGCCCTCTACACGAGCTGTCGAAAGATATAGCCGATTCCCATCCACGCGCAACCCCAATACTAAAATCTGAGACGTATGTAGACGATATTTTATCTGGCAGTCATGATCTCCACTCAGACGAGCAATCCCTAACAGAGACTATAGACGCTCTCAATTCAGCCGGGTTTCCCCAAAAAAAAAGATCACGGCGAACCATCCCAACATCCTCCAAAAAATATCGAAAACTGATCTGCTGGAAACAAACTTTCTCGAGTTCGAAAAGACTAGCACCGCCAAGACCCAGGGCATCCAGTGGGACGCCCTAACGGATACATTCTCGTATACCGTCGACTCCAATCCGGTATCCACTGCAGCCACGAAGCGGCAAATCCTCTCCTCCATTGCGAAACTTTTCGATCCCGCATGGTCAAAGCGAAGATGCTCATGCCTGAACAAACTTTCTCGAGTTCGAAAAGACTAGCACCGCCAAGACCCTGGGCATCCAGTGGAACGCCCTAACGGATACATTCTCGTATACCGTCGAATCAAATCCGGCATCCACGAAGCGGCAAATCCTCTCCTCCATTGCGAAACTTTTCGATCCCGCAGGGTGGCTGACGCCCATAATGATCCAAGCGAAGATGCTCATGCAAGAAGTGTGGTTAGACGGGACCGAATGGGACGAGGAGGTTAAACCCATCCGTCTAGCCAAATGGGTGCAGTTCTCTCAAAATCTTCCCTCTATCTCAGCCATCCATATACCCCGATGGATGAATTTTACGCCCGAACAATATGTTGAGCTCCACGGATTCTGCGACGCCTCAGAAAAGGCTTATTGTGCAACCCTGTACCTAAGAAGTACCGTCGGTACTCAGGTCCACTCACACCTTATAGTGTCCAAAGGCAAAGTGGCTCCTCTCAAAACTATTAGTCTGCCACGCCTGGAGCTATGCGGAGCGCTCTTATTAGCAAAATGAATCGCAACCCCATCTCGGCCTAAGTCAAAAAAAATTAATCATGTGGTCCGATTCGGAAATCGTGCTAGCCTGGCTGGAAAAGCCACCCCACTCGTGGAAAACATACGTCTCTAACCGAACAGCGCAGATTATAGCCCTCGTAGGAAATGTCCCTTGGCGAAACGTGCGAAGCAAAAACAACCCCGCGGATCTTGGAACCAGAGGATATAGCCCCGGCGATCTCGCTAACTCATCGCTATAGTGGAATGGTCCAGAGTGGCTTTCCCGACCCCCGAGGACTGGCCAACACCCAGAAATATTGTACCCCCCGAACTTCGCCGAGTCGAAGCACTGCATGCAGCAGAAGAGTCAGAAGAAGTCTTAGCACGATTTCCCTCCTATCCCCGCGCCTTAAGCGTAACAGCGTACATGTTGAAATTTATAACTCGGCTTAGAAATGCTGTAGGAGGAAATCGTACACGTAACGATCCCGGCCTCTCTTACACCGACGTCATGCGCCCGAAAATCCGTCTGAGCTTCACTCAGTCCAGATTCTTCGCTTCCGAAAGAGCTTCCCGCGAAAATTCAAAACCAATCGGAAAGCGAAGTCCCCTACTGGCACTTGACCCCTTCCTGGACACAAACGGGATTCTCCGTGCCAACGGACGATTAGTAAACGCCGACATGACCTACAATGAGTGTCATCTCATCATTCTCTCCGAAAAGGCTAGATTTACTTCCCCCTATATAAGGTTTCTATACGAGAGCTTCCTCCATGCGGAAGTCCGCCTCTTACAACAAACTATGAGGCAGGAATTCTATACCCCCCGACTCAAACCTCAGCTAAAAAAATGTATTTTCCAATGTAAAGTCTGCACCATCCATAAGCGACAAACGCAATCCAAAATAATGGCAGCTTTACCCCCGAACGATGTACTTTCGCACCCAACTTCCCTGCTACTGTCGTAGATTTCGTCGGCCCGTTTCAAATCAAAGCTTCGATGCTCCGATCTCCAACCCTCGTAAAAGGTTATGTGGCCGTTTTCGTTTGCTTCACCACCAAGGCGATCCATCTGGAATTGTGTTCGGATCTCACCAGTAAGGTTTTTCTCGCTGCCTTCGCCCGGTTTGTAGGGCGTCGAGGGTACCCGAAACAAATGATGAGCAACAACGGCACAACATTCATTGGTGCTAAGCGAGCTACCCAAGTAGAGTTCGTCAACTTCCTCAACGAAGTCTCGACAGATATTGTCCAAAAGTACGCGCCACAAGGCATCGAGTGGAAATTTATACCCCCGGCGCACCCCACATGGGCGGATTATGGGAATATGCCGTCAAAAGCTTTAAAACCCATCTTAAAAAGGTCGCCGGAAAACACAGCTTCACCTTCGAAGAATTCTCAACGTTATTAATTCGCATAGAGGCCGTGCTCATTCTCGGCTTATCTCCCCGTTTTCTCAGAACCCAGCGGATCTCACCGCCCTCACATCTGGCCACTTTCTCCGTGGCGCACCCCTTCTCGCCATCCCCGAACCGAACTATGAACACTTCTCTTTGATCAACCGTTGGGAATGGTTGAAAGTTTTACATCACCAATTCAGAAAGCGTTGGAACAATAACTATCCCATGGAGCTGCACAAGCGTTATCGATGGCAAACCGCTCAACCTCCCCCCAAAATCGGCGATTTAGTCGTCATTAAGGAAGACAACTTACCCCCCACCGAATGGCGTCTAGGGAGAGTGAAGAGCACTCACCCTGGCAGAGACGGACACGTACGAGTGGTCGACGTCCACACTCAAAACGGTGTTCTCACCAGGCCGCTAACAAAATTGTGATTCCTGCCACCACCGGAGCCCGACTCAGATCCCCATGGTTCCCTATCATCTCCCGAACCAACTACAGTCCACTAAGCTTAACTATCGACACCATCTCAGAACAAAACTGAATCATCCCGTATCTCTCACAGGCTTGATGTTCTCCTCAATGTACAACACACATTCATATACTCCATTTTTCAACAGATGCATCGTCAACGTGCCCCGATTCCTACACCGCGCCGCTCCTTGGCGTCCCAAGTGACAGTGCCAGCGACTTCATCACGAATTGACGACGCCGTGTCCGATTATCGACGCTGTCGTCTGTGTATGCGACATCATGCGTTATCGATGTGCCCATTGTTTACGGCCATGCAACCCCAACAACGTGCCGTTATTGCCAGGGCCCATAAATATTGCACTAATTGCTTGGCCTTGTCACACCACACAGGTGTGTGTACCTGCCACGAGCGCTGTCACGTCTGGTGGCTCCATCACCATACACTCTTGCACCGCGACACCGTGAGTCGCCAACCCCAGCATGTAGTATCACAGCCGGTGCGCCACCGTCGTCAGTCGCGCCGCCGCGAACCACCAAATATCAGCACTGCCGAAACATACCAGCAACCAACGAGAGCAGGAGTGTCCAGCATTGCATCCAGTTCACGGCGCAACCCGCGCCCACCGACCGTATCAGATCGCACCATCCGATGCACCGCCACCGGTTTTCACCGCCACATATAAAGGCAAAATCTGGAAGCTCCCCATCGGGGAATCCCAACGAGCTCTCCGAGAGCTAAGACACACGTTAGGCGCTTAGTACGCCTAGGCGGGGCAGGATTGTATTATATATTATTATTACATGGAATTGTATTGTATAAATATTGAATTATTTATTACATTGAATTATATCCTAGTGTACTCCCCAAAAGCAATGAATATAATTTAACGTTAAATTTCCCACTGGGAATCCTTATGGACGTGTGGCAGCCTTCACCGCGCAAATCCACCAAATGGAATTCGCCCCAATTACATAGTAGCAATCCGGCCGGATCGCACCTGTCAAAAAACCACCACCTTTTGGTCAACGAAAATTTTTACTATTTTTATTATTGCCATATCATGAAAACCATCACTTTTGATATAGAAAAAATTTTCCTTTTTCGTGCAAATCAATATTGTATTGTTGAAAAGCTCAAATAAAATTGTAAATTCTGTAAAAAGGAAATAAAACCTCAGAATGAAACCGACTCACAATCTTTAATTAAATTAAATTTTATACAAAGTTCAATAAGTTAAATTTTGCAAATAAAATGGTGCAAGACAAAACTGGCACAAAACTAGCATAAAGGTCGCGTCCTGTTGAGTGCGTTAATACTGCATATCGTGCGACAGAATAAGGAAAAGCTTTCAGAAACGATCATTTGTCCAACGAAGCCCACGTAAAGTGCAGCATACTTTTGCAACAAATATATTTTCCAGCAAATTTTGATGAGCTTAAGAAGTTCCTGCCAAGATCCTTGTGAATGTTCCTGATTGGAAAGATCTACAGTCGCTTGCTTTACAAGCTTTACAATCGCCAATTTGACTCATCATCGCTACGCTGTTTGACGGCCGTTAGAACCATCGTGGAAATCCTCAAAGTCTTGGCCGCAGTTATCAGTGGGATTTTGCTCACAGCCAGAACCATAGTCCAAAATACCCGGGTAAGTCTCGAATTAACTAATAATATATTGATTTTTTTTGTAAGTGATAAAAAGGTTACGTAAATACATAAAACACATATAAAATATACAATTGTTCCCTATTAGTTCTTGGACTTTCTGTCACACAAATGACCAAATCTCGATATTGCCCAATCGAAGCAGTAATTTGATTGATTTCCTTCCACCCAGAATCCTACGACCTACCTAACAGAGCTCTATTTGGTAATAATAGGGATTTCTTGGGAGCCGGGCCTCTGTGGCCTCTAAAAAAATGGAGGTAAAATTTTAAGTTTTTGGTTTGGTGTATTCATGTGACCGCAGCCACAAACTGTACATGAAAATTAATTTTACGAAAAAAAACAACAAAAACTTATATCAAAATCTAAAAAAATTATATTCTTTGATTTAGGACTAGTTGCTCGCATTGGAGTTGGAATAACCCCTTTTTAAAATGTCTTGGTTTTGTAAGCACTGTAATTTTTGGGCATGGATGTGAACTTTGTTCTAATTTGTGTTGGTGACTTTTAGAAATTTCCCGGGCGCGCTGCGCCGTACGTTCCTAGGTTACTTGGTTCCCACTAACAGGAAAAAGGTGTAATTTAATGAAAGGTTATTATGGTACCTCCACACTGATTTGGTGTTCACGCACCTCGCACTGTACCTATAAGCACACACGCTCCATGAAGGCTCTTAACACTAATGGATTGCTTAGAAGATTAATATCACCGACGTGATATTTAAATGACGAAAAAAAAAAAATCGAATTATGAGAAAATTAAAGGAAATTTGATTGTGGACAACCACTGGAGGAAATCTGTACCCACATACACATTATGCTGAGCCACATTTCTCCTTGGAATTTTTTGACCGAAGTCAAAAGACAAGATTGCGTGTCCTTTGTGGACTTCGCGCACAGGGAAATTCACTTTAAGAAAAAACACAACGTTTGGCGCACATTAAAACGTACTGCTTCATGTCTAACCTATATCTGTCCCCTTTTTTCTACAGACCATTTCATCCCACCGTACTTTTACTCAACATCTGGCAACCCGTCCATATGAAAGCTCTTGAAATATCTCAATAATGGGAAATTTTAATCACTTCATTTTGACGTTTCTCCTGTTTATTTACAAATATTCCGTCGTGGCCGCGGTGGATAGTAGAAAAGTAAATTTTCGTGCATATTTTTAAAAGTAGCTCCTATAATCGCGTGCATTACCCTCGGATGTGTCACCCACGCCTAGAGAGTACGTTAGAGACTCTTCACAAGATCGTAGCCTTACAATCATTTTGATGGATCCGGACATTTCAGGTAAAGTTAATCCCTAATATCCAGTTTTATTCTCTCATCTATATTTTAAAAACAAACTTCATCTGTTTTGCGTAATTTTCGGGTGATACAACATTTCTTGTTGTTGTTGTTGTTGTAGCAGTGCTTCGCCCCACCTAACAGACGCGACCGATCACAAACTGTCATCAATATCCTCTAACGGGAGTCCAAGGAAACTTGCTGTTTCAACAGGGGTGGACCATAGGGAAAGGGGTGTTAGAGGCGTTGGTTCCACATTACAATTAAAGAGATGGTTGGTGTCATGTGGGGACACATTGCAAGCGGGGCATACATTTTGTATGTCGGGGTTGATTCTGGATAGGTAAGAGTTTAACCTGTTACAGTATCCAGAACGAAGTTGAGCCAGAGTGACACGCGTTTCCCTGGGGAGTATGCGTTCCTCTTCCGCACGTTTTGGATACTTTATTTTGAGTACTGGGTTCACCGGGCAATTCCCGGCATAAACGTCCGACGCCTGTTTGTGGAGTTCACCAAGGACCTGCTTATGTTTTTTCGCTTCATACGGCTGTGTTCTCAGATGCCGTATTTCCTCAAAATGCTTACGGAGATGACTCCTTAAGCCCCTAGGCGGTGCTGGCTCGTCAATCAGATGTCTGTTGGGATGCCCAGGTTTCTGGGTATTTAACAGGAACTGTTTGGTCAGCATCTCGTTTCTTTCCCTGATGGGGAGTATTCTCGCCTCATTATGTAGATGGTGTTCTGGGGACATAAGAAGACAGCCCGTGGCAATTCTGAGAGCAGTATTTTGGCAGGCCTGTAGCTTCTTCCAGTGGGTAATTTTTAGGCTTGGCGACCATATGGGTGACGCGTAGCACGTAATCGGCTGGCTAATTGCTTTGTATGTAGTCATGAGCGTTTCTTTATCTTTTCCCCAGGTACTGCCAGCAAGGGATTTGAGGATTTTGTTACGGCTCTGAATTCTCGGAACAATTGCGGCTGCGTGCTCACCAAAATGTAGATCCTGATCAAACGTCACACCCAAGATTTTGGGGTGTAGGACAGTCGGCAGCGTAGAGCCATCGACGTGGATGTTCAAAATGGTCGACATTTGGGACGTCCATGTTGTAAATAAGGTCGCGGAAGATTTAGTCGGTGATAATGCCAGGTTTCGCGAGGCGAAAAAACTGGAGAGATCAGGGAGGTAGCCGTTTATTTTATTGCATAGCTCATCGATCTGTGGGCCTGGGCCTGTGGCCATTACTGTGCAGTCATCGGCGTAGGAAACGATTGTGACTCCTTCCGGTGGTGAAGGTAGCTTATATATGTAGAAATTAAACAAAAGTGGGGATAGGACACCACCCTGTGGCACCCCTTGTTTAATTCTCCTTGGCTTTGATGTTTCGTTTCTAAATAGCACCGGTGCCTGCCGACCACCCAGATAATTTGCGGTCCACCTTTTAAGACATGGGGGAAGGGTAGACCCTTCCAGGTCTTGCAGTAACGAGCCATGGTTGACCGTATCAAAAGCTTTTGATAGGTCTAGCGCTACGAGTACTGTTCTATGGTGGGGGTTTTGATTTAAACCGCAATTTATCTGGGTGCTGATGGCATTTAGCGCGGAGGTAGTGCTATGGAGTTTTCTGAAGCCATGCTGATGGGAGGCTAGTTGCAAATTTGCTTGGAAATAAGGGAGCAAAATGGCTTCGAGCGTCTTTGCTACTGGCGATAGGAGAGATATCGGACGATACGACTCTCCTATGTTAGCTGGTTTACCAGGCTTTAGTAGCGGGACCACCTTGGCCATTCTCCATTTCTCGGGTATGACAAAGGTGGAAAGAGACAGGTTGAAGACCTGCGCTAAATATTTGAAACCCTCTTTCCCTAGGCTTTTAAGCATCGGCATGGCTATGCCGTCTGTGCCCACTGCTTTGGATGGTTTAGCGCGACCAATGGCGTCCTCAACCTCTTTAGCGGTGATGGTGATTGGTGACGCGCTGAATTTGTGTTTATGTGCGTGTCTGTTGGCCCTCCGTCTAACTTTGTCGACCGTAGAATGCATTATATATTGTCGGCAGAAAGCGCTCGCGCATTTTTTCGCATCCGACAGCACTTTGTCGCCAAAGGCGATGGAAACTTTGTCTTTGTGCTTAGTCGGATTCGATAGGGACTTTACGGTGGACCAAAGTTTACCCACACCGGTAGAGAGGTTACAACCTCTTAGGTGCTCCTCCCATTTCGCCCGCTTGTGTTCATCCACAAGCAATCTGATGCGTTGGTTTATATCCCTTATTTGGGGGTCGCCTGGATCAAGCTGCCTTATAAGGTCACGTTCTCTCGCTAAGTTTGCGGCCTCCGCCGGGAAGTGGGGCCGGATTTCGGGAATTCTCCCGGCGGGAATGAAACGTGCCGAGGCGGATTCAATGACCTTGCGGAAGGCACGCTCCCCTTGGCGGGCATCAGTCGGGATAGGGAGGGCAGCAAAGAGGTTGTCTGTAAAGGATTTATATTCTTCCCACTTTCCTTTTTTAAAGTTTATGAAAGTGCGTTTTTCGGTGACGATGAAGTCGGCGGTACGCTCGAGCGAAACAAGTATAGGCAGGTGGTCGGATGCCAATGATACCATCGGCTGCCAGTTGACGCAGTTTACGAGTTCTGCGCTCACGATTGAGATATCTGGCGAACTGTGACAGCTTCCTACCATACGTGTGGGGGCGTCTCCGTTTATTGTGCAGAACGTCGTTTCTTCTATTTGATCCGCCAACATCTCGCCCCTACTGTCCGCCCGCAAATTTGAATGCCATAGATCATGATGGGCATTGAAGTCGCCTAAAATAATGCGATTGTTTCCAGTGAGTAAGGCTCTGATATTAGGGCGGTATCCACCGGGGCAACAGGTGGCAGAGGGGATGTAGATGTTGATGATTTCTAGGTTTGCATCGCCTGACCGGACAGATAGGCCTTGACGTTCTAAGACGTTGTCCCTGCGGTCGATGCCAGGATCAAATATGTGATATTGCACAGAGTGGTGTATTATAAACGCGAGGCAGCCTCCATTTCCGCTCTCGCGATCTTTTCTGTGGACATTATACCCAGAGCAGGTCTGCAATGCAGATCGTGCTGTGAGTTTAGTCTCTTGAATCGCAGCAATGCGGATGTTGTGCCGCTTCATGAAATTGACTATCTCCGTAATCTTCCCAGTTAGTCCATTACAGTTTAACTGCAGAATTCTGAAGTGCATGAGGGGAGACGTCGCCACTCTGGGGGTAAGTGACGGGTGACTACGCCTGGGTTGAGGAAGGCCAGGACGCAATTGCTGTTGTGGCCCTGGGACTGGGCGTCCTTGGGCAAGCATTGGGGTACCCGGATGATTTGGGTTTGCGACCTGGCAACATGGCGCGATGAAACCCGTCGAGGGGTTCCGTCGCGGAGACCAGAACATCTAGGAAAGTGGCACCACCCAAGGCAGGAGCTGCATTGGGCGGATGTCGCAAACATATATATTCTGTGCTGGCAAACGGTGCAAACGGAGGTAGGGACTAAGAGTCTGGTTCCCTGACCTACACGATTGCTGCCGGAAAAGAGGGGAGAGAAGACGGGGGCAGGGGCTGTTGCTCAGCATTGCTTCCGACTCTACTACGAAGATTGTAGTTATGAGTGGTAGCAGCTGTTTGAGTTGTTGGCGCCGTAAGGCGCGAGCAGCAGCGGGTACTTGTTGTGGCTTGCTGAGCAGCGGGGCTGCTGGAAGGTAATGGGGGGGGCGCTTAGACGTAGACTACGAGGCGCCATTGGGCATGAGCAGCAAGGAGCCACAAAAGATTTATAAAAGTTACGTGGACGTCGGGTTTTGGGATCAAGCCCAGAACAACCTGTCCGATGCAACCATCCCTTACACGAGACACACTGAACAGAGTATGACCGTCCTAAAAAGATTCTTTTCCGGCAGATGCAGCAAAACCATTTCTCAGGACCGGGGTCAGGAGACGGACCCGGATTGGATTCGATACCTTCCCGGAGCAAGAGAATATGGAGCAGTCCTGCTGCAAGGAGCTGCTGGGAGGATGACAATTTGTGGGAAGGACGAAACAAATTAAATGGGGTTACACTGAAATGACAGTCCTTGGTCGGGAAAAATCCCGAGTCGCTCCGGTACATAGAACCGACTGCCTTGGGAAGCGAAACATTTCTTCTACAAGAGCTCCTCCCAAACCAAATTCCCTGGACGGTTTGGCGATCCCCCCGCAACACTAATCCGGTGCCAAACCCCACTGACGACCTGGTATGTTTGGTATAACGCTGCCATTGATTGGGGAACCAGCCCTGCCGAGAAGGTATTCATCTTTGATTTGATGCATAAAAAAAACTAGTTATTCTTGTCTTTTAATTCATTTATGTTATTTATAAGAAAACTAACAGTGCTGTTGTTGCGACGGGTGTACAAGCTGGATGCAACAAAGTACATTGGGATCAGCAGCGCTGTGAACATATGTTTCCATACATCCTCACGTGCGACGCCAGCATTATCTGTACTATACGTTTTAAATAGTACAATTGTAACTTTAGCTAACCTTACGATTTCCGATTTTCTATCGAATCGTGTAATGAGCGACACAACTATTGCATGTATTTCATCTTCGCTATCTTTTCAGGCTTATACATCTGCGACCCGATTTGTTCACACCTGAAGTAAAAAGGACGTTGACTGGCGAATGGCCAATTCGTCTAAAGTTCTGGCTTGAGGCGCAACGGGCGATGTGTCGAGGAATGTCGAGTTTACGGGAAGAAGCTTAGAAACATGAATTTAAGATTTTTTTACTTTAGGGTACTTTTGTTTTATCTTTTGCAGGTCACTTCGGCAACATATGGGGAATTTGGCGCATCCTTCGAGTGGCGCAAGGTATGCCCAACGCGGGGAAAATCCACCCCTGACAAGTTACATAGTGGTCTTTGGTTGGATACCGCGAGTTTCATTACGCATTTTTCACTCTTTATAATTCTTATTACCATTGTTATCAAACTTTCATTGTCTTACTTAATTATAACTAAATATCTTAATAAATACTGAGTTCGTCGTATAGTTACTATAAATGATCGTTGATCGTTTGGTTGATGAAGAAGTTTACGAAGCAGGTACATACATTTTTAATCTCAAACAGCCGAAAAGGCATTAACAAAAATTCAAGCATAAGAAATGAAGCTGTGTTGAAGCATCTCACGATAATATTACAGTCCTTAAGTAACATAGGCAAAGCTATACAAGAGAAAAATAGCCTATTAACATACAATCATAAGCTGGAAGCACGTCAAATTGTTTCCAGTGTTAGGGATAATTAGCATCCTCACTAGTAAGATATAATATAGAGGCAACCATCCCAATCACATTTAAAAACGTAATAGAAATAGATCTTAGTACCCTCTTGGAATCTCTATCCTATTTAAAGGACACTCCGAAAATTAAAACCCAACACAAAAATTCCCAAACAGAAAATTTGTAAACTAAAAAGATGGCGCAAACAACAGTACAATTTTTGAAAGCGGCGTCGACAATTCTGCCTGAGTTTGATGGAAAGCCTGAAAACTTACATAGTTTCTTAGACGCCCAAGATATCCTAGAACAAATTAAGGATACTCATGAGACCACAGCGGTCTCCATGATAAAAACTAAGCTGAAGGGAACAGCTAGAAACCTCTTGAGCACTGAAAATTCAATACTAGCAATAAGGCAAAAGTTGAGTTCAGCAATTAAAGGTGAATCTGTAGAAGTTTTGCTAGCAAAGCTCCTAAAAATCCAACAGCGCAGTAAAACAGCTAACCAGTACTCTGCCGAAATCGAAAAATTTACAAAATCGTTGGAGGGTGCTTACATATCTGATGGTCTTGCACCTTATTTGGTAACCAAATATGCCACACAATCAGCTGTAAAGGCTATGTGTAAGAAATCGGCTAACGGAAGAGCTAAATTGATGATGCAAGCAGGAAGGTTCACATCTATGAACGAGACTATTTCAAAATTTACGAATAGCTGTACTGAAATCATGGGTAACTCAAATACAGTGTTACGTCTGACGCGCTCACAAGACAATTACCGGGTTAACTTCCGAAGAAGCTACGAAAATAATAATTATCGAGGAAACCAAAACTGAAAATATTATAAAAACTCTAACCGGTATAATAATAATAACAATAGACAAAATAATAATTTCCCAAGATGCAATTTTCGAGGTCAATCAAGATCATCTAATCAAAGTAACACGCAAAATCTCCGTAATATAAACCAACAGGAAAACCAGCAAACTCCACTCCAACAGTAAACACCAAGGGTAATAAAGCATGTACATTCAACTTGCATCTGAACAGCTACATATCTTCCAATACTACTCTAAATAAGTCAACTTCAATGTTTCTGATAGATACAGGAGCGGATATCTCAATTAAAAAATTGACAGTAATGTCACAATAAATAACACAGATCACAGATTTAAAAGGTATTGGTCGAGGCATCACAAGCACACTTGGAACAGTAAAAGCAGATCTAACAGATGATAGTCTTTTAATACGACACAAATTTCACATAGTAGAAAATGATTTCCCAATCCCACGTCATGGAATTTGGGACTCGATTTCATTAAAAAATACAATTGCATTTTAGATTATAATAAAAATGGGGACAGCCTAATACTACGACCATATGATTACCCAGAAGATATAGTTCTACAAATTACGAATAAACCAACAATTAATAGCATTACAATACCCGCAAGATCCGAAGTAATTAGACAGGTTCATATCAACAGTAATAATAATGAACTATTAGTACCTCATCGAGAATTGACTGATGGCATTTTTGTAGCCAACACGATAGTAAACTCAAATCAGGCTTTAATAAGAATAATAAATACAAAAGATAAATATGCAATCATTCAAGATTATGATATCAAACCTGAAAATTTAGAGAACTATGTAATAATTGAAAATACACATCACAATAAAGCTAATAAAAAAAAAAATGTAAGGCGCGATAACCTCCGAAGAGATCTAAGGCCGAGCTTCTCTTCCAATTTGCGTCGTGCTCCTCTTGTTTTTTCCCTACAAATTGGCCGGACGGGACCTACATGTTTTATGCCGACTCCGAACGGCATCTGCAAGGCAGATGAGTTTTCACTGAGAGCTTTTCATGGCAGAAATACAATTGGAGCGCTTGCCAGACACACTGCCGAGGGGCGACCCCGCTTAGAAAAATTTTCTTCTAATTGAAAAATTTTATTTCTAAAATTTTGATGTTGCTTTGCCCGGAAGTTGAACCCAGGGCATACGGTGTGATAGGCGGAGCACGCTACCAACCCACCACGGTGGCCGCCATAAAGCAATAAAGCTAATAATAAAGAAAAATTAGAAAGATTGAATAAAAATTTCCCGCCATTCGCTAGTAAATCACTCAACACATTATGCTCAGAATCCGTTGATATTTTCATTAGAAACAGAAACAATCACCACCAACAATTTTTACAAACAAAAGTTGCATATGAAAGAAAATACTCCTGTCTATATTAAAAATTATAGGCTGTCTCAAGCACATAAGAATGAGATGAACAATCAAATAAACAAATTAATTCAAGATGATATTGTGGAGCCATCAACTTCAGAATATAACAGCCATATTTTATTGGTACCTAAAAAATCCCTTCCCGGTAAACAAGAAAAAAGGTGGAGATCTGTTGTTGATTTCAGAAAAATAACTAAAAAATCAACAGCTGATAAATTCCCTTTGCCTAGAATAGAAGATATTCTGGATTAATTAAGAAGAGCGCAATATTTCTCATGCCTAGATTTAATGTCAGGGTTTCACCAAATAGAACTCAGAGTTAAGGGATATCACATCATTTACAGCGGATAACGGTACTTATTTTTTCAAAAGATTGCCTTATGGCCTCAAAAAAGCTCCAAACTCATTCCAGAGGATGATGACATTAGCACTCGCAGGTCTGAAACCATCACATGGGCGATTTAGTCGTATTGGGCTGCTCCGAAAAACATATGATACAAAATTTAAGAAATGTCTTTTCAACTTGCAGAAATATAATTTAAAATTACATCCCGATAAATGTTTATTCTTCAGTCAAAAAGTTACTAATTTGGACATAAATGACCCTAATAAATTTAAAATTGTTCAAAATGACACAACTCCCAAAAATGCCGATGAGGCAAAAAGATTTGTCGCATTTTGTAATTATTATAGAAGATTCATACCAAAATATAGTGTTAAATACTTTGTATTCTTTACTTTAATTTTTGAAATAATTTGTAATTGGGTTTTCATGTTAACTTAAAATTTTTGAATAACTTCAAAAAAAGAAAATTCTAATTAGTTGGAAAATATTTAAACTCAAAAGTAAATAAAATAATATTTCTAAAAAATAAATATTTAAATATTTGGTTAACCACCAAATATATTGGATTTCGCGGAACACGCTAGGATACTAACAAGGCTTAGTAAGAACAAGTAAGGAAGGTTAAGTTCTGGTGTAACCGAACATTACATACTCAGTTGAGAGCTATGGTGACAACATAAGGGAAAATAACCATGTAGGAAAATGAACCGAGGGAAACCCTGGAATGTGTTTGTATGACATGTGTATCAAATGAAAGGCATTAAAGAGTATTTTATGAGGGAGTGGGCCATAGTTCTATAGGTGGACGCCATTTAGGGATATAGCCATAAAGGTGGATCAGGGTTGACTCTAGAATGCGTTTGTACGATATGGGTATCAAATGAAAGGTATTAATGAGTATTTTAAAAGGGCGTGGACCTAAGTTCTATAGATGGGCGCCTTTTCGAGATATCGCCGTAAAGATGGACCAGGGGTGACTCTAGAATGCGTTTGTACAATATGGGTATCAAAAGAAAGGTGTTAATGAGTATTTTAAAAGGGGGTGGGCCTTAGTTCTATAGGTATTCGCTTTTTCGAGATATCGCCATAAAGTTGGACCAGGGGTGACTCTAGAATGCGTTTGTACAATATGGGTATCAAAAGGAAGGTGTTACTGAGTATTTTAAAAGGGGGGTGGGCCTTAGTTCTATAGGTGGACGCCTTTTCGAGGTATCGCAACTTAGACTTTGTTTGTACGATATGGGTATCAAATGAAAAGTGTTAATGATTATTTTTAAAAGGGAGTGGGTCTTCGTTCTATATGTGGTCGCTTTTTCGAGATATCCCCATAAAGTTGGACCAGGGGTGACCCTAGAATATATTTGTACGATATGGGTATCAAATGAAAGGTGTTAATGAGTTTTTTGAAAGGGGGTGGGGCTAAGTTCTATAGGTGGACGCCTGTTCGAGATATCGCCATAAAGGTGGACCAGGGGTGACTCTAGAATATGTTTGTACAATATGGGTATCAAAAGAAAGGTGTTACTGAGTATTTTAAAGGGAGTGGGCCTTAGTTCTATAGGTGGAAGCCGCTGCGAAATATCGCCATAAAGGTGGACCAGGGGTGACTCTAGAATGTGTTTGTACGATATGGGTATAAAATTAAAGGTATTAATGAGGGTTTTAAAAGGGAATGGTGGTAGTTGTATAGGTGGTCGCCTTTTCAGAGATATCGCCATAAAGGTGGAACAGGGGTGACTCTAGAATGTGTTTGTACGATATGGGCATAAAATTAAAGGTATTAATGAGGGTTTTAAAATGGAGTGGTGGTAGTTGTATAGGTGGTCGCCTTTTCGAGATATTGCCATAAATGTGGACCAGAGGTGACTCCAGAATGCGTTTGTACAATATGGGTATCAAAAGAAAGGTGTTAATGAGTATTTTAAAAGGGGGTGGGCCTTAGTTCTATAGGTGGAAGCCTTTTCGAGGTATCGCAACTTAGACTTTGTACGATATGGGTATCAAATGAAAAGTGTTAATGAGTATTTTTAAAAGGGAGTGGGTCTTCGCTCTATAGGTATTCGCTTTTTCGAGATATCGCCATAAAGTTGGACCAGGGGTGACTCTAGAATATATTTGTACGATATGGGTATCAAATGAAAGGTGTTAATGAGTTTTTTAAAAGGGCGTGGGGCTTAGTTCTATAGGTGGACGCCTTTTCGAGATATCGCCATAAAGGTGGACCAGGGGTGACTCTAGAATATGTTTGTACAATATGGGTATCAAAAGAAAGGTGTTACTGAGTATTTTAAAGGGAGTGGGCCTTAGTTCTATAGGTGGAAGCCGTTGCGAAATATCGCCATAAAGGTGGACCAGGGGTGACTCTAGAATGTGTTTGTACGATATGGGTATAAAATTAAAGGTATTAATGAGGGTTTTAAAAGGGAATGGTGATATTTGTATAGGTGGTCGCCTTTTCGAGATATCGCCAAAAAGGTGGGCCAGGGGTGACTCTAAAATGCGTTTGTACAATATGGGTATCAAATGAAAGGTGTTAATGAGTATTTTAAAAGGGAGTGGGCCTCAGTTCTATAGGTGGAAGCCGTTGCGAAATATCGCCATAAAGGTGGACCAGGGGTTACTCTAGAATGTGTTTGTACGATATGGGTATAAAACTAAAGGTATTAATGAGGGTTTTAAAAGGGAGTGGTGGTAGTTGTATAGGTGGTCGCCTTTTCGAGATATCGCCATAAAGGTGGACCAGGGGTGACTCTAGAATGCGCTTGTACAATATGAGTGTCAAATTAAAGGTATTAATGAGAATTTTAAAAGGGAGTTGTGGTAGTTGTATATGTGAAGGCGTTTTCGAGATTTCGACCAAAATGTGGACCAGGCTGACCCAGAACATCATCTGTCGGGTACCGCTAATTTATTTATATATGTAATACCACGAACAGTATTCCTGCCATGATTCCAAGGGCTTTCGATTTCGCCCTGCAGAACTTCTTCATTTTCTTCTACTTAATATGGTAGGTGTCACACCCATTTTACTAATTTTTTTCTAAATTTATATTTTGCGTCAATAAACCAATGCAATTACCATGTTTCATCCCTTTTTTCGTATTTGGTATAGAATTATAGCATTTTTTTCATTTTTCGTAATTTTCGAAATCGAAAAAGTGGGCGTGGTCATAGTCGGATTTCGGTAATTTTTTATACCAATACAAAGTGTGTTCAGATAATTATGTGAACTGAGTTTAGTAAAGATATATCGATTTTTGCTCAAGTTATCGTGTTAAAGGCCGAGCGGAAGGACAGACGACCTACTGTGTATAAAAACTGGGCGTGGCTTCAACCGATTCGATTCAAATTTTTTTTTTAAGTGGGCGTGGTCGTTCTCCGATTTCGCTAATTTTTATTAAGCATACATATAGTAATACAAGTAACGTTCCTGCCAAATCGTTCCTGCCAAATTTCATCATGATATCTTCAACGACTGTCAAATTACAGCTTGCAAAACTTCTAAATTACCTTCTTTTAAAAGTGGGAGGTGTCACGCCCATTGTCCAAAATTTTACTTATTTTCAATTCTGCGTCATAAGTTCAACCCACCTACCAAGTTTCATCGCTTTATCCTTATTTGGTAATGAATTATCGCACTTTTTCAATTTTTCCAAATTTTCGATATCAAAAAAGTGGGCGTGGTTATAGTCCGATATCGTTCATTTTAAATAGCGTTCGGGGATGAGTGCCCAGTAACCTATGTACCAAATTTCGTCAAGATACCTCAAAATTTACTCAAGTTATCGTGTTAACGGACGGACGGACGGACATGGCTCAATCAAATTTTTTTTCGATACTGATGATTTTGATATATGGAAGTCTATATCTATCTCGATTCCTTTATACCTGTACAACCAACCGTTATCCAATCAAAGTTAATATACTCTGTGAGCTCTGCTCAACTGAGTATAAAAATGCCATCTTTAAATGGACAGAAGACTGCGAAAAATCTTTTAACTACTTAAAAAATTCATTAGTTAGTCCAAATATCCTACAATATACCGATTTTGATAGAGAGTTCTGTATTAAAACTGACGCAAGTGGTTATGCTTGCGGTGCTGTCCTAAGCCAAGAGTATGAAGGATAATAATTACCAATTGCCTATGCCTCAAGATCATTTACAAAAGGCGAAATAAATAAAGCCACGATCGAAAAAAATTGGCGGCCATACATTGGGCCATTATATATTTTAGACCATATGTTTATGGCAGAAGGTTCACAGTGAAAACAGATCATCGACCCACCCTTAACATATTTATTTTCAATGAAAAACCGTTCACCAAAATTAACTAGAATCAGGTTGGATTTGGAAGAGTATGACTTTGGGGTGGAGAACATAGCTGGAAAAGAAAATTATGTGGCAGACGCTCCTGCACGAATAGATATCAATGATTTGAAAGAAATGTCAGTACAGGCATGTAAAATAATGAAAGTTACGACAAGATCGGAAAATAAACAGAATTCCAGTATTAACAGTAATAAAAATGAAGAGAACAAAATTCACAAAGAGAACCCTATAGTATATGAAGCGCTTAATAAATGTGAAGTAAAAAGACTATTTCAGCTCGTTTTCGATCCTCCGAAATTATATTTCAAAAAACGAAAGAAAATAAATAAATGCTGTTGTCCTTAGGAGACAAATTGTTTAAGTATACTCGAGTAAACACGTTTAAAGAGATTGGTACCAACGTTCTCAGAAATTTAAGTATTGCATTAACTCCGAAGGTTGTGCATATGACGGAAAATGATAAAATTAAAAAGATTCTTCAAAAATATCACGATTATCCTGTTAATGGTGGCCACCCAGGAATTAATCGAACAACTAATAAAATTAGACAAAAATATTACTGGAAAAATATGAAAAATGATATAAGGAAATATATAAAGAAATGCGTAAATTGTAATAAAAATAAAATTAATAAAAAGTTAAAAGAACCAATGATTTTGACTGAAACACCACCGAAGGCGTTCGAAATACTACGAATAGATACAATTGGACCATTGGACCGAGATCATAAAATGGAAATGAATACGTTGTTACTCTGATATGTGATTTGATTAAATACCTAGGTGCAACTTCTATACAGAGCAAACATGCAAAAACAGTAGCCAGAGCCATATTCGAAAATTCCATATTAATTTACGGAAGTATGAGAACCATAATAACTGATATGGGATCTGAGTATAAAAATAGCTTGCTTGAGGAACTATGTAAGCCTCTCAATATTAAGCACAAAACATCTACGCCGCATCACCACCAAACTTTAGGCAATGTTGAACGTAGCCATAGAACTTTCAATGAATATATGCGTTCTTACATATCCATTAACAAAGACGATTGGGATGAGTATCTTAAATCTTTTGCATATTGTTACAATACACTATTCACTATAAGGAAATAAATAAAGGAGATTCAGTGTTAGTTAAAATTGAAGCAGGCCATAAGTTAGATAGCAGATATATAGGGCCCTATAAGGAAGAAAATATTGATAAAAATAATAATTTTACACTAATACCCTATAAGGTAGAAAGCATAGATAGAAAAAATAATAATTACGCTTTAAGAAATGAAAAGAAGAAAATTATAATACACAAAAGTAGACTTAAATTACTTAAATAAATACATTTTATCTCGACTTAAATGTTCACTTTACTCACTCATAAATTTTTACTTAATATGTACAAACAAACATATAAATCAAGAAAATTATTGTAAACAAAATAGGCACAAATCATTAAAAATAAAATCATTTAATTTTTTACTATCATAAACATAACCCTATGCTTAAGCAAAATGTTCAAAAGAAATGTGAAAACTTGAGCTGGCGGATTCCAGACTAGTTTCTCTCGATGGAGGATAGGAAGGAAAGGCAGTGATTAATATTAAAATTTCAATAGACTTTATTTCATAAAATACGCAGTGGAAATTAACAGAGAGAGAGTTTTAAGGAGCAAGCATGCAATTGCTACAATGTTACCTTTAATATATTCAGGAACTCTACTTTCTGGCGGTGTGACGTTTGATGTGGCTTAAACTTGCGGCTTCAAGACGTTCGAGCGTACGTAAACTGCTGCGGTTTTAATCCAAGTGACCGAGTTCCATTCCACGCGTTCCGTTTACCCCCAAAGATAACAGGCCTTTGGCGGGGTAACTTAACGAAACGTAAATTTTGCTTTTAGTATGTGTGCTAACGGCCGTAATAAATAAGCGGTTCTTTATTAAATTGCATTAGGGTGACCGGCCCTTAACTTTTCATTTGGGGTTAGCCTGCTGGCCTAAACATGCCGGCCCCCTTGCGGTACGCAACCTCGCCTTACCCTGCTGCTGGAGTAGACAATATCTAGAGGGAGAAAAATGAGAGATTTGTGGATGGACACACCGTACGCATGAGTTCAAAAGTATAAAATATTATTTATTACAAAATTCATAAATTAACTTCAAATTCAAAATTAATTCCTTTTTTTTTGATATTTATGTATATCTGCGACATTTTAGGCGCGGGATACTTCGGAGAGCACAAATACGAAGATTGTGCTTCGCGCCAAGAGTGGACCGAATGACGCTGGCAGCACTTGGTTGAGCATGATGTCGGCATATACGTCTTTGGATCGGCAAGACAGATGTGTGTATACATAGCCGCGATGGCTGGATCCAGGCTGTGACTAGGCGCCACTCGGTGGAAATATGGTGTGACGACGGCATGGGTCGCAATGCGTTTGTTATCGCCATGCTTCCCCCGCAGACACACCACACAGCCTGTCTGGCTACCCACTCGAGTTTCGTCCAGCCGCAGATCCCGGACCAAATCGGCGGATATGACAGTGGCTGGCGAACAGACGTCGATCAATGCTCGCACCAGGTGTAGTCGCCCTCCAGCTTCTATTTTGACGATAGCGGTCGGCGAAATCGAGATCATGGGCCGCAGTACCGGTCCAGCGACGAGGTTCAGCCCTGTACGTCCACTGCGGAACGTTAGCGGCGTCCTTAGCTGGGGAGTGGCAATGACTCCTCGAGAATCGGCGGCGGTCGACGTAGAGCAAGGCAGGCTAGTCGTGATGGCTTCGTGACTGCGATTTGTGTTGTTGTTGGCCAGCTGGGGGCGTTGTCGTTGTCGGCGACGACGGTGAGGGGTTCTGTTCGACTGTTGGCGCTCATGTTGTAGCAGGGGTCCGAAGATCCGTGGTTCCAATCCCCCTGATAGTCGGAAGGGCAGTGGTTCCGATACGTAACATGCATCCACGAATATTGCAAAATTTCATTGAGGTTAGCTCACGTGTAAAATATTAGATTTTCTTTCTACATTTCATATTTTTGGTATCTGGTGGTCTATTACTTGGTATAGGCCTCTATGCCCTCATGGCCAAATGAGAAGCAACAGAATGGGTGCGTTTGTAAGCATTTCACGACGTTATACTCAATATATCATTGGTAGTAATGCTTATGGGAGTTTTAATATCTGTAGTTAGCTTTGCTAGATGTTTGGTTTATTCCGTGAAAATACTTTTTGTTGAAAGTGTAGACTGTGTGCTTATTGATGTTCCTTCTGCCTGAACTAGCTGTAGCCATAATGGGATTTATATTTCCCCATACTATGAATTCTTAGAAGATAAACTTACTGACAAAATTATCCATTCGTATCGTGATGACCCAGATATGCAAACTCATCGATTTTGCACAACTTGAATTTAAATGTTGTGGACTCAGCAATTGTGGTTATCAAGATTCGAGTAAGAATGAATGTTTTGATCTTCATCACCATCCGTGGAGCATTATGGTGTCCCTTACCGTTGCTGTATTAGTGCTACTGGCATTAGGTCTGGCTTAGTCAATATAATGTGCGGCTATGACGTTCAGGAGCATTCAGCAGCTGCTGCAATAAACGCAGCATTTGCATAGAGATAGTACTAGTTTGGATGACGTGGAAGAATATTTAGAGCGTAGACATGCTGAGAATTCATCTGCTGCAAGTTGTGTGACGACTGCTAAAAAAAAACAACACGCATCGTAAATATGCCAGATTTATTATTGCTATCTGTTTCGCAATCTAACGCGGATGTACATCGATGCGTCGGCCGAGTTTTGAATGCACTCATCACAGCTGTGGGTCCGGAGTTGCAATGCAACAACGGTGCATTTGGGTCAATGCGTTTAGAAGGTTTGCGTACACTGCAAGAAATAATCGATCGGTTTGCAAACATACCAGAGCCGGAGTTTCCAGGACATTTACTACTCGAACAATTTCAAGCGCAGGTTGGTGCCGCTTTACGTCCAGCTTTCTCACCGGACACCCCTTCACCTGTAACAGCGGCCGCTTGTGAAGAATGTTCCGCCTGGATTGGCTCTGGTGTAGCACGCGATTTGAACGGCCTACGACGCGTACATCAGCTACTCGTATCATAACTTGATAAATGACATACAAAAACGAATAGTACACAATTATACCATGAATCTAAACCGCATTATTGATCATCATGGCCACTAATATTATATGCGGCCTCATTATGGTTGAAAGATGAAGGTTTGGCCGCATATGTAAACACTAGTTCAACTGTTGCGGAAGGTGGCAGTGCTAGCGCTTATGAAGCTAACAACAACATTTCACATGGTTCACTATCAGCTAATCCTTTTCATATGATATTCGATATTTGTATGCAAGCGTTGTGTACTTCGGAAAACACAAAAACTGTCAATGTCGCTATTTACAATTTTCGATTCCGATTGGGCGCGCAAGCAACTGATTAAAAACAAAACAGTAACTATTGGATTATGTAATGTTTTAAATCGACAAATAAAAACGCGTGATGAACTGCTGGTACGGTTACTTTGTATGGAAATATTGCAGCAACCAATTTACGCCGCCAAACAGGATTTACAATTAAGGCATGAACAATATCGCATTGAACATAAAAACTCGGACAACACCAATAATGCGCATTTACACAAGGAAATCGAAAATTTGTGTGAAGGTGGTGAGAGTGGCGAGATTGTGCCCGGTATGTCACATGTCTATGCCGTTTTATAATATACCAATACCATTTAAACAAGAATTAGCTGCCAAAAATAGCACATCAGAATCATTCCTTTCTATATTGGCATGTTAGTTGTTAGCGGTTTACAATGTGTCGAAGATCTTACAACGTTGTGTTAACCAAAATGTGCACTCACTATTTTACCAACAATAGTTTTTTATGACTACATCAATAATGCGTGAAATTGTTAATAAATCATCCATTGATACAACAATACTTGCAAATACGGGCTCAGCACAGGCAGCATTGCATACGCTCAAATCGGCGTTCACCGATTGTTGGGCCAAACATGTTGAAGTTTCCGCCGAATGGTTGGAATTATTGCACAGTGCATGGGCTACCATAATCGATATGACAAAAACTGCAGGTGATGACGAGGAGCGTAAAGTGGACGAGGTTACAATGTTATTAGCTATTGCTGTTTTTATATTACATACACCTGCTTCGGTGGTATCCACACCGTCTCTACAATATCCATGTATAAATCATTTCCGTCAGTGTTTGCAATCTGTGCATTTATCGGTGAAATTAAAATGCATACAAACTACGCGTTCAATTTTTGCTAAGGCCGATCTTAAAATATCCACACCCTATATACACGCGCTTGCACCACACATTAGTGAGGGTTTATATGCAGATGCGGCAAAGACTCCACGCACCGATATGGAATTGCAAATAACACTTGAAAGCATCTTAACTGTGGAGACGTTAATCGAATTGGCGGAACCACAAAATCGCATACAAATGTTAACATTACTGGCTCCTGTTCCCATCAATTATCTGACTGAGCCAACAAAATTACGAACATCATCCAAATATCAACGACAATTACATGAACAATCTCTGCAATGGTTAATGAAATCGGTCCGAAGTATCCACAAGAGTTCAAAACATTGATGGGTCAAACATTGGAATTGCGTCAAAACCTCGAAACGGCCATACGCAATCAACAACAGTAGATTAATATAGCCAATAAAGCAATTGAGCTGCAGGCACGCGGTGGCATGCTGTAAAAAAACGACGATCAAATTGAAAACGGATTTTGGTAACTTAAAATAGAAATTTAAAAATGCGTCGAAAAATTAGATAAGAAATTTTGAAAATTTTTGCTTAAAGTAATCTCGGAAAATTAGTAAAACACGTGCATCTTCCAGTTTTAGGGGTATTCGCTTTGTCTTGTTTGGACGGATTGTATGGATTGTTTATATCCAACGACAAAACTTGCAAGTCTACGAGCGCACCCCTTTTGCGAAGCTATGGCATGCATCAGCAAAAGCGTAAAAATATTGGCACATAAAATAACAAAATATGAAAAACAATTGTTCAATGTTCACCCTTATCGTAATAACGTCGTAGCAAGTGTGTTTGTGTGCACACCGTCGCCTGTTGTTAATTTATTCCACATGCAGCAGCAACACAAATTATAGACGAATGAAGGTTTTGTCCTTTTCTTCTTCTGCGAGCAGAGATCTACTCGATTTCTAGACGCACTACAGCTGCTGTTGTCACCTAATGTTGAATTTAATTCTGACAGACAAAAATCCGTTGTTCTCAAGCTACTTATATTTTGGTCGTGGGTGTTGGCAAGAATGGAACTGGTCTTCCCCAGGGGAGGTGAGTCCGCAGCTTTATTGGTATTATCATGCATACCAATGATACATTTTTTTTTTTTTTCAGAAGATAGAATCTACCAACCTTTCGTAGACTTGCAGGAGATAGTGGGGACAATGTAAAAATAAGTATACATATATCTCAACGTAGCTAAATGGAGAAGGGCTGATAAAACAAGCGGTTGGCGGTTATAATTCGTTCAGCGCGGCTAAATGATACATTCGCACAGTCGGTGAGTTACGCAAAGCGAAACCAAATCCTAATGAAACATTTAGATAATTAATTTTGTGAATGTTGATACGTTTGTAATAAACCCACTACCACCGCTGGTTAATATTTCCAAAAGTTGCTTATTAGTTCTTATTCTAAATCGGTATTCAGACCAGTTAGAAGGGATGTCCATTCATTAAGTGCTACGAACTTATAATTGTTAGCTGAATTCAGCCAGCATACCCCTCTAAACAAATGCATAGTTCAGTACATCGATATTTGCGTAAAATTATGCATTCATCCAGCAAATTAATAGTTTGTTATGCGGATGTATGCATAACTATTTAATAAGTTGGCGTGTTTCTAGGCATACAAGGAGTTTTATTTTTGTAAGAAGTTCGCCCTTTTAATAACACTTTGAGAATAAAGCCGAATTAACAATAGCAAATTGATAATTTTAAAAACAAACCTCAGGTTTTCCCACGTATTACAGGAAGACAAACATTTTGTTAGTCTTAATTCACTATCAAGGTTATCTTAACGCTACAAGGCGCTTACTTCGCCTTCTTCTGGAAAGTTTAGTTCGAAAATTACGATAATTGAGACCACGAATATTACTCGGATATTCTGGTGATGATGTGGATAAATTCCTTTGGGGTGTATTGGTTATTGGGTGAAATTCCACCAGATTGATAAGTTGCCTATGTTCACGATGTGGAATCATTGTTTTGGTCTTTCGTGAAAGGGCATACTATCGGCAAAATTCTTAACTGGATGCAGCAGATTCTTCTGCCTCATCGCGATGGTGTGGTAAAATGATGAGTTTCACCAAGGGTCGGGTTATCTGGCCTTTCATCGTCTTGATATCGACCACTCTGACGCGATCGTCAGGTCCTGGATGTAATTTGACCACCCGTCCGAGTCTCCATTCGTTTGGAGACAAATTGTCCTCCTTGATTACGACCAAGTCCCCGATTTTTAAGTTCGTTTTGGGAAATCTCTATTTGTTTCTTTTCTGCAGTTCAGATAGGTATTCCGATTTCCACCTCTTGCAGAAGTAGTGATGTAGGGATTTTAACTTTTGCCATTGATTTATGATTGAGGCAGAGTTTGCGCTGGCGTCAAGTTCTGGTGGAGATAAGAGATGTCCTCCTACCAGAAAGTGACCTGGGGTTAGTGGCTCCAGGTCTGATGCATTGTTTGACGCAGGGCTCATTGGTCGGGAGTTGAGGCAGGCTTCGATCCTGCGTAGCAAAGTCGCAAACTCCTCAAAGGTGAATTTGCAACTTGAAGCGATTTTTGTGAAGTGGCTTTTAAAACTTTTCACTCCCGCCTCCCACAGTCCCCCCATGTGAGGAGCTGATGCGGAAATGAAGTGCCACGATAAGGATTGATGGGAGTACTTGGATAGGGTGTTATCGGGGGGATTTTGTAGGAATTCCCTCATTTCCGCTTCAAGTGCTCTAGAAGCCCCGACAAAATTCATGCCATTGTCGAAAAACATCTTACTAGGGCAGCCTCTTCGCGAAACGAACCTCGCAAATGCTGCTAAAAATGATTGAGTGCTGAGGTCGGAGGTGGGTTCCAGGTGAATCGCTTTCGTTGCAAGGCAAACGAACAAGCATATCTTCGGAAACTCCAAGGCGTCCGCCTGCCCTCATGACCCCCTTTTCATCTAATAATGGGTTCAGCGGTAGTACCTCGCTCTTTGCTCCTATAAGTTCTTTAGATTTCAAAGCTGAATACTCCTCCCCATAGTGCCTCTTTTGATAGATAACAGTCAGACGTTGGGTCGTTGCTTTTATTTCGCTCGACGAAATTGAGCAAGACTTCGACTGAAATGAGGCTCTTATTTTTGGGGTAGTTCTTTGAAAGAATCTCCAGACGTAGGATAGTACTTTCAAAGCTCTCGGGAGGTCAGAAAATCTTGTGAGGATATCAGAGTCTGTATCTACTATTGATGAGTGTACCTGGACCCGCTTTTCTTCTGACGTGGTGCTATATTCTGTCTCTTGGGTAGGCCAATTTGAGCTATCTTCATGAAGCCAAGAAGGGCCCTCCCACCACAGGGCTTTGTTGATAAGATCTTCAGCGGGTATACCTCTACTTGCGAGATCTGCCGGGTTCGATGCCGAGTCGACATGAAGCCAGTTTTCTTTCCCTACTTTGTCAATTATTTTTGTCACCCTATGGGCAACGAAAGTGGACCAAGAGCATGAGGGTTTGCGAATCCATGCAAGGACGATTGTCGAATCCGTCCATAGATAGATTGTAGGGTTGTTAAAACTAAGATTTTTTGCGACTGACTGTACTATTTCTGCTAGCAGAACCGCACCACATAGTTCAAGGCGGGGTAGATATATAGTCTTCACCGGGGCTACACGGGTTTTTGCGAAGAGCAGATTTACGAACACGTGATTATCAACTTGTACCCTCAGGTATATTGCGTCTGCGTATGCTTTCTCGGAAGCGTCGCAAAAGCCATAGAGTTCGCTGCTCGCTACCGGGAAAACTGTACCCAACGGGGTATACGAATGCTTTCAATATGTCTGTAGCTTTCTAAAAAATCATGCCATCTATCTAATATCGCGGGAGATACGGCTTCGTCCCAGCCCGTGCCGTCCAGCCAAATACCTTGCATTATGATTTTAGAGGTAATAATGAATGGTCCTAGTCAACCTAGCGGATCAAATAATTTTGCTATAGCAGACAATATTGTTCTCTTTGTGAACACGACTTGTTTGTCTATGGGTTTCGTAGAAAAATAGAAATAATCAGAGTGGGCATTCCACCCGATCCCTAACGCTATAACCATGCTAGCATCTTCAAAATTTAAAAAGTTTTCATTTAAAAAATGCGATCTTGGAATACCTTCCAGTAGTTGGTCGCAAATTGGAAGTCCACTTCCTGAGGGAGAAGCCGGCTGATTGTAATGCCGCTTGGATCTCGTCCCTTGCCTTCGTGGCGGTGGCAATAGTGTGTCCGCCCGCTAAAACGTCGTCGACATACATAAACTGTCGTAGGATGTCCGCTGCGATGGGATGGGTTTCCTCTACGTCCTCTGCTAATTGGAGAAGAGTCCTTATGGCTAGATAGGACGCGCAGTTCACTCCGAAGGTCACGGTCTTCAATTCGTATAGGCTGATGGGTTCGCTGGTGGATGACCTGAAGACGATGCGTTGATACCTGGTGTCCCTGGGCTCTAGCAATATCTGCCGGTACATCTTTTCGATGTCACTGTTGAAGACGTATCGGAACAATCTCCAACGGAGTATGAGAATTGTTAGATCACTCTGAAGGACTGGGCCTGAATGAAGGACATCATTTAAACTGATTCCATTAGCAGTGGGACAGGAGTCGTTAAAAACAACTCTCACTTTAGTGGTGGTGCTTTCTTCCTTAATTACTGCGTGATGGGGTAAAAAATAGGTGTCGCATGTATCTGCCGCAACTTGCTCTTCTACTCGTGCCATATGAGCTAACGTTTCATATTCTGATACGACTCGGTTATATTCCGTCTGCAATTCGGGATTTTTCGCTAACTGGGTTTCATTTCTGAAAAATTGTGAGCACGCGCTCTTAAGCGACGATCCTAATGAGATACCCTTTTTAAAATCCTGTTTAAAAGGCAAAGATACGATATATTTGCCCTCCTCATTTCTTCTGGTGGTTTTTTGATACAACTCCTCGCAGTAATTTTCGTCTTTGGTATAAATATGGTTTTTGGGAATATCTTCCAGCTCCCAAAAAGACGCTATTTGTTTGTCCAACGATACCTCATTAAAAAATGACACACACCTGCCGGCTGGGCTGGCCGTTTCCGTTTGACCCGTTAATATCCAGCCAAATACTGTTTCCTGCGCAAGGAGGGTGCCTAAAACATTTTTTCGTATACCGCCTAGCATTAGCTGTGCATAAATATCCCCACCCAGAATAAGATCTACTTGTTCATTTACAAAGAACCTCCGATCTGCTAGCACCAAGTCCGGGAAAACTTGGCGTGTCATGGGGTCAATTTGACAAGTTGGCAGATTGCAAGTGAGCTGGGCTAAAACCAATGCTGTAGTGTGTATGCGTGCATTCGGGTTTATTGATGACCGCAACTGAATGAAGCATGCCTCTTTCACTTGGGCTGACACCGTGTTGTTTTTCCCTGACACTTGTGCATTTAGCTTCCGACCGGGCAGATTTTTTCTTCTTTTAAGTCGCTCCGAAATGAACGAGCACTCTGATCCGGAGACTATTAGGGCGCGAGCCGTAAAGTTTTCGTTGCTATAAAAGATATTGACTTGCGCAGTACCTAATAGAACCCCCTTGCTTGTATTCGCGAAACAGGAATTGAAGTTGGTTGGTTGATTTGCCGTGGCAAACTGACATTGGGCCTGAGCCTGTGCCGAAGTAGATGGTCTTTGATCTAACTGTGTTTGTTGGGTTGTGTTAGGTCTTGTACTCGTGCCCGCATTTTGTTGAATATGCAGGAGTGTATGATGCCTTAGGTGGCAAATGCTACAATTAAAGGAGCACGTACATTTGGATACTGTGTGTTTCGCTGAGAGGCAATTCAGACACCCCCTACTGTCTTTTATAAACGCCACTCTGTCTACGACAGAGAGCCGTTGGAAGCTTTGGCATTGTGACAGCTTGTGGTTATTTTTCTTACAGCATCTTCAAGTGTTTCTAGCTACATTTGCTTGGTAGGCGCCTACTTTCTTTTGAGACGAATCATTATTATGTTTGGGTGGTGGTTGTTTGGGAGCTTTGGTACTTTTGCTACCTGTTAATCCCGAGACTATTTCCAAGGTCTGGAACCTATTTGATAAAAATTTATCCATATCTTCCCATTTCGATATTTCAGTTTTATTCTCTATGGTCTGTTCCCATAAAGCTAGCGTACTTTCGGGTAGTTTGGTGGAGCATAGATATGTGAATATCGCATCCCAATTGCCTATCTCAATTTGTGAGCTTTTAGAGCTGAGATGCAGTTATTTATTTCCCGCTGAAGTGTTTTAATCGCGGTGCCACACTCGCTTTCTACGCTTTCAAGATTGAATAATATTTTTAATTGGGTATTGACGAGAATTCGTTTAATCTCATATCTTTCCCCTAAATTCTTCCACGCTGTGTCAAACCCATCGTTTGTGAGTGGGCATTTTTTAACTATATCCCTTGCCTCACCCTGCGTTTTTTGGTTGGGTGAAATAACTTCTCAACTGGGGTGAGGCGCTTATTCCGTATGTATATTGCCCTGAACATGTCACGGAACGTTGGTCAGGAGAGGTAGTCACCTTTGAATACATCCGTATCGCACGGAGGTAGTCGCATGTTGTGTTCTGGGTCAGGAGTATCTTATCCCTCCTTATCGCGTTTATTTAGTTTTGCTATTAATTCAGCCATGGTTGAACTGCCGCGTACATATACGGAATACGTCGCCTGGTATTTCAGTTTGGCCTGGGCTAACACCTTTTTCTCTGCCGGTTCAGAGTACAAGAGATCCTCATAACCTAGCTTTGCCTTTATCCAATTATTCTTTAATTCTTCTTGGTGAATGGCTAGAGTATATTTTGTGTGTTCAGCTTGAGGTCTGTTGTTGAACTCATCCTCCAACTATGCCACCTCATCAGCTGCTTTAATGAATTTCTCCATATCGTTTGATATTTAACAGAGAATAGATATTATGCAGGGACTAATTAGCAAATTCGAGTTTGATGCTCAGAAGCAAAGGGAGGGGTTTCAATAACCTAACACCACCACTCAAAAAAATTTTCACGCAAAAGAAAAATTTTGGAATCACCTCTTTATGATCTTTTAAAATTTATTATAACCAAATATATATATATGTGTATGCAATAAAGTGTTATTTTCAGCTTTTCACCACTGAATACCAGAATTTATGAAAAATAATTATATACGCGTGTGTGATATAAGTATAATAAATATGTGATATAAAGATACAGTGGACAAAAAATCGAATATAAATATGAGGATTAAACGACCCAATTTATATTGATTTTAAAGAAAAAGAAGATAATGTATTTAAAAGAAAAACCAGTGAGCCTGTATGTGTGACCGGTGTGCAATATAATATGTGAGGTTATGTCTCCTCCGCTAAAATGAATATTGCTGGTGCTAAGTGTCCAAAGAAAAATTTGCTTGCCACAATTAACTCGTGTAGCTAGAGCCAATAAATGGTCTTTTGCAATATGAGTCTTTGTGTTTGCGCGTTTAAATTTTTAACAAGCAGAAAGCACTGTGTTGGCGAGTTTTTCAATATTCTGCTAACGAGCAACGTGGTGTCATAGAAGTTTGGACAAGCACCTTTTTGTCATAAATAAGCTCAGAATTTGTTTAATGATTTATAAACGCGATGGTTTCAAGAACCGAAAGTGCAGTGCAGTGGAACGTTTTAAGGAAAGTTACTAAGATTTTAGGCCACTGACTGCTAACCTTAGGCTGTGGCCAATACCTCTTACCACGGGTGGGGGAGAGTATTGGAAAGGCAAAAGGCTTTGTAATAGCACCGTTTATTTATTAATTTTTAATCACCGCAAGTGATTTATATTAAAAAAAAAAAAAATTTTTTTTCACTTTTTTCTTGTGTCACTTTTTTGCAATTCTTTATCACCGCATGTGATTTATATGAAAAAAAATCGTCCCGATCAGACAAATCTCTCGATCTAACCGCTGCTAGCCTCTCAAAATGAACCACCCTTCTCTTTCGTGGTTTCCCTATGGTTTTTTTGCGGTAGATGCTTCCTCTGATCCTCTTCACAACTTTGTACGGGCCTTCCCAACTGCACCAAAATTTGGATGGAACACTTTTCCGCCGGTGAGGGTTGTATAGCAATACCAAATCTCCCTCTCGGAAACCTTCCGAATTATTGTTCTTGGCGTACCTGTGTTTCATCCTACTATTCATTACCCTGGTTCGTTTCCTCACACTATGTTGTTTGGCCAATGAACTACTTCGTAGAGCTTGCGCTTGACGGATTGCCCTCGCATAGTCAGTACCCTTCCGACGTTTCACAAGAGTAGAGCGCCCTGGCTTGAAACCACTCTTGCATTCTTTCTGGGAAATTCTTTCCTTCGTTTTAGTGCCCATATTTGGGTTTGTCAATGCCAGTGGTTTTCTCGCAGGTACCTTTGATATTGATTTATTTGGCCCATTCGTTCCATCAACATTTGCCTGATCTACTGCCTTTGACCTTGGTGGTCTTTGTAGAATCTCCTCCACCAGCACTCCACTCCACTCCTTTCTCCAAACTGAAGTTAAGTGGTACATCCTTGTTCCTATTGCACATAATCCTTCTTTGCATGTCGATCCTGATGCCATGGTCAACTAAGAAGTCCACTCCAGAAATGACTTCATCAACGATCTCCGCCACAACGAGTTTGTGTAGAAACGTGACCTTTCCAATTAACACTTCACATACCGCTTCTCCCTGGACTTGATTATACTCGCCGGTAACCGTACGCAATCTTGCTCCAGGCAATGGCTTTACTTTCCTGTTGACCAAATCAGATCGGATTAAGGAATGAGATGCGCCCGTATATACAGTCAGTATACGTTCTTTGCCATGGAAATTTACTCTGACTTAAGACTGCTCGATTTCCTTCCGATTTGCGATACAGATATCACAGGACGTTCAACAGCTGGAGCTTGCTCTCGATCTTTACATCTGACTCGCTCTTGCTCATCTCCTCCAGCTTTGTTCTTAAGACCGCCCATGCTGTCGAAACCACTAGGATCAAGATCGCAATGACGTGCAATGTGACCTGGTTCTGGACTCCGCGGTTACGATACTTTCAGTGCTTCCAATATTGTGTTCACCCAGTCTGACCTTTCTACCTCCACACGGCGTGCTTTGAAAGCTGGCTTACACAGAAGCGATGCTGTTTCCTGAATCAGAGCATGTGATACCGTTTCTGTGAATGTAGGTTTTGGGTTTGCGTATATCGCTCGCTTTTTTTTTTTTATATCGCTCGCTTCGTTTCGATATCAGGTATTCCATTAATAAAGCTCTGGATTTTTACCCTTTCGGTGCATTCCACGGGTGCGTCCGCATTCGCTAAATGTGCCAGCCTTTCAGCATCCGATGCAAACTCTTGCAAGTTTCACCAGGTCTCTGGGAGCTGTTCAGTAACTCCATTTGGTATATCTGTCTCCTATGCTACATCAAAGTTTAGTAGTTGTTACGCTCTCCCTGGGAAATCGTCTGTAGGATTTCAGCAGCAGATCCTTTCAATGCCACGAATAGTGCAGCAACTTTTGTTACGTGGCTGACTGTTTGGATGGCGAGGAACGGCGGCAAGCAAGTATGCTTGCGGGCCCAGGCTAGCTCGTTGTCTTGGGCGGGGCATTTCACCACCGTCCTCACCCACAGCCACATGAACAAAAGGGGTTCATACCTGCATGTGTTGTAAAAGAGAGGAAAGCTGAAAAAGATGGAAATATACGTGAGGGGCAAAGTTAAGAAGGGGAAAATGATGAAGGCCTGTCCTGTCAGGTGGAGTCTTCCCTCCCTCTGCAGTGCAACTTGCACCGCACCGTGGGCACTGTGCTGACTCCTGTCTACTTACAGTGCCCCCAAACCTGACATAAGTTCGTCCGTCCATCAAGAAGTAATTTCCCTGTGTTCACCTTCACTTACCCTTATCGCGCGGAAGCGCAGCACCTACACCAAATATTGTCAACCTAGCCCTGCATAATGAATATATTCAAATTTCATCCAAACATACTTACAATTTTATTCATAAATTCATAAATTTCCTTAGTCTCTAAAAGAAAACTATTAGTTTAACCGATAGAGAAAATTCTTATATAAGGCTTTAATTAACTTTCAACTAATAAAGCTGGCGCTTGGTTCTTAGACTACCCAAATGCCAATGCATTATTATACAATTCAATCAGTGAACCAGAAACTCTAACTTCAAATAAATTCAAACTAAGCTAGACTTTTTCCCACCCTCCGTAATGCACTCTCATTAACCTATTTCTTAACAAGTAAAATTCCAATTCCAAAGGGTACAGAAAAAAAATAACAAAATAAAAAAAATTTCACTATAGAAGTTCAAACTTCTGCCTTTTGTTTCTGACCCCCCTAATATCTTAATACTTACAGCCAGTGAACTCAAATCCTAAAGATACAATTCCGAATTCATAAACGCGTAAATAATATAAGCTAAAAAAAAGGAAATGAAAAAAAAAACAAAATCCTTATCCCTGACCTACCGTAAATGGACAAATACAAGTCGGTAAAAAAAAAGAACTAAAAGCAACTGAGTTTGCAAGCAGATAAGTAAAATATGTATGTTTGTATAATTGTCGTAATTATGTATGAACATATATTCAAACTTATTTTTTTTCTTTCTTTCCTGATCTTCTGTTTTCTCAAGATCAGTGAATCGATCTCAATACATGTTCATACATATGTACGCTGATATAAACATAAATACCAAATTCTTTAATTGCACTCACCGGTCTCTCGTTCTCCAATGGTGCCGCTGCAGTTGAGTAGATACCTGTGCTAAAAGGGGAAAAAAAACTCAAACATACATTGGTCACTCAATTACTCAGCAAGATCACTCGATGGTGATCTTGGAGAATCGTTTAGTTCAGAGCTGGCCACACAAATACTCAAAAAATTGCATAAGCGTGTGTTAAAATTGAGTGACAACTCCCCACAGTGTGCTAAAATAAAATGTGGACTGTGAAGTTCGAAATTAAAAAGGGCTCTGGTTATTTGATTTGAAGCTAATCCTAAAAATATTTACTTATTTATTTAATAATTTGGGAAAAATTTAAACAACGTGACATCAGGACGGACAAGGCGACAGCTGTTTCGATTATACCTTGTAAATCTCTTCAAAGCCTTTTCTCCCGGGAGTGGGAGTCGAACTCGCACCCCTACGATAGTTGAAATGGTTGTAAACGCATTCAGCTACGTCATGCCTGTTGTGAAGTCTTTCCCAATTGCCTTCTTTTTGCATATTTTAATCTTTTACACATTGCATACTTCGTATGCAATTATGTGTTAAAGCTATGCCTGGTACGGCGGTTTTCAAAGAAACTTTGGTTTTGTTGCTGCTTTCGTTCTATTTATAGAACTACAACGAATTAACCAATTTTGTCTGTTTGTATGATTTTTAATAATCGGGGATTGCCCATATTGCTTTTTTTAAATGTATGAAAACATTTATTTGAAGCAATTTTTTAATTTTATAATTTATTTAATAATTTGGAAAAATTTAAACAACGTGATATCAGGACGGACAAGGCGACAGCTGTTTCGATTATACCTTGTAAATCTCTTCAAAGCCTTTTCTCCCGGGAGTGGGAGTCGAACTCGCACCCCTACGATAGTTGAAATGGTTGTAAACGCATTCAGCTACGTCATGCCTGTTGTGAAGTCTTTCCCAATTGCCTTCTTTTTGCATATTTTAATCTTTTACACATTGCATACTTCGTATGCAATTATGTGTTAAAGCTATGCTTGGTACGGCGGTTTTCAAAGAAACTTTGGTTTTGTTGCTGCTTTCGTTCTATTTATAGAACTACAACGAATTAACCAATTTTGTCTGTTTGTATGATTTTTAATAATCGGGGATTGCCCATATTGCTTTTTTTAAATGTATGAAAACATTTATTTGAAGCAATTTTTTAATTTTATAATTTATTTAATAATTTGGGAAAAATTTAAACAACGTGACATCAGGACGGACAAGGCGACAGCTGTTTCGATTATACGTTGTAAATCTCTTCAAAGCCTTTTCTCCCGGGAGTGGGAGTCGAACTCGCACCCCTACGATAGTTGAAATGGTTGTAAACGCATTCAGCTACGTCATGCCTGTTGTGAAGTCTTTCCCAATTGCCTTCTTTTTGCATATTTTAATCTTTTACACATTGCATACTTCGTATGCAATTATGTGTTAAAGCTATGCTTGGTACGGCGGTTTTCAAAGAAACTTTGGTTTTGTTACTGCTTTCGTTCTATTTATAGAACTACAACGAATTAACCAATTTTGTCTGTTTGTATGATTTTTAATAATCGGGGATTGCCCATATTGCTTTTTTTAAATGTATGAAAACATTTATTTGAAGCAATTTTTTAATTTTATAATTTATTTAATAATTTGGGAAAAATTTAAACAACGTGACATCAGGACGGACAAGGCGACAGCTGTTTCGATTATACCTTGTAAATCTCTTCAAAGTCTTTTCTCCCGGGAGTGGGAGTCGAACTCGTTTATAATAAATTATAAAATTAAAAAATTGCTTCAAATAAATGTTTTCATACATTTAAAAAAAGCAATATGGGCAATCCCCGATTATTAAAAATCATACAAACAGACAAAATTGGTTAATTCGTTGTAGTTCTATAAATAGAACGAAAGCAGCAACAAAACCAAAGTTTCTTTGAAAACCGCCGTACCAAGCATAGCTTTAACACATAATTGCATACGAAGTATGCAATGTGTAAAAGATTAAAATATGCAAAAAGAAGGCAATTGGGAAAGACTTCACAACAGGCATGACGTAGCTGAATGCGTTTACAACCATTTCAACTATCGTAGGGGTGCGAGTTCGACTCACACTCCCGGGAGAAAAGGCTTTGAAGAGATTTACAACGTATAATCGAAACAGCTGTCGCCTTGTCCGTCCTGATGTCACGTTGTTTAAATTTTTCCCAAATTATTAAATAAATTATAAAATTAAAAAATTGCTTCAAATAAATGTTTTCATACAATTAAAAAAAGCAATATGGGCAATCCCCGATTATTAAAAATCATACAAACAGACAAAATTGGTTAATTCGTTGTAGTTCTATAAATATAACGAAAGCAGCAACAAAACCAAAGTTTCTTTGAAAACCGCCGTACCAAGCATAGCTTTAACACATAATTGCATACGAAGTATGCAATGTGTAAAAGATTAAAATATGCAAAAAGAAGGCAATTGGGAAAGACTTCACAACAGGCATGACGTAGCTGAATGCGTTTACAACCATTTCAACTATCGTAGGGGTGCGAGTTCCACTCCCACTCCCGGGAGAAAAGGCTTTGAAGAGATTTACAAGGTATAATCGAAACAGCTGTCGCCTTGTCCGTCCTGATGTCACGTTGTTTAAATTTTTCCCAAATTATTAAATAAATTATAAAATTAAAAAATTGCTTCAAATAAATGTTTTCATACATTTAAAAAAAGCAATATGGGCAATCCCCGATTATTAAAAATCATACAAACAGACAAAATTGGTTAATTCGTTGTAGTTCTATAAATAGAACGAAAGCAGCAACAAAACCAAAGTTTCTTTGAAAACCGCCGTACCAAGCATAGCTTTAACACATAATTGCATACGAAGTATGCAATGTGTAAAAGATTAAAATATGCAGAAAGAAGGCAATTGGGAAAGACTTCACAACAGGCATGACGTAGCTGAATGCGTTTACAACCATTTCAACTATCGTAGGGGTGCGAGTTCGACTCCCACTCCCGGGAGAAAAGGCTTTGAAGAGATTTACAACGTATAATCGAAACAGCTGTCGCCTTGTCCGTCCTGATGTCACGTTGTTTAAATTTTTCCCAAATTATTAAATAAATTATAAAATTAAAAAATTGCTTCAAATAAATGTTTTCATACATTTAAAAAAAGCAATATGGGCAATCCCCGATTATTAAAAATCATACAAACAGACAAAATTGGTTAATTCGTTGTAGTTCTATAAATAGAACGAAAGCAGCAACAAAACCAAAGTTTCTTTGAAAACCGCCGTACCAAGCATAGCTTTAAGACATAATTGCATACGAAGTATGCAATGTGTAAAAGATTAAAATATGCAAAAAGAAGGCAATTGGGAAAGACTTCACAACAGGCATGACGTAGCTGAATGCGTTTACAACCATTTCAACTATCGTAGGGGTGCGAGTTCGACTCCCACTCCCGAGAGAAAAGGCTTTGAAGAGATTTACAAGATATAATCGAAACAGCTGTCGCCTTGTCCGTCCTGATGTCACGTTGTTTAAATGTTTCCCAAATTATTAAATAAATTATAAAATTAAAAAATTGCTTCAAATAAATGTTTTCATACATTTAAAAAAAGCAATATGGGCAATCCCCGATTATTAAAAATCATACAAACAGACAAAATTGGTTAATTCGTTGTAGTTCTATAAATAGAACGAAAGCAGCAACAAAACCAAAGTTTCTTTGAAAACCGCCGTACCAAGCATAGCTTTAACACATAATTGCATACGAAGTATGCAATGTGTAAAAGATTAAAATATGCAAAAAGAAGGCAATTGGGAAAGACTTCACAACAGGCATGACGTAGCTGAATGCGTTTACAACCATTTCAACTATCGTAGGGGTGCGAGTTCGACTCCCACTCCCGGGAGAAAAGGCTTTGAAGAGATTTACAAGGTATAATCGAAACAGCTGTCGCCTTGTCCGTCCTGATGTCACGTTGTTTAAATTTTTCCCAAATTATTAAATAAATTATAAAATTAAAAAATTGCTTCAAATAAATGTTTTCATACATTTAAAAAAAGCAATATGGGCAATCCCCGATTATTAAAAATCATACAAACAGACAAAATTGGTTAATTCGTTGTAGTTCTATAAATAGAACGAAAGCAGCAACAAAACCAAAGTTTCTTTGAAAACCGCCGTACCAAGCATAGCTTTAACACATAATTGCATACCAAGTATGCAATGTGTAAAAGATTAAAATATGCAAAAAGAAGGCAATTGGGAAAGACTTCACAACAGGCATGACGTAGCTGAATGCGTTTACAATCATTTCAACTATCGTAGGGGTGCGAGTTCGACTCCCACTCCCGGGAGAAAAGGCTTTGAAGAGATTTACAAGGTATAATCGAAACAGCTGTCGCCTTGTCCGTCCTGATGTCACGTTGTTTAAATATTTCCCAAATTATTAAATAAATTATAAAATTAAAAAATTGCTTCAAATAAATGTTTTCATACATTTAAAAAAAGCAATATGGGCAATCCCCGATTATTAAAAATCATACAAACAGACAAAATTGGTTAATTCGTTGTAGTTCTATAAATATAACGAAAGCAGCAACAAAACCAAAGTTTCTTTGAAAACCGCCGTACCAAGCATAGCTTTAACACATAATTGCATACGAAGTATGCAATGTGTAAAAGATTAAAATATGCAAAAAGAAGGCAATTGGGAAAGACTTCACAACAGGCATGACGTAGCTGAATGCGTTTACAACCATTTCAACTATCGTAGGGGTGCGAGTTCGACTCCCACTCCCGGGAGAAAAGGCTTTGAAGAGATTTACAACGTATAATCGAAACAGCTGTCGCCTTGTCCGTCCTGATGTCACGTTGTTTAAATTTTTCCCAAATTATTAAATAAATTTTAAAATTAAAAAATTGCTTCAAATAAATGTTTTCATACATTTAAAAAAAAAACAATATGGGCAATCCCCGATTATTAAAAATCATACAAACAGACAAAATTGGTTAATTCGTTGTAGTTCTATAAATAGAACGAAAGCAGCAACAAAACCAAAGTTTCTTTGAAAACCGCCGTACCAAGCATAGCTTTAACACATAATTGCATACGAAGTATGCAATGTGTAAAAGATTAAAATATGCAAAAAGAAGGCAATTGGGAAAGACTTCACAACAGGCATGACGTAGCTGAATGCGTTTACAACCATTTCAACTATCGTAGGGGTGCGAGTTCGACTCCCACTCCCGGGAGAAAAGGCTTTGAAGAGATTTACAACGTATAATCGAAACAGCTGTCGCCTTGTCCGTCCTGATGTCACGTTGTTTAAATTTTTCCCAAATTATTAAATAAATTATAAAATTAAAAAATTGCTTCAAATAAATGTTTTCATACATTTAAAAAAAAGCAATATGGGCAATCCCCGATTATTAAAAATCATCCAAACAGACAAAATTGGTTAATTCGTTGTAGTTCTATAAATAGAACGAAAGCTGCAACAAAACCAAAGTTTCTTTGAAAACCGCCGTACCAAGCATAGCTTTAACACATAATTGCATACGAAGTATGCAATGCGTAAAAGATTAAAATATGCAAAAAGAAGGCAATTGGGAAAGACTTCACAACAGGCATGACGTAGCTGAATGCGTTTACAACCATTTCAACTATCGTAGGGGTGCGAGTTCGACTCCCACTCCGGGGAGAAAAGGCTTTGAAGAGATTTACAAGGTATAATCGAAACAGCTGTCGCCTTGTCCGTCCTGATGTCACGTTGTTTAAATTTTTCCCAAATTATTAAATAAATTATAAAATTAAAAAAATTGCTTCAAATAAATGTTTTCATACATTTAAAAAAAGCAATATGGGCAATCCCCGATTATTAAAAATCATACAAACAGACAAAATTGGTTAATTCGTTGTAGTTCTATAAATAGAACGAAAGCAGCAACAAAACCAAAGTTTCTTTGAAAACCGCCGTACCAAGCATAGCTTTAACACATAATTGCATACGAAGTATGCAATGTGTAAAAGATTAAAATATGCAAAAAGAAGGCAATTGGGAAAGACTTCACAACAGGCATGACGTAGCTGAATGCGTTTACAACCATTTCAACTATCGTAGGGGTGCGAGTTCGACTCCCACTCCCGGGAGAAAAGGCTTTAAAGAGATTTACAAGGTATAATCGAAACAGCTGTCGCCTTGTCCGTCCTGATGTCACGTTGTTTAAATTTTTCCCAAATTATTAAATAAATTATAAAATTAAAAAATTGCTTCAAATAAATGTTTTCATACATTTAAAAAAAGCAATATGGGCAATCCCCGATTATTAAAAATCAATATTTACTTATATTCACAAACCTAAGAACGCGGAGGTCGAGCTAGTCAGATAAAACTTTTTTATAAAAAAGGTATGGTGTTTTTTAATGCAAAATTGACTTAAAAAACCACTTTTTCATTAAGAAAGAACTATAAAACAAAGTAAATGTAAAGATAGAAATATATATTTTCAAAACATAAGGTTATTCAATAAAAAAAAAATTTATAAAAATTAATAAAACTGAGTAGAACGAATAAAAAGTTACTTATATTAAATTGTCAATATTTATTAATAATTAATTAATTATTAATATTTAAATTGTCAATATTAATATGTATGTTCAAAGGAACTTAATAATACTAACTAAAACGTATTAAAAGTCACTTTAACATTGCAGCATATTGTTTTTATTATGTGCTCAAAAAGTACCATGGACTTTTCCTTTTGCATTCACTGTTGATTTTAGTCAGTGATAAGCGAAAGCAAACGATCGTGATCGCACATCGTTAGTGTCTGTGTGAAAATACGAACTCAAATTGCACAATGTGCAACTTTTGGCCGGCTCTGGTTTAGTTGGTAGTATGGAATCTTTAATTGTGGTGGCGATGTAAAAGAACAAATGTGCATAAAAAAATAATTTTAATAGAATATTCGTTGAAGGGACAGCTGTTGCCCGCTTGCACAGCTAGAAACCGGGTTTTGGTGCCGATGAAAAGCAGGGTAATTTACCAAATCTTAAGTTGGCAAAAAATTTAGGTGGCTAAAAACTTAGAAAAATTGGGGTGTTGTTATTCTAAATCAAAGAACCCACATGGGTTTGTGAAGTTAGGGAAGGAGTTCCATGAAGTTCTGAGAAAGGCAAGGAGGAATTAACATTGAAAGCAAAAGCAAAGAAAAGCAAAAGTTATAGGAAAGATCTGGAGGTGGGAATTCTAATAACAAACGTCAAAAAAAAGGAATAAAGTAAAAAAAAAACTAAACCCAAAGGAAACAAAATGAGCATAGTGCATGGGTAAAAAAAGTGAAATGAATAGAATTATAAAAGATGGAATAACAGAATTTATGTCCTAAAGCGAAGTAAAAAAAAGGTAAATATATAAAAAAAACCTGAAAATAGGCAAAAAAATGTAAAATTGTGTACGACTAATTTTAAACCCAAAAGGTAGAACTAAAATTTGAAATATAACTGATGTACACCCCGTATGCCCCTAAACCCTCTTTACCCTTTACTCTGTGTTTATGAACATTAGAAATTATGCACAAATCACAACAATACAAAATATAAATACAATATCAAAAAATTTCAATTTAATTGTTGTTGTTGTTGGCCTGATGGCTGATGACTGCTGCGATTGTCTCAAAAATGTTGCTGAAAATGTCGTAGTGGTTGTTGCTGCGATTTTAGACCAAGTGGATATAGCATAAAGATGGGTTAACTGGGTTCGTTTTGATTGTGTTGCCGGTGGATTTTGTGAGTGTTGTTGTTGCTGTAACCAAAATTCGTTGTAATTGTTGCTGTTGTTGAGGCCGGTTTATTGGCAATAAGAAGTGTTATTGGAGCGGTTTGTGTCAGTATAACATTGATGTACGCTGCCAAATGAAAGTGTTGTGGTTGTTGCTGTGGTGCGCTTAATAATATACAAAAATGTTGTTGTTGGTCGTTGGTTGTTCAGGCTGGGTGCCGCCAAATGGTACGGTTTGTAGTTGTTGTTGCGCGGCCGATATGCCGGCAATGTCTGTACCCAGTGGGTCCTACCAACTAGCAGGGTCACCTGGATGTGGCTGGCTGATTATCGCCTTTTTGTGAGGGTTTGGTTGATTCGGCGATACATATCCCGAAACTATACTTTACGGCGCGGCGCGCACAATTTAAGAAAACTTCCTTTCTTCCAAACTGTTAAATTTGCGGTTTAATTCGCGCACTTCACTTCAAAACTTAAATTTTTCTTTTCTCTTTTTTTTCACTCGCGCTTAGCGAACTGGCACTTTCACTGGACACTGATTCAACCAAACTTTGGTCCATTGTCTAACGTTCTGCCTTTTTATCTCTACCGCCGTGGTTAGGAAAGTTACCTAAAACGGATAGTTTTAACACATACAAGCTTTTTACTTTCGGCTTTCCCGTACTTTCCTTTATGCATTCACACAATCATACATTCACACAATCATACATTCACACATTTGTACGTTCACACAAAATAGCACCTACACAGATACATTTCGTTCGTGCCCTCACCGCAATGTTGCTATACCTTTGGCAACAATGTTGTGACAGCGGAGTGTAGATACGTTCTTCGCAACATTGCGGCTTAGGAATGAACCTAGACACACTACACACAGATACGGACACACGCTACCATTCACTCAAACCAGTACATATGGTGAAAGTCTGTCGTTACAGGCTCGCAACCGCCGATGGTGCCTGCACTTTGGAGCGTGTGCGTAAAAAGATTCAGACGCCGCCTGAAACTTGTTGTTTCCCGTCCAACGTGTCGCCCCGACCCACGACTCAGTGCCGGGCTTAATTTTATCGTTAACGCTTGGTTCTATTACCACATCTCCATACTAAGTTACTGGGTTACTTCTACTCCTTATCCCATATATAACCTATATCACAGATGGAATCTAAAATCTAGAATAATTTAAAAACAAGTAAGGAAGGTTAAGTTCGGGTGTAACCGAACATCACATACTCAGTTGAGAGCTATGGTGACAACATAAGGGAAAATAACCATGTAGGAAAATGAACCGAGGGAAACCCTGGAATGTGTTTGTATGACATGTCTATCAAACGAAAGGCACTAAAGAGTATTTTATGAGGGAGTGGGCCTTAGTTCTATAGGTGGAAGCCGTTGCGAAATATCGCCATAAAGGTGGACCAGGGGTGACTCTAGAATGTGTTTGTACGATATGGGTACACAATTAAAGGTATTAATGAGGGTTTTAAAAGGGAATGGTGGTAGTTGTATAGGTGGTCGCCTTTTCAGAGATATCGCCATAAGGGTGGTCCAGGGGTGACTCTAGAATGTGTTTGTACCATATGGGTATAAAATTAAAGGTATTAATGAGGGTTTTAAAATGGAGTGGTGGTAGTTGTATAGGTGGTCGCCTTTTCGAGATATTGCCATAAAGGTGGACCAGGGGTGACTCTAGAATACGTTTGTACAATATGGGTATCAAAAGAAAGGTGTTAATGAGTATTTTAAAAGGGGTGGGCCTTAGTTCTATAGGTGGACGCCTTTTCGAGGTATCGCAACTTAGACTTTGTTTGTACGATATGGGTATCAAATGAAAAGTGTTAATGAGTATTTTTAAAAGGGAGTGGGTCTTCGTTCTATAGGTGGTCGCTTTTTCGAGATATCGCCATAAAGTTGGACCAGGGGTGACTCTAGAATATATTTGTACGATGTGGGTATCAAATGAAAGGTGTTAATGAGTTTTTTAAAAGAGCGTGGGGCTTAGTTCTATAGGTGGACGCCTTTTCCAGATATCGCCATAAAGGTGGACCAGGGGTGACTCTAGAATATGTTTGTACAATATGGGTATCAAAAGAAAGGTGTTACTGAGTATTTTAAAGGGAGTGGGCCTTAGTTCTATAGGTGGAAGCCGTTGCGAAATATCGCCATAAAGGTGGACCAGGGTGACTCTAGAATGTGTTTGTACGATATGGGTATAAAATTAAAGGTATTAATGAGGGTTTTAAAAGGGAATGGTGGTAGTTGTATAGGTGGCCGCCTTTTCGAGATATCGCCATAAAGGTGGACCAGGGGTGACTCTAAAATGCTTTTGTACAATATGGGTATCAAATGAAAGGTGTTAATGAGTATTTTAAAAGGGAGTGGGCCTTAGTTCTATAGGTGGAAGCCGTTGCGAAATATTGCCATAAAGGTGGATCAGGGGTGACTCTAGAATGTGTTTGTACGATATGGGTATAAAATTAAAGGTATTAATGGGGGTTTTAAAAGGGAGTAGTGGTAGTGGTATAGGTGGTCGCCTTTTCGAGATATCGCAATAAAGGTGGACCAGGGGTGACTCTAGAATGCGTTTGTACAATATGGGTGTCAAACTAAAGATATTAATAAGAATTTTAAAAGGGAGTTGTGGTAGTTGTATATGTGAAGGCGTTTTCGAGATTTCGACCAAAATGTGGACCAGGGTGACCCAGAACATCATCTGTCGGGTACCGCTAATTTATTTATATATGTAATACCACGAACAGTATTCCTGCCATGATTCCAAGGGCTTTCGGTTTCGCCCTGCAGAACTTTTTCATTTTCTTCTACTTAATATGGTAGGTGTCACACCCATTTTACCAAGTTTTTTTCTAAAGTTATATTTTGCGTCAATAAACCAATGGAATTACCATTTTACATCCCTTTTTTCGTATTTGGTATAGAATTATAGCATTTTTTTCATTTTTCGTAATTTTCGAAATCGAAAAAGTCGGCGTGGTCATAGTCGGATTTCGGTAATTTTTTATACCAATACAAAGTGTGGGTTCGAATCGAGCTCAAGGCCTAACAATAATTTTTTATATTTATTATTGTTATGATAAATTTTTTCTTAATTGAAAAAATAAAAATTATAACAACAAAAATTGTTAATACATCCCAGAGCACGGGGAAAAAAGTGTCAATAAAATATGACACTATGGCAGCATTGCCAACAAACAAGTCCAATTTTCACAGCTATTCTGCAACAGATGTCGCAGTGTTGTGAATATCAATTGGCACGGACCAGAATGGAAGTAGGATTAATGAAGACAAACAAAAAACCGCTGTGGTGGCTGAATGGTTATAGCAGCGGCGCCTAAACGTTGCCGATGAAGGAATTTAGCAGTTCCCGAAATGGATCTATACAACGAGCTTTGGCAGTTGTCTAAAATTTTTTCTTTCTTCTATTCTAATTAAAAAATTTTTTCAATTAAGAAAAAATTTATCATAACAATAATAAATATAAAAAATTATTGTTAGGCCTTGAGCTCGATTCGAACCCGCGACCTTAAAATCAGTAGGCCGATATAACAACAAAAATTGTTAATACAAAGTGTGTTCAGATAATTATGTGAACTGAGTTTAGTAAAGATATATCAATTTTTGCTCAAGTTATCGTGTTAACGGCCGAGCGGAAGGACAGACGACCTACTGTGTATAAAAACTGGGCGTGGCTTCAACCGATTTCGCCCTTTTTCACAGAAAACAGTTATCGTCCTAGAATCTAAGGGCCTACCAAATTTCACAAGGATTGTTAAATATTTGTTCGACTTATGGCATTAAATGTATCCTAGACAAATCAAATGAAAAAGGGCGGAGCCACACCCATTTTGAAATTTTCTTTTATTTTTGTATTTTTTTGCACCATATCATTACTGCAGTTGAATGTTGATATAATTTACTTATATACTGTAAAGATATTACATTTTTTGTAAAAATTTCACTTAAAAAAAATTTTTTTTTAAGTGGGCGTGGTCGTTCTCCGATTTTGCTAATTTTTATTAAGCATACATATAGTAACACAAGTAACGTTCCTGCCAAATTTCATCATGATATCTTCAACGACTGCCAAATTACAGCTTGCAAAACTTCTAAATTACCTTGTTTTAAAAGTGGGCGGTGCCACGCCCATTGTCCAAAATTTTACTTATTTTCAATTCTGCGTCATAAGTTCAACCCACCTACCAAGTTTCATCGCTTTATCCTTCTTTGGTAATGAATTATCGCACTTTTTAAATTTTTCGAAATTTTCGATATCGAAAAAGTGGGCGTGGTTATAGTCCGATATCGTTCATTTTAAATAGCGATCTGGGATGAGTGCCCAGGAACCTACATACCAAATTTCCTCAAAATTTACTCAAGTTATCGTGTTAACGGACGGACGGACGGACGGACATGGCTCAATCAAATTTTTTTTCGATACTGATGATTTTGATATATGGAAGTATATATCTATCTCGATTCCTTTATACCTGTACAACCAACCGTTATCCAATCAAAGTTAATATACTCTGTGAGCTCTGCTCAACTGAGTATAAAATTAAAAGATCACAGATAATAAAACATAATAAAAACTATAAAATAAAATATCACTGGTAATAAAAAAAGATGAAATAAAAGGTTTAAATAAAATAAAATATCCCAGATCATATAGTCAAGTAAAAAAACATATGTAAAATAAATAAATAAATAAAAAATTTAAATAAATGCAAAAATAATCAAATAAATAAAAAGGTCAAGAAAAATAAAAATAATTTAGTAAAATAATCACATACGTCAATAAATTAATAAATACAATACGTCAATAAACAAATAAAATACGTCGATTAATAAATAAATAACATAGAACAAAAGTACTAACACTACAAAAACAAGCATAACTATTTTGCAAAAATATCTTTAGCGTGGTATCCGCCGATCTTTTTCCCACTCCTATCGACAAGTTCATACATCGAATTCCCGATTACATTTAAAGCTATACATTTGACTTGTTTCTGGGCTAACTAGGCGCTGTAATTGTCAACTTGGGAGCTTTGTTTGAAGTTTCGGCGGAATACCAATTGTCCAATCTGAAACTTTACATCTCTACTTCTAGTGTCATATATCTTTTTACTCTTGTCATGGGCCAACTTCAGCCCTTTCATAATCTTATTTCTTATCTTCTTCATTTTATCGCTTTGCGCTCCTATCTCGCAATCAACATCTTTTACTGCCGCCAGCTTTCGGTATAGCTCGTATGATGCAGCATGCTGTATCATAGGCATACAGAAAGTGGCATAATATGGAGACATGTTGATCGCTGAGTGTGCAACGCTGCGGAGGGCAAATGCGGCATCGCTGACGCTTTTGTCCCAGTTTTTCTGGTTATCCTTTATAAAGGATCTAATGATCTGCAGAACAGATCTATTTACCCTCTCCGCAGCGTTACCCTGTGGCGAATAAAATGCAGTTTTTATGTGTTTGGTGCCGTATTTTCAAGAAAGTGGTTGAAAGCTTGTGACACAAACTGCTTTCCATTGTCTGAGAAGACATACTCAGGCACACCGAACACATGGAAGACATCCCTCTCCAAGAACTTGACGACTTCGGTTGAAGTTGCCCTTGTCATCGGTTTTAAAAACACAAACTTAGTAAAGTGATCTAGACAAACAAACACATACACGTTACCATCACTAGAACGAGGATAAGGACAGACGTTGGAAAGGTTGTTCTGTTAGCTTCTGTTTACCCATCATCGGTTGGTTGAAAGCGTTTTGAGTTTTATTAACTTTACAAATTTCGCAATTTTTATATGTGCGTATACGTCTGTAGCCATACCTGGCCAGTAATATTTTTTAGGTAGTCGGGATAGTGTTTTGTGAATGACACCAGCGGACGTTGAGCTGTGAGCCGACCCTACTAGCCCCGGCCGCAATTCTTACGGAACCCAGAGCTTCCAGGTCTGGTCCGCTAGAATATTATCCACCCTATCGAATTGCGCCCGTTTATAAACGTAACCGTCCGATGTGCATACGTCTGGTAACTTGTCTTTGTTCTCGGTCACCGTCTTTTTCAACTCCGTATACTCCTACTACTCGAAGTACGGTGACTCGAGACATACGTCGATGGCTCTGCCGTTCGTCGGTATTTCGTCCATGCGCATTCGCGAGAGTGTTTCGGGAACCACGTTTTGCGCACCTTTTCGATGTTGGATATCGAAATCATAACCCTGGAGTTTCAAACTCCACCTTGCCAACCTCCCAGAAAGATCTTTCTGATTCATGGGCCATTTGAGGCAGGCATGATCAGTTATCATGGTGAACGGGGCTCCCTCCACGTAAGGTCGGAATCTCTTGATACTCGCTATGGCGGCGTAGCGTTCAAGTTCCGTAATGCTATAATTTTTCTGCGCCTTATTTAATTTTGCCGAAACGTAGGCAATAGGTCTTTCGTTCTGGTCATCGTCCAACTGAAACAAACCCCCTCCCTTTCCGTTAGTTGATGCATCACATTGAATATAAAAACGACGATTTAAGTCAGGATGTGTGAGCACTGGTGCAGAAATCAAACTCTGCTTTAAAATTTCAAATGATTTTGTTGCTTCGTCCGTCATTGCAAACTTTTTGATTTTGTCTTTTTTGAGGCAGTCGTGCAACGGAGCTGCAATAGTCGCGTAGTCCTGTATGAAACGTCGGTACTAGCCCGACATGCCCAGGAACCGTCGTAGTTGCTTCGGTGTTTTCGGAACTGGAAAGTCCCTCACAGCCAACACTTTATTGGCATCTATCCTAATGCATCCATCCCCGACTACGTACCCTAAATATCGTACCTCCTTAAAACAAAACTTGTTTTTTTCTACATTTATGGTTAATGTAGCCTCGCGAAGACACCGAGCGACCTTTTCCAACAGACACATATGGGACTCGAAATCTACCTTACAAACTAACAAATCGTCTATGTAAACAAATACACATTCTCGTAAAGCGGCCGGAATGACCTTTTCCATGAGACGACACATTCGTTGTGTTGCATTGCACAACCCGAAAAGCATGACCGTGAATTGGTATAGGGGTCGGCCAGGGACAGTGAAGGCAGTGATCACGCGGTTTTATCTCGAGGGGAATCTGCCAAAAAGCGTCCTTGGGGTCAATTGCAGAAATATATCTCGTGTCTTGTAGCCGGCTGAGTATTCAATCGATGTGGGGTAACGGGTATGCGTCTTTAACTGTTCTCTCATTCACCTTACGAGCGTCCAAGCATAGGCGATTCTTTGTTCCTTTAACAACCCTACCACGGCGGTTTCCTCCCCGTTCGCGGTTCGGATATTTTGGCCCCTGACTGGCACAATCAAGCCCTCTTTACCGCACAGGAGTGCCGCTTAGCCTTTTCCTAAGCAGCTGGAACTCGCCCCGGAATCCAAGAGAGCCAAAACTTACTGACCTCCTACACTCGTTTTGGCAAAAAATCTATTGTCACCTTTTACAGTGAAAATTGTCGCGACAATTTTGCTGCGCAACCTCTAAAAATATCTCCTTTTTTCCCTCATCTTCTGAATCTCCCCCTCTCTTTTCTATTTTTTCTCTCTTCAAAATTCTTATTTCAGGGCTACCGGGTTGCCTAACTCCTGGCTGGAGTCCCCGGTCAACTCCGCCAGCCTCGGGTTTCCCTGTTTGGGTTTAAAAACACAGAAGGACGCATCACTACCACAAGCAAAACTCACCATGTTGTGAAACTCGGACGAACATTTATTTGGTTCTTGTGTTTCTGCCGGGTTTTTCACATAATGATCCACCGGCATACCGCACGAAAAACACAACATTAAATGGAAGGGAGACGCTCAAAAGGAATCGACAGTGGATTTAGACGCAGGACTAACAGAATCACTAACAGAAGGACGGGCACTATTGGGATGGGCTGGGATTTGGGGTTGGAGTTTCCTATCGAAAGCTTCTACTTTTCTTCCCTCTAAATCTGGCATTTCAAACCCTAACCGCCCTTGACCTATTCTTGTTTTCCTTAATGAGTTTCTCGGCTCTCTTGCATTTGGTTTTGAGCTCCGCTAAAGAGTCCATTTTAATCGCGAAGGTCAAATTGGCAAGGTACGGCTTGAGGTTGCCCCTAACTATTCCCACCAGCTCCTTCTCAGGGATTCTCTTCCGCAAACGGAATGTCAAGTTATGTACTTCGCTATAGAAGTCGTCGAAAGCTTCGGTGGGTTGCTGTTTCCTCTCCATGATTTCACGGATTATTTCATAATCGGACTCAGCAGACTTGAAGTGGCTCAGCAGCTCGGCCTTTAGCTTGAAATAGCCAAAGTTCGGCTCATCCGCGTGGTCCTCGAGGACCTGCCAATAACACTTCAAGGCACCGCCGGAAACCAGACAATGAAATTCCGTCAAAAGCTGGAAGAAGGAAATAGCATGTTGTTCCCGCATTCACTCAACACGAAAGATGAAGCTTTCGACGCTCATCCCTATGTTGGTCTCATCGAATTTGATGTGCCATTTTTCAAGGTCTAATTTTTCCCATCTTGTAGGGTTGCTTCCATCACGTTCAGTAGTCCCATTGTGAATCGGAACACTGTCGCGCCTGGCAGCTTCCCCCTCTCTGGTTCTGAGGCTCGGGCGTAGATGACGAGGCAGACCGATGCCCCGACGCTTGCGCAGACGCCTCAATCTCTGCTACGAGGCCACCAAGGTTTCCGACGTTGGTCTTAATGCTCCGCACCTCTGCTGTCATTTCTACAACCAAGTCTTGTTGTTGCGCCATCAACGCCATCATTCGGCTCAGCTGTTCAACCTGGGTTGTGTTTCCATTGGCGTCAGTGCGAGGAACATTAAGGCTGCCAGAAACCATTGGTGGAGCGTTTCCCTTCGGAACACCGCCCCCCTGTGCACCTACGTCCTCACTATCTACCATCTGGCACACAAAATCGATTTTTTGGGAGAAGTTTAAACTGCTTTCCGAATCGCTCAAAGACACCCTGTTCGCTAAAGAAACCCTAAGCGGACGTTCCGGCCCAAAAGATCCGAAGATCAGGGAAGCGCACCTGTTAAAACAATCTGTGGGCACAGAGTCAGTGGCCCGTGGAATACCAGTATCAATCTGATCAAAAACCGATCCGGCAATCAGATTTTCTAGTTCCCGAGTGCGACTCCTAGTAATTCGCCTATTGCTGTCTAAAACTCCCGATCGCTCGACAACTCTATGATCCGTGTCTTGGCCTTTGTCAGACATTCACTATCTGATATAAAAATAAGAAATGCAAAAAAAAGAAATTCAAAAAAGCAACTTAGAATTTGACCAGACACCCTAATGTATCTAAGCAAAGATATTTGTATACCCCTCTCCAAATTACTCAACAGTAACCGCTATAAAAAGGAAACGGAGTTATATCCACTGTGGGCCACAGTTGAACCAATGAAAAGGAAGAAATAATAACCAAAAATGGCTTAGTAAGAAAAGGAGTGTAATATGGTTAACCAAGCGAGAGAAATATCTCCAGATTTTATATTTATTATCGTACAGGATCGCGGTAGTTAAAAAAAAATGTTTATCTAAAAAAAATAAAAGTGGTATACTAAAAATTTTAACTTAAAGAAAATCATAGAAACCCAATATTGTCGACGATAAATGAAATTCAATTCATGTATTCATAAATTGTGAGAATATATACGTATATGTTAAATTAATTATACTTGTAGGTACTGAAAGGCATTTAAAAAAATAACCAACACCCTAAAATAAACAAAGGATAAGATCAGTTCTTCCACAATCTTATTGGAATGTGTGTTTTCACAAACAAATAATTCAAGTTGTATGTGTGTATGAAAATTCAAAGGGTAAGCGTGTGTTTAAGCCGCCTCCAATAAGATCCAGACGGCGGCGAAATTCTTATGCGCAGCCGTGCGCGGCGAGTGGAAAGGCGCAAATTCACAAGAACTGCCATCGTCAGCAACGATCCTTTTTCCAACGAATTAGTCAAGCATTATTACTCGGCAACCGCGGACGCGCTCTTGTATCTATTTTTGTTTTCTATTTTTAAATAGTTAAAGTCAAAAGCTAAAGTTTTAAGCAAATTATCTTCTTTCCATATCGTGGACAATTTAAAGGATACTCTGTGAAGTTGAAGTTTGTGAAGAGTTGAAACTAATTTGCAATTGTTAATTATTAGATAATTAAAAACTGAATTATAACGTTTTATGAAAAAACATTATTCTTTTATTTTCGGTTTTGAGTGTAGCGAAGAGAGACCCAAGTTTTTTCATGGTCCTTCGAGCCGGATATGAACCAGCGACCTATGGATACAGTCCAGTTTGAAGTGGTGAAAACCCAAAAGTTTGCATAAAATGCCTCTCAGTCCCCCAAAAACGTCCGAAACCGGAAAAAAACCAAAAGGTGGCCCAAAGGAAGAAACGGCCAAGGAAAGGTCAACATCCCCCCGCCAGAAATCCAAATCAGTTGACCCATCCGCGCAAAAGTTCATAGCGGAAAGTGACAATCTGATGAGATACTGTGCAAAATTCAACGAAGCACCGATTCAGGATCACACTGAATCGTATCTCATGATAAAGGACAAATTACTAGATGATTATTGGGCACGACTTCAATCGGTTTACGATCTGGTATTTTCGAAACCAGACGAAAGTTTCCCTGAAGACTTCAAGAGTTCAGTACAAGGCAAACAATGCGCCTGCCTTGATACGTATGAAGTGACAAAAGCAAAGATTGCCGATCAACATTCCTTGATCAAAATGATGGCAACGCCGAGTCCACCACCCCGCGTGGACCAACCCCCGGCTGAGGAAAATATTTACCTCAAAGTCCCAGCATGCGACACGGAGACCTTTTATGGTGGCTATGAAGAATGGCCCGCTTTTTGTGACATGTTCACAGCGGTGTACATTAACCACCCAAGGCTCTCCCGTGCTCAGAAATTGTACCATCTCCGGTACAAAACGCAAGGCAAAGCCGGCTCCATCGTCAAGCAATATGCGTTGAGCGATGATAACTTTGACCTTGCCTGGGAAGCTTTACGGTCACGATACGAAAACAAGCGGATCCTGGTTGACAACCAGATAAAATCCTTACTGACTCTTGCCACTATTCCATCCGAAAACAGTGAGCAACTTCAGAAATTGCAAAATACAATCAACAACTGCCTATCCGTCCTTCACTCCCAAGGAGTTACGACAGACAGTTGGGATCCGATTCTGGTGTACATTTGTTCGTCAAAGCTCCCAGAAACAACCCTGTCACTTTGGGAACAATCTCTCTCTTCCCGAAGAGATCTACCCTCATGGTCACAAATGAACGACTTTCTCACCTCGAGATATGAAGTCGTTGAAAGGGTCAATAGGCTTCAACCAAGCAAACAAAAACCAGTCGCTCATCAAAATTCTGGGCAAAACAGGTCCTTCAACAGGACGCAAACCCTTGTGGCAGAATCTAAAAAGGAAACTTGCCAATGTTGCAACTCCCCGCACCTTATTAGATTCTGTCCACGTTTCAAACGAATGTCTGTGCAAAACCGGACACAATTCGTAAAACAAGCTAAGCTGTGTACAAACTGCCTTAGCAGCACTCATATCATCAATGAGTGCACGAGCAAGTGGTCATGTTCGACATGTCATCAACGGCATTACACGCTGTTGCATGCGAGCCCACAAGCTCAACGTTCCACCCCGCGAACGAATGCACCAAACGTGCAGCACACAACTGCTGAGTCAACACCTCCCGTTCGACAAACGCAGAATAGCTCCGATTCTAGCGAGCTACCGTGTTGTTCAAAACACGCACCGGTTCAATCATTGCATGCAGCCAATGATAACCAAATTCTCCTTCCTACTGCTATGGTAGCAGTCGAAGACGAAGGGGAATTATTTCAACTGAGAGCCCTTATTGATCAGGGCTCGGAAAGAACTTTCATTTTCTCGAAAGTTCAAAAACGGTTGAAACTTCCATTCGAACATTCAAAGTTCGAAATCTCTGGCATGGGTGGACAAGTCGTACAAAAGTCCTCCAAGCTTTGTCCTTTGACACTGGTTGCATCCAAGGCCATGAAAAGGATAAAGGCTCATGCCATTGTGTTGCCACAACTAACAAAAAATAGACCAACATCCACCATTAGTCACAAAATCTGGCAGCAGTTCAAACTCCTTGAGCTCGCTGATCCCAGTTGCCACATACCGGGTCAGACTGACATGGTCATTGGCAGCGACATACTTCCACAAATTCTGTTGGAAGGTATAAAAAAGGTGTGCGGTAGCATACTTGCGCAACAAACCATTTTTAGTTGGATTCTCAGTGGTCCAATAACTGAAAATGTTGTGTCATTCTCGACACAAGTCCAAGCGTCAAACGAGACACTCAGTTCTCAACTGAGAAAATTTTGGGAAGAGGAGGAAATTCCACAACCTCCACAGATATCCCCCGAGGATCAAGCGTGTGAGCAGATATACGCAACAACAACGACACGTGCACCAAACGGTCGATACATTGTGCGACTCCCATTCAAGGAAGAGTTTCCTGAAAAACTCTCCCTCGGCAAATCCCGCCCGGCTGCTCTGCAGCAGTTTTTCAGCATGGAGCGATCGCTTCAGAAAAAGGGGGAGTTAGGTACAATGTACAACAATGTGTTGCAAGAATATCTCGACCTTGATCACATGGAATCTACCGACCCATGCGAAATAACTTCGAATGGCAAGGTCTTCTCATTTTACTTGCCACATCATGCGGTAGTCAAATCAGATAAGGTCACCACCAAAGTTCGTGTGGTTTTCAACGCCTCTAAAAAATCTGGGTCAGGAAAATCCCTGAATGACGTGCTATACACTGGTCCAACTCTCCAACCAGATCTCATGCTACTAATTCTGCAGTGGCGCATGCATAAGTATGTGTTCAATGGAGACATTGAAAAAATGTACCGTCAGATCCTTATACACGAGGACGACGTATCCTATTTCGCAAATCGGCCAACTCCAATGTTAGCGATTTCAATCTAAAAACGGTTACATTCGGCGTCAATTGTGCACCATATCTCGCTATTCGTACGTTGCATCAACTATCCGATGACACGAAAGCGACATTCCCGTTGGCTGCAACAATTCTCAAGACGCAAACGTATGTCGACGACATCCTATCCGGAAGTCATACCATCGATAACGCCACTGAATCACTCGTTCGAGTGATAAACGCCCTAAAATCAGCTGGTTTCATACTAAAGAAACTAACGGCTAATCACCCGGCCATATTAGAACAGTTTCCGAAGGAGGATCTTCTAGACTCCAACTTCTTAAAATTTGAGAGCACTTCCAATACCAAAACTCTTGGCATTCGATGGAACGCGCTCACGGACAAATTTTCATACACCATTCTGCCGGAACACACCCAAAATTCGGTCACAAAGCGACAAATTTTATCTTCTGTTGCAAAACTTTTTGACCCGGCAGGATGGCTTTCGCCAGTTATGATCCAGGCCAAGATGCTTCTCCAAGAAATCTGGCTGGATGGCAGCGATTGGGATGAAAGCGCCAAACCCGCAACATTATCAAAATGACAACATTTCGCAGAAAATCTGCCAGCCATTTGCCACATCGAAATCCCTCGATGGGTTAATGTCGTTCCAGGGCAAGACACCCAAATCCACGAGTTCTGTGATGCCTCGGAAAAAGCATATTTCGCAGCGATTTACATCCGCACACATGTGGGCAACCAAATAAAATCTTCTCTTTTGGTTGCGAAAGGCAAAGTTGCCCCCATAAAAACTGTAAGCTTACCCCGCTTAGAGCTATGTGGTGCAGGCCTACTCGCAAAACTGGCTTCAACTGTTCGAAAACAGCTCGACTTACAAGCATGCAACATATTCTTATGGTCAGATTCTGAGATTGTACTAGCTTGGCTAGAGAAATCTCCATCGACCTGGAAAACTTATGTGGGCAACCGTACCTCTCAAATTCGAGAATATCTTCCTAGCGGCACCTGGCGCCACGTATCTAGCCAAGACAACCCTGCTAATCTTGGCACACGTGGTTGCAAGCCGCATGATTTGATAGGCTCTTCACTTTGGTGGCACGGACCACAATGGCTTTCTTGCCACATTTCGGCATGACCAAAGCCGAAAGCAGGTAGCGCTTCTCCACCCGAGAAACGCAAGGTCGAAGCATATCACGCACTCGAGGAAGAGGACTACATTCTTCAACGTTTCTCCTCATACTCTCCAGCCCTCCGTGTGATTGCATACGTGTTCCGCTTTGCGAACAATGCCTGCAACAAATCCAAATCGGTGGCAAAAACACATAATCCCCATCTGACGTACAAAGAGTTGCAACATGTGAAAACGCGGCTTGTGGCAATGGCACAATCTCACCATTTCGGGGCGGAAAAGAGCGCCTTACAAAACAATATGCCAATAAGCAAAAATAGTTCCCTTCTGGCTCTTGACCCATTTCTGGATGGATACGGGCTCCTACGTATCGGTGGAAGATTGGAACATTCTACAATGCAATACAACGAGAAGCATCCAGTAATCCTTCCTCCGGATTCAAGGCTCTGCAAGTTGTATCTGGAGTTCTTACACCGCCTGCTTCTTCATGCAGAAATGCGGTTAATGCTCCAAATGGTGAGGCAAGAGTACTACGCACCAAAACTAAAGCCTCTTATAAAGAAATTCATTTTTCAATGCAAATCTTGCACGCGTTTCAAACAGAAAACGCACACGCAAATAATGGCAGCTCTACCACCTGAGCGCTGCAATTTCTCACTCCCCTTTTCCACAACACGAGTAGACTTTGCAGGTCCATTCCAAATAAAAGCATCGGTTCTGAGGTCGACCACTATCATAAAAGGGTACGTGGCTGTATTCGTCTGTTTTTCCACAAAGGCAGTACACCTCGAGCTATGCTCGGACCTTACTACTGAAGCCTTTCGCGCAGCATTCGCCCGATTCGTTGGCAGACGAGGTTATCCCTCAAAAATGATGAGCGACAATGGTAAAACGTTCATTGGCGCTCAGCGCGCACTCGAACGCGACTTCGTTAAATTTCTTAACGAATGCTCTGCGGACATTGTGCAGAAATATGCCCCCCAGGGAATAAACTGGCAGTATATTCCACCCAGCGCCCCTCATATGGGCGGCTTGTGGGAATCCGCAGTAAAAAGTTTTAAAACCCACTTCAAAAAAACCGCTGCATCCCACAAGTTTACATTCGAAGAATTCACGACGATGTTGGTGCATATTGAAGTAGTTCTCAATTCAAGGCCTCTAACCTCACTATCCCAGGACCCAGCTGACTTCACAGCGCTCACTCCGGGTCACTTCCTTCGAGGTGCACCGCTATTAGCCATTCCTGAGTCAAACGCGGAAGACCTCTCCTGGATAAATCGATGGGAAAAACTCAAATCGCTTCATCACCAAAACTGCCGTCGTCAGCAACGATCCTTTTTCCAACGAAATAGTCAAGCATTATTACTCGGCAACCGCGGACGTGCTCTTGTATCTATTTTTTTTCTAGTTTTAAATAGTTAAAGTCAAAAGCTAAAGTTTTAAGCAAATTATCTTCTTTCCATATCGTGGACAATTTAAAGGATACTCTGTGAAGTTGAAGTTTGTGAAGAGTTGAAACTAATTTGCAATTGTTAATTATTAGATAATTAAAAACTGAATTATAACGTTTTATGAAAAAAACATTATTCTTTTATTTTCGGATTTGAGTGTAGCGAAGAGAGACCCAAGTTTTTTCAGCGTGTATCATATAAAACTAAGAGTATATAAAAAAAGGTAACCAAAACCAAAAAAAAGTAATTACAAAAAAAGGTTATATCCTAACTGGTATAACACTGAAGGATTATATCCAATCCTGCTTGTATGGATACGTGGGGTTTCCTTGAAAAAAATATTATCCAAGTTGTATGTGTGAGTGTGTATCTTGGTAATAGATCGAAGAGAAGAAAAAAATTTAAAAGGTACTATTCCAAGACTAATGAGCTAATTGTATTGCTACAAAATAAACAACAATATTAGCTTTTATCTCTCAAAAATTGAAATTTGAACTGCAACAAACGTTTTCGATGAAATTTTAATTAAGACAAAAAAAACTGAGAAATATTAATTTTGGTGCGTTTGGTGCTGCCTTGGCGAAGGTTGGTGAAGGCGACACGTACGTCAAACTACTTTATGTCAAGTCCGTCGTCATGCCGAGTGCGGCATATCACCCTCATGAACTGCTTCTTAAGAGTGGATGCCACACTCCCTGCTCCCAACTATCGTGGCAACGATTGCAAGCCTCACTTACTGGCAATGTTGGATCGCCAGTAAGGTAGCTTTAGCAGCTCGCCACGATCTCTTACTAACATCCGTCTGCTACCTAAGTATCATGCCAGATACCACTTTGCCAAACTGTCGAAGTTCAGCAACGAAACACTGGCATGGTCACTTAGTTTGGCCCTATCATTTCATCATGATGACACTGGTCGGCCAGGCGGACCCAAACGACGTTGCCATCATGACTGTCCCTGTCCTAAGTCGGAAGACGGAAATAGGGATCAAGGTTTCGAAAAAGAGAAAAGGTATAGATGAAGATTTTGTAATTAGGGATAGACACAAGAAAAGCAGGAGTGTGATAAAAAAAATGGGTAGGAATAATAAAAGAAAATGCAAAATTTAAAATGACAAATGAAAAGTCGGTAATCTACCATTAAAAAAAAATTTTAATTTGAAAGAAGTCTGCAAAAAAAACTACTAAGTTGTCTTGTTAAGGATTTACGAGATAGCAAAAAAACAAAAACTGAAAGGAAATTTTGGAAACTAGAAGGTTAAGTACTAAATTTAAATGGTAGTTAAAAGTTAATGCGGATTACAAAAAAAACTGAGAATACTGCAAAGTAAAAAATGACTGAAGAAAAAAAAGTTAAAAACTAAAAAAAAAAATTATCGGGCTATTTACGTTGGGCGCCATTGTTACGTGGCTGACTGTTTGGATGGCGAGGAGCGGCGGCAAGCAGGTATGCTTGCGGAACCAGGCTAGCTCGTCGTCTTAGGCGAGGCAAGGCACCGCCGGAAACCAGACAATGAAAGTCCGTCAAAAGCTGGAAGAAGGAAATAGCATGTTGTTCCCGCATTCGCTCAACACGAAAGATGAAGCTTTCGACGCTCATCCCTTTGTTGGTCCCATCGAATTTGATGTGCCATTTTTCAAGGTCTAATTTTTCCCATCTTGTATGGTTGCTTCCATCACGTTCAGTAGTCCCATTGTGAATCGGTACACTGTCGCGCCTGGCAGCTTCCCCCTTTCTGGTTCTGAGGCTCGGGCGTAGATGACAAGGCAGACCGATGCCCCGACGCTTGCGCAGACGCCTCAATCTCTGCTACGAGGCCACCAAGGTTTCCGACGTTGGTCTTAATGCTCCGCACCTCTGCTGTCATTTCTACAACCAAGTCTTGTTGTTGCGCCATCAACGCCATCATTCGGCTCAGCTGTTCTACATGGGTTGTGTTTTCATTGGCGTCAGTGCGAGGAACATTAAGGCTGCCAGAAACCATTGGTGGAGCGTTTCCCTTCGGAACACCGCCCCCCTGTGCACTACGTCCTCACTATCTACCATCTGGCACACCAAATCGATTTTTTGGGAGAAGTTTAAACTGCTTTCCGAATCGTTCAAAGACACCCTGTTCGCGAAAGAAACCCTAAGCGGACGTTCCGGCCCAAAAGATCCGAAGATCAGGGAAGCGCACCTGTTTAAAAACAATCTGTGGGCACAGAGTCAGTGGCCCGTGGAATACCAGTATCAATCTGATCAAAAACCGATCCGGCAATCAGATTTTCTAGTTCCCGAGTGCGACTCCTAGTAATTCGCCTATTGCTGTCTAAAACTCCCGATCGCTCGACAACTCTATGATCCGTGTCTTGGCCTTTGTCAGACATTCACTATCTGATATAAAAATAAGAAATGTAAAAAAAAGAAATCCAAAAAAGCAACTTAGAATTTGACCAGACACCCTAATGTATCTAAGCAAAGATATTTGTATACCCCTCTCCAAATTACTCAACAGTAACCACTATAAAAAGGAAACGGAGTTATACCCACTGTTCGGCCTGAGTGCGTCGTAAACCGGCAGTGGGGTAGGCGCACACGGGTCGATCTCGCTCAAGGGATGATTCACTCAAAAGGAAATAAGGAAGGACACGGGAGGATTTTCCTCGTTATAATTGGTGAACTTTATTAGGTACAAGTAAAATAGCGTGGGTATAATATTACCTGAATATGTTGGAACACGGCGGAGATCCTTGGCGGCAGATGTTAACTCGTTGGCTGTTGAAATCAAAGAGGCCGGTTGTATAGCAAGCCACAACCGTTGACCCGCAAAATCCTCCGTTTTGGAGGGAAAAGGCACCCACACATCAACCACGACATGCATATGCATGGAGTGCTGACAAAAAGCACACATACACGTACATGTACTTGCATGCACATGCATGTGGCGGTGATGGTGTGGGTGGTTACAAATTAATTCGAGTATCGAGTATCGATTTGCAGAGTTGCATTGGGGCGGGGTCGCAATCAGATGCGGAAAAGTTAGGCATCCTGCCTAAACATGCCGGCCCCCTTGCGATACGCAACATCGTTTTTCGCCATTGACCTCCGCTGAAACGAGAAAAAATTAATATAAGACGTTACACACTAAATTTAATCTAAATGAAGAGTTCGTCTGCGACGCAAAATGGCCGGGAATCCTTTTCGACTTGCTTAGCATGCCACCTGAGCTAAGATGAAAGAATTAGCAGTTATGAACAGTGAAGTGAATATTTCTTGCCATTGAATTATACATAATTCTTAAATATAGAAATTCAGAATGTAATATGTGCATTGTCGATGGCCAGGAAGGCTGGACGAAGAGGCCGAGGTCTCCGTTCCAGAGTGGCACCATTTTTGTTATTCTTTGGTTTTTTTTGTCGTTCCGGATGGAGGCCGTTCCAGCGTATAACGTGTCGTGTCGCTCTCAGGGCGACTGTGGCATTTTATGGATGTGCCAGGGCGAGTGGCCGTGAGGTTGGTTGGGTGATGCACGTTTTCGCTGCAGCGCATGTATTTCGTCAGTTGTGCATTATATTATTACCCTACAAAACACCTGGTCACAAACCTACCCACGCCCATGCAAATGTGACTACGAATATAACCTGTCACAGTAAAATGACTAGTCAAATGACGTGGAGTGACGAGAGCGTTTTTGCAAAGTGGTTAGTGCTGTGATTCCGAGCAGCTTATATATTTCAACATAACCAGCAAGATTGCGGTGTGTGAGAGGTTTGGAGCGGACGTGATTCCAAGCCAGCCGCGCAAAATTACTTGTTTTCGTGATACGCGTCTTATTTTATTAACAAACGTACGTTAAAATAGGTGAATAAACCGAGTTTAAATCGAAGCGGAGAGGCTCACGAAGGTATGGATTTAATTTTTGTGCGACAGCACATGATGAATAGCGAAAATTCGTAATTAAACTTGAAAGTGTACCAACTGCCGGTGCTTGCATCCGGATTGGCGATGCGTTCTCCGCGACGCGTTCTATCTGCACGTACCATTCTGAGATTGCATGCAACCCTGTCGTGTATTTCTTGGTTAGCTAACAGCTGGTATGGTGAATTTGTGGTGCGCGAGTATATATATACATATATGTATTTGCTTGCCCTTGAAAAAAAACTAGGTCACTGGGGCAGTAGCACACTAGGCCGGTAGAAACAGTTGACTTTTCCCATTTCGGGATTTTGTCCGTGTCGGAATGGTTTTATTTCGGGACTCGGATTGTTTTGTACCGAGCCCTTATAATGACTGTTTGTGATTTTTGTTGTTGAAAAACAACAAGTCCTGCCCCCCCGCCAGAAAACAGTGCCCAAAAAAACGGAAAGGGTAAAAAAAACAACAAAAAAACTTTCTTTGTAAAAAAAAATGTGAATTTTTTTGCGAGGAAAGGTTGTTTTCTGTGTTTTGTCCTCCCCTTTTTTTGAGTTCCTTTGTTGTGTATGACTGCTTGGTACTGCAGTAGATGCCTATGTTCGGCAAAAACACGTCAGTACCGATTCTGATGTTTTTGCGGTTTTCGGTACTGCTTTGGTGTAGTTATCGGTATCCGCTTTTTTTTTCTTTCTTAATATGACAGCACTAATGAGGCTGCCGTTGGTATGTTGCGGTTGCCATCCAGTTAGTTTTTCCCGTAACAGGAATTTTCCAGGATACATTAATGCAGGATTGTGGTGGATAAATTACCCTCACCACATTGTTATTTGGAAAAGGATTTTCAAGCTGGTAAAACGTAAGTATGACAAATTCCTAACGGATTTTTGATAATTTTTTTCTATAATGGATTTTTTTTTCCTTTTCGTTTCAGATGGAACCGATGCAACTGCTTCTAGTGTATTTGGAGACTGGGGAAGAGGAGCCAATCCAGGTGGTGGCGGATGTCCAATACCCGGAGCGGCGGAGGGGCTCCTATATCTGCCACGCGCCGGACGAGTTGGTTGCAGCAGGCGGTGGAGGAGGTGTTGCGACAAGTTAGGACCTGTGTGCTCCGGGCCCTGCAGACGCCTCTGGTGGTTAAGCTACGCGGAAGCACCACCGCCTGGTACGCCAAGTTCCATAAGGCTCACGAGAACGTGTTGTGGGAGCCGCAGCCAGCCGGGGGGGGTATCGATGTCGTGTGTGCCAACGGCATCTTCGGTCGTTTGGAGGCTTGATGGCCCATCTAAATGGGCATATGCAATTTTACCCGTATAGGTGTTGGAGTTGCCCCAAGCGGTATGCGTCGTCCGCAGCGCTCTCCGTGCATCGCCGTCTTCGCCACTGAAGTGGGTTTCTGTGCCACTCAGTTACGGCTGTGAAGTAATTTAATTTAATATTTGTTGAAAAGAAAAAAAATAATAAATGGATTTATATTATCCTTCATATGATTTCGGCCTGATTAGTTAGGTTGGGGGGGGGGGGGGGGGGGAGCTCTTGTGATTTAACCTAGCGTTGTCTCTCTACTCTTAGACAGACGCAAACAAGAAACGCACCATTGGGTGGTCGAGTTGGGTAACATGGCAACTCTGTCGTTTCTCGTTTTCTTGTATGTATCATACATACATACATACGTTGGTTGAACATTCCAGTATAGAGAATGAAGCAAAAACAAAAATGAATCGAAAGATTTATTTTACCGTTTTTGCTTCAATTCATGTGGAATTTACGCGTTGCTGGACAAAAAGGTAAGTGGTAAAATATTTTGCAATAATTTTACTGAAATAAATATTTCTTATGTTATTTCAGATTTTTAATTCATTTTCTTTATTTTTCAGGTGGACCCTGGTGATGGAGACCCGGGAGATCTGATGGGTTTTGATGTTTCGTTCCCTTTTTATACTTTTATAAATTTTCCTAATTTTGTATTCTTTTATTTCATTTCGGGTTCACAGCTACAAATTGGGTGGCTGTATTATGCGTTGCTAAGTTCTGTGTTTCTTGGGCGTTATGAATGCAGCAAAGTCGTCTGCGTGTCCAACGAAAAATGAATCATGAATAAAGCATTTCAAAATTGAAAATTTCACCGTAACTGGCGTTCCACAGTTCATGGGCAAGAATTTATTTCTCTGCTGCTCTGCATATGACTTTCATGGTACGCTGAGGTTTGATATGTAACGATACGATCACTGAGGTACTTCTGATGACGCATTGTAGGTGGCATGGTATTTGGAATCGCTGCTCCAAAGCGGCTGGCATGTCTACGCATCTGGCGCTGTTGAAAGTGTTTCTTACGTCGAATGTTGCCAAGGCGGACACCACGCATTACTTCGCTGCGATATTTTTACGCTTGTAAGGACGTCTTCAATTGCGCCTAAAGTGCATTTGCTGGGCCTAAAGCTATGCCTGTGCTACGGCGTCTGCGATACGTAGTTTAATGAGCCTTTCAAAAGGTTTTCGGCTGTGTCGTGATGGATGCATAGCGGTCGATAGGCTGGTGGCAAGTTCTGGTCTTCTAGGTCCTTACCAGTTAACAAAAGCTTCCGACTTTTTCATGGTTCGTGAAACAGTCTGTCTTTTAGAGATATACAGCATTCTTTAATTGCTTCTGCTGGAATATCATCTCGCCCTAAAATCTTTACTTCGTGAACTAAATTTTAATTTTAATGCTACCAAAATTGATCCTTCATTGCATAATTGCTTTAACCCAACTGAACTTAAGTACTCTAATATAACATAACGAAAAGTTAGATTAACAAAACAAATTGAAAATTTACCCATATCTCAGCTATCAATCATTTTTGGTTTTATGGATAAGCAGCTGACGTCAACGCGCTGACAACGTATATTTTTTTGTGTGTTTTTTATTACTTCTAATTAATGAAAAATAGAAGAATGTGAAATTATCTTTTGTTTCTGCAGCCACGTGTCGTCAAACTTGTACATTGTTCTTCATTTGATAAAGCCTATAAGCTTGGCTAGGAACCCAATAATCTCCTAAAATGCTTGAGGTGCGACCTCGCTTAGGAAATTTTTGTCTAAACTAAAAAACTTGTTTCTAAAGTTTTAATGTTGCTTTGCCCGTGGTGTGAACCCTGGATCTTCGGTGTGGTAGGTGGAGCACGCATCCACCACAGCACGGTGGCCGCCGATTCCATTTATTTCCGAAGAGACTCAGGCCGAACTGTTGGTAGGTAGTCTTTTTTTGGTTCTGGGAGGTACTGTCAATATCGCTCAGCCCCTTTCCATTTGCGCTTGTTTTCTTGAATAATTACAAATTGTTATTGCTTTATTTTATTAGTTTGATGTTGACGTGGTTACGTCATATTACGCCATGTTCGCCATAAAATGTGGTTTGTTCTTCCAGCATTTTTCACCTTTTTTGTTCGTAATTTAGCCACCATTTCTATTATTTTTTACGACATTTACAACATGTATCACCGGCTGCAACACTGCGCGAAAAGCCAACAAGGCCATTTCCACTACAGGGCTTACCCAGCTACTCTTCTATGACACACCTGGTCTTGTCACTCCAAATGAGATGAAACGCTATCATCTCGAACAAAGCTTTAACACGGCTCACAGACATGCAATTCACCATGCAGATGTTATGGCCTGTATGCAGTGATGTGTCCAATTCGTGGACACGTAACGTTTTACATTCCCCAGTCGAAGCAAGGTTGTTCTTGTGGTGCCTCGTTTTCGAATAAATTAAATTGAATCAAGGAAAATAAAAGGTTAGAATGTTGTTTCACCATCATCAACAAAAACACTTGTCAATACGAATTATTTTTTACTTATTGTAGGAAGAGCGCATTAAAATTTCTGTCATTTTCTTAAAAAAAAAAAAAATTCAACAAGCAGTTTAATAAAAGCGAGTGAGGCGATAGAAATAATTCTGATGGACGTATTCGAATGGCTGTGAATGGAAGTGTATATGACGTCACAAAGGCAAAACGTTTCTCTGGTCGAGGCGGTCTATATGCGATTGTTTGCTGGTCGAGATGCATCCCGAAATTTGGCAACATTCAATGTTGAGCCCAATAATAAGGAAGATTATGATGATTTAAGTGATCTAAGTGCCATGGAAATGGATTCTGTTCGAGAATGGGAAATGCAATTCAAAGAAAAAATACGATTTGGTAGGTAAGTTTCATTTTTGTAAGAGTGATAATGTTATCGATTTTCTACTGAACTCCCAATTAATAAACTCACTTCATGCGTAAGCAATTGAAAAAGGGATAATTCAAATATGTTCGAATGTATTGAATTTTTAAAAATCAATAATCTGCAATATTCGCTCTGTGTTTCGTAATAAGCATTCTTTCTGTAATGCCCGCTGTACAGGATCGTTTGTCTCAGTCGGGTTTATTGCAAAGCTCACTGGTTACTATCTACACTGTTTACTTGACTTGGTCTGTTGTTGCCAACGACACAGAAAAAGACTGCAATCCGATCACGACAACTATAATTGGATTGATAGCTTGGTTATTCTGCCTTCTATATAATTGCATTAGCTCAGCAGTTGAAGTGTCAAAAATTAATAATGATGGTGAACGGCGTCTTTCAACAGAAGCTCTCTCTGATGCAGAAGCTGGTGCAGAGAAAGGTGTAAGTGATAACGAAACCGAAGGGGTTACGTATTCTTGGTCCATGTTTCATATTGTTTTTGTTTTGTGCTTCCTTATATGTCATGATGACGCTTACCAAGTGGTATAAACCCAATTCAGATATCGAGCTATTCAATGCTAATGCTGCTTCGATGTGGATTAAAATAATATCCAGTTGGCTTGGAATCACTATATATGGTTGGACCAATGATATTAACGAATTGTGATTTTAGTTAAAGAGTGAGATGAAGAGCACGTAAAGTAGAGAAACACATTAATTAAATGTTAGATGAGCTCTGTATTTATTTATGTATAACTATCCATCTGTACTTGTGTAATGGTTAAAGAAAGAGCGCTTGATGTTTGCGGGGGGGGGGGGGGGGGGGGGTTGCACCGCTAATGTGCCACTATTTCATTAATCTTCATTGCTTATATAACGTACCATCATGTGTTCGACTATAATGACTGACGATGGTGCTGTCATCATGTTTCGACCTTAAAGGTCGTTGTGAATCATTGTTTCAAGCTACACCGTCCCACTTCAATGTGCTACTGGTGTGTATAATATTTTAGCAAATCTTGCCATAATTGGGGTCGAGCCTTTTACTGGAAAATATTTTAAGGTCCGTTGAAATCGAAAACAAAAAAATGTTGGTAAAATTATTTTAAATTAACGTGTTATACTAATGACTAAAACTTGTTCTTGGCTGGTTTAATGTAACATGCTAAGAGTTCTGCGATGCATGGTAAACTAAAATCATTAGCAGATATGCATGTGACGTGACTTAAAAAAAAAAATAAATGTAAGGCGCGATAACCTCCGAAGAGATCTAAGGCCGAGCTTCTCTTCCAATTTGCGTCGTGCTCCTCTTGATTTTTCCCTACAAATTGGCCGGACGGGACCTACATATTTTATGCCGACTCCGAACGGCATCTGCAAGGCAGATGAGTTTTCACTGAGAGCTTTTCATGGCAGAAATACAATCGAAGCGCTTGCCAGACACTGCCGAGGGGCGACCCCGCCTAGAAAAATTTTCTTCTAATTGAAAAATCTTATTTCTAAAATTTTGATGTTGCTTTGCCCGGGAGTTGAACCCAGGGCATACGGTGTGATAGGCGGAGCACGCTACCATCACACCACGGTGGCCGCCATGTGACGTGACTTGGTCACCAACAATTACTTAATTTGGATACAAATATGGCTGAGCGTCTTAGATATTTATGTAGCTTGTTTTTAAACCGTATCTGCACATCAGTTTTTGTCTAAATGGTTGGTGATTATAAAAAATTACGCTAGAATCCCATTGTGAATACCAACGTAATTAGACGTGAATTTATCTCAAAGTACCCAGATAAAATGGCTCAGTATACAAATGTATTTCATTTTATTTAATTGTTGTTAACAAATACAAATACGTTTGTTTATTCATTTAGGTGGAAAAGAAACTATACATTTAAGCACGAGCGGTTCCGGGCGCAATGTGGCATTTATAGCAAACACGCGAAAACATTGAGGAATTTTACAATTGCGTTGGGGTATGTTGGCCTCGTTCAGGGGAACGAGAGCTGCGTTTGATTTGTTGGAAATTTAAAGATGATGGGCTGAAAGCCTTTAGGTTCTGTGGCAGATCGGTTTGCCATTCTGCGGTAGGCTTTTATGATGTCCTCGTTATGGGATAACGAGTGAATGGGATGTTTTCTGGTGTCCTCGCTCTGGGTGAGCGAGTGAATTTGGGGGGTTTTTTTTTTTTTTTTCCCAGGGGCCCCCGGTTAGTATTATTATGAAGCCGCAGTTTTGCTTTTAGTTTTACGAGCTTTTGGTAAGCTCCCATGCGTCCTCGTGTCTCTAGCTCCCTTTCCCCATTGCCCACAAGTAGCTAGGTGTAGGATTCCCCCTCCGGCAGACTCGGTACGAGACCGGGGGTGAGAAAAAAAAGAAAGACAAGATGTAGGATCGCCCTCCGGTAGACTCGCACCATCACGAGACCGGGGTGGTTGATTATAATTAGGGCCTCGGGAGCGACGCAAGCTTAGGGATAGCGGGGCATCACGGCGCGTGGTTGAACGCGTCTTTATGTCCCGCGCTCCCTTTCCCCATTGCCATCGCGTAGTACGCCTTAGGTTTCCCCCTCCGGTAGACTCGCACCCTCACGAGACCGGGGGGTTGATGATAATATATGGCTCGGGAGAAACACAAGCTTAGGGATAGAGAGACACGAAGACGTGGGTTCCTTAATATGCTTTCGATGCTATCACTAACCGTGGCCTCTAATTGTAGGTAGTCGGGGGAAATAGTGTTGTGGTTTTCTGGGGTTTTGTGAGGCGGAATTTTGCCCCTTACATTTCCTCCTCCTGGTCGTGGGACGGAAGGAGTACCAATTTCGAAATTGGTCTAGTTATTTGTCCCTTGGTTGTCTGGACGTCAACAACACGCACACGGTTGTCAGAGCCTGGGTGTATGTTGACGATCCTCCCCATTCTCCACTCGTTAGGTTGGAGGTTATCCTCCTTGATAACGACCAGGTCTCCGGATTTTAAATTGGATTGTGGATGTTTCCACTTATATCGTTTCTGGATCTCGGTGAGATATTCCGATTTCCATCTTTGGCAGAAAGTATGATGCAAGGCCTTCATTTTTTGCCATCTGTTGACTATAGAGGCAGGATTCTCGTCACAGTCGAGTTCGGGTGGAGCTAACAGATGCCCACCCACGAGAAAATGGCCTGGAGTAAGCGGCTCCAGGGCGGAAGGTACATTTGATGAGGGACTCAGTGGTCTAGAGTTAAGACATGCCTCTATTCGGCATAACAGGGTCGTAAACTCCTCGAAGGTATATTTATGGTCGGACGCGATTTTTTTATAATGGGTTTTAAAACTTTTTACCCCTGCCTCCCACAAGCCTCCTATGTGAGGAGCATCTGGGTGTATGAAATGCCATGCGAGAGTTTGGTAGCTATATTTATTCATGGTATCGTCCCTCGCTTCCCGAAGAAATGTCTTGAACTCCGATCGTAAGGATCGTGAAGCTCCGACAAAGTTTGTACCGTTGTCGGGGTAGACGTTTTTTGGGCATCCTCGTCTGGATACAAATCTGGAAAAGGCAGCCAAGAAGGACCCGGTACTAAGGTTGTTTGTCGCTTCAAGATGAATAGCTTTCGCTGAAAAGCAGACGAACAAACATACATATCCCTTTGAGGTCCGACACCCTCTCCCTCGGTAGGACTTTATGTCAAAAGGTCCGGCGAAATCTACCACTGTATTTGTGAAGGCCCTGGCAAAAGTGGTGCGCTCCTTGGGAAGGATGCCCATGAGTTGAGTTGGTGCCCGCTTCTTGTAAATAGTACACACTTTACATTTGTGGATGACAGACCTAATCATGGTTTTAACACGCGGTATCCAGTACTGAGTGCGAATAAAGCGCAGCATCAGCTGGTTTTCTCCATGGAGGGAGATCTTATGTATAAACTCAACTAGGAGTCTAACTAGGAGTCTACAAGTGTACGGCAGGATAATTGGGTGTCGTTCGTTGTAGGGCATATCTTTGGATGCGTTAATCCTACCACCAGTTCTGATTATACCATCAGAATCGATAAATGGTTTTAAGGGTAAAATTTCACTCTTCCCATGAATTGGTTTCCCTGACTTCAAGTTGGCATACTCTGCTTGATAATATTTCCTTGGGCATATAGCTATCAATCGTTGTGACGTAGTTTCGATTTCATCAGGTGCGATTGTATGAGACTGCCTATTGAAGGAAACTCTAGTTTTGGGATGTGTTCTGCGGGCAAATCGAAAAATGTAAGATATAACCCGCAGCGCCCTTGAAAGGTCGGAGAACCTATCAAGGATGTTAGGGTTGTTGTTTACTGACGCTGCATGAACCTTTATCCGCTTTTCCTCAATTGACGTGTTGTATTCGGTGTCTTGTGCTGGCCAGTGGGAATTGTCTTCTTGCAGCCAAGAAGGTCCCTGCCACCACAACGAATTGTTGACCAAATCTGACGCTAGTAGTCCTCTGCTTCCTAAGTCCGCTGGGTTAGATTCCGAATCAACGTGAAGCCAGTCCTTATTACCGACCATATCGAGGATCTTGGTGATTCGATGTGCGACGAAGGTTGACCAAGTACAGGGCGGCTTGCGTATCCATGCGAGTACGATGGTTGAATCCGTCCAGAGGTGAACTTTAACTGGTCCCAAATGAATATTTCGGAATATTGATTCCATCATTTCTGCGAGAAGCACGGCGCCGCAGAGTTCTAAACGGGGTAGCGAGATGGTTTTCACTGGAGCTACTCTGGGTTTTGCTAAGAGTGAGTGTATGAAAACCTGATCGTCTCTTTTTACGCGCATATATATCGCTGCAGCATATGCTTTCTCGGAAGCGTCACAGAAACCGTGGATTTCTATTTCGCCTTCCGGGGAAAAATTTACCCACCGTGGTATCCTTATGTTATCTATTTCGCCATAGTGTTGGGTGAAGGTTTTCCACCGTTCTAATGTATTTGGTGACACAGGCTCATCCCATCCGATGCCTTCTAACCAAATATTCTGCATTAATATTTTCGCCACTATGACCATTGGGGCGAGCCACCTTATTGGGTCGAACAGCTTGGCGATGGCTGACAATATTTCTCGCTTAGTTAGTTTTTCTGGATCCTCCAGTGGTCCTGCTTTAAAATAAAAGAGATCGGAGTGCGCATTCCATCTTATGCCCAATGCCTTCACGGTGCTGGTGTCTTCGAACGCCAGAAAGTCTTCGCTTAGTCGATCAGTTTTCGGGATGTCTTTTAGAACTGCCTCCGAGTTTGATGTCCATTTCCGAAGTGGAAAACCAGCTGACTGTCGTATTTCATCCCTTGCCTTAATGGTCGATGCGATGGTGTGTCCTCCCGCTAATACGTCGTCTACATACAAGCACTCTCGCAGGATGCTCGATGCTGTTGGATGGGAATGTTCCACATCGTCGGCTAGCTGTAGAAGCGTTCTGATGGCCAGGTATGGAGCGCAGTTAACTCCGAACGTTACAGTCTTTAATTTGTAGAGGCCTATTGGTTCACTAATGTCCTTTCGGAAAACAATCCTCTGAAATTTGGTATGGATGGCATCCATCCAAATTTGCCTATACATTTTCTCTATATCGCTATTAAAGACATATCGATAGAGTCTCCAACGTAGAATAAGAATTGGGAGATCTGCTTGTAGTATTGGACCAGGTAAGAGAATGTCGTTTAGATTGCTGCCATTAGCCGTCGGGCTTGAGGCATTGAAAACGACTCGGACTTTCGTCGTTATACTTTCTGCTTTGACAACGGCGTGGTGTGGCAGAAAGTAATTATTTGTTTCATCTGCTGCGACGACACTGCTGATTTTTTCCATATGTCCAAGAGTCTCGTATTCTGAGAGTACCCTAATATATTCTTTCCCTAAGTCCGGATTTTTTATTAACCGGGACTCGTTTCGATAATATTGTGAGAATGCGCGCTTAAGGGATCCTCCTAAACTCAGCTCTTCTGAGTAGCCCTGCTTGAATGGGAGGGATACTATATACCTCCCATCTTCGTTTCTTCTTGTTGTTTCTTTATACAGCTGTTCGCAATATGCGTCATCTGCATTAATGCTTTTGCCTTTTGGCAAATTTTCTAACTCCCAGAAAGCTTTTAGTTGGTTGTCCAGCGCGACTTCGTTGTAAAACGACACTATGTTCTTTGTTGGATTCGGTGCTTCAATACGACCGGTTAGTATCCAACCGAACACTGTCTCTTGGGCCAGAAGTGTATTTAGTACATTCTTTTTTAGACCGCTTAGTATAATTTGGGGATATATGTCTCCACCAAGTATGAGGTCTACATCTTCATTGACGTAGAACCTCTGGTCTGCCAAAACTAAGTCTGGGAACGCCTGCATCGTCATTGTTTCGATATGGCAGGATGGCAGATTCCCAGTTAGTTTGGCTAAAATTAGAACAGGAGTAGTCAAGCTAAAGCATGGGTCCACTGGTGAACGTAGCTCGATGGTGGATGCCTCTTTAACTTGAGCAGATACTGCGTTGGTGATGCCTGAAACTTGGGCATGCATTTTCCTTGCCGGCAAATTGATTCTGCGTTTTAGTCTTTCTGTCATGAAAGAGCATTCAGACCCTGAATCAATTAATGCCCGCGCGGAGAAGTCGGTACCATTATGATGAATGTGTACGCGAGCAGTTCCTAATAGCACGCCTGTGCTGGAATTTGCATGACAGGATTTTACATTCTGGTTCGCAGAAGAATTTGGTTGCCCCGATTCCTGTCTTCTTTGTGCTTGTGCTGAAGTTGACGGGATATTATCCGCGTCTTTAGAAGGATTGCGCCTCGTAGTTTGCTGAATTGTATCCGCATTCAGGAGCGTGTGGTGACGAGAGTGGCATTTAGCACAGTTGTATGAACTGGTGCACCGCGTCACTGTGTGTCCTGGGGATAAGCAGTTCAGGCATCCCCCCGTGGACTTGATGAAGTTGATTCTCTCCACTGGGGTCAGATCAGAGAATCGGGGACAATTCCGTAACCTGTGTTCAGCTTTGCACATTTTACAAAAAACTCTAGATGTTGATTTTGGAGTAGGTTTTGATACCTTCGTTTGGAAGGCACCAAGTCTTTTTATGGGGGTTTCGGTTAGATGCCGAGTATTTGATGGCTTTTGGCCCTTTTGGGCGTTAGTGCCAGTGAAGCTAGACACTGTTTCCAGTGTCTGAAACCTATTTGATAGAAATTTGTCCATATCTTCCCATTTAGATATGTCCATTTTATGGTCTATGCTTTGTTCCCATAGAGCCAGGGTACTTTCCGGTAACTTTGTCGAACACAAATAAGTTAGTATTGCATCCCAATTGGATGTGTCGATTTTGTGACACTTGAGGGACGATAGACAATTGTTTATATAGCTATGTAATTTCTTTAACGCGCTCCCACACTCACTCTCTACCTTCTTTAAATTAAAAAGAATTTGCAATTGCGTGTTGACTAATATACGCTTGTTTTCATATCTTTCGCAGAGGTTTTTCCAGGCCATATCGAACCCATCATTTGTTAGAGGGCATTTTTTACAATATCTTTGGCCTCGCCCTGTGTCTTGTTGTTCAGATGGAACAATTTCTCCACCCCCTGTAGGTCGGAATTATTTATGTATATAGCAGTAAACAGGTCACGAAAGGTTGGCCATGATAAATAGTCACCTTTGAAAATCTCCGTGTCGCAAGGAGGGAGGCGGATCTTATGCCCGCGAGGTGCAGCTGGGGGTGCTTGCTCAGAGATAGCACTATTCTCTACTTTTTTAAATTTCTCTGCCTCGGCAGATATTGTGGATAAGCACCGCATATATATTGCGTAGGTAGAGATCTGTTTTTTCCGGATGGCCAACACATCATTTGCGTCGACATCTTCTGATCCCATCAGTGAGTCAAACACAGACTTAACCTTCTTCCATAAGGAGCGCAACTCTTCTTGCTGTATCGCAAGAGTGTGCTTATTATGACTTTCCTCTGGAATAAGGCTGTACTGCTGTTCAAACTCTGAGATTAACTCAGCTGATCGGATATATGTTTCCATTTTCTCAATAAATTATTTCTACCCAACTAAAAACAAATTAATTCTTTGAACAAAAAAATGGAAACAATGCTTCGAAAGGTCGCTTTTACTTATTTATTTATTTCAGATTTGGCCGACTCGTCTGATATTTTCTCAAAAGTGAAGATAGGTAATGGTGTAACCTACTCGCCACCCGCACGTATATATATGTATGTATGTATAGGTGTGTGTGTAAATAAATTTGCAGATTATTTTTGTGCCGTAAGACAGTGAGCAAGGGGAGCAACTCCAATGTGTATTGTGTGAAGCAAAGGGGGGCCACTCGCCACTTCAACCTTCAATTTTATTATAAGAAATAAGTGCGCGCGTTGATATAAACTCGACGAAAAGTGTAAAAGCTCAGTGAAACTGTTGTAAAAACTGTGTCGATTAAACTAGTGAAAATTAAAGTGCTTGAACAGAAAATGAAAATTGCCACAGCCGTATGGCGTTAGATTTTTAATATGAATGTGAGGTTATGTGCACCTCTTCCTTGTGCTGTGTTCGGAGAGCCTTACCGCTGGTGGGGGGACAGACCAGATAGTCACAAGGAATCTTAAACGACGTTGATGCAACGCGTTTGCACTTATTTTTCTTTTCGGCACTAAATGTTTTAAACTTTTCGCGGTTAATTAGAAATCACGTACCGCAGTAAATTGGTTTTTCGCACTTTTTATTTATTGTTTTAACCAAAAAAAAATGTGGCAAGAAATATTTCACTTACTGTGACCTTTTTTGTGATTTGCTGTTCTGGTGATGATGTGGCAAGTTGGCTTGCGATGTTAAAATTGCTTTAGCTGGCAGTGTTTTACCCAGATGTTGTTAGCCAATTGTAGGTTATCACCACGCGTGGTTATAAGCTCCTGTTTAATATCACCAAAAGAATTTTACCACCAAAGTGTACCACCAAGCGTGTATTTCAGCTTCTCAAAAGAATTTTACCACCAAAGTGTATATAGAAGATTTTGTGTGGATGTGGACTGTATATAGGCGCTCTGTTCTAATTCCTGGTGAGAAGGACCAAATGTTCGGCCTGAGTTCGTCGTAAACCCGCAGTGGGTAGGCGCACACGGGTCGATCTCGCTCAAGGGATGATTCACTCAAAAGGAAATAAAGAAGGACACGGGAGGATTTTCCTCGTTATAATGGGTGAACTTTATTAGGTACAAGTAAAATAGCGTGGGTATAATATTACCTGAATATGTTGGAACACGGCGGAGATCCTTGGCGGCAGATGTTAACTCGTTGGATGTTGAAATCAAAGAGGCCGGTTGTATAGCAAGCCACAACCATTGACCCGCAAAATCCTCCGTTTTGGAGGGAAAAGGCACCCACACATCAACCACGACATGCATATGCACATGTACTTGCATGCACATGCATGTGGCGGTGATGGTGTGGGTGGTTACAAATTAATTCGAGTATCGAGTATCGATTTGCAGAGTTGCATTGGGGGGGTCGAAATCAGATGCGGAAAAGTTAGGCATCCTGCCTAAACACCCACTGTGAGCCACAGTTGAACCAATGAAAAGAAAGAAATAATAACCAAAAATGGCTTAGTAAGAAAAGGAGTGTAATATGTTTAACAAAGCGAGAGAAATATCTCCAGATTTTATATTTATTATCGTACAGGATCGCGGTAGTTAAAAAAAAATGTTTATCTAAAAAAAATAAAAGTGGTATACTAAAAATTTATCTTAAAGAAAATCATAGAAATCCAATATTGTCGACGATAAATGAAATTCAATTCATGTATTCATAAATTGTGAGAATATATGCGTATATGTTAAATTAATTATACTTGTAGGTACTGAAAGGCATTTAAAAAAATAACCAACACCCTAAAATAAACAAAGGATAAAATCAGTTCTTCCACAATCTTATTGGAATGTGTGTTTTCACAAACAAATAATTCAAGTTGTATGTGTGTATGAAAATTCAAAGGGTAAGCGTGTATCATATAAAACTAAGAGTATATAAAAAAAGGTAACCAAAACCAAAAAAAAAGTAATTACAAAAAAAGGTTATATCCTAACTGGTATAAAAATGAAGGATTATTTCCAATCCTGCTTGTATGGATACGTGGGGTTTCCTTGAAAAAAATATTATCCGAGTTGTATGTGTGGGTGTGTATCTTGGTAATAGATCGAAGAGAAGAAAAAAAATTTAAAATGTACTATTCCAAGACTAATGAGCTAATTGTATTGCGACAAAATAAACAGCAATATTAGCTTTTATCTCTCAAAAATTGAAATTTGAACTGCAACAAACGTTTTCGATGAAATTTTAATTAAGACAAAAAAAACTGAGAAATATTAATTTTGGTGCGTTTGGTGCTGCCTTGGCGAAGGTTGGTGAAGGCGACACGTCCGTCAAACTACTTTATGTCAAGTCCGTCGTCATGCCGCAAGTGCGGGCCATCACCCTCATGAACTGCTTCTTAAGAGTGGATGCCACACTCCCTGCTCCCAACTGTCGTGGCAACGATTGCAAGCCTCACTTACTGGCAATGTTGGATCGCCAGTAAGATAGCTTTAGCAGCTCGCCACGATCTCTTACTAACATCCGCCTGCTACCTAAGTACCATGCCAGATACCACTTTGCCAAACTGTCGAAGTTCAGCAACGAAACACTGGCATGGTCACTTAGTTTGGCCCTATCATTTCATCATGATGACACTGGTCGGCCAGGCGGACCCAAACGACGTTGCCATCATGACTGTCCCTGTCCTAAGTCGGAAGACGGAAATAGGGATCAAGGTTTCGAAAAAAAGAAAAGGTATATATGAAGATTTTGTAATTAGGGATAGACACAAGAAAAGCAGGAGTGTGATAAAAAAAAATGGGTAGGCATAATAAAAGAAAATGCAAAATTTAAAATGACAAATGAAAAGTCGGTAATCTACCATTAAAAAAAATTTTTAATTTGAAAGAAGTCTGCAAAAAAAACTACTAAGTTGTCTTGTTAAGGATTTACGAGATAGCAAAAAAACAAAAACTGAAAGGAAATTTTGGAAACTAAAAGGTTAAGTACTAAATTTAAATGGTAGTTAAAAGTTAATGCGGATTACAAAAAAAAACTGAGAATACTGCAAAGTAAAAAAATGACTGAAGAAAAAAAGTGAAAAACTAAAAAAAAAATGATCGGGCTATTTACGTTGGGCGCCATTGTTACGTGGCTGACTGTTTGGATGGCGAGGAGCGGCGGCAAGCAGGTATGCTTGCGGGACCAGGCTAGCTCGTCGTCTTAGGCAGGGCATTTCACTACCGACTTCACCCACAGCCACATGAACAAAAGAGGTTCATTCCTGCATGTGTTGTAAAAGAGAGGAAAGCTGAAAAAGATGAGAACATACGTGAGGGGCAAAGTTAAGAGGGGAAAAAGATGAAGGCCTGTCCTTTTGAACCATTGTTGCAGCTAGAAACAACCTGATGCCGAAGCGACTGATCACTTCCGCTGTAACCATGTTGTCATAGCGGAGTGTATATATGTTCTTCGCAACATTGCGGCTGAGGCATGAACCTAGTTACACTTCATAGAGATACGGACACACGCTCCCATTCACTCAAACCAGTACCTATGGTGAAAGGCTGCCGTTACACTTTATCTTCAGCATTCCAGTTGTTCTCTGTTGCGGTCTTCTTAAACTGAATCTTAAATACCTGGAAAGGAACATAGCCGTCAAAGGATGGTGTTTTTACCTTTGGATTACTCGCTGAAACTGCTGGGCAGTTTAGTTTTAACTGCTCGATACGTCCTCTCAAAGCATCCACCTTGGCCTCGATTTTTTCCTCAAACTGTAAAATTTTTGTATCCTGGGCTCCAGCTTCGATGATACCCTGATCTCCTGTGCCTCCAGCTGCGAGGGTATGCGGGCCTCCTGTGCTTTCAACTGCTCAGCCAACTGAGATATCATATATATCTTCTGTTCTTCCAGTTGAGATGCCATCTTGGATTTAATCTGTGTCGACATTTCTGAAATACGCATTTCTTGCGCTTCAATCTTCGATGTTATACGGTTCTCCTGTGATTCCAGTTGAGATGCCACTGTTGATGTTTGAGCAGATATTGCAGCTAATATCATGTTCAAGTCTGTGGTTGTAACTGTCTGCGATGTCTCGTTTTTCTCCTAAATTTTTGTTGTTGTCTCTTCCCCAACAGAGTGAAAGACATCATCATCCACATTAACTCCTTCCCACTCCATTACCTCTCGTAGTCGTATTTGAAGTTCGATCTTATTGCCGGTTGTATTCAATCCACGGCTCTCCAACTCCTTTTTCAGTTGTTGGGTCCTTAATTCACTTAACTTTGCCATGGCCAAGTTGTATTCGAAATCTTCGGAATTTGTAACGAATTTAGGGAAACTCCGCTTAATCCAAACCTTCTGCTAATGTTGGAATTGCTAAACTGTTGAATAAATCACTCCAATATTCAATAATGCAAAATGGTCTTTATTAGCCCATATCGTCCCATTGTTCGAATAATCGAACAGTAATTTTTACTGTTTTTTGTAATTTTTCCAGGGTTTTTCTTTAAAAGTGAGATACGAAATTATAACGTTTTATGTTGGTTTGGAGTCTTTTCTACATTATCACGAACAATTTTTTTTCTGACCATCACCCAATCTTTTCACAGAGCATAATAAAAACTCGCTAATTTTAGCATGTTTTAAAAAGAATAATTTTAATTAAAGAAAATTTGAAAATATGAAAACCTGGTATAAGATTTTGCTGCGAATGAACACAAAGTTTTCGTTTTGATAGTTTTCGTGTTTGCAAATTTAATATAACGGTCCCTGATGTATGTGAAGTTAGGTGTTCGATTAATCGAACGCTGGGCACAATTCAGCATTTTTATCCTCTTTGAATTCGGTTGCAATTTCAAATGTATTTACCGTTTGTTCAATTGCGTAGAAATATTTTAGTCGGAATAACTATAAGCATGTGTTCAAATTTAGTATGAATAAGTGAGCGGTTCAGTGAACTTGTTTAATCGAAGAAATTTGTAATTAGAAAGTGGTAAATTGTGTGGTTAAAAAATGGAAAACCAGTGTGCTAGATCCCTTCGTGCTCGAGCTCTTACTAAAGCTGAAATGATGGCTATTATTGAAGACTGGAGTGACGATGAAACTGAAATTGCTACAGTTACAATTGACCACCGGAAAAAGTTGACGAAAATACCGATGAAGAAGCTTTTGATGATGATGTAATAACTATGCGTGAAGTAAGTGTAACCCTTACAACTTCTCTGACGAGCTTTGAATTATTCAAATAAGTAATTTTTCTTTTGTTTTAATATAAAATAATCTATTTAATTGTGCGAAGATATAGTGGAATGCGTTGGAACGTTTGAGCTAGATGCGATTGAAAAATACACAGGAGGCTATATACATCAAAATAACCATATCGAAGAAGACAACGTCATTGGTATCGAAATTACGTCAGATACAACACCATATGCCACAGAAAATCCCTCCAAAAGGCAGCGCATTGAGAGAAATGCAACACCAGTTAAAAAATATAAGCCCTTATCAGCTTTTAGTAAGCCCAAGTGGGTGCAGAAAAAAAACCGTGACGGGACATTCGAATATGATATTTCCCCTACGACTGAGCCATTGGATGATGTTAAAAAAACATGGCAGAAAGCTTCCAAAACAAAACCCCATTGGAACTGTTTTCACTCTTTTTTTGATAACGAAGTCCTTGACATGATTATCGAAGAAACAACACTTTCGCATTGAACAAGTTGCTTTGAAGTGATTTCTTGGTAATTTAATTTTATCTGGATATCATACTTTGCCGACTCGTGACTATTGGTCAACAAACCCAACATTAAGAGTACCTATCGTGAAAGTATGCATGTCCAGGAATCGTTTTCAAGATATCAAGAGGTTCATCCATTTCGGGAACAACTACAATCTTGATTCGACAGATAAAATGGCTAAGGTACTTTAATCAAGTTTTTTTCATTTTGTATGATTTGCTTATAAACTGTATTCTGTTTACTTAGGTAACACCATTGTATGAAGTTATGAACGCAAAATTTATGCAATTTGGTGTTTGGGAGGAGACGCTTTCACTCGGTGAACAAATGGTTCCATAATTTGGGCGTCATTCTTTCAAAATGTTCATACGTGGGAAACACATTCATTTCGGCTACAAATTGTGGTGTCTTTGTTCGGCTTCTGGCTACCTTTATAATTGTATACCATATGCTGGAGCAGCCGATAAATACGACAAGCAGCTTGGATTGGGAGCAGATGTGGTATATTTTGACAATTTTTTTACGTCCTACTATTTAATGTGCTTATTATCTGACAAAAGACTGCGCAACTGGCACCGTACGGGAAAATCCTATTGGAGGTGCACAACTTAAAACTGAAAACATGACTACCAATTTGATAACAGCAATAAGATTTTGGTTTGTCGTTGGCGGGACCTCGCTATTGGTTACGATTGCCACAAACTTCGAGCAAAACATGCCAATGGTGCCTGTAAAAAGGTGGAAGCAGCAAAAAGTAAGTGCTTGTGGGGAAATTGTTCAACCTGGAGAATATGCAAACTACAACCAGCCTCAGCTATTTAAAAATTATAATATGGGTATGGGTGGAGTGGATCTTCACCACAATGCCGCCCAGCGCTATAACATTGCGATTCGATCCAAAAAATGGTATTGGCCTTTATAGATTTCTCTATTAAATCTGCTATTGTAAACGGATGGAAACTTGACTGTTTTTCTCGTCGATATTATAAGAAAAGCATCCCGCATCAGAATGACTTCCGTGTGCAAATTGCTTATTCTCTTATAATGACCGCTGATGATGAAGACATCGGAAACGCCGCAGAAGACGAAGAGAGTGACCTTGATTATTTACCAGGATCTTCAAAAGATAGTCATCTTAAAAATATCTCGAAACTTGCCGGACAGCACCTCATTGTGAAAATTGATAATAAAAAAAATGGAGATGCAAATTGTGCCACAAGCCTAGTTCTTTCATATGGAAGAGATGTAACATTGCACTACACACACATTGTTTTGAGTCATACCATTTAAGAAAGTAAACCTGAGCAATATGTCAACTTGTTATGTCCTTTTAAAAGTTATTTAATAAATCGTTACTTTGAAATAATTTTGTTTTTTGCTCAACTGAAGCAAAAACCAGATAAAAAAAATTAAAAAAACACCTACTTGTGCCCAGTGTTCTATTAGCCGAACACCTCGTATCTCGAAAACCAAAATTCCTTAAAAATTTTTGACCACAAATATGGATTCAGCAACCCCTTACCCTAATCTACAAGTTTCATTCAAATACGCAAAAAAAAAAATGTGTTGGGATCATATGTGTTAGGCAGTGAGTGGAAATATAGCAAACTGGTCTAACTTACTTTAAGTTCTCATTAAAATTTTGAATTTGATCTAAGCGTTATACTCTTTGATTGCATTTTCTTAAATTTTCTACAAACTTTTCAAATGTAATTATAACGTTTTGGTATGAAGCTCCTTAAACAAAAATATAAAACATATGTAAATTCAAATGTAATTGACATAGAATTATGGTGAAATGACTTGAAATTGAATTGAACATTTGCTTTTTCCACATCACCCGGGAGGTACGCCGTTGGCACGCTACCAAAGTTAGTTTTGGGTGCTTGGTTCCCCAGTAGGCCTATATCACCCATATAAGCTACATATGCATATAACACGCATTTACTTGAATAATGTCGTAATTCAAAAAACACGAACTTTTGGTTAAACACGAAGAAATGTGCTAAAGGAATCTAGCCTATTTCACACCACCCGTTAGGTATGCAATTGGCGCTTTACCGAGTTTAATTTTATATAAATTCATATGTAATATGTAAGTATGTAAATATCGTCTGTCAACGATATAATACCAAGATATAACAAAGCAAAATAAACAAATTATTCACGAAAACATATTTCTTAAAATACAATTTGTATGATTTTTAATAATCGGGGATTGCCCATATTGCTTTTTTTTAAATGTATGAAAACATTTATTTGAAGCAATTTTTTTAATTTTATAATTTATTACGTCACGTTGTTTAAATTTTTCCCAAATTATTAAATAAATTAAAATACAATTTATTTCATAACTTTAAGCCACATAAACAAATTAGGGTTATGGGATCTAAGCATCCGATATAACGGGCATATAATCCAACAAAGTGAGCCTAATAATAAATATAGTATGGTACATTGCGTTTTGTTTTTTTGGCACAAAAATATTCAGGCAATTGGCAGCTGCGAGCATTTATAGTTTTGAAATGGGAAACAGCCGCTATGATGCCGGATGCCGTTTTGACCTAAAACCAATTTTTGGGAAGTTTTTTTCGTTTAATATACAATGTGAAATTTTCCGATTGAGTCAAGTTTCATTTAAATAATAATAACCTAAGTTGAAATAAAAGAATATATAATAAAATGAAATAAATTAGCATAAAAGACAATATAAAAAATTTAATGTTATATTTTTGGAGCAAATTCATTTATTTTTTTGTTCAGTATAAGACGTACTTTATCTAAAGTGAGGATTAAATCTACAAATGCAAAAACATTTTCGGGCAAATTTGCCATTAATGGTTATAAATAAAATTAGTAAGTTTCAACAAAGGTTAAATCATTATTTATGAGTTCATGTTTTTTTGAAAGCACCTAAAATAAAAAACAATGAATCTGTTAAATAAAGACCTATGTATTTAGTGTAAATGAAATTTGCCACAAAAAATGGACCGGCCCAAAAATTAATTCTATTTAAGCTTTTTTTGTAGGCTACAAATTATTTTGGAACAATTTTATTAGGATTTTAGAACAGGCCACTATAGATAATTGGCAACAATGGGGAAAACATGTTTATATGTAGGTTAAACATTTGAGCAACATGGCTACACAGCTTTCCGAATTTCGAATTGAGCGGGGTTACTTAACAGGTTTGCGTCTTTGAATTTCAAATAAGAACACTTACATAATTGGTCCTACAGATGGTGCGCTTTTGTGCACGAAATTAAATTACTATATTTGGAGAGATTGTTCGAATTTGCGAAAAACTTTTTCTATTAATTATAAACAAATAGTATAATATTTGTTAACAAGAATAGGCCTATGCACTGCGGCTGATCCATACGAATCGATTCATGTAACTTTTATATGATTATTACGTATGCTAAGTATGCGAAATAGCCTGGCAATTGATTGTGTGAACATTTTTTTAGCGTATTAATATATAGATTGCAGAGTAATATACGGCCTAAGCAGAATTTCGACCCAAAATCGAAAACGTTTTTGTGTCCTTTTTTTCGTTTTATATACAACGTGAAATTTTCCGATGCAATCAAGTTGTATTTAAATAACTAGCCTTTACCCGCGGCCCCGTCCGCAAGGAGAAAATTAAATATATGGGCTATTCACGTTAGCCTGCTTATGAAATTATCTGTTTAAAAAATGTTTGCTGTCTAATGCATTTTATTTTTGTAATTGAGTAAAAAAAAAAGAACTAAATGAGCTGATAACCTGATAGGATCCCAAAATTATCCAGAAAAATTCCCGAAATGACCCCGACGGGATCCCGGACGGACCCCGAAAACCATCTAGACATGATGCCGGAAGATACCTCAAATGATCCAGGTCGAGAAAAAGTCCCAAAATAACCCTGACGGGATCCCGGACGGATCCTGAAAACCATCAAGAATGATGCCCAAAGGGTCCCTAAATGATCCCGAAACAAACCCGAAATGACCCGACGGGATCCCGAAAAACATCCAGATATGATGCCGGAAGGGTCCCCAAATGATCCCGTATTAGTCGAGAAAAAGTCTCAAAATGACCCTGATGCGAACCCGGACGGATCCCGAAAACCATTCAGAAATGATGCCGAAAGGGTCCCCAAATGATCCCGTATTAGTCGAGAAAAGGTCCCGAAATGAACCCGACGGGATCCCGGACGGATCCAGAAAAACCATCCAGAAATGATGCCGGAAGGCACCCCAAATGATCCCGAAATAGTCCCGAAATGACCCGACGGGATCCCGGACGGATCCCGAAAACCATCCAGATATGATGCCGAAAGGGTCCCCAAATGATCCCGTATTAGTCGAGAAAAAGTCCCGAAATGACGAAGACGGGATCCTGGACGGATCCCGAAAACCATCTAGCAATGATGCCGGAAGGTACCCCAAATGATCCGGTATTAGTCGAGAAAAAGTCCCGAAATGACCCCAACGGGATCCCGGACGGATCCAGAAAAACATCTAGAAATGATGCCGGAAGGTACCCCAAATGATCCCGGATATAGTGCCAAAATGACCCCCAAATGATCCCGTATTAGTCGCAAAAAAGTCCAGAAATGACCCCGACGGGATCCCGGACGGATCCCGAAAATCATCTAGAAATGATGCCGGAAGGTATCTCAAATGATCCCGTATTAGTCGAGAAAAAGTCTCAAAATGACCCTGCCGGGATCCCGAAAACCATCCAGAAATGATGTCGGAAGGTACCCCAAATGATCCAGTATTATTCGAGAAAAAGTCCCAAAATGACCCTGGCGGGATCCCGGCGGATCCCGAAAACCATCCAGAAATGATGCCGAAAGGGTCCCCAAATGATGCCGAAATAGTCCCGAAATGACCCCGACGGGATCCCGAAAAACATCCAGAAATGATGACGGAAGGCACCTCAAATGATCTCGAAATACCCTGAAAAGACCCCGACGGGATTCCGGAAGTATCCCGAAAACCATGCGGAAATGATGCCGGAAGGGACCCCAAATTATCCCGAAAAAGTCCCGAAATGACCCCGGCGGGATCCCGGACGGATCCCGAAAACCATCCAGAAATGATCCCGGAAGGGTCTCGATATAACCCTAACGGGATTACAAATAAGGCGAATCTAATTTTAGAACCATTTTAATAAGGCAGCAGGCGCGTTGGAGCAAATGAAGAGTTACAAAGAAACATACAGGTAAAGCTAATAAAAGCGTGCTAACAAAAACAATTGATGGAGGGCGGATGGCGGGAGGAGAAGTACCGCTGCTCGTTTTTCCAAAATTGTTTAGATCTCGATCTGTATGTGCCAGATACCAAAAACTATTGATATAGGAGAAAATTTATATTGAGTTATAACAATTTATAGATTTTACACCAGAGGGGTGCCGGAAGGGTCCCCAAATGATCCCGTATTAGTCGAGAAAGTCTCAAAATGACCCTGATGGGATCCCAGACGGATCCCGAAAACCATCCAGAAATGATGCCGAAAGGGTCCCCAAATGATCCCGTATAAGTCGAGAAAAAGTCCCGAAATGACTCCGACGGGATTCCGGACGGATCCCGACAACCATCTAGAAATGATGCCGGAAGGCACCCCAAATGATCCCGAAATAGTCCCGAAATGACCCGACGGAATCCCAGACGGATCCCGAAAACCATCCAGATATGATGCCGAAAGGGCGCCCAAATGATCCCGTATTAGTCGAGAAAAAGACCCGAAATGACCCCGACGGGATCCCGGACGGATCCCGACAACCATCTAGCAATGATGCCGGAAGGCACCCCAAATGAACCCGAAATAGTCCCGAAATGACCCGACGGAATCCCGGACGGATCCCGAAAACCATCCAGAAATGATGCCGAAAGGGTGCCCAAATGATCCCGTATTAGTCGAGAAAAAGTCCCGAAATTACCAAGACGGGATCCCGGACGGATCCCGAAAACCATCTAGCAATGATGCCGGAGGGTACCCCAAATGATCCCGTATTATTCGAGAAAAAGTCCCGAAATGACCCCGACGGGATCCCGGATGGATCCAGAAAACCATCTAGAAATGATGCCGGAAGGTACCCCAAATGATCCCGAAATAGTCCCGAAATGACCCTGCCCGGATCCCGGACGGAACCCGAAAACCATCCAGAAATGGTGCCGAAAGGGTCCCCAAGTGATCCCGTATTAGTCGAGAAAAAGTCCCGAAATGAACCCGACGGGATCCCGAAAACCATCTAGAAATGATGGCGGAAGGCACCCCAAATGATCACGAAATAGTCCCGAAATGACCCCGACTGGATCCCGAAAACCAGTCAGATATGATGCCGAAAGGGTCCCCAAATGATCGCGTATTAGTCGAGAAAAAGTCCCGAAATAACCAAGACGGGATCCCGGACGGATCCCGAAACCCGTCTAGCAATGTTTCCGGAAGGTACCCCAAATGATCCCATATTAGTCGAGAAAAAGTCCCGAAATTACTCCGACGGGATCCCGGACGGATCCCGAAAACCATCTAGAATTGATGCCGGAAGACACCCCAAATGATCCCGAAATAGTCCCGAAATGACCTTGAGGGGATCCTGGACGGATCCTGAAAACCATCCAGAAATGATGCCGAAAGGGTCCCCAAATGACCCCGTATTAGTCGAGAAAAAGTTCCGAAATGACCCCGACGGGATCCCGGACGGATCCCGACAACCATCCAGAAATGATGCCGGAAGGGTCCCCAAATGATCGCGAAATAGTCCCGAAATGATTCCGGAATAGTCCCGAAAATGTCCCAAAATAACCCCCACGGGATCCCGGAAGGATCCCGAAAACTATACAGAAATGATCCCGGAAGGGTCCCAAAATGATCCCGAAATAGTCCCGAAAAAGTCCCGAAATTACCCCGGCGGGATCCCGGACCGATCCCGAAAACCATCCAGAAATGATCCCGGAAGGTCTCGATATGTCCCTTACGGGATTACAAATAAGGTGAAGCTAATTATAAAACCATGTTAATATGGCAGCTGGCGCATTGGAGCAAATGAAAAGTTACATAGAAACATACAGGTAAAGCTAATAAAAGCGTGCTAATAAAAACAATTGAAGGAGGGCGGATGGCGGGAGTAGAAGGAGAGGACCACTGATCGTTCCTCCAAAATTGTCTAGATCTCGATCTGTATGTGCCAGATACCAAAAACTATTGATTTAGGAGAAAAGTTATATTGAGTTATAACAATTTTTAGATTTTACACCAGAGGGGGAGATAAAGGGGGGGCGGGCGGAGGGTGTCACTGCTTACTTTGTAAGTCCTCGACTTATTTGACCCCTTGTGTCTGTGATATTTGTGAAGGCCAGTATACGTATAGTTATAATGTGTAAAAATTATTAAAAAGTAATTGCTCGAAGGGGTCGTGGAACCCCCACCCCTCTTTCCATGTTCGAAAAAAATGTCGCTAGTAGACTGTGTCCCAAATTTCATCAAAATCCGTGTAGCCATTCTGGCGTGATTCAGTCGCAAAGGCGAAAAATATAATAATTAAATTATAACTGTTCCTAGGGGGCGTGGACCCCGCCCCTTTTGAAAAATATATAGCTAGTAGATCCTTCTAGACTATTGGCTATATGTGTGCAAAATTTCATCCAAATCGGTACAGCCGTTCTTGCGTGATTGAGTCACAAAGACAAACGTCTGGACAAACATCCAAACATCTAAACATCCAAACATCCAAACTTTGCCATTTATAATATATACTAGCCTTTACCCGCGGCCCCGTCCGCAAGGAAAATTTTAAATATATGGACTATTCGCGTTAGCCTGTTTATTATCTGTTTAAAATTTTGTTTTCTGTCTAATGCATTTTATTTTTGTAATTGAGTAAAAAAACGGACTAAATGAGCTGATAACCTGATAGGATCCCAAATGATCAAGAAATTATCCAGAAAAAGCTACGAAATGACGCAAACGCTATCGCGGACGGATCCCGAAAACCATCCAGAAATGCCCCGAAAGGGTCTCCAAAAGTTCCCCGAATAGTCCCAAAAAAACCCGAAATGAGAGCGACACGATTCTAGACGTATCCAGAGAACCACACAGAAATGATCCCTGAAGATGTTCCAAATTGATCCCGAAAAGGTTCCGAAATGACTCTGACGGGCTCCCGGGCGGATCTCAAAAACCATCCAGAAAATATCCAGGAAGGGTCCCTAAATTATCCCGACTAACTCCAGAAAAAGTTCCGAAATGGCTCCGAGGGGATCCACGATGGATCGCGAAAACCATACAGAAATGATTCCGGAAGGATTCCAAAATGATCCCGAAATAGTCCGGAATTGACCCAGATGGGATGCCGCACAGATCCAGAAATGATCCCGGAAGGGTGCAAAAACTATCCCGGAAACGTAACAAAAAATCCCGAAATGGCTCCTACGGCATCCCGGACAGATCCAGAAATGATCTCGGAAGGGTCCCCAAATGATCCCAAAATGGTCCCGAAATGACCCTGATGGATCCGGCAAACAATCAAGAAATTATACCGAAAGGGTCCCAAAATGATCCCGAAATAATACAGAAAAAGTCACGAAACGACCCCTAGAGGATCCCCAAATGATCCCGTATTAGCTCCGAAAAGGTCCCGAAATAACCCCGACGGGATCCCGGACAAATCCCGAAAACCATCCAGAAATGATGCCGGAAGGAATCCCAAATGATTTCGTAAAAGTCCCGCATTTATTTCGACGGGATCCCGAACGGATACCGAAAATCATCCAGAAGTGATGCCGGAAAGGTCCTCAAATGATCACCTAATAGTCCCGAAATGACCCTTGAGGGGTCATGGACGGATCCCATAAACCATCCAGAAAATATCCCGATATAGTCCCGAAGAAGTCCCGAAATGACCCTGACGGGATCTCGAACGCACCCCTGTATGACCCTGACGGGATCCCGGACAGATCCCGAAGTCCATCCAGAAATGATCTTGGGAGGGACCCCAAATTATCCCGAAAAAGTCCCGCAATGATTCCGAGGGGATCCTGATCGGATACCGAAAACCATCCAGAAGTGATGCCGGAAGGGTCCTCAAATGATCACCTAATAGCAAAATGACCCTGACGGCATCCCGGACTGATCCCAAAATCCATCCAGAAATGATCTTGGGAAGATCCCAAAATTATCCCGAAATAGTCTCGGAAAAGTTCAGAAATTACCCTGACGGGTTCCCGGACGAATCCTGAAAGCCATCTCTAAATGATCCCGAAAAAGTCCCGAAATGACCCTGACTGGACCCCGAAAGGATCCCGAAAACTATCCAGAAATGATGCCGGAAATGTCCTCAAATGATCACCTAATAGTTCCGAAAAGACCCTGACGGGATCCCGAACGGATCCCGACAACTATCTAGAAATGATCTTAATAATGTTGACTGGTCATTTCTAGACTCCCTAGATGATCCACAGTTATTATACAGCAAGATAACCCAGATATTTACTCTTATGATTTCAAATTTTGTTCCTAAACATAAATTAAGGTCCAACAATAAGCCTCCTTGGTTCAATCACAGATTGTGTCACCTCAAAAATTTAAAAAATAAAGCCTACAAAAAGTATAAAACAACGGCTTCAGAGGCCGACCATTCAGTCTTCATCCGTCTAAGAAAGGACTTTGATTGTTTGAATAATTTTCTCTACAAGAAACATCTGTTTAGAATTGAATCCAACTTGAGACAAAATCCTAAAAGTTTTTGGCAATACATCAACACGAAACGAAAAAGTTGTGGGTTTCCAACTACCCTGTCCTACGATGGTACTGTATCCGACAACATAGTTGATTCTTGTAATCTCTTCGCAAATTTTTTTCAAAAAGTGTATGAAGTTCATGCACCTAGTGACTATGCAACGCCAAATGCCTTGACATTGGATCAAGTTGATGGCTTCAGCGTCTCGCCACAGGATGTTGCGAACGCAATATCTATTCTAAAAAACAGCTCAAAAGCTGATCACGAGGGGTTTCCTCCAATATTTTTCAGGCTACTTAACTTAATCATATCTACTCCCATCGCTAAATTATTCAATAAGTGCTTAAGTAAAGGTATCTTTTTAGACTCTTGGAAGCTTTGCACAATATTGCCAGTCTACAAATCGGGTAACCGAAATGACGTATCTAACTATAGACCCATTGTGAAACAAAGTAATTTTGCAAAAATCTTCGATCACGTGGTCAAAGCTGAACTGTACGATCACGTTCAATCATATATCTCTATACATCAACACGGATTTGTCCCCTCGAGATCAACTTGCTCAAATCTGGTCTTAATTACAAACAAAATAGTTAACGCCTTCGAGAGCCAAGCACAGTTAGATGTAGTTTACACTGACTTTTCTAAGGCATTCGACAAGGTAGACCACTCCATTCTCTTGAAAAAACTCAAAGCATTCGGCATTAACGGAAATCTTCTAGATTTTTTCTCAAGTTTTCTTATGGGACGAAAACTTTTCGTCCAAATGGAATCCGCTAGATCTCAAACTTACATACATGCTTGGTCAGGTATCCCCCAAGGTACACATCTTGGGCCTCTCCTCTTTTTACTATTTATTAATGACCTTCCTGATCAATTTTCAACTGCGGATTGTCTTATGTTTGCGGATGATGTTAAATTATTCCTAAAAATTCAAAATACAATTGACTGTTCTAGTCTTCAGTCTGATCTAAATAATCTTTCTAATTGGTGTATATTAAATCATCTCCATCTAAATGTTAGTAAATGTTGCGTCATCACGTTTGCTAAAAAGTCTAAGACAGTGACTTGCGACTATGTACTAAATGGACAAAAATTGTGCCGTAAAGATATTATTAAGGATCTAGGGGTTATTTTCGACTCTAGGTTGACCTTTTCCAACCATGTAGACCATGTGGTGTCGAAGTCTTTTTCTATGATTGGTTTTATACGCAGAAACACTGTGGATTTTGTTGACCCACTTACTCTCAAAGCGCTGTACATATCTTTAGTGCGTAGTCAATTAGACTATTGCTGTATAATTTGCAACCCTTACTATCAAAATCTTACTTCTATAATTGAAAAGGTGCAAAGGGTGTTCACTAGAATGGCTTTGCGTCCTCTGTCGTGGCCTGATGGGCTTCCAAACTATATTGGCAGACGCAAGTTGTTAGGTCTACAAAGTTTGGAAGAGAGAAGGTCTTATTTTTCTATTATTTTTGTGTATAATGTGATGAATTCTAGAATCAACTGTGAACTCATTTCTAATTTAATACATGTTCACTCATCAAGTCTTAATTTAAGGACAACTCGTTTATTCGATGTAACTTTTCATGCAACCAACTATGGTTTCAATGAGCCACTCACAAGATGCGTTCGAATATGCAATTCGTATGCTAAAAATTTGAATTTCAGTTTAGAGATAAGTAGATTTAAGACTAGTCTCTTTATACTTTTTAATTAGTGAGTCTGTTAGAACTATTCGGTAGACAATAATAAATAAATAAATAAATAAATAAATAAATAAATGATCCCGTATCAGTCGAGAAAAAGTCCCGAAATGAACCCGACGGGATGCCGGACGAATCCCAAAAACCATCCAGAAATGATGCCGGAAGGGACACCAAATGATCCCGAAAAAGTCCCGCAATAATTCCGACGGGATCCTCAGCGGATACCGAAAACCATCCAGAAGTGATGCCGAAAAGGTCCTCAAATGATCACCTAATAGTCCCAAAATGACCCTGACGGCATCCCGGACAGATCCCGAAATCCATCCAGAAACGATCTTGGGAGGGTCCCAAAATTATCCCGAAATAGTCTCGAAAAAGTCCAGAAATTACCCTGACGGAACCCGGACGAATCCTGAAAACCAATCTTAAATGATGCCGAAAAAGTCCCGAAATGACCCTGATGGGACCCGGAAAGGATCCCGAAAACTAACCAGAAATGATGCCGGAAAGGTCCTCAAATGATCTCCCAATAGTTCCGAAAAGACCCTGATGGGATCCGGAACGAATCCCGACAACTATCCAGAAATGATACCGAAAGGGCCCGCAAATGATCCCGTATTGGTCGAGAAAAAGTCTCGAAATGACCCCGACGGGATGCCGGACGAATCCCAAAAACCATCCAGAAATGATGTCGGAAGAGACCCCAATGATCCCGAAAAAGTCCCGCAATTATTCCGACGGGAATCTGAACTGATACCGAAAACCATCCAGAAGTGATGCCGGAACAGTCCTCAAATGCGCACCTAATAGTCCCAAAATGACCCTGAGGGCATCCCGGACAAATCCCGAAATCCATCCAGAAATGATCTTGGGAAGGTCCCAAAATGATCCCGAAATAGTCTCGAAAAAGTCCAGAAATTACCCTGACGGGTTCCCGGACGAATCCTGAAAGCCATCCTTAAATGATCCCGAAAAAGCCCCGAAATGACCCTGACGGGATCCCGAAAGGATTCCAAAAACTATCCAGAAATGATGCCGGAAAGGTCCTCAAATGATCCTCTAATAGTTCCGAAATGACCATGACGGGATCCCGAACGGATCCCGACAACTATCCAGAAATTATGCCGAAAGGGTCCGCAAATGATCCCGTATTAGTCGAGAAAAAGTCCCGAAATGACCCCGACGGGATCCCGGATGAATCCCAAAAACCATCCAGAAATGATGCCGGTAGGTATCCCAAATGATCCCGAAATAATCCCGAAATGACCTCGTCGGCATCCCGGACGGATACCGAAAATTATCCAGAAATGATGCCGGAAAGGTCCACAAATGATCCCCTAATAGTCCCTAAATTACCCTGATGGGATCCCGGACGGATCCCGAAAACCCTCCAGAAATGATGCCGGAAGAGCCCCCAAATGATCCCGAAAAAGTCCCCAAATGACCCTGACGATATCCCGGATGGATCCCGAAAACCATCCAGAAATGATGCCGGAAGAGCCTCCAAATGATCCCGAAAAAGTCCCCAAATGACCCCGACGAGATCCCGCACGGATCCCGAAAAACATCCAGAAATGATGCCGGAAGAGCCCCAAATGATCCCGAAAAAGTCCCCAAATGACCCCGACATACTCCAGAAAAGGTTCCGAAATGGCTCCGAGGGAATCAACGACGGATCGCGAAAACCATACAGAAATGATTCCGGAAGGATCCCAAAATGATCCCGAAATAGTCCGGAAATGACTCAGATGGGATCCCGCACAGATCCAGAAATGATCCCGGAAGGGTCCAAAAACTATCCCGGAAAAGTAACAAAAAATCCCGAAATGGCCCCTACGGCATCCCGGACGGATTCAGAAATGATCTCGGAAGGGTCCCCAAATGATCCCAAAATGGTCCCGAAATGACCCTGATGGATCCGGAAAACCATCAAGAAATTATGCCGGAAGGGTCCCCAAATGATCCCGAAATAAAACAGATAAAGTCACGAAACGACCCCTAGAGGATCCCCAAATGATCCCGTATTAGCCCCGAAAAAGTCCCAAAATGACCCTGACGGGATCCCTAAAGGATTCCGAAAACAATACAGAAATGATGCCGGAAAGGTCCTCAAATGATCCCTAATAGTCCCGAAATGACTGTGACGGGATCCCGACAACTATCCAGAAATGATGCCGAAAGGGTCCGCAAATGATCCCGTATTAGTCGAAAAGAAGTCCCGAAAGGACCACGACGGGATCCCGGACGAATCCCAAAAACCATCCAAAAATGATGCCGGTAGGTATCCCTAATGATCCCGAAATAGTCCCGAAATGACCTCGTCGGCATCCCGGACGGATCCCGAAAATTATCCAGAAATGATGCCGGAAAGGTTCCCAAATGATCCCCTAATAGTCCCGAAATTACCCTAATGGGATCCCGGACGGATCCCGAAAACCATCCAGAAATGATGCCGAAAGGGTTCCCAAATGATCCCGTATTAGTGGCGAAAAAGTCCCGAAATGACCCCGACGGGATCCCGGACGGATCCCGAAAACCATCCAGAAATGATGCCGGATGAGCCCCAAAATGATCCCGAAAAAGTCCCCAAATGACCCCGACGAGATCCCGGACGGATCCCGAAAACCATCCAGAAATGATGCCGGAAAAGCCCCCAAATGATCCCGAAAAAGTCCCCAAATGACCCCGACGAGATCCCGCACGGATCCCGAAAACCATCCAGAAATGATGCCGGAAGGGTCCCCAAATGATCGCGAAATAGTCCCGAAATGATTCCGGAGTAGTCCCGAAAATGTTCCAAAATAACCCCGACGGCATCCCGGACGGATCCCGTAAACTATACAGAAATGATCCCGGAAGGGTCCCAAAATGATCCCGAAATAGTCCCGAAAAAGTCCCGAAATTACCCCGCCGTAATCCCGGACCGATCCCGAAAACCATCCAGAAATGATCCCGGAAGGGTCTCGATATGACCCTTACGGGATTACAAATAAGGTGAAGCTAATTATAAAACCATGTTAATAAGGCAGCAGGCGCATTGGAGCGAATAAAAAGTTAGATAGAAACATACAGGTAAAGCTAATAAAAGCGTGCTAATAAAAACAATTGATGGAGGGCGGATGGCGGGAGTAGAGGAGAGGACCACTGATCGTTCCTCCAAAATTGTCTAGATCTCGTTCTGTATGTACCAGATACCAAAAACTATTGATTTAGGAGAAAATTTAGATTGAGTTATAACAATTTATGGATTTTACACCAGAGGGTGGTGATAAAGGGGGGCGGGCGGAGGGTGTCACTGCTTACTTTGTAAGCCCTCGACTTATTTGACCCCTTGAGTCTGTGATATTGGTGAAGGCCAGTATACGTAAAGTTATAATGTGTAAAAATTATGAAAAATAATTTCTCGAAGGGGTCATGGGACCCCCACCCCTCTTTCCATGTTCGAAAAAAATTTCGCTAGTAGACTACTGTCTGTGTCCCAAATTTCATCAAAATCCGTGTAGCCATTCTGGCGTGATTCAGTCGCAAAGACGAAAAAATATAATAATTAAATTATAACTGTTCCTAGGGGGCGGGGACCACGCCCCTTTTGAAAAATATATAGCTAGTAGATCCTTCTATACTATTGGCTATATGTGTGCAAAATTTCATCCAAATCGGTCCAGCCGTTCTTGCGTTATTGAGTCACAAAGACAAACGTCTGGACAAACATCCAAACATCCAAACATCTTAACATCCAAACTTTCCCATTTATAATATATATTAGATTAGATATTAGATATATTAGATAATAAACTATGTTGAAATAAAAGATAATATAATAAAATAAAATAAGAAATATCAAAATAAATTAGCATAAAAGACGATATGCAAATTTTAATGTTATATCTTTGTAGGAAATTTATTTATTTTTTGTTCAGTATAAGACGTGCTATATCTAAAATGAGCATAAAATCTGGAAATGCAAAATTTAGTGAGTTTGAACAAAATTTAACTCATTATTTGTGATTTCATGTTTTTTTGAAAGCACCTAAAATAAAAAACAGAGAATCTGTTAAATAAAGACCTATGCATTTACGTGTAAGTAAAATTTGTCCAAAAAAATGGGCCCGTTAAATTATTGCTTCTATTTAACCCTCCGATGAGTGACAGTTCTGAACTTCACGGCCGTGTGTAAAGGTCCCTATGGACCTTTCTTTGTAAATCATGTTTTTTTTCATATAAAAAATTTTTTTTTTGATTTTTTTTTTTTATTGTTTATAACTAAATTCTACATACAAAAATAATTTTATAAATTTTTTTATTTTTTTGCTTGAATTTTTTTAAGACTATTATAAACAAGTTTAAAAATTATTGTTGTAGAGCGTGTACTTCTTGTCCCCCGCCCTGTGCGCAAGTGTTGCAGCGATGTAAAAGTGTGCTTTGTTCTCCGCAAACAGCGTTGCCGCAGCCGAAGCAGTATGCATGCGTTTTCCGCTGCCGCCCGTACTCAGAACGGCAAAGGCAACATGACGGTCTACTTGACCTAGCCGCAAACGACGGTGCATTGCCTTCCATCGGTCTTGGTAATTCCTGAAATGAAAAGAAAAATAAAAAACAAATAAATATATATTCTATTCTTGAATTTGAAGATGTTTTTCTTACCCTGACATCGAATGCTTCCATCGCATTGCGTATCCTTGGATATGAGGTTATATGGTTGTTCAGGGCACGTTCTTCGATATTTGGTGTGGCCAATTGTTTCGTTAGCAGTAACAAGAACGACCGCCGTCTGTCACTCCTTTTTATAGGCTTCATTTCGTTGTAAATCGTAAAAGCAGCCAATGCAGCGACGTCCAGCATATTATAAAACATGGCCAACGGCCATCGTTGTGTTGCTCTGAATATATAACTAATCACGAAATTAAGTAGAAACCTTTAGGTCGTGTTCTGGTCAGTGGTAGAAGCCCACTGACTCATATGCCTATCTCCTAGCTTCTCATCTTACAAGCTAATTTGTCGCCCTTATATAAGATTTCGTACGCCGGCGGACGGATATTTCCTAAAAGCAATTCATCAGTAATAATTCCTCCGTTATAAAATTATGTAGGACTGCGCGCAGGCAGTCAGTAATTTTACAATAACAATTATAACAATTATAAAAGGTGGAAATGCAAAAATCGAATACTTGTTTGACGCTACTTTCGCTGTATTCTATTAGTACATACATACGCGTACATGCTAACATACGTTTTCCCTTCTTCCATCATCATGCCTATGGTTTGTACATATGTATATATATATATATGCATACTTTCGATCATTTAGGATAATCCGCTATCCCGGCATTTAGTATCCCGATTTTCGGGAGCCCTAATATACATAGCGAACAGTGTACCTAATCTCGTACATACGTTTGTTGTTTGCCTGTCGTGTTTTCCAATCTTCGCTTTACCTATTGAATTCAATCATTTGTGTTTATGCGTATGTTCGCTGTCGCTTGGTTCTGATAGTGCGTTGGGCTCGCTTGAGGCTTTCGACTTCTGCTTATGGCATGCGTTGGTGTGTCGTATGCTTGTGTGTAAGTATGTATAGAAAAGTTCCAATTAGTAGCTGGGCTTATTTTGGCGACTTGCTGCTGATCTCCGTTTATTCAAATTATTATGTATGTTGTATTTGTAGTTGAGTGCACTGGATGCGCAAAGGGTTGGTTGACCGGCGCAATTTTATGTTTTGTGCGTATCCACTTCCATTCCAAATGTTTTAGTGTATGTTAAGGTGACCTATATTTGGAATTTATGTTGGCGAAAAATGTAAATATTTTGCTTGCGTGAAAAAGTGCGCAAGTCTGGTTTGTCCTTCAATTTAGTAAATAATAATTCAATATACAACAGCATATATGTATTTTGACGTGTAACTCATAAAGATATAGTTCATGTCGTAAAAATGTATAAATGTTAAATTCAGGGTTGAATTCAATTATTGTATAAAATGTATGTTGAAAAATGAAAAAAAAAAATAGGTATATGTTGTGAGGGTACAAAACCCTCGGTTTTGGGGTCCTCACACTCCCCCCTCACCTACCGCAGCGAAGCTTACGGTCACCATGCCGGTGCGCGTGATCCGTACGCGGAAGTAGTGTTCGCCCACACTGCCTTCGTCGTCGCTGTTGTCATGGTTGTCGCTGCTGCTGTTGATGCTACCACTGGCCTCGCAGGCCATCAGGCTCAATATGTCGCTGTTGTGGCTGCAGTTGACCTCGCTGGCCATACGGTTTAATATTTCCCTGTCGTCGTTGTGTTCGTTGCTGGCGTTTCGCTGCCCTTCCCGTCGGTGGTGTGTGTGATGCCAGTCTATACTGTAAATGAAAAACTGGTGGATTTTCTTAGGGTGCTCTCACCGTATATGATGGATTTAAAAAAAATGTGGTATATCATGAGCCTAGTTACAGGGTATATTTATGTGATTATGTAATTGTGGTTAGAGTTTACCGGGCTTCAGTGGTTGATCCGAAGTTCGGGAACTTCTTGAAATGAAATTTCTTCGTGTATGATTTGATACCGTTTCGGTTGGGCGTGTACGTTACTACCGATTTGATTCGAGTTGCAGCAGAATCTCACGTAATAGTCCGTTATTCCGAAGTTGTCTCGGTGTGTGTGTTCGTTTAGGGCTGCTATACCAAACTGCCTTCCTAGGTGTAATCTTGATCGAGGTATCGGTCCTCTGGCGATCTGTACTTGGGTTCCTCGAGCGACCTGTACCTGATTTTCTGGAAATGTTCGAACCTGATTCTCCGTATTGTTTTGCATTTGGGCGTCTCTGTATGCTACCAGTTGTTGGCTTGTACTTTGGTTCTCTCCTTGTTGTTTCTCGGTCTCTTCGCTGACTCGTGTAAGCGTACCGCAAATGGCTACCTCGATGTTCTCTCTCTCTGTTGTTGTACCTCGGAAATATTGTTTGCTGTTCAATTGGACGATGTTGACGCGATTTGATCTTCACTAGCGTTCTTCTTGTTACTCTGTTCATGCCTTTGCTTCCTTGGTTCCTTGTTGTCGGCGGCGTCGGTTGCGTTGTGTGTTTTCAGCTCACTTAAGTTGGCTGTCCTCCTCCTTCCTCTGAAAACGTTGTCTAGCTCTACGATCACTGGTGATACAAAGTTCGTTATCCGGTGGGGTCCACTGTACCTGGGCGCTAGTTTGGCTGCAAAGTTATGCACCGCTTTTGACAGCTGATGCTCCTTTACCAGCACTAGGTCACCTATAGCCGGTCGCCATTGCATTCTTCTTAAATTATAATGCTTTGCTTGCTCTGCTGATGCTCGCTCTTGCTTCCGTCGTACCATCTCGAATATCTCCTTCATCTTCATCGATTTTTCCGGTGGATTAGCTACTCTCTCACCTGTACCGAATGTATGCTCGTCATAAAGGCTATTGGGGATCCTTGGTTCCCTGCCTTGTACTACATATGCTGGACTGTACCCGGTCGATTCGCATACGCTTGTGTTTAATGCGAGTGTTATCTCTGGTATCAGCTCGTCCCATGTTCTCTGCTCATTCTCTGAAAACTGTGCTATCATCGCCTTGATGTTGCGGTTCGCCCTTTCTGTCGGATTCTCCTGCGGTGTGTATGGTGATATCAGCTGGTGTTTTACGCCAAGCTCCTCCAAATATTTCTTAAAACGTTTGCTCACGAACTGCGCTCCGTTGTCTGTGATTAATATGTTTGGAATGCCAAATCGTGCCAAAATTCTCTTTCTAAGTCCTCGTATTACGCTCTCTGTTGTTGCCTTTCTAATTGCCATTATCTCCACCCATTTTGAAAATCTGTCAACGAAAACTAATGCCATTGTATTACCATGTTTTGAGCGTGGCATTGGACCAACAAAGTCTACAAACACTGTTGCCTACGGTTCTTCTGGAATTTTAGTTAACATCTTACCCGCGGCCTGTTGTTGACTAGGTTTGTATATCTGACATCCTTGACATTGCTGTACATACTTCCTTACGTCTCTGAACATTCAGGGCCAGTAATATCGTGTCGTCGCTCGTGCAATACATTGTCGAAAGCTCATGTGTCCTGCGCTTGGTGTGTCATGAATTTCCGCCAACACTCTGCGTCTCTGTGGGGTCGGTACACATAGATTCCACGGTACTGTGTCTTCACCATCAACTTGACTCTCTATTCTCCTTTATAGCTTTCCGTCCTCGATCACATAGTCTGGGAATTTCTCCGGAGCCTTTCTCACCTCTGCCATCTTCGTTCACAGCCACTTGCGCTCGTCTTTGCCTTGCTCTACCGTCAACGTGCTTAGTTGCTCGTCCATCGGCTGTCTCGAAAGTGCATCTGTCACCACGTTTAACTTTCCCTTTGGATTCTTCGGGTAATACCTTTGTTTTATGGGGCGGTCGTCTCTCATCACTATCTTGTGCGTGGCCACGTTGGATAGCCCTGCTATATCCTCGAACATCTGTAATTCTTTGCTGAGAAATTTACTCACCGACTCGTTTGTATTCGCAAATTTTGGGCTGTTATCTTCGTGACTACTTTCGACCATTTTTATTCATGTAACCGCTTTCTCATCCTGATCGTCTGTTCTCAATGTTAGTGTTTGTTCTCCGCATCTCATCTCCATGTTTACCTTCGCCAGGTAATCCGTTCCAAGCACCACTTCGTCGACTAGTCATGGTAGGATAGCATTTCATTTCGCAGCACTTGGTTACCTATTCTCACTTCTGCATCTACCGCTCTACGATCGTTTTAAATCTGCCATCTCCCAGTATCACTCGCGTTTCTATTGTCTTGAATACACCTCTCTTCAGCCTCCTTGCCATTGTTCAACTTACAAAGCTTCGGGTCGCCCCTGTATCGATTGCGGCTACCACTTCTTCGCCATTTACTGTGATGCTTGCCAAGATCCGTCCCTTTGTCTGTCGTAATGTGTTTAGTTTTCTCCGTGGTTGCATATGGGGGGAACCCACTCCTCGGCGACAATTAGGTCTTTGGACGTTTCCCTGTTTGCGTCTACAACAGTTTCGTGTGAGTGTGCCTAACTTTCCGCATGCCCAGCAGGTTTTTATGCGAGTGCTATGGCAACCGTATGCGACATGGCCGCCTCCTCCGCATCGTCTGCACGCCGTACTTATATCGATGTATCTTGGTGCCGCGCTTGATTTCTGGGATGGTTGTGCCTCTGCCTGCTGTTCTCGCTCCTCCGCCTGTATATATTTGTAATGTTCTTCTGGGCGCCTTGATACAAATGGTCTTGCCGTTGGTCGTATCGCATCTCTATCAGGGGTAATATTTTCATAATCTTCTATCAAACCTACTAATTCTTCCAGGCTGCTGACCTCGCCTCTTTTAACATACAGCTGGATTTCTCTGCGAGAGTTCCTGTATATGCGGTTTAGCTTTTGGTCTTCAGTGTAGGCGGCATGTTACATCAGCCCTTGTAGTGCTAGCACATAATCCTTGAACTTCTCTCCTGGTCTTTGCATGCGTGCCCGTATCTCGTCGTCCAACTGTTCAAATATCTGGAACTGAGGAAAAATTTTAGGAAATCCTTCTTGAATGAGTCCCACTCTTTCCAGCCTGGTTGTTGCATCGCATATAGTGGTGGTTGTGGGACCCCGTGTTGTTTGGGTGCGCCGGTTGTATTATCGTCATCCGTTTCCGCAGCACTTGGAGACGTCGACCTGCTACTTTCCTGTGGTATGTTTAGTGTAGATGTGGTCCTTGCATGTTGTAGAGCTAGGTCTGTAAGCCGATCCTGCCATTTCTCGTTGTCCTTTTCTGCCTGTACGAATGCCGCCAGTCGCTTCCTTAGTTCGTCTACCGTTCCTGTATCATCCAGCCTGAACTCCGAGTGGTAACCTACCAGCTCCTCTCGGGTGATATAATATACCCATGATACCTTTACCATTTTCTTATTTGTGTATCCATTCCTTGTTAGTTTCTGTGCTTAGCCTTCTTTGTTTTGCTTTCCGTATATCCTTGTTACCTTCCTTTGAATATCCTTTATGTAAAGCCTTGACGATTTCCTTAATGTTTCTTAAGCCTGCTCGGGCGCCATATATGGCGGATTTATTTCTGCTGAGGTATGCCCAGTCCATCCAGGGTTCATATAGTTGGTGGGAGAACCTATTCCGATTGAAATAAATAAACAAAGGAGTTCTGAAAACGTTATAAGGTTTATTTAAAAATTAAACGCCCTTAATAGCTACTCCTATTCTCTGTCCCTGTCTAGAAAAGGGTAGCTGAGGTAGAACCCCTCTGCTAAGCTCTCCGTCAGTTGGAGTAGAAACCTCCTACTGAATATATAACTAATCACGAAATGAAGTAGAAACCTTTAGGTCGTGTTCTGGTCAGGGGTAGAAGTCCACTGACTCATATGCCTATCTCCTAGCTTCTCATCTTACAAGCTAATTTTCGCCCTTATATACGATTTCGTACGCCGGCGGACGGTTATTTCCTAAAAAAAATTCATCAGTAATTATTCCTCCGTTATAAAATTATGTAGGACTGCGCGAAGGCAGTCAGTAATTTTACAATAACAATTATAACAATTATAAAAGGTGGAAATGCAAAAATCGAATACTTTTCGCTGCATTCTATTAGTACATACATACGCTTACATGCTAACATAAGTTTTCCCTTCTTCCATTATCATGCCTATGGTTTGTACATATGTATATATATATATGCATTCATTCGATCATGTAGGATAATCCTCTATCCCGGCATTTAGTATCCCGATTTTCGGAAGCCCTAATATACATAGCGAACAGTGTACCAAATCTCGTACATACGTTCGTTGTTTGCCTGCCGTGTTTTCCAATCTTCGATTTACCTATTGAATTCAATCATTTGTGTTTATGCGTATGTTCGCTGTCGCTTGATGCTTTCGACTTCTGCTTATGGCGTGCGTTGGTGTGTCGTATGCTTGTGTGTAAGTATGTATAGAAAAGTTCCAATTAGTAGCGGCACTTATTTTGGCGACTTGCTGCTGATATCCGTTTATTCAAATTATTATGTATGTTGTATTGTTGTTGACCGGCGCAATTTTATGTTTTGTGCGTATCCACTTCCCTTCCAAATGTTTTAGTGTATGTTAGGGTCACCTCTATTTGAAATTTATGTGGCCGAAAAATGTAAATATTTTGCTTGCGTGCAAAAGTGCGCAAGTCTGGTTTGTCCTTCAATTTAGTAAATAACCGGGCCTGTTCTGGATTTCGATTCCGGCCAATTTATTCGGAATCGAAATGGATTGGTGTTCTGAATATCGATTTCGACCAGACTTGGTCGATTTGAAAAGTTTTGCCTCTGAGCAGTCGGAATCGAAAGTAATTAGCCTATTAAGCACAGATTATTACAACATTTTTACCACAAATAAGTTTTATTAAATTACTCATTTTATTTCGAAGATTTATAACAACTTTTTGCTTGACTATTTGTTTATTTAGTATAACAAATCTTAACTTCAAAATTCTTATCAAAAATTTTCTAAGCTGAACTAAGCGATTCTGGTCGAAAGGAAACCGACGTGTTCTCAATTTCGATCGATCAATTTTTGCGATTTTTTTGTACAATTGCACGTCTTATTGCCTCTGCATTTCCGAAAACCTGTGATGCTAGCATTTTGTTCAAATTTTTGCACAATTTTTTAATTTAACTAAAACCAAAATAAATAAAAACAGCTGTTTCGCTTGATTATCGACTCGAAATGATAACGATTCGAAATCGACTTCGAATCGATTCAATCGGAATTGAGAACACCAAAAAGAAATCGACTCGGAATCAGCCTCGTTTTACTTTTCAAAACGAGTCGGAATTCAAAACAGACCTGAATAATTCAATATGCAACAGCATATATGCATTTTACGTGTAATTCATAAAGATATAGTACATGTTGTAAAAATGTATAAATGTTAAATTCAGGGTTAAATTCAATTATTGTATAAAATTTATGTTGAAAAATTAAAAAATAGGTATATGTTGTGAGGGTACAAAACCCTCGGTTTTGGGGTCCTCACAATGCGAAACCGCCTGTCAATTGATTGTATGGAAATTTTGTTAGCGTGTTAATATATAGATAGTAGAGTAATATACGGTCTATGCAATATTTCCACCTAAACCCGAAAACGTTTTTGGTTCGTTTTTTTCGTTTAATATACAACACGAAATTTTCCCATGCAATCAAGTTGCATTTAAATAATAATAAACTAAGCTGAAATAAAAGAAAATATTATAAAATAAAATAAGAAATATCAAAATAAATTAGCATAAAAACAATATAAAAATGTTAATGTTATATCTTTGTAGAAAATTTATTCATTTTTTGTTCAGTATAAGACGTGCTATATCTAAAATGAGCATAAAATCTGGAAATGCAAAAAACATTTTGGGCCAAATTTGCAATTAATTGTTATAAATAAATGAATTTAGTGAGTTTGACCAAAAGTTAACTCATTATTTGTGATTTCATGTTTTTTTGAAAGCAACTAAAATAAAAAGCAAAGAATCTGTTAAATAAAGACCTATGCATTTACGTGTAGTAAAATTTGTCAAAAAAATTTGGCCGGTTAAATTATTATTTCTCTTTAAAGTTGTTTCTGCACTAACAATTATTTTGGAACAATGTTTTAAGGATTTTGGTACAGACCAATATAGGTAAGTGGCACCAATGGGCAAACAATATTTTATTCGAACTGAAAATGAGCGAGGCAGTAGTTCTCTCACCGTTTGGCGCGTACGAATATGTATGTATGTGAAACATTTGAGCAACACGACAATGCAGCTTTAGGAATTTCGAATTCAGCGGGGTTAGGTAAATAATATATAGGTTTGTGTCTTAGAGCACTATCCTAATGGGTTCTGCAGATGGCAATTTCGATATTTGCAGAGATTTTTCGAATTTACAAAAAACTTTGTCTATCAATTATAAACAAGTAGAGTAAAATTTGTTTACAGAGATAGGCCTATGCACTGCGGCTGATCCATACGAATCGATTCATATAACTTTTATATGATTTTAACTATGCTAACTATGCGAAACCGCCTGTCAATTGATTGTATGGAAATTTTGTTAGCGTATTAACATATAGATGGTAGAGTAATATACGGCCTATGCAATATTTCGACCTAAAATCGAAAACGTTTTTGGTTAGTTTTTTTCGTTTAATATACAACGTGAAATTTTCCGGTGCAATCAAGTTGAATTTAAATAATAATAAACTAATTTGAAATAAAAGATAATATAATAAAATAAAATAAGAAATATCAAAATTAATTAGCATAAAAGACAATATACAAATTTTAATATTATATCTTTGTAGAAAATTTATTTATTTTTTGTTCAGTATAAGACGTGCTATATCTAAAATGAGCATAAAATCTGGAAATGCAAAAAACATTTTGGGCCAAATTTGCAATTAATTGTTAAAAATAAATGAATTTAGTGAGTGTGAACAAAAGTTAACTCATTATTTGTGATTTCATGTTTTTTTGAAAGCAACTAAAATAAAAAACAAAGAATTTGTTAAATAAATACCTATGCATTTACGTGTAAGTATAATGTGTCCAAAAAAATGGGCCGGTTAAAGTTTTTTTGTGCGCTAGCAATTATTTTGGAACAGTGTTTTAAGGATTTTCGTACAGACCAATATAGGTTATTGGCAACAATGGGCAAACAATATTTTACTCGAACTGAAAATGAGTGAGGCAGTTTGACGCGTACGAATATGTAAGTTGGTGAAACATTTGAGCAACACGAGAATGCAGCTTTTGGAATTTCCAATTAAGCGGGGTTAGGTAAATAATATATAGGTTTGTGTCTAAGAGCACTAACATAATGGGTCCTGCAGATGGCAATTTCGATATTTGCAGAGATTTTTCGAATTTACAAAAATTTTTTCTATTAATTGTAAACAAATAGAGTAAAATTTGTTTCCCAAAATAGGCCTATGCCCTGCTGCTGATCCATATGAATCGATTCATATAACTTGTATACAATTTTACGTGTGCTAACTATGCGAAACCGCCTTTCAATTGATTGTATGGAAATTTTGTTAGCGTGTTAATATATAGATAGTAGAGTAATATACGGTCTATGCAATATTTCGACCTAAACCCGAAAACGTTTTTGGTTCATTTTTTTTTTCGTTTAATATACAACGTGAAATTTTCCGATGCAATCAAGTTGCATTTAAATAATAATAAACTAAGTTGAAATAAAAGAAAATATAATAAAATAAATTAAGAAATATCAAAATAAATTAGCATAAAAACAATATACAAATTTTAATGTTATATCTTTGTAGCAAATTTATTTATTTTTTGTTCAGTATAAGACGTGCTATATCTAAAATGAGCATAAAATCTGGAAATGCAAAAAACATTTTGGGCCAAATTTGCAATTAATTGTTATAAATAAATGAATTTAGTGAGTTTGACCAAAAGTTAACTCATTATTTGTGATTTAATGTATTTTTGAAAGCAACTAAAATAAAAAACAAAGAATTTGTTAAATAAAGACCTATGATTTTACGTGTAATTAAAATGTGTTCAAAAAAATGGGCCGGGTAAAGTTTTTTTGTGCGCTAGCAATTATTTTGGAACAACGTTTTAAGGATTTTGGTACAGACCAATATAGGTTAGTGGCAACAATGGGCAAACAATATTTTATTCGAAATTAAAATGAGTGAGGCAGTAGTTATCTCACCGTTTGGCGCGTACGAATATGTATGTTGGTGAAACATTTGAGCAACACGACAATGCAGCTTTTGGAATTTCCAATTAAGCGGGGTTAGGTAAATAATATATAGGTTTGTGTCTTAGAGCACTAACATAATGGGCCCTGCAGATGGCAATTTCGATATTTGCAGAGATTTTTCGAATTTACAAAAACCTTTTTCTATTAATTATAAACAAATAGAGTAAAATTTGTTTACAAAAATAGGCCTATGCACTGCGGCTGATCCATACGAATCGATTCATATAACTTGTCTATTATTTTACCTTTGCTAACTATGCGAAACCGCCTGTCAATTGATTGTATGGAAATTTTGTTAGCGTATTAACATATAGATGGTAGAGTAATATACGGCCTATGCAATATTTCGACCTAAAATCGAAAACGTTTTTGGTTCGTTTTTTTCGTTTAGTATACAACGTGAAATTTTCCGGTGCAATCATGTTGCATTTAAATAATAAAAAATAAGTTGAAATAAAAGAAAATATAATAAAATAAAATAAGAAATATCAAAATAAATTAGCATAAAAGACAATATACAAATTTTAATGTTATAACTTTGTAGCAAATTTATTCATTTTTTGTTCAGTATAAAATCTGGAAATGCAAAAAACATTTTGGGCCAAATTTGCATTTAATTGTTATAAATAAATGAATTTATGAGTTTGAACAAAAGTTAACTCATTATTTGTGATTTCATGTTTTTTTGAAAGCAACTAAAATAAAAAACAAAGAATCTGTTAAATAAAGACCTATGCATTTTCGTGTAAGTAAAATTTGTCCAAAAAATTGGGCCGGTTAAAATATTACTTCTCTTTAAAGTTTTTTTGTGCACTAATAATTATTTTGGAACAATGTTTTAAGGATTTTGGTACAGACCAATATAGGTAAGTGACAAGAATGGGCAAACAATATTTTATTCGAACTGAAAATGAGTGAAGCAGTAGTTCTCTCACCGTTTGGCGCGTACGAATATGTATGTATGTGAAACATGTGAGCAACACGACAATGCAGCTTTTGGAATTTCGAATTCAGCGAGGTTAGGTAAATAATATGCAGGTTTGTGTCTTAGAGCAGTAACATAATGGGTCCTACAGATGGCAATTTCGATATTTGCAGAGATTTTTCGAATTCACAAAATATTTTTCTATTAATTATAAACAAATAGGGTAACATTTGTTTACAAAAATAGGCCTATGCACTGCGGCTGATCCATACGAATCGATTCATATAACCTTTATATGATTTTACGTGTGCTAACTATGCGAAACAGCCTATCAATTGAGTGTATGGAAATTTTATTTATTTATTAATTAAGCGTATTAATATATAGATAGTAGAGTAATATACGGCCTATGCAATATTTCGACCTAAAATCGAAAACGTTTTAGGTCATTTTTTTCGTTTAATATACAACGTGAAATCCGATGCAATCAAGTTGCGTTTAAATAATAATAAACTAAGTTGATATAAAAGATAATATAATAAAATAAAATAAGAAATATCAAAATAAATTAGCACAAAAGACAATATACAAAATTTAATGTTATATCTTTTTAGCAAATTTATTTATTTTTTGTTCAGTATAAGACGTGCTTATATCTAAAATGAGCATAAAATCTGGAAATGCAAAATTTAGTGAGTCTGAACAAAAGTTAACTCATTATTTGTGATTTCATGTTTTTTTGAATGCAAATACAATATAAAACAAAGAATCTGTTGAATAAAGTCCTATGCATTTACGAGCGAGTAAAATTTGTCCAAAAAAAATGGGCCGGTTAAATTAATACTCCTCTTTAAAGTTTTTTTGTGCGCTAACAATTATTTTGGAACAATGTTTTAAGGATTTTGGTACAGACCAATATAGTAAACTGGCAACAATTTACAAACAATATTTTATTCGAACTGATAATGAGTGAGGCAGTAGTTCTCTCACCGTTTGGCGCGTACGAATATGTATGTAGGTGAAACATTTGAGCAACACGACAATTGTAAGATGACCATCGTGGTCATCTGTATGTCCATTGTGGTGGACATGGATTTTTGCCATGTACTGGCTAGAATACGGCCTGCCTATTCAAATTGTGCAATTGTCTGCACTGACTTACACTTGCGTATTTCCTTGTTTTCAATAAAAATAAACTTTTCGCCTGTATTTAGATATTATAAGTTTTAAAGTTTATTTATTAAAGTTATTTCAAATTTCACAAAGAGGCGGACTACACTTATATATATATTTTTAATTTCCTTTAACTTAGCACAAGTGCAGGCACGACTGGTCAGTTTGAATGCGCGTAAAAATCTGCCGTCATCGTGAGGTAACCCTCATTGTGAATGTTAGGTGTGTTTAATAAGCATTGTTTGACATTTATGTTATGTAAAATTTTAACAAAAAATTTAATATCTTTACAGTATATAAGTAAATTATGTCAACATTCAACTCCAGTAATGACATGGTGCAACAAAATACAAAAATAAAAGAAAATTTCAAAATGGGCGTGGCTCCGCCCTTTTTCATTTAATTTGTCTAGGATACTTTTAACGCCATAAGTCGAACAAAAATTAACCAATCCTTTTGAAATTTAGTAGAGGCATAGATTTTATGATGTTAACTGTTTTCTGTGAAAACGGGCGAAATCGGTTGATGCCACGCCCAGTTTTTATACACTGTCGTTCGTCTGTCCTTCCGCATGGCCGTTAACACGATAACTTCAGCAAAAATCGACATATCTTTAATGAACTTAGTTCACGTACTTACTTGAACTCACTTTAATTTGGTATGAAAAATGAACGAAATCCGACAATGACCACGCTCACTTTTTCGATATCGAAAATTACGAAAAATGAAAAAAATGCCATAATTCTATACCAAATACGAAAAAAGGGATGAAACATGGTGAGGTAATTGGATTGGTTTATTGACACGAAATATAACTTTAGAAAAAACTTTATAAAATGGTTGTGACACCTACCATATTAAGTAGAAGAATAAATAAATTAGCGGTATCCAACAGATGACGTTCTGGGTCACCCTGGTCCACATTTTGGTCGCGATCTGGAAAAAGCCTTCACATATACAACTACCACCACTCCCTTTTAAAACTCTCATTAATACCTTTAATTTGATACCCATATCGTACAAACACATTCTAGAGTCACCCCTGGTCCACCTTTATGGCGGTATTTCGAAACGGCGTCCACCTATAGAACTAAGGCCCAATCCCTTTTAAAATACTCATTAACACCTTTCTTTTGATACCCATATTGTACAAACAAATTCTAGGGTCACCCCTGGTCTACCTTTATGGCGATATCTCGAAACGGCGTCCACCTATGGAACTAAGGATTACTCCCTTTTAAAATACTCATTAACACCTTTCTTTTAATACCTATATTGTACAAACAAATTCTAGGGTCACCCCTGGTCCACCTTTATGGCGGTATCTCGAAACGGCGTCCACCTATGGAACTAAGGATTACTCCCTTTTAAAATACTCATTAACACCTTTCATTTGATACCCATATCGTACAAACGCATTCTAGAGTCAACCCTGATCCACCTTTATGGCTATATCCCTAAATGGCGCCCACCTATAGAACTATGGCCCACTCCCTCATAAAATACTCTTTAACACCTTTCATTTAATACCCATATCGTACAAACGCATTCTAGAGTCACCCCTGGTCCACCTTTATAGCGATATCTCGAAAAGGCGACCACCTATACAACAACCACCACTCCCTTTTAAAACCCTCATTAATACCTTTAATTTGATACCCATATCGTACAAACACATTCTAGAGTCACCCCTGGTCCACCTTTATGGCGATATTTCGAAACGGCGTCCACCTATAGAACTAAGGCCCACTCCCTTTTAAAATACTCATTAACACCATTCGTTTGATGCCCATATTGTACAACCAAATTCTAGGGTATCCCCTGGTCCACCTTTGTGGCGATATCTCGAAACGGCGTCCACCTATGGAACTAAGGATTACTCCCTTTTAAAATACTCATTAATACCTTTAATTTGATACCCATATTGTACAAACAAATTCTAGGGTCACCCCTGGTCCACCTTTATGGTGATATCTCGAAACTGCGTCCACCTATGGAACTAAGGATTACTCCCTTTTAAAATACTCATTAACACCTTTCATTTGATACCCATATCGTACAAACGCATTCTAGAGTCACCCCTGGTCCACCTTTATGGCGATATCTCGAAAAGGCGACCACCTATACAACTACCACCACTCCCTTTTAAACCCCTCATTAATACCTTTAATTTGATACCCATATCGTACAAACAAATTCTAGGGTCACACCTGGTACACCTTTATGGCGATATCTCGAAACGGTGTCCACCTCTGGAACTAAGGATTACTCCCTTTTAAAATACTCATTAACATCTTTCGTTTGATACCCATATTGTACAAACGCATTCTAGGGTCACACCTGGTCCACCTTTATGGCGATATCTCGAAACGGCGTCCACCTGTGGAACTAAGCATCACTCCCTTTTAAAATACTCATTAACACCTTTCTTTTGATACCAATATTGTACAAACAAATTCTAGGGTCACACCTGGTCCACCTTTGTGGCGATATCTCGAAACGGCGTCTACCTGTGGAACTAAGGATTACTCCCTTTTAAAATAATCATTAACACCTTTCTTTTGATACCCATATTGTACAAACAAATTCTAGGGTCACCTCTGGTCCACCTTTATGGCGATATCTCGAAACGGCGTCCACCTATGGAACTAAGGATTACTCCGTTTTAAAATACTCATTAGCACCTTTTATTTGATACCCAAATCGTACAAACGCATTCTAGAGTCACCCCTGGTCCACCTTTATGGCGATATCCCGAAAAGGCGACCACCTATACAACTACCACCACTCCCTTTTAAAACCCTCCTTAATACCTTTAATTTGATACCCATATCGTACAAAAAAATTCTAGGGTGGCCCCTGGTCCACCTTTATGGCGATATCTCGAAACGGCGTCCACCTATGGAACTAAGGATTACTCCCTTTTAAAATACTCATTAACACCTTTCTTTTGATACCCATATTGTACAAACAAATTCTAGGGTCACCCCTGCTCCACCTTTATGGCGGTATCTCGAAACGGCGTCCACCTATGGAACTAAGGATATATCCCTTTTAAAATACTCATTAACATCTTTCATTTGATACCCATATCGTACAAACGCATTCTAGAGTCAACCCTGATCCACCTTTATGGCTATATCCCTAAATAGCGTCCACCTATAGAACTATGGCCCACTCCCTCATAAAATACTCTTTAAGACCTTTCATTTGATATCCATATTGTACAAACAAATTCTAGAGTCAACCCTGATCCACCTTTATGGCGATATCCCTAAATGGCGTCCACCTATAGAACTATGGCCCACTCCTTCATAAAATACTCTTTAATGCCTTTCATTTGATACACATGTCATACAAACACATTCCAGGGTTTCCCTCGGGTCATTTTCCTACATGGTTATTTTCCCTTATGTTGTCACCATAGCTCTCAACTGAGTATGTAATGTTCGGTTACACCCGAACTTAACCTGCCTTACTTGTTTTAAATTAACTTAAATTTAAATAATTTGTTTTAATTCATCTTTCGTATTATATTTTTATGTACTATTTTTTCCTTTTTCGTTTCGTCATCAATTAACCTGACGTTAACACCGTCAATACCTATTACGGAATAAGGACCAATATAGATATTACTATGCTTGTCGCGGGGTTCTTTTTCAAGCAATACCTTGTCAAGCACCTTGACAGATATTGGTTGTGAATTTTTGTTATATCCGATTAGATTTTTTAATTTGTGTTCTGTAACGGCTTTTTTTGCTAATGAGTTAGTTTTTTGAAAACGAAATTTAACTTCTTTTGAATAGTTTTCTATGTTGTAAATCGGGTCTATTTTATCTGTTTGCAGTTCATTTGGTAAATTAGCTGCTTTGCCAAAAACTGATTCGTATGGTGAGAATTTATTATCGAATACTGTGTTTGTTGTTGTGCTATGAAGAAAAGTGAAATATTTCAAGTAAACACCCCAGTCGGAAAAATTGGGATTTAGGTAAGATCTTAAATATTCATTGAAAACTCTGTGGTTTCGCTCTATTGTGCCAAAAGTTTCATAATGGTACGCTGTGGAAAATTTATGTTCCATTTTTAATAATTTTGTTAACTCTGAAAAAATTTCATTTTTGTATTCGGTACCTAAATAAGTTTTAATTGTTTTCATAATGCCATATATTAATATGAAATTTTCAAAAATAGCTGATGCAACCGTTTTTGCACTTTTATCAGGTATCGCAATCGGTTCTAAGTATTTGCTGAGATCGCATATCGGATTGTGGTAGAGGCCTTATAGTGTCAATAACAACAATGTCGAATGGCTTACAGGGTGTTTCGGTTATCACTAAATTTTCTTTTGTTTTTGGCTTTACCGTATTCAAAAGACATTTTTTGCAGTTTTTAACAAATTTCGCTATATCGCGCGTCATGCCTTTCCAAGAGTATTTGGTTGTAATTTTTGCATAAACTTTTTTGCTACCGAAATGTCATCCTAAAATTGGGTCTGTATGGTAAATTGTTATCAGTTTTTGTTTTTTGTCTTCATCTGTCACAGTTTCTACGGGTTCGGTTAGGATGATTCCTAAATATTTTAAAATTTTATTCCCAGTGGTTTCAGATCTGATATCGAAAAATATTTAAAAAGATTATCGTTTGTTTTGCAATTCAATTATATTAATATTGCGCTTGCCAGCTTCTTTTTGGAGCTTCAAAAGTAATTCATCTAAATGTATTATTTTGTTAGCAAACGCAACCTTAATTAACTAAATTTTTTTGTGTTTTAAATACGCATTTATCTCAAAATTTGTAATTTTACCACTTTTATCATAATTTATTTGGGATTTTACTTTGGGTATTTTCTTTGAAAATTTGTTTGAAAAATTGTCGTAAACTTGTAATTTTATGTTTTCCTTTACTTTTTCTTCTTTGACTATTTGTTGATGCGTTAATTGTTCTTGTTTTTCCTGTGATCTAGTCTGTACCGCTAAAATTGATTTTCATGAATTTTTAATTTCTTCTATTGTGATGCGAGAGAGTGTATCTGCGCCTACGATCGTTTTACCTTTTATGTATTCAATAGTGAAGTTGTATTCTGATAGTTCAAGCCTAATACGTGAAAGTTTTGAAGGGGGGTCTTTCATATTAAACAAGTAAACTAATGGACGATGATCGGACTTGACGATAAAGTGTGTATCATAAACGTTTGGTCTGAATTGTTTGATTGCAAAAAATATAACTAAAAGTTCTAATTCAATTATTGATTTCTTTTGTTCTGAATTATTAAATGATTTAGACGCGAAGCAAATTGGTAAGTCAATGCCATCTTTATTTTGACTTTAAATGGTACCACAACCAATTTTTGAAGCGTAGACTGTAATTATAAATTCTTTTTTGAAGTCTGGGTATTGGAAAATTTGAGGAGAAATTAAAGATTTTCGAAGTTTTTCATATGCTTTATTACATGACTCATCCCATTTAAATTCCACTCTTTTCCTGCTTAGTTTATTTAAAGGTGCTGTTATTGAAGCAAAATTTGGTATAAACCTTCGATAGTAATTGGCGAATGTCACGAATCGTCTTACTGCATCTTTATCACAAGGTTTCGGATATTTCTTTATTGCAGTTATTTTAGAATCGTCTGGAAGTAGACCTTTTGATGAGCATTTGTGTCCTAGGAAAGTGACTTCTGAACGCATGAAGTTGCATTTTTCGGGATTTAGACGCAAATTAAATTTTTTGCATGTTTGAAAGACTTGTTCTAAATTTTTAAGATGGTGAGCTTCGCTACACCCAATGACTATTAGATCATCGACATATAAAAAGGCTTGGTTGGGAGAAATTCCTGAAAAGGCAATTGACATCATTCTTGAGTACGAGTTTGGAGCTACTTTTAAACGGAATGGTAAAACTTTCCATCCAAAAGCACCACGATCAGTGCTGAATGAGGTGATGTCTCTAGAATCTTTATTTAATGGAATTTGATGAAAACCTGAATACAAATCCAATGTAGAAAAATATTTGGCTCTGCCTAGATTATCCAGAATATCGTCTATCCGTGCTAGTGGGAATTTGTCTGCTATCAATTTTTTTGTTTACAGCTCTAAAGTCGACACACATGCGGTATGATTTCTGTCCATTTGGGTTTTTCTTTGGTACTATTATTAATGGACTATTATAGTTAGAATAACTGTGTTCTATAAGATCATTTTGTAATAAATTATCAACTTGTCTATTGATTTCCTCTCTCTGACAGTATGGTAAACGGTAATTTTTTATGTAAACAGGATTTTTACCTGTCAATCGTAGTTTCTGTTCATGTTCTCTACAAACACGTGATCATATTTTAGACATATATCGAGGAATTTAGTTTGGCATAATTTGGCATTTGTTTTTCTAAAACTGACTTTAATTCCTCTGACCTTCTCGAATCTTCTGAAATATCGTTTATTTTATACACATTATAGTTGGTGACTTCATCCTAATTATGTTACAATTTCTAATGTATTTTACCTCATCGGTGACGTTTAAAACTTTTATTATCGGGTTGTTAGTGTCAACGATACACTTTGCGGTGAACACACCACTACAAATTTCCTGCGCGTCTATAAAAACTGGATATTTAGATTTTTTTCAGCTTAAAGAAGTGATAAACTTTTCATCTAGGAGGAATTACCAAAGTTTTATCGGTTGTACTGTGTAAAATTGAAATTTTATGAATATTTTTGCCAATGCCAATTGTTATGCTCTCGTTTGCATAGTCTATTATGCAATTGTATTTTTTCAAAAAGTCTTTGCCTAAAATACCATCTGACGGTATGTTGAATTTGTCATCAATATTTATTGTATGTGGAATTGAAAAATTTGAATAAAAAAGTTCTGTTTTAATAGTACCCTGTGTTGAAACTGTATCTGTCGTAACGCCCGTTATATTTATGTTATTGTTGTTATTTATGGAAATATTTTGTTTTAAACTTGAAAATTTTATAATTGAAATATCAGCCTGTGTATCTACTAAGAAAGTGCAAGTTTTAAAGAGTCATTGCAATTCAATTCGTCAAAATCTTAGTAGTTCAGGTTTAGACAATAAATTGATTTATTTTGAAAAACGTTATTTAATTCAGATTCTGGTCCCCCAGTGTTCGCTCCTGAGGGCCGTTGGCGCTTAAAGTCCGAACACTAGCGTTATTTGTGGTACTTGAACGTCGATTGTTGTTGTTATTGTTGTTACTATTGTTTCTGTTAGCGGATCTGTTATTATTATTACGAAAATTACCATTACCTCGCGAGCCATAATTATTGTTGTTATTGTGCCTATAATTGTTATTGTTGCTCCTGCTAAAATTGTTGTTGTACCTCGAAAAGTTGTTCCTATTATACTGACTTCCTCTGAAGTTACCTCGAAAACTACTATTTTGCCTGTTATAACGAGTTCGAAACGCTAACACCTGCCCTTCACTAACTTGATTATTCTGTTCTACGATCATTTTCGCAACTACATCCTTAGAATCAGTAAACGTAGTTGACGCTAAAATTGATTTTACTAGGTCTGAGCGAGTGTTAAACCGACAAACCTTGACTGTTTGTTCGACTGCCATCTCGCGCGCTTTTCCCTGCATCATTCCTTCTATAATCAATGATCGTTCTAAAGCATCGGAAAGTTCCCCAACACGTTTGGCGAATTCAGTGTGATTATTATTAGAACTTTTAAAGATGCAATTTTTCCTGCAACAACTTTCGATTTATCAGGTTTTATTCTACCTTTTAACGCATCTTTTATTTGTTGAATTGTTGTTACTTCATTTGGAATTGCCTCACGCGCTTTCCCTTCTAACTTGGATTTTATAAAGGAAATGAAAGTATTTGTCAAATTTTCTTCCATCAAATCTTCTACCAAATTAATTTAATCTATAAAGGATGCAAGTGAAAGCGTATCGCCGCTGTAATTTTCTCTGATTATAGAGGTACACATAGTAATAAAGTTTTTCTTTTGCTCTGCAGTTGCCATTGTTGGTTGTTCTTCGCTAATTGTTTCTAATTTATTAATGCTAACTGAATTGGCAAATCCAGCGAAATCCTCAAGAAAAGATAGGGTACTTTTTCTAATAATACTAGCTTCGTCAGCTGAAGGTGTCGGTGCGTCAGTGAATTCTTCCTGAGTACCAAAATCAGAGCTTGATTCGCTTTCTTGTATTAATTCTAGCTAAGCGTGGGGCAGTTGAGGGCGAGCAGTTTAATATAAGTTATAAGGGAGTAATTTGATGCGCTTGTAGGCGTATGAGTCATGGCACAGTGGATGACGTACCCGACTCACACGTTTGTGGTTGCGGGTTCAAAGCCCACTGCAAGCAAGCATTTTTTAAATTTATTATCTTTTTTTTTTATTTTATAAATTATTATTTTAATGGACTGTATGTTATTTTACTTAGAGAGAGGTCACTATGTATCTTTTACACCTTGTGTTTATTCATTGGGGGCGAGCACTGGGGGCTCCAAGGTATTGGCTGCGGGATGAGCCACCTTGTTTTGCTTTGAAAAACCCCTATTACACCTCGTATTTATTCATTGGGGGCGAGCACTGGGGGCTCCAGGGTATTGGCTGCGGGATAAGCCACCTTGTTTTGCTTTGAAAAACCCCTATTACACCTTGTATTTATTCATTTTTCTTTTAATTCTAGAAAAACATTTACTGAGTTGTTCTCTGCACCTTGAAAAACTTTCGATTATTGAACTAGGCTTATCTCGATTTTCAAAATATGAATTTACTTGTTTTATAATTTCGTTATAGCTTTTAATTAAAGCATCTTCATATTCTATTGACTTTTTCGATGAGATAGATCGGTTATTTAAAACTCGTTTGGTAACTTTATTGAAAATTGAGCGTAAATCTTTGAAATTGGAATCAAAATCTGACATTTGACATTGCTGGTTGTCGAAAGAAAACTTTATTACATTTATTAAAAATGCTTACCTCCGTAGCAGTAAAAGGTGTTTTATAAAAAATTCGAAAAAATTTTAAGATTAACGTTGATAGGCCCTGTTTATACAAAATAGAAGTTAAAATTAATCATTCACTCAGTAATTGTGGTAAGCAATTAAAATTTTTTTTTGTAAATAAGAAAAGATTTGAAATATTTAAAATCGATGTAGTAAATGGTAAGGAAGATTCATGTGTTCAAAAGGCACCGTATTCGTCTCTTACTTTGAAGGAAATGTAAATGCAAGTGAATGTTGAAATATTTAAACCGCACTGTATTAGTTTAATAATGCAAATAAACTGTTGGAGTATTTGAAAGATACTGTATTTGATGCATAATTTGGAAAGAATCGTAAATGCAAAAGTTGTTCAAATATTTGAAAGACACTGTATTTGTTGCATAGTTTGGAAAGAATCGTAAATGCAAAAGTTGTTCAAATATTTGAAAGACACTGTATTTTATGCATAGTTTGGAAAAAATCGTAAATGCAAAAGTTGTTCAAATATTTGAAAGACACTGTATTCGTGTGATACTTCGAAGGAATTGTTGAAATATTTGGATGGCACTGTATTCGTTGAGAAAAATATGTAAATATTTATAATATTTAATATGTTTAATTTCCGAAGAAATAATTCGAAAAAGAGAAAAAGTAAGTTTTCACCGATAAAAATAAATTTTCCCTATTACTATGATATGACTTTAACCATATAGTCGGGTTAGATATTTAGAGTCATAGAGTTTTCAAAATTGATTGGGTTTAAATAATTATCGCAAAATTTTGGCAAAAAGATTTGATAAATTTTTGATATTTTACATACAAGATTGATGTATATTTTGGGTTTCAAAAAGGTTTAAAAACAATTTATAAATTGGAAAAAATATTTTTTTGGATTGTATTTATTAGGAAGCAATGTTCGAATTTTAAATAAAAAAATTTAAGTTCCATATTAATGATCGAAAAAGAAAGAAGATAGTAATATTTGCGTGATATGCGCCGTATATTTTAAATTATCTATATATTAATACGCTAACAAAATTTCCATACAATCAATTGACAGGCTGTTTCGCATACTTAGCATACGTAAAATCATATAAAAGTTATATGAATCGATTCGTGTTGATCAGCCGCAGTGCATAGGCCTATTTTTGTTAACAAATATTACTCTATTTGTTTATAATTAATAGAAAAAGTTTTTTGTAAATTCGCCATCTGTAGGACACATTATGTTCACTAACCCCCCTCAATTGTCGCGTTGCTCAAATGTTTCATCTCTACATATGTATATATTTGTACACGCCGAAACGAAGAGAAAACTACTGCTTCCCTCATTTTCTGTTGAAATAAAATATTGTTTCCCATTGTTGCCAATTACCTATATTGGTCTGTACCAAAATCCTTAAAAAATTGTTCTAAAATAATTGTTAGCACACAAAAAAACTTTAAAGAGAAGTAATAACTTAACCGGCCTATTTTTTTGGACAAATTTTACTAACACGTAAAAGCATATGTCTTTATTTAACAGATTCTTTGTTTTTCATTTTAGGTGCTTTAAAAAAAATTAAATCAGAAATAATGAGTCAACTTTTGTTCAAACTCACTAAATTTATTTATTTATAACAACTAATTGCAAATTTGACCCAAATGTTTTTTGCATTTCCAGATTTTATGCTCATTTTAGATATAGCACGTCTTATAGTGAAGAAAAAATAAATAAATTTGCTACAAAGATATTACATTAAAATTTGTATATTGCCTTTTATGCTAATTTATTTTGATATTTCTTATTTTATTTTATTATATTATCTTTTATCACGTTGTATATTAAATTTGCTACAAAGATATTACATTAAACTTTGTATATTGTCTTTTATGCTAATTTATTTTGATATTTCTTATTTTATTTTATTATATTATCTTTTATTTCAACTTAGTTTATTATTATTTAAATGCAACTTGATTGAATCGGAAAATTTCACGTTGTATATTAAACGAAAAAAAAACGATCCAAAAACTTTTTCGATTTTAGGTCGAAATATTGCATAGGCCGTATATTACTCTACTATCTATATATTAATACGCTAACAAAATTTCCATACAATCAATTGACAGGCTGTTTCGCATACTTAGCATACGTAAAACCATATAAAAGTTATATGAATCGATTCGTATTGATCAGCCGCAGTGCATAGGCCTATTTTTGTTAACAAATATTACTCAATTTGTTTATAATTAAGAGAAAATTTTTTTGTAAATTCGAAAATCTGTGCAACTATCGAAATGACCGTCTGTAGGACGCATTATGTTCACAAACCTCCCTGAGTACATAGCTCCAAATGCTCAATTGTCGTGTTGATCAAATGTTTAATCTCTACATATGTATATATTTGTACACGCCAAACGGTGAGAGAACTACTGCTTCGCTCATTTTCTGTTGAAATAAAATATTGTTTCCCATTGTTGCCAATTACCTATATTGGTCTGTACCAAAATCCTTAAAAAATTGTTCTAAAATAATTGTTGGCGCACAAAAATTTTAAAGAGAAGTAAGAACTTAACCGGCCTATTTTTTTGGACAAATTTTACTTACACGTAAAAGCATAGGTCTTTATTTAACAGATTCTTTGTTTTTTATTTTAGGTGCTTTATAAAAATTAAATCAGAAATAATGAGTCAACTTTTGTTCAAACTGACTAAATTCATTTATTTATAACAATTAATTTCAAATTTGACCCAAATGTTTTTTGCATTTCCAGATTTTATGCTCATTTTAAATATAGCACGTCTTATAGTGAACAAAAAATAAATAAATTTGCTACAAAGATATCACATTAAAATTTGTATATTGTCTTTTATGCTAATTTATTTTGATATTTCTTATTTTATTTTATTATATTATCTTTTATCAAGTTGTATATTAAATTTGCTACAAAGTTATTACATTAAAATTTGTATATTGCCTTTTATGCTAATTTATTTTTATATTTTATTTTTTATGAAGGTATCCTCTATGCTTTTCGAAATTTTCGTTTTCGTTTACATATTACATATGTATTTATAATTAATTTAATTAATTATAATTTAATTTGATTAATTAGAAATACATATGTAATAGTAAAGCGCCAATTGCATACCTTACCGGTGGTGTGAAATAGGTTAAATTCCTTTAGCACATTTCTTCGTCCTTAACTAAAAATTCGTGTTTTTTGAATTATGACGCTATTGAAGTAAATGGGCGATATATGCATATGTAGTTTATATTGGTGAGATAGGTCTACTGGAGAACCGAGCACCCAAAACTAACTTCGATAGCGCGCTAACAGCGTATTTCCCGGGTGGTGTGGAAAAAGTAAATTTTCAATTCCATTTCAAGTAATTTCACCACAATTCTATGTAAATTTCATTTGATTTTACATATCTGTTATATTTTTTTTAAGGAGCTCCATACCAAAACTTATAATTACATTTGAAATGTTTGTAGAAAATTTAAGAAGATACAATCAAAGATTATAACGCCTTAGGTCAAATTCAATATTTTAATGAGAACTTTAAGTAAGATAGATCAGTTTGCTATATTTCCACTCACTGCTCAACTACTAACGCATTATTGCTCTACCCCAACACTGGATGCATAGAGTGAGTTGAAAAAAATACAAGTTGGTCGAATTTCGACCACGGGAGATACTAGTTATATTTAATGTACATTCGAATTTTTTCGATGTTTAAATGTTTATATTTGAATATAATTGTTTTATGTATGTAAGCTTTTCTATTTGAAGAATTTGAATTTGGTAAAATATTTGTATTAAAGTGTGAGAAAAATGTGTTGCTACATGCGTAGTATACAAATGTTTATAGAAAAAAAAATGTTTAGAAGCAAAGGTGTCGATTTGTGTTGCTACATGCATAGTATACAAATGTTGAAGAAAATTACAACCAGAACAAAGTGTCTACTTATATACAGAAACAAATGTTACATATACACGTATGTACTAATCTACTCTACTGTACCGCTCTTTGTGTTCCTTGCTTGCTGGTGTAAGTTGTTGTTGGTATTTTTTTCCGCTTTTTGCTGATGTTAGCTGTTGCCGTCCAAGGTCATACTGTTGCCAACCGGTTTTTTCTTCCTCTGTTTCTTTCGCTATGTAGGTTTCTCTGATTGAGTTGATGGCGTTGAGTAAATGGTGTGGTTGTACCGCCATTAACCGTAGAGCGTTTTAAAGACGTAGCTGGTGGTTGTGATTTATTTCACCATTATGGCGTGGAACAGCATCTTCAAAAGTATAAAATTTTTTCATATATATGTTTTTATGCATGTACCATCATTGAGTAACTTTAGAAAACAACTTTTTGAAACGGGTGTGACGAGGTTCTGCAGGGCGAAATCTAAAGCCCTTGGAGTCTTGGCCGGAATACTGTTCGTGGTATTACATATATAAATAAATTAGCGGTGCCCGAAACGCCTTCACATATACAACTAAGGGCCACTCACTTTTAAAACCCTCATTAATACCTTTAATTTGATACCCATATCGTACAAAAGCATTCTAGTCACCCCTGGTCCGCTTTTATGGCGATATCTCGAAAAAGCGTCCACCTATAGAACTAAGGCCCACTCCCTTTTAAAATACCCATTAACACCTTTCATTTGACACCCATAACGTACAAACACATTCTAGAGTGACCTCTGGTCCACCTTTATGGCGATATCCCGAAATGGCGTCCACCTATAGAACTATGGCCCACTCTCTTTTAAAATTCTCTTTAATACCTTCCATTTGAAACCCATGTCATATAAACACTAGGTTTATTTTGCTAAATGGTGATTTTCCCTTATTTTGTATCCAAAGCTCTCAGCTGAGTATGTAATGTTCGGTTACATCCCAACTTAGCCTTCCTTACTTGTTATTAATGCATTTATAAGCCTTTTCGTCTGTTTGAGATTATGTATGTATGTACCTGCTTCGTAAACTTCTGCATCAACGATAAACGATCATTTATAGTAACTATACGACGAATTCAGTATTTAATAAGATATTTAGTTATAATTAAGTAAGACAATGAAAGTTTGATAGCAATGGTAATAAGAATTATAAAGAGTGAAAAATGCGTGATAAAACTTGCGGCATCCAACCAAAGACCACTATGTAACTGTTTATTTCACAAAGCCCTGCTTTCCAATGTATATATGTATGAATATTTTGACAGCTCTTTTCTTGCAGTATAGGAAGTGTCCAGAAAATCCCGAACATTCCCGCCCACCTCGTCGTGTTTAGACGAAGAGTAATATTTGCCAATACAGACGAAGAGTGCCATATATCCTTTATAGCTCTTGTGTTCCCGCCCTTTAGTTGCTCGTATGTTGAATGGTTCAGCGTAGTCGACCCCAGTATGCATGAACGGGTATGTTATACTACATCGCTCCGCTGGAAGATCACCCATCAGTTGATTTTCTGGACTGCATTTATATCGAAAATATTTAACACAGTTGCGTATAACTCTTTTTACTTCCGTACGACCATCGATAACTCAAAATTGGCGTATGACGTAGCCTATTGTCGCTTGCGTTCTGCCGTGTAGGCTCCTCAGATGAGCATGAGTGACGATTAGAGACGTTAGAATATTCCGCTTTGGCATGACCATTACGCATCTTTCATTGAAAGGCATATTTCCTTGTTGCAAACGCCCACGTAGCCTCATAATATTCTCTGAATCCAGCGTTAAATTGAGCTTTATCAACTTACTTTTTTGAGGAAGTTCTTGGTTCTTTTTTAGAGCTGACATTTCGTGGTTAAATTCTGTTTATTATGTAATTTTGACGATCATTTTAAGTGCTTGGTATCGTTCTGTCCAGGTGCAAAACGATGTCGTGACGGTCGACTTCTTGCGACACTTATTGATAAATCTTAAACACCAACCCAGTACAGCAATGAGTTTGTCAAGGCTCGAATATTTAATCTATTTTAGGGATGTTTTCTGGAAGATGCCAACTCTGTTCACTCAAAGAGAGCCACGTAGGCCCATTCCACCATAGTGCGTGGGACAGTAAAGTGTTGACCGAAATTCCTCTGGAGGCACAGCTTGCCTAGTCACGCCAGTCTGCATGAGAAGTGAAGTTCTGTATGTACGTGACCCGATTAGCAACGAATGGTTTCAATTTACCTGGCGACGATCGTATCCAGTAAATCACGGTTACTGAATCCGGCCACAACACACATCTAAAAGATTTAAATGATAATTCGTCCTTCGCCTTTACCAATAGAACTATTTCTAGGCGAGCACACATAATTCAAGTCTTGGGATCGATTGTTGCTTCAAAGGTGCCACCTTTGTTTTCGCAATTAGCAAATTTACCGCGGTGTAACTTTCAGTTATTGCCTTGATATAGATTGCAGCAGCATATGCTGCGCTTGATGCATCTGAGAAAGCATGCAGCTCTACAGTGCATGCTGCAACAACTCTTACCCAACGCGGTATATACAAATCTTGAAGTTGTTGTAATTCATTGCTATAAACTGCCGTTGAATATCCTTTGGCAGCTTCTCTTCTCAATCTAACTTCCGGTTCCATAATTTCTGTAAGAAGATTTTGCCTCTTATCTTTACAGGAGCCACAAGTCCTAGTGTATCAAATATTCTGGCAACGTCACTTGCCAATTATCGTAATCTAAATCGATGCTTTATGTTGCGCGTATCAGTCCGAGTTCGCCAAAAGATTCCCAAAGCCTTTGTTTGGTCGCACATACCTAGTTTTAATATTTCGAAGCGTTTCAGTCGCGTGGCTCAATAGACTCTGAAACCTCAGAAGCGTTTGAGTTAAACTTGCGCAGACTAAACCCGCCAGTTTGTAGTAACAATCGTAATTGTGTTATTTTATTTATAGCTTCTTCAAGTGTGTCCCCTACAGATAATGCGTCGTCTACGTTAATCTCTGTTTCGAGACACTTCGCCGCATTAGGGAACTTTTCTCCCTCATCACTGGCCAGACGTCGCAAAACTTTTAGCACCACGTAATCTGCACAATTAGCCCCATAGGTTACGGTAAGCAGTGTATAGCTGGTAGGTTCTTCATCTGCACTACCTTTCCAAAAAATTCGTTGAAGTTCAGTATTCTAGCGGTACACTAATATATGTCTGTACATCTTCTCGATGTCACCCGTAAAAGCGTATTTGTATCGACCACAATTCAACAGGATTTTGCAGCTTGGGCCCATTGTGCATACAGTCATTGAGTGATACTGCGGTGGATTATTTTCGGGCAGCATTGAACACCACTCGACGTTTTGTGGTGGATCTTGAAGCTCCGTGGTGTGGAAATAGCACACAGGGCTAGAGGCAGGATCACTCGATATCTCCATATGGCCCAGCTCGCTATATTCTTCCATAAATTTACTGTACAATTTCTTCATTTCAGATTCACGATCAAGTCATCGTTGTGTATGTTTTAACAAGGCTAACGCATCTTGCTTACTTGGTGCAAGCCGGCTAAGATCGATATCTTGTCGAAGAGGTAGCTTTACGATATATCGCCCTTGGCAGTCACGCCTAGTAGTGTTCTCGAAGAGGCTTTCGCAGAAAACTTCGTCCTTCGTCATAGTTTGACGCTCGTTCAGTTCCTCAAGCTCCCAGAAACTGCGTAATGCATGCTCCAAGTCGATTTGTGTATTATAGCACTGAGCCTTGTGAATATCAAACACCCCACAGGACAACCCACCGAAAATAACCCAGCCTAATTGCGTGTGTTGTGCCACTACTCCATTTGTAGTGCTCTGTTTAACACCGTTGCTTAATATTGTGGCGTAGTCGGCAGCACTCAAAACTATGTCAATAGCACCCGGTTGGTACTAATTAGGATCAGCCAATTTCAACAGACCGAATTCTTGAAACTGGGAATTTAAAATTGGTGTACTAGGCATAATGTTCCCTAACTTTGGGAGTATTAACGCAACGCACTCCATTTTGAAATCATATGTCAGTGAATGAATAAATATCGTAGTCCAAGCTTTTGCACAAGCCAGATTCGTATCAGTTGCGCCGCTGATCGGTACCTTAACTGTTGTACGTTGTAACTACAACTGCCGTGCAGCGAATTCGCTAATAAACGAAGCTTCGGCCCCATTATCGATTAACGCTCGAAATATTTGTTTGTGACCATTCGGACCGCGTGTTTCCACATACGCTGTGGCCAGCAAAACTATTGGCAAGGTAGATGACTGACTAAATGTGTTTCCAATAATTGTATTGTTAGCTGTAACAGATGTTGCTATATTTGTAGTGCTCGAGTCAGCAGTCCCACTTTGGTTCACTTCCCTCTTTGTTACACCGTGTTCGGTTTTATTATACAATTCACCATGCAATAGTGTGTTATGTTTCGCTTTTGAGATATTACAGCGTCCCTCATACGGACACCCTCGTAGCATATACCCCGACCGTAAACATTTGAAACATAATTATTGTCTGACGGCCAAATCTTTCTTTGCACTGGAAGCTCTAAATTGTTTGCAATGTGTGAAAATGTACTTATCTGAACATATTGCACTCTTGCCATAGACGTGTGGCAGCCTTTAACTGTTGCCTTCAATTTGTTTTGTTTCTGAAGTTCACCGCAAGCCAATTGTGTAACCTCCAGGGACTGAATACGATTTTCGAAAAACGCCCTTAAATTCCATTACGTTGGCACCTCGTCATTTGAGCCAAGAAACAGTTCCCATGCCTTACGTGTAACAACATCCTATTTGTTAACAACTATGAACACGAGCCAATCGTCTCAGTGCGATACAGAGCGTCCAAGATGCTCCAATGCACGCAATGCTGCGGTAACGCCATCACACAGCATTCTCAATTGACTTGCCGTTTCTGACTCTACTTTGGGTAAACTCATAATTTTTGTTAAATATGAGTTGATAATTATATGTTTGTCCCATGCAACTTGAAAATTCGCAACTGTTGTTACAATATTATCAAAAACATGTAGTGCCTCACCAGTCATTGCATCCTTAAGGTACTGGAGTCACTGTGTGTTACTCAAACTTGAGTGATTAGTCATAACCGATATGAACAAATCCTTGAATGTGTACCAGTGTAAGAAGTTGCCATCGAACGTTGTCACCTTAATGCGTGGTAGCGAATTCAATTGTTGGATACAACCATTCGATGCATTTGTTGAATTTGGAGTTATTATAGAAGTGTTGTGCCCCGCTCGCAATGAATTGATTTCATCCAACAATACACCCAAACTTTCTGTGAACACCATTTCTACCGAGCAATGAATATCACTGTTCAAATATTCACTTACCGCAGTAACATCAGCACTCTTTCCCTCATCTGCTTCCACCGCAAACAATCGTAATTCTTTATAGCATGCATTGTATTCTGCCCAATACGATTCCAATAATGTTTTCCTTGCTGTAAAATAACCTATCGTTCGTCGCTGTTTTGCAACTTTTCGCGAGTTCGTCATAAGGTTATTTAAGCGCAAGGTAATTCCTTGTATTTTTGTTAACTGAGGTTGCATTTTAATTAAAAATTATGTAACTCAAACCAAAATGAAAATACGCCTATATAAAAGATATTAATTGTCAAAATCGAGCTTTTTATACCAAATTAAGTGCAATTCTGTGTATTGCATTCTTTGCATATGAACTCGTCGATTTCAGCTGAGCTTTTTATACCAAAGCTGTTTGACAGTTGGCTCAGCTAGTTAATAGTACTCACTATAAGTGATGTATGTACGTACAGGGTGATATCCGTTCTCGCTTAATTGATGATCCAAAGGGAATGAGTGTCGTATGCAAGTGAGCAATCATACGTGACGTCATCTAATAATTCATGTATGTAGTTATGCTACTGCATGCAATTTACATGCGGTTACTTGGCAAAAGCATTTATAATTATTGATTTCGTGCGCCTCACTCCCCGCAAGGGTTGCCAAATGTTTGAGATTAAGTATGTATGTACCTGCTTCGTAAACTATACGACGAATTCAGTATTTATTAAGATATTTAGTTATAATTAAGTAAGACAATGAAAGTTTGATAACAATGGTAATAAGAATTATAAAGAGTGAAAAATGCGTGATGAAACTCGCGGTATCCAACCAAAGACCACTATGTAACTGTTTACTTCACAAAGGCCTGCTTTCCAATGTATATATGTATGGATATTTTGACAGCTCTTTTCTTGCAGTATAGGAAGTGTCCGGAAAATCCCGAACATCGGCCAAAGCTTTTTCTTCCACAAGTGTGTTGAAAATAGTTTCTCATGTACCCATTGAGGTAAACAGAGAAAAAAATAGGTTTTTATATTTTATCTATGCCGTCGGCACGGCTCTGATACCTCTTTTTCACAGTTTTGTTATGTATTGAATAACATCTCAAAAATAAGTTCACAGCGCCAATAATGGCAATAGCCCGAAAATAAATTTTTATGGTTTCCTAGGCTTCAGTGTGGTTTATTATTTGGACTGTGTTTACGACGTTAGCATTTGGATTAGTGACTTTCGATTCTTGGCCTTGTTGTATTTTTTTTTTTTGTTTTTTATTTATATATTACCTGTAGTGTTATACAATATCATCATACGCCTAATTTTCCCCTCTCTAGTTGTAGGATTAATAACATCATTAACAACTGGCCCCCTAGTCATTCCTATAGTTTTCCAGATTTCTCTTAACCATTTTATTTCTTTATTGTAATCTATTACTTCTAATTCGTTTTTAAGGTCTTCAATTGGGCCTTTGGTGGGCATTATTTAACAATACTTTTTAATTAATAGCAATTATATTACGATTTAGTTTTTCTTTTTATTATTATTATTCCTTAACTCCTGTATTTCCTTCTTTAATTTAATTGTTTCCTCCCTATTTGTACTTAAGATTATTTTTTCGTATAGCTTAGCTATGGATCTCCCAAGGTTTACCTGTTTTCCTCCCCTTTTTCTCTTCAATTTGACTGGCTTTGGGATTTTTGGTTCCTCAATTTTTTGAACCCTATTTTTATACTCAGTTGAGCAGAGCTCACAGAGTATATTAACTTTGATTGCATAACGGTTTGTTGTACAGTTATAAAGGAATCGAGATAGATATAGACTTCCATATATCAAAATCATCAGTATCGAAAAAAAAACGATTGAGCCATGTCCGTCCGTCTGTCCGCCCGTCCGTCCGTCTGTCCGTTAACACGATAACTTGAGTAAATTTTGAGGTATCTTGATGAAATTTGGTATGTATGTTCCTGGGCACTCATCTCAGATCGCTATTTAAAATGAACGATATCGGACAATAACCACACCCACCCAAATTTTGGACAATGGGCGTGGCACCGCCCACTTTTAAATGAAGGTAATTTAGAAGTTTTGCAAGCTGTAATTTGGCAGTCGTTGAAGATATCATGATGAAATTTGGCAGGAACGTTACTCTTATAACTTTATGCCTGCTTAATAAAAATTAGCAAAATCGGAGAACGACCACGCCCACTTTTTAAAAATTTTTTTTTAAATTCAAATTTTAAAAGAAAAGTTAATATCTTTTCAGCATATAAGTAAATTATGCCAACATTCAACTCCAGTAATGATATAGTGCAACAAAATACAAAATTAAAAGAAAATTTCAAAATGGGCGTGGCTCCGCCCTTTTTCATTTAATTTGTCTAGGATGCTTTTAATGCCATAAGTCGAACAAACATTAACCAATCCTTGTGAAATTTGGTAGAGTCTTAGCTCCTAGGACGATAACTGTTTTTTGTGAAAAAGGGCGAAATCGGTTGAAGCCACGCCCAGTTTTTATACACAGTCGACCGTCTGTCCTTCCGCTCGGCCGTTAACACGATAACTTGAGCAAAAATCGATATATCTTTACTAAACTCAGTTCACGTACTTATCTGAACTCACTTTGTATTGGTGTAAAAAATGGCCGAAATCCGACTATGACCACGCCCACTTTTTCGATATCGAAAATTACGAAAAAAGAAAAAAATGCCATAATTATATACCAAACACGAAAAAAGAATGAAACATGGTAATTGTATTGGTCTATTGACGCAAAATATAACTTTAGAAAAAAACTTGGTAAAATGGGTATGACACTTACCATATTAAGTAGAAGAAAATGAAAAAGTTTTGCAGGGCGAAATCAAAAGCCCTTGGAATCTTGGAAGGAATACTGTACGTGGTATTACATATATAAATAAATTAGCGGTACCCGACAGATCATGTTCTGGATCACCCTGGTCCACATTTTGGTAGATATCTCGAAAACGCCTTCACATATACAACTAAGGGGCACTCCCTTTTAAAACCCTCATTAATACCTTTAATTTGATACCCATATCGTACAAACACATTCTAGAGTCACCCCTGGTCCACGTTTATGGCGATATCTCGAAAAGGCGTCCACATATAGAACTAAGGTCCACTCTTTTTAAACTACTCATTAACACCTTTCATTTGATACCCATATCGTACAAAAAAATTCTAGAGTCACCCCTAGTCCACCTTCATGGCGATATCTCGAAAAGGCGTACACCTATAGAACTAAGGCCCACACCCTTTCAAAATACTCATTAACACATTTCATTTGATACCCATATCGTACACCAAAATTCCAGAGTCACCCCTGGCCCATCTTTATGGCGATATCTCGAAAGGGCATCCACCTATAGAACTAAGGCCCACTCCCTTTTAAAACACTTATTACACTTTTCCTTTGACACCCATATTGTACAAACGCATTCTAGAGTCACCCCTGGTCCACGTTTATGGCGATATCCCGAAAAGGCGTCCACCCATTGAACAAAGGCCCACTCCCTTTTAAAACACTTATTACACTTTTCCTTTGACACCCATATTGTACAAACGCATTCTAGAGTCAACCCAGGTCCACCTTTATGGAGATATCCCGAAAAGGCGTCCACATATAGAACTAAGACCCACGCCCTTTTAAAATACTCATTAACACCTTTCATTTGATACCCATATCGTACAAACAAATTCTAGTGTCACCCCTGGTTCACCTTTATGGCGATATCTCGAAAAGGCGTACACCTATAGAACTAAGGCCCACACCCTTTCAAAATACTCATTAACACATTTCATTTGATACCCATATCGTACACCAAAATTCCAGAGTCACCCCTGGCCCATCTTTATGGCGATATCTCGAAAGGGCATCCACCTATAGAACTAAGGCCCACTCCCTTTTAAAACACTTATTACACTTTTCCTTTGACACCCATATTGTACAAACGCATTCTAGAGTCACCCCTGGTCCACGTTTATGGCGATATCCCGAAAAGGCGTCCACCCATTGAACAAAGGCCCACTCCCTTTTAAAACACTTATTACACTTTTCCTTTGACACCCATATTGTACAAACGCATTCTAGAGTCAACCCAGGTCCACCTTTATGGAGATATCCCGAAAAGGCGTCCACATATAGAACTAAGACCCACGCCCTCTTAAAATACTCATTAACACCTTTCATTTGATACTCATATTGTACAAACAAATTCTAGAGTCACCCCTGGTCCATCTTTATGGCGATATCTCGAAAAGGCGTACATCTATAGAACTTAGGCCCACGCTCTTTTAAAATACTCATTAATACCTGTTATTTGATACCCATATCGTACAAAATAAATTATAGAGTCACCCCTGGTCCACCTTTATGGCGATATCTCGAAAAGACGTCCTCCTATAGCACTCCCTTTTAAAACTATCATTAACACATTTCATTTGATACCCATATCGTACAAACAAATTCTCGAGTCAGGCCTGGTCCACCTTTATGGCGATATCCCTAAATGGCGTCCATCTATAGATCTATGGCACACTTCCTCTTAAAATACTCTTTAATACCTTGCATTTGATACACATGTCATACAAACACATTCCAGGGTTACCCTAGGTTCCTTTTACAACATGGTGATTTCCCTTACTTTGTCTCCACAGCTCTCAACTGAGTATGTAATGTTCGGTTACACCCGAACTTAGCCTTCCTTACTTGTTCTTCCTATATTCCTCGATTGTCAGTGGTTTGCGGCCTTGCTTGACTTGTGTGAGGACCCAAATCCATCGGCTTTGGGGCCCACACATTCGAACATAGATAATCTACAATTACAAATTATATATCATTTTTCGAAACACCCTAATGCATATAACAATGAATTTATATCAGCGCATATAGCATGTAAAACATATAAACCTGAATTATATAAATTGAATTTACACACTTAAAATAATCGTTTTCCTTAAACACCATAATATACACTTATATATTTATTATTTCGCAAAAACATAATTTTTTCTGCCCGCATACGGCAGATATTCTGGTTGGATATTATATTTTGCATAGAGATCAAACGGGAAAAACTTTCGCTTTGCATTGAGATCAACGGACCTGGAATTCTAAACAACGATGGGAATACAGCAACGCAACAAGCAACACACATAAGCTCCCACTGCAAGAGCACCAAAAATATACTAACATACATATGTATACAAAGAAATTGCGACCAAGCACAGCAGGCATTGAAGCGAACCGTCAAGGCGGACATCGCACAAAGAGGAAACAAAAAAATGCAATGTACTAGAAAGACGTCACCTCAGCATACCAACAACACAGCGTGGGTACTAGGCAGCCATAAACATTACACTTGCAAGTTACTTACGAAGGGCAACCAAGTCGTTGACAACAACAAGGCACAATAAGCAGGCAGCAGAGGGAAATTGAAAGCAACTATGCTAACTAACTGGAGATGCATACCAATGAACTCGCATGCTAAGGGGCAGTACAGGGGGGAATTACTACATATGTAATTTAGAAATAAATACTTATATGCAAGTAAACAATTGAATATAAGGGTAGAGTAATACCTTTGGACGTAGGATACCTTATGTAAATACATACAATTAGTAAGATTTATTGTTGCAGGATAACTGTCCACCTGGGCGTGGACAAGTATAAAAGGGCGACAAATTTTGCGAATTTTAACAGTAGCCAGCTAGGTATAGTAGCCTGCTAACGCCTTGTTTAGCGGTGAATGGGACTCCTGGTATTTTTCCATCTCACGAGTTCTTTATTTTAGTAACTTTGGGGGTTTTTCCAACCCCATAGTTAGAGGGATTGTGGTGGTTTTTTCACCTCCGCAACCTTCAGGAAGAGCAGGGTATCTTTAAGTTTTATACTCGGTGAGCGTTTTACCAACTCCACCGACAGAGAGGAAGTGGTGGTTCTCCACCTCCGCTTTCTTTACGAGTAGGTTTAGATTTTAGTTTAAGCGTTGTCCCGGTGGGGGTTTTCCCAACCCCATCGGCGTAGAACCGACGGTGGTTTCCCACCTCCGTCGCTGTAGCCTAAATGGTAGTTTTGCAATCGATTTGAATAAAGAATTTATAACGTTTTAACAACAAACAGGATCTTTCTCTTTAAAAGGAGACGATAGGGATTCTTCCCTATTCCCACAAAGATCCTGGACGGACTGAGCATACCCCAGCGTAAGGAAAAGTCCGTCACAAATGGCGCCCGAGCGGGGACACTGAATATAGAGTCTCACAGAAGATAGGGAGGATATAAGCATACAGAAACCAACGAGGGACACATAGACACAATGACAAGAGTCACGTGGGTATATTACCTCAACCGCGAGGAGCTGGTGAAGTACGCGGTAGAATTTGGACTAGAGAGCAGTGGAACAATGGATGAGTTACCAAAGCGCTTGGCGAGCTTCATCCAAGCGCAAGGTAGCGAGTCAAACCTCGACGCCCGTTTCATCGAATTAGAGACCCAGAATCCAAGACCAACAACTCCAAGGCCTGGCGACCAGCTAGCGTTACCAGGCAGCAGCGGGGTTTCAGCCGCGAATGAAACGATGGGGCAGAAGAAGGATCCGGTCGATACACCCAGAAACGAGGAGCAGCAGATATACGCGTGTACCAACAATCATCACATACAAATATAATGGACCGAGTACGTAAGTGGGGTTTGAAGTATAACGGCGGTAAGGAGCCACTTAGTTTTATTGAGCGGGTGGAGGAGCTGCCCGACAGTTACGAAGTTGGTCGCGATTCCATCCCACGAGCGTTACCTGAGTTGCTGAAGGACAAGGCCTTGGTGTGGTACCGGAACAACAACAGGCAGTTCCAAGAGTGGGAAGCCTTCAAGAAGGACTTTCTAAAATTTTTCCTAAGCCCGAGGTATTTCGAGCAGCTAGATGATGAGATCCGGCAACGTACGCAACGAGCAGGTGAGCAGTTTAAAGATTACGTTTTATCGTTAGAGGCACTCATGCGTCACGTTGACTACAACGGCGAGCAGAAGCTGAACCGGATTTACAGAAATTTTTGACGAGAGTACCAGCTTTACATCAAACGGAGCGAGTTCACCAGCCTAGAGGAACTGGTAAGCATGGCCGAGGACTACTAGAACATCATACCAGAGAAAGAACCGCTGAGGCCAGCGGCAAACCCTGTTGTGCCGCGACGGCCAGCCGAGCACTATCACTATATGCACGAAAAGGAGAGACAAGGAGATCGGAGACCGGAGGCGCAACGACAAACGGGCACGCTAGAGCATGCGACGATACCACACCAAGGGCCCATCGATCCACGGAACGCATGCAGGCGATGCGGAGAAAGCGGACAATACGCACATGGGTGTCGCAACGAACGAAGGGATTTCTGCTGGCAGTGTGGCCGAGTAGGTATACTAACGCGTGACTGCTGTCGTGGACAGCAGGGAAACGGGCAGAGACCCCATTGGTATCGAGGGGTGGCCTCTCAACAAACCAAACCTCGTACTAAGTAAGCACAATTAGGCAGACCCGAGGTCAAATCTTGGCTGCAGTAACCCTGGATGGAGAAGAAGTCATGGCGTCAGTAGATACGGGGGCGACACAAAGTTACATCAGCGAGAAGACAGCGGCGAAAATAGATGCGCGGGGGTTCAAGAAGATACAGACACGAGTGGTGATGGGCGATGGCGGCGCAGCATGGATAGCTGAGGCAGTGGACGCACAGCATTCACCGTGCCCGGCCGAGGATTGTATCAATGGAAAGTGATGCCGTTCGGTCAAAATTCCGCTCCGGCTACGTTTCAGCGAGCACTCGACCGTGTTATTGGCCCAGAGTTGGAACCAAATGCGTTTGCCTACCTGGATGATATCATCATCACCAGCACAACCTTGGAAGAGCACAAAAAGCACCTAGGAGAAGTTTTTCGGCGGCTACGGAGGGCGAATCTGCTGATCAACCCAGAGAAATGTGAGTTTTTTAAGAAAAGTTTGAAATATCTAGGACACGTCTTCAGCGAGGAAGGAATACACACGGATCCCGACAAAGTTGCGGATATCAAGGAGCTGACGCCACCACACAACATACGAGAGTTAAGGCGAATTCTGGGGATAGTTTCATGGTACCGGAGGTTCGTACCCGACTTTTCACAAGTAGCTTATACACTGACGTCAATGTTGAAGAAGGGAAGTAGGTGGGAATGGTCCGAAGAACAACTTGCGGCGTTCGAAGCATTGAAGAATGCACTAATACAAGCACCGATACTAGCTTGGCCAGATTTTACTAAAAGATTTCGATTACAGACGGACGCGAGCGATTATCGTGTCGGAGCAGTTCTCACACAGGGGTTGGATGTCGAAGAGCGAGTGATAGCGTATGCTAGCCGCCGGTTGAATAAAGCGGAGATGAACTACTCACCAATTGAGAAGGAATATTATATATCTATTATATTTATTATTTCGCAAAAACATAATTTTCTCTGCCCGCATACGGCAGATATTTTGGTTGGACATTATATTTTGCATAGAGGTCAAACGGGAAAAACTTTGGCTTTGCATTGAGATCAACGGACCTGCTGGAATTCTGAACAACGATGGGAATACAGCAACGCAACAAGCAATACACATAAGCTCCCACTGCAAGAGCACCAAAAATATACTAACATACATACGTATACAAAGAAATTGCGACCAAGAACAGTAGGCATTGAAGCGAACCGTCAAGGCGGACATCGCACAAAGAGGAAACAAAAAAAATGCAATGTACTAGAAAGACGTCTCCTCAGCATACCAACAACACAGCGTGGGTACTAGGCAGCCATAAACATTACACCTGCAAGTTACTTACGAAGGGCAACCAACGCGTTGACAACAACAAGGCACAATAAGCAGGCAGCAGAGGGAAATTGAAAGTAACTATGCTAACTAACTGGAGATGCGTACCAATGAACTCGCATGCTAGGGGTCAGTCCAGGGGGGGAATTACTACATATGTAATTTAGAAATAAATACTTATATGCAACTAAGCAATTGAATATATGGGTAGAGTAATACCGTTGAACGTAGGATACCTTATGCAAATACGTATAATTAGTAAGATTTATTGTTGCAGGATAACTGTCCACATGCGCGTGGACAAGTATAAAAGGGCGACAAATTTTGCGAACTTGAGTAGTAGCCAGCTAGGTATAGTAGCCTGCTAACGCCTTTTTTAGCGGTGAATGGGACTCCTGGGATTTTTCCATCTCACGAGTTCTTTATTTAAGTAACTTTGGGGGTTTTTCCAACCCCATCGTTAGAGGGATTGTGATGGTTTTTCCACCTCCGCAGCCTTCAGGAAGAGCAGGGTATCTTTAAGTTTTATACTCGGTGGGGGTTTTACCAACTCCACCGACTGGGAGGAAGTGGTGGTTCTCCACCTCCGCTTTCTTTACGAGTAGGTTGAGATTTTAGTTTAAGCGTAGTCCCGGCGGGCGTTTTCCCAACCCCATCGGCGTAGAACCGACGTTGGTCTCCCACCTCCGTCGCCGTAGCTTTAATGGTAGTTTTGCAATTGATTTGAATAAAGAGTTTATATAGTTTTAACAACAAACAGGATCTTTCTCTTTAAAAGGAGACGATAGGGATTCTTCTCTATTCCCACAGGGATCCTGGAAGGACTGAGCATATCCCGGCGTAAGGAAAAGTCCGTCACACTTGTTCGGTTGTTTCTTTTTCACTTTTTTGCAAATTTAAATTTAATCTAACTGATTTATTAAATACTTGGTTAAACTGGCTTTGATTTTGTATGTCTCCTTCTGGGAACATAATTCAAAAATTAGAGAAGAAAAAAATTTTGCAGCAAAAATATAATTTTTTGCTCGTCAATAGGCCGCCCTAATATTTTTAGTGTTATTTATTTAATAATAATGCCTAAATTTTGCTGCAGGTTTCTGTTGTTCCTTTTGTTTGTTATCTTCCTCAGCGTATTAGATTCAGCTTGTTATCTTTTTTTTCTTTTCCTTTTTCAGTATTTTTCCAATTTGTATGCGGCTTATTATTTTCTGTGTGTTATTACGTTAATGGATGTTCAATTATGTCCCTTCAATGTTGTGTACTGTTAACGCTTTTGTTTAATATGCAGGCTCTATTTTTATCCCATTGGGTTTTGATTCCGTCACTCTCAGGAAATGGGCACGTCTATATAAATTACCACCTTACTTTTCGAAACCGTCGCTCTCAGGAACTGTGCACGTCTATATAAATTACCACCTTATTTTTCGAAACCATCGTTCTCAGGAACTGTTAATGTTGATGTCCTTTATTGGTGGCGATTTTCAAGTGGCAGAAACGCCATGTAAAATATGTATATTAAATTATTTATTTGGCTGGAGGCACCATTAAGTGCCGAATACCCCTAAATATTTAAACGAGAATATTTAAGAAGGTGGCACCCTTGAGTGCCGAATACCGAATCTTCTTTATTAATAAAAACTTCAGCGTATTTATACATAATTCTTATGCGCTACTTAGTTAAAATATAAACATATACATATTTACTGTAATTCTAACATTCTTACTAAGTCTAACAAAATAACAAAAGTCATGTAGCCTTGCGTATTCATACACATTCGTACACACATTCATAAGTTGCTTCAATGCACTTGCTGAAAGTGTCTGAAAATGTTGGAGTAGAGGAATACGCGGTGTCAGTTAATTCTTAGTTACAGAATAAACAACTTAGACACCGCGCGTGTTATGTGTGTAGATATGTATGCTATCACTTTGGATACATTACAATGGTAACGTGCTCCGCCTACCACACCGTATGCCCTGGGTTCACACCCTGGGCAAAGCAACATCAAATTTTAGAAATAAGGTTTTTCAATTAGAAGAAATTTTTTTTAGGCGGGGTCGCCTCTCGGCAGTGTTTGGCAAGCGCTCCGAGTGTATTTCTGTCATGAAAAGCTCTCAATGAAAACTTATCTGCCTTGCATATGCCGTTCGGAGTCGGCATAAATAATGTAGGTCCCTTGCGGCCAATTTGTAGGGAAAATCAAGAGGAGCATGACGCAAATTGGAAGAGAAGCTCGGCCTTAGATCTCTTCGGAGGTTTTCGCGCCTTACATTTTTTTTTTTTTTGTTAATAATAAATCGCTGAATTGTGAAATAAGCGTGAATCTCGAGAACGGTTGGACTGATTTCGCTAATTCTTTTGTTAGAATATTCCTTGAGGTAAATATAATAAAGTCTAAAAACTCCACTTTAGCAGTAAAAATCATAAAATTTTTGTTTACAAAGCTATAAATTCAAAAATCTTTGCACTAAAACTTGGAAATATTTACCTATATTTTTTAAACAAAAACAAGTAAGGAAGCCTAAGTTGGGTGTAGCCGAACATTACCTACTCAGCTGAGAGCTTTCGAGACAAAATATGGGAAAATCACCATGTAGGAAAATGCACCTAGGGTAACCCTGGAATGTGTTTGTATGACATGGGTATCAAATGGAAGGTAATACAGGGTATTTTAAAAGGGAGTGGACCATTATTCTTCGAGATATCGCCTTGATAGTGGGCCAGGGATAACTCTGGAATGTGTTTGTACGATACGGGTATCTAGTAACTTTGCCGCGCCCGGACGTGTTTTTGATCGCTCTTCGAATTGTTATTCTTCTTCCTTTGTAAACAAGTTTTATCTTTTATAAATATTAATATAATATAAAACAGTTTATAAGTTTAATTTCGTATTAAATCTTTACACAGTGCAATATACATAGTGGCTTTTTGTGCAATTTAAACACTCAGTCTGTCTGATAATAGATTTTCACAAAAATTTGTGATAACTGCATAGTTTTTGTTGGTAGCTGCTATTAGCAAGTCATTGTGTGCCCTTTTTGGTTTCTATTGTGTTCGCTGCTAGCTATTCGCTGTCTTGCGATTTACATCCAGTGCTCCAAAATAACTCTCGCTCATATTTTTGAACAATTTATCCTCTATTTATAGTTTCTTTTGCCTATTTTTCTTTTGGGTTTGTTTAACTTTGCAATTATGTTGGATTGCTGCGGCAATAAGTGTACCAATCAAAAGAAAATTTACCGTGATGATACTTATGTTTGTTGTTGGCTCTGTGATAATATGACTCATGTTATCTGTGCCGGTTTCTCTCACATTGGTGGTCGGGTTGTTGACGTAATATCCAACAAAATTGGAATGAATTGGACATGTCATGATTGTCGTTCCGTAGAAAATGACATGCGTGCTTTTATAAGGCAAACTCAGGAAGAGTTCAACAACATATTTGTTGGGGTTCGTAATGTTAACGAAAGATTCAAAACGATGGAAGCTCACTTTAAAAAATTGAAAGTGATATCTGAATCCCCAAAACGTAAGAAATGTATGCCCAACAATGATTCCAACTTGTCTTCGAGTCAGGGGCAAAGCTGTCCTCCTAAGAATGTCCCTTCAACTGCGTTCACCGATACGATCAGGCTTGCCAAAGACGTTATCAACAATGTAGCTCAGGAATCTCCACAACGCTCTGCCGAGGCTTCTAGCGAGATGATCTCTGGCAAATTAAACGATGCACGAACTAATAGTGGTACCTTTGCGGCTGTTTGTTCTACGTCACCAATGTTGATTTCGCTGGACTCCCCAATTCATCCTACACCTCCACCGGTATCTTTAGCTCCAACAATAACAGTTACCGATACTGGGGTTGTTGCTGGCGTACAAATGTACCTGCAAAAAATAATACTTCATTGACGGGCTCGATAACCAACGCTCAAGCAATACGTTTTCTGTCAACTGTCCTAAAACGGCCGCACCTTCCCAGCTCTCTGTTGCGCTATCCGCTACTCCTTTGCAGGTGACTGCAGTGCCACCTCGTAGGGCTGTATTTGTGTCCCGATTACACTCCTCGCTTACCGAAAATGATATTGCTCATTACGTTTGCTCTAAACTTGGTGTTGCACCCACTAGTAACATCAATGTGTATAAATTTAACTTTAAATATGAGAGAAATATCTCCTCATTTAAAATATCTCTTTCAGATGCATATATCGATAAGATACTTGGTTCCTCTTTTTGGCCTAAGCATACTGTGGTTCACTTCTTCACAAGAAAGTCGAGGGCCGAACCTGTTTTATTTCATCCAAAAAACGGTATGACGAACACAGTAATAACAACACAAAGGTAATTGCTGATCTGTCCCGTCTTCTCATTAATTACCAAAATGTTCGTAGTTTAGGATCAAAACTTATTCCATTCTTCCTTAATTCTTTCTACTTTTCTGCACAAGTTGTAGCTTTTACGGAGACCTTGCTAAAGCCTGATAAATACAATTCTGAGGTTTTTTCAAATAAATATGCTGTTTATTCGCATGACCGCATCTCTAGAGCGGGAGGTGTCCTTAATGCTGTTGATTCTAACCTATCATCTCAGTTGATTTCGCTGGAGAATATATCTCGTATCGAATTCATAGCATTTAGGCTTTCATACGGTAGCTATAGCGTAATTACTTGCTGTTCGTACATACCACCTCGTTCGGATATGGATGCTTATGCTGGTCATAGCTCGGCCATCAGCGACTTGCATTCGCAGTTAGGAGATAACGATCGACTTGTTGTTGTTGGTGACTTTAACTTGACAACAGTTAGTTGGGTTAATATAAGTGATTCAAACATTTTAACTCCCACTGCTCAACATGAGTATCTCAATTGTCTGTTAGACTGATCTTTTTACAGATTAAAAATGTTCCAAATAGTGGAAATAAAATGCTAGGTTTAGTATTTGTGGATGGCTCGGTGGGTACTGTCCTTATGCAAATCCCACCTTTATCCCTTCCAGAAGACCATCTTCACCCTACGCTAGGGATATCACTTTATATCAGCCTACCCTGTAGGATTTAAGTACAGTCTCGTCCCCGATCTAGATGCTTCTACAAAGCGAATTTCATTATGCTCAATGATCTGTTGGCTTCCCATGATTGGTCGGATCTCTATGCCTGCACATATGTCGATTCGACAATCTCTATATTTTACAGTACGAAGAAGAAGCCATCAATTCTTTGATAAGTGCATTCCTCCTCGCTATACCATATGTTCGAATAAGCCCCCTTGGTTTTCAAAGGCAACTTATCAGACTTAATAACATTGAATCTAGGCTTTATAAGAGATTCAAGAAATCTGGAGCATTTGCAGACCTCTATCTCGCTATCTCTGGGATCTGCATCATTCCCGCCACTTTGGAAACAGTCTTTTATTCCCTGCAAAAATCGTGTAACCAAAAACGCACACAGCCACACGAATTTTTGACAGGGGTGACGATTTGGAATGAAAAATTCTCCAAATGAAATAGCATGCTGACAAATTTAGTTTTGCCACAATGTATCGTGCTTTCTCGCACATACTATATTCATATGTATTGTGAAATACGTCATTTTTGTGCGGAAAAAAATTTTCAGCGAGTCCGCCATTTTCCGCGAATTGAGCTGCAGGCCTGTGCTAATTTTGGAGTATTCAATTAAATTAAATTAAAATAACTTAGCGATGTTGGATGTAAGTGTACGGAAAGTGAATTTAATATGTATTTATGTTTGAAGATGTACAATATTACAAATTCTAATATTTTTCCAGAAAACAATTGTTGCACTTCGTGCACGTCTCCAACAAATGGAATCAACAACACAGTACGCTTCGTTGCCTGGAAATCGAGCACAAATGGAAAACCTCAACAGCCAGGTTATCCTCTACAACAACCAGGTGCACCACGTGGTTACATGGGTCAAATGATGCCACCAACACAACCTGGACAGGCGCCGATGCCAGTCAACCACCCAAGCCGGGTTAATCCCCAATACCCGGATTTGCTAATGATTATTTTTGTGTTATTTTCTTTAGCAACCACCTGCACCTGTTACTGGTAAATATCAACAGCCGCAACAGTATGATCAAGCCCAAGGCCATTTAGATCCCGATCAGATGCCAAATCCGATAATAAAATAGCGCTGGTGGTGCTTTTATTACTGATGAACAGGGTTTATTACCACCATTGGTGACCACAAAATATGTGGTAGAAGATCAGTGTAACTCCTCGCCACGTTACGTTAGGTATCGCTATTCGAATTTAGTGTTTTGTTTGGCAATTACATTGACCTTTCTTTGCAGGTCCTCTTTGTATTGCATACCTGCAACAGCTGATTTATTAAAAACAACAGCCTTGTTCATTACACTTACCGTCTAACCAATGGCACGAACGGTTGAGGGTGAATATTAAATTTTGGTGAATTGGGTCCAATTAGATGTAATCGTTGCAAGGCTCATATGCAATTTGTAGATGCTGGTCGTCGTTACCAATATCTTATGTGTAAAGTAACAACAGATGGTAAAAAAAATCTTTCACTTTTAGTTGTTTTCATTGATCCATATTTTTTCTCAACAGTGCCAACTGTATATTTGCAACATTTGGGCCACACCGGACGGCGTGTCGATAAATATGAACGTCCTGAACTTGTATTGGGTACATATGAGTTTTTGTGTAAAAACTGTGTGGGTACCGATAGATCTCCTCAACTCATATCAGACATCAATGCCTCGCAATCAATTGTGGACGCTGTACGCACTACATTGGGTTCACGCAGTATGGAAAAGCATATTGTTGATTCCAGTGGTAAGGCCACAATTTCAAATGATGGTGCAACCATTATAAAACTATTGGATATTGTGCATCCAGCCGTAAAACTCTAATCGACATCGCCAAATCTCAAGATGCTGAGGTAAGTTTTTTGTTATATTAGAATGTGTAGAATAAAAATGTTTCTCTTATCAGGGGGCGATGGCACTACTTCAGTAGTACTTTAAGCAGCTGAAATCTTAAAACAAGTTAAACCATATGTTGAGGAAGGCGTGCAAACACCTATCATCATTAAAGCTATACGTAAAGCATTAAAATTATGCATGACCAAAATATGACATGTCGAAGCGCCAATCAAAGGCACAAGTACTTTATTGGAAAAATGCGCTGCCACAGCAATGTCCTCCATACTTATTCATCAACAAAAAAATTTCTTTTCTAAAATGGTTCTGGACGCTGTACTTTCCTTTGATGGACCCAAAGTCACAAAAAAAATTTAAATTAATTAATGCTGAAGTACGTGTTGATAATGTTCAAGAGTATCAGAAAATTTTTGATGCTGAATGGCGTATTTTGTACAATAAACTAGCTAAGTAAGGCACCAGGGTTGTGTTATCTAAACTACCAATTGGTGAATGGCTTATTCTGTACAATAAACTAGCTGAGTAAGGCGCCAGGGTTGTGTTATCTAAACTACCAATTGGTGATATTAGTACACAGTATTTTGAAGATCGTGATATGTTCTGTGCTGTTAGTGTACCAGAAGAAGATTTGAAACGTACAATGAAAGCTTGTGGTGGTGCTGTTATGACTACAGCTTAATTCAAGTGTTTTGGCTCAATGTGATTACTTTGAAGAACGTCAAGTTGGTGGTGAACGTTTCAACATTTTCCAAGGTTTGATAGTGGGTTTGACATTGATTTTATTTTCATAGTTTATAATTATTTAAAGGTTGCGTTAATGTTAGAACATGTACATTGATTTTACGTGTCGGTGCCGAACAATTTTTGGAAGAAACTGACCTTCGTTACATGATGCTATAATGATTGTGCGGCGTACAATTAAAGATGATTCTGTTGTTGCTGGTAAGTCAAAATAAAAATTGAAAAAAAAAAAAATTTCTAATCTTAGGGCCTCATTCTCTATTACGAAACGAACTTCCTTTGCGGATGAGAGACGAATCGCTAGTGTATTTGCACTATGTTAAACGATGGCAACTTATCACTTGACAATTACTTTTGTCATCCTGTTAGTTAGAAACGTAAAGACCGAACAAAAATGATGGAGAATACACCATTGCTAGACGAAATTGTTTGGAGGCGAATCGTTCGTCTGAGCTATCGTTCGCAATACAGAATGAAGCCCTTAAATTGTTAAGTAATATAATGAAAAGATTGTGTCCAACTCCCGAAAAAAAAACTATACAATTTGTATTAGTGAAATGATATTTATTGCTTTTGGTTGTTAGTTGTGAGGCATCGTCTTTGAGTGCCTTCTGATCGTATATGCCGTTTCTTTTGCATTCTTTTACATGCATACAGTGCCGTTGAAGCCTTCCTCACCCTCTCCTCCACGTTGAGCTTCCACGACAGCTTACTGTCTAAGATGATTCCTAGATATTTTGTGCAAGGTTTCTCCCGTAGGGTCACCCCTCCTAACTTAGGCCTGGTCCAATTTGGGACCTTGTACCTCTTTGTAAACAAGGCCATATGCAACGTTATCTGCGTAAACCGTAAGTTTTGCGGGTCCCTCGTAGAATCCCCTGAGCAGTTGGTTAATGACCAGCGTCCACAGCAGAGGTGATAGCACCCCTCCATTCCGATGTAATCTTACTGCAGTTTAACATGCAGTCGATCCATCTGGGTAAGGCTGGATGTACTTTAACGTAATTAAGACCATCCATAATCGCCCATTTAGAAACATTGTTGAAAGCCCCTGCAATGTTTAAGAAGACTTCTAGAGCATATTCCAGGGCGTTTTCTATGCCTTTTACCACCCTATGCAATGCGGTGTCTACTGACTTGCCTTTGGTGTACGCCTGCTGTGTTGTGGAGAGCAGCTTCATCCACGTTGGACTTTGTGTACACATATATCAGCCTCTCAAAGATTTTGAGGAGAAATTATGTTAAGCTGATGGGTCTATAGTCTTTGCGATACACGTGACCGATCTTCCCCGTCTTTGGTAGGAAAGCTACACGAGCAGTTCTCCAAGAGTGCGGTACGTGGTTCAGTCTTATGCACACATCGAATCACTCATCTTCTCGGGAAAAGCCGGCGTGCACCTCCGAGAAAGTCGGAGTCTTAGCATTATCTCCCTTTGGCTTATCTCCTAGTTCCGTAGTTGGAACTTCCCTCTGACTCGCAGCCTTCGAGGTAGTTGCTACCTCGCTATTGGGGCCCATCTGTCTTACAGCTTTGGGCCTACTTGTCTTTTCTATGCGACTGCCGTGCTTCGCGACTCTGGGACTGGGTCCTTTCTGCCTCTTGAATGCAGGCCTGTCGCCTTCCGCCGAACGTTGCCCCTTCATTCTGCCATTCGACGCTCTTCCCCCTCGTACCGGTTGCAACACCGCGGGTTTCTAGCAGCAAACCTTTTGAACTGCCTTCGACCTACTTCTACCGCCTCATGGGCCCATTCCAAGAGCTCGATTTCCACTTCTGTTGGGTCGACCATTGCTCCCAGGCGTTGGACAATTCTTAGTGCTGCACGGTACTGCGAGAAAGGTCTTTTTCTTCCTCTGCTCCGTACCCTTCCACACTCTTCTACTCATTTGTGTGCTTTTCCAACACGGAGTTCATTGAATCAGCACTACTCTCGCTCGCCGAGTCCGACGCATCGCTTAATGCGTATTCGTCGTCCTTGGCTTGCGACTCAGTCCTCTTATCATCCTCCTTATTACAATTTGATAATGAGTCGTTCATCTTGGTCGTACGACCACCTGCCCGACAAGGCGGGCTTAGTGGTCCAGTATTATATACTGGGAAAGAACCGACAGCCACAGCAGCGCCCCTTACTGTGGTAAGGCCATCAATAGTTCCTGAGGTGGTCACGTATCGGGAAGGCTCCATTCGAATACAGCCAAATTTATCCCCTGACTGCAAGTCGTTCAATAGGCACGGTCCGCATAACACACTGGATTAGGGGGTTGGCGGTTCTTGGTTACCGACATCCCGCCGCCCTCCTATGAGGCGAAACGGCGTAGATGCCAGTCCTAAACAGCTCCGCCTCATAGTCGGGCACTATGGAGATCGGCTAAGCCCTCACACCAACGACAAGGTGCCTACCCTAGTGAGGGAGAGATTGGGGAGATAGCTGTTTATTTTATTACAAAGCTCATCGATGTAGGAAACAACAGCATAGGTGTAGAAGCAATAGTGACTCCTTCTGGTGGTAAAAGTAGCTATTGATATGTAGAAGTTAAACAGAAATTTGATGAATAGGAGTTTTTTTAAGTTATTGCAAAAAAAGCGTTGAGGATTTTTAATATCTTACGAGGTACCTTCGTACATGTTTCTAAGAATGAAGAATGAGACCTATTCAAACTTCGCTATACTTTAACACACAATACTTTACCCCATTTTAACAGAACTATAATTTTTTGATTTTATTAAATTTTATAAAATGTGTCTTCCTCTACAGTTCCATTTCCGTATTGGATGGTAAATATGGCGTTCGCATTTTCTCCATCAAAAACTGTGACAAAATGGAAGAAATCTATGCGCGTAAATCGCAACATATTATCTTGGTCGAGCGTTTCTTCAATAGCTCTCTAGTGGTGATGGTGACAGCAGAGAAACCCAACTGTTTACAAATATTACACTTCAAAAAGAATCAAAATATCTGCCATTGCGTCTACGGCTCAAATACCCACAATGTATGAATGAATCGAACGCACCCAATTGTCATACGAAAACCACTTTAACCCATCTATATATTTGCATTACAGCTAAGGCTTTACAAACAGCAAAAATTGCTGGCGCCAAGCAATTGGAAAAGGCAGTGAAGCATTCATCACACTGTACGGATGGTGCAAAGTTAGAAACTGCTGTTGTAACTGCTGCCACCAACACAACGGTCATCTCTACTTCGCCGAGTAGCGGCTCGTCCGACTATCTATCGAAGACAGTATAATCATATCTTTTGCCATCATAGCGATGTGCTTGCACAGGAAAATATTTCAATTGGAAAATAAAAATCAATTAAGAGAGTTTATTTATTATTAAAGTACTTACTTTTCTTTATATCAATTGTATTAATTTAAGTTGCAATTTCATGTGCATATATAATAAGGGATGTCGTGATACGATTGCTGTCGGAATTAAATTTGAAACCAATCAATACTCCTGCTAAGGGTTGCAGAATTATTGCTCGAATGATTAGATTTAGAAGAATAATAAGTCTGACTCAATTACTAGTCGTACATTTTTAAGTTCACCAATTACGACAGCAATCGGATTCCACGACACCTTTGAATATTCTTGATATGAAAAAAGAGTAAACCTAATCTGAATTTCTACTAAGCTTTAAGTTGTAGATTATTCAAATAATTGGAGTTTTTTCTAAAGCTTAAAATTATTTTCTGCTCGCTTAGAAAAGATTTCAATTGGAAAACGACACCTTTTAATATTCTTGATCTGAAAAAAGAGTAAATCTTATTAAAATTTCTACTTAGCTTTAAGTTGTAGACTTAAATTGATTCAAATATTCAAATTTTTTATTCGAAACCATGGAAACAACTAAAATTTTACATGAATATAACACACTTCTGAATTGTCCAAATATAAAGTTAGCTGCTGCAGCAATATAGCTCAAAGCAATTAATATATTTTTATTTCATTATTAAAGCATTTACTTCTTTTTTCTATTAAATGTATTAATTTAAGTTACAATTTCATGTATATATGAGGCTCCAAGATGCAAAACCAGATGAATCTATGATATGTAAAACTTAGAAAACCACAAACAATTTTTAAATTTGTTATGAATGAAAATTGTTATGAATTTTCAATACGGGTTTTTAGAATGCTGCTAGGCGATGCAATATTGTCGCATTTTAAATATTATTTTAAAATATCTGGTTTTGCATCTAGGCGCCTCATATATAATATTCTTTATTTGGAAAAAAATTACTAAATCTAATGATATGTTTTAAATAAATGTTTATATTATATGTTATGTTTGGTTATTATAATTAAAAATAAATATTGAAAATTCAATTTTTTTGGTTGATATTTTTTTCATGTGGCTGCTCCAGGTAGCGTAAATCGGGAGGTAAAATTCAAGTTATATGGCATATGGCGGTTATATAAATGTTAAAACCGCAGCAAAGTTGATTGTCAAATTACTCTAAAATGTAGAGGAAATGACCGAAAATTTGACCGCCTTTTGACGCGCATTGTGACGTGTGTGAGCAGAACAGTGCTATGCTCACATCCTATAAGTGGGAGCGGAATGCACAATCACATAAATAGGTACGAAATGGGAAAAAAGTGTAAAAAATCTACTCTCGCTAATGCAAACGTGACTAACATTTAACAAGGGGCGTGACCGCACAATGACGGTAAAATGACTAGTCAGATGACGTGGAGCGTTTTTGTAGGGTTATACCCCTGCATAAAAAAGGTAGTAGGTCAAGAGTTGAAAACTACAGTGGTATTGCTAAACTTTCAGCCATTCTTAAATTATTTAACAGATTTTTACCAGTCAACTCCAATATCAGTGTTCTAGTCTTTATCTCCATGCCAACACAGTTTCATTCATCAAAGGTCAACCCCTAAAAATTTGCTTGTATTCACCTTTATAGTTATGGAAGGATTTTTAGCGAACAAGCAAATGGATGTCATCTATACGAACTTCAGCAAAGAATTTGATACCGTCAACTATGAGTTACTTATTCATAAGCTTGATTTACTGGGCCTTTCGTTTCACCTATTAATGTGGCTGCAAAGCTATCTTTCTAAGCGGACCCAAAAAGTCCTGTTCAAGTGCAATCTGTCGGAATGATTTGGAGTTTCCTCCGGTGTAGCCCAGAGAAGTCATCAAGGCCCTTTGCTCTTTACCCTTTTCATTAATGACTTGCCACAGACAATACTATATTCCCATACTATAATATATGCGGATGATGTAAAACTTTGCTACATTTACTATCCTACCGATTTGACTTCCGTGGATTTTCTTCAGACCGACTTGGATTCGTTCCAGTGTTGTTGCACAACAAATTTACTAGCTTTAAATTGCTCTAAATGTAACCACATGACATTTCACCTTGTGGAGCCAGTACTGAAACCTTATGTAATAGATGGTACGCCTTTGGAGCATATATTTATTGCAAATGACCTAGGTGTCCTTCTTGATCCGAAACTGAATTTTAGCATGCATATTTCATCTATTGCCAACAAAGCGTTGGGTATACTTGGATTTGTTAAAAGATGGGCTAAAGAGTTCGATGATCCCTACCACACTAAGGTTCTTTACACATCGCTGGTTCGTCCAATACTCGAGTATTGCTCATGCGTTTGGTGCCCTGTTTCTCAAAAGCATATAAAGCGTGTTGAGTCAGTTGAAAAGCAATTTTTGATATTTGCATTGCGCGGCCTTAATTGGGACTCAAGTCTCCACCTTCCTCCATACAGAAGTAGACTTCTTTTTATTAAGTTAACCACTCTGGGAAATCGGAGAATAATACTGGGGGTATTGTCCATTCATAAGCTCATTATTGGAGAAATTGACTCTGCGGACCTTCTCAGCTGCTTTTTTATTGCGGTTCCCCCTAGGGTACAAAGGCACTACGTTCTTTTTTATTTGCCCCTTTGTCATCGAAACTTTTGCTAAAAATAATCCTCTTCTTATCTGGTGCGCGTACTACAATAACTTGTATAGCTGTATCAGTCTTGAATGTACTTTTGCCACTGTACGTAATGCAATACTTGCCTATCTAATCTAAGAGATACAAGCTAATTTAATATGCCGGAATTTATTTCTTCCGTAAAAAACAGGCACGATCTCGTATGAGGATGCAACATGTATGAGGAGGAACATGTATCAACATGTATCATTAAAAAGGAACAAGACAGTACTGTGTTGATTGGAATCTGGTCCATTCCAACAATGTTAAAAACGTGATTTTTCATGAGTCACTGACCGGAATCGTATGCATTCCGACAGTTTAATCTTATGGGTCAGGCATCGAGCTGATTGGAATCCGGTGCATTCCAACAACACACATGTTACTTTTTTATACCTTGCGATGGCGTATACTCATTACACTACCCTTAGCTCTGCCGGATTCCCATGATATGCTGATTTGAATCTTGTTGCATTCCAACAGCAAGATTGGAATCCACCGCATTCCGAAATCATGCTGAGCGGAATCTGATGCATTCCGCGAGTATAAGATCTCGGTATTTCTGCTCATATTTCTTATTATTATATTCTGAAATTAACTGTAATGTTCTATAATATATATACCTTTGTTTGTAATATAACATTGTTGAAATCTCGATATATTTTAAATTTTAACTTTAGAGTTGTATATTTATATTTATCTTTTATATTATGCAGTCGACCATTTCAAGTCTGTCATCGCCTTTAAATAATAAATAAATAAATAAATTAATTAAATAATCAATTAAAATTATTAATGAGGGTTTTAAAAGGTAGTGGCCCTTAGTTGTATATGTGAAGGCGTTTTCGAGATATCGAACAAAATGTGGACCAGGGTGACCCAGGACATCACCTGTCAGGTACCGCTAATTTATTTATATATGTAATACCACGAACAGTATTTCTGCCAAGATTCTAAGGGCTTTTGATTTCGCCCTGCAGAACTTTTTATTTTCTTTTACTTAATATGGTAGGTGTTACACCCATTTTACACAGTTTTTTCTTAAGTTATATTTTGCGTCAATAAACCAGTCCAATTACCATATTTAATCCCTTTTTTCATATTTGGAATGGAATTATGGAATTTTTTTCATTTTTCGTAATTTTCGATATCGAAAAAGTGGGCATGGTCATAGTCGCATTTCGGCAATTTTTTACAGCAAGATAAAGTGAGTTTAGATAAGTACGTGAACTAAGTTTAGTTAAAGATATATGGATTTTTGCTCAAGTTATCGTGTTAACGGCCGAGCCGAAGGACAGACGGTCGACTGTGCATAAAAACTGGGCGTGCCTTCAACCGATTTCGCCCATTTTCACAGAAAACAGTTACCGTCATAGAAACTGTGCCCCTACCAAATTCCACAAGGTTTGGTAAATTTTTGTTCGACTTATGGCATTGAAAGTATTCTAGACAAATTGAAAATGAAAAAGGGCGGAGCCACGCCCATTTTGAGATTTTCTTTTATTTTTGTATTTTGTTGCATTCTTTCATTACTGGAGTTGAATGTTGACATAATTTACTTATATACTGTAAAGATATAAAATTTTTTATAAAGAGTGGGCGTGTTCGTCATCCGATTTTGCAAATTTTTTTTTAGCGCACATATAGTAGTAGGAGTAAAGTTCCTGCCAAATTTCATCATTATATCTTCAACGACTGCAAAATTACAGCTTGCAAAAAAAATAAATTACCTTCTTTTAAAAGTAGGCGGTGCCACGCCAATTGTCCCAAATTTTACTAATTTTCTATTTTACGTCATAAGGTCAACCCACCTACCAAGTTTCATCGCTTTGTTCGTTTTTGGTAATGAATTATCGCAATTTTTCGGTTTTTCGAAATTTTCGATATCGAAAAAGTGGGCGTGGTTGTAGTCCGATTTTGTTCATTTTAAATAGCGATCTGAGGTGAGTGGCCAGGAACCTATATACCAAATTTCATCAAGATACCTCAAAATTTACCCAAGTTCTCGTGTTAACGGACAGACGGACGGACGGACATGACTAAATGAATTTCTTTTTTCGCCCAGATCATTTTGATATATAGAAGTCTATATCTATCTCGATTAGTTTATGCTGTTACGGATTACAGCTATGCAAACAAAATTAATGTACTCTGTGAGCTCTGCTCATCTCAGTATAATAAATATGTAGCCCGAACGAAATGATTACAATAGTTGCAAAGGTGTTCAGTGAGCTTTTCTGAAAGGAAAGAAAAGAAAGGGAAGTAAAGAAGAGGAAAGGAAAATAAAGGAAAGGAAAGAAGGAAAGAAACTGAGAAAGAGATCGAGTTAGATGAAAATAGAAGAGATAGATGGAGCGGAGGAGTAAGGAGAGGTAGGTAGAGAGAAAGGAAGGGTGGGAAAAGCGGAGGGGGAGAAAGAGAGCAAGACAGAGAGTGGAGTGATAAAATAAAAGATAGATCAAAGTTAGGGTAGAACAAAGTCTGCTGAGTCTGTTAGTCCATAATATAAAACTGAGTTGCTGCTAAACGAAAAAGTCGAGAACGGTTGGACCGATTTATTTCTTTTTTGAGAATATTCCTTGAAGTACGAGGATGATTCTTACGGAGGGAAAAATTGTTTCCAAGAAGTGGACCGGAGACCGATCCATTCGAGCGATTTCTATTCATGGTTCGATTTGCCTGAAATTTGGTATATAGGTAGACCTTTTCCTAGATTAGTATTGTAAGGAATTTATAGAAACTCCTCTTATTTCACAACTTCTACTAACGTTTGTATTGCTAAATTGTTGAATAAATAACTCTTATATTAAATTATGAAAAATGGTCTTTATTAGACTACTTTCAAAATAACACTTCTACTTATCAACAGATAGTGTGCTTAAATCAAACTGATGGTCATGCCTAAGCTGGCGCTGCTTTTATACTCTTCGGTTTTCTCGTTTGCAAATCTCTAGGCGTTTCTAGAATTTACTATTTGTTTACCAGCTATAAACTCACAAGCTACAACTACAGATGCACTATTATAGCTTCTCGCATAGCGATATGCGCGTGTATATGTGAGTGATACTTCCATCGATGTTTGCCTACTTTTGGGAGTATCTCAGATATATGCATGTGTTTGTGCGTTTCTCTCCGCTGCTTGTATGGACATAATGATTGACTTGTTTATGTGCATACAAGTCACTGCTCAGTATCGGCTTAGAGATGATAGTATCCCTTAGGGTTGTTAATATTCGTCACAGTATTAACGAAACTTTTTTCCGGAAAGTGGAGTGGGATTTCGTTCGATTTGCCTAAAATTTCGTATATAGGTAGCCCTTTGCCTAGATTGGTATTTACAACACTTCGGGCAGGGACCGATATTCGAACAAGTTCTGTTCATAGTTCAATTTGGTATATAGGTAGCCCTTTGCCTAGATTAGGAATTATGATTCTTTTTTTCTTGGGGAAGTGGACCAGGGACCGATCTATTCAAACAAATTCTATTAAATGTTTGATTTGCCTAAAATTTGGCATATTGGCAGACCTGTGCCTAGATTAGTATTTACGAAACTTTTTTCCAGGAAATGGACCAGGGACCGACTGGGAATGGGATTGGGACTGGAGCTAGAACTGTAACTGGGATTGTGACTGGGGCTGAAACTGGGGCTGGGATTGGGACTAGGACTGGGTGGAGGTGAGGTAAAAGTTAACAACTTCTTAAGAGATATACAGATAGACCAAGGTTAGGGGGGAACAACGTCTGCGGGGTTTGCTAGTATTAAATAAAAAACATGATACTCCGACAAGTATATGCTGGACGAATTACAATGGCTTAGTGTTACACAGCGTATACTTTATTTTGTAATGATTTTTGTTTTTAATATTAAAAAAAGGGGTTTGCCGGAGTATTTGAGCAAAGGGACAGCTCAATTTATTTTACATATAATAAAGATATAAGAAACTGTGAAAAGCTGAATGTATTTAAAAATAAATTACTGTCATATTGTCGTACAACTGCAATAAGATAGATATAAGGGATCTCATGTAATATGTGATATGAATTTATTAAGCTAGGCTTATAAGATGTAATAAATAAATAAATAAATCCATTCCTACTTCAGATCCCAGTCCCACTAAAACTCCGACCTTGACTCCTACTCCCAATTCCGTTCCCCCTCTCATTACTACCATTTCTCCTAATCCCAATTCGAGTCCCGACCCCACTCGCATTCTTATTCCTACTGTTATTAACATTCGCGCTTCCACTCCTAGACAAAATAGCGCTTCCTCTCACGCTCTCAGTTCGATTACTACTCTCTCTTCACACCCACTCCTTCTACCTCTCTCACTTCAATTCCTCATATATGGTATCTGTATACAATATATTGAATACCTACTTCACCTGACCAACAGATTTCAAAAGCCCTTTTTTTATAAAGGTCTACAAAACTATTTCAGACTAGCGCAGGTAATATTTCCTAATTCGCAATAATTTTTATACTGTGGCGTTCTATTGCATAACAAAATAGCTCCTCGCGCACTACACAGAAGCATTTGTAAAAGTGGTACCCCACCGGACTTCAGTCGAATTGCACAATAAATTAAATTTTTTGTAATAACTCGGTCCTTGCCCACTTCTCGGAAAGAAAAGCTTCTCAAATAATGAGACAGTCACGAAAGTACCCTTATACCAAATTTCAAGGAAGTCGTACCATGCACTATTTTTTTAGAAACATCGGTCCCTAGTTCACTTCCCAGATGGAAAAGTTTCTCATATGTTATCTTGCTCGAATAGGTAGGGCTGTACTGCACAATAAATAAAATAGGCCCCTGGTCCACTTGGCAGAGAAAAGGTCACAAATATTAAACTTGTCGAAGGGGAACTCCTGTATCAAATTTTAAGAAAATCGCACCATAACTATATTATTTATAGGCCGGCCACTGGTCCGGTTCCTGAAGGGAGAGATTCTCAAATATTAAGCTGGCCAAAGACGTACTCCTTTACCAAAAATCTTCACCTAGTCCAATTCCAGAATTTTAAATTTGAAGTATGCTTAAATCCCCTTGAGCACACACAGCCAAAATTTCATCTCCTTTACCAAAAATCTTCACCTAGTCCAATTCCAGAATTTTGAATTTGAAGTATCCTTAAGTCCCCTTGAGCACACACAGGCAAAAATTTCATCTAAATTGGTCAAGGCGTTTAAGAGAAGTTCAGTCGCAAACACACGTACAGAAGGTAAAGATATATTAAGCAGGGCTCCAAACCGGTTGGAACCGAACCACCCGCTATTTTGGGGCTTTGAACCGAACCACGAACCGATCGGGTGTTTTACGTAACTGAAAAAACCGAACCAAAAACCACAAAAAAATGGTTCGGTTCGGTTCAGAATAAAGTTTCAGCAAAAATCACTTTACTTTTTTAATTCACCACTTTGCTTGAAAATATAAATCTAAGATAAAACTGCATTAACTTTTTCTCGTCGGCAACGCCATGAATTGATAGTAATAGCGTCTTCTGTTCGCGCTTGTTTGTCAAAACATTGTCAAATACAACTGACTGGAAAACACACTGAAAATTTAAAGCACCACTTGAAAAGAAAACATGGTGATATATTTGAGCAATGCGAAGTGGCAAAATTCCGAGAAACTGAACAAAAGGGACGCCAATCAAAATAACATTGGGAAGTATATTGTAAGCAAATCGGCATCAGCTACAGTCAACGTATTGTAACGAATTTATTGCAAATCCTCTTATCTGCAATCTTCTGCTAAGTTCGATTCACTAAACTATTGAATAAATAACTCCAATATTGAATAATGGAAAAATGGCCTTTATTAAAGTACTTCACAACAACACTTATACTTTGCAATTAGCTTGCTTAATGACCAAAATGACTGATAGCTTAAATGAAACTGATATATTGCCCGACAGATAGCGTGCTTAACTGAAACTGATTATAGCGCTTCTACCGCTGGTGCTTTTATACTCTGTGATTTCCTCGTGGCATCTTCTAGGCGCTTCCATAATTTACTTAGTTTGTTATAAATTTCTCAGTTACAACTACAGATGTATAATTTTTATAGCTTCTCTCAAACCCCATGCGCTTTTATGTGTGAGCGACACTTTCAAAATCACAATTGCATACCTCTAGGAACGTTTCAGATAACGATGCAGATAGCTTGTGCGTTGCTCTCAGCTGCGTGTACCTACATATGTGTAGACATAATGATTGAATTATTGATGTGCATTCACGTCACTGCTTAGCATCGGCATAGAGATGGCAGTACCCCTTAGTGTTGCTAACATTCTTAACACTGCCCTCCACCTAAGTCTGATCGTCCCGATCGTCCCTGCTAGCATCTCCAAATGAACCACCCTTCTACTTCGTGGTTTTCCAATTGTTTGTATGCGGTAGATGGTGTCACTGATCTTCTTCACAACTTTGTTCGGGCCTTCCCAACTTTACCGAAATTTGGATGGGACACCTTTCCGCCGGTGAGGGTTGTATAACAGTACCAAATATTCCGCCAAGAAACCTTTCGAATTATTGTTCTCATCGTACGTCTGTTTCATCACAACTACTAAATACCCTGGTTCGTTCTTTCACACTCTGTTGTTTGGCCAATGAACTACTTCGTAGAGCTTGCGCTGGACGGATTTGCTTTGCATAATCAGTATCATTCCGACGCTTCACAAAAGTAGTATGCCCTGGCTTGAAACCAATACGATTTTCACAGAGCAATGGGCGATTTTTAAATCGACCCGCCCTAATATATATATGTATAAACATATTTGCATTACTGCAAACATACATACAAAAGTTCAGATGTTAGGTGGACAGCGTCTAATCAGTTCGAGATGCTGTTTTGAACTGATTTTCAGTATTTTGTTCTCGTCCGTGTCTATTATGTGGAGATGCTGAACTAAAAGAAAGATTCTGAAATGTGTGCACACATCAAGGCGAATCCATACCAGGTGGCAGCACCAAGTCAGCTGATTGGAACTTTTTTTTTGCAAAATATTGTATTATGTCAAACTCAAGGCGAATTCAAAATTGTGTATGGTTTACATTTGAGTGTTTACAAATAATTGGTAAGTTATATTTTAAAGCTTTCGTTGTTTGTTAATAAAACGAGTACATATTTACGTAAAAAATAGTATAAAACTTGTTTAAAAAAAAAGTGCGTTATTTGCTTAAAAAAAATTGAACGAGGGACTGGTGCCTGCCGACGACCAAAAACGTTTGTTGTGGGAAAGCAGCTGCCAAATGTACCTACGAAGGAAAGATTTCATTTGCGCAGAACATTTTTCGCGCGCGGACATGATTTGTGGTGGAAGGAAGGTAAGATTACTGCCAAAAGCAATACCATTTCGGCCTTTGGCAAATGATACAAGCACTGTTTGTACGCCGGCAACTGAAGCTTTACACTGCGATCCATTACAAAACGAGTAAGTTGCCCTGTTACTTTCTAGTTGAAATGCATACAAATATGCAATTATACACTAAATATGTTTTTTAACTAGTTCCGGGCAGTTTTCCCAAATGGACTTTGACTGAGGACACTTCTTTGGCTACAGCAAGTAAAGATGTTCAAACGCAAACAGCAAGAGAGCTTGTAACGGACGCTGAAACCCAAACCCAGTAAGTGGCTGTAAAAAGGAATTGTGAATTAAAGTTTAATGCAATATCTTTTAATATTTTAAAATATTCTTGCAGCTGTATAATTTTCGAGGCGTTAATAGATACCGAAATTAGAATATTAAAACAACAGATAAAACAACTAAAGGAAGTCAACAAAGAATTGCGTCGTGAGCTTGACAAATCCAACCTTGTGCTCGATAATTTCAGAAAAATATTCACGGAAGGTCAAATACAGAAGATGATTTGTCCAGGTATGTTAAAGGTTTTATTTTTTTATTGATTGTGAGAGTAATTTTATAATTTAAACATAGATCGTGTGGTCTTTTGGGACTGGAAGGACATTTCGAGTGCGATATGCCTAAATTCGGCTGGACCGAGAGCTTATCACCACCTTTATGACAAGGGGTTTCCACTTCCCCACGTCACCACTTTAAAGCGTTTGTCTCGAAAGACCGATATGAGCGAGGGTCTTCTGGCTCCATCATTCGATGCGGTGGCACACATGTCTGAACTCACTGAGAGTGACAAAATGTGTGTTCTCTCTTTCGACGAGATGAAAGTCGCAGAGGCGTATGAGTATGATGAGCCAAGAGACCAAGCTCGACAGCCAGCGAAGATGGTGCAAGTGGTGATGGCGCGAGGGTTGCTTAAGTCATGGAAGCAGCCTGTATTTTATGCTTTCGATACAAAAATGGCGAAGGATATATTGTGTTCCATTATTGTGTCGTTAAAGGACATAAACGTCACAGTGGTAGCTGTTGTTTGTGATATGGGATCCACAAATCGTTCCCTTTATAACCAGCTAAAGATAATCCCAGGTAAAATAGCATTTAATAACTTTCTTGGTTTTTAAATTATGCAATGCGAACGATGGTCAAATGTTTTCCCTTCTTTTCAGATAAGCCTTGGTTTCAACACCCGTCGGACGAGACTTCGAAGGTCTACGTCTTCTCAGATGCGCCACATCTTTTAAAGCTGGTGCGAAACGATTATATAGATGACGAGATAATATGGTATGGACATCGCCTAGGCACAAGAACAATTTGCGATTTGCTGAATCACACTTCCGGCTCAGACGTGTCGATAGCTTACAAAATATCGCACGAACACCTTTCTGTACAAGGACCAGGTGGGTACTTACTGTTTTAAATTTAGTTGCAGATTATTGCATGAAGCATAAAATATAATGTGAAAACCTACAGCAAAATTTTTATATTCCTACTTATTGCGGCTGTAAATACTCTAAATTCCAATTAATACGTACTATGTGCTTATCGTTTCAGCACGACAAAAAGTGAAAACAGCAGCCCAGTTGTTTTCAAACACGGTTGCCAATGCCATCCGACGATGTTATTCGGTAGGGTTTGACTTATACAAACCAGTCGAAACTGCTGATTTCATTCAGCTTATTAATGACTGGTTTGATGATTTAAATTCCAAACTTGAAACGTTCAATTATCCGGGAAAGGTAGCATTCGTTCTACACAATTTAATTATAGTTTCTCACAATTGGTTGTAAATCATCAGGAACCTTTCGGAAGGAATCTTTCAAATCAAATGGAGGTGCTTAATCGCTTGAACGATTTCATGTCGTCACCAATTCTGCCCGGAAGAACGACCCTAGAACTATTTCAGAAGGGAATATTAATTACTAATAGAGCGTTGGTAGGTTTATATAACGACCTTAGACAAAATTCAAATGTGGAATATATATTGACGTACCGGCAAAACTAAGATGTTCTTGAAAATTTCTTTGGTGCTATGCGTAGCAAAGGTGGTTTAAACGATCACCCGACTCCAAAGGAATTTCAATATAGACCTCGAAAATATATTTTGGGTAAAATCTAAAATATAACATACCAATAATAAAATTTACGCGATCCTTATTATTTTTCAGCTCGAAATACGGAGTCCTTGCGAGGAACAGGAAATGTTTCAAAGGATTCGACTCAATGGCTCGTGCCCCTACAAGCATCGACTCCTTTGAAACCTTTAAATTCAAGGAGCAGTACCGTAAGTCAAAGAGTGACAACTATCGCGCATGGAAGCATTGTAGGTGGTAATATTGGCTGCGATAAAGAAAACTGTGATGGTATAGATGAAAGCATGCCTGCATCGCAAGAAATATTGAACACTATCGGCGACGTAGATGACTGCGGTATTTTGCAAGAGGACGCTTTGTCATACATCGCTGGCTATATGATTAAAAAGCTAAATTTGGAAGAACATCGCGATTTTGGACCTTCGTTCGGGTTTATAGACCAAACAAGCAAAGGATTTTAAAAAAAAACGCATTAGAAATTTCTAATTGCAAAAATCTACATAAGCGTTTAGTAGACAGTAGTGCGCAAGTCCAAGTACCCGAAAACGTGAAACGGTTATTCTTCAAATGCCGCATTCACTTTCGTATCCGTAGCCTTAACAAACGCTTAAAGGTTCAAAAGGCTAAACAAAGGTTGATGGGGTTCAAAAAATTCCTCAAAATTAAGTTATAAGGTGAAGAATAGCTATTTACACCAACCATAACTATTTGTAATTGTATATGAATATATATATTTTTTAAATATTTTCTTTATTACAGCAGCCACATCATCTAAATATTAACGCGGATGTTTTTTTATACACAAGCACCACCCAACACCGTAGTACATTTTAGGTTTCAGATTTCATGCTGAATATATATCGTCCCTCCTGATTTTTATGTATAAAAAAGGTATTTACAATAACCACACCGTTGAAAGGAAAGTTGGAAAGCGAGCAGAGTAAACGTAATGTGAGTATTTAAAAACTTGTCTCAAAAAGATTTCAAAACTTTGATTTTTTGATTTTTAATAATCGGGGATTGCCCATATTGCTTTTTTAAATGTATGAAAACATTTATTTGAAGCAATTTTTTAATTTTTATAATTTATTTAATAATTTGGGAAAAATTTAAACAACGTGACATCAGGACGGACAAGGCGACAGCTGTTTCGATTATACCTTGTAAATCTCTTCAAAGCCTTTTCTCCCGGGAGTGGGAGTCGAACTCGCACTCCTACGATAGTTGAAATGGTTATAAACGCATTCAGCTACGTCATGCCTGTTGTAAAGTTTTTCCCAATTGCCTTCTTTTTGCATATTTTAATATTTTACACATTGCATACTTCGTATGCAATTATGTGTTAAAGCTATGCTTGGTACGGCGGTTTTCAAAGAAACTTTGGTTTTGTTGCTGTTTTCGTTCTATTTATAGAAATACAACGAATTAACCAATTTTGTCTGTTTGTATGATTGTTAATAATCGGGGATTGCCCATATTGCTTTTTTAAATGTATGAAAACATTTATTTGAAGCAATTTTTTAATTTTTATAATTTATTTAATAATTTGGAAAAATTTGATTTTTTGTTTCCAAATCGTTTACAGCTAAGCGTAAAATTATCAAAATATATATCGTCTCTCGAGATTTTTACGTATAAAAAATCTGCAATAACCATACATTTGGAAGGAAACTTGGAAAGCGAGCAGAGTAAACGTATTGTGAGTATTTAAAAATTTTTCTCAAAAAGTTTTCAAAACTTTCATCTTTTGTTTCCAAATCGTTTAGAGCTAAGCGTAAAATAATGAAAATATATATCGTCCCTCCAAATCGTTTACAGCTAAAATAATCAAAACGGCTCGCTGCTTTAAAGCTTATAAATAAAATTTCTAAAAGAAAGCTGAATCTAAATTGTTTTCGATTCCAAAATACCATTAAAAAGGTATTTATTTGTGTTATTTGCTTTTGATACCAATTTAATTATTCTTTATATTCATTTTCATGAAAACATATTGTAGTATTATTAGTACGACTAACTTTAAAATTATATGTTTAGATTTTGTTAAAACACTAAGATATTTAATTGTAATAAATGGAAGTTCCACCGAAATAAATCTGAAATAAAAAAGAAAAATTATTAAATAATTAAAAGAATCTGGCTATTCACGTAGGCGTGCTTATCAGGTAATCTACTTTTACTCTATTCCAAAAGCAAAATGAGCTGAACAAAAAAGTTTTTAACAGATAAATTGATAAACATGGTGACGTGAATATACCAAACGTTTTTCATTTAACTGGACCTTCTTGTGAGCAATATTCCAAATATGAACAGCGATTCCACAAATATTTTAATGGAAAAAATGTTCCAAGCATACGGAATGAATAAGTTAATACGCTCAATGATTGCAACATTAAAATCGAAATAATACTTCGGAATTATGCAGTTTAGTACTTTTTCATAAAATCGCATTTTTTGACCGCATGATTCCATCTTTTATAAAGCTGCTCTTGTCCTATACAAAATCAAAAAAGATAAACTAAAATATTCTAAACGTTTTAAATTATATATTCTTACGAGATGCTGTAGTTGTTGGGCTAAATGCATCCACATAACTTTTGCCTGCAACAATGATACAACTTTCATAGTAATACCCTAGCGTAATAGCCGAGGCAAAGAGGGATTTAATTATCTAGCACATGTCTTCATCTTGTCCCTTTTCACCTTCGTCATCCCCGTAAATTGGTGGTGGTTCCGCTATTAAAGCCTGGGAAACCAGCTAACATAGGAGATTCTTATCGTCCGATATCTCTCCTATTGCCAGTAGCCAATACACTTGAAGCCATTTTGCTCCCCTTTTTCAAAGCAAATTTGAAACTAGCCTGTCATAAGTATGGCTTTAGAAATCTTCATAGCACAACCACCGCGCCAAATGCCATTAGCACCCACAAAAATTGCGGTTTAAATCAAAACCATCACCATAGAACAGTACTCGTTGCGCTAGACCTATCAAAAGCTTTTGATACGGTCAACCATGGCACGTTACTGCAAAACCTGGAAGTCTTAAAAGGTGGAACGAAAATTATCTGGTGTCCTATCTCCATTTTTGTTTAAATTCTACATACCAAAGCTACCTTCGCCACCAGAAGGAGTTACTAGCGTTTCCTACGCCGATGACTGCACAGTAATGGGCACAGAGCCAGGTCCACAGATCGATGAGCTTTGCAACAAAATAAACGGCTATCTCCTGATCTCTCCAGTTTTTTTTTTTATTTACAACATGGACGTCCCAAACGTCGACCATTTTGAACATCCACGTCAATGGCACTACGCTATCGACTGTCTTACACCCCAAAATCTTGGGTGTGACGTTTGATCAGGATCTACATTTTGGTGAGCATGCAGCCGCAATTGTACCGAAAATCCTCAAATCTCTTGGCAGGACTTAGGGTAAAGGCAAAGAAACTCTTATTACAACTTACAAAGCAATTGGCCGCCCGATTGCATGCTACGCATCCTCGATATGGTCTCCAAGCCTAAAGGTTCCTCATTGTAAGAAAATACAGGATTGTCAAAATACTGCCCTCGGAGCCGCCACGGGTTGTCTTATGCCCCCAAAACCCATCTACATAATGAGGCGAGAATAATCCCCATCAGCGAGAGAAATGAAATGCTAACGAAACAGTTTCTGTTGAATACTCAGAATCCTGGGCATCTGATTGATGAGGCCATACCGCTCAGTGGCTTAAGCCTGCACCTAAGAACACTGCCATATAAAGCTAAAAATCACAAGCAGGCCCTCAGTGAACTCCACAAACAAGCGTCGGACCTCTATGCAGGAATCGCCCGGTAAATCCTGTACTCAAAGAACAATACCCAAAACTTGCAGAAGAGGAACACACACTCCCTAGGGAAACGCGAATCACTCTATCTCTTCTTCGATCTGGATACTGTAACAGGTTAAACTCTTACATATCCAAAATCATCCCCCACATACAAAACATATGTCCTGCTTGTAACGTGTCCCCGCATGACACCAACCATCACTTCAACTGCATTGTGGAACCAACCCCTCTAACACCGCTCTCATTATAGTCCAACCCAGCAGACAGCAATTTTCCTTGGACTTCCGATATTGATGACAATTTGTGATGGGTTGCACCTATTGGATGGGGCGAAGCACTACTCAACAACACCATCACCAACATCAACAACAACAACAACTACTACTACAACAACAACAACAACAACATAGCATATCAATGTGCCTAATTCTGCTGGTGATGGTGTCTGTGGCCTTTCCAGCAAGCAACCAACAATATCTGCAATACATTGCACGAATGCATTCTTTTTGGCATATTCGCCACAAAATATTAAACGCTCTTTATTATTTTGGCGATGCCATGTGGGTGTATCGCGTCTAACTGCATAGCAACTCATAGATTTGAAATCCGGTTGATTATAGGCAGCTTGGGTAACATTTTCCGCAGTTGTTTGGCCAGTCAATCCCAACAAAACTCTAAAGATAAAGAAATGGAGCAAAGTTTGTATTCAACATACAAAATTTAATTTTTATTTTTTATTATTTTATATCTCACCCCCGTGTATCGTAGCGCCAATATGGTGAATATAGTTCACGAAATGCAGGTACAAATCTAATCTCCGAACGCATTGCTGTCAAGCCAAATTCCGCATTCAATATTCCCGACGAACAAGAAGATGATATCATAGAAGTTTCTCCCAGAAATATGTTTAACACCTCAACAACGTTGTCATTTGAATTAATTTCTATACTTATGCGCAGTCCTTGCTTTAGTTAATTAACTGTGGAACCGGCATTACAAATAGCACCTTCTAATGAATAATAGGTAGGCGATTTTGGCTGCAACTAATATGCTACCAACGAAAGTAAACCATTAGGATCGATTAATTGTTTACCTGTATTTACTAAGACAAAGCAGCTATCGTCGACAATACAATCGTTTTGACCGGCTTTTCTTTGTTGCTGGTCTAACAAAGCAGCTGATTGTTCCCCAATGCACTATATACGTCATAAATATAAATTGTATGCAACAAATTTTACTCCTGGTATCGGTAGAACATTCAAGATGCCTCCAATAATGTAGCCATATATTTCCAAGTTTGAGCGTATACGTTGAAGTATTTGCATAGGAGTACCAAAAAATTTACCAAGTTTCGTGTCCTAATCATTAGAATTGTTTGTGCCGGCGTTGGAGACATTTGTTTAGTGTACACCATTTATGTTGGCACCAGTAAGATTCTGTAAGATCATGAATGGAATAAGTGATTATATATTGTTGTAAAAATATTTTTATTTAGCATATCTACCCATAAAATCCATGTATCAAGTATGCCAAAAAGACACGTACCCTTTTCCATTGCCGCAGACACTGCAGGTACATTTTCTTGAAGCCATTTTATTTTAAGAGATAAAGCATGCTTAAAGGCAATCCTGACATACGGCGCAAGTAATTCACATTATAATTCACGTTATTAAGCAAATATCAAATGCATATTTAAAACCATTATATTTTGTTTTTAATGAAAACGTCAGAATCGTTCGACTTTGATATAACACATTGAAGCGAATTTCGATTTTGACATATAAAAATGTGGCGAATACAGAATTTCGCCCAGGGCAATTATGATTTTGACATTGGTCCATCGAAATTACAAAAACAAAATACATGGAAAATGTGTGTATGTTGCCATGCTGCCACTTGTATAAATTCGCCTTGGCACACATCTACCGCCACTTACTTGACTCGCGAAAATCAGTTCAAAACAGCATCTCGAACTGATTAGACCATTGTTTACTATATAGTTTGGCAGCTTAAATTGGGGTTATGTTGCGAATAGAGTGAAAGGCACCCGAAGGCCGTGAAAAAAGACACTCGAATGAAGTATAATGAAGGAATTGATGTTCGGAATTGTTTCAAAATTTGCCCGAAATCCCGAGTCACAAAAGGGAGTACGAAAATGAAAAAAATACATGATTTTTATTTTTACGATTTATTCCTCAACGAAAATAAAATACATTGTGGGGAAATCAAGCAATTTAAATAAATTTGGGGTTTTTATTTTTGAAATACGTTTTAAATCGTTTGTAGTTTTTCATACGAAAAAAAAATTTTTTTTTGGCCACAGGTTTTGGAGATATCGCTAACGCATCTCAAAAAAACAAAGAACGCAGCAATTTGGAAGAACTAAAAGTACTTTTCCTAAAACTTCAAACGATGAGATTGATTGAAGTGAAATAAATTTTTTTGTTTTTTTTATAGTTACTCCGAAAATATAATACATTGTGCGGAAACTAAGCAATTTAAGTAAATTTGGGTAATTTCTTTTTGAAATACGTTTTAAATCGTTTGTAGTTTTTCATACGAAAAAAAATTTTTTTTTTGTCCGCAGGCTTCGGAGATATCGCTAACGCACCTCAAAAAACCAAGAACGCAGCAATTTGGAAGCACTAAAAGTACTTTTCCTATAAATACAAACGATGAAATTGATTGTAGTGAAATTCATTTTTTGTAGTTTTTATAGTTACTCCGAAAATATAATAAATTATGCGCAAACTAAGCAATTTAACCAAATTTGGGGGTTTTCTTTTTGAAATGCGTTTTAAATCATTTTTAGTTTTTTATACGAAAAAAAAATTTTTTTTGGTCCACAGGTTTCGGAGATATCGCTAACGCATCTCAAAAAGCCAAGAAAGCAGCAATTTGGAAGCACTAAAAGTATTTTTCCTATAACTACAAACGATGAAATTGATTGTAGTGAAATTCATTTTTTTGTAGTTTTTATAGTTACTCCGAAAATATAATACATTGTGCGGAAACCAAGCAATTTCAGTAAATTTGGGTTTTTTCTTTTTGAAATACGTTTTAAATCGTTTGTAGTTTTTCATACGAAAAAAAAATTTTTTTTGGCCACAGGTTTCGGAGATATCGCTAACGCATCTCAAAAAAACCAAGAACGCAGCAATTTGGAAGCACTAAAAGTATTTTTCCTATAACTACAAACTATGAAATTGATTGTAGTGAAATTCATTTTTTTGTAGTTTTTATAGTTACTCCGAAAATATAATACATTGTGCGGAAACCTAGCAATTTAAGTAAATTTGGGTAATTTCTCTTTGAAATACGTTTTAAATCGTTTGTAGTTTTTATACGAAAAAAAAATTTTTTTTGGTCCGCAGGTTTCGAAGATATCGCTAACGCATCTCAAAAAACCAAGAACGCAGCAATTTGGAAGCACTAAAAGTACTTTTCCTATAAATACAAACGATGAAATTGATTGTAGTGAAATTCATTTTTTTGTAGTTTTTATAGTTACTCCGAAAATATAATAAATTGTGCGGAAACTAAGCAATTTAACCAAATTTGGGCTTTTTTTTTTTGAAATGCGTTTTAAATCATTTGTAGTTTTTTATGGTCCACAGGTTTTTTTTTGGTCCACAGGTTTCGGAGATATCGCTGACGCATCTCAAAAAGTCAAGAACGCAGCAATTTGGAAGCACTAAAAATATTTTTTTGTAGTTTTTATAGTTACTCCGTAAATATAATGCATTGTGCGGAAACCAAGCAATTTCAGTAAATTTGGGTTTTTTCTTTTTGAAATACGTTTTAAATCTTTTTTAGTTTCTCATGCGAAAAAAAAATTTTTTTTGGTCCACAGGTTTCGGAGATATCGCTAGCGCATCTCAAAAAAACCAAGAACGCAGCAATTTGGAAGCACTAAAGTACTTTTCCTATAACTACGAACGATGAATTTGATTGTAGTGAAATTCGTTTTTTTGTAGTTTTTATAGTTACTCCGTAAATATAATACATTGTGCGGAAACCAAGCAATTTAAGTGAATTTGTGTTTTTTTTTTTTGAAATTCGTTTTAAATCGTTTGTAGTTTTCTTACGAAAAACAAATTTTTTTTGGTCCACAGGTTTCGGAGATATCGCTAACACATCTCAGAAAAACCCAAAACGCAGCAATTTGGAAGCACTAAAAATACTTTTCCTATAACTACAAACGATGCGATTGATTGTAGTGAAATTAATTTTTTTTGTAGTTTTTACAGTTACAGAGATATCGCTAACGCATCTCAAAAAACCAAGAACGCACCAATTTGGAAGCACTAAAAGTAGTTTTCCTAAAACTGCAAACGATGAAATTGATTGTAGTGAAATTAATTTTTTTATAGTTTTTATAGTTACTCCGAAAATATAATACATTGTGCGGAAACCAAGCAATTTAAGTAAATTTGGGTTTTTTCTTTTTGAAATACGTTTTAAATCGTTTGCAGTTTCATACGAAAAAAAAATTTTTTTTTTTGGTCCACAGGTTTTGGAGATATCGCAAACGCATCCCAAAAAAACCAAGAACGCAGAAGTTTGGAAGAACTAAAAACACTTTTCCCATAACTACAAACGATGAAATTGATTGTAGTGAAAATCATTTTTTTGTACTTTTTATAGTTACTCCGAAAATATAATAAATTGTGCGGAAACCACGCAATTTAAGCAAATTTTGGGTTTTTCTTTTTGAAATATGTTTTAAATCGTTTATAGTTCTTCATAAGAAAAAAAAAAATTTTTTGTCTACTGGTTTCGGAGATATCGAAAACGCATCTCAAAAATACCAAGAACGCAGCAATTTGGACGCACTAAAAGTACTTTTCCTATAACTACAAACGATGAAATTGATTGTAGTGAAATTAATTTTTTTATAGTTTTTATTGTTACTCCGAAAATAATTACATTGTGCGGGAACCAAGCAATTTAAGTAAATTTGCTTTTTCTCTTTTTTAAAATAAGTTTTAAATCGCTTGAGTTTTTCATACGAAAAAAAATTTTTTCTTGGTCCACAGGTTTCGGAGATATCGCTAACGCATCCTAAAAAAATTAAGAGCGCAGCAATTTGGAAGCACTAAAAGTACTTTTCCTAAAACTGTAAACGATGAAATTGATTGTAGTGAAATTCATTTTTTTATAGTTTTTATAGTTACTCCGAAAATATAATACATTGTTCGGAAACCAAGCAATTTAAGTAAATTTGGTTCTTTCCTTTTGAAATACGTTTTAAATCACTTGAGTTTTTCATACGAAAAAAAATTTTTGTTTGGTCCACAGGTTTCGGAGATAACGCCAACGCATCTCAAAAAAAACCAAGAACGCAGCAATTTGGAAGCACTAAAAGTATTTTTCCTATAACTACAAACGATGAAATTGATTGTAGCGAAATTAATTTTTTGTAGTTTTTATAGTTACTCCGAAATATAATACATTGTGCGAAAACCTAGCAATTTAAGTAAATTTGGGTATTTTCTTTTTGAAATACGTTTTAAATCGTTTGTAGTTTTTCATATGAAAAACAATTTTTTTTGGTTTGGTTTTTGGGTTTTTTCTTTTTGAAATACGTTTTAAATCGTTTGTAGTTTTTCATATGAAAAACAATTTTTTCTTGGTCCACAGGTTTCGGAGATATCGCTAACGCATCCTAAAAAAATTAAGAGCGCAGCAATTTGGAAGCACTAAAAGTACTTTTCCTAAAACTGTAAACGATGAAATTGATTGTAGTGAAATTCATTTTTTTATAGTTTTTATAGTTACTCCGAAAATATAATACATTGTTCGGAAACCAAGCAATTTAAGTAAATTTGGTTCTTTCCTTTTGAAATACGTTTTAAATCACTTGAGTTTTTCATACGAAAAAAAATTTTTGTTTGGTCCACAGGTTTCGGAGATAACGCCAACGCATCTCAAAAAAAACCAAGAACGCAGCAATTTGGAAGCACTAAAAGTATTTTTCCTATAACTACAAACGATGAAATTGATTGTAGCGAAATTAATTTTTTGTAGTTTTTATAGTTACTCCGAAAATATAATACATTGTGCGGAAACCAAGCAATTTAAGTAAATTTGGGTTTTGTTTGAATTACGTTTTAAATCGTTTGTAGTTTTTCATACGAAAAAAATTATTTTTTGGTCCACAGGTTTAGCAGATATCGCTAACGCATCTCAAAAAACCAAGAACGCAGCAATTTGGAAGCACTAAAAGTATTTTCCTATAAATACAAACGATGAAATTGATTGTAGTGAAATTCATTTTTTTGTAGTTTTTATATTACTCCGAAAATATAATAAATTGTGCGGAAACTAGGCAATTTAACCAAATTTGGGTTTTTTATTTTTGAAATACGTTTTAAATTGTTTGTAATTTTTTATACGAAAAAAAATTTTTTTTTGGTCCACAGGTTTCGGAGATATCGCTAACGCATCTTAAAAAGCCAAGAACGCAGCAATTTGGAAGCACTAAAAGTATTTTTCCTATAACTACAAACGATGAAATTGATTGTAGTGAAATTAATTTTTTTGTAGTTTTTATAGTTACTCCGAAAATATAATACATTGTGCGGAAACCAAGCAATTTCAGTAAATTTGGGTTTTTTCTTTTGAAATACGTTTTAAATCGTTTGTAGTTTTTCATAGGAAAAAAAAATTTTTTTTTGGCCACAGGTTTCGGAGATATCGCTAACGCATCTCAAAAAAACCAAGAACGCAGCAATATGGAAGCACTAAAAGTATTTTTCCTATAACTACAAACGATGAAATTGATTGTAGTGAAATTCATTTTTTTGTAGTTTTTATAGTTACTCCGAAAATATAATACATTGTGCGGAAACCACGCAATTTAAGCAAACTTGGAGTTTTTCTCTTTGAAAAACAATTTTTTTTTGTCCACAGTTTCGGAGATATCGAAAACTCATCTCAAAAATACTAAGAACGTAACAATTTGGAAGCACTAAAAGTACTTTTCCTATAACTACAAACGATGAAATTGATTGAAGTGAAATTATTTTTTTTTGTATTTTTTACAGCTACTCCAAAAATATAATATATTGTGCGGAAACTAAGCAATTTAAGCAAATTTGGGGTTTTTCTTTTTGAAGTACGTTTTTAAATCGCTTGTAGTTTTTCATATGAAAAAAATTTTTTTTTTGGTCTACAGGTTTCGGAGATATCGCTAACGCATCTCAAAAAAACCAAGAACGCAGCAATTTGGAAGCACTAGAAGTACTTTCCCTATAACTACGAACGATGAAATTGATTGTAGTGAAATTCGTTTTTTTGTAATTTTTATAGTTACTCCGAAAATATAATACATTGTGCGGAAACCAAGCAATTAAGTAAATTTGTGTTTTTTCTTTTTGAAATTGGTTTTAAATCGTTTGTAGTTTTTGTTAGAAGTTTTTTATTCCTTTGAAATAAAAATGCAGATATTCTGATGTTTACAAAGCAGTGGTTTAATGAGAACTGAACTTTGTGTCTTTACATTACGAACTTAGAAGCTACAATTTAAAGATTCATAGAAAAACAAAAACGTATAATGTTGCCAGACTGGAGAATAATAAAGTATTTGGCTTATTCATTCAACACTTCTTCTTAAGCAAATATCTTTATAAAAATTAAGCAAATATATTTAATTAATTTAATCCAAGTAATTTAACAAAGTTACAATGCTTTTGCTTACTAACACTTTTAGTTAAAATGTCGGCAACATTTTCATTAGTTGAAACATATTCTAATTTAATTTCATTTGACTCTGCTTTTTCTCGTATAAAATGGTATTTTATATCAATGTGTTTGGTGCGCTTATGATGAATGGGGTTACGTGCTATATGTTGCGCACTAATGTTATCACCGTATATGATCATCGAATTTGTACTGATATACCCAATTTCTTGAAGTAATCTGTTGAGGTAGACTGCCTCTTTTGCAGCCGCTGATAAGGCCACGTATTCAGCCTCGGTGCTGCTTAAAGCCGTTACATTTTGCTCTGTTGAAGCCCAAGAGAAAGCACTGCTTCCTAAGTAGAATACATACCCTGAATATGATTTTCTATCGTTTGGATCATTTGCCCAATCTGCGTCAGCGTATCCCTTCACGGGCTCATCAGACTTGCGGTACACGATACTTAAATCTGAAGTACCTGATAGATATCTCAAAATGCGCTTTGCTGCGGTTTCGTGCTCAACATGTGGGTTTGTGTTACGTTGAGAAAGCTTGCTTACAGCGTGCGTAATATCAGGTCGACTTAGCACTGCTAAATACATAAGAGAACCGAGTAATGATTGGTATTCTGTAGTATTTACCTTTGAACATTTTTCGTCTTGTCAGCCCACTTGGAAACCTGGATTGAGTGGAGTTGCGACTGCCTTACAGTTTTGCATGCCATATTTTTCAAGAATGGATTTGATGTACTTTTTCTGTGATAAGTGAATCGCGCCTCTGTTGCCCTCTCGCTGCACCTCCAAACCAAGGAAGTATCGTATAGCACCACCATCTTGCATGTGAAATGTAGACGCTATCTTCTTCTTAATTTCAGCTATATCATTTTCACTTGGACCCATGATGATTAAGTCATCAACGTAAACTGCGATATAACTATATTGCTTCTGGTTTTGTTTAAAATATAAGCACGGCTCATTGATGCACCTTTTAAAACCGATGCCTTTTAAAACTTCGTCGAGTGTGTTGTTCCAAGCACGTCCGGATTGTTTTAGCCCATAAATCGCCTTTCGTAATTTTAGTACTTTATTTTGATATTGTTTGCTTATAAAATTTTCGGGTTGCTTCATATAAACATTTTCATGAAGCTCACTATTTAAGTATGCGTTGGAAATATCCACTTGATGCATATATAATTGTTTTTCTGCTGCGATTGCAAATAGCATTCGAATCATTTCGTACCTTATTACTGGAGAAAACGTTTCCCAGTAATTAATACCTAACTGTTGTGCACAACCCTTGGCAACTAATCTGGATTTAAATCGCTCTATATCGCCCTCAACATTTCGTTTGATTCTAAAAACCCACTTTGACCCAATAGCTTTATGCTCTGCAGGTAAATCAACTAACGACCATGTATTGTTTGCTATAAGTGCATCGTATTCGGCTTGCAATGATTTTTGCCAATCTTTTGCGTGTTGGCCACTCAATGCTTCTGCTGCAGTTTGTGGTGTTTCCAAATCTTCAATGTAATTAAGGTAATGATACTGCTTTTTAGGTCTACCAGGCTTACCTGTGTGTATTAGTTTAGGACGACCTGCCCCACGTCGCTTTACGTTGTGTTGTTCGGAATGCTCCATACATGGTTCTCGTTGTTCTTCGTCTTAATTATCGTCTTCGGAACTGCTAGCGGTGGCAAAATCCTCCTCATCATCGCCTGAATCACAGCCTGCATTTTGTTCAGCTTCAGCTATGGTATCATTTGATGATGAACGCTGATTTTCTTGACTTTCGTTGGATTCTAGGCGAATGATGTTTGTCATAAAATCATTGCTTTGTTCCGAAGTTTCATTGTCAGCAGTTACACGCGTACCAAAATCGCCTTCTGCAAATCTGACGTCACGCCTTTCTATGACTACACGTTTTTGGCGATCATAAAGTCGATACGCCTTTGCTGTGCAAGAATATCCCACAAATGTGTATTCTTTACCTTTGGCCGCAAACTTGCTTTTAATGGTTTTTTCTAGTGCAAAAACTCTTGACCCAAAAATTCGAAAATGTTTGACTGAAGGTTTGCGTTTATGCCACATTTCAAATGGTATAAGATTATTAAGCGCTTGCGTTGGACACCGATTACGGATATACGCTGCGGTTTGAACCGCCTCTGCCCACAAAAACTCGTCTAGCTTTGCATGAATTAATAAACTTTTTGCCATTTCTACGATTGTGCGGTTCGCCCGTTCTGCAACACCGTTTTGTTGGGGTGTTTAAGGCACTGTTAATTGTCTTTTAATTCCGCATTTTACCAAAAAATTATCAAATTCATTATTTATATATTCCCTGCCGTTATCACTACGCAAGGCTTTTATTTTACTACCGGTTTGGCACTCTACATATGCTTTAAACTCCTTGAACTCTTCAAAAGCTTCATTTTTATTGGGCATAAAATAAACAAAAATTTTACGAGAATAATCGTCGATGAAAGTGACGAAATATTTCTTTCCACCTAACGATTTAACGTTCATGGGGCCACACACATCCGTATGCACAAGTTCAAGTTTGCTCTTCGATATTCGCGCATTTGTTTGTGTAAATGGCAAAGCACATATTTTTGCTTGATTACACGTATCGCAACTGATTTTGGCTGGCATATTTCTAATATTCATACCGCGCACAAGTTCACTGTCATTTAGTTGTTTTAAACTTTGCATATTTAAGTGACCAAAACGATTGTGCCACTTTACAACTAATGAACTTTCACTTAGTAAACAAACAATATTTGTTTTTTCTTCATTCCGATATACATATAAATTATTTACACGCTCTGCTTGTAGCACTGTTTGCTGTTTCTTGTTTTTTATTATGGCACTGTTGCATGTAAATACTGTCGAATTCCCATACTGCGCTGCCTTACTTACTGACAGAAAATTCATAAGCAGAGATGGGATAAATAGCACATCATTCAACACAATTTTATTTTTTTCTCTTTTTAGCACTACTGAACCTATTCCAGACGATTCTATAAACTTCTCTGCTGCTAACATGACATGAGAATTCTTTTCAGTAAACGATGTAAACATATTTTTATCACAACACATGTGTGATGTAGCGCCGCTGTCAATGCACCATGTGTCTCTTTTTGCTACATTATCAATTGCACCATACATTAAATGATTTGATGATTCGTGTGTCTCGCTGTGCATTTCAGTATTTGCATTATTTTTCTTGCTTCGGCACTCACTTGCGCGATGACCTAATTTTTGGCAATTGAAACATTTCCCCTTAAAACGCTGTTTGTCTTTTTCTTTTTTTACTATTTACTTTGGTTTTATTCTTTTCGTCATTTGTACGACCATACTCATGTTGCTTTTGTGTCATGTTTTTACTTGAATGTGCGTAGACTGCTTGTGTGCATTCTCGACCATCTTTTTCTTGCCTTCGCGTTCCCTTTTCTAAAATTTTTGATTTAACTACGTCGAACGTCGGCAACTTGTCGCGCGTTTCAATAGCGACAACGAAGTTTTCCCATGAATTTGGAAGGCTTGAAAGCAACATTATGACTTTCAACTCGTCGTTTATTTGAATGTCCAATTCGGCTAATTTGTCGACTGTTGCCACAAACTCATTTACATACCGTACTACACTGTCGCCTTGTTGCATGTTTAAGCGTAACAGTTTTTGATACTGCTGAACTTTTTTCACTGGACCGACTGGCAAATGAATGTCGCGCAATTTTTGCCATGCCTCTGCCGCTGTTATGCACGTCTTTATGTGCATTAACTGTGTCGGCTTTATATTTAAAATTAAACATGCCAAAGCCTTTTGATCTGTGGTTTCCTACTTAAGGATTTCTTCGGCGGTAGCATCTTCTGCTTTTTCATACTTTCCGCATACAACGTTCCACAAATCCGCCGTAATGAGTACACTCCGCACGGACACGGACCACACGTCATAGTTATCATCACCCAACTTCTCTATTTGGAGGTGTACACTCATTTTGTATTTTTTACGCGTATTTATTTCGCACGTACGTATGTATGTTTTAAAAATAAAAACCGAATTACTTAAACTTTTTCGATCGCGTTACTAAAAATGTTTTATTGTTCACACAATTAATTAATTTGATTTATTAGAGTTCTCGAATTTTCTTTGGACTCTAGGCCCATAACCTTTGTTAGAAGTTTTTTATTCCTTTGAAATAAAAATGCAGATATTCTGATGTTTACAAAGCAGTGGTTTAATGAGAACTGAACTTTGTGTCTTTACATTACGAACTTAGAAGCTACAATTTAAAGATTCATAGAAAAACAAAAACGTATAATGTTGCCAGACTGGAGAATAATAAAGTATTTGGCTTACTCTTTCAACAGTTTTCATACGAAAAAAAATTTTTTTTTGGTCTAGAGGTTTTGGAGATATCGCTAACACATCAAAGAAATACCCAGAATGCAGCAATTTGGAAGCACTAGAAGTACTTTTCCTATAACTACAAACGATGAAATTGATTGCAGTGAAATAAATTTTTTTGTAGTTTTTATAGTTACTCCGAAAATATAATAAATTGTGCGGAAACTAAGCAATTTAACCAAATTTGGGTTTTTTCTTTTTGAAATACGTTTTAAATCATTTGTAGCTTTTTATACGAAAAAACATTTTTTTTTTGGTCCACAGGTTTCGGAGATATCGCTAACGCATCTCAAAAAAACCAAGAACGCAGCAATTTGGAAGCACTAAAAGTACTTTTCCTATAACTACAAAAGATGAAATTGATTGTAGAGAAATTCATTTTTTTGTAGTTTTTATAGTTACTCCGAAAATATAATACATTGTGGGGAAATCAAGCAATTTAAATAAATTTGGGGTTTTTATTTTTGAAATACGTTTTAAATCGTTTGTAGTTTTTCATTCGAAAAAAAAATTTTTTTTTGGTCGACAATTTTCGGAGATATCGCTAACGCATCTCAGCAAAACCTAGAACGCAGCAATTTGGAAGCACTTAAAGTATTTTTCCTATAACTACAAACGATGAAATTGATTGTAGTGAAATTAATTTTTTTCTAGTTTTTATAGTTACTCTGAAAATATAATACACTGTGCGGAAATCAAGCAATTTAAGTAAATTTGGGTTTTTCCTTTTTGAAATGCGTTTTAATTCGTTTGTAGTTTTTCATACGAAAAAAAAATTTTTTTTGGCCCACAGGTTTCGGAGATATCGCTAACGTATCTCAAAAAAACCAAGAACGCAGCAATTTGGAAGCACTAAAAGTACTTTTCCTAAAACTTCAAACGATAAAATTGATTGTAGTGAAATCATTTTTTTGAAGTTTTATCGCTAACGCATCTCAGCAAAACCCAGAACGCAGCAATTTGGAAGCACTTAAAGTATTTTTCCTATAACTACAAACGATGAAATTGATTGTAGTGAAATTCATTTTTTATAGTTTTTCTAGTTACTCCGAAAATATAATACATTGTGCGGAAACCAAGCAATTTAAGTAAATTTGTTTTTTTTCCTTTTGAAATACGTTTTAAATCGTTTGTAGTTTTTCATACGAAAACAAATTTTTGTTTGGTCCACAGGTTTCGGAGATATCGCTAACGCATCTCAAAAAAAACCAAGAACGCAGCAATTTGGAAGCACTAAAAGTACTTTTCCTAAAACTTCAAACGATGAAATTGATTGTAGTGAAATCATTTTTTTGAAGTTTTTATAGTTTCTCCGGAAATATAATACGTTGTGCGGAAATCAAGCAATTTAAGTAAATTTGGGTTTTTTCTTTTGAAATACGTTTAAAACGTTCATAGTTTTTCATACGAAATAAAAAAATTTTTTTTTTTGGTCCACAGGTTTCAGAGATATCGCTAACGCATCTCAATAAAACCAAGAACGCAGCAATTTGGAAGCACTAAAAGTACTTTTCCTAAAACTTCAAACGATGAAATTGATTGTAGTGAAATCATTTTTTTGAAGTTTTATCGCTAACGCATCTCAGCAAAACCCAGAACGCAGCAATTTGGAAGCACTTAAAGTATTTTTCCTATAACGACAAACGATGAAATTGATTGTAGTGAAATTCATTTTTTATAGTTTTTATAGTTACTCCGAAAATATAATACATTGTGCGGAAACCAAGCAATTTAAGTAAATTTGTTTTTTTTTCCTTTTGAAATACGTTTTAAATCGTTTGTAGTTTTTCATACGAAAAAAAAATTTTGTTTGGTCCACAGGTTTCGGAGATATCGAAAACTTATCTCAAAAAATACTAAGAACGTAGCAATTTGGAAGCACTAAAAGTACTTTTCCTAAAACTTCAAACGATGAGATTGATTGTAGTGAAATTCATTTTTTTTTTTTTTTTTATAGTTACTCCGAAAATATAATACATTGTGCGGAAACTAAGCAATTTAAGTAAATTTGGGTTTTTTTTTTTTGAAATACGTTTTAAATCGTTTGTAGTTTTTCATAGGAAAACAATTTTTTTTTTGGCCACAAGTTTCGGAGATATCGCTAACGCATCTAAAAAAAAAACCAAGAACGCAGCAATTTGGAAGCACTAAAAGTACTTTTCCCAAAACTTCAAACGATGTAATTGATTGTAGTGAAATCATTTTTTTGAAGTTTTTATAGTTTCTCCGGAAATATAATACGTTGTGCGGAAACCAAGCAAGTTAAGTAAATTTGGGTTTTTTCTTTTTGAAATTCGTTTTAAATCGTTTGTAGTTTTTCATACGAAAAAAAATTTTTTTGATCCACAGGTTTCGGTGATATCGCTAACGCATCTCAAAAAACCAAGAACACAGCAATTTGGAAGCACTAAAAGTACTTTTCCTATAACTACAAACTACGAAACTGATTGTAGTGAAATTCATTTTTTTGTAGTTTTTATAGTTACTCCGAAAATATAATACATTTTGCAGAAACTAAGCAGTTTAATTAAATTTGGGTATTTTCTTTTTGAAATAGTTTTAAATCGTTTGTATTTTTTCATACGAAAAAAAATTTTTTTGATCCACAGGTTTCGGAGATATCGCTAACGCATCTCAAAAAAACCAAGAACACAGCAATTTGGAAGCACTAAAAGTACTTTTCCTATAACTACAAACTACGAAATTGATTGTAGTGAAATTCATTTTTTTTGTTTTTTTTTATAGTTACTCCGAAAATATAATACATTGTGCGGAAACTAAGCAATTTCAGTAAATTTGGGTTTTTTTTTTGAAATACGTTTTAAATCGTTTATAGTTTTTCATACGAAAAAAAATGTTTGTTTGGTCCACAGGTTTCGGAGATATCGCTAACGAATCTCAAAAAAAACCAAGAACGCAGCAATTTGGAAGCACTAAAAGTACTTTTCCCAAAACTTCAAACGATGAAATTGATTGTAGTGAAATCATTTTTATGAAGTTTTTATAGTTTCTCCGGAAATATAATACGTTGTGCGGAAACCAAGCAAGTTAAGTAAATTTGGGTTTTTTCTTTTTGAAATACGTTTTAAATTGTATGAGTTTTTCATACGAAAAAAAAGGTTTCTTTGGTCCACAGGTTTCGGAGATATCGAAAACTTATCTCAAAAATACTAAGAGCGTAGCAATTTGGAAGCACTAAAAGTACTTTCCCTATAACTACGAACGATGAAATTGATTGTAGTGAAATTCGTTTTTTTGTAGTTTTTATAGTTACTCCGAAAATATAATACATTGTGCGGAAACCAAGCAATTTAAGTAAATTTGTGTTTTTTCTTTTTGAAATTGGTTTTAAATCGTTTGTAGTTTTCATACGAAAAAAAATTTTTTTTGGTCCACATGTTTCGGAGATATCGCTAACGCATCTAAAAAAAAACCAAGAACGCAGCAATTTGGAAGCATTAAAAGTACTTTTCCTATAATACAAACGATGAAATTGACTGTAGTGAAATTAATTTTTTGTAGTTTTTATAGTTACTCCGAAAATATAATAAATTATGCGCAAATTAAGCAATTTAACCAAATTTGGGGTTTTTCTTTTTGAAATACGTTTTAAATCGTTTGTAGTTTTTTATACGAAAAAAAAATTTTTTTTGGTTCACAGATATCGTTAACGCATCTCAAAAAGCCAAGAACGCAGCAATTTGGAAGCACTAAAATTATTTTTCCTATAACTACAAACGATGAAATTGATTGTAGTGAAATTCATTTTTTTGTAGTTTTTATAGTTACTCCGAAAATATAATACATTGTGCGGAAATCTAGCAATTTAAGTAAATTTGTGTTTTTTCTTTTTGAAATTGGTTTTAAATCGTTTGTAGTTTTCATACGAAAAAAAATTTTTTTTTGGCCACAGGTTTCGGAGATATCGCTAACGCATCTCAAAAAAACCAAGAACGCAGCAATTTGGATCACTAAAATTATTTTGCCTATAACTACAAACTATGAAATTGATTCTAGTGAAATTCATTTTTTTGTAGTTTTTATAGTTACTCCGAAAATATAATACATTGTGCGGAAATCTAGCAATTTAAGTAAATTTGGGTAATTTCTTTTTGAAATACGTTTTAAATCGTGTGTAGTTTTTATACGAAAAACATTTTTTTTGGTCCGCAGGTTTCGGAGATATCGCTAACGCATCTCAAAAAACCAAGAACGCAGCAATTTGGAAGCACTAAGAGTACTTTTCCCATAAATACAAACGATGAAATTGATTGTAGTGAAATTCATTTTTTTGTAGTTTTTATAGTTACTCCGAAAATATAATAAATTGTTCGGAAACTAAGCAATTTAACCAAATTTGGGCTTTTTTTTTTGAAATGCGTTTTAAATCATTTGTAGTTTTTTATGGTCCACAGGTTTTTTTTTGGTCCACAGGTTTCGGAGATATCGCTAACGCATCTCAAAAAGCCAAGAACGCAGCAATTTGGAAGCACTAAAAGTATTTTTCCTATAACTACAAACGATGAAATTGATTGTAGTGAAATTAATTTTTTTGTAGTTTTTATATTTACTCCGAAAATATAATACATTGTGCGGAAACCAAGCAATTTCAGTAAATTTGGGTTTTTTCTTTCTGAAATACGTTTTAAATCGTTTGTAGTTTTTCATGCGAAAAGAAATTTTTTTTTGGTCCACAAGGTTTCAGAGATATCGCTAACGCATCTCAAAAAAACCAAGAACGCAGCAATTTGGAAGCACTAAAGTACTTTTCCTATAACTACGAACGATGAAATTGATTGTAGTGAAATTCGTTTTTTTGTAGTTTTTATAGTACTCCGTAAATATAATACATTGTCCGGAAACCAAGCAATTTAAGTGAATTTGTGTTTTTTCTTTTTGAAATTCGTTTTAAATCGTTTGTAGTTTTTATACGAAAAAAACATTTTTTTTGGTCCACAGGTTTCGGAGATATCGCTAACGCATCTCAAAAAAACTAAGAACGCAGCAATTTGGAAGCACTAAAAGTACTTTTCCTATAACTACAAAAGATGAAATTGATTGTAGAGAAATTAATTTTTTTGTAGTTTTTATAGTTACTTCGAAAATATAATACATTGTGGGGAAATCAAGCAATTTAAGTAAATTTGGGGTTTTTCTTTTTGAAATACGATTTAAATCGTTTGCAGTTTTTCATACGAACAAAATTTTTTTTTGGTCCACAGGTTTCGGAGATATCGCAAACGCATCTCAGAAAAACCCAGAACGCAGCAATTTGGAAGCACTAAAAGTACTTTTCCCAAAACTTCAAACGATGAAATTGATTGTAGTGAAATCATTTTTTTGAAGTTTTTATAGTTTCTCCGGAAATATAATACGTTGTGCGGAAACCAAGCAAGTTAAGTAAATTTGGGTTTTTTCTTTTTGAAATTCGTTTTAAATAGTTTGTAGTTTTTCATACGAAAAAAAATTTTTTTGATCCACAGGTTTCGGAGATATCACTAACGCATCTCAAAAAAACCAAGAACACAGCAATTTGGAAGCACTAAAAGTACTTTTCCTATAACTACAAACTACGAAACTGATTGTAGTGAAATTCATTTTTTTGTAGTTTTTATAGTTACTCCGAAAATATAATACATTTTGCAGAAACTAAGCAGTTTAATTAAATTTGGGTATTTTCTTTTTGAAATAGTTTTAAATCGTTTGTATTTTTTCATACGAAAAAAAATTTTTTTGATCCACAGGTTTCGGAGATATCGCTAACGCATCTCAAAAAAACCAAGAACACAGCAATTTGGAAGCACTAAAAGTACTTTTCCTATAACTACAAACTACGAAATTGATTGTAGTGAAATTCATTTTTTTTGTTTTTTTTTATAGTTACTCCGAAAATATAATACATTGTGCGGAAACTAAGCAATTTCAGTAAATTTGGGTTATTTTTTTGAAATACGTTTTAAATCGTTTATAGTTTTTCATACGAAAAAAAATGTTTGTTTTGTCCACAGGTTTCGGAGATATCGCTAACGTATCTCAAAAAAAACCAAGAACGCAGTAATTTGGAAGCACTAAAAGTACTTTTCCCAAAACTTCAAACGATGAAATTGATTGTAGTGAAATCATTTTTTTGAAGTTTTTATAGTTTCTCCGGAAATATAATACGTTGTGCGGAAACCAAGCAAGTTAAGTAAATTTGGGTTTTTTCTTTTTGAAATACGTTTTAAATTGTATGAGTTTTTCATACGAAAAAAAAGGTTTGTTTGGTCCACAGGTTTCGGAGATATCGAAAACTTATCTCAAAAATACTAAGAACGTAGCAATTTGGAAGCACTAAAAGTACTTTCCCTATAACTACGAACGATGAAATTGATTGTAGTGAAATTCGTTTTTTTGTAGTTTTTATAGTTACTCCGAAAATATAATACATTGTGCGGAAACCAAGCAATTTAAGTAAATTTGTGTTTTTTCTTTTTGAAATTGGTTTTAAATCGTTTGTAGTTTTCATACGAAAAAAAATTTTTTTTGGTCCACATGTTTCGGAGATATCGCTAACGCATCTAAAAAAAAACCAAGAACGCAGCAATTTGGAAGCATTAAAAGTACTTTTCCTATAATACAAACGATGAAATTGACTGTAGTGAAATTAATTTTTTGTAGTTTTTATAGCTACTCCGAAAATATAATAAATTATGCGCAAATTAAGCAATTTAACCAAATTTGGGGTTTTTCTTTTTGAAATACGTTTTAAATCGTTTGTAGTTTTTTATACGAAAAAAAAATTTTTTTTGGTCCACAGATATCGTTAACGCATCTCAAAAAGCCAAGAACGCAGCAATTTGGAAGCACTAAAATTATTTTTCCTATAACTACAAACGATGAAATTGATTGTAGTGAAATTCATTTTTTTGTAGTTTTTATAGTTACTCCGAAAATATAATACATTGTGCGGAAATCTAGCAATTTAAGTAAATTTGTGTTTTTTCTTTTTGAAATTGGTTTTAAATCGTTTGTAGTTTTCATACGAAAAAAAATTTTTTTTTGGCCACAGGTTTCGGAGATATCGCTAACGCATCTCAAAAAAACCAAGAACGCAGCAATTTGGATCACTAAAATTATTTTGCCTATAACTACAAACTATGAAATTGATTCTAGTGAAATTCATTTTTTTGTAGTTTTTATAGTTACTCCGAAAATATAATACATTGTGCGGAAATCTAGCAATTTAAGTAAATTTGGGTAATTTCTTTTTGAAATACGTTTTAAATCGTGTGTAGTTTTTATACGAAAAACATTTTTTTTGGTCCGCAGGTTTCGGAGATATCGCTAACGCATCTCAAAAAACCAAGAACGCAGCAATTTGGAAGCACTAAGAGTACTTTTCCCATAAATACAAACGATGAAATTGATTGTAGTGAAATTCATTTTTTTGTAGTTTTTATAGTTACTCCGAAAATATAATAAATTGTTCGGAAACTAAGCAATTTAACCAAATTTGGGCTTTTTTTTTTGAAATGCGTTTTAAATCATTTGTAGTTTTTTATGGTCCACAGGTTTTTTTTTGGTCCACAGGTTTCGGAGATATCGCTAACGCATCTCAAAAAGCCAAGAACGCAGCAATTTGGAAGCACTAAAAGTATTTTTCCTATAACTACAAACGGTGAAATTGATTGTAGTGAAATTAATTTTTTTGTAGTTTTTATATTTACTCCGAAAATATAATACATTGTGCGGAAACCAAGCAATTTCAGTAAATTTGGGTTTTTTCTTTTTGAAATACGTTTTAAATCGTTTGTAGTTTTTCATGCGAAAAAAAATTTTTTTTTGGTCCACAAGGTTTCAGAGATATCGCTAACGCATCTCAAAAAACCAAGAACGCAGCAATTTGGAAGCACTAAAGTACTTTTCCTATAACTACGAACGATGAAATTGATTGTAGTGAAATTGGTTTTTTTGTAGTTTTTATAGTACTCCGTAAATATAATACATTGTGCGGAAACCAAGCAATTTAAGTGAATTTGTGTTTTTTCTTTTTGAAATTCGTTTTAAATCGTTTGTAGTTTTTATACGAAAAAAACATTTTTTTTGGTCCACAGGTTTCGGAGATATCGCTAACGCATCTCAAAAAAACTAAGAACGCAGCAATTTGGAAGCACTAAAAGTACTTTTCCTATAACTACAAAAGATGAAATTGATTGTAGAGAAATTAATTTTTTTGTAGTTTTTATAGTTACTTCGAAAATATAATACATTGTGGGGAAATCAAGCAATTTAAGTAAATTTGGGGTTTTTCTTTTTGAAATACGATTTAAATCGTTTGCAGTTTTTCATACGAACAAAATTTTTTTTTGGTCCACAGGTTTCGGAGATATCGCAAACGCATCTCAGAAAAACCCAGAACGCAGCAATTTGGAAGCACTAAAAGTACTTTTCCCAAAACTTCAAACGATGAAATTGATTGTAGTGAAATCATTTTTTTGAAGTTTTTATAGTTTCTCCGGAAATATAATACGTTGTGCGGAAACCAAGCAAGTTAAGTAAATTTGGGTTTTTTCTTTTTGAAATTCGTTTTAAATAGTTTGTAGTTTTTCATACGAAAAAAAATTTTTTTGATCCACAGGTTTCGGAGATATCACTAACGCATCTCAAAAAAACCAAGAACACAGCAATTTGGAAGCACTAAAAGTACTTTTCCTATAACTACAAACTACGAAACTGATTGTAGTGAAATTCATTTTTTTGTAGTTTTTATAGTTACTCCGAAAATATAATACATTTTGCAGAAACTAAGCAGTTTAATTAAATTTGGGTATTTTCTTTTTGAAATAGTTTTAAATCGTTTGTATTTTTTCATACGAAAAAAAATTTTTTTGATCCACAGGTTTCGGATATATCGCTAACGCATCTCAAAAAAACCAAGAACACAGCAATTTGGAAGCACTAAAAGTACTTTTCCTATAACTACAAACTACGAAATTGATTGTAGTGAAATTCATTTTTTTTTTTTTTTTTATAGTTACTCCGAAAATATAATACATTGTGCGGAAACTAAGCAATTTCAGTAAATTTGGGTTTTTTTTTTGAAATACGTTTTAAATCGTTTATAGTTTTTCATACGAAAAAAAATGTTTGTTTGGTCCACAGGTTTCGGAGATATCGCTAACGCATCTCAAAAAAAACCAAGAACGCAGTAATTTGGAAGCACTAAAAGTACTTTTCCCAAAACTTCAAACGATGAAATTGATTGTAGTGAAATCATTTTTTTGAAGTTTTTATAGTTTCTCCGGAAATATAATACGTTGTGCGGAAACCAAGCAAGTTAAGTAAATTTGGGTTTTTTCTTTTTGAAATACGTTTTAAATTGTATGAGTTTTTCATACCAAAAAAAAGGTTTGTTTGGTCCACAGGTTTCGGAGATATCGAAAACTTATCTCAAAAATACTAAGAACGTAGCAATTTGGAAGCACTAAAAGTACTTTCCCTATAACTACGAACGATGAAATTGATTGTAGTGAAATTCGTTTTTTTGTAGTTTTTATAGTTACTCCGAAAATATAATACATTGTGCGGAAACCAAGCAATTTAAGTAAATTTGTGTTTTTTCTTTTTGAAATTGGTTTTAAATCGTTTGTAGTTTTCATACGAAAAAAAAATTTTTTTTGGTCCACATGTTTCGGAGATATCGCTAACGCATCTAAAAAAAAACCAAGAACGCAGCAATTTGGAAGCATTAAAAGTACTTTTCCTATAATATAAATGATGAAATTGACTGTAGTGAAATTCATTTTTTGTAGTTTTTATAGTTACTCCGAAAATATAATAAATTATGCGCAAATTAAGCAATTTAACCAAATTTGGGGTTTTTCTTTTTGAAATACGTTTTAAATCGTTTGTAGTTTTTTATACGAAAAATTTTTTTTTGGTCCACAGGTTTCGGAGATATCGTTAACGCATCTCAAAAAGACAAGAACGCAGCAATTTGGAAGCACTAAAATTATTTTTCCTATAACTACAAACGATGAAATTGATTGTAGTGAAATTCATTTTTTTGTAGTTTTTATAGTTACTCCGAAAATATAATACATTGTGCGGAAACCAAGCAATTTCAGTAAATTTGGGTTTTTTCTTCTTGAAATACGTTTTAAATCGTTTGTAGTTTTTCATACGAAAAAAAAATTTTTTTTTGGCCACAGGTTTCGGAGATATCGCTAACGCATCTCAAAAAAACCAAGAACGCAGCAATTTGGAAGCAATAAAATTATTTTGCCTATAACTACAAACTATGAAATTGATTGTAGTGAAATTCATTTTTTTGTAGTTTTTATAGTTACTCCGAAAATATAATACATTGTGCGGAAACCTAGCAATTTAAGTAAATTTGGGTAATTTCTTTTTGAAATACGTTTTAAATCGTTTGTAGTTTTTATACGAAAAACATTTTTTTTGGTCCGCAGGTTTCGGAGATATCGCTAACGCATCTCAAAAAACCAAGAACGCAGCAATTTGGAAGCACTAAAATTATTTTTCCTATAACTACAAACGATGAAATTGATTGTAGTGAAATTCATTTTTTTGTAGTTTTTATAGTTACTCCGAAAATATAATAAATTGTGCGGAAACTAAGCAATTTAACCAAATTTGGGCTTTTTTTTTTTGAAATGCGTTTTAAATCATTTGTAGTTTTTTATGGTCCACAGGTTTTTTTTTTGGTCCACAGGTTTCGGAGATGTCGCTAACGCATCTCATAAAGCCAAGAACGCAGCAATTTGGAGCACTAAAAGTATTTTTCCTATAACTACAAACGATGAAATTGATTGTAGAGAAATTCATTTTTTTGTAGTTTTTATATTTACTCCGAAAATATAATACATTGTGCGGAAACCAAACAATTTCAGTAAATTTGGGTTTTTTCTTTTTGAAATACGTTTTAAATCGTTTGTAGTTTTTCATGCGAAAAAAAATTTTTTTTTTGGTCCACAAGGTTTCGGAGATATCGCTAACGCATCTCAAAAAAACCAAGAACGCAGCAATTTGGAAGCACTAAAGTACTTTTCCTATAACTACGAACGATGAAATTGATTGTATCGTTTTTTTGTAGTTTTTATAGTTACTCCGTAAATATAATACATTGTGCGGAAACCAAGCAATTTAAGTGAATTTGTGTTTTTTCTTTTTGAAATTCGTTTTAAATCGTTTGTAGTTTTTATACGAAAAAAACATTTTTTTTGGTCCACAGGTTTCGGAGATATCGCTAACGCATCTCAAAAAAACTAAGAACGCAGCAATTTGGAAGCACTAAAAGTACTTTTCCTATAACTACAAAAGATGAAATTGATTGTAGAGAAATTAATTTTTTTGTAGTTTTTATAGTTACTTCGAAAATATAATACATTGTGGGGAAATCAAGCAATTTAAGTAAATTTGGGGTTTTTCTTTTTGAAATACGATTTAAATCGTTTGCAGTTTTTCATACGAAAAAAATTTTTTTTTGGTCCACAGGTTTCGGAGATATCGCAAACGCATCTCAGAAAAACCCAGAACGCAGCAATTTGGAAGCACTAAAAGTATTTTCCCTATAACTACAAACGATGAAATTGATTGTAGTGAAATTCATTTTTTTCTAGTTTTTATAGTTACTCCGAAAATAATACATTGTGCGGAAACCAAGCAATTTAAGTAAATTTGGGGTTTTTCTTTTTGAAATACGTTCTAAATCGTTTGCAGCTTCATACGAAAAAAAAATTTTTTTTGGTTCACAGGTTTCGGAGATATCGCAAACGCATCCCAAAACAACCAAGAACGCAGAAATTTGGAAGAACTAAAAACACTTTTCATAACTACAAACGATGAAATTGATTGTAGTGAAAATCATTTTTTTGTACCTTTTATAGTTACTCCGAAAATATAATAAATTATGCGGAAACCACACAATTTAAGCAAATTTGGGGTTTTTCTTTTTGAAATATGTTTTAAATCGTTTATAGTTCTTCATAAGAAAAAAAAATTTTTTTTGTCCACTGGTTTCGGAGATATCGAAAACGCATCTCAATAATACCAAGAACGTAGCAATTTGGAAGCACTAAAAGTACTTTTCCTATAACTACAAACGATGAAATTGATTGTAGTGAAATTAATTTTTTTATAGTTTTTATTGTTACTCCGAAAATATATTACATTGTGCGGAAACCAAGCAATTTAAGTAAATTTGCTTTTTTTCTTTTTTAAAATAAGTTTTAAATCGCTTGAGTTTTTCATACGAAAAAAAATTTTTTCTTGGTCCACAGGTTTCGGAGATATCGCTAACGCATCCTAAAAAAATTAAGAGCGCAGCAATTTGGAAGCACTAAAAGTACTTTTCCTAAAACTGCAAACGATGAAATTGATTGTAGTGAAATTCATTTTTTTATAGTTTTTATAATTACTCCGAAAATAAAATACATTGTTCGGAAACCAAGAAATTTAAGTAAATTTGGTTCTTTCTTTTTGAAATACGTTTTAAATCGTTTGAATTTTTCATACGAAAAAAAAATTTTTGTTTGGTCCACAGGTTTCGGAGATATCGCTAACGCATCTCAAAAAAAACCAAGAACGCAGCAATTTGGAAGCACTAAAAGTATTTTTCCTATAACTACAAACGATGAAATTGATTGTAGTGAAATTCATTTTTTGTAGTTTTTATAGTTACTCCGAAAATATAATGCATTGTGCGAAAACCTAGCAATTTAAGTAAATTTGGGTATTTTCTTTTTGAAATACGTTTTAAATCGTTTGTAGCTTTTCATATGAAAAACAATTTTTTTTGGTTTGGTTTTTGGGTTTTTTCTTTTTGAAATACGTTTAAATCGGTAGTTTTTCATACGAAATAAAAAAGTTTTTTTTTGGTCAACAGGTTTCGGAGATATCGCTAACGCATCTCAAAAAAACCAGGAACGCAGCACTTTGGAAGCACTAAAAGTATTTTTCCTATAACTACAAACGATGAAATTGATTGTAGTGAAATTCATTTTTTGTAGTTTTTATAGTTACTCCGAAAATATAATACATTGTGCGGAAACCTAGCAATTTAAGTAAATTTGGGTATTTTCTTTTTGAAATACGTTTTAAATCGTTTGTAGTTTTTCATATGAAAAACAATTTTTTTTTTGGTCTACAGGTTTCGGAGATATCGCTAACGCATCTCAAAAAAACCAAGAACACAGCAATTTGGAAGCACTAAAAGTACTTTTCCTATAACTACAAACGATGAAATTGATTGTAGTGAAAATTATTTTTTTGTACTTTTTATAGTTACTCCGAAAATATAATACATTGTGCGGAAACCACGCAGTTTAAGTAAATTTGGGGTTTTTCTTTTTGAAATATGTTTTAAATCGTTTGTAGTTCTTCATAAGAAAAACAATTTTTTTTTGTCACAGGTTTCGGAGATATCGAAAACGCATCTCAAAAATACCAAGAACGCAGCAATTTGGAAGCACTAAAAGTACTTTTCCTATAACTACAAACGATGAAATTGATTGTAGTGAAATTAATTTTTTTGTAGTTTTTATAGTTACTCCGAAAATATAATACATTGTGCGGAAACCAAGCAATTTCAGTAAATTTGGGTTTTTTCTTTTGAAATACGTTTTAAATCGTTTGTAGTTTTTCATAGGAAAACAATTTTTTTTTTGGCCACAGGTTTCGGAGATATCGCTAACGCATCTCAAAAAAACCAAGAACGCAGCAATATGGAAGCACTGAAAGTATTTTTCCTATAACTACAAACGATGAAATTGATTGTAGTGAAATTCATTTTTTTGTAGTTTTTATAGCTACTCCGAAAATATAATACATTGTGCGGAAACCACGCAATTTAAGCAAACTTGGGGTTTTTCTCTTTGAAAAACAATTTTTTTTTGTCCACAGTTTCGGAGATATCGAAAACTCATCTCAAAAATATTAAGAACGTAGCAATTTGGAAGCACTAAAAGTACTTTTCCTATAACTACAAACGATGAAATTGATTGAAGTGAAATTATTTTTTTTTGTATTTTTTACAGTTACTCCGAAATTATAATAAATTGTGGGGAAACTAAGCAATTTAACCAAATTTGGGTTTTTTCTTTTTGAAATACGTTCTAAATCGTTTGCAGCTTCATACGAAAAAAAAATTTTTTTTGGTTCACAGGTTTCGGAGATATCGCAAACGCATCCCAAAACAACCAAGAACGCAGAAATTTGGAAGAACTAAAAACACTTTTCATAACTACAAACGATGAAATTGATTGTAGTGAAAATCATTTTTTTGTACCTTTTATAGTTACTCCGAAAATATAATAAATTATGCGGAAACCACACAATTTAAGCAAATTTGGGGTTTTTCTTTTTGAAATATGTTTTAAATCGTTTATAGTTCTTCATAAGAAAAAAAAATTTTTTTTGTCCACTGGTTTCGGAGATATCGAAAACGCATCTCAATAATACCAAGAACGTAGCAATTTGGAAGCACTAAAAGTACTTTTCCTATAACTACAAACGATGAAATTGATTGTAGTGAAATTAATTTTTTTATAGTTTTTATTGTTACTCCGAAAATATATTACATTGTGCGGAAACCAAGCAATTTAAGTAAATTTGCTTTTTTTCTTTTTTAAAATAAGTTTTAAATCGCTTGAGTTTTTCATACGAAAAAAAATTTTTTCTTGGTCCACAGGTTTCGGAGATATCGCTAACGCATCCTAAAAAAATTAAGAGCGCAGCAATTTGGAAGCACTAAAAGTACTTTTCCTAAAACTGCAAACGATGAAATTGATTGTAGTGAAATTCATTTTTTTATAGTTTTTATAATTACTCCGAAAATAAAATACATTGTTCGGAAACCAAGAAATTTAAGTAAATTTGGTTCTTTCTTTTTGAAATACGTTTTAAATCGTTTGAATTTTTCATACGAAAAAAAATTTTTGTTTGGTCCACAGGTTTCGGAGATATCGCTAACGCATCTCAAAAAAAACCAAGAACGCAGCAATTTGGAAGCACTAAAAGTATTTTTCCTATAACTACAAACGATGAAATTGATTGTAGTGAAATTCATTTTTTGTAGTTTTTATAGTTACTCCGAAAATATAATGCATTGTGCGAAAACCTAGCAATTTAAGTAAATTTGGGTATTTTCTTTTTGAAATACGTTTTAAATCGTTTGTAGCTTTTCATATGAAAAACAATTTTTTTTGGTTTGGTTTTTGGGTTTTTTCTTTTTGAAATACGTTTAAATCGGTAGTTTTTCATACGAAATAAAAAAGTTTTTTTTTGGTCAACAGGTTTCGGAGATATCGCTAACGCATCTCAAAAAAACCAGGAACGCAGCACTTTGGAAGCACTAAAAGTATTTTTCCTATAACTACAAACGATGAAATTGATTGTAGTGAAATTCATTTTTTGTAGTTTTTATAGTTACTCCGAAAATATAATACATTGTGCGGAAACCTAGCAATTTAAGTAAATTTGGGTATTTTCTTTTTGAAATACGTTTTAAATCGTTTGTAGTTTTTCATATGAAAAACAATTTTTTTTTGGTCTACAGGTTTCGGAGATATCGCTAACGCATCTCAAAAAAACCAAGAACACAGCAATTTGGAAGCACTAAAAGTACTTTTCCTATAACTACAAACGATGAAATTGATTGTAGTGAAAATTATTTTTTTGTACTTTTTATAGTTACTCCGAAAATATAATACATTGTGCGGAAACCACGCAGTTTAAGTAAATTTGGGGTTTTTCTTTTTGAAATATGTTTTAAATCGTTTGTAGTTCTTCATAAGAAAAACAATTTTTTTTTGTCACAGGTTTCGGAGATATCGAAAACGCATCTCAAAAATACCAAGAACGCAGCAATTTGGAAGCACTAAAAGTACTTTTCCTATAACTACAAACGATGAAATTGATTGTAGTGAAATTAATTTTTTTGTAGTTTTTATAGTTACTCCGAAAATATAATACATTGTGCGGAAACCAAGCAATTTCAGTAAATTTGGGTTTTTTCTTTTGAAATACGTTTTAAATCGTTTGTAGTTTTTCATAGGAAAACAATTTTTTTTTTGGCCACAGGTTTCGGAGATATCGCTAACGCATCTCAAAAAAACCAAGAACGCAGCAATATGGAAGCACTGAAAGTATTTTTCCTATAACTACAAACGATGAAATTGATTGTAGTGAAATTCATTTTTTTGTAGTTTTTATAGCTACTCCGAAAATATAATACATTGTGCGGAAACCACGCAATTTAAGCAAACTTGGGGTTTTTCTCTTTGAAAAACAATTTTTTTTTGTCCACAGTTTCGGAGATATCGAAAACTCATCTCAAAAATATTAAGAACGTAGCAATTTGGAAGCACTAAAAGTACTTTTCCTATAACTACAAACGATGAAATTGATTGAAGTGAAATTATTTTTTTTTGTATTTTTTACAGTTACTCCGAAATTATAATAAATTGTGGGGAAACTAAGCAATTTAACCAAATTTGGGTTTTTTCTTTTTGAAATACGTTTAAAATCATTTGTAGCTTTTTATACGAAAAAACATTTTTTTTGGTCCACAGGTTTCGGAGATATCGCAAACGCATCTCAAAAAAACTAAGAACGCAGCAATTTGGAAGCACTAAAAGTACTTTTCCTATAACTACAAAAGATGAAATTGATTGTAGAGAAATTCATTTTTTTGTAGATTTTATAGTTACTCCGAAAATATAATACATTGTGGGGAAATCAAGCAATTTAAGTAAATTTGGGGTTTTTATTTTTGAAATACGTTTTAAATCGTTTGTAGTTTTTCATACGAAAAAAAATTTTTTTTTGGTCGACAGTTTTCGGAGATATCGCGAACGCATCTCAGCAAAACCTAGAACGCAGCAATTTGGAAGAACTTAAAGTATTTTTCCTATAACTACAAACGATGAAATTGATTGTAGTGAAATTCATTTTTTTCTAGTTTTTATAGTTACTCTGAAAATATAATACACTGTGCGGAAATCAAGAAATTTACGTAAATTTGGGTTTTTTCTTTTTGAAATGCGTTTTAATTCGTTTGTAGTTTTTCATACGAAAAGAAAAGTTTTTTTTGGCCCACAGGTTTCGGAGATATCGCTAACGCATCTCAAAAAAACCAAGAACGCAGCAATTTGAAAGCACTAAAAGTACTTTTCCTAAAACTCCAAACGATGAAATTGATGGTAGTGAAATCATTTTTTTGAAGTTTTATCGCTAACGCATCTCAGCAAAACCCAGAACGCAGCAATTTGGAAGCACTTAAAGTATTTTTCCTATAATTACAAACGATGAAATTGATTGTAGTGAAATTCATTTTTTATAGTTTTTATAGTTACATAGAAAATATAATACATTGTGCGGAAACCAAGCAATTTAAGTAAATTTGTTTTTTTTCCTTTTGAAATACGTTTTAAATTGTTTGTAGTTTTACGTACGAAAAAAATTTTTTGTTTGGTCCACAGGTTTCGGAGATATCGCTAACGCATCTAAAAAAAACCAAGAACGCAGCAATTTGGAAGCACTAAAAGTACTTTTCCTAAAACTTCAAACGATGAAATTGATTGTAGTGAAATCATTTTTTTGAAGTTTTTATAGTTTCTCCGGAAATATAATACGTTGTGCGGAAATCAAGCAATTTAAGTAAATTTGGGTTTTTTCTTTTTGAAATACGTTTTAAATTGTATGAGCTTTTCATACGAAAAAAAATTTTTGTTTGGTTCACAGGTTTCGGAGATATCGCTAACGCATCTCAAAAAAAACCAAGAACGCAGCAATTTGGAAGCACTAAAAGTACTTTTCCTAAAACTTCAAATGATGAAATTGATTGTAGTGAAATTAATTTTTTTGTAGTTTTTATAGTTGCTCCGATAATATAATACATTGTGCGGAAATCAAGCAATTTAAGTAAATTTTTCGGATATAAAAAATGTTTCGGAGATATCGAAAACGCATTTCAAAAATACCAAGAACGCAGCAATTTGGAAGCACTAAAAGTGCTTTTCCTATAACTACAAACGATGAAATTGATTGTAGTGAAATAAATTTTTTTTTAGTTTTTATAGTTACTCCGAAAATATAATACATTGTGCGGAAACCACGCAATTTAAGTAAATTTGGGGTTTTTCTTTTTGAAATATGTTTTAAATCGTTTGTAGTTCTTCATAAGAAAAAAATTTTTTTTTTGTCCACAGGTTTCGGAGATATCGAAAACTCATCTCAAAAGTACCCAGAACGCAGCAATTTGGAAGGACTAAAAGTACTTTTCCTATAACTACAAATGATGAAATTGATTGTAGTGAAATTAATTTTTATGCAGTTTTTATAGTTACTTCGAAAATATAATACATTCTGCGGAAATTAAGCAATTTAAGTAAATTTGGGTTTTTTCTTTTTGAAGTAATTTTTGAAATCGTTTGTAGTTTTTCATACGAAAAAAAATTTTTTTTTGGTCCACAGGTTTCGGAGATATTGCTAACGCATTTCAAAAAAACCAAGAACGCAGCAATTTGGAAGCACTAAAGGTACTTTTCCTAAAACTGCGAACGATGAAATTGATTGTAGTGAAATTCATTTTTTTATACTTTTTATAGTTACTCCGAAAATATAATACATTTTGCTGAAACCAAGCAATTTAAGTAAATTTGGGTTTTTACTTTTTGAAATACGTTTTAAATCGTTTGTAGTTTTTCATAAGAAAAAAAATTTTTTTGATCCACAGTTTCGGAGATGTCGCTAACGCATCTCAAAAAAACCAAGAACGCAGCAATTTGGAAGCACTATAAGTGCTTTTCCTATAACTACAAACGATGAAATTGATTGTGGTGAAATTCATTTTTTTTGTAGTTTTTATAGTTACTCCGAAAATATAATACATTGTGCGGAAACCAAGAAATTTAAGTAAATTTGGGTATTTTCTTTTTGAAATATGTTTTAAATCGTTTGTAGTTTTTCATACGAAAAAAAATTTTTTTTGGTCCACAGGTTTCGAAGATATCGCTAACGCATCTCAAAAAAAACCAAGAACGCAGCAATTTGGAAGCCCTAAAAGTATTTGTCCTATAAATACAAACGATGAAATTGATTGTATTGAAATTAATTTTTTTGTAGTTTTTATAGTTACTCCGAAAATATAATACATTGTGCGGAAATCAAGCAATTTAAGTAAATTTGGGTTTTTTCTTTTTGAAATACGTTTAAATCGTTCGTAGTTTTTCATACGAAAACAAAATTTTTTTTGGTCCACAGGTTTCGGAGATATCGCTAACGCATCTCAAAAACCCCAAGAACGCAGCAATTTGGAAGCACTAAAAGTACTTGTCCTATAACTACAAACGATGAAATTGATTGTAGTGAAATTCATTTTTATGCAGTTTTTATAGTTACTTCGAAAATATAATACATTCTGCGGAAATTAAGCAATTTAAGTAAATTTGTTTTTTTTATTTTTGAAATACGTTTTAAATCGTTTGTAATTTTTCATACGAAAGAAAAATTTTTTTTGGTCCACAGGTTTCGAAGATATCGCCAACGATTCTCAAAAAACCAAGAACGGAGCAATTTGGAAGCACTAGAAGTACTTTTCCTACAACTACAAACGATGAAATTGATTGTAGTGAAATTCATTTCTTTGTAGTTTTTATAGTTATTCTTATAGTTACAAATTTGGTGTTTTACTTTTTGAAATACGTTTTAAATCATTTGTAGTTTTTCATAAGAAAAAAAAACTTTTTTTTGGTCCACAGGTTTCGGAGATATCGCTAACGCATCTCAAAAAAACCAAGAACGCAGCAATTGGAGCACTAAAAGTATTTTTCCTATAACTACAAACGATGAGATTGATTGTAGAAAAATTCATTTTTTTGTAGTTTTTATAGTTACTCCGAAAATATAATACATTTTGCGGAAACCTAGCCATTTAAGTAAATTTGGGTATTTTCTTTTTGAAATAAGTTTTAAATCGTTTGTATTTTTTTATACGAAAAAAAAATTTTTTTTTGTCCACAGGTTTCGGATATATCGCTAACGCATCTCAAAAAAACCATGAACGCAGCAATTTGGAAGCACTAAGAGTGCTTTTCCTATAACTACAAACGATGAAATTGATTGTAGTGAAATTCATTTTTTTGTAATTTTTATAGTTACTCCGAAAATATAATACATTGTGCGGAAACAAAGCAATTTAAGCAAATTGGGTTTTTGCTTTTTGAAATACGTTTTATATCGTTTGTAGTTTTTCATAAGAAAAAAACATTTTTTTTGATACACAGGTTTCGGAGATATCGCTAACGCATCTCAAAAAACCAAGAACGCAGCAATTTGGAAGCACTAAAAGTTTTTTCTTTTTGAAGTACGTTTTTAAATCGTTTGTAGTTTTTCATACGAAAAAACAATTTTTTTTTGGTAAACATTTTTCGGAGATATCGCTAACGCATCTCAAAAAAACCAAGAACGCAGCAATTTGGAAGCACTAAAAGTATTTTTCCTATAACTACAAACGATGAAATTGATTGTAGTGAAATTCGTATTTTTGTAGTTTTTATAGTTACTCCGAAAATATAATACATTGTGCGGAAACCAAGCAATTTAAGTAAATTTGTGTTTTTTTTTTTTGAAATTCGTTTTAAATCGTTTGTAGTTTTTCATACGAAAAAAAATTTTTTTGATCCACAGGTTTCGGAGATATCGCTAACGCATCTCAAAAAAACCAAGAACACAGCAATTTGGAAGCACTAAAAGTACTTTTCCTATAACTACAAACGATGAAATTGATTGTAGTGAAAATTATTTTTTTGTACTTTTTATAGTTACTCCGAAAATATAATACATTGTGCGGAAACCACGCAGTTTAAGTAAATTTGGGGTTTTTCTTTTTGAAATATGTTTTAAATCGTTTGTAGTTCTTCATAAGAAAAACAATTTTTTTTTGTCACAGGTTTCGGAGATATCGAAAACGCATCTCAAAAATACCAAGAACGCAGCAATTTGGAAGCACTAAAAGTACTTTTCCTATAACTACAAACGATGAAATTGATTGTAGTGAAATAAATTTTTTTTGTAGTTTTTATAGTTTCTCCGAAAATATAATATATTGTGCGGAAACTAAGCAATTTAAAAAAATTTGCGTTTTTTATTTTTGAAGTACGTTTTTAAATCGTTTGTAGTTTTTCATACGAAAAAAACATTTTTTTTGGTCCACGGGTTTCGGAGATATTACTAACGCATCTCAAAAAACCAAGAACGCAGCAATTTGGAAGCACTAAAGGTACTTTTCCTAAACTGCAAACGATGAAATTGATTGTAGTGAAATTCATTTTTTTATAGATTTTATAGTTACTCCGTAAATATAATACATTGTGCGGAAATCAAGCAATTTAAGTAAGTTTGGGTTTTTTCTTTTTGAAATACGTTTTAAATCGTTTCAGTTTTTCATACGAAAAAAATTTTTTTTTTGGTCCACAGGTTTCGGAGATATCGCAAATGCATCTCAAAAAACCAAGAACGCAGCAATTTGGAAGCACTAAAAGTACTTTTCCTATTACTACAAACTATGAAATTGATTGTAGTGAAATTCATTTTTTTGTAGTTTTTATAGTTACTCCGAAAATATAATACATTGTGCGGAAATCAAGCAATTTAAGTAAATTTGGGTTTTTTCTTTTTGAAATACGTTTTAAATCGTTTCAGTTTTTCATACGAAAAAAAATTTTTTTTTGGTCCACAGGTTTCGGAGATATCGCTAACCCATCTCAAAAAAACCAAGAAAGCAGCATTTGGAAGCACTAAAAGTGTTTTTCCTATAACTAAAAACGATGAAATTGATTGTAGTGGAATTCATTTTTTTGTAGTTTTTATAGTTACTCCGAAAATATAATACATTGTGCGGAAATCAAGCAATTTAAGTAAATTTGGGTTTTTTCTTTTTGAAATACGTTTTAAATCGTTTCAGTTTTTCATACGAAAAAAAATTTTTTTTTGGTCCACAGGTTTCGGAGATATCGCTAACCCATCTCAAAAAAACCAAGAAAGCAGCATTTGGAAGCACTAAAAGTGTTTTTCCTATAACTAAAAACGATGAAATTGATTGTAGTGGAATTCATTTTTTTGTAGTTTTTATAGTTACTCCGAAAATATAATACATTGTGCGGAAATCAAGCAATTTAAGTAAATTTGGCTTTTTTCCTTAAGGAATACGTTTAAATCGTTCGTAATTTTTCATACGAAAAAAAATTTTTTTTTGGTCCACAGGTTTCGGAGATATCGCTAACCCATCTCAAAAAAACCAAGAAAGCAGCATTTGGAAGCACTAAAAGTGTTTTTCCTATAACTAAAAACGATGAAATTGATTGTAGTGGAATTCATTTTTTTGTAGTTTTTATAGTTACTCCGAAAATATAATACATTGTGCGGAAATCAAGCAATTTAAGTAAATTTGGCTTTTTTCCTTAAGGAATACGTTTAAATCGTTCGTAATTTTTCATACGAAAAAAAATTTTTTTTGGTCCACAGGTTTCGGAGATATCGCTAACGCATCTCAAAAAAAACCAAGAACGCAGCAATTTGGAAGCACTAAAAGTACTTTCCTATAACTACAAACGATGAAATTGATTGTAGTGAAATTCATTTTTTTGCAATTTTTATAGTTACTCCGAAAATATAATACATTGTGCGGAAACCAAGCAATTTAAGTAAATTTGGGTATTTTCTTTTTGAAATACGTTTTAAATCGTTTGTAGTTTTTCATACGAAAAAAATTTTTTTTTGGTCCACAGGTTTCGGAGATATCGCTAACGCATCTCAAAAAAAACCAAGAACGCAGCGATTTGGCAGCACTAAAAGTACTTTTCCTATAACTACAAACGATGAGATTGATTTTAGTGATTTTCATTTTTTTGTAGTTTTTATAGTTACTCCGAAAATATAATACATTGTGCGGAAACCAAGCAATTTAAGTAAATTTGGGTATTTTCTTTTTGAAATACGTTTTAAATCGTTTGTAGTTTTTCATACGACAAAAAAAATTTTTTTTGGTCCACATGTTCCGGAGATATCCAAACGCATCTCAAAAAACCAAGAACGCAGCAATTTGGAAGCACTAAAAGTATTTTTCCTATAACTACAAACGATTTTTTTGATTGTAGTGAAATTCTTTTTTTTTTTAGTTTTTATAGTTACTCCGAAAATATAATACATTAAGCGAAAATTAAGCAATTTAAGTAAATTTGGGTTTTTTCTTTTTGAAATACCTTTTAAATCGTTTGTAATTTTTCATACGAAAAAAAATTTTTTTTTGGTCCACAGGTTTCGGAGATATCGCTAACGCATCTGAAAAAACCAAGAACGCAGCAATTTGGAAGCACTAGAAGTACTTTTCCTATAACTACAAACGATGAAATTGATTGTAGTGAAATTCATTTCTTTGTAGTTTTTATAGTTATTCTTATAGTTACAAATTTGGGTTTTTACTTTTTGAAATACGTTTTACATCATTTGTAGTTTTTCATAAGAAAAAAAAATTTTTTTTTGGTCCAGAGATTTCGGTGATATCGCTAACGCATCTCAAAAAACCAAGAACGCAGCAATTTGGAAGCAATAAAAGTACTTTTCCTATAACTACAAACGATGAAATTGATTGTGGTGAAATTCATTTTTTTGTAGTTTTTATAGTTACTCTGAAAATATAATACATTGTGCGGAAACCAAGCAATTTAAGTAAATTTGGGTATTTTCTTTTTGAAATACGTTTTAAATCGTTTTTAGTTTTTCATACGAAAAAAATTTTTTTTTGGTCCACAGGTTTCGGAGATATCGTTAACGCATCTCAAAAAACCAAGAACGCAGCAATTTGGAAGCACTAAAAGTATATTACCTATAACTACAAACGATGAGATTGATTGTAGTGAAATTCATTTTTTTGTAGTTTTTATAGTTACTCCGAAAATATAATACATTGTGCGGAAATTAAGCAATTTAAGTAAATTTGGGTTTTTTCTTTTTGAAATACGTTTTAAATCGTTTGTAATTTTTCATACGAAAAAAATTTTTTTTTGGTCCACAGGTTTCGGAGATATCGCTAACGCATCTCAAAAAACCAAGAACGCAGCAATTTGGAAGCACTAGAAGTACTTTTCCTATAACTACAAACGTTGAAATTGATTGTAGTGAAATTCATTTCTTTGTAGTTTTTATAGTTACTCTTATAGTTACAAATTTGGGTTTTTACTTTTTGAAATACGTTTTACATCATTTGTAGTTTTTCATAAGAAAAAAAAATTTTTTTTGGTCCACAGGTTTCGGTGATATCGATAACGCATCTCAAAAAAACCAAGAACGCAGCAATTTGGAAGCACTAAAAGTATTTTACCTATAACTACAAACGATGAGATTGATTGTAGTGAAATAAATTTTTTTGCAGTTTTTATAGTTACTCCGAAAATATAATACAATGTGCGGAAATCAAGCAATTTAAGTATATTTGGGTTTTTTCTTTTTGAAATACGTTTTAAATGGTTTGTAGTTTTTCATACGAAAAACATTTTTTTTGGTCCACATGTTTCGGAGATATCGCTAACGCATCTAAAAAAAGACCAAGAACGCAGCAATTTGGAAGCATTAAAAGTACTTTTCCTATAACTACAAACTATGAAATTGATTGTAGGGAAATTCATTTTTTTGCAGTTTTTATAGTTACTCCGAAAATATAATACATTGTGCGGAAATCGAGCAATTTAAGTATATTTGGGTTTTTTCTTTTTGAAATATGTTTTAAATCGTTTGTAGTTTTTCATACGAAAAAAAATTTTTTTGGTCCACAGGTTTCGGAGATATCGCTAACGCATCTCAAAAAACTAAGAACGCAGCAATTTGGAAGCACTAGAAGTACTTTTCCTATACAAACGACGAAATTGATTGTAGTGAAATTCATTTCTTTGTAGTTTTTATAGTTATTCTTATAGTTACAAATTTGGGTTTTTACTTTTTGAAATACGTTTTACATCATTTGTAGTTTTTCATAAGAAAAAAAAATTTTTTTTGGTCCACAGGTTTCGGTGATATCGCTAACGCATCTCAAAAAAACCAAGAACGCAGCAATTTGGAAGCAATAAAAGTACTTTTCCTATAACTACAAACGATGAAATTGATTTTAGTGAAATTCATTTTTTTGCAGTTTTTATAGTTACTCCGAAAATATAATACATTGTGCGAAAATCAAGCAATTTAAAGCATCTGAAAAAACCAAGAACGCAGCAATTTGGAAGCACTAGAAGTACTTTTCCTATAACTACAAACGACGGAATTGATTGTAGTGAAATTCATTTCTTTGTAGTTTTTATAGTTATTCTTATAGTTACAAATTTGGGTTTTTACTTTTTGAAATACGTTTTACATCATATGTAGTTTTTCATAAGAAAAACAAAATTTTTTTGGTCCACAGGTTTCGGTGATATCGCTAACGCATCTCAAAAAAACCAAGAACGCAGCAATTTGGAAGAACTAGAAGTACTTTTCCTGTAACTACAAGCGATGAAATTGATTGTAGTGAAATTCATTTCTTTGTAGTTTTTATAGTTATTCTTATAGTTACAAATTTTGGTTTTTACTTTTGAAATAGGTTTTACACCATTTGTAGTTTGTAATAAGAAAAAAAAATTTTTTTGGTCCACAGGTTTCGGTGATATCGCTAACGCATCTCAAAAAAACCAAGAACGCAGCAATTTGGAAGCATTAAAAGTACTTTTCCTATAACTACAAACTATGAAATTGATTGTAGTGAAATTCCTTTTTTTGCAGTTTTTATAGTTACTCCGAAAATATAATACATTGTGCGGAAATCAAGCAATTTAAGTATATTTGGTTTTTTTCTTTTTGAAATATGTTTTAAATCGTTTGTAGTTTTTCATACGAAAAACATTTTTTTTTTGGTCCACAGGCTTCGGAGATATCGCTAACGCATCTCAAACAACCAAGAACGCAGCAATTTGGAAGCACTAGAAGTACTTTTCCTATAACTACAAACGATGAAATTGATTGTAGTGAAATTCATTTCTTTGTAGTTTTTATAGTTATTCCTATAGTTACAAATTTGGGTTTTTACTTTTTGAAATACGTTTTACATCATTTGTAGTTTTTCATAAGAAAAAAAAAATTTTTTTGGTCCACAGGTTTCGGTGATATCGCTAACGCATCTCAAAAAAACCAAGAACGCAGCAATTTGGAAGCACTAGAAGTACTTTTTCTACGATGAAATTGATTGTAGTGAAATTCATTTATTTGTAGTTTTTATAGTTATTCTTATAGTTACAAATTTGGGTTTTTACTTTTTGAAATACGTTTTACATCATTTGTAGTTTTTCATAAGAAAAAAAAATTTTTTTTGGCCCACAGGTTTCGGTGATATCGCTAACGCATCTCAAAAAAACCAAGAACGCAGCAATTTGGAAGCAATAAAAGTACTTTTCCTATAACTACAAACTATGAAATTGATTGTAGTGAAATTCATTTTTTTGTAGTTTTTATAGTTACCCCGAAAATATAATACATTGTGCGGAAACCAAGCAATTTAAGTAAATTTGGGTTTTTTCTTTTTGAAATACGTTTTAAATCGTTTGTAGTTTTTCATACGAAAAAAAATTTTTTTGGTCACAGGTTTCGGAGATATTGCTAACGCATCTCAAAAAGCCCAAGAACGCAGCAATTTGGAAGCACTAAAAGTGTTTTTCCTATAACTACAAACGATGAAATTGATTGTAGTGAAATTCATTTTTTTTAATTTATATAGTTACTCCGAAAATATAATACATTGTGCGGAAACAAAGCATTTTAAGCAAATTTGGGTTTTTACTTTTTGAAATACGTTTAAATCGTTTGTAGTTTTTCATAAAAAAACAATTTTTTTTTGATCCACAGGTTTCGGAGATATCGTTAACTGATCTCAAAAAACCAAGAACGCAGCAATTTCGAAGCACTAAAAGTGCTTTTCCTATAACTACAAACGATGAAATTGATTGTGGTGAAATTCATATTTTTGTAGTTTTTATAGTTACTCCGAAAATAAAATACATTGTGCGGAAAGCAAGCAATTTAAGTAAATTTGGGTATTTTCTTTTTTAAATACGTTTTAAATCGATTCAGTTTTTCTTACGAAAAAAAATTTATTTTGGTCCACACGTTTCTGAGATATCGCTAACGCATCTCAAGAAAAACCAAGAACGCAGCATGTGGAAGCACTAAAAGTACTTTTCCTATAACTACAAACGATGAAATTGATTGTGGTGAAATTCATTTTTTTGTAGTTTTTATAGTTACTCCGAAAATATAATACATTGTGCGGAAACCAAGCAATTTAAGTAAATTTGGGTATTTTCTTTTTGAAATATGTTTTAAATCGTTTCAGTTTTTCATACGAAAAAAAATTTTTTTTTGATCCACAGGTTTCGGAGATATCGCTAACGCATCTCAAAAAAAACCAAGAATGCAGCATTTGAAAGCGCTAAAAGTGCTTTTCCTATAACTACAAACGATGAAATTGATTGTAGTGAAATAAATTTTTTTGTAATTTTTATAGTTACTCCGAAAATATAATACATTGTGCGGAAACAAAGCAATTTAAGCAAATTTGGGTTTTTACTTTTTGAAATACGTTTAAATCGTTTGTAGTTTTTCATAAGAAAACATTTTTTTTTTGATCCTCAGGTTTCGGAGATATCGCTAACTCATCTCAAAAAAACCAAGAACGCAGAAATTTGGAAGCACTAAAAGTGCTTTTCCTATAACTACAAACGATAAAATTGATTGTGGTGAAATTCATATTTTTGTAGTTTTTATAATTACTCCGAAAATATAATACATTGTGCGGAAACCAAGCAATTTAAGTAAATTTGGGTATTTTCTTTTTGAAATACGTTTTAAATCGATTCAGTTTTTCTTACGAAAAAAAATTTATTTTGGTCCACAGGTTTCTGAGATATCGCTAACGCATCTCAAGAAAAACCAAGAACGCAGCATGTGGAAGCACTAAAAGTACTTTTCCTATAACTACAAACGATGAAATTGATTGTGGTGAAATTCATTTTTTTGTAGTTTTTATAGTTACTCCGAAAATATAATACATTGTGCGGAAACCAAGCAATTTAAGTAAATTTGGGTATTTTCTTTTTGAAATATGTTTTAAATCGTTTGTAGCTTTTCATACGAAAAACAAATTTTTTTGATCCACAGGTTTCGGAGATATCGCTAACGCATCTCAAAAAACCAATAACGCAGCAATTTTGAAGCACTAAAAGTACTTTTTCTATAACTACAAACGATGAAATTGATTGTGGTGAAATTCATATTTTTGTAGTTTTTATAGTTACTCCGAAAATAAAATACATTGTGCGGAAACCAAACAATTTAAGTAAATTTGGGTATTTTGTTTTTGAAATACGTTTTAATCTTTTCAGTTTTTCATACAAAAAAAAATTTTTTTTTGCTCCACAGATTTCGGAGATATCGCTAACGCATCTCAAAAAAACCAAGAACGCAGCAATTTGGAAGCACTAAAAGTATTTTTCCTATAACTACAAACGATGAAATTGATTGTAGTGAAATTCATTTCTTTGTAGTTTTTATAGTTACTCTTATAGTTACAAATTTGGGTTTTGACTTTTTGAAATACGTTTTAAATCGTTTGTAGTTTTTCATAAGAAAAAAAAATTTTTTTGGTCCACAGGTTTCGGAGATATCGCTAACGCATCTCAAAAAACCAAGAACGCAGCAATTTGGAAGCACTCAAAGTATTTTTCCTATAACTATAAACGATGAAATTGATTTTAGTGAAATTCATTTTTTTGTAATTTTTATAGTTACTCCAAAAATATAATACATTGTGCGGAAATGAAGCAATTTAAGTAAATTTGGGTTTTTTTTTTGAAATACGTTTTAAATCGTTTGTAGTTTTTCGTACGAAAAAAATTTTTTTTTTGGTCCACAGGTTTCGGAGATATCGCTAACGCATCTCAAAAAAACCAAGAACGCAGCAATTTGGAAGCACTAAAAGTATTTTTCCTATAACTACAAACGATGAAATTGATTGTAGTGAAATTCATTTCTTTGTAGTTTTTATAGTTACTCTTATAGTTACAAATTTGGGTTTTTACTTTTTGAAATACGTTTTAAATCGTTTGTAGTTTTTCATAAGAAAAAAATTTTTTTTTGGTCCACAGGTTTCGGAGATATCGCTAACGCATCTCAAAAAAACAAGAACGCAGCAATTTGGAAGCACTAAAATTATAAAAAATATAACTACAAACGATGAAATTGATTGTAGTGAAATTCATTTTTTTGTAGTTTTTATAGTTACTCCGAAAATATAATGCATTGTGCAGAAACTAAGCAGTTTAATTAAATTTGGGTTTTTCTTTTGAAATACGTTCTAAATCGTTTGTAGTTTTGCATACGAAAAAAAATTTTTTTTTGGTCCACAGGTTTCGGAGATATCGCTAACGCATCTCAAAAAAACAACAACGCAGCAATTTGGAAGCACTAAAAGTACTTTTCCTATAACTACAAACTATGAAATTGATTGTAGTGAAATTCATTTTTTTGTAGTTTTTATAGTTACTTCGAAAATAATACATTGTGCGGAAACCAAGCAACTTAAGTAAATTTGGGTTTTTTCTCTCTGAAATACGTTTTAAATCGCTTGTAGTTTTTCATACGAAAAAAATTTTTTTTTTGGTCCACAGGTTTCGCAGATATCGCTAACGCATCTCAAAAAACCAAGAACGCAGCAATTTGGAAGCACTAGAAGTACTTTTCCTATAACTAAAAACAATTAAATTGATTGTAGTGAAATTCATTTCTTTGTAGTTTTTATAGTTACTCTTATAATTACAAATTTGGGTTTTTACTTTTTGAAATACGTTTTAAATCGTTTGTAGTTTTTCATAAGGAAAAAAAATTTTTTTTTGGTCCACAGGTTTCGGAGATATAGCTAACGCATCTCAAAAAAACCAAGAACGCAGCAATTTGGAAGCACTAAAAGTACTTTACCTATAACTACAAACGATGAAATTGATTGTGGTGAAATTAATTTTTTTGTAGTTTTTATAGTTACTCCGAAATTATAATACATTGTGCGGAAACCAATCAATTTAAGTAAATTTGGGATTTTCTTTTTGAAATACGTTTTAAATCGTTTTTAGTTTTTCATACGAAAAAAAAATTTTTTTTTGGTAAACATGTTTCGGAGATATCGCTAAAGCATCTCAAAAAAAACCAAGAACGCAACAATTTGGAAGCACTAAAAGTATTTTTCCTATAACTACAAACGATGAAACTGATTGTAGTGAAATTCATTTTTTTTTTTAGTTTTTATAGTTACTCCGAAAATATAATACATTGTGCGGAAATCAAGCAATTTAAGTAAATTTGGGTTTTTTCTTTATGAAATACGTTTAAATCGTTCGTAATTTTCATACGAAAAAAAAAATTTTTTTTTGGTCCACAGGTTTCGGTGATATCGCTAACGCATCTCAAAAAAAACTAAGAACGCAGCAATTTGGAAGCACTAAATGTATTTTTCCTATAACTACAAACGATGAGATTGATTGTAGTGAAATTCATTTTTTTGTAGTTTTTATAGTTACTCCGAATATATAATACATTGTGCGGAAACCAAGCAATTTAAGTAAATTTGGGTATTATCTTTTTGAAATAGTTTTAAATCGTTTGTATTTTTTCATACGAAAAAAAAATTTTTTTTTGGTCCACAGGTTTCGGAGATATCGCTAACACATCTCAAAAAACCAAGAACGCAGCAATTTGTAAGCACTAAAAGTACTTTTCCTATAACTACAAACTACGAAATTGATTGTAGTGAAATTCATTTTTTTGTAGTTTTTATAGTTACTCCGAAAATATAATACATTGTGCGGAAACCAAGCAATTTAAGTAAATTTGGGTTTTTTTGAAATACGTTTTAAATCGTTTGTAGTTTTTCATACGAAAAAAAATTATTTTTTGGTCCACAGGTTTCGGAGATATCGCTAACGCATCTCAAAAAAACCAAGAACGCAGCAATTTGGAAGCACTAAAAGTACTTTTCCTATAACTACAAACGATGAAATTGATTGTAGTGAAATTTATTTATTTGTAGTTTTTATAGTTACTTCGAAAATATAATTGTTGGGTATACTTACGAATACGATTTAAGTAAAAACGCGACGTGATCGATGTTCAACTTTATTTAATAAAAAAATTCAATGTATACTTTGCGAATGCAACTTCACGACTTGACGATTACGACAGAACTCATAAAAACTCAAAAAGGAATACAGAACATTGATACAGCATTGCCAGCTTGTTGCGATATAGAAAATATTAAACTTACTTCACATTTTAGATAATTACTTCAACACTTCTTCTTAAGCTAATATTTTAATTTGAAAATTTTAAATTGCAATTTAATTTAAACCAAGTAATTTTACGAAGCCGCAATGCTTTTGTTTACCCAAATTTTTTGTAAATACATCTGCAATATTTTCATTAGTAGATACAAATTTTAATTCAATTTCATTATTTGTAACATTTTCTCTAATAAAATGAAATTTAATGTCAATGTGTTTGGTGCGTTTATGGTGAACAGGATTTTTAGATATATGCTGTGCACTCATGTTGTCGCCACATATGACCATAGCTTCTTCTGCTCACCATCCAATTTCGAATAGTAATTTGCGTAGATACACAGCTTCTTTTGCGGCTGCTGTGAGAGCCACGTACTCTGCCTCTGTGCTGCTAAATGCTACAATTCATTGTTTAGCTGAAGACCAAGAAAATGCGCTGCCTCCCAAAAAGGAAACATAGCCGGAGTAGGATTTTCTGTCTAATTTATCATTTGCCCAATCAGCGTCTGCGAAGCCTTGTACTGGCTTCCCGGTTTTACGATATACTAAGCTCAGATTTATAGTACCGGAAAGATATCGAAGAATGTGTTTTGCTGCAGCCTCATGCTCAGCGTGTGGATTTGTGTTGCGTTGCGACAATTTGCTAACTGCATGCAAAATGTCAGGACGACTCAAAATTGCTAGGTACATTAAAGAACCTATTAATGACTGATAGTGCGTTACATTTACTTTGACGCATTTTTCATCTTTACAACCGACTTGAAAACCTGGGTTAAGTGGTATGGCAACTGCTTTGCAATTATTCATACCATATGAATCTAAAAGATTTCTGATATAAGTTTTTTGACATACTGATACAGAACCTTGTTTTCCATTTCGCTGAATTTCAAGACCAAGAAAGAATGAGAGTGGACCGCCATCATGCATTTCGAATTTCAATTATATTTCCTTTTTAATCGCATGAATATCCCTCTCGCTCGGCGATATAATTATTAAATCGTCGACGTAAACTGCGATGTAACTGCTATGCTGTTGATGTTGCATAAAGTATAAGCACGCCTCATACTTGCTACGTTTGAAGCCAATGCTTTGCAGAACTTCATCTAGCGTATTATTCCATACACGTCCAGATTGCTTAAGCCCATATATAGCTTTTTTGAGCTTAAGAACTTTGTTTGGATGTGTAGTGCTCAGAAAATTTGGTGGCTGCTTCATGTAGACATCCTCGTCTAGGTTACTGTTCAAATATGCATTTGATATATCAACTTGGTGCATATACAACTATTTTTCTGCAGCTATAGCCAACAACGAACGAAGATTTTCATAGCGTATAACGGGAGAGAACGTTTCCCTGTAGTTAACGCCCAACTGTTGTGCACATCCTTTTGCAACCAACCTGGACTTAAATCTTTCGATTTCACCATCTTTGTTTCTTTTGATTCTAAATACCCATTTGGAGCCTATTACCTTTGCACCAGCAGGTAAATCAACTAAGCTCCAAGTATCGTTGACTACTAATGCGTTGTATTCTGATTGCATTGACTCTTGCCAATTTTTCGCATATTGGCCCTGCAATGCTTCTGCTATTGTTTGTGGTGTTTCGATATCGTCTATGGAATTTAAATTGTTAGCACGTTGTATACTTTTTTAGGTCTACCTGGTTGACCCGTCCGTTGCAATTTTGGTCGACCTGGACCTCTATGTTCACCATTTATTTCTTCATCATCGCTCGCGTTAACGAACTCCTCCCCCTCTTCGTCGGAGTTGTCAGTATCGTTCTGTACCTCTACGCATTCAGGTGTATGCACAGTACTCTGATTGCCAACTTTCTCAGCTTCTTTTGACGTTTTATTTGCTTCTTCTGTAGACATATGCGACTCAAAATGAATAATATTAGCCATGATCGTTACGATCTAATGCGCTGCATTTTGCATTAACTACTGTATCAAATTCACCTTCTACAAATATGACATCCCTACGTTCTATAACTGAACGTTTTTCTCGATCGTACAGGCGATAAGCTTTTGCTGTTGTAGAGTAGCCGACGAAAATGTATTCTTTTCCTTTTGCCCTGAACTTGCCCGTTGCTTTTTTATCTAAAGCAAACGCGCGCGAACCGAAAATACGCAAATGCTTTACCGATTCTTTACGATTTTTCCACATTTCGAAGGGCGTGCACCCATTCAATGCATTTGTGGGGCACCTATTACGCAAATATACTGCCGTTTGTACAGCCTCAGCCCACAAAAACTCTTCTAATTTGCCATGAATTAGCAAGCTTTTCGCCATTTCCACTATAGTGCGATTGGCGCGTTCAGCAACACCATTTTGCTGGGGTGTATACGGAACAGTATTTTGTCTCTTAATTCCACAATTGTTCAAAAAAGTTTTAAAATCATTGTTAACATATTCAGTACCATTGTCGGTACGTAGACATTTTATTTTCTTGCCCGTTTGCAACTCAACGTAACTTTTAAATAATTAAAATTTATCGAAAACTTCATTTTTGGTACGCATGAAATAAATAAATATTTTTCTTGAAAAATCATCAATGTATGTAACGAAATAACGATTTCCACCTATCGAATTAGCATTCTCATTGGCCCACAAACATCACTGTGTACTAGTTCAAGTACTTTTTTTGTCATACGCTTAGCTTTATTTGAAAATGGTAAAGCACACATTTTTGCTTGATTGCACGTGTCACAGTTCATGTTCGTTTGTATATTTTTAATGTTCATACCTTCGACTAGCTTTTTATCACTAAGCAACTTTAAACTTTGAAAATTTAAGTGTCCGTATCTTTCATGCCACATTTGTGCATTCGAATCGATGGCCATATTAACCGCACTTTGTGTGGAATTATCCGTATACAAATACAAGTTTCCTTCTTGCATTGCGCGTAAAACCACATTGCCATTTTTTGTTTTTATTTGCGCATACTTTTTACTAAATGTAATACTATTTTGATTTTGAGCTGCCCTACTAACTGACACGAAATTCATTTGCAGCGAGGCACATACAAAACGTCACGTATTTCAATATCTATTTTGTTTACTTTTATTATGACTGTGCCAATACCTAATGACTCTATGTATTTGTCAGCTGCTAATTTAACCGACGACTTTTTTTCATAAAACGATATAAATTTGTCTTTGTTGCAGCACATATGTGTTGTTGCACCACTGTCAATACACCACGTATTTTTACTTTGTTCAACGTCACACATATTTAAAACACAATGCGCTTGTTCTTCTTTCTTACGTTGCTGCTCTTTCTGTGCGTTTGCCTTTTTGCGACATTGATTCGCGCGGTGACCTGTTTTTTCGCAATAAAAACACTTGCCTTTGAATTGTTTTTGGTCGTTTGGTTTGTTTTGATTCTCGCGATTGCCTTTGACATTTTGATGATTGCTTTGTTGCGCACCCGTTTGCGCTTGTCTATGTACATATACTGACGCTGCTGCGTTTTCGCGTTCTCTCATTTCATTTATAACTTTTAGTTCACCATTCATTTTGATGTCTAATTCAGCCAACTTGTCCAAAGTTTCTTCAAACACTTTAATATACTGTGGTACGTCATCACCGGATTGCATTCTTAAAAGAATAAGTTTTTGGTAAAGTTGCACTTTTCTTACCGGCCCTGTTGGCAAATGTATTTCACGCAATTTTTTCCATGCGTCTGCTGCAGTAGCACATGATTTTATATGCATTAGTTGTGTTGATTTTACATTTAAAATTATGCAAGCTAGCACCTTTGTGTCTGTGATGTCCCATTTTGCTGACTGTTCGTCAGTTGCACCCTCAGGCTTGTCTTCGCTCACCACTTTCCACAAATCAGCCGTAATTAAAACACTGCGCATGGTCATACACCACACGTCGTAATTTTCTTCACCAAGCTTCTCTATTTGATGAGAAACATTCATTTTGAATATGAGTTTATGCAAATTTCTATTTTACAATATTTTGCCCACACTGATTTTTCTGCACACGTTTTCTAGTGGCTTCTTTTTAGCAAGGAACACCGATCGCGCAGCCCTGGGCCCATGCATTTGTTGGGTATACTTACGAATACGATTTAAGTAAAAACGCGACGTGGTCGATGTTCAACTTTATTTAATAAAAAATTCAATGTATACTTTGCGAATGCAACTTCACGACTTGACGATTTCAACAGAACTCATAAAAACTCAAAAAAGAATACAGAACATTGATACAGTTGCCAGCTTGTTGCGGTATAGAAAATATTAAGCTTACTTGACATTTTAGCTAATTACTTCAACAATAATCCATTGTGCGGAAACCTAGCAATTTAAGTAAATTTGGGTTTTTTCTTTTTGAAATACGTTTTAAATCGTTTGTAGTTTTTCATACGAAAAAAAAAATGCTTTTGGTCCATAGGTTTGGGAGAAATCGCTAGCGCATCTCAAAAAAACCAAGAACGCAGCAATTTGGAAGCACTAAAAGTACTTTTCCTATAACTACAAACGACGAAATTGATTGTAGTGAAATTCATTTTTTTGTAGTTTTTATAGTTACTCCGAAAATATAAAACATTGTGCGGAAACTAAGCAATTTAAGCAAATTTGGGTTTTTTTTTTTTTGGAATACGTTTTAAATCGTTTGTAGTTTTTCATACGAAAACAAAATTTTTTTTGTCCCCAGGATTCGGAGATATCGCTAACGAATCTCAAAAAAAGCAAGAACGCAGCAATTACGAAGCACTAAAAGTACTTTTCCTGTAACGACAAACGATGAAATTGATTGTAGTGAAATTAATTTTTTTGTAGTTTTTATAGTTACTGCGAAAATATAATACATTGTGCGGAAACCAAGCAATTTAAGTAAATTTGGGTATTTTTTTTTTGAAATACGTTTTAAATCGTTTGTAGTTTTTAATAAGAAAAACAAATTTTTTTTTGGTCCACAGGTTTCGGAGATATCGTTAACGCATCTCATAAAAAGCAACAACGCAGAAATTTGGAAACACTAAAGTACTTTTCCCATAACTACAAACGTTGAAATTGATTGTAGTGAAATTAATTTTTTTGTAGTTTTTATAGTTACTCCGAAAATATAAAACATTGTGCGGAAACCAATCAATTTAAGTAAATTTGGGTATTTCCTTTTTGAAATACGTTTTAAATCGTTTGTAGTTTTTGATACGAAAAAAAATTTTTTTTTTTGGTCCACAGGTTTCGGAGATATCGCTAACGCGTCTCAAAAAACCAAGAACACAGCAATTTGGAAGCACTAAAATATTTTTCCTATAACTACAAACGATGAAATTGATTGTAGTGAAATTAATTTTTTTGTGGTTTTTATAGTTACTCCGAAAATATAATACATTGTGCGGAAACTAAGCAATTTAAGTAAATTTAGGTTTTTTCTTTTTGAAATACGTTTTAAATCGCTTTAAGTTTATGTTGAAATACAACTCTGTTCTCAATTCACATATTCATGCAACCTTGTGAAATGTCAAATTTGAATTCAACATTTTTTCTTCTTCTCTTTACTTTCAACAACTAAACTTCTTATTATATTTCGTGTTAAATAAAACTACTTTGTATTGAACTTAAACATGTGTATATTGATTTTACTTGGATTAGAGGAAACTTCCACAGTGTTAAATACACTATAAACTTCAAAAAATCAACAGGTTATGGACCCAGGTGCAATTTCCTGCTGTCCAAGTAGAATTGCGTTTTTTCATTAAAAATTGTGAAATCGAGATGGCGTCGTCAATGTTCAACATTGATAAATTAAATGAGTTAAATTATGACTCGTGGAGTTTACAACTCAAGAGCATTCTTATTCATGAAGACCTGTAGTCCCTTGTGAGCGGAGGACTGTTATGTCCGGGAACAGATGCTGTGGAAAAGGATTTGTTGCTTTGGAAAGCAAAAGACGACAAGGCTTAGGCTACAATAATCCTTAGCATAACCCCCATGCAAATTCAACATGTAAAAAGTTGCAGCACAGCAAGTGATTCGTGGAATTGCTTGGAAAGGGTACATCGTCCAAAAGGCCCCGCAAGAAAAGTAACATTGTTCAAACAATTATTTAGTACAAGTATGAACGACGGAGAATGTGTTCAGCAATATGTTTGCAAATTCACATCCAATGTAGAAAAACTTTCGGAAATTGGTGTAGTAGTGCAAGAAGAGTTGTTGTTAATTATGCTACTAGCAAGCCTACCAAGATCATTTGAAAACTTGGTTGTGGCACTGGAATCACGAGACGACTTACCAAAGCTTGATGCTGTAAAAGTAAAGCTAATAGAAGAAGGCGAAAGACGAAAATCATATAATTCGGAGTGTACTGGAAGTAGCGTGCAAGCATTCGTAGCACAAGAGTATGCATGCGCCAGTAAACAGAATTCTTCGAATGAAAAGTCAAATGGGAGCGTTGCTAACGCAAGAAAAAGCAAAAACTTCGGACGGTTATCAAATTTGAAATGCTTCAGCTGTGGCAAGAAGTGACATTTCACTGCTCAGTGTAAGCAGAAACAACGAGAAAGTTCGCAACAAAACAACAAAAACAACAACGGGTTGTTTGCAGCAGTCAACAATAACATTTTACAAAGTCACGTGTGGTGCGTCGACAGCAGTGCTTCTTCACATTTATGTTGCGACCGAGACATGTTCAATAAGTTTGAAGCTTGTGAGGAATAATTCATGATAGCAGGCGACAACAGAATGTTAGCGGCCGGCAAAGGAGAAGTTTGATTGAAAACAAAAAAGTTCGACGTCACACTTGTGGATGTGCTGTATGTACCGGGTTTGCAGTGCAACTTCATATCAGTAGCGAAGGCTGTTAACAGAGGCTATGTTGTGAAATTCAAAGGCGACACAGCAGAGATAATCAATGAGCACGGAGGAATAATATTACGTGCACAAAAGATAAGTGATCTATATTTATTCGATTTAAATAAAAACAAATTGTTTTTTTTCAAAAGGGGTTATTGATGAAAGTATGAGATGGCACAAACGTTTCGGCCACTTAAATTTCGCAAGTCTACGAGAATTGGTAAACAAAGAAATGGTTCATGGCTGTAAGATTAAGATACCAACAAGTATTAGTTGTGCTGTGTGCATGACAGGCAAATGCAGTCAACGTCCATATACCAATACAGAAAATCGAGCAGCTGATATTCTGAGTTTGGTGCACACCGACGTTTGTGGTCCGGTAAACAAAGCATCAATTGGTGGTGCGAAATATTTTTTAACCTTCATCGATGACAATACTCGTTACGTATTTGTTGATTTTTTGCTGCACAAACACGAAGTGTTTGATAAGTTCAAAGAATTTAAAACTATGGCAGAGCGGCAAACAGGCAAAAAATTAAAAGTTTTGAGGAGCGAAAATGGAAGAGAGTTCGTGAACAATTCGTTTGATCAGTTTTTAAAAGACAATGGAATTGTAAGGCAGTTGACGTTGTCCCATACGCATCAACAAAATGGGGTGGCAGAAAGGTTCAACCGTACGTTAATAGAAATGTCAAGATGTATGCTAATTGGTGCAAATGTAGAAGAGACATTATGGGTAGAGGCTGTTCATACTGCAGCATACATACGAAATCATTCACCAACAAAGGCATTAGATTCCACGACACCTTATGAAGCGTGGTACGGTCATAAACCTAAAGTGGCGCATTTACGGGAATTTGGATCCATGGGTATAGCGCTTGTGGTGAAATTCATATTTTTGTAGTTTTTATAGTTACTCCGAAAATAAAATACATTGTGCGGAACCCATACAATTTAAGTAAATTTGGGTATTTTCTTTTTGAAATACGTTTTAAATCGTTTCAGTTTTTCATGCGAAAAAAAAATTTTTTTGCTCCACAGGTTTCGGAGATATCGCTAACGCATCTCAAAAAAAACCAAGAACGCAGCAATTTGGAAGCACTAAAAGTATTTTTCCTATAACTACAAACGATGAAATTGATTGTAGTGAAATTCATGTATTTGTAGTTTTTATAGTTACTCTTATAGTTACAAATTTGGGTTTTGACTTTTTGAAATACGTTTTAAATCGTTTGTAGTTTTTTATAAGAAAAAAAAATTTATTTTTGGTCCACAGGTTTCGGAGATATCGCTAACGCATCTCAAAAAACCAAGAACGCAGCAATTTGGAAGCACTAAAAGTATTTTTCCTATAACTATAAACAATGAAATTGATCTTAGTGAAATTCATTTTTTTGTAATTTTTATAGTTACTCCGAAAATATAATACATTGTGCGGAAATTAAGCAATTTAAGTAAATTTGGGTTTTTCCTTTTTGAAATACGTTTTAAATCGCTTGTAGTTTTTCATACGAAAAAAAATTTTTTTTTGGTCTACAGGTTTCGGAGATATCGCTAACGCATCTAAAAAAAAAACCAAGAACGCAGCAATTTGGAAGCACTAAAAGTATTATTCCTATAACTACAAACGATGAAATTGATTGTAGTGAAATTCATTTCTTTGTAGTTTTTATAGTTACTCTTATAGTTACAAGTATAGCGTCATCAATCACAAGACGAACAGACTACATGATTCCCTATCTGCGCTTCGAGGGAGATCTTAAGGCCACAATAGAGGTGGACGGTTGGCGCAAGGGTGCGCAAATGGCGGACGAGGCAATACATGTGTACACCGATGGTTCCAAAGTAGTGGAAGGAGTAGGGTCTGCGGTATACTGCGCTGATCCGGAAATAAGTAGATCCTACAGGCTGCCGGATTACTGTAGCGTTTTCCAAGCGGAAATATTAGCCGTAACCAAAGCAGTAGAAACCCTGGAAGAGAATAGCTTAAGCTGCAACCGTGTTAACTTTTATATTGACAGTCAAGCAGCAATTAAGGCTATAATCTCGCATAGCACAGCATCTAAATGCGTGTCAGAGTGTAAGCAGTCTCTGGAGAGAATCGGGACAGGGAGAAGCATATATCTATATTGAGTCCCAGGGCACATGGGAATAGATGAGAATGAAAAAGCGGATGAACTAGCTAAAAAGGGCGCATCCCTTGAAGCTTGCTCCGTAGATGTCCCAATTAGATTGGGCGAGATTAAACGAAGGCGAGAGGTGCACATGATAGACCAAGCGGGAAAGGCGTGGGTTCAAGCGCGGGGCTGTAAAGTGTCGAAGATTATGTGTAGGTCTTACAACCTTAGACTAACACAGTTGCTCCTATCATTAAAAAGAGAGGACTGTAGACTCATGACGGGTATTCTGACTGGACACTGCCTTCTGGCGTCACATGCCTTTAAACTAGGCTTGGCCAGTGATAGCAGATGTAGGAAGTGCGGGTTGGAGGAGGAAACGATCGAGCACGTTCTGTGCTCGTGCCCTGCACTTGCCAGGCTAAGACTCCAGCTATTAGGAGTGATACAGCTGTCAGATCTAGAAGCAGCAAGTGGCTTAAGTCCTAGGAAGCTTCTAGTATTTGCTAAGAGGACGGAGTTATTTTATAACATAGGTCCTGGTTTTTGATAGAGTTTTTCAGTTTGGTCGTTAAAACAAACTTCTGGTAATACTACGGACTCAATCAGTCTATGTGAGGTCCTCATGGACCGGCCAGTTCAACCTACCTACCTATAGTTACAAATTTGGGTTTTTACTTTTTGAAATACGTTTTAAATCATTTGTAGTTTTTCATAAGAAAACAAATTTTTTTTTGGTCCACAGGTTTCGGAGATATCGCTAACGCATCTCAAAAAAACCAAGAACGCAGCAATTTGGAATCACTAAAATTACTTTTCCTATAACTACAAACGATGAAATTGATTGTAGTGAAATTAATTTTTTTGTAGTTTTTATAGTTACTCCGAAAATATAATACATTGTGCAGAAATTAAGCAGTTTAATTAAATTTGGGTATTTCCCATTTTGAAATAGTTTTAAATCGTTTGTATTTTTTCATACGAAAAAAAATTTTTTTTTGGTCCACAGGTTTCGGAGATATCGCTAACACATCTCAAAAAACCAAGAACGCAGCAATTTGGAAGCACTAAAAGTACTTTTCCTATAACTACAAACTACGAAATTGATTGTAGTAAATTCATTTTTTTGTAGTTTTTATAGTTACTCCGAAAATATAATACATTGTGCGGAAACCAAGCAATTTAAGTAAGTTTGGGTTTTTTTTTAATTACGTTTTAAATCATTTGTAGTTTTTCATAAGAAAAAAAAATTTTTTTTGGTCCACAGGTTTCGGAGATATCGCTAACGCATTTCAAAAAAACCAAGAACGCAGCAATTTGGAAGCACTAAAATTACTTTTCCTATAACTACAAACGATGAAATTGATTGTAGTGAAACTCATTTTTTTGTAGTTTTTATAGTTACTCCGAAAATATAATACATTGTGCAGAAACTAAGCAGTTTAATTAAATTTGGGTATTTTCTTTTTGAAATAGTTTTAAATCGTTTGTATTTTTTCATACGAAAAAAAAATTTTTTTTTGGTCCACAGGTTTCGGAGATATCGCTAACACATCTCAAAAATCAAGAACGCAGCAGTTTGGAAGCACTAAAAGTACTTTTCCTATAACTACAAACTACGAAATTGATTGTAGTGAAATTCATTTTTTTGTAGTTTTTATAGTTACTCCGAAAATATAATACATTGTGCGGAAACCAAGCAATTTAAGTAAATTTGGGTTTTTTTTTTTGAATTACGTTTTAAATCGTTTGTAGTTTTTCATACGAAAAAAAATTATTTTTTGGTCCACAGGTTTCGGAGATATCGCTAACGCATCTCAAAAAACCAAGAACGCAGCAATTTGGAAGCACTAAAATATTTTTCCTATAACTTTAAACGATGAAATTGATTGTAGTGAAATTAATTTTTTTGTGGTTTTTACAGTTACTCCGAAAATATAATACATTGTGCGGAAACTAAGCCATTTAAGTAAATTTGGGTTTTTTCTTTTTGAAATACGTTTTAATTCGTTTTTAGTTTTTGTTGAAATACAACTCTGTTCACAATTCACATATTCATGCAACCTTGTAAGATGTCAAATTTGAATTCAACATTTTTTCTTCTTCTCTTTACTTTCAGCAAATAAACTTCGTATTATATTCCGTGTTAAATAAAACTACTTTGTATTGAACTTAAACATGTGTATATTGATTTTACTTGGATTAGAGGAAACTTCCACAGTGTTAAGTACACTATAAACTTCAAAAAATCAACAGTATATGGACCCAGGTGCAATTTCCTGCTTTCCAAGTAGAATTGCATTTTTTCATTAAAAATTGTGAAATCGAGATGGCGTCGTCAATGTTCAACATTGATAAATTAAATGAGTTAAATTATGACTCGTGGAGTTTACAACTCAAGAGCATTCTTATTCATCAAGACCTGTGGTCCCTTGTGAGCGGAGGACTGTTATGTCCGGGAACAGATGCTGTGGAAAAGGATTTGTTGCTTTGGAAAGCAAAAGACGACAAGGCTAAGGCTACAATAATTCTTAGCATAACCCCCATGCAAATTCAACATGTAAAAAGTTGCAGCACAGCAAGTGATTCGTGGAATTGCTTGGAAAGGGTACATCGTCCAAAAGGCCCCGCAAGAAAAGTAACATTGTTCAAACAATTACTTAGTACAAGTATGAACGACGGAGAATGTGTTCAGCAATATGTTTGCAAATTCACATCCAATGTAGAAAAACTTTCGGAAATTGGTGTAGTAGTGCAAGAAGAGTTGTTGGTAATTATGCTACTAGCAAGCCTACCAAGATCATTTAAAACTTGGTTGTGGCACTGGAATCACGAGACGACTTACCAAAGCTTTATGCTGTAAAAGTAAAGCTAATAGAAGAAGGCGAAAGACGAAAATCATATAATTCGGAGTGTACTGGAAGTAGCGTGCAAGCATTCGTAGCACAAGGGTATGCATGCGCCAGTAAACAGAATTCTTCGAATGAAAAGTCAAATGGGAGCGTTGCTAACGCAAGAAAAAGCAAAAACTTCGGACGGTTATCAAATTTGAAATGCTTCAGCTGTGGCAAGAAGTGACATTTCACTGCTCAGTGTAAGCAGAGACAACGAGAAAGTTCGCAACAAAACAACAAAAACAACAACGGGTTGTTTGCAGCAGTCAACAATAACATTTTACAAAGTCACGTATGGTGCGTCGACAGCAGTGCTTCTTCACATTTGTGTTGCGACCGAGACATGTTCAATAAGTTTGAAGCTTGTGAGGAATAATTCATGATAGCAGGCGACAACAGAATGTTAGCGGCCGGCAAAGGAGAAGTTTGATTGAAAACAAAAAAGGTTCTACCTCACACTTGTGGATGTGCTGTATGTACCGGGTTTGCAGTGCAACTTCATATCAGTAGCGAAGGCTGTTAACAGAGGCTATGTTGTGAAATTCAAAGGCGACACAGCAGAGATAATCAATGAGCACGGAGGAATAATATTACGTGCACAAAAGATAAGTGATCTATATTTATTCAATTTAAATAAAAACAGGCTATGTTGTGAAATTAAAAAGGCGACACAGCAGAGATAATCAATGAGCACGGAGGAATAATATTACGTGCACAAAAGATAAGTGATCTATATTTATTCGATTTAAATAAAAACAAATTGTTTTTTTTCAAAAGGGGTTATTGATGAAAGTATGGGATGGCACAAACGTTTCGACCACTTCAATTTTGCAAGTCTACGAGAATGGGTAAACAAAGAAATGGTTCATGGCTGTAAGATTAAGATACCCACAAGTATTAGTTGTGCTGTGTGCATGAAAGGCAAATGCAGTCAACGTCCAATACAGAAAATCGAGCAGCTGATATTCTGAGTTTGGAGCACACCGACGTTTGTGGTCCGGTAAACAAAGCATCAATTGGTGGTGCGAAATATTTTTTAAATTTCATCGATGACAATACTCGTTACGTATTTGTTGATTTTTTGCGGCACAAACACGAAGTGTTTGATAAGTTCAAAGAATTTAAAACTATGGCAGAGCGGCAAACAGGCAAAAAATTAAAAGTTTTGAGGAGCGACAATGGAAGAGAGTTCGTGAACAATTCGTTTGATCAGTTTTTAAAAGACAATGGAATTGTAAGACAGTTGACGTTGTCCTATACGCATCAACAAAATGGGGTAGCAGAAAGGTTCAACCGTACGTTAATAGAAATGTCAAGATGTATGCTAATTGGTGCAAATGTAGAAGAGACACTATGGGCATAGGCTGTTCATACTGCAGCATACATACGAAATCATTCACCAACAAAGGCATTAGATTCCATGACACCTTATGAAGCGTGGTACGGTCATAAACCTAAAGTGGCACATTTACGGGAATTTGGATCCATGCGTACAGCGCTTGTGGTGAAATTCATATTTTTGTAGTTTTTATAGTTACTCCGAAAATAAAATACATTGTGCGGAAACCATACAATTTAAGTAAATTTGGGTATTTTCTTTTTGAAATACGTTTTAAATCGTTTCAGTTTTTCATGCGAAAAAAAAATTTTTTTTGCTCCAAAGGTTTCGGAGATATCGCTAACGCATCTCAAAAAAAACCAAGAACGCAGCAATTTGGAAGCACTAAAAGTATTTTTCCTATAACTACAAACGATGAAATTGATTGTAGTGAAATTCATTTATATGTAGTTTTTATAGTTACTCTTATAGTTACAAATTTGGGTTTTGACTTTTTGAAATACGTTTTAAATCGTTTGTAGTTTTTCATAAGAAAACAAATTTTTTTTGGTCCACAGGTTTCGGAGATATCGCTAACGCATCTCAAAAAACCAAGAACGCAGCAATTTGGAAGCACTAAAAGTATTTTTCCTATAACTATAAACGATGAAATTGATTTTAGTGAAATTAATTTTTTTGTAATTTTTATAGTTACTCCGAAAATATAATACATTGTGCGGAAATTAAGCAATTTCAGTAAATTTGGGTTTTTTCTTTTTGAAATACGTTATAAATCGTTTGTAGTTTTTCATACGAAAAAAAAATTTTTTTTGGTCCACAGGTTTCGGAGATATCGCTAACGCATCTCAAAAAAACCAATAACGCAGGAATTTGGAAGCACTAAAAGTATTTTTCCTATAACTACAAACGATGAAATTGATTGTAGTGAAATTCATTTCTTTGTAGTTTTTATAGTTACTCTTATAGTTACAAGTATAGCGTCATCAATCACAAAACGAACAGACTACATGATTCCCTATCTGCGCTTCGAGGGAGATCTTTAGGTCACAATAGAGGTGGACGGTTGGCGCAAGGGTGCGCAAATGGCGGACGAGGCGATACATGTGTACACCGATGGTTCCAAAGTAGTGGAAGGAGTAGGGTCTGCGGTATACTGCGCTGATCCGGAAATAAGTAGATCCTACTGGCTGCCGGATTACTGTAGCGTTTTCCAAGCGGAAATATTAGCCGTAACCAAAGCAGTAGAAACCCTGGAAGAGAATAGCTTAAGCTGAAACCGTGTTAACTTTTATATTGACAGTCAAGCAGCAATTAAGGCAATAATCTCGCATAGCACAGCATCTAAATGCGTGTTAGAGTGTAAGCAGTCTCTGGAGAGAATCGCGACAGGGAGAAGCATACATCTATATTGAGTCCCAGGGCATATGGGAATAGGTGGGAATGAAAAAGCGGATGAACTAGCTAAAAAGGGTGCATCCCTTGAAGCTTGCTCCGTAGATGTCCCAATTAGATTGGGCGAGATTAAGCGAAGGCGAGAGGTGTACATGATCAAACAAGCGGGAAAGGCGTGGGTTCAAGCGCGGGGCTGTAAAGTGTCGAAGATTATGTGTAGGTCTTACAACCTTAGACTAACACAGTTGCTCCTATCATTAAAAAGAGAGGACTGTAGACTCATGACGGGTATTCTGACTGGACACTGCCTTCTGGCGTCACATGCCTTTAAACTAGGCTTGGTCAGTGATAGCAGATGTAGGAAGTGCGGGTTGGAGGAGGAAACGATCGAGCACGTTCTGTTCTCGTGCCCTGCACTTGCCAGGCTAAGACTCCAGCTCAGATCTAAAAGCAGCAAGTGGCTTAAGACCTAGGAAGCTTCTAGTATTTGCTAAGAGGACGGAGTTATTTTATAACATAGGTCCTGGTTTTTGATAGAGTTTTTCAGTTTGGTCGTTAAAACAAACTTCTGGTAACACTACGGACTCAATCAGTCTATGTGAGGTCCTCATGGACCGGCCAGTTCAACCTACCTACCTATAGTTACAAATTTGGGTTTTTACTTTTTGAAATACGTTTTAAATCATTTGTAATTTTTCATAAGAAAAACAATTTTTTTTTGGTCCACAAGTTTCGGAGATATCGCTAACGCATCTCAAAAAAACCAAGAACGCAGCAATCTGGAAGCACTAAAATTACTTTTCCTATAACTCCAAACGATGAAATTGATTGTAGTGAAATTCATTTTTTTGTAGTTTTTATAGTTACTCCGAAAATATAATACATTGTGCAGAAACTAAGCAGTTTAATTAAATTTGGGTATTTTCTTTTTGAAATAGTTTTAAATCGTTTGTATTTTTTCATACGAAAAAAAATTTTTTTTGGTCCACAGGTTTCGGAGATATCGCTAACACATCTCAAAAACGCAAGAACGCAACAATTTGGAAGCACTAAAAGTACTTTTCCTATAACTACAAACTAAGAAATTGATTGTAGTGAAATTCATTTTTTTGTAGTTTTTATAGTTACTCCGAAAATATAATACATTGTGCGGAAACCAAGCAATTTAAGTAAATTTGGGTTTTGTTTGAATTACGTTTTAAATCGTTTGTAGTTTTTCATACGAAAAAAATTATTTTTTGGTCCACAGGTTTAGCAGATATCGCTAACGCATCTCAAAAAAACCAAGAACGCAGCAATTTGGAAGCACTAAAAGCACTTTTCTTATAACTACAAACGATGAAATTGATTGTAGTGAAATTTATTTATTTGTAGTTTTTATAGTTACTTCGAAAATATAATCCATTGTTCGGAAACTAAGCAATTTAAGTAAATTTGGGTTTTTTCTTTTTGAAATACGTTTTAAATCGTTTGTAGTTTTTCATACGAAAAAAAATGTTTTTGGTCCATAGGTTTGGGAGACATCGCTAGCGCATCTCAAAAAAACCAAGAACACAGCAATTTGGAAGCACTAAAAGTACTTTTCCTATAACTACAAACGACGAAATTAATTGTAGTGAAATTCATTTTTTTGTAGTTTTTATAGTTACTCCGAAAATATAATACATTGTGCGGAAACTAAGCAATTTAAGCAAATTTGGGTTTTTTTTTGGAATACGTTTTAAATCATTTGTAGTTTTTCATACGAAAAAAAATTTTTTTTGTCCCCAGGATTCGGAGATATCGCTAACGAATCTCAAAAAAGCAAGAACGCAGCAATTTGGAAGCACTAAAAGTACTTTTCCTGTAACGACAAACGATGAAATTGATTGTAGTGAAATTCATTTGTTTGTAGTTTTTATAGTTACTGCGAAAATATAATACATTTTGCGGAAACCAAGCAATTTAAGTGAATTTGGGTATTTTCTTTTTGAAATGCGTTTTAAATCGTTTGTAGTTTTTAATAAGAAAAACAATTTTTTTTTTGGTCCACAGGTTTCGGAGATATCGCTAACGCATCTCATAAAAAGCAAGACCGCAAAATTTGGAAGCACTAAATTACTTTTCCTATAACTACAAACGTTGAAATTGATTGTAGTGAAATTAATTTTTTTGTAGTTTTTATAGTTACTCCGAAAATATAAAACATTTTGCGGAAACCAATCAATTTAAGTAAGTATTTCCTTTTTGAAATACGTTTTAAATCGTTTGTAGTTTTTCATACGAAAAAAAATTTTTTTTTTGGTCCACAGGTTTCGGAGATATCGCTAACGCGTCTCAAAAAACCAAGAACGCAGCAATTTGGAAGCACTAAAATATTTTTCCTATAACTATAAACGATGAAATTGATTGTAGTGAAATTCATTTTTTTTGTGGTTTTTATAGTTACTCCGAAAATATAATACATTGTGCGGAAACTAAGCAATTTAAGTAAATTTGGGTTTTTTCTTTTTGAAATACGTTTTAATTCGTTTTTAGTTTTTGTTGAAATACAACTCTGTTCACAATTCACATATTCATGCAACCTTGTAAGATGTCAAATTTGTATTCAACATTTTTTCTTCTTCTCTTTACTTTCAGCAAATAAACTTCGTATTATATTTCGTGTTAAATAAAACTACTTTGTATTGAACTTAAACATGTGTATATTGATTTTACTTGTATTAGAGGAAACTTCCACAGTGTTAAGTACACTATAAACTTCAAAAATCAACAGGTTATGGACCCAGGTGCAATTTCCTGCTGTCCAAGTAGAATTGCATTTTTTCATTAAAAATTGTGAAATCGAGATGGCGTCGTCAATGTTCAACATTGATAAATTAAATGAGTTAAATTATGACTCGTGGAGTTTACAACTCAAGAGCGTTCTTATTCATCAAGACCTGTGGTCCCTTGTGAGCGGAGGACTGTTATGTCCGGGAACAGATGCTGAGGAAAAGGATTTGTTGCTTTGGAAAGCAAAAGACGACAAGGCTAAGACTACAATAATCCTTAGCATAACCCCCATGCAAATTCAACATTTAAAAAGTTGCAGCACAGCAAGTGATTCGTGGAATTGCTTGGAAAGGGTACATCGTCCAAAAGGCCCCGCAAGAAAAGTAACATTGTTCAAACAATTACTTAGTACACGAATGAACGACGGAGAATGTGTTCAGCAATATGTCTGCAAACTTGCGGAAATTGGTGTAGTAGTGCAAGAAGAGTTGTTGGTAATTATGCTACTAACAAGCCTACCAAGATCATTTGAAAACTTGGTTGTGGCACTGGAATCACGAGACGACTTACCAAAGCTTGATGCTGTAAAAGTAAAGCTAATAGAAGAAGGCGAAAGACGAAAATCATATAATTCGGAGTGTACTGGAAGTAGCGTGCAAGCATTCGTAGCACAAGAGTATGCATGCGCCAGTAAACAGAATTCTTCGAATGAAAAGTCAAATGGGAGCGTTGCTAACGCAAGAAAAAGCAAAAACTTCGGACGGTTATCAAATTTGAAATGCTTCAGCTGTGGCAAGAAGTGACATTTCACTGCTCAGTGTAAGCAAAAACAACGAGAAAGTTCGCAACAGAACAACAAAAACAACAACGGGTTGTTTGCAGCAGTCAACAATAACATTTTACAAAGTCACGTATGGTGCGTCGACAGCAGTGCTTCTTCACATTTATGTTGCGACCGCGACATGTTCAATAAGTTTGAAGCTTGTGAGGAATCAATCATGATAGCAGGCGACAACAGAATGTTAGCGGCCGGCAAAGGAGAAGTTTGATTGAAAAAAAAAAGTTCGTCACACTTGTGGATGTGCTGTATGTACCGGGTTTGCAGTGCAACTTCATATCAGTAGCGAAGGCTGTTAACAGAGGCTATGTTGTGAAATTCAAAGGCGACACAGCAGAGATAATCAATGAGCACGGAGGAATAATATTACGTGCACAAAAGATAAGTGATCTATATTTATTCGATTTAAATAAAAACAAATTGTTTTTTTTTTCAAAAGGGGTTATTGATGAAAGTATGAGATGGCACAAACGTTTCGGCCACTTAAATTTCGCAAGTCTACGAGAATTGGTAAACAAAGAAATGGTTCATGGCTGTAAGATTAAGATACCAACAAGTATTAGTTGTGCTGTGTGCATGACAGGCAAATGCAGTCAACGTCCATATACCAATACAGAAAATCGAGCAGCTGTATTCTGAGTTTGGTGCCCACCGACGTTTGTGGTCCGGCAAACAAAGCATCAATTGGTGGTGCGAAATATTTTTTAACCTTCATCGATGACAATACTCGTTACGTATTTGTTTAATTTTTGCGGCACAAACACGAAGTGTTTGATAAGTTCAAAGAATTTAAAACTATGGCAGAGCGGCAAACAGGCAAAAAATTAAAAGTTTTGAGGAGCGACAATGGAAGAGAGTTCGTGAACAATTCGTTTGATCAGTTTTTAAAGACAATGGAATCGTAAGGCAGTTGAAGTTGTCCTATACGCATCAACAAAATGGGGTGGCAGAAAGGTTCAACCGTACGTTAATAGAAATGTCAAGATGTATGCTAATTGGCGCAAATGTAGAAGAGACACTATGGGCAGAGGCTGTTCATACTGCAGCATACATACGAAATCATTCACCAACAAAGGCATTAGATTCCATGATACCTTATGAAGCGTGGTACGGTCATAAACCTAAAGTGGCGCATTTACGGGAATTTGGATCCATGGGTATAGCGCGTGTGGTGAAATTCATATTTTTGTAGTTTTTATAGTTACTCCGAAATTAAAATACATTGTGCGGAAACCAAACAATTTAAGTAAATTTGGGTATTTTCTTTCTGAAATATGTTTTAAATCGTTTCAGTTTTCATGCGAAAAAAAATTTTTTTTTCTCCACAGGTTTCGGAGATATCGCTAACGCATCTCAAAAAAAACCAAGAACGCAGCAATTTGGAAGCACTAAAAGTATTTTTCCTATAACTACAAACGATGAAATTGATTGTAGTGAAATTCATTTATTTGTAGTTTTTATAGTTACTCTTATAGTTACAAATTTGGGTTTTGACTTTTTGAAATACATTTTAAATCGTTTGTAGTTTTTCATAAGAAAAAAACAATTTTTTTTTGGTCTACAGGTTTCGGAGATATCGCTAACGCATCTCAAAAAACCAAGAACGCAGCAATTTGGAAGCACTAAAAGTATTTTTCCTATAACTATGAACGATGAAATTGATTTTAGTGAAAATCATTTTGTTAAGGGGAGCTGGCAATACAAAATTTACCTTCCTTTTTCTGCAGTGGGATGTAGCTGATGGATACGGCTGCGGCGGTGATGTCGTGATGTTATGATGATGATGGTTACCTTGATGATGATAGTGGGGATTTGATGGATTTGGTGGTAGTGGGATGGTGGCTGGACACGGTTTATCCTTAAATCAATGTATATGGCAACTAACACCTGCACTTTCTCAAAGGGTTGTTCTTGGGTCACTACGTCTTAGTGTTATTCACTTTCGGTTGGTTCACACTACTTTCTTCAATCATAAACACTTCAATTGACTATGATCAGCACCGAAATATATTCTTAAATTCAACTTTTATGGTTTACAATTCTACAATCTTATTTTAGTCACACCGGGATGGTTAAAAAGAATTTCGATAATAATATAAAAAAAAGATCAAAAAGTCAAAAAACAATAATAAATGTATGTATGTATGTACATAGTCCCATCTGTCAATCCATTGTTGGGGTTGCCAGAGAGGTGAAATACGCTTGCGTGTTAGCGTAAAATACAAACATTTCAAATTCTTAAATTTAATAAATATGTACGTAATATAGGATATTACGTATTTGTACGTGCAAATAATTCAGAATGCGTACTTATACGTAAAAGGTACATATATAAATAAATTCAATATAAAATTCAGGTAAATTCATGTTTAGGTTTCCTTAAGCCTAATTTCTATTAAATAGAAGGGTTGGCTGTTAGCGACTACGACAGTCGCTCAAACATCGTCCCCGCCCTAGGCGCGTTCAGCGGCTAGAGCCTCCTGTAGCTCCTTAAGGGTCCGCAATGCATCTCGCACGAGGATTTGGGACACTCTTCCTCTAGCGTTGGCGGTTTGCAGCCCTTGTGCGGTGCTTAGAATGGTGCGTCGTGCGATGCTGGGTGCTGCTGAGGGAATGTTGTTTCCCGGGCGAGAACGGGGTTGCCCGGTGGCGGCAGGGGGTGCCGGTACGGCGGATCTGCCAGGCCGGGGTGCCTGGATGGCGCGCTGGGCGCTTGGGGTAGCGTCCCGCCGATGGAGTAGGGAGTGATGTCGCGCTCCACAGATCCGGCATCTGTCGTACGAGCTGCACTCGCTGGTGATGTGAGATAATGCCAAGCAATTCAGGCAAAACTCATGGGCTCGTGCAAGCATCCATCTCTGGGGTGGTTTCATTTTTTTGAATATGACGCAGTTCGGAAGAGCGTGCTGACGGGTGCATATGCGGCACCGTCGGTAATCTGTTATTAGTGTCGAGCTGCGTGATTCATTGGCGCGGTTGGGAGCAACGATCTCCGACCGCACTGGTCTTCGTGACGACGACTGATTTGCACGATCCATAGCGATCTGTAATTACAGTTGTAAAAGTATTTTAGTGGAGAGAAATACTAATACAGGGGATTTCAGCTGGCATTATGTTGCAAAATACGACATATTAGTGACGGTGATGTGGTAAGAGTGGACAGAGGTAGTTTGAGAGTAGCTACGAATTCTCCGGGGTTGCCCGAGAGGGTGGGCTTTCAGTCTGAGGGAGGAAACAGAGCTTGACAAGTGGTCGTGTGAGGGTGCCGGTTTGAGTACGAACGTCAACAACACGTATATGGCCGTCAGGACCTGGATGTATTTTTTCAATCCGTCCAAGGCGCCATTCAGTCGGGGGAAGTGAGTCGTCGTAAATGCAGACACACTCACCGACCTTGGGTTCGGGTTGTGGATTTTTCCACTTCTGCCTTTTTTGGAGATCCTTTAGGTAGTCTTCCTTCCACCTTTTGCTGAACTGATGATGTAAACCTTTTACCCTGTCCCATCGGTTTATAAGAGATAAATCCGCGTGATCCACTTCAGGGATAGCGAGGAGGGGGCTACCTCGAAGAAAGTGGCCGGGGGTCAGCGCGGTAAACTCTGTGGGATCTTGGGATAAAGGTGAGATAGGACGAGAGTTTAATACGGCTTCAATTCTTACCAAGAGGGTGGTAAATTCTTCAAATGTGAACTTGTGGGCTCCTGCTGTCCTCTTGAAGTGCAGTTTGAAACTCTTCACTGCAGACTCCCACAAGCCGCCCATGTGGGGAGCTCCGGGTGGAATGAATTTCCAATTAATGCCCTGGGGAGAGTATTTTGCGATTACTTCTTGAGAGGCAGTTTTCATGAAGTCAACGAACTCTTTTTCCGTCGCTCTTTTAGCTCCAATAAACGTTTTGCCGTTGTCACTCATCATTGTGGCAGGATATCCACGACGTCCGACGAAGCGAGCGAATGCTGCGAGAAAGGCATTTGTTGTTAGGTCCGAGCACAGCTCAAGGTGGACAGCTTTTGTCACGAAACAGACAAAAACGGCCACGTAGCCTTTCAGTAAGGTGTGAGACCTTAGCAAGGAGGCTTTTATTTGAAAAGGCCCCGCAAAGTCGACACCGGTAGTGGTGAAAGGCGGAGCATATGTGCATCGTTCCGGGGGCAAAGCCGCCATGATTTGCGATCGCATTTGCTGCTTGTGGAGGGTACAAGTTTTGCACTGATGTATGCATCTCTTTATGAGGGGTTTAAGTCGTGGAATATAGAGATCCTGTCTGAGGCATTGCTGCATGAGACGTATTTCGGCATGGAGAAGAAGTTCATGGAGGTACTGTATATAGAGGACAGCGAATCTTGATTTTTCTGGGATAATAACGGGATGTTTTTCATTGTAAGTCAACGTCGAATGAACTAGTCTACCATGAACCCTGAGGAGCCCGTTTTCATCGAGGTATGGGTTGAGGGTTAGAAGAGAGCTTCTTTGATCAATGGGTTTTGCATTTTCCAAGCATGCTCTTTCGCGAGGAAAATATCGGGTTTGTGTTAACGTCACAAGTTTATTTTTCGCTTTGCGGAGATCTTCATGAGACAGAGAGGGAGTGTAAGCGGGTTTAATGCCTCGAATTCGGTCCTTGAGATTATTAATGAACCTGAAGGCATATGCCATGACCCTGAGGGCGCGAGGAAATGAGGAAAATCGATCCAATACATCGGGGTCATCTTCAGCTGAGTATAGTGCTTCGACTCGGCGCATTTCAGGCGGGTTGATGCTGCGGGTAGATGGGTTTGGCCAAGTTTCGGGGGGCTGGGTCAGCCACGCAGGGCCATTCCACCACAGCGAAGAATTTGCCAGGTCCATGGGTTTGCATCCTCGTGTGCCCATATCTGCTGGATTGTCGCGACTGCCTACATGCTTCCAGGAGGCGCTTCCGACGAGATCCATAATTTCAGCTGTTCGATTGGATACGAAAGTTTTCCAAGCGTGGGGAGGCTTTTCGAGCCATGCTAACACAATTTCCGAGTCAGACCACATGTAAAGATTTTTAAGAGAGAGCTCGAGATGGGATTGTACGACGGCGATTAGTCGGGCAAGGAGTAGAGCTGCACATAGTTCTAGTCTTGGAAGACTGGTAGTGCGAAGAGGGGCAACCTTGCCTTTAGCGACCAGAAGGTGGGACGACGTGGTGGCACCGTGGGTTGTTCGCAGATATATAGTGGCGCAATATGCCTTTTCTGACGCATCGCAGAAACCATGCAGTTCAACATGCTGGTTCGGCATATAGTCAACCCATCGAGGTATCTTTATCTCTGAGATGTTGGGTAAATTTTTTGCGAACTGCGTCCATTTAATGAAGCGGAGGGGCTTCACTGGTTCGTCCCAGCCAGTTCCGTCTATCCATAGCTCTTGGAGTAAAATCTTGGCCTGAATCATAATCGGCGTAAGCCACCCTGCGGGGTCAAAAAGTTTTGCGACCGAGGAGAGAATTTGTCGTTTTGTATTAGCGGACGAGAGGGGTATTGAGTCCACTGTATACGAAAACGTGTCGGTCAGAGCGTTCCACTGTATGCCGAGAGTTTTGGTGTTGCTTGCTTTCTCGAATTCCAAAAGATTGGTATCTAGCAAGTCCTCTTCTTTGATGTTTTTTATTATACTGGGGTGATTGGCCGTTATTTTCCGTAATGGAAATCCTGCTGACGCTAACACTTGGATGACTTGGGAGAGAGATGTTTCAGCAGAGAGAATTTCATGGCTGCCAGAGAGAATGTCATCTACATATGTTTCTTTCGTCAAAACAGGGACGGCTTTGGGGAAAGTTTCCTTTACATCTTTGGCCAGTTGGTGAAGAGTACGTATGGCGAGGTAGGGGGCACAGTTCACACCAAATGTGACTGTTTTCAGACGATAGTCTTTTATGGGGTCGCTCGGAGATGAGCGAAAGACTATCCTCTGATAGTCTCTGTCGTCTTCATGCATTATGATTTGACGATACATTTTTTCTACGTCTCCGTTAAAAACAAATTGGTAGGTACGCCACTTGAGAATCAGAAGCATCAGATCGGGCTGGAGGGTAGGGCCGGTATACAGAACGTCGTTGAGCGCATGTCCAGATGCCGACTTCTTTGAGGCGTTAAACACGACCCGCACCTTTGATGTCTTTTTCTCGGGTTTGACAACTGCGTGATGAGGAAGATAAAATGAGAGGCATTTTCCTCCGTCAAATTTTTCATAGGAGCCGGTTTCCTCCATATGATCGAGGGTGAGGTATTCTTCTAGAACACTATCATATTGAGTCTTTAAATCCCCTTTCTTCTGCAGACTTCTCTCCATTCCAAGAAACTGGCTTAGAGCTGAAGACCGAGAGTGGGATAATGAGATTGACTCTGGGAAGCTGGGTTTAAACGGCAGCCTTACGATATAACGACCGTTATCATCGCGTGAGGTTGTGGCTGCATAGAAATTTTCGCAAAACTCGTCTTCTGGGATTATTTGGGGTTTGGTGGGAACTTCCTCCAATTCCCAGAATTTACGCAATAAAAAGTTAAGATCTTCGTTGGACACTTCTGATACTTGCATGCAGAAAGCGTTTACCATCACAGGAGCTCTACCGCTCAGAATCCATCCAAAAATGGTTTTCTGCGCTAGAAGATGGGGGGAAAGTTTCTCAACGCCGTTTTGGATGATTTGCGGTATTACATCACTGCCTAGGACGAGATCTATTTGCGAGGGGGAGTGACAGTTCGAGTCTGCGAGGTTGAGGTGTGCCCATTTTGCTTGAAGCTCGCTAGTGAGCTTAAGCGAGGGGAGCATTTTAGTTAGCCGGGGTAATACTATTGCCTCTGCACTTATTCTGGTTTTGAAATCGGGGGATACCAAAGTCAGAGAGCACAATTTGTTTGAGGTCTGAACTACCTTGCCGCCCATCCCTGATATTTCAAATCTAGAGGGTTTGAATGGGAGTTTGAGTCTATCTTGGGCTCTGGTAGAGATAAAGGTTCGTTCAGATCCCTGATCCACAAGAGCTCGTAGTTTAAAAATTTCTCCTTTATGCTCTACGGGAACGATAGCCGTGGGTAAAATTATTTCACAATCGTTTTCGGAATAAAACGATTGCACTTGGCTTTTCTGCGAGCATGAAGGGTTTTCATCCAGAGCATTGGCTTGATCGGGAGTATTACCGGGTGAGACTGTGGAATTCGTGGTGGTGGCTTGTGAGGCTGTCCTTTGCAATCGTGAGGGTTGTCTTTTCGGTACTTGAGATGTGTCTTCGTGAAGCACTGAGTTGTGCCGATCTTGACATTGATTGCAAGTTTGAGTACTGGAACAGTCTTTCAATATGTGTGACTGAGAGAGGCAATTGAAACACATATTGTTTTCTCTCACAAACCTTCTGCGATCAGAGGTCGACAGCTTCTTAAATTTGAAGCAACTTATAAGGGGGTGAGATGAGGTTTTACACAAAGCGCACTTGTACATTGTTCGCTGCTCTGTCATATGAGATTGGGTGTGGGAGGTCGATCTATTTTGAAAGGGATGCGACTGTTGGGGTTTAAATGGCGACCTAGTTTGAGGAGGAGTGAATTTACTTTTACTTGGGCGCCATTGATCTACTCTTTCTACCACTTCGTATCGCGTTGTGAGGAACTGGTCCATTTGGGACCAGTTGGGAAGTTCTCTTCTTGAGGTTAGAGATTGCTCCCACAACGTGACTGTATTTTCTGGGAGTTTAGAGGTAACCAGATAAATAAGTATGGGGTCCCAGTTATCTGTGGAGACTTGTTGCGTGGCGAGAATTTGAAGGCAATTATTTACCGACGATTGCAACCTTTTAATGTCTTCACTGTTTTCGGTAGTGATAGTTTTTAAGTTCATCAGGGCCCGTATTTGGTTATCTACGAGAACTCGTCTGTTCTCGTATCGGGCCTTTAGGGCTTCCCACGCTAAGGCAAAGTTGTCGTCAGTCAAGGGAAATTGGTTGACTATTTGAGCTGCCTTTCCTTGGGTTTTGTATCTGAGGTGATACAATTTTTGCGCTTGGGAGAGTTTCGGGTGGTTAATATAAACGGCTGTGAACATGTCACGAAATGAGGGCCATTTTTCATAACCACCATAAAATATTTCGGTATCGCAGGGAGGGATTTTTAGCGAAATACCGGAGTTATCGGGTGGACCTGTTGTGACGGTAGGGGGAGCGGGGGCATTTGCTTGTTTAAGCAACTGAAGCTGGTCTTCGATCTGGGCTTTTGTGTCTTCGTATGCTATGAGACAGGACCTGTATATGCTATTAGCAGATGTTGGAAAATCTTCGGGCAGGTCCTGATCTGGGGTTTCGACAATCTTATCGAAGACTGTTTGGACTCTATTCCAAAATTTGTCTATATTGGCGTTTTTTATTTTGAGTGAGGACTCCGTGTTGTCTTGGAGCGACGTCGACCTAAACCGAGCACAATATTCCAAAAAATTGTCCGTTTCGGATGTAAATTTTTTGGGGGCAGACGAGATTTTAAATTTTTTAACTCCTTGAGTTTTGGAGCCACCTTTTTTGGTTTCATCGTCACTCATTTTTGAGCTTTGTTTTATGTCGCTTAGAGTTGAGAATTAATAAAATTTAACTAAGAGAGAAAAAACTTTTTTTTTTTGAATAGAGAGTATTTATTTGCTTTTAACTATGTGTGAGGGAGTTACGTTTATATTCACGTTAAATAGCAAGAGAGAATACTTTTCAAAACCAAAAAAAAGTTTTTAAGTTAAATTTATTTGAGGGTGAGACTGAGAAAATTTTACCACTGTGCTGCGTTTGCACTATATTTAATATATGTGTATGAGGGTGGTTTAAATATACGTGGGAAAAATTATGTGAGATATATGTATATATACGTATTAAAAGTATCTCGGGGGTAAATTATTATGATTTTGATACGTATGAGATTATCTAAAAATGTGTATTTTTTTTTTTTTTTGTGTGACTTAGAGGAGTCTTATTTAGCTTCGATTTGTTGGACTGTAGGGGCTTGGAGGAGAGAGAAATTAGTAGCTTATCGAAATTCTTAATGGGGATTGAGAATTTATAGCGTGCAAATTTAATGCGAGAAAAGTGCTATAATACGCACTGCACCACTCTTGTACCACTGTGCACGATATTTTATTTCACCGCTTATGTCGTTTTCTTTCTTTTGTATATCCGTATGTATGTATACGCAAGTATGGAGATTTGAAAATATTTTTTGCGTTTCGTATTAATTTAAATTGGGAAAAATCAGAAGTTAGCAGAGGTTGTGCAATATATTTAATTAACGACAAGAGATATTTTAATTTAAAATGAGGAAATTTTAAATTATTAAGAGATTTGTCGCATTAAAATATAAGGGGTGCTTTTAGCAAGTGTGCCCACTGTAGCTAACTACTGAGTTTTTCTTATTTTGCTTTGCACATATACCGTACTGAGCTTTGCAATATGGGGTTATTGCTATATGTACATATATATATATATATATATACGAAATGGTATGTGCCAATTTGGTGGGAACTTGAGACAATTTGGCGGGAAATGAGGATTATTGGCGGGAAATAATAATCCTCGAAAATGAAATTTGCCTTAATTTTCTTTGTTTATATGTATTTTTTCCGTGATTGGGTTGTATTATCTCATTTAATACTCACGGTTTACAAAAAAGGGCGAAGGTACTTGCGTTTTTATTGCGCTGGTTTCCTTAGTGGCGTCGAAGGACCACTGTTAAGGGGAGCTGGCAATACAAAATTTACCTTCCTTTTTCTGCAGTGGGATGTAGCTGATGGATACGGCTGCGGCGGTGATGTCGTGATGTTATGATGATGATGGTTACCTTGATGATGATAGTGGGGATTTGATGGATTTGGTGGTAGTGGGATGGTGGCTGGACACGGTTTATCCTTAAATCAATGTATATGGCAACTAACACCTGCACTTTCTCAAAGGGTTGTTCTTGGGTCACTACGTCTTAGTGTTATTCACTTTCGGTTGGTTCACACTACTTTCTTCAATCATAAACACTTCAATTGACTATGATCAGCACCGAAATATATTCTTAAATTCAACTTTTATGGTTTACAATTCTACAATCTTATTTTAGTCACACCGGGATGGTTAAAAAGAATTTCGATAATAATATAAAAAAAAGATCAAAAAGTCAAAAAACAATAATAAATGTATGTATGTATGTACATAGTCCCATCTGTCAATCCATTGTTGGGGTTGCCAGAGAGGTGAAATACGCTTGCGTGTTAGCGTAAAATACAAACATTTCAAATTCTTAAATTTAATAAATATGTACGTAATATAGGATATTACGTATTTGTACGTGCAAATAATTCAGAATGCGTACTTATACGTAAAAGGTACATATATAAATAAATTCAATATAAAATTCAGGTAAATTCATGTTTAGGTTTCCTTAAGTTAATTTCTATTAAATAGAAGGGTTGGCTGTTAGCGACTACGACAGTCGCTCAAACACATTTTTTTGTAATTTTCATAGTTACTCCGAAAATATAATACATTGTGCGGAAATTAAGAAATTTAAGTAAATTCGGGTTTTTTCTTTTTGAAATACGTTTTAAATCGTTTGTAGTTTTTCATACGAAAAAAATTTTTTTTTGGTCCACAGGTTTCGGAGATATCGCTAACGCATCTCAAAAAAATCAAGAACGCAGCAATTTGGAAGCACTAAAAGTATTTTTCCTATAACTACAAACGATGAAATTGATTGTAGTGAAATTAATTTTTTTGTAGTTTTTATAGTTACTCCGAAGATATAATACATTGTGCGGAAACCATGCAATTTAAGTAAATTTGGGTTTTTTTTTAAATACGTTTTAAATCGTTTGTAGTTTTTCATACGAAAAAAAATTTTTTTTTTGTCCACAGATTTCGGAGATATCGCTAACGCATCTCAAAAAAACCAAGAACGCAGCAATTTGGAAGCACTAAAAGTACTTTTCCTATAACTACAAACGATGAAATTGATTGTAGTGAAATTTATTTATTTGTAGTTTTTATAGTTACTTCGAAAATATAATCCATTGTGCGGAAACCTAGCAATTTAAGTAAATTTGGGTATTTTCTTTTTGAAATACGTTTTAAATCGTTTGTAGTTTTTAATAAGAAAAACAAATTTTTTTTGGTCCACAGGTTTCGGAGATATCGCTAACGCATCTCATAAAAAGCAAGAACGCAGAAATTTGGAAGCACTAAAGTACTCTTCCTATAACTACAAACGTTGAAATTGATTGTAGTGAAATTAATTTTTTTGTAGTTTTTATAGTTACTCCGAAAATATAAACCTTGTGCGGAAACCAATCAATTTAAGTAAATTTGGGTATTTCCTTTTTGAAATACGTTTTAAATCGTTTGTAGTTTTTCATACGAAAAGAAAATTTTTTTTGTCCCCAGGATTCGGAGATATCGCTAACGAATCTCAAAAAAAGCAAGAACGCAGCAATTTGGAAGCACTAAAAGTACTTTTCCTGTAACGACAAACGATGAAATTGATTGTAGTGAAATTCATTTTTTTGTAGTTTTTATAGTTACTGCGAAAATATAATACATTGTGCGGAAACCAAGCAATTTAAATAAATTTGGGTATTTTCTTTTTGAAATACGTTTTAAATCGTTTGTAGTTTTTAATAAGAAAAACAAATTTTTTTTTTGGTCCACAGGTTTCGGAGATATCGCTAACGCATCTCATAAAAAGCAAGAACGCAGAAATTTGGAAGCACTAAAGTACTCTTCCTATAACTACAAACGTTGAAATTGATTGTAGTGAAATTCATTTTTTTGTAGTTTTTATATTTACTCCGAAAATATAATACATTGTGCGGAAACCAAGCAATTTAAGTAAATTTGGGTTTTTTTTAAATACGTTTTAAATCGTTTGTAGTTTTTCATACGAAAAAAAAATATTTTTAGGTCCACAGGTTTCGGAGATATCGCTAACGCATCTCATAAAAAGCAAGAACGCAGAAATTTGGAAGCACTAAAGTACTCTTCCTATAACTACAAACGTTGAAATTGATTGTAGTGAAATTCCTTTTTTTGTAGTTTTTATAGTTACTCCGAAATATAATACATTGTGCGGAAACTAAGCAATTTAAGCAAATTTTGGTTTTTTCTTTTTGAAATACGTTTTAAATCGTTTTTAGTCTTTGTTGAAATACAACTCTGTTCACAATTCAAATATTCATGCAACCTTGTAAGATGACAAATTTGGATTCAACATTTTTTCTTCTTCTCTTTACTTTCAACAAATAAACTTCGTATTATATTTCGTGAAGAACCTGGCCTAATAAACGCCGTTATCAAACGTACAAGTGGCGTAACATTTCCTGGCTGATCCCACAAACCTGGCACCAACAAACAAGGAAAAAGTGCTCAGTATGGATCGGGTATAGTGCCGCTGCCCTTGCGTATTTCTAACAATAGCGAAAACATTTAAAAAAAAAACATAAGGCATTAATTCCAATATGTCTTGTTGCAATATGCCTTGTAAAACAGGAAATCCTGCTTCTTCAAGGGAACTAACCGCTGCTAGCTCTGGTTTGCACACGATATTTTATTGCCAGTATAGCGTTTCAAAGAAGTAGTGATTAAAATGCAGTTGTGTGCACAGCATATTCTACAAATAGCAGACCTGCTCAATGAAAACTTCCTGGCATTCGAAGATACCAGTTCAGTGAAAGCATTAGGTATTCGATGGAGGTAATAATATAATACACAACTGACGAAATACATGCGCTGCGGCGAAAACGCGCATCACCCAACCAACCTCACGGCCACTCGCCCTGGCATATCCATAAAAGGCCACAGTCGCCCCTAGAGCGACACGATACAATAGACGCTGGAACGGAGACCTCGGCCTCTTCGTCCAGCCCAGAATAAACCCAAACAAAAATAAGGCGAGTCTGGAACGGAGACCTCGGCCTCTTCGTCCAACCAACACGAAAAAAAACCGCAAATCTGGAATGGAGACCTCGGCCTCTCCATCCGAAACGACAAAACCAAAGAATAACAAAAAATGGTGCCACTCTGGAACGGAGACCTCGGCCTCTTCGTCCAGACTTACTGGCCATCGATTATAGATATATTACGTGCTGAATTTCAATATTTAAGAATTATGTATAATTCAATGGCAAGAAATATTCACTTCACTGTTCATAACCGCTAATTCTTTCATCTTAGCTCAGGTGGCATGCTAAGCAAGTCGAAAGGGATTCCCGGCCATTTCGCGTCGCAGACGAACTCTTCATTTAGATTAAGTTTAGTGTGTAAGTCTTATAATAATTTTTCTCGTTTCAGCGGAGGTCATTGGCGGAAAACGATGTTGCGTATCGCAAGAGGGGCCGTCATGTTTAGGCAGGATGCCTAACTTTTCCGCATCTGATTGCGACCCCTCCAATGCAACTCTGCAAATCGATACTCGATACTCGAATTAATTTATAACCACCCACACCATCACCCTCATGCATGTGCATGCATGTACATGCACGTGTATGTGTGCTTTTTGACAGCACTCATGCATATGCATGTCGGGGTTGATGTGTGGGTGCCTTTCCCCTCCAAAACGGAGGATTTTGCGGGTCAACGGTTGTAGCTTGCTATACAACCGGCCTCTTTGATTTCAACAGCCAACCAGCACGCATCTGCCGCCAACGATCTCTGCCGTTTTATACTCAGGTAATATTGTACCCTAGCTATTTATCTTTACTGAATAAAGATCATCCTTTATAACGAGAAATTCTCGCCTATTTGTTTATTTCATTATTCTACACGCCACCTTCCCACTGAGATCGACCCCGGTGCGCCGACCGACGACTCGGATCATTATTTCCTGCCCCACCACGCCGTTATTAAAGCGGAAAGTACCACTACAAAGGTACGCGTAGTATTCAATGCCTCGAGCCCTACGGCAAACGGGAAGAGCCTAAATGATATTCTACTCCCAGGCCCAGTTCTACAAGCCAATTTACCCATACTTATCTTACGATGGAGACTATACCGCTTCGTATTCAATAGCGACATAGAAAAGATGTATCGACAAATTTGGGTGAACGAAAATCACACCAAATTTCAAAGAATTGTCCATCGAACATCCCCCAACGAACCCATCAGTCTTTACGAACTAAAGACTGTCACCTTTGGTGTAAACTGCGCCCCCTACCTCGCGATACGGTCACTTCTACAATTGGCTGATGATGTAGAAAATACCCACCCAATAGCATCGGGTATATTACGCGAAAGTATGTATGTCGACGACGTTTTGTCTGGAGGACATACAATAGCGTCAACCATCAGAGCAAGAAACGAGATTCGCGAAGCATTACACTCAGCTGGCTTTCCACTGCGCAAGTGGACATCAAATTGTGAGGAAATCCTTCAGGACATCCCCAAAACGGATTTGCTCAGCAAGGACTTTCTAGCGTTTGAAGAGGCTAGCTCCGTGAAGGCACTCGGAATACGATGGAACGCGCACTCAGACATGTTTTACTTTACAGCAGGAACTTTAGGAACTGGCGAGAACACCACCAAACGTGCAATCCTCTCCGCTATAGCCAAACTTTTCGACCCTTTAGGCTGGCTTGCACCAATGGTCATAGTGGCAAAAATCCTAATGCAGCATATCTGGTTAGAGGGCACCGGGTGGGACGAACCTGTCTCCCCAACTACCTTAGAACGGTGGGAAAATTTTACCCAACACTATAACGAAATAGATAACATTAGGATACCGCGATGGGTAAATTTTACGCCCGAGCACGACATCGAAATTCATGGTTTTTGCGATGCATCGGAAAAGGCATATGCAGCAGCAATCTACATGCGCGTAAAAGGGGACGATAAAATTTTCACAAATCTCTTGCTAGCCAAAACCCGAGTAGCTCCAGTGAAGACCATCTCGCTACCACGTTTAGAACTCTGCGGCGCCGTGCTGCTCGCAGAAATGATGGAATCAATATTCCGAAACATTCATTTGGGACCAGCAAAAGTTCACCTCTGGACGGATTCAACCATCGTACTCGCATGGATACGCAAGCCGCCCTGTACTTGGTCAACCTTCGTCGCACATCGAATCACCAAAATCCTCGACATGGTCGGTAACAAGGACTGGCTTCACGTGGACTCGGAATCTAACCCAGCGGATTTAGGAAGCAGAGGACTACTAGCGTCAGATTTGGTCAACTATTCGTTGTGGTGGCAGGGGCCTTCTTGGCTACAAGAAGACAATTCTCACTGGCCAGCACAAGACGCCGATTACAACACGTCCGTTGAGGAAAAGAGGGCACAATCGTATGCCACGACAAGGGCAGATCATACAGATATTCTTGAAAGATTTTCCGATTTGCCACGAGCAGTGAAAGTCTTATCTTATGTTAGGAGATTCTATAAAAGAACGCATCCTAAAACCAAAGCAGTGTTCCAAGAAAAGTCGTGCATAATCTCAGCCGATGAGATTAAGGCAACGACTCAAGCATTAATACGAGTCTGCCAGAAACAATTTTACGGTACCGAATATTTAAAATTAAAGAATAGGGAACCTATTGATCGGAAGAGTGAAATCCTATCACTCAACCCATACATCGACAAAGATGACATTATCAGAACATGAGGGCGTCTAGGGGCTTCAAAGGACATGTCATACAACGAGCGGCACCCGATCATATTGCCTTACAAGTGTAAGCTGTCTCGCCTTACAGTTATGATGGCTCATCATGACTCCCTTCATGGCGAGAACCAGCTCATGCTCCGTCTTATCCGAACCCAATACTGGATACCGAACGTCAAGACCATGATCAGAGCCATCATACACAATTGCAAAACCTGCATTATTCATCGAAAGCAGGCACAGTCCCAACTTATGGGTACCCTTCCCTGCGAACGGACTACTTTTACCCGCGCGTTCACCAATACCGGGGTAGACTTCGCGGGGCCTTTCGACATTAAAAGTTACCGCGGTAGGGGATGTCGACTGTCAAAAGGCTACGTATGCCTTTTTGTCTGTTTCTCCACTAAGGCCATCCACTTAGAAGCCACTAGTGACCTTAGTACTCCATGCTTTCTCGCAGCCTTTGCGCGTTTTATCGCGAGAAGAGGATGTCCGAAAAACATCTACTCCGACAATGGTACAAACTTTGTCGGAGCGTCAAGATCTTTACGATCCGAGTTTAAAGCCTTCCTGGCAGAAAGCCGAGACAAAACAGTCTCAAAGTACAACCATCAAGCATTAAGCTGGCATTTTATTCCCGCCGCTGCTCCACATATGGGCGGCTTGTGGGAGGCGGGAGTGAAGAGCTTCAAAAGCCACTTCAAAAAGATCGCGTCTCCCCATAAGTACACCATGGAGGAGTTCCAAACCCTTTTGTGCAGGATTGAGGCGTGCCTCAACTCGCGCCCACTCAGCCCAGGGTCGAATGACCCAACGGACCTAGAGCCACTTACCCCAGGCCATTTCCTCACTGGCAGCCATCTACTGGCTCCGCCGGAGCCGGATGCTAGTGAGAGCTCTGCCGCGATGATCAATCGGTGGCAGAAACTCAAAGCCCTCCATCACACTTTCTGCAAGCGATGGAAAACCGAATATCTATCCGAACTTCACAAACGAGTGAAGTGGAAGCATCCCAGGCAGAATATAAAAGTAGGAGATCTCGCTGTCCTCAAAGAGGACAACTTATCTCCCAACGAATGGAGGTTAGGTCGAGTTGTCAACGTACACCCCGGCGAAGATGACCGAGTACGCGTAGTCGACCTCAAAACCGAGAAGGGTCAAGTCAGACGACCTTTGGTCAAACTGATCCTTCTTCCACCGGAAGATACGGATTGCGAGAAGGTGACGAGCTCCCAACAAACACTTCCGTTCCTCCATATCCCTACTGTCAAAAAAAAATCAAACCCAGCTCTCGTTCACCCGGAACGAGGCCAACCAACTATCCTAATCAGATCGCCCATCTGTCACAACACTATTTCCCCCGACTACCTACAACTAGAGGCCCACGGTTAGTGATAGCATCGAAAGCATATTAAGGAACCCACGTCTTCGTGTCTCTCTATCCCTAAGCTTACATTTCTCCCGAGCCATATATTATCATCAACCCCCCGGTCTCGTGAGGGTGCGAGTCTACCGGAGGGGAAACCTAAGGCGTACTACGCGATGGCAATGGGGAAAGGGAGCGCGGGACATAAAGACGCGTTCAACCACGCGCCGTGATGCCCCGCTATCCCTAAGCTTGCGTCGCTCCCGAGGCCCTAATTATAATCAACCACCCCGGTCTCGTGATGGTGCGAGTCTACCGGGGGGCGATCCTACATCTTATTTTTCTTTTTTTTCTCACCCCCTGTCTCGTACCGGGTCTGCCGGAGGGGGAATCCTACACCTAGCTACTTGTGGGCAATGGGGAAAGGGAGCTAGAGACACGAGGACGCATGGGAGCTTACCCAAAGCTCGCAAAACAAAAAGCAAAACTGATGCTTCATAATAATACTAACCGGGGGCCCCTGGCAAAAAACCACCCCAAATTCACTCGCTCACCCAGAGCGAGGACACCAAAAACACCCAATTTCACCCGCTCCCCCGAGCGAGGACACCAGAAACCATCCCATTCACTCGTTATCCCATAACGAGGATATCATAAGAGCCTACCGCAGAAGGGCAAACCGATCTGCCACAGAACCTAAAGGTTGTAAGCCCATTATCCTTTTTAATTTCCAAAAATCTAACCCAAATTCACTCACACCCCCAGCGAGGATACCAGAACCCTAATACAGACCCACGGTCTGCCCCAGAACACATATGCACTCGGTCAAATGCACGAGGCCGACAGCACCGCAGCGGGCCTAGCCATCAGGATTTCAATAGTTTATAACTCATAAAAACAAAGTAAACGTCATGTAGGAAGTCTATAATAAAGTTTTCTCATACAAACATAAAGCTTGCAAAGCGTTGATGTTTGTTCACACAAAAAACAATAAATAAAAACTCATAAAATTTTCTAAAAGAAAGTATGTTATAAGTGGTCTCCCAACAGCCTTCATAACTATCAATTCTTTTTTTTGACAGATTGTCAAAAAGCTTCGAACATTGATTTTTTGAATAAATTTCAAAAGGTCTTCAAACATTTCTCCAATTAAGGTGAATTTCTGTTTAAGCATAAACACCGAAAGCCTTTGCACACAATTTGTTGAACAAAACCATTTCACTCATAAATATGTGCGTTCGTGTTAACAATAATCGAACAAAAACCAGTATTATCAAACTACAGAAGCATTAGAGTAGATACTGATTGTTGCCTTGCTATAGAAATTTTATATATATTATAGTTTGTTGGAGAACTTGGTAGTTACTTGGGGTAAACAAAATTATTACATATAAGTTTTCGAAAAATTTTACTGAAACCTACATATCCGCACTGAATGGCACGGCACCGCAACGGAAGGCGTGCCCTACATGAGTTTATATGGATGTGCAACCATGAAAGCTCTTCGGAGAGCTAGGGAGACTTCTGCAATCCTTCGCATAATGATAGCAATAGTGGTTGCGTTTTTTTTTCGGGCAATGGTGACTAAGGCATTTTCAAAATTACAAAACAAATGGGAAGGTTCAGATTGCGCTTCATTTCGGGCGACAGAACTAGATTTCGAGGTTGGCGTATATTTTAAAATTCAAAGGGACGTAAAATTCGTAAATACATATTTAAAATAGACTCACATCAAAAGCACGATGAACATCAGCCTTATAGCCCGTTGCGTAGCACTATAATTAAGGATAACCACCATACCGGAGATCCAGACCCCATTTGTTGAGGACACGACATGCTGAAAATAAACGCAGGGCAGTAAGCGGCAGCATAGTTGTTCAAATCGACCTTTTACCACACCGGATAAGGCCTTTGTGTGTAACATCACCTGAAAAATTTTGTTCGCTTAAGTGCCGAAGCGTTCATCTGTTAACAAATACTTACCTCAACTCTGCACTTGGGTAGACCATTCGAATAGACAGCATCTTTGCCAAACGACGTCCATCATTTAGGCCAAGATGAAATTCAATAACTTGACTTTACATATTTTGTATGAATGATATGAAATCCGGCTGGTTGTCCGCATCGGTTGTGAACGTTTTCGATTGTCTGCATGGAATTCGACGATTTCGCTCAATCAATTTGGTCATAACTCCACCAGCAGTTTCAATACCATACCAAAATACAAAGGCGCCGCATCAACTAAAAGCACACCCTCGATTTCGCTACTCTTATCACCGCTTAATACGGCTGCCTGAATTTCCGCACCATATGCCACTACTTCGTCTGGATTTATAGAAAGGTTCAAACTCTTTACATTAAAGAATGACGGCAACAAGCTTTGTACTTGGGAATGCGAGTTGAACCACAAACGAGCACAATATCGTGTATCTGACCTTTATCCACTTTGGCATCGTTACGAGCTTTCCCCACTGGATCCAAAATGCCTCTAAATAAATCACGGCATAGCTCCTCAAATCTCGATCGACTTATTTTCGTGTAGAAATCGACACCTTCATACAATGCATCAATTTCGATGCTGGCCTCTGTGTCGATGACACTGTGCGTTTTGCTTGCTCAGCTGCTGTTCGTAAACGACGCAACGCTCTGGAATTCACACGCAAATCTTTTTTTTTACGTTCTACCGCATGGAACGTTGAAGAACTCACACGAACGAGCAAAGGTGCAGTAATGTCATGAGCCCTTTTGTGATCTATCAGCGGAGGCGGCGGACCATATCCGTCTGCAATGTGACGCAATCGCAAGACACCGAGCTAAGTCTATGGACTCACTATGGCCAGAGCATTCCACAAACTAAATCCCTCAAGCCAAGTGAACTGCTAGGGTTCATCACGTCGGTTTGGATTGGGTGCTATGAAGGATGCGAGTGTACAATAGAGCTATGGTCACAGGGCAATCTACAATTAAATTATCTACCTATCTAGAATTGATCACAACTGCTATAATTCTATATGTATTATCATTTTGAAGCATTAAGCTGTTTGCTTAGGATTGTGGCTGCAGCCAAAAATTATCTTTGTAGCCAGCAACATGCAGAATACTGAATATCAATTAGCTACCTCAAAAATAAAGGGAAATCGACTTCATTCGGGTCACTGAGAATTTCGTTTGGATGCATTTAATTTCATTTTGGTTTTAATTAATTTTGCCATCCAGTTTCCTTTTTGCTTAAATAAATGTGCGAATGGTTAATATAGCGAAATGTAGGGGCCGTATCATCTCTTACGATCACGGATCGAAAACACTATTTCCACTCAAGCGATGACAATGAGGCTATCAAATCTTTGTCCATAGTTTACATACATATTTCGTTTAACTGCTTCACGGTTGCAGATCTATTGTGATTTAAAAATATGCCTTCAATCACGGATCGTATCTCACGTTAGGGCCCCTGCATTGTGCCACTAAATTTTTCCCCATTTTTCTTCCGTATTACTGAATTGCATTCGTAGGCTCAACTAATGTACAACAGCGTTAATGAATCGATAATTTGCAATATTTCAACATCCTGTGGGGAGCTGACTGTCCGCGGCGCCCCACCAATTTAACATTTCTTTTCTTCAATATTCGTGAAGAATGTGCGATTCTTGAATATAACTGCCCTATCGTAGGGAAGTCGGGATTTGGTACGATCATTTACCGTACGCCTAAACATAATATATGAAGGCCGATAACGACCACGTTCACTCTCAGCTATATTGAACTATTTTAGATCGCCAGTATAAAGGGTTAAATTTGTCTTTGCAAGCATTGTGGGTGACATTTCATGCAAGGGTACTTTACCCTTCCAATCACCATTTGGTAGGTTTATCTCTGTCGCTAAATTTGGCAATCTGATGAGTGGTATTTTGAGTACCTTACTTGGTGTTACTAGTTACTGGGCGTCACTTCATTGTGTACGTCGTTGCCCTAACCAAAATATATCCCCGCAGACATCAGTCATTTTGCGAGATAACACCAAAAACCTGCAAATATATCAAAGAAAATTCATTAATACAGTGCACAAATGGGCATCGCAAACAAGGTGACAACTGACGGCGCGGCCGACGCCGCAGTTGGAGCACCCATTTTGCGATGCCGGTAACCTGAAAAACACTAAAACCGGAACGATACCGGCATACTTACCCATCCACTGTTCTGGATCTCCACCACCAGTCACCTGAAAAAGAAAAGAAAATGTATTAAAAATCTGAAATAACATAAAAAATAGTTATTGAAATAAAATTATTGCAAAATATTTTACCACTTACCTTTTTGTCCAGCAATGCGTAAAATTCCACATGAATTGAAGCAAAAACGGTAAAATAAATCTTTCGATTCATTTTTGTTTTTGCTTCATTCCCTATACTGGAAGGCATATTTGTAACCAACGTATGTACATATGTATGTATGTATGCCTACTTGGTTCGGCATATTCTATTAGTGCTGCATCAAATGACGCACACTGATACCGAAAACCCGCAAAAGGAACAAAATCGGGATCGGCTTTTTTGCCCCGGGCAGTCCCAAAACATACTTACGCACAAAAAAAAAAAATAATAAAGGCAAACACCTCCTTAAAAAATTAATTGCTCTCATTTACAAACAAAAAAAAACAACCAAAAAAAAAAAATTTTTTTTTGATTTTTTGATTTTTTTTGCCGTCGGTACTGCCTGTTTTTTGGCGGGGGCAGGACTTGTTGTTTCTCAACAACAAACATCACAAACAGTCATTATAAGGGCTCGGTACAACAACAATCCGAGTCCCGAAATTAAAGAATCCCGACAAGACAAAATCCCGAAATGGGAAAAGTGAACTGTTTCTACCGGCCTAGTGTGCTACTGCCCCAGTGACCTAGTTTTTTTCAAGGGCAGGCAAATACATATATGTATATATACTCGCACACCACAAATTCACCATACCAGCTGTCAGCTAACCAAGAAATACACGACAGAGTTGCATGGTACATTTAACATAATGGTACGTGCAGATAGAACGCGTCGTGAAGAACGCATCGCCAATCTGCATTTAAGCACCGGCAGTTGGTACATTTTCTAAGTTAATTACGATGTTCGCTATTCGTCATGAGCTGTCGCACAAAATTAAACCAATACCGTCGTCAGCCGCTACGGTTCGTTTTAAACTCGGTTTATTCACATTTTAACGTACGTTTGTTAATAAAACACCACGCGTATCACGAAAACAAGTAATTTTGCGCGGGTGGCTTGGAATCACGTCCGCTCCAACCTCCCACACACCGCAATCTTGCTGGTTATGTTGAAATATATAAGCTGCTCGAAATCACAGCACTAACTATTCTGCAAAAACGCTCTCGTCACTCCACGTCATTTGACTAGTCATTTTACGGTGACAGGTTATATTCGTAGTCACATTTCCATGGGCGTGGGTAGGTTTGTGACCAGGTGTTTTGTAGGGTAATAATATAATACACAACTGACGAAATACATGCGCTGCGGCGAAAACGCGCATCACCCAACCAACCTCACGGCCACTCGCCCTGGCACATCCATAAAAGGCCACAGTCGCCCCTAGAGCGACACGATACAATAGACGCTGGAACGGAGACCTCGGCCTCTTCGTCCAGCCCAGAATAAACCCAAACAAAAATAAGGCGAGTCTGGAACGGAGACCTCGGCCTCTTCGTCCAACCAACACGAAAAAAAACCGCAAATCTGGAATGGAGACCTCGGCCTCTCCATCCGAAACGACAAAACCAAAGAATAACAAAAAATGGTGCCACTCTGGAACGGAGACCTCGGCCTCTTCGTCCAGACTTACTGGCAATCGATTATAGATATATTACGTGCTGAATTTCAATATTTAAGAATTATGTATAATTCAATGGCAAGAAATATTCACTTCACTGTTCATAACCGCTAATTCTTTCATCTTAGCTCAGGTGGCATGCTAAGCAAGTCGAAAGGGATTCCCGGCCATTTTGCGTCGCAGACGAACTCTTCATTTAGATTAAGTTTAGTGTGTAAGTCTTATAATAATTTTTCTCGTTTCAGCGGAGGTCATTGGCGGAAAACGATGTTGCGTATCGCAAGGGGGGCCGGCATGTTTAGGCAGGATGCCTAACTTTTCCGCATCTGATTGCGACCCCTCCAATGCAACTCTGCAAATCGATACTCGATACTCGAATTAATTTATAACCACCCACACCATCACCCTCATGCATGTGCATGCATGTACATGCACGTGTATGTGTGCTTTTTGACAGCACTCATGCATATGCATGTCGGGGTTGATGTGTGGGTGCCTTTCCCCTCCAAAACGGAGGATTTTGCGGGTCAACGGTTGTAGCTTGCTATACAACCGGCCTCTTTGATTTCAACAGCCAACCAGCACGCATCTGCCGCCAACGATCTCTGCCGTTTTATACTCAGGTAATATTGTACCCTAGCTATTTATCTTTACTGAATAAAGATCATCCTTTATAACGAGAAATTCTCGCCTATTTGTTTATTTCATTATTCTACACGCCACTTTCCCACTGAGATCGACCCCGGTGCGCCGACCTACGACTCAGGAGCATACGCACCCCGGCCGAACAACTACTTTGTATTGAACTCAAACATGTGTATATTGATTTTACTTGGATTAGAGGAAACTTCCATAGTGTTAAGTACACTATAAACTTCAAAAAATCAACAGGTTATGGACCCAGGTGCAATTTCCTGCTGTCCAAGTAGAATTGCGTTTTTTCATTAAAAATTGTGAAGTCGAGATGGCGTCGTCAATGTTCAACATTGATAAATTAAATGATTTAAATTATGACTCGTGGAGTTTACAACTCAAGAGCGTTCTTATTCATCAAGACCTGTAGTCCCTTGTGAGCGGAGGACTGTTATGTCCGGGAACAGATGCTGAGGAAAAGGATTTGTTGCTTTGGAAAGCAAAAGACGACAAGGCTAAGGCTACAATAATCCTTAGCATAACCCCCATGCACATTCAACATGTAAAAAGTTGCAGCACAGCAAGTGATTCGTGGAATTACTTGGAAAGGGTACATCGTCCACGCAAGAAAAGTAACATTGTTCAAACAATTACTCAGTACACGTATGAACAACGGAGAATGTGTTCAGCAATATGTTTGCAAATTCACATCCAATGTAGAAAAACTTGCGGAAATTGATGTAGTAGTGCAAGAAGAGTTGTTGGTAATTATGCTACAAGCAAGCCTACCAAGATCATTTGAAAACTTGGTTGTGGCACTGGAATCACGAGACGACTTACCAAAGCTTGATGCTGTAAAAGTTAAGCTAATAGAAGAGGGCGAAAGACGAAAATCATATAATTCGGAGTGTACTGGAATGAAAAGTCAAATGGGAGCGTTGCTAACGCAAGAAAAAGCAAAAACTTCGGACGGTTATCAAATTTGAAATGCTTCAGCTGTGGCAAGAAGTAACATTTCACTGCTCAGTGTAAGCAGAAACAACGAGAGAGTTCGCAGCAGAACAACAAAAACAACAACGGGTTGTTTGCAGCAATCAACAGTAACATTTTACTAAGTCACGTATGGTGCGTCGACAGCAGTGCTTCTTCACATTTATGTTGCGACTGCGACATGTTCAATAAGTTTGAAGCTTGTGAGGAATCAATCATGATAGCAGGCGACAACAGAATGTTAGCGGCCGGCAAAGGAGAAGTTTGATTGAAAACTAAAAAGTTCGACGTCACACTTGTGGATGTGCTGTATCTACAGGGTTTGCAGTGCAACTTCATATCAGTAGCGAAGGCTGTTAACAAAGGCTATGTTGTGAAATTCAAAGGCGACACAGCAGAGATAATCAATGAGCACGGAGGAATAATATTACGTGCACAAAAGATAAGTGATCTATATTTATTCGATTTAAATAAAAACAAATTGGTTTTTTTTCAAGAGGGGTTATTGATGAAAGTATGAGATGGTACAAACGTTTCGGCCACTTAAATTTCGCAAGTCTACGAGAATTGGTAAACAAAGAAATGGTTCATGGCTTTAAGATTAAGATACCAACAAGTATTAGTTGTGCTGTGTGCATGACAGGCAAATGCAGTCAACGTCCATATACCAATAGAGAAAATCGAGAAGCTGATATTCTGAGTTTGTGTCCGGTAAACAAAGCATCAATTGGTGGTGCGAAATATTTTTTAACCTTCATCGATGACAATACTCGTTACGTATTTGTTTATTTTTTGCGGCACAAACACGAAGTGTTTGATAAGTTCAAAGAATTTAAAACTATGGCAGAGCGGCAAACAGGCAAAAAATTAAAAGTTTTGAGGAGCGACAATGGAAGAGAGTTCGTGAACAATTCGTTTGATCAGTTTTTAAAAGACAATAGAATCGTAAGGCAGTTGACGTTGTCCTATACGCATCAACGAAATGGGGTGGCAAAAAGGTTCAACCGTACGTTAATAGAAATGTCAAGATGTATGCTAATTGGTGCAAATGTAGAAGAGACACTATGGGCAGAGGCTGTTCATACTGCAGCATACATACGAAATCATTCACCGACAAAGGCATTAGATTTCATGACACCTTATGAAGCGTGGTACGGTCATAAACCTAAAGTGGCGCATTTACGGGAATTTGGATCCATGGGTATAGCGCTTGATAAAAGACAGGTTGGCAAATTTAAACCTAAAGGCAAAGAGTATACATTGGTTGGATACTCAGATACATCCAAAGCATATCGCTTGTTTGATCGGACAACACAACAGCTGATTATAAGTAGAGATGTTTATTTCATAGAATCAGCAGACGCGGATCAACAATCAAATGTAGTAGTATGTTCAGATGACCATAACAATGTCAGTAAGCAGATGTTAAATATACCAAATATAGATGTTGATGCTAGCAACACAAGCGTTGACGAGGCAGGTAGTCATAGTGTTGAGTATACAAAAGCCATAATAGATGGTGATGATAGCAATATAAGCGCAGACGAGGTAGATGCCAATCAGAGTAGTATGCAAATAAGCGATGCAGAATTTGAATCGGCAGAAGATGAAGGAGCTGTACCAAAGCGATGTTCAGGTAGGCCAAAATTAGTTCGATCTGGTGGGTTCGGTAGGCCAAAAAAGGTATATAATACTTTAAATTTCATGCGCGCTGATGACGTTAAGGTACCTAACACGATAGAAGAAGCATTGTCTGCCGAATTAGCAGAAGAGTGGCTTAATGCAATGCAGGTAGAGTATCGTGCGCTATTAAATAATGACACTTGGGATTTAATGGAACTTCCCAAAAACCAAAGCGCTGTGAAAAATAAATGGGTATTCACTGTAAAGAGAAACGCAGATGGTAGTGTTGAACGCTTTAAAGCTAGATTGGTTGCGAAGGGTTGTTCGCAAGTATATGGTATTAATTACGATGAGAAGTTTTCACCGGTTGTACGATATAGTACAATTAGATTAATTTTTGCGCTTGCGGCAGAGTATGGTTTGCATTTACATCAAATGGATGTATCAACTGTTTACCTTAATAGTGAATTGTCTGAAATTATTTACATGGCGCAACCAGAAATTTTTGTTAATGAACATTTTCCAAACCATTGCTTAAAACTTAAGAAATCTTTGTATGGATTCAAACAGTCCGGTAGGAAATGGAATATGAAACTAGATGTCATACTAAAGCGAATAGGTTTCGAGTCATGTGAAAGTGAACCGTGCGTATATGTTAAAAATATTGAGGGTCAAATTAGTATTTTGGCAGTATATGTAGACGACTTATTGAATGCATGTTCATATTTGCAAAATATGCAAGATATAAAGCACAAGATCTCGAATGCAGTAAAGGTAGTAGACAAAGGTCAAGTTAAGAATTTTTTAAGTATGGAAGTCGATAGAAATGGCGAAACTGGAGCCATTGCAATAAACCAAAAAGGCATATTAAAAAACTTCTGCGTGAGTTTGGTATGCAAGATTGTCGACCGATTTACCTTTGGACCCAGGTCATGGAGTGAACTGCGAAAACAAAAATTGTAAGCGTGTAGATCAAAAGCAGTATCAGTCGCTTATAGGATCGTTTATGTACCTTGCGGTATGTACACGACCAGATATATTACATTCTGTATGTAAACTAGCGCAACGTAATAAGGATCCACAAACCGAACATTTAGCGGGAGGGAAGCGTATATTAAAATACCTATGTGCAACACAGGAAAACAGTTGAAGTATCAAAAAACTGGCAAGCAAATCGAATGTTTTGTAGATGTGGACTGGGGTGGAGATCCGACTGACCGGAAATCTTATACAAGATATGCAGTTATTCTAGCTGGAGGAGTATTCTCATATGAATCAAAGAAACCACAAACTGTAGCACTTAGTAGCACAGAGGCTGAGTACATGGCCATGACATCAGTAGTAAAAGAAGCTGTTTATTTAAAGAAGTTGTTACGAGAAATGAGAATTGATTGTCCACGTACAATCGTCGTTAACGGTGACAACCTGAGCGCAATGAGTTTGGTAAAAAACCCTGTGTACCATTCTCGTAGCAAACACATCGATATTAAATATCACTACGTTCGAAATGCTTATCGTAATAAGAAAATCGATTTGAAATATTGTAGCAGCAGCAATATGGTCGCCGATATATTGACAAAGAAATTTACTAAACCTAGTCACGTAAAATTTTGTAGTGTAATGGGTTTAAAATAATAATATTTTTTCATTGCATAAATATGTTCATTGAGGAGACGTGTTGAAATTCAACTCTTTTCACAATTCACATATTCATGCAACCTTGTAAGATGTCAAATTTGAATTCAACATTTTTTATTCTTCTCTTTACTTTCAACAAATAAATAACGTATTATATTTCGTGTTAAATAAAACTACTTTATATTGAACTTAAACATGTGTATATTGATTTTACCTGGATTAGAGGAAACTTCCACAGTGTTAATTACACTATAAACTTCAAAGGTTCAACAGTTTTTCATACGAAAAAAAAATTTTTTTTTTGTCCACAGGTTTCGGAGATATCGCTAATGCATCTCAAAGAACCAAGAACGCAGCAATTTGGAAGCACTAAAAGTAATTTTCCTATAAACACAAATGATGAAATTGATTGTAGTGAAATTCATTTTTTTTGTAGTTTTTATATTTACTCTGAAAATAAAATACATTGTGCGGAAATCAAGCAATTTAAGTAAATTTGGGTTTTTTCTTTTTGAAATGCGTTTTAAATCGTTTCTAGTTTTTTATACGAAAAAAAATTATTTTTTGGTCCACAGGTTTCGGAGATATCGCCAACGCATCTCAAAAATACAAAGAACGCAGAAATTTGGAAGCACTAAAAGTACTTTTCCTATAACTACAAAAAATGAAATTGATTGTAGTGAAATTAATTTTTTTGAAACGCATCCCAAAAAAAAAACAAGGACGCAGCAATTTTGAAGCACTAAAAGTATTTTTCCTATAACTACAAACAATGAAATTGATTGTAGTGAAATTCATTTTTTTGTAGTTTTTATAGTTACTCCGAAAATATAATACATTGTGCGGAAACCAAGCAATTTAAGTAAATTTGTGTATTTTCTTTTTGAAATACGTTTTAAATCGTTCGTGGTTTTTCATACGAAAACAATTTTTTTTTGGTACACAGGTTTCGGAGATATTGCTAACGCATCTCAAAAAAACCAAGAACGCAACAATTTGGAAGCACTAAAAGTACTTTTCCTATAACTACAAACGATGAAATTGATTGTAGTGAAATTAATTTTTTTGTATTTTTTATAGTTACTCCGAAAATATAATACATTGTGCGGAAATCAAGCAATTTAAGTGAATTTCGGTATTTTCTGTTTGAAATACGTTTTAAATCGTTTCTAGTTCTTCATACGAAAAAAAAAAAATTTTGGTCCACAGGTTGCGGAGATATTGCTAACGCATCTCAAAAAAACTAAGAACGCAGCAATTTGGAAGCACTAAAAGTATTTTTCTATAACTGCAAACGATGAAATTGATTGTAGTGAAATTCATTTTTTTGTAGTTTTTATAGTTACTCAGAAATTATAATACATTGTGCGGAAACCAAGCAATTTAAGTAAATTTGGGGTTTTTCTTTTTGAAATACGTTTTAAATCATTTTGGTTTTTCATACGAAAAAAAATAAATTTTTGGTCCACAGGTTTCGGAGATATCGCTAACGCATCTCAAAAAAACCAAGAACGCAGCAATTTGGAAGCACTAAAAGTATTTTCCTATAACCACAAACGATGAAATTGATTGTAGTGAAATTTATTTTTTGTAGATTTAATAGTTACTTTGAAAATATAATACATCGTGCGGAAACTAAGCAATTTAAGTAAATTTGGGTTTTTTCGTTTTGAAATACGTTTCAAATCGTTTGAAGTTTTTCATACGAAAAAAAATTTTTTTTTTTGGTCCACAGGTTTCGGAGATATAACTAACGCATCTCAAAAAAACCAAGAACGCAGCAATTTGGAAGCACTGAAAGTACTTTTCCTATAACTACAAATGATGAAATTGATTGTAGTGAAATTCATATTTTTGTAGTTTTCATAGTTACTCTAATCACAGTTGAAGAACTCCTGATGATGAATTCAGACTGAATTCGAAATATTGCGTGAAAATAAATTAAAACAAAAACATATTTATTCGTTTTATTAAAAATCGGCCTTGAGCTCAATAAAATTTTAAAATAGTTGGTAGTTATAGGAAAAGTACTTTTAGTGCTTCCAAATTGCTGCGTTCTTGGTTTTTTGAGATGCGTTAGCGATATCTCCGAAACCTGTGGAAGAAAAAAAATTTTTTTTTCGTATGAAAAACTACAAACGATTTAAAACGTATTTCAAAAAGAAAAAACCCAAATTTACTTAAATTGCGTCGTTTCCGCAGAATGTATTGTAAACGCGTTATTTTGTACCGACAAACATGTTTATTTAAATATGTAAAGTATTGAAATGAATATATAGATGATCGAAAATTGAAATGTATGTAATTGAGCGTGAATGTATGTATGTATAAGTACAGATGTTGTTGGAAGTGACCATTGACCGTTGATTATATTTTACGAATTACGGAGCGACGCGTGCCTTCGTAACTAATTACCAACTGACTTGCTAACTGTCTGTGACAGTTCGGCCTTTCCTGATCCCTCGTCCTCACAGGACGACTCATCTTCGTCTTCATCCAGGTCTAGCTCCGGACTTGATACACACCAGGGTTTTATATGGTCTGATGACATAACGTTGGAATAGCGCCTTTGCGTAACCGTGACATCTGGTAAGTCTTCGACAATATAGCGTCGTGAGTGAGCACTTTTGATACCATGTATTGGCCCTTGTATGCCGGGTCCAATTTATGCGACTCACCTGTTGCTGATGGAACGTGATCAACTACTACCAGGTCGCCTACCTCACATTTCGTTGGAGTTGTGTGCTTTTTGTCGTATCTCTCTTTCCACTTATTCCGCTAGGTCATGATTATATCGACTGCCATATCGCGCTTCATATCTATATCCGACATATCGACCTCGTCATGTATCGCTTGTATCAGTCGGTTGCACGTAACATCTCTAGGATTAAAATAAAATACTAATTCGTTAGGAGTATAGCCTGTTACCTCGTTTTTTGTGAGTTCAAGCTCCATTGTATCGTTGTGAGATGTGCGTCCCAATTTTTGTTATCCTCGACTGTACATTTGATTGCTTACAATAACGTTTTGTTGACCCGCTCGGCCTGACCGTTGGCCCTTGGTGTCCTAACCGCCGTCTTGATATGCTGTATGCCTCGCTTATCCACAAACGCTTGGAATTTCGCAGAAGTAAACGCGGTTCCTCGGTCGGACGTTAGCTTAATAGGTTGGCCAAATATGCCAATCATCTCTTCTAATGCCTTGATGACTGGTTCGGTCTTCGTATTTCGCGTTGGTTTGAGTACGACATACTTGCTGAATCCGCAGACCACGTACATGAATCCAGATCGAATTTTTGGGAATGGGCCCACATGATCGACGTAAACGTGCCTAAAAGGAATTGGCAAAACATTCGTAATGTGGAGATGACCCTCCTTTCGTCCACCCTTGACTTTATTGAAACAGCATTCCTGGCATGAAGCTATATACGACTTCACGTATCGTCTCATTCGTTCGAACGAAAAATGTTTTGATATTCGTGCGAGCGTTTTCTAGAGAGAGAAATTCCCAACATCGACGTGGCTGGCTTTTGTAATACGCCACCTAACCACTCGTGGCACCACTAACTTGTATTCCTGACCTACCTTACGGAAAAGTCGATTGTTGCGTATCTCGTAGTCTACCTCGATTTGTTTAGCCACCGATGTATCCACATTTTTAACGCCTTTGAGAACGTCACATATTTGCTGTAACTTTGGATCATGTGTTTGCATCGCGTATACACAGTCGCCGCATTTCATATGGGTTACTTGTAAGACTCGTTCGGCTACTGTATCTGGTTTTGATAGAGGCTCGACCGGTGCCCGGCTTAAGGCATCGACGTGTTGCATTTGCGTTCCTGAGCGATGGACGCAATCGAAGTCGAACTCTTGTAAACGAAGCCACCATCTGGCTACGCGTGGACGCAGTGACGTAATACTCTTCGTCGTTGCTACCGCGTTGCAGTCTGTTCGCACCACAAAGTGTGTGCCCAGCAGAAATATGCGAAACCTCTCAAGAGACTCGACGATAGCGAGCACCTCTAGCTTGTGGCTCGAATACTGTGCCTTAACGGAGCTACACTGTCGGCTGTAATACTGGACTGGTTTCCACCCGTTGCCTTCTAGCTGTAGCATAACACCTGACAGGTCTATTGCGCTGGCGTCCGTATGCCTTCGTGTGGTTTGGTGATGTCAAACATTGACAAAACTGGTTGCGTTGTGAGTACATTTTTAATTTGCTGAATGCCCTCTCGTGATCCGAAGTCCACTCGAACGTGATACCCTTTCGTAGAAGTGTAGCTAGTGGTTTAGCAATTACGCCGTAACTCTCAACAAATTTCCGGAAAAATCCGGTGAGTCCCAAAAACTGTCGTACTTCTGTTGGTGTGCGTGGTTGTGGGAACTCAGCAATGCATTTTACTTTTTCTCACCTAGTTTAATGCCCGACGCATCCACCACGTGACCCAGAAACTTTATTTTTGTTGCTAAAAATGTACATTTTGACGGCCTTAACGTGAGTCCTGCTGCTCTGACCGCTTGCAAAAATTCCAAAAGTACTTCAATGCTCTCGTCGACGAATTTAGTGGCAATGGCTACTTCATCCACATAGCTAATGATATGTTTGCGGTGCTTTAAATTTCGAATCAGTTTCACAACCATTTCCTGAAATACCATGGGAGCGTTGCGTAGCCCAAATGGCATGACGTTATGCTCGAATAATCCATCAGGCGTAAGGAAAGACGTGTACGATTTGCTTTCTTCCGTTAGGGGTATCTGATAATACTCGGATGTCATATAGAGCGACGTAAATAAAGTATTACCTGCAAGCTTTGAAAGATGCTCCTCCACCACAGACATAGGAAAATGTTTTTTCAATGTCACCGCGTTAAGAGCCCTGTAGTCGACGAACATTCGGTCTTCGCCGTTAGACTTTTGCACCAGGAATACCGTGTTTGAGTTGTCAATAATTTTCGTTAACGTTGAGCGTTGCGACAAGGGCAGTTGGTACTTTTTGCCCACTACCGGCTGATCCGTCGAAATAGCTATATCCATCTCTGTTGGTTTGCATCTGCCTAACTTTGCCAAGTCTTCAGCAAAGCAATCATTATACTCATGCAACAAATTCCCGACTTTAGCGACGATTTCATGTGGCAATTCTTCGTTTATATTAAATGAAATTCCCGTCTTCTTATGAACTTGCATCACACCCGCATCAATGGTCAACCTGTAATCGTTTTGGCAAAGTACATCTCTACCCAAAAGAATATCAAATGTCATAAACTTATCTGGAACGATCTGACAGGTGGTCAAGATCGTGATTCCATCGACGATAATCTCTGCGTTGATAGCCTCTGTGCTGCTGATAACCGCACCTCCAAAACCTGTGAACCGTTTTACTGAAGTTGTACGCTGCACCTCTGGTGGAACTTTGGACAGTGCAATTAGGGACACATCAATACCTGTGTCGATGAATACCTTGTATCGGTTGCCATTCCACTGGACCGTTTTTATGACAGGGTTTGGTATACCTTTCGCTTCACTTTGCACCTCCGCTACTGTTGCTTTGTCAACCTTACATGATTTTGCGTCGTGACCACTTTTGTTGCATTTGCTGCATCTCGGCTTACGCTGTGGTTGTGTGCATTTGGACGAAATGTGTCCCAACTCGTTGCAGTTGTAGCATTTGATGGGTTTCTTGTCCTGCATCGTTTTCTTGTAAATCTCTGTGTCGGCATGACGACCATAGCTTCAAGAGAACGTAGCAGATCATTAAGCGTTGGTAACTTCATCGCCAGTAACGTGCGCGACAAGTTAGTATCGTTATAATATAGGAATTTATGGATTCTTCATCCATTTTACCTCGTCTACCCATGCTCAGCATTGCGTAATAAAATTCTTCCAATGTTTCTTTTGGTTGACGTTTGCGTTGTGCCATTTCGCGGTGCACTTGCGCCGACATGATCGACTTTGGAAAATCTTTCGTGAAATTCGATACGAATTCCTGCCAAGACTGAAACACCTGCTGCGAATCCAACCATGTTTTCGCAACGCCTTTGAGGCTGAGCTGTGCCGCCACAAGAATTTCTTTCTGCGTCTGAATTTATGCTGCCTTTTAGTGGATCGAATGTTGGTAAAATTCCACTTATTTCGTGCACATTGGCTGGTCGTTGTAGTGCCGCCATTGCCTGACGTGGCGCTGCAGTCACTAGTTGTTCCATAGCTGGTGGCGTTGCAGTCACTGGCTGTTCCGTAGCTGGTGTCGTTGAAGTCCCTAGCTGATCCGTAACGGGTGTCGTTGTTCGTTGTGCATTTTGTGTGGTGGCCAATTCCGTTACCGTTTTCGTGAGTTCCATGAGCATTTGACGTAGCTCATCCACTTGCTGCTGCGATGCATCTTCGTCGCTAGTTTCCTCCAATTCGTCGGATTCAACTTCATCGGTTCCATATATCTCCCACAATTTGTTGACTTTTGCCGCTTTGTTTCCCGTGATAATTACGCCATGAGTTTGCAGCAATTTATTTAGCTGGTCAATTTTCAGAGTACTTAATTTTACCATCACCATGGCTTTAATTTCCGCATCTGTCCGCTTTCATTGTCACCTTGCAACTTTTCTTATTTTAAAATCTGTACTTTTTTTCTATTTCAAGGCACTTGATTTTTCTCGAAAAATCTACCGCTAGGATGGTGTTCCAGTTTCTATATATTTTATTTTTTTTATTCGTATCGTTTCCTATTTACTTTATTTTACTTTGCAAAATCAATTGTTTAGAGGCCGATTGCAATGCTAAACCGCTGTGTATTTATTTGCAACTCCATTCGCTCAAGTTGTTGACACTCACAGTAAATTTTTTTTTGTATGTACGTACATATAATTCGTTTTGTCTGCTATCGAGCGTTTCACATGTGTGCCGGTATGTATGCCGTGTGTATTACATACATATTCCCACAAGCCACTGCTTTAACGGGGGTTAATTATATTTTCTGCGCTATATACTTTGCGCTGTCGCTATGCGTTTATTTATTTTTTTGTTCATTTGTAGGCGGAATGAATCCTGCTTCTGAACTGTAAACGCGTTATTTTGCACCGACAAACATGTTTATTTAAATATGTAAATTATTGAAATGAATATATAGATGATCGAAAATTGAAATGTATGTAATTGAGGGTGAATGTATGTATGTATAAGTACAGATATTGTTCGAAGTGAACATTGACCGTTGATTATATTTTACGAATTACGGAGCGACGTGTGCTTATGCCTTCGTAGCTATTTTCGGAGTAACTATAAAAACTACAAAAAATGTATTTCCCTACTATCAATTTCATCGTTTGTAGTTATAGGAAAAGTACTTTTAGTGCTCCCAAATTGCTGCTTTGTTGGTTTTTTGAGATGCGTTAGCGATATCTCCGAAACCTGTGGACCAAAAAAAATTTTTTTTTCGTATGAAAAACTACAAACGAGTTAAAACGTATTTCAAAAAGAAAAAACCCAAATTTACTTAAATTGCTTGGTTTCCGCACAATGTATTATATTTTCGGAGTAACTATAAAAACTACAAAAAAATGAATTTCACTACAATCAATTTCATCGTTTGTAGTTATAGGAAAAGTCCTTTTAGTGCTTCCAAATTGCTGCTTTCTTGGTTTTTTGAGATGCGTTAGCGATATCTCCGAAATCTGTGGACCAAAAATTTTTTTTTTTTCGTATGAAAAACTAAAAACGATTTAAAACTTATTTCAAAAAGAAAAAACCCAAATTTACTTAAATTGCTTCGTTTCCGCACAATGTATTATATTTTCGGAGTATAAAAACTACAAAAATATAAATTTCCAATCCATTTCATCGTTTTTAGTTATAGGAAAAATACTTTTAGTGCTTCCAAATTGCTGCGTTCTTGGTTTCTTTGAGATGCCTTAGCGATATCTCCGAAACCTGTGGACCAAAAAAAATTGTTTTTTTCGTAAGAAAAACTACAAACTATTTAAAACATATTTCAAAAATAAAAATCCAAATTTGCTTAAATTGCTTAGTTTCGGCACAATGTATTATATTCTCGGAGTAACTATAAAAACTACAAAAAAATGAATTTCTCTACAATCAATTTCATCGCTTGTAGTTATAGGAAAAGTACTTTTAGCGCTTCCAAATTGCTGCGTTCTTGGTTTTTTGAGATGCGTTAGCGATATCTCCGAAACCAGTGGATCAAAAAAAAAATTTTTTTTTTTCGTATGAAAAACTACAAACTATTTAAAACATATTTCAAAAATAAAAATCCAAATTTGCTTAAATTGCTTAGTTTCCGCACAATGTATTATATTTTCGGAGTAACTATAAAAACTACAAAAAAATTAATTTCACTACAATCAAATTCATCGTTTGTACTTATAGGAAAAGTACTTTTAGTGCTTCCAAATTGCTGCGTTCTTGGTTTTTTTGAGATGCGTTAGCGATATCTCCGAAACCTGTGGACCAAAAAAAAAAATTGTTTTTCGTATGAAAAACTACAAACGATTTAAAACGTATTTCAAAACGAAAATACCCAAATTTACTTAAATTGCTTGGTTTCCGCACAATGTATTATATTTTCGGAGTAACTATAAAAACTACAAAAAATTAATTTCACTACAATCAATCTCATCGTTTGTAGTTATAGGAAAAGTACTTTTAGTGCTTCCAAATTGCTGCGTTCTTGGTTTTTTTGAGATGCGTTAGCGATATCTCCGAAACCTGTCTACCAAAAAAAAATTGTTTTTCGTATGAAAAACTACAAACGATTTAAAACGTATTTCAAAAAGAAAATACCCAAATTTACTTAAATTGCTTGGTTTCCGCACAATGTATTATATTTTCGGAGTAACTATAAAAACTACAAAAAAATTAATTTCACTACAATCAATCTCATCGTTTGTAGTTATAGGAAAAGTACTTTTAGTGCTTCCAAATTACTGCTTTCTTGGTTTTTTTGAGATGCCCTAGCGATATCTCCGAAACCTGTGAACCAAAAAAATTATTTTTTTTCGTATGAAAAACTACAAACGATTTAAAACGTATTTCAAAAACAAAAAACCCAAATTTACTTAAATTTCTTGGTTTCAGCGCAATGTATTATACTTTCGGAGTAACTATAAAAACTACAAAAAAATGAATTTCACTACTTTCCATTTCATCGTTTGTAGTTATAGGAAAAATACTTTTAGTGCTTCCAAATAGCTGCGTTCTTGGTTTTTTTGAGATGCGTTAGCGATATCTCCGAAACCTGTGGGCCAAAAAAAAATTTTTTTTTCGTATGAAAAACTACAAACGATTTAAAACGTATTTCAAAAAAAAAAAACCCAAATTTACTTAAATTGCTTGGTTTCCGCACAATGTATTATATTTTCGGAGTAACTGTAAAAACTAGAAAAAATGAATTTTACTACAATCAATTTCATCATATGTAGTTATAGGAAAAGTACTTTTAGTGCTTCCAAATTGCTGCGTTCTTAGATTTTTTGAGATGCGTTAGCGCTATCTCCGAAACCTGTGGACCAAAAAAAATTTTTTTTTTTCGAATGAAAAACTACAAACGATTTAAAACGTATTTCAAAAAGAAAAAACCCAAATTTACTTAAATTGCTTGGTTTCCGCACAATGTATTATATTTTCGGAATAACTGTAAAAACTAGAAAAAATGAATTTTACTACAATCAATTTCATCGTCTGTAGTTATAGGAAAAGTACTTATAGTGCTTCCAAATTGCTGCGATCTTGGTTTTTTTGAGATGCGTTGGCGATATCACCGAAACCTGTGGACCAAAAAAAAATTGTTTCGTATGAAAAACTACAAACATTTAAAACGTATTTCAAAAAGAAAAAACCCAAACTTACTTAAGTTGCTTCGTTTCCGCACAATGTATTATAATTTCGGAGTAACTATAAAAACTACAAAAAATTAATTTCACTAAAATCAATTTCATCGCTTGTAGTTATAGGAAAAGTACTTTTAGTGCTTCCAAATTGCTGCGTTCTTGGTTTTTTTGAGATGCGTTAACAATATCTCCGAAACCTGTGGACCAAAAAAAAAATTTTTTTTCGTATGAAAAACTACAAACGATTTAAAACGTATTTCAAAAAGAAAAAACCCAAATTTACTTAAATTGCTTCGTTTCCGCAAAGTGTATTATAATTTCGGAGTAACTATAAAAACTACAAAAAAATTAATTTCACTAAAATCAATTTCATCGTTTGTAGTTATAGGAAAAGTACTTTTAGTGCTTCCAAATTGCTGCGTTCTTGGTTTTTTTGAGATGCGTTAGCGATATCTCCGAAACCTGTGGACCAAAAAAAATTTTTTTTTTCGTATGAAAAACTACGAACGATTTAAAACGTATTTCAAAAAGAAAAAACCCAAATTTACTTAAATTGCTTCGTTTCCGCACAATGTATTATATTTTCGGAGTAACTATAAAAACAAAAAAAATTATTTTCACTACAATCAATTTCATCGTTTGTAGTTATAGGAAAAGTACTTTTAGTGCTTCCAAATTGCTGCGTTCTTGGTTTTTTTGAGATGCGTTAACGATATCTCCGAAACCTGTGGACCAAAAAAAATTTTTTTTCGTATGAAAAACTACAAACGATTTAAAACGTATTTCAAAAAGAAAAAACCCAAATTTACTTAAATTGCTTGGTTTCCGCACAATGTATTATATTTTCGGAGTAACTATAAAAACTAGAAAAAATGAATTTCACTACAATCAATTTCATCGTATGCAGTTATAGGAAAAGTACTTTTAGTGCTTCCAAATTGCTGGGTTCTTGGTTTTTTTGAGATGCGTTAGCACTATCTCCGAAACCTGTAGACCAAAAAAAAATTTTTTTTTCGTGTGGAAAACTACGAACGATTTAAAACGTATTTCAAAGAGAAAAAACCCAAATTTACTTAAATTTCTTGGTTTCCGCGCAATGTATTATATTTTCGGAGTAACTATAAAAACCACAAAAAAATGAAATTCACTACAATCAATTTCTTCGTTTGTAGTTATAGGAAAAGTACTTTTAGTGCTTCCAAATTGCTGCGTTCTTGGTTTTTTTGAGATGCGTTTGCGATATCTCCGAAACCTGTGGACCAAAAAAAAATTTTTTTTTTGTATGAAAAACTACAAACGATTTAAAACGTATTTCAAAAAAAAAAAAAACCCCAAACTTACTTAAGTTGCTTCGTTTCCGCAAAATGTATTATAATTTCGGAGTAACTATAAAAACTACAAAAAAATTAATTTCACTAAAATCAATTCCATCGTTTGTAGTTATAGGAAAAGTACTTTTAGTGCTTCCAAATTTGCTGCGTTCTTGGTTTTTTTGAGATGCTAACGCATCTCGATTTAAAACGTATTTCAAAAAGAAAAAACCCAAATTTACTTACCAAAAAAAGTTTTTTTTCGTATGGAAAACTACAAACGATTTAAAACGTATTTCAAAAAGAAAAAACTCAAATTTACTTAAATTGCTTCGTTTCCGCACAATGTATTATATTTTCGGAGTAACTATAAAAACAAAAAAAATGAATTTCACTACAATCAATTTCATCGTTTGTAGTTATAGGAAAAGTACTTTTAGTGCTTCCAAATTGCTGCGTTCTTGGTTTTTTTGAGATGCGTTAGCGATTTCTCCGAAATATGTGGACTAAAAAAATTTTTCTTTTCGTATGAAAAACTACCAACGATTTAAAACGTATTTCAAAAAGAAAAATCCCAAATTTACTTAAATTTCTGGGTTTCCGCGCAATGTATTATATTTTCGGAGTAAATATAAAAACTACAAAAAAATTAATTTCACTAAAATCAATTTCATTGTTTATAGTTATAGGAAAAGTACTTTTATTGCTTTCAAATTGCTGCGTTCTTGGTTTTTTTGAGATGCGTTAGCGATATCTCCGAAACCTGTGGACCAAAAAAAATTTTTTTTTTCGTTTGAAAAAATACAAACGATTTAAAACGTATTTCAAAAAGAAAAAACCCAAATTTACTTAAATTGCTTCGTTTCCGCAAAGTGTATATAATTTCGGAGTAACTATAAAAACTACAAAAAATTAATTTCACTAAAATCAATTTCATCGTTTGTAGTTATAGGAAAAGTACTTTTAGTGCTTCCAAATTTCTGCGTTCTTGGTTTTTTTGAGATGCGTTAGCGATATCTCCGAAACCTGTGGACCAAAAAAATTTTTTTTCCTATGAAAAACTACAAATGATTTAAAACGTATTTCAAAAAGAAAAAACACAAATTTACTTAAATTTCTGGGTTTCCGCGCAATGTAATATATTATCGGAGTAAATATAAAAACTACAAAAAAATTAATTTCACTAAAATCAATTTCATCGTTTATAGTTATAGGAAAAGTACTTTTATTGCTTTCAAATTGCTGCGTTCTTGGTTTTTTTGAGATGCGTTAGCGATATCTCCGAAACCTGTGGACCAAAAAAAATTTTTTTTTTCGTTTGAAAAACTACAAACGATTTAAAACGTATTTCAAAAAGAAAAAACCCAAATTTACTTAAATTGCTTCGTTTCCGCAAAGTGTATATAATTTCGGAGTAACTATAAAAACTACAAAAAAATTAATTTCACTAAAATCAATTTCATCGTTTGTAGTTATAGGAAAAGTACTTTTAGTGCTTCCAAATTGCTGCGTTCTTGGTTTTTTTGAGATGCGTTGGCGATATCTCCGAAACCTGTGGACCAAAAAAAAATGTTTTTCGTATGAAAAACTACAAACGATTTAAAACGTATTTCAAAAAGAAAAAACCAAAATTTACTTAAATTGCTTACTTTCCGCAAAATGTATTATATTTTCGGAGTAACTATAAAAACTACAAAAAAATTAATTTCACTACAATCAATTTCATCGTTTGTAGTTATAGGAAAAGTACTTTTAGTGCTTCCAAAATTGCTGCGTTCTTTGTTTTTTTTGAGATGCGTTAGCGATATCTTCGAAACCTCTGGACTAAATAATTTTTTTTTTCGTATGAAAAACTACAAACGATTTAAAACGTATTTCAAAAAGAAAAAACCCAAATTTGCTTAAATTGCTTAGTTTCCGTACATTGTATTATATTTTCGGAGTAACTATAACAACTACAAAAAAATTAATTTCACTACAATCAATTTCATCGTTTGTAGTTAGAGGAAAAGTACTTTTAGTGCTTCCAAATTGCTGCGTTCTTGGTTTTTTTGAGATGCGTTAGCGATATCTCCGAAACCTGTGAACCAAAAAAAATATTTTTTTATCGTATGAAAAACTACAAACGATTTAAAACGTATTTCAAAAAAAACCCAAATTTACTTAAATTGCTTGGTTTCCACACAATGTATTCTATTTTCGGAGTAACTATAAAAACTACAAAAAAATGAATTTCACTACAATCAATTTCATCGTTTGTAGTTATAGGAAAAGTACTTTTAATGCTTCCAAATTGCTGCGTTCTTGGTTTTTTTGAGATGCGTTAGCGATATCTCCGAAACCTGTGGACCAAAAAAAAATGTTTTTCGTATGAAAAACTACAAACGATTTAAAACGTATTTCAAAAAGAAAAAACCCAAATTGCTTCGTTTCCGCACAATGTATTATATTTTCGGAGTAACTAAAAAAACTACATCGTCAAATTTCATCGTTTTTAATTATAGGAAAAGTACATTTAGTGCTTCCAAATTGCTGCGTTCTTGGTTTTTTTGAGATGCGTTAGCGATATCTCCGAAACCTGTGGACCAAAAAAAAATTTTTTTTCGTATTTAAAACTACAAACGATTTAAAACGTATTTCAAAAAGAAAAAACCCAAATTTACTTAAAATGCTTCGTTTCCGCACAATGTATTATAATTTCGGAGTAACTATAAAAACTACAAAAAAATTAATTTCACTACAATCAATTTCATCGTTTGTAGTTATAGGAAAAGTACTTTTAGTGCTTCCAAATTGCTGCGTCCTTGGTTTTTTTGAGATGCGTTAGCGATATCTCCGAAACCTGTGGACCAAAAAAAAATTTTTTTTTCGTTTGAAAAACTACAAACGATTTAAAACGTATTTCAAAAAGAAAAAACCCAAATTTACTTACCAAAAAAAAATTTTTTTTCGTATGAAAAACTACAAACGATTTAAAACGTATTTCAAAAAAAAAACCCACAAACTTACTTAAGTTGCTTCGTTTCCGCACAATGTATTATAATTTCGGAGTAACTATAAAAACTACAAAAAAATTAATTTCACTAAAGTCAATTCCATCGTTTGTAGTTATAGGAAAAGTACTTTTAGTGCTTCCAAATTGCTGCGTTCTTGGTTTTTTTGAGATGCGTTAGCGATTTCTCCGAAATCTGTGGACTAAAAAAATTTTTCTTTTCGTATGAAAAACTACCAACGATTTAAAACGTATTTCAAAAAGAAAAATCCAAATTTACTTAAATTTCTGGGTTTCCGCGCAATGTATTATATTTTCGGAGTAAATATAAAAACTACAAAAAAATTAATTTCACTAAAATCAATTTCATCGTTTATAGTTATAGGAAAAGTACTTTTATTGCTTTCAAATTGCTGCGTTCTTGGTTTTTTTGAGATGCGTTAGCGATATCTCCGAAACATGTGGACCAAAAAAAATATTTTTTATCGTATGAAAAACTACAAACGATTTAAAACGTATTTCAAAAAGAAAAAACCCAAATTTACTTAAATTGCTTCGTTTCCGCACAATGTATTATAATTTCGGAGTAACTATAAAAACTAAAAAAAAATTAATTTCACTGCAATCAATTTCATCGTTTGTAGTTATAGGAAAAGTACTTTTAGTGCTTCCAAATTTCTGCGTTCTTGGTTTTTTTGAGATGCGTTAGCGATATCTCCGAAACCTGTGGACCAAAAAAATTTTTTTCCTATGAAAAACTACAAATGATTTAAAACGTATTTCAAAAAGAAAAAACACAAATTTACTTAAATTTCTGGGTTTCCGCGCAATGTATTATATTTTCGGAGTAACTATAAAAACTACAAAAAAATTAATTTCACTAAAATCAATTTCATCGTTTATAGTTATAGGAAAAGTACTTTTATTGCTTTCAAATTGCTGCGTTCTTGGTTTTTTTGAGATGCGTTAGCGATATCTCCGAAACCTGTGGACCAAAAAAAATTTTTTTTTTCGTTTGAAAAACTACAAACGATTTAAAACGTATTTCAAAAAGAAAAAACCAAAATTTACTTAAATTGCTTACTTTCCGCAAATTGTATTATATTTTCGGAGTAACTATAAAAACTACAAAAAAATTAATTTCACTACAATCAATTTCATCGTTTGTAGTTATAGGAAAAGTACTTTTAGTGCTTCCAAAATTGCTGTGTTCTCTGTTTTTTTTGAGATGCGTTAGCGATATCTTCGAAACCTCTGGACTAAATAATTTTTTTTTTTTCGTATGAAAAACTACAAACGATTTAAAACGTATTTCAAAAAGAAAAAACCCAAATTTGCTTAATTTGCTTAGTTTCCGTACATTGTATTATATTTTCGGAGTAACTATAACAACTACAAAAAAATTAATTTCACTACAATCAATTTCATCGTTTGTAGTTATAGGAAAAGTACTTTTAGTGCTTCCAAATTGCTGCGTCCTTGGTTTTTTTGAGATGCGTTAGCGATATCTCCGAAACCTGTGGACAAAAAAAAAATTTTTTTTTCGTTTGAAAAACTACAAACGATTTAAAACGTATTTCAAAAAGAAAAAACCCAAATTTACTTACCAAAAAAAAATTTTTTTTCGTATGAAAAACTACAAACGATTTAAAACGTATTTCAAAAAAAACCCAAATTTACTTAAATTGCTTGGTTTCCACACAATGTATTCTATTTTCGGAGTAACTATAAAAACTACAAAAGCATGAATTTCACTACAATCAATTTCATCGTTTGTAGTTATAGGAAAAGTACTTTTAATGCTTCCAAATTGCTGCGTTCTTGGTTTTTTTGAGATGCGTTAGCGATACCTCCGAAACCTGTGGACCAAAAAAAAATGTTTTTCGTATGAAAAACTACAAAAGATTTAAAACGTATTTCAAAAAAAAAAAACCCAAATTGCTTCGTTTCCGCACAATGTATTATATTTTCGGAGTAACTAAAAAAACTACATCGTCAAATTTCATCGTTTGTAGTTATAGGAAAAGTACATTTAGTGCTTCCAAATTGCTGCGTTCTTGGTTTTTTTGAGATGCGTTAGCGATATCTCCGAAACCTGTGGACCAAAAAAAATTTTTTTTTCGTATGAAAAACTACAAACGATTTAAAACGTATTTCAAAAAGAAAAAACCCAAATTTACTTAAATTGCTTCGTTTCCGCACAATGTATTATAATTTCGGAGTAACTATAAAAACTACAAAAAAATTAATTTCACTACAATCAATTTCATCGTTTGTAGTTATGGGAAAAGTACTTTTAGTGCTTCCAAATTGCTGCGTCCTTGGTTTTTTTGAGATGCGTTAGCGATATCTCCGAAACCTGTGGACCAAAAAAAAATTGTTTTCCTATGAAAAACTACAAACGATTTAAAACGTATTTCAAAAATAAAAAACACAAATTTACTTAAATTGCTTGGTTTCCGCACAATGTATTATAATTTCGGAGTAACTATAAAAACTACAAAAAAATTAATTTCACTACAATCAATTTCATCGTTTGTAGTTATAGGAAAAGTACTTTTAGTGCGTCCAAATTGCTGCGTTCTTGGTTTTTTTGAGATGCGTTAGCGATATCTCCGAAACCTGTGGACCAAAAAAAAATTTTTTTTTCGTATGAAAAACTACAAACGATTTAAAACATATTTCAAAAAAAAACCCCAAATTTACTTAAATTGCTTCGTTTCCGCACAATGTATTATTTTCGGAGTAACTATAAAAAGTACAAAAAAAATGAATTTCACTGCAGTAAATTTCATCGTTTGTAGTTATAGGAAAAGTACTTTTAGTGCTTCCAAATTGCTGCGTTCTTGGTTTTTTTGAGATGCGTTAGCGAAATCTCCGAAACCTGTGTCCCAAAAAAAAATTTTTTTTCGTATGACAAACTACAAACGATTTCAAACATATTTCAAAAAGAAAAAAACCCAAGTTCACTTAAATTGCTTCGTTTCCGCACAATGTATTATATTTTCGGAGTAACTATAAAAACTACAAAAAAATTAATTTCACTACAGTCAATTTCATCGTTTGTAGTTATAGGAAAAGTACTACTAGTGCTTCGAAATTGCTGCGTTCTTGGTTTTTTTGAGATGCGTTAGCGATATCTCCGAAACCTTTGGACCAAAAAAAATTTTTTTTTTCGCATGAAAAACTACAAACGATTTAAAACGTATTTCAAAAAGAAAAAACCCAAATTTACTTAAATTGCTTGGTTTCCACACAATGTATTATATTTTCGAAGTAACTTAAAAAACTACAAAAAATGAATTTCACTACAATCAATTTCATCGTTTGTATTTATAGGAAAAGTACTTTTAGTGCTTCCAAATTGCTGCGTTCTTGGTTTTTTTGAGACGCGTTAGCGATATCTCCGAAACCTGTGGACTAAAAAAAAATTTTTTTTTTTGTATGAAAAACTACAAACGATTTAAAACGTATTTCAAAAAGAAAAAACCCAAATTTACTTAAATTGCTTCGTTTCCGCACAATGTATAATAATTTCGGAGTAACTATAAAAACTACAAAAAAATAAATTTCACTACGATCAATTTCATCGTTTGTAGTTATAGGAAAAGTACTTTTAGTGCTTCCAAATTGCTGCGTTCTTGGTTTTTTGAGATGCGTTAGCGATATCTCCGAAACCTGTGGACCAAAAAGAAATTTTCTTCGTATGACAAACTATAAACGATTTAAAAAGTATTTCAGAAAGAAAAAACACAAATTTACTTAAATTGCTTGGTTTCCGCACAATGTATTATATTTTCGGAGTAACTATAAAAACTACAAAAAAATAAATTTCACTACAATCAATTTCATCGTTTGTAGTTATAGGAAAACCGTTTTTAGTGCTTCCAAATTGCTGCGTTCTTGGTTTTTTTGAGATGCGTTAGCGATATCTCCGAAACATGTGGACCAAAAAAAAATATTTTTTTCGTATGAAAAACTACAAACGATTTAAAACGTATTTCAAAAAGAAAAATCCCAAATTCACTTAAATTGCTTGGTTTCCGCACAATGTATTATATTTTCGGAGTAACTATAAAAACTACAAAAAAATGAATTTCACTACAGTAAATTTCATCGTTTGTAGTTATAGGAAAATTACTTTTAGTGTTTCCAAATTGCTGCGTTCTTGGTTTTTTTGAGATGCGTTAGCGATATCTCCGAAACCTGTGGACCAAAAAAAAAATTTTTTTTTCGTATGAAAAACTAAAAAAGATTTAAACGTGTTTCAAAAAGAAAAATCCCAAATTCACTTAAATTGCTTGGTTTCCGCACAATGTATAATAATTTCGGAGTAACTATAAAAACTACAAAAAAATAAATTTCACTACAATCAATTTCATTCTTTGTAGTTATAGGAAAAGTACTTTTAGTGCTTCCAAATTGCTGCGTTCTTGGTTTTTTTGAGATGCGTTAGCGATATCTCCGAAACCTGTGGACCAAAAAAATTTTTTTTTTCGCATGAAAAACTACAAACGATTTAAAACGTATTTCAAAAAGAAAAAACCCAAATTTACTTAAATTGCTTGGTTTCCACACAATGTATTATATTTTTGAAGTAACTTAAAAAACTACAAAAAATGAATTTGACTACAATCAATTTCATCGTTTGTATTTATAGGAAAAGTACTTTTAGTGCTTCCAAATTGCTGCGTTCTTGGTTTTTTTGAGATGCGTTAGCGATATCTCCGAAACCTGTGGACCAAAAAAAAAATTTTTTTTTCGTATGAAAAACTACAAAAGATTTAAACGTGTTTCAAAAAGAAAAATCCCAAATTCACTTAAATTGCTTGGTTTCCGCACAATGTATAATAATTTCGGAGTAACTATAAAAACTACAAAAAAATAAATTTCACTACAATCAATTTCATCCTTTGTAGTTATAGGAAAAGTACTTTTAGTGTTTCCAAATTGCTGCGTTCTTGGTTTTTTTGAGATGCGTTAGCGATATCTCCGAAACCTGTGGACCAAAAAAAAAATTTTTTTTTCGTATGAAAAACTACAAAAGATTTAAACGTGTTTCAAAAAGAAAAATCCCAAATTCACTTAAATTGCTTGGTTTCCGCACAATGTATAATAATTTCGGAGTAACTATAAAAACTACAAAAAAATAAATTTCACTACAATCAATTTCATCCTTTGTAATTATAGGAAAAGTACTTTTAGTGCTTCCAAATTGCTGCGTTCTTGGTTTTTTTGAGATGCGTTAGCGATATCTCCGAAACCTGTGGACCAAAAAAAATTTTTTTTTCGCATGAAAAACTACAAACGATTTAAAACGTATTTCAAAAAGAAAAATCCCAAATTTACTTAAATTTCTTGGTTTCCGCACAATGTATTATATTTTCGGAGTAACTATAAAAACCAAAAAAAAATTAATTTCACTACGATCAATTTCATCGTTTGTAGTTATAGGAAAAGTACTTTTAGTGCTTCCAAATTGCTGCGTTCTTGGTTTTTTTGAGATGCGTTAGCGATATCTCCGAAACCTGTGAACAAAAAAAAATTTTCTTCGTATGAAAAACTATAAACGATTTAAAAAGTATTTCAGAAAGAAAAAACACAAATGTATTATATTTTCGGAGTAACTATAAAAACTACAAAAAATAAATTTCACTACAATCAATTTCATCGTTTGTAGTTAGAGGAAAACTGTTTTTAGTGCTTCCAAATTGCTGCGTTCTTGGTTTTTTTGAGATGCGTTAGCGATATCTCCGAAACATGTGGACAAAAAAAAAATTTTTTTTCGTATGAAAAACTACAAACAATTTAAACGTGTTTCAAAAAGAAAAATCCCAAATTCACTTAAATTGCTTGGTTTCCGCACAATGTATAATAATTTCGGAGTAACTATAAAAACTACAAAAAAATAAATTTCACTACAATCAATTTCATCGTTTGTAGTTATAGGAAAATTACTTTTAGTGCTTCCAAATTGCTGCGTTCTTGGTTTTTTTGAGATGCGTTAGCGATATCTCCGAAACCTGTGGACCAAAAAAAAATTTTTTTTTCGCATGAAAAACTACAAACGATTTAAAACGTATTTCAAAAAGAAAAATCCCAAATTTACTTAAATTGCTTGGTTTCCACACAATGTATTATATTTTTGAAGTAACTTAAAAAACTACAAAAAATGAATTTCACTACAATCAATTTCATCGTTTGTATTTATAGGAAAAGTACTTTTAGTGCTTCCAAATTGCTGCGTTCTTGGTTTTTTTGAGATGCGTTAGCGATACCTCCGAAACCTGTGGACCAAAAAAAAATTTTTATCCTATGAAAAACTACAAACGATTTAAAACGTATTTCAAAAAGAAAAATCCCAAATTTACTTAAATTTCTTGGTTTCCGCACAATGTATAATAATTTCGGAGTAACTATAAAAACTACAAAAAAATAAATTTCACTACAATCAATTTCATCCTTTGTAGTTATACGAAAAGTACTTTTAGTGCTTCCAAATTGCTGCGTTCTTGGTTTTTTTGAGATGCGTTAGCGATATCTCCGAAACCTGTGGACCAAAAAAAAATTTTTTTTTCGTTTGAAAAACTACAAATGATTTAAAACGTATTTCAAAAAGAAAAAACCCAAATTTACTTACCAAAAAAAAATTTTTTTTCGTATGAAAAACTACAAACGATTTAAAACGTATTTCAAAAAGAAAAAACTCAAATTTACTTAAATTGCTTCGTTTCAGCATAATGTATTATATTTTCGGAGTAACTATAAAAATAAAAAAAATGAATTTCACTGCAATCAATTTCATCGTTTGTAGTTATAGGAAAAGTACTTTTAGTGCTTCAAAATTGCTGCGTTCTTGGTTTTTTTGAGATGCGTTAGCGATTTCTCCGAAATCTGTGGACTAAAAAATTTTTCTTTTCGTATGAAAAACTACCAACGATTTAAAACGTATTTCAAAAAGAAAAATCCAAATTTACTTAAATTTCTGGGTTTCCGCGCAATGTATTATATTTTCGGAGTAAATATAAAAACTACAAAAAAATTAATTTCACTAAAATCAAATTCATCGTTTATAGTTATAGGAAAAGTACTTTTATTGCTTTCAAATTGCTGCGTTCTTGGTTTTTTTGAGATGCGTTAGCGATATCTCCGAAACCTGTGGACCAAAAAAAATATTTTTTATCGTATGAAAAACTACAAACGATTTAAAACGTATTTCAAAAAGAAAAAACCCAAATTTACTTAAATTGCTTCGTTTCCGCACAATGTATTATAATTTCGGAGTAACTATAAAAACTACAAAAAAATTAATTTCACTACAATCAATTTCATCGTTTGTAGTTATAAGAAAAGTACTTTTAGTGCTTCCAAATTTCTGCGTTCTTGGTTTTTTTGAGATGCGTTAGCGATATCTCCGAAACCTGTGGACCAAAAAAATTTTTTTTCCTATGAAAAACTACAAATGATTTAAAACATATTTCAAAAAGAAAAAACACAAATTTACTTAAATTTCTGGGTTTCCGCGCAATGTATTATATTTTCGGAGTAAATATAAAAACTACAAAAAAATTAATTTCACTAAAATCAATTTCATCGTTTATAGTTATAGAAAAAGTACTTTTATTGCTTTCAAATTGCTGCGTTCTTGGTTTTTTTGAGATGCGTTAGCGATATCTCCGAAACCTGTGGACCAAAAAAAATTTTTTTTTTCGTTTGAAAAACTACAAACGATTTAAAACGTATTTCAAAAAGAAAAAACCCAAATTTACTTAAATTGCTTCGTTTCCGCAAAGTGTATATAATTTCGGAGTAACTATAAAAACTACAAAAAAATTAATTTCACTAAAATCAATTTCATCGTTTGTAGTTATAGGAAAAGTACTTTTAGTGCTTCCAAATTGCTGCGTTCTTGGTTTTTTTGAGATGCGTTGGCGATATCTCCGAAACCTGTGGACCAAAAAAAAATGTTTTTCGTATGAAAAACTACAAACGATTTAAAACGTATTTCAAAAAGAAAAAACCCAAATTGCTTCGTTTCCGCACAATGTATTATATTTTCGGAGTAACTAAAAAAACTACATCGTCAAATTTCATCGTTTTTAATTATAGGAAAAGTACATTTAGTGCTTCCAAATTGCTGCGTTCTTGGTTTTTTTGAGATGCGTTAGCGATATCTCCGAAACCTGTGGACCAAAAAAAAATTTTTTTTCGTATTTAAAACTACAAACGATTTAAAACGTATTTCAAAAAGAAAAAACCCAAATTTACTTAAAATGCTTCGTTTCCGCACAATGTATTATAATTTCGGAGTAACTATAAAAACTACAAAAAAATTAATTTCACTACAATCAATTTCATCGTTTGTAGTTATAGGAAAAGTACTTTTAGTGCTTCCAAATTGCTGCGTCCTTGGTTTTTTTGAGATGCGTTAGCGATATCTCCGAAACCTGTGGACCAAAAAAAAATTTTTTTTTCGTTTGAAAAACTACAAACGATTTAAAACGTATTTCAAAAAGAAAAAACCCAAATTTACTTACCAAAAAAAAATTTTTTTTCGTATGAAAAACTACAAACGATTTAAAACGTATTTCAAAAAAAAAAAACCCACAAACTTACTTAAGTTGCTTCGTTTCCGCACAATGTATTATAATTTCGGAGTAACTATAAAAACTACAAAAAAATTAATTTCACTAAAGTCAATTCCATCGTTTGTAGTTATAGGAAAAGTACTTTTAGTGCTTCCAAATTGCTGCGTTCTTGGTTTTTTTGAGATGCGTTAGCGATTTCTCCGAAATCTGTGGACTAAAAAAATTTTTCTTTTCGTATGAAAAACTACCAACGATTTAAAACGTATTTCAAAAAGAAAAATCCAAATTTACTTAAATTTCTGGGTTTCCGCGCAATGTATTATATTTTCGGAGTAAATATAAAAACTACAAAAAAATTAATTTCACTAAAATCAATTTCATCGTTTATAGTTATAGGAAAAGTACTTTTATTGCTTTCAAATTGCTGCGTTCTTGGTTTTTTTGAGATGCGTTAGCGATATCTCCGAAACATGTGGACCAAAAAAAATATTTTTTATCGTATGAAAAACTACAAACGATTTAAAACGTATTTCAAAAAGAAAAAACCCAAATTTACTTAAATTGCTTCGTTTCCGCACAATGTATTATAATTTCGGAGTAACTATAAAAACTACAAAAAAATTAATTTCACTGCAATCAATTTCATCGTTTGTAGTTATAGGAAAAGTACTTTTAGTGCTTCCAAATTTCTGCGTTCTTGGTTTTTTTGAGATGCGTTAGCGATATCTCCGAAACCTGTGGACCAAAAAAATTTTTTTCCTATGAAAAACTACAAATGATTTAAAACGTATTTCAAAAAGAAAAAACACAAATTTACTTAAATTTCTGGGTTTCCGCGCAATGTATTATATTTTCGGAGTAACTATAAAAACTACAAAAAAATTAATTTCACTAAAATCAATTTCATCGTTTATAGTTATAGGAAAAGTACTTTTAGTGCTTTCAAATTGCTGCGTTCTTGGATTTTTTGAGATGCGTTAGCGATATCTCCGAAACCTGTGGACCAAAAAAAATTTTTTTTTTCGTTTGAAAAACTACAAACGATTTAAAACGTATTTCAAAAAGAAAAAACCAAAATTTACTTAAATTGCTTACTTTCCGCAAATTGTATTATATTTTCGGAGTAACTATAAAAACTACAAAAAAATTAATTTCACTACAATCAATTTCATCGTTTGTAGTTATAGGAAAAGTACTTTTAGTGCTTCCAAAATTGCTGTGTTCTCTGTTTTTTTTGAGATGCGTTAGCGATATCTTCGAAACCTCTGGACTAAATAATTTTTTTTTTTTCGTATGAAAAACTACAAACGATTTAAAACGTATTTCAAAAAGAAAAAACCCAAATTTGCTTAAATTGCTTAGTTTCCGTACATTGTATTATATTTTCGGAGTAACTATAACAACTACAAAAAAATTAATTTCACTACAATCAATTTCATCGTTTGTAGTTAGAGGAAAAGTACTTTTAGTGCTTCCAAATTGCTGCGTTCTTGGTTTTTTTGAGATGCGTTAGCGATATCTCCGAAACCTGTGAACCAAAAAAAATATTTTTTTATCGTATGAAAAACTACAAACGATTTAAAACGTATTTCAAAAAAAACCCAAATTTACTTAAATTGCTTGGTTTCCACACAATGTATTCTATTTTCGGAGTAACTATAAAAACTACAAAAGCATGAATTTCACTACAATCAATTTCATCGTTTGTAGTTATAGGAAAAGTACTTTTAATGCTTCCAAATTGCTGCGTTCTTGGTTTTTTTGAGATGCGTTAGCGATACCTCCGAAACCTGTGGACCAAAAAAAAATGTTTTTCGTATGAAAAACTACAAAAGATTTAAAACGTATTTCAAAAAAAAAAAACCCAAATTGCTTCGTTTCCGCACAATGTATTATATTTTCGGAGTAACTAAAAAAACTACATCGTCAAATTTCATCGTTTGTAGTTATAGGAAAAGTACATTTAGTGCTTCCAAATTGCTGCGTTCTTGGTTTTTTTGAGATGCGTTAGCGATATCTCCGAAACCTGTGTACCAAAAAAAAATTTTTTTTTCGTATGAAAAACTACAAACGATTTAAAACATATTTCAAAAAAAAACCCCAAATTTACTTAAATTGCTTCGTTTCCGCACAATGTATTATTTTCGGAGTAACTATAAAAAGTACAAAAAAAATGAATTTCACTGCAGTAAATTTCATCGTTTGTAGTTATAGGAAAAGTACTTTTAGTGCTTCCAAATTGCTGCGTTCTTGGTTTTTTTGAGATGCGTTAGCGAAATCTCCGAAACCTGTGTCCCAAAAAAAAATTTTTTTTCGTATGACAAACTACAAACGATTTCAAACATATTTCAAAAAGAAAAAAACCCAAGTTCACTTAAATTGCTTCGTTTCCGCACAATGTATTATATTTTCGGAGTAACTATAAAAACTACAAAAAAATTAATTTCACTACAGTCAATTTCATCGTTTGTAGTTATAGGAAAAGTACTACTAGTGCTTCGAAATTGCTGCGTTCTTGGTTTTTTTGAGATGCGTTAGCGATATCTCCGAAACCTGTGGACCAAAAAAAATTTTTTTTTTCGCATGAAAAACTACAAACGATTTAAAACGTATTTCAAAAAGAAAAAACCCAAATTTACTTAAATTGCTTGGTTTCCACACAATGTATTATATTTTCGAAGTAACTTAAAAAACTACAAAAAATGAATTTCACTACAATCAATTTCATCGTTTGTATTTATAGGAAAAGTACTTTTAGTGCTTCCAAATTGCTGCGTTCTTGGTTTTTTTGAGACGCGTTAGCGATATCTCCGAAACCTGTGGACTAAAAAAAAAATTTTTTTTTTTGTATGAAAAACTACAAACGATTTAAAACGTATTTCAAAAAGAAAAAACCCAAATTTACTTAAATTGCTTCGTTTCCGCACAATGTATAATAATTTCGGAGTAACTATAAAAACTACAAAAAAATAAATTTCACTACGATCAATTTCATCGTTTGTAGTTATAGGAAAAGTACTTTTAGTGCTTCCAAATTGCTGCGTTCTTGGTTTTTTGAGATGCGTTAGCGATATCTCCGAAACCTGTGGACCAAAAAGAAATTTTCTTCGTATGACAAACTACAAACGATTTAAAAAGTATTTCAGAAAGAAAAAACACAAATTTACTTAAATTGCTTGGTTTCCGCACAATGTATTATATTTTCGGAGTAACTATAAAAACTACAAAAAAATAAATTTCACTACAATCAATTTCATCGTTTGTATTTATAGGAAAACCGTTTTTAGTGCTTCCAAATTGCTGCGTTCTTGGTTTTTTTGAGATGCGTTAGCGATATCTCCGAAACATGTGGACCAAAAAAAAATATTTTTTTCGTATGAAAAACTACAAACGATTTAAAACGTATTTCAAAAAGAAAAATCCCAAATTCACTTAAATTGCTTGGTTTCCGCACAATGTATTATATTTTCGGAGTAACTATAAAAACTACAAAAAAATGAATTTCACTACAGTAAATTTCATCGTTTGTAGTTATAGGAAAAGTACTTTTAGTGTTTCCAAATTGCTGCGTTCTTGGTTTTTTTGAGATGCGTTAGCGATATCTCCGAAACCTGTGGACCAAAAAAAAAATTTTTTTTCGTATGAAAAACTACAAAAGATTTAAACGTGTTTCAAAAAGAAAAATCCCAAATTCACTTAAATTGCTTGGTTTCCGCACAATGTATAATAATTTCGGAGTAACTATAAAAACTACAAAAAAATAAATTTCACTACAATCAATTTCATTCTTTGTAGTTATAGGAAAAGTACTTTTAGTGCTTCCAAATTGCTGCGTTCTTGGTTTTTTTGAGATGCGTTAGCGATATCTCCGAAACCTGTGGACCAAAAAAATTTTTTTTTTCGCATGAAAAACTACAAACGATTTAAAACGTATTTCAAAAAGAAAAAACCCAAATTTACTTAAATTGCTTGGTTTCCACACAATGTATTATATTTTTGAAGTAACTTAAAAAACTACAAAAAATGAATTTGACTACAATCAATTTCATCGTTTGTATTTATAGGAAAAGTAATTTTAGTGCTTCCAAATTGCTGCGTTCTTGGTTTTTTTGAGATGCGTTAGCGATATCTCCGAAACCTGTGGACCAAAAAAAAAATTTTTTTTTCGTATGAAAAACTACAAAAGATTTAAACGTGTTTCAAAAAGAAAAATCCCAAATTCACTTAAATTGCTTGGTTTCCGCACAATGTATAATAATTTCGGAGTAACTATAAAAACTACAAAAAAATAAATTTCACTACAATCAATTTCATCCTTTGTAGTTATAGGAAAAGTACTTTTAGTGTTTCCAAATTGCTGCGTTCTTGGTTTTTTTGAGATGCGTTAGCGATATCTCCGAAACCTGTGGACCAAAAAAAAAATTTTTTTTTCGTATGAAAAACTACAAAAGATTTAAACGTGTTTCAAAAAGAAAAATCCCAAATTCACTTAAATTGCTTGGTTTCCGCACAATGTATAATAATTTCGGAGTAACTATAAAAACTACAAAAAAATAAATTTCACTACAATCAATTTCATCCTTTGTAATTATAGGAAAAGTACTTTTAGTGCTTCCAAATTGCTGCGTTCTTGGTTTTTTTGAGATGCGTTAGCGATATCTCCGAAACCTGTGGACCAAAAAAAATTTTTTTTTCGCATGAAAAACTACAAACGATTTAAAACGTATTTCAAAAAGAAAAATCCCAAATTTACTTAAATTTCTTGGTTTCCGCACAATGTATTATATTTTCGGAGTAACTATAAAAACCAAAAAAAAATTAATTTCATTACGATCAATTTCATCGTTTGTAGTTATAGGAAAAGTACTTTTAGTGCTTCCAAATTGCTGCGTTCTTGGTTTTTTTGAGATGCGTTAGCGATATCTCCGAAACCTGTGAACAAAAAAAAATTTTCTTCGTATGAAAAACTATAAACGATTTAAAAAGTATTTCAGAAAGAAAAAACACAAATGTATTATATTTTCGGAGTAACTATAAAAACTACAAAAAATAAATTTCACTACAATCAATTTCATCGTTTGTAGTTAGAGGAAAACTGTTTTTAATGCTTCCAAATTGCTGCGTTCTTGGTTTTTTTGAGATGCGTTAGCGATATCTCCGAAACATGTGGACAAAAAAAAAATGTTTTTTCGTATGAAAAACTACAAACAATTTAAACGTGTTTCAAAAAGAAAAATCCCAAATTCACTTAAATTGCTTGGTTTCCGCACAATGTATAATAATTTCGGAGTAACTATAAAAACTACAAAAAAATAAATTTCACTACAATCAATTTCATCGTTTGTAGTTATAGGAAAATTACTTTTAGTGCTTCCAAATTGCTGCGTTCTTGGTTTTTTTGAGATGCGTTAGCGATATCTCCGAAACCTGTGGACCAAAAAAAATTTTTTTTTTCGCATGAAAAACTACAAACGATTTAAAACGTATTTCAAAAAGAAAAATCCCAAATTTACTTAAATTGCTTGGTTTCCACAAAATGTATTATATTTTTCAAGTAACTTAAAAAACTACAAAAAATGAATTTCACTACAATCAATTTCATCGTTTGTATTTATAGGAAAAGTACTTTTAGTGCTTCCAAATTGCTGCGTTCTTGGTTTTTTTGAGATGCGTTAGCGATACCTCCGAAACCTGTGGACCAAAAAAAAATTTTTATCCTATGAAAAACTACAAACGATTTAAAACGTATTTCAAAAAGAAAAATCCCAAATTTACTTAAATTTCTTGGTTTCCGCACAATGTATAATAATTTCGGAGTAACTATAAAAACTACAAAAAAATAAATTTCACTACAATCAATTTCATCCTTTGTAGTTATACGAAAAGTACTTTTAGTGCTTCCAAATTGCTGCGTTCTTGGTTTTTTTGAGATGCGTTAGCGATATCTCCGAAACCTGTGGACCAAAAAAAAATTTTTTTTTCGTTTGAAAAACTACAAACGATTTAAAACGTATTTCAAAAAGAAAAAACCCAAATTTACTTACCAAAAAAAAAATTTTTTTTCGTATGAAAAACTACAAACGATTTAAAACGTATTTCAAAAGAAAAAACTCAAATTTACTTAAATTGCTTCGTTTCAGCATAATGTATTATATTTTCGGAGTAACTATAAAAATAAAAAAAATGAATTTCACTGCAATCAATTTCATCGTTTGTAGTTATAGGAAAAGTACTTTTAGTGCTTCAAAATTGCTGCGTTCTTGGTTTTTTTGAGATGCGTTAGCGATTTCTCCGAAATCTGTGGACTAAAAAATTTTTCTTTTCGTATGAAAAACTACCAACGATTTAAAACGTATTTCAAAAAGAAAAATCCAAATTTACTTAAATTTCTGGGTTTCCGCGCAATGTATTATATTTTCGGAGTAAATATAAAAACTACAAAAAAATTAATTTCACTAAAATCAAATTCATCGTTTATAGTTATAGGAAAAGTACTTTTATTGCTTTCAAATTGCTGCGTTCTTGGTTTTTTTGAGATGCGTTAGCGATATCTCCGAAACCTGTGGACCAAAAAAAATATTTTTTATCGTATAAAAAACTACAAACGATTTAAAACGTATTTCAAAAAGAAAAAACCCAAATTTACTTAAATTGCTTCGTTTCCGCACAATGTATTATAATTTCGGAGTAACTATAAAAACTACAAAAAAATTAATTTCACTACAATCAATTTCATCGTTTGTAGTTATAAGAAAAGTACTTTTAGTGCTTCCAAATTTCTGCGTTCTTGGTTTTTTTGAGATGCGTTAGCGATATCTCCGAAACCCGTGGACCAAAAAAATTTTTTTTCCTATGAAAAACTACAAATGATTTAAAACATATTTCAAAAAGAAAAAACACAAATTTACTTAAATTTCTGGGTTTCCGCGCAATGTATTATATTTTCGGAGTAAATATAAAAACTACAAAAAAATTAATTTCACTAAAATCAATTTCATCGTTTATAGTTATAGAAAAAGTACTTTTATTGCTTTCAAATTGCTGCGTTCTTGGTTTTTTTGAGATGCGTTAGCGATATCTCCGAAACCTGTGGACCAAAAAAAAAAATTTTTTTCGTTTGAAAAACTACAAACGATTTAAAACGTATTTCAAAAAGAAAAAACCCAAATTTACTTAAATTGCTTCGTTTCCGCAAAGTGTATATAATTTCGGAGTAACTATAAAAACTACAAAAAAATTAATTTCACTAAAATCAATTTCATCGTTTGTAGTTATAGGAAAAGTACTTTTAGTGCTTCCAAATTGCTGCGTTCTTGGTTTTTTTGAGATCCGTTGGCGATATCTCCGAAACCTGTGGACCAAAAAAAAAATGTTTTTCGTATGAAAAACTACAAACGATTTAAAACGTATTTCAAAAAGAAAAAACCAAAATTTACTTAAATTGCTTACTTTCCGCAAAATGTATTATATTTTCGGAGTAACTATAAAAACTACAAAAAAATTAATTTCACTACAATCAATTTCATCGTTTGTAGTTATAGGAAAGGTACTTTTAGTGCTTCCAAAATTGCTGCGTTCTCTGTTTTTTTGAGATGCGTTAGCGATATCTTCGAAACCTCTGGACTAAATAATTTTTTTTTTTCGTATGAAAAACTACAAACGATTTAAAACGTATTTCAAAAAGAAAAAGCCTAAATTTGCTTAAATTGCTTAGTTTCCGTACATTGTATTATATTTTCGGAGTAACTATAACAACTACAAAAAAATTAATTTCACTACAATCAATTTCATCGTTTGTAGTTAGAGGAAAAGTACTTTTAGTGATTCCAAATTGCTGCGTTCTTGCTTTTTTTGAGATGCGTTAGCCATATCTCCGAAACCTGTGAACCAAAAAAAAATATTTTTTTATCGTATGAAAAACTACAAACGATTTAAAACGTATTTCAAAAAAAAACCAAATTTACTTAAATTGCTTGGTTTCCACACAATGTATTCTATTTTCGGAGTAACTATAAAAACTACAAAAATATGAATTTCACTACAATCAATTGCTTCGTTTGTAGTTATAGGAAAACCGTTTTTAGTGCTTCCAAATTGCTGCGTTCTTGGTTTTTTTGAGATGCGTTAGCGATATCTCCGAAACATGTGGACCAAAAAAAAATATTTTTTTCGTATGAAAAACTACAAACGATTTAAAACGTATTTCAAAAAGAAAAATCCCAAATTCACTTAAATTGCTTGGTTTCCGCACAATGTATTATATTTGCGGAGTAACTATAAAAACTACAAAAAAATGAATTTCACTACAGTAAATTCAATCGTTTGTAGTTATAGGAAAACCGTTTTTAGTGCTTCCAAATTGCTGCGTTCTTGGTTTTTTTGAGATGCGTTAGCGATATCTCCGAAACATGTGGACCAAAAAAAAATATTTTTTTCGTATGAAAAACTACAAACGATTTAAAACGTATTTCAAAAAGAAAAATCCCAAATTCACTTAAATTGCTTGGTTTCCGCACAATGTATTATATTTTCGGAGTAACTATAAAAACTACAAAAAAATGAATTTCACTACAGTAAATTTCATCGTTTGTAGTTATAGGAAAAGTACTTTTAGTGTTTCCAAATTGCTGCGTTCTTGGTTTTTTTGAGATGCGTTAGCGATATCTCCGAAACCTGTGGACCAAAAAAAAAATTTTTTTTTCGTATGAAAAACTACAAAAGATTTAAACGTGTTTCAAAAAGAAAAATCCCAAATTCACTTAAATTGCTTGGTTTCCGCACAATGTATAATAATTTCGGAGTAACTATAAAAACTACAAAAAAATAAATTTCACTACAATCAATTTCATCCTTTGTAGTTATAGGAAAAGTACTTTTAGTGCTTCCAAATTGCTGCGTTCTTGGTTTTTTTGAGATGCGTTAGCGATATCTCCGAAACCTGTGGACCAAAAAAAATTTTTTTTTCGCATGAAAAACTACAAACGATTTAAAACGTATTTCAAAAAGAAAAAACCCAAATTTACTTAAATTGCTTGGTTTCCACACAATGTATTATATTTTTGAAGTAACTTAAAAAACTACAAAAAATGAATTTGACTACAATCAATTTCATCGTTTGTATTTATAGGAAAAGTACTTTTAGTGCTTCCAAATTGCTGCGTTCTTGGTTTTTTTGAGATGCGTTAGCGATATCTCCGAAACCTGTGGACCAAAAAAAAAATTTTTTTTTCGTATGAAAAACTACAAAAGATTTAAACGTGTTTCAAAAAGAAAAATCCCAAATTCACTTAAATTGCTTGGTTTCCGCAACATGTATAATAATTTCGGAGTAACTATAAAAACTACAAAAAAATAAATTTCACTACAATCAATTTCATCCTTTGTAGTTATAGGAAAAGTACTATAAGTGTTTCCAAATTGCTGCGTTCTTGGTTTTTTTGAGATGCGTTAGCGATATCTCCGAAACCTGTGGACCAAAAAAAAAATTTTTTTTTCGTATGAAAAACTACAAAAGATTTAAACGTGTTTCAAAAAGAAAAATCCCAAATTCACTTAAATTGCTTGGTTTCCGCACAATGTATAATAATTTCGGAGTAACTATAAAAACTACAAAAAAATAAATTTCACTACAATCAATTTCATCCTTTGTAATTATAGGAAAAGTACTTTTAGTGCTTCCAAATTGCTGCGTTCTTGGTTTTTTTGAGATGCGTTAGCGATATCTCCGAAACCTGTGGACCAAAAAAAATTTTTTTTTCGCATGAAAAACTACAAACGATTTAAAACGTATTTCAAAAAGAAAAATCCCAAATTTACTTAAATTTCTTGGTTTCCGCACAATGTATTATATTTTCGGAGTAACTATAAAAACCAAAAAAAAATTAATTTCACTATGATCAATTTCATCGTTTGTAGTTATAGGAAAAGTACTTTTAGTGCTTCCAAATTGCTGCGTTCTTGGTTTTTTTGAGATGCGTTAGCGATATCTCCGAAACCTGTGAACAAAAAAGAAATTTTCTTCGTATGAAAAACTATAAACGATTTAAAAAGTATTTCAGAAAGAAAAAACACAAATGTATTATATTTTCGGAGTAACTATAAAAACTACAAAAAATAAATTTCACTACAATCAATTTCATCGTTTGTAGTTATAGGAAAACTGTTTTTAGTGCTTCCAAATTGCTGCGTTCTTGGTTTTTTTGAGATGCGTTAGCGATATCTCCGAAACATGTGGACAAAAAAAAAATTTTTTTTCGTATGAAAAACTACAAACAATTTAAACGTGTTTCAAAAAGAAAAATCCCAAATTCACTTAAATTGCTTGGTTTCCGCACAATGTATAATAATTTCGGAGTAACTATAAAAACTACAAAAAAATAAATTTCACTACAATCAATTTCATCGTTTGTAGTTATAGGAAAATTACTTTTAGTGCTTCCAAATTGCTGCGTTCTTGGTTTTTTTGAGATGCGTTAGCGATATCTCCGAAACCTGTGGACCAAAAAAAATTTTTTTTTTCGCATGAAAAACTACAAACGATTTAAAACGTATTTCAAAAAGAAAAATCCCAAATTTACTTAAATTGCTTGGTTTCCACACAATGTATTATATTTTTGAAGTAACTTAAAAAACTACAAAAAATTAATTTCACTACAATCAATTTCATCGTTTGTATTTATAGGAAAAGTACTTTTAGTGCTTCCAAATTGCTGCGTTCTTGGTTTTTTTGAGATGCGTTAGCGATATCTCCGAAACCTGTGGACCAAAAAAAATATTTTTTATCGTATGAAAAACTACAAACGATTTAAAACGTATTTCAAAAAGAAAAAACCCAAATTTACTTAAATTGCTTCGTTTCCGCACAATGTATTATAATTTCGGAGTAACTATAAAAACTACAAAAAAATTAATTTCACTACAATCAATTTCATCGTTTGTAGTTATAAGAAAAGTACTTTTAGTGCTTCCAAATTTCTGCGTTCTTGGTTTTTTTGAGATGCGTTAGCGATATCTCCGAAACCTGTGGACCAAAAAAATTTTTTTTCCTATGAAAAACTACAAATGATTTAAAACATATTTCAAAAAGAAAAAACACAAATTTACTTAAATTTCTGGGTTTCCGCGCAATGTATTATATTTTCGGAGTAAATATAAAAACTACAAAAAAATTAATTTCACTAAAATCAATTTCATCGTTTATAGTTATAGAAAAAGTACTTTTATTGCTTTCAAATTGCTGCGTTCTTGGTTTTTTTGAGATGCGTTAGCGATATCTCCGAAACCTGTGGACCAAAAAAAAAAATTTTTTTCGTTTGAAAAACTACAAACGATTTAAAACGTATTTCAAAAAGAAAAAACCCAAATTTACTTAAATTGCTTCGTTTCCGCAAAGTGTATATAATTTCGGAGTAACTATAAAAACTACAAAAAAATTAATTTCACTAAAATCAATTTCATCGTTTGTAGTTATAGGAAAAGTACTTTTAGTGCTTCCAAATTGCTGCGTTCTTGGTTTTTTTGAGATGCGTTGGCGATATCTCCGAAACCTGTGGACCAAAAAAAAATGTTTTTCGTATGAAAAATTACAAACGATTTAAAACGTATTTCAAAAAGAAAAAACCAAAATTTACTTAAATTGCTTACTTTCCGCAAAATGTATTATATTTTCGGAGTAACTATAAAAACTACAAAAAAATTAATTTCACTACAATCAATTTCATCGTTTGTAGTTATAGGAAAGGTACTTTTAGTGCTTCCAAAATTGCTGCGTTCTCTGTTTTTTTGAGATGCGTTAGCGATATCTTCGAAACCTCTGGACTAAATAATTTTTTTTTTCGTATGAAAAACTACAAACGATTTAAAACGTATTTCAAAAAGAAAAAGCCCAAATTTGCTTAAATTGCTTAGTTTCCGTACATTGTATTATATTTTCGGAGTAACTATAAAAACTACAAAAAAATTAATTTCACTACAATCAATTTCATCGTTTGTAGTTAGAGGAAAAGTACTTTTAGTGCTTCCAAATTGCTGCGTTCTTGCTTTTTTTGAGATGCGTTAGCCATATCTCCGAAACCTGTGAACCAAAAAAAAATATTTTTTTATCGTATGAAAAACTACAAACGATTTAAAACGTATTTCAAAAAAAACCCCAAATTTACTTAAATTGCTTGGTTTCCACACAATGTATTCTATTTTCGGAGTAACTATAAAAACTACAAAAACATGAATTTCACTACAATCAATTGCATCGTTTGTAGTTATAGGAAAAGTACTTTTAATGCTTCCAAATTGCTGCGTTCTTGGTTTTTTTGAGATGCGTTAGCGATATCTCCGAAACCTGTGGACCAAAAAAAAATGTTTTTCGTATGAAAAACTACAAAAGATTTAAAACGTATTTCAAAAAAAAAAAACCCAAATTGCTTCGTTTCCGCACAATGTATTATATTTTCGGAGTAACTAAAAAAACTACATCGTCAAATTTCATCGTTTGTAGTTATAGGAAAAGTACATTTAGTGCTTCCAAATTGCTGCGTTCTTGGTTTTTTTGAGATGCGTTAGCGATATCTCCGAAACCTGTGGACCAAAAAAAAATGTTTTTCGTATGAAAAACTACAAAAGATTTAAAACGTATTTCAAAAAAAAAAAACCCAAATTGCTTCGTTTCCGCACAATGTATTATAATTTCGGAGTAACTATAAAAACTACAAAAAAATTAATTTCACTACAATCAATTTCATCGTTTGTAGTTATAGGAAAAGTACTTTTAGTGCTTCCAAATTGCTGCGTCCTTGGTTTTTTTGAGATGCGTTAGCGATATCTCCGAAACCTGTGGACCAAAAAAAAATTGTTTTCCTATGAAAAACTACAAACGATTTAAAACGTATTTCAAAAATAAAAAACACAAATTTACTTAAATTGCTTGGTTTCCGCACAATGTATTATAATTTCGGAGTAACTATAAAAACTACAAAAAAATTAATTTCACTACAATCAATTTCATCGTTTGTAGTTATAGGAAAAGTACTTTTAGTGCGTCCAAATTGCTGCGTTCTTGGTGTTTTTGAGATGCGTTAGCGATATCTCCGAAACCTGTGGACCAAAAAAAAAATTTTTTTTCGTATGAAAAACTACAAACGATTTAAAACGTATTTCAAAAAAAAAAAACCCCAAATTTACTTAAATTGCTTCGTTTCCGCACAATGTATTATTTTCGGAGTAACTATAAAAACTACAAAAAAAATGAATTTCACTACAGTAAATTTCATCGTTTGTAGTTATAGGAAAAGTACTTTTAGTGCTTCCAAATTGCTGCGTTCTTGGTTTTTTTGAGATGCGTTAGCGAAATCTCCGAAACCTGTGTCCCAAAAAAAATTTTTTTTTCGTATGACAAACTACAAACGATTTCAAACATATTTCAAAAAGAAAAAAACCCAAGTTCACTTAAATTGCTTGGTTTCCGCACAATGTATAATATTTTCGGAGTAACTATAAAAACTACAAAAAAATTAATTGCACTACAGTCAATTTCATCGTTTGTAGTTATAGGAAAAGTACTATTAGTGCTTCCAAATTGCTGCATTCTTGGTTTTTTTGAAATGCGTTAGCGATATCTCCGAAACCTGTGGACCAAAAAAAATTTTTTTTTTCGCATGAAAAACTACAAACGATTTAAAACGTATTTCAAAAAGAAAAAACCCAAATTTACTTAAATTGCTTGGTTTCCAAACAATGTATTATATTTTCGAAGTAACTTAAAAAACTACAAAAAATGAATTTCACTCCAATCAATTTCATCGTTTGTATTTATAGGAAAAGTACTTTTAGTGCTTCCAAATTGCTGCGTTCTTGGTTTTTTTGAGATGCGTTAGCGATATCTCCGAAACCTGTGGACCAAAAAAAATTTTTTTTTCGTATGAAAAACTACAAACGATTTAAAACGTATTTCAAAAAGAAAAATCCCAAATTTACTTAAATTTCTTGGTTTCCGCACAATGTATTATATTTTCGGAGTAACTATAAAAACTACAAAAAAATTTATTTCACTACGATCAATTTCATCGTTTGTAGTTATAGGGAAAGTACTTTTAGTGCTTCCAAATTGCTGCGTTCTTGGTTTTTTTGAGATGCGTTAGCGATATCTCCGAAACCTGTGGACTAAAAAAAAAATTTTTTTTTTGTATGAAAAACTACAAACGATTTAAAACGTATTTCAAAAAGAAAAAACCCAAATTTACTTAAATTGCTTCGTTTCCGCACAATGTATAATAATTTCGGAGTAACTATAAAAACTACAAAAAAATAAATTTCACTACGATCAATTTCATCGTTTGTAGTTATAGGAAAAGTACTTTTAGTGCTTCCAAATTGCTGCGTTCTTGGTTTTTTTGAGATGCGTTAGCGATATCTCCGAAACCTGTGGACCAAAAAGAAATTTTCTTCGTATGACAAACTACAAACGATTTAAAAAGTATTTCAGAAAGAAAAAACACAAATTTACTTAAATTGCTTGGTTTCCGCACAATGTATTATATTTTCGGAGTAACTATAAAAACTACAAAAAAATAAATTTCACTACAATCAATTTCATCGTTTGTAGTTATAGGAAAACTGTTTTTAGTGCTTCCAAATTGCTGCGTTCTTGGTTTTTTTGAGATGCGTTAGCGATATCTCCGAAACGTGTGGACAAAAAAAAATTTTTTTTCGTATGAAAAACTACAAACAATTTAAACGTGTTTCAAAAAGAAAAATTCCAAATTCACTTAAATTGCTTGGTTTCCGCACAATGTATAATAATTTCGGAGTAACTATAAAAACTACAAAAAAATAAATTTCACTACAATCAATTTCATCGTTTGTAGTTATAGGAAAATTACTTTTAGTGCTTCCAAATTGCTGCGTTCTTGGTTTTTTTGAGATGCGTTAGCGATATCTCCGAAACCTGTGGACCAAAAAAAATTTTTTTTTTCGCATGAAAAACTACAAACGATTTAAAACGTATTTCAAAAAGAAAAATCCCAAATTTACTTAAATTGCTTCGTTTCCGCACAATGTATTATAATTTCGGAGTAACTATAAAAACTACAAAAAATTTAATTTCACTACAATCAATTTCATAGTTTGTAGTTATAAGAAAAGTACTTTTAGTGCTTCCAAATTTCTGCGTTCTTGGTTTTTTTGAGATGCGTTAGCGATATCTCCGAAACCTGTGGACCAAAAAAATTTTTTTTCCTATGAAAAACTACAAATGATTTAAAACATATTTCAAAAAGAAAAAACACAAATTTACTTAAATTTCTGGGTTTCCGCGCAATGTATTATATTTTCGGAGTAAATATAAAAACTACAAAAAAATTAATTTCACTAAAATCAATTTCATCGTTTATAGTTATAGGAAAAGTACTTTTATTGCTTTCAAATTGCTGCGTTCTTGGTTTTTTTGAGATGCGTTAGCGATATCTCCGAAACCTGTGGACCAAAAAAAAAAATTTTTTCGTTTGAAAAACCACAAACGATTTAAAACGTATTTCAAAAAGAAAAAACCCAAATTTACTTAAATTGCTTCGTTTCCGCAAAGTGTATATAATTTCGGAGTAACTATAAAAACTACAAAAAAATTAATTTCACTAAAATCAATTTCATCGTTTGTAGTTATAGGAAAAGTACTTTTAGTGCTTCCAAATTGCTGCGTTCTTGGTTTTTTTGAGATGCGTTGGCGATATCTCCGAAACCTGTGGACCAAAAAAAAATGTTTTTCGTATGAAAAACTACAAACGATTTAAAACGTATTTCAAAAAGAAAAAACCAAAATTTACTTAAATTGCTTACTTTCCGCAAAATGTATTATATTTTCGGGGTAACTATAAAAACTACGAAAAAATTAATTTCACTACAATCAATTTCATCGTTTGTAGTTATAGGAAAAGTACTTTTAGTGCTTCCAAAATCGCTGCGTTCTCTGTTTTTTTTGAGATGCGTTAGCGATATCTTCGAAACCTCTGGACTAAATAATTTTTTTTTTTTCGTATGAAAAACTACAAACGATTTAAAACGTATTTCAAAAAGAAAAAGCCCAAATTTGCTTAAATTGCTTAGTTTCCGTACATTGTATTATATTTTCGGAGAAACTATAACAACTACAAAAAAATTAATTTCACTACAATCAATTTCATCGTTTGTAGTTAGAGGAAAAGTACTTTTAGTGCTTCCAAATTGCTGCGTTCTTGGTTTTTTTGAGATGCGTTAGCGATATCTCCGAAACCTGTGGACCAAAAAAAAATGTTTTTCGTATGAAAAACTACAAAAGATTTAAAACGTATTTCAAAAAAAAAACCCAAATTGCTTCGTTTCCGCACAATGTATTATATTTTCGGAGTAACTAAAAAAACTACATCGTCAAATTTCATCGTTTGTAGTTATAGGAAAAGTACATTTAGTGCTTCCAAATTGCTGCGTTCTTGGTTTTTTTGAGATGCGTTAGCGATATCTCCGAAACCTGTGGACCAAAAAAAATTTTTTTTTTCGTATGAAAAACTACAAACGATTTAAAACGTATTTCAAAAAGAAAAAACCCAAATTTACTTAAATTGCTTCGTTTCCGCACAATGTATTATAATTTCGGAGTAACTATAAAAACTACAAAAAAATTAATTTCACTACAATCAATTTCATCGTTTGTAGTTATGGGAAAAGTACTTTTAGTGCTTCCAAATTGCTGCGTCCTTGGTTTTTTTTGAGATGCGTTAGCGATATCTCCGAAACCTGTGGACCAAAAAAAAATTGTTTTCCTATGAAAAACTACAAACGATTTAAAACGTATTTCAAAAATAAAAAACACAAATTTACTTAAATTGCTTGGTTTCCGCACAATGTATTATAATTTCGGAGTAACTATAAAAACTACAAAAAAATTAATTTCACTACAATCAATTTCATCGTTTGTAGTTATAGGAAAAGTACTTTTAGTGCGTCCAAATTGCTGCGTTCTTGGTTTTTTTGAGATGCGTTAGCGATATCTCCGAAACCTGTGGACCAAAAAAAAATTTTTTTTTCGTATGAAAAACTACAAACGATTTAAAACGTATTTCAAAAAAAAAAAAAACCCCAAATTTACTTAAATTGCTTCGTTTCCGCACAATGTATTATTTTCGGAGTAACTATAAAAACTACAAAAAAAATGAATTTCACTACAGTAAATTTCATCGTTTGTAGTTATAGGAAAAGTACTTTTAGTGCTTCCAAATTGCTGCGTTCTTGGTTTTTTTGAGATGCGTTAGCGAAATCTCCGAAACCTCTGTCCCAAAAAAAATTTTTTTTTCGTATGACAAACTACAAACGATTTCAAACATATTTCAAAAAGAAAAAAACCCAAGTTCACTTAAATTGCTTGGTTTCCGCACAATGTATTATATTTTCGGAGTAACTATAAAAACTACAAAAAAATTAATTGCACTACAGTCAATTTCATCGTTTGTAGTTATAGGAAAAGTACTATTAGTGCTTCCAAATTGCTGCATTCTTGGTTTTTTTGAAATGCGTTAGCGATATCTCCGAAACCTGTGGACCAAAAAAATTTTTTTTTTTCGCATGAAAAACTACAAACGATTTAAAACGTATTTCAAAAAGAAAAAACCCAAATTTACTTAAATTGCTTGGTTTCCACACAATGTATTATATTTTCGAAGTAACTTAAAAAACTACAAAAAATGAATTTCACTCCAATCAATTTCATCGTTTGTATTTATAGGAAAAGTACTTTTAGTGCTTCCAAATTGCTGCGTTCTTGGTTTTTTTGAGATGCGTTAGCGATATCTCCGAAACCTGTTGACCAAAAAAAAATTTTTTTTCGTATGAAAAACTACAAACGATTTAAAACGAATTTCAAAAAGAAAAATCCCAAATTTACTTAAATTTCTTGGTTTCCGCACAATGTATTATATTTTCGGAGTAACTATAAAAACTACAAAAAAATTTATTTCACTACGATCAATTTCATCGTTTGTAGTTATAGGAAAAGTACTTTTAGTGCTTCCAAATTGCTGCGTTCTTGGTTTTTTTGAGATGCGTTAGCGATATCTCCGAAACCTGTGGACCAAAAAGATATTTTCTTCGTATGACAAACTACAAACGATTTAAAAAGTATTTCAGAAAGAAAAAACACAAATTTACTTAAATTGCTTGGTTTCCGCACAATGTATTATATTTTCGGAGTAACTATAAAAACTACAAAAAAATAAATTTCACTACAATCAATTTCATCGTTTGTAGTTGTAGGAAAACTGTTTTTAGTGCTTCCAAATTGCTGCGTTCTTGGTTTTTTTGAGATGCGTTAGCGATATCTCCGAAACATGTGGACCAAAAAAAAATATTTTTTTCGTATGAAAAACTACAAACGATTTAAAACGTATTTCAAAAAGAAAAATCCCAAATTCACTTAAATTGCTTGGTTTCCGCACAATGTATTATATTTTCGGAGTAACTATAAAAACTACAAAAAAATGAATTTCACTACAGTAAATTTCATTGTTTGCAGTTATAGGAAAAGTACTTTTAGTGTTTCCAAATTGCTGCGTTCTTGGTTTTTTTGAGATGCGTTAGCGATATCTCCGAAACCTGTGGACCAAAAAAAAAATTTTTTTTTCGTATGAAAAACTACAAAAGATTTAAACGTGTTTCAAAAAGAAAAATCCCAAATTCACTTAAATTGCTTGGTTTCCGCACAATGTATAATAATTTCGGAGTAACTATAAAAACTACAAAAAAATAAATTTCACTACAATCAATTTCATCCTTTGTAGTTATAGGAAAACTGTTTTTAGTGCTTCCAAATTGCTGCGTTCTTGGTTTTTTTGAGATGCGTTAGCGATATCTCCGAAACATGTGGACAAAAAAAAAATTTTTTTCGTATGAAAAACTACAACCATTTTAAATGTGTTTCAAAAAGAAAAATCCCAAATTCACTTAAATTGCTTGGTTTCCGCACAATGTATAATAATTTCGGAGTAACTATAAAAACTACAAAAAAATAAATTTCACTACAATCAATTTCATCGTTTGTAGTTATAGGAAAAGTACTTTTAGTGCTTCCAAATTGCTGCGTTCTTGGTTTTTTTGAGATGCGTTAGCGATATCTCCGAAACCTGTGGACCAAAAAAAATTTTTTTTTTCGCATGAAAAACTACAAACGATTTAAAACGTATTTCAAAAAGAAAAATCCCAAATTTACTTAAATTGCTTGGTTTCCACACAATGTATTATATTTTTGAAGTAACTTAAAAAACTACAAAAAATGAATTTCACTACAATCAATTTCATCGTTTGTATTTATAGGAAAAGTACTTTTAGTGCTTCCAAATTGCTGCGTTCTTGGTTTTTTTGAGATGCGTTAGCGATACCTCCGAAACCTGTGGACCAAAAAAAAATTTTTTTTCGTATGAAAAACTACAAACGATTTAAAACGTATTTCAAAAAGAAAAATCCCAAATTTACTTAAATTTCTTGGTTTCCGCACAATGTATTATATTTTCGGAGTAACTATAAAAACTACAAAAAAATTTATTTCACTACGATAAATTTCATCGTTTGTAGTTATAGGAAAAGTACTTTTCTTTTCGCATGAAAAACTACAAACGATTTAAAACGTATTTCAAAAAGAAAAATCCCAAATTTACTTAAATTGCTTGGTTTCCACACAATGTATTATATTTTTGAAGTAACTTAAAAAACTACAAAAAATGAATTTCACTACAATCAATTTCATCGTTTGTATTTATAGGAAAAGTACTTTTAGTGCTTCCAAATTGCTGCGTTCTTGGTTTTTTTGAGATGCGTTAGCGATACCTCCGAAACCTGTGGACCAAAAAAAAATTTTTTTCGTATGAAAAACTACAAACGATTTAAAACGTATTTCAAAAAGAAAAATCCCAAATTTACTTAAATTTCTTGGTTTCCGCACAATGTATTATATTTTCGGAGTAACTATAAAAACTACAAAAAAATTTATTTCACTACGATCAATTTCATCGTTTGTAGTTATACGAAAAGTACTTTTAGTGCTTCCAAATTGCTGCGTTCTTGGTTTTTTTGAGATGCGTTAGCGATATCTCCGAAACCTGTGGACCAAAAAAAAATTTTTTTTTCGTTTGAAAAACTACAAACGATTTAAAACGTATTTCAAAAAGAAAAAACCCAAATTTACTTACCAAAAAAAAATTTTTTTTCGTATGAAAAACTACAAACGATTTAAAACGTATTTCAAAAAGAAAAAACTCAAATTTACTTAAATTGCATCGTTTCCGCATAATGTATTATATTTTCGGAGTAACTATAAAAATAAAAAAAATGAATTTCACTGCAATCAATTTCATCGTTTGTGGTTATAGGAAAAGTACTTTTAGTGCTTCCAAATTGCTGCGTTCTTGGTTTTTTTGAGATGCGTTAGCGATTTCTCCGAAATCTGTGGACTAAAAAATTTTTCTTTTCGTATGAAAAACTACCAACGATTTAAAACGTATTTCAAAAAGAAAAATCCAAATTTACTTAAATTTCTGGGTTTCCGCGCAATGTATTATATTTTCGGAGTAAATATAAAAACTACAAAAAAATTAATTTCACTAAAATCAAATTCATCGTTTATAGTTATAGGAAAAGTACTTTTATTGCTTTCAAATTGCTGCGTTCTTGGTTTTTTTGAGATGCGTTAGCGATATCTCCGAAACCTGTGGACCAAAAAAAATATTTTTTATCGTATGAAAAACTACAAACGATTTAAAACGTATTTCAAAAAGAAAAAACCCAAATTTACTTAAATTGCTTCGTTTCCGCACAATGTATTATAATTTCGGAGTAACTATAAAAACTACAAAAAAATTAATTTCACTACAATCAATTTCATCGTTTGTAGTTATAAGAAAAGTACTTTTAGTGCTTCCAAATTTCTGCGTTCTTGGTTTTTTTGAGATGCGTTAGCGATATCTCCGAAACCTGTGGACCAAAAAAATTTTTTTTCCTATGAAAAACTACAAATGATTTAAAACATATTTCAAAAAGAAAAAACACAAATTTACTTAAATTTCTGGGTTTCCGCGCAATGTATTATATTTTCGGAGTAAATATAAAAACTACAAAAAAATTAATTTCACTAAAATCAATTTCATCGTTTATAGTTATAGGAAAAGTACTTTTATTGCTTTCAAATTGCTGCGTTCTTGGTTTTTTTGAGATGCGTTAGCGATATCTCCGAAACCTGTGGACCAAAAAAAAAAAATTTTTTCGTTTGAAAAACTACAAACGATTTAAAACGTATTTCAAAAAGAAAAAACCCAAATTTACTTAAATTGCTTCGTTTCCGCAAAGTGTATATAATTTCGGAGTAACTATAAAAACTACAAAAAAATTAATTTCACTAAAATCAATTTCATCGTTTATAGTTATAGGAAAAGTACTTTTATTGCTTTCAAATTGCTGCGTTCTTGGTTTTTTTGAGATGCGTTAGCGATATCTCCGAAACCTGTGGACCAAAAAAAAAAAATGTTTTTCGTATGAAAAACTACAAACGATTTAAAACGTATTTCAAAAAGAAAAAACCAAAATTTACTTAAATTGCTTACTTTCCGCAAAATGTATTATATTTTCGGAGTAACTATAAAAACTACAAAAAAATTTATTTCACTACAATCAATTTCATCGTTTGTAGTTATAGGAAAAGTACTTTTAGTGCTTCCAAAATTGCTGCGTTCTCTGTTTTTTTTTGAGATGCGTTTGCGATATCTTCGAAACCTCTGGACTAAATAATTTTTTTTTTTCGTATGAAAAACTACAAACGATTTAAAACGTATTTCAAAAAGAAAACGCCCAAATTTGCTTAAATTGCTTAGTTTCCGTACATTGTATTATATTTTCGGAGTAACTATAACAACTACAAAAAAATTAATTTCACTACAATCAATTTCATCGTTTGTAATTAGAGGAAAAGTACTTTTAGTGCTTCCAAATTGCTGCGTTCTTGCTTTTTTTGAGATGCGTTAGCGATATCTCCGAAACCTGTGAACCAAAAAAAAATATTTTTTTATCGTATGAAAAACTACAAACGATTTAAAACGTATTTCAAAAAAAACCCAAATTTACTTAAATTGCTTGGTTTCCACACAATGTATTCTATTTTCGGAGTATCTATAAAAACTACAAAAACATGAATTTCACTACAATCAATTTCATCGTTTGTAGTTATAGGAAAAGTACTTTTAATGCTTCCAAATTGCTGCGTTCTTGGTTTCTTTGAGATGCGTTAGCGATATCTCCGAAACCTGTGGACCAAAAAAAAATTGTTTTCCTATGAAAAACTACAAACGATTTAAAACGTATTTCAAAAATAAAAAACACAAATTTACTTAAATTGCTTGGTTTCCGCACAATGTATTATAATTTCGGAGTAACTATAAAAACTACAAAAAAATTAATTTCACTACAATCAATTTCATCGTTTGTAGTTATAGGAAAAGTACTTTTAGTGCGTCCAAATTGCTGCGTTCTTGGTTTTTTTGAGATGCGTTAGCGATATCTCCGAAACCTGTGGACCAAAAAAAATTTTTTTTTTCGTATGAAAAACTACAAACGATTTAAAACGTATTTCAAAAATAAAAAACACAAATTTACTTAAATTGCTTGGTTTCCGCACAATGTATTATAATTTCGGAGTAACTATAAAAACTACAAAAAAATTAATTTCACTACAATCAATTTCATCGTTTGTAGTTATAGGAAAAGTACTTTTAGTGCGTCCAAATTGCTGCGTTCTTGGTTTTTTTGAGATGCGTTAGCGATATCTCCGAAACCTGTGGACCAAAAAAAATTTTTTTTTTCGTATGAAAAACTACAAACGATTTAAAACGTATTTCAAAAAGAAAAAACCCAAATTTACTTAAATTGCTTCGTTTCCGCACAATGTATTATAATTTCGGAGTAACTATAAAAACTACAAAAAAATTAATTTCACTACAATCAATTTCATCGTTTGTAGTTATGGGAAAAGTACTTTTAGTGCTTCCAAATTGCTGCGTCCTTGGTTTTTTTGAGATGCGTTAGCGATATCTCCGAAACCTGTGGACCAAAAAAAAATTGTTTTCCTATGAAAAACTACAAACGATTTAAAACGTATTTCAAAAATAAAAAACACAAATTTACTTAAATTGCTTGGTTTCCGCACAATGTATTATAATTTCGGAGTAACTATAAAAACTACAAAAAAATTAATTTCACTACAATCAATTTCATCGTTTGTAGTTATAGGAAAAGTACTTTTAGTGCGTCCAAATTGCTGCGTTCTTGGTTTTTTTGAGATGCGTTAGCGATATCTCCGAAACCTGTGGACCAAAAAAAATTTTTTTTTTCGTATGAAAAACTACAAACGATTTAAAACGTATTTCAAAAAAAAAAACCCCAAATTTACTTAAATTGCTTCGTTTCTGCACAATGTATTATTTTCGGAGTAACTATAAAAACTACAAAAAAAATGAATTTCACTACAGTAAATTTCATCGTTTGTAGTTATAGGAAAAGTACTTTTAGTGCTTCCAAATTGCTGCGTTCTTGGTTTTTTTTTGATGCGTTAGCGAAATCTCCGAAACCTGTGTCCCAAAAAAAATTTTTTTTTCGTATGACAAACTACAAACGATTTCAAACATATTTCAAAAAGAAAAAAACCCAAGTTCACTTAAATTGCTTGGTTTCCGCACAATGTATTATATTTTCGGAGTAACTATAAAAACTACAAAAAAATTAATTGCACTACAGTCAATTTCATCGTTTGTAGTTATAGGAAAAGTACTATTAGTGCTTCCAAATTGCTGCATTCTTGGTTTTTATGAAATGCGTTAGCGATATCTCCGAAACCTGTGGCCCAAAAAAATTTTTTTTTTTCGCATGAAAAACTACAAACGATTTAAAACGTATTTCAAAAAGAAAAAACCCAAATTTACTTAAATTGCTTGGTTTCCACACAATGTATTATATTTTCGAAGTAACTTAAAAAACTACAAAAAATGAATTTCACTCCAATCAATTTCATCGTTTGTATTTATAGGAAAAGTACTTTTAGTGCTTCCAAATTGCTGCGTTCTTGGTTTTTTTGAGATGCGTTAGCGATATCTCCGAAACCTGTGGACCAAAAAAAAATTTTTTTTCGTATGAAAAACTACAAACGATTTAAAACATATTTCAAAAAGAAAAATCCCAAATTTACTTAAATTTCTTGGTTTCCGCACAATGTATTATATTTTCGGAGTAACTATGAAAACTACAAAAAAATTTATTTCACTACGATCAATTTCATCGTTTGTAGTTATAGGAAAACTACTTTTAGTGCTTCCAAATTGCTGCGTTCTTGGTTTTTTTGAGATGCGTTAGCGATATCTCCGAAACCTGTGGACTAAAAAAAAAATTTTTTTTTTGTATGAAAAACTACAAACGATTTAAAACGTATTTCACAAAGAAAAAACCCAAATTTACTTAAATTGCTTCGTTTCCGCACAATGTATAATAATTTCGGAGTAACTATAAAAACTACAAAAAAATAAATTTCACTACGATCAATTTCATCGTTTGTAGTTATAGGAAAAGTACTTTTAGTGCTTCCAAATTGCTGCGTTCTTCGTTTTTTTGAGATGCGTTAGCGATATCTCCGAAACCTGTGGACCAAAAAGAAATTTTCTTCGTATGACAAACTACAAACGATTTAAAAAGTATTTCAGAAAGAAAAAACACAAATTTACTTAAATTGCTTGGTTTCCGCACAATGTATTATATTTTCGGAGTAACTATAAAAACTACAAAAAAATAAATTTCACTACAATCAATTTCATCGTTTGTAGTTATAGGAAAACTGTTTTTAGTGTTTCCAAATTGCTGTGTTCTTGTTTTTTTTGAGATGCGTTAGCGATATCTCCGAAACATGTGGACCAAAAAAAAATATTTTTTTCGTATGAAAAACTACAAACGATTTAAAACGTATTTCAAAAAGAAAAATCCCAAATTCACTTAAATTGCTTGGTTTCCGCACAATGTATTATATTTTCGGAGTAACTATAAAAACTACAAAAAAATGAATTTCACTACAGTAAATTTCATCGTTTGCAGTTATAGGAAAAGTACTTTTAGTGTTTCCAAATTGCTACGTTCTTGGTTTTTTTGAGATGCGTTAGCGATATCTCCGAAACCTGTGGACCAAAAAAAAATTTTTTTTTCGTATGAAAAACTACAAAAGATTTAAAACGTATTTCAAAAAGAAAAATCCCAAATTCACTTAAATTGCTTGGTTTCCGCACAATGTATTATATTTTCGGAGTATCTATAAAAACTACAAAAAAATGAATTTCACTACAGTAAATTTCATCGTTTGTAGTTATAGGAAAAGTACTTTTAGTGTTTCCAAATTGCTGCGTTCTTGGTTTTTTTGAGATGCGTTAGCGATATCTCCGAAACCTGTGGACCAAAAAAAAAATTTTTTTCGTATGAAAAACTACAAACGATTTAAAACGTGTTTCAAAAAGAAAAATCCCAAATTCACTTAAATTGCTTGGTTTCCGCACAATGTATTATATTTTCGGAGTAACTATAAAAACTACAAAAAAATGAATTTCACTACAGTAAATTTCATCGTTTGTAGTTATAGGAAAAGTACTTTTAGTGCTTCCAAATTGCTGCGTTCTTGATTTTTTTGAGATGCGTTAGCGATATCTCCGAAACCTGTGGACCAAAAAAAAATTGTTTTTCGTATGAAAAACAACAAACGATTTAAAACGTATTTCAAAAAGAAAAAACCCAAATTTACTTAAATTGCTTACTTTCCGCACAATGTATTATATTTTCGTAGTAACTATAACAACTACAAAACAATGAATTTAACTACAATCAATTTCATCGTTTGTAGTTATAGGAAAAGTACTTTTAGTGCTTCCAAATTGCTGCGTTCTTGATTTTTTTGAGATGCGTTAGCGATATCTCCGAAACCTGTGGACCAAAAAAAATTGTTTTTCGTATGAAAAACAACAAACGATTTAAAACGTATTTCAAAAAGAAAAATCCCAAATTCACTTAAATTGCTTACTTTCCGCACAATGTATTATATTTTCGTAGTAACTATAACAACTACAAAACAATGAATTTAACTACAATCAATTTCATCGTTTGTAGTTATAGGAAAAGTATTTTTAGTGCTTCCAAATTGCTGCGTTCTTGGTTTTTTGAGATGCGTTAGCGATATCTCCGAAACCTATCGACCAAAAAAAAATTTTTTTTCGTATGAAAACCAACAAACGATTTAAAACGTATTTCAAAAAGAAAAAACCCAAATTTACTAAATTGCTTACTTTCCGCACAATGTTTTATATTTTCGGAGTAACTATAAAAACTACAAAAAAAATGAATTTCACTACAATCAATTTCATCATTTGTAGTTATAGGAAAAGTACTTTTAGAGCTTCCAAATTGCTGCGTTCTTGGTTTTTTTGAGATGCGTTAGCGATACCTTCGGAACCTCTGGACTAAATACATTTTTTTTTCGTATGAAAAACTACAAACGATTTAAAACGTATTTCAAAAAGAAAAAAACCCAAATTTGCTTAAATTGCTTAGTTTCCGCACATTGTATTGTATTTTCGGAGTAACTATAACAACTACAAAAAAAGGAATTTCACTACAATCAATTTAATCGTTTGTAGTTATAGGAAAAGTACTTTTAGTGCTTCCAAATTGCTGCGTTCTTGGTTTTTTTGAGATGCGTTAGCGATATCTCCAAAACCTGTGAACCAAAAAAAAAAATTTTTTATCGTATGAAAAACTACAAACGATTTAAAACGTATTTCAAAAAAAAAAAACCAAATTTACTTAAATTCCTTGGTTTCCACACAATGTATTCTATTTTCGGAGTAACTATAAAAACTACAAAAAAATGAATTTCACTACAATCAATTTCATCGTTTGTAGTTATAGGAAAAGTACTTTTAATGCTTCCAAATTGCTACGTTCTTGGTTTTTTTGAGATGCGTTAGCGATATCTCCGAAAACTGTGGACCAACAAAAAAGTTTTTCGTGTGAAAAACTACAAACGATTTAAAACGTATTTCAAAGAGAAAAAACCCAAATTGCTTCCTTTCCGCACAATGTATTAAAATTTTCGGAGTAACTATAAAAACTACAAAAAAATGAATTTCACTTCAATCAATTTCATCGTTTGTAGTTATAGGAAAAGTACATTTAGTGCTTCCATATTGCTGCGTACTTGTTTTTTTTTTGAGATGCGTTAGCGATATCTCCGAAACCTGTGGACCAAAAAAAAATTTTTTTTTCGTGTGAAAAACTACAAACGATTTAAAATGTATTTCAAAAATAAAAAACCAAATTTACTTAAATTGCTTGGTTTCCGCACAATGTATTATATTTTCGGAGTAACTATAAAAACTACATAAAAATGAATTTCACTACGATCAATTTCATCGTTTGTAGTTATAGGAAAAGTACTTTTAGTGCTTCCAAATTGCTGCGTTCTTGGTTTTTTTGAGATGCGTTAACGATATCTCCGAAACCTGTGGACCAAAAAAAAATTTTTTTTCCGCATGAAAAACTACAAATGATTTAAAACGTATTTCAAAAACAAAAAACCCAAATTTACTTAAATTTCTTGGTTTCAGCGCAATGTATTATACTTTCAGAGTAACTATAAAAACTACAAAAAAATTAATTTCACTACTTTCAATTTCATCGTTTGTAGTTATAGGAAAAATACTTTTAGTGCTTCCAAATTGCTGCGTTCTTGGTTTTTTTGAGATGCGTTAGCGATATCTCCGAAACCTGTGGGCGAAAAAAAAATTTTTTTTTCGTATGAAAAACTACAAACGATTTAAAACGTATTTCAAAAAGAAAAAACCCAAATTTACTTAAATTGCTTGGTTTCCGCACAATGTATTATATTTTTGGAGTAACTGTAAAAACTAGAAAAAATGAATTTTACTACAATCAATTTCATCGTATGTAGTTATAGGAAAAGTAATTTTAGTGCTTCCAAATTGCTGCGTTCTTGGTTTTGTTGAGATGCGTTAGCGCTATCTCCGAAACCTGTGGACCAAAAAACACTTTTTTTTTTGAATGAAAAACTACAAACGATTTAAAACGTATTTCAAAAAGAAAAAACCCAAATTTACTTAAATTGCTTGGTTTCCGCACAATGTATTATATTTTCGTAGTAACTGTAAAAACTAGAAAAAATGAATTTTACTACAATCAATTTCATCGTTTGTAGTTATAGGAAAAGTACTTTTAGTGCTTCCAAATTGCTGCGTTCTTGGTTTTTTTGAGATGCGTTGGCGATATCTCCGAAACCTGTGGACCAAAAAAAAAATTGTTTCGTATGAAAATCTACAAACACTTAAAACGTATTTCAAAAAGAAAAAAACCCAAACTTACTTAAGTTGCTTCGTTTCCGCACAATGTATTATAATTTCGGAGTAACTATAAAAACTACAAAAAAATTAATTTCACTAAAATCAATTTCATCGTTTGTAGTTATAGGAAAAGTACTTTTAGTGCTTCCAAATTGCTGCGTTCTTGGTTTTTTTGAGATTCGTTAACGATATCTCCGAAACCTGTGGACCAAAAAAAAATTTTTTTTCGTATGAAAAACTACAAACGATTTAAAACGTATTTCAAAAAGAAAAAATCCAAATTTACTTAAATTGCTTCGTTTCCGCAAAGTGTATTATAATTTCGGAGTAACTATAAAAACTAAAAAAAAATTAATTTCACTAAAATCAATTTCATGTTGTTGTTGTTGTTGTTGTAGCAATGCTCGCCCCACCCAATAGGCGCGACCGATCACAAATTGTCATCAATATCCTCTAACGGGAGTCCAAGGAAACTTGCCGTTTCAACAGGGGTGGACCATAAGGAAATGGGTGTTAGAGGCGTTGGTTCCACATTACAATTAAAGAGATGGTTGGTGTCATGTGGGGACACATTGCAAGCAGGGCATACATTTTGTATGTCGGGGTTGATTCTGGATAGGTAAGAGTTTAACCTGTTACAGTATCCAGAACGAAGTTGAGCAAGAGTGACACGCGTTTCCCTGGGGAGTATGCGTTCCTCTTCTGCGAGTTCTGGATATTTTTCTTCAAGTACTGGATTCACCGGGCAATTCCCGACATAAAGGTCCGACGCCTGTCTATGGAGTTCACCAAGGACCTGCTTGTGTTTTTCCGCTTCATACGGCTGGGTTCTCAAGTGCCGTATTTCCTCAAAATGCTTACGGAGATGACTCCTTAGGCCCCTAGGCGGTGCTGGTTCGTCAATCAGATGTCTGTTGGGATGCCCAGATTTCTGGGTATTCAACAGAAACTGTTTGGTCAGCATCTCATTTCTCTCCCTGATGGGGAGTATTCTCGCCTCATTATGCAGATGGTGTTCTGGGGACATAAGAAGACAGCCCGTGGCGATTCTGAGAGCAGTATTTTGGCAGGCCTGTAGTTTCTTCCAGTGGGTGGTTTTTAGGCTTGGCGACCATATGGGTGACGCGTAGCACGTAATCGGCTGGCTAATTGCTTTGTATGTGGTCAAGAGCGTTTCTTTATCTTTTCCCCAGGTACTGCCAGCAAGGGATTTGAGGATTTTATTACGGCTCTGAATTCTTGGAACAATTGCGGTTGCGTGCGCACCAAAATGTAGATCCTGATCAAACGTCACACCCAAGATTTTGGGGTGTAGGACAGTCGGTAGCGTAGTGCCATCGACGTGGATGTTCAATATGGTCGACATTTGGGGCGTCCATGTTGTAAATAAGGTCGCGGAAGATTTAGTCGGTGACAATGCCAGGTTTCGCGAGGCGAAAAAACTGGAGAGATCAGGGAGATAGCCGTTTATTTTATTGCATAGCTCATCGATCTTTGGGCCTGGGCCTGTGGCCATTATTGTGCAGTCATCGGCGTAGGAAACGATTGTGACTCCTTCCGGTGGTGAAGGTAGCTTAGATATGTAGAAATTAAACAAAAGCGGGGATAGGACACCACCCTGTGGCACCCCTTGTTTAATTCTCCTTTGTTTTGATGTTTCGTTTCTGAATTGCACCGATGCCTGCCGACCACCCAGATAATTTGCGGTCCACATTTTAAGACATGGGGGAAGGGTGGACCCTTCCAGGTCTTGCAGTAACGAGCCATGGTTGACCGTATCAAAAGCTTTTGATAGGTCTAACGCTACGAGTACTGTTCTATGGTGGGGATATTGATTCAAACCGCAATTTATCTGGGTGCCAATGACATTTAGCGCGGAGGTAGTGCTATGGAGTTTTCTGAAGCCATGCTGATGAGGGGCTAGCTGCAAATGTGCTTGGAAATAAGGGAGCAAAATGGCTTCGAGCGTCTTTGCCACTGGCGATAGGAGAGATATCGGACGATATGACTCACCTACGTTAGCTGGTTTCCCAGGCTTTAGTAGCGGGACCACCTTGGCCATTTTCCATTTCTCGGGTATGACAAAGGTGGAAAGAGACAGGTTGAAGACATGCGCTAAGTATTTGAAACCCTCTTTCCCTAGGTTTTTAAGCATCGGCATGGCTATGCCGTCTGGGCCCACTGCTTTGGATGGTTTAGCGCGACCAATGGCGTCCTCAACCTCTCTAGCGGTGATGGTAATTGGTGACGCGCTGAGTTTGTGTTTATGTGCGTGTCTATTGGCTCTCCGTCTATCTTTGTCGACCGTAGGATGCATTATATATTGTCGGCAGAAAGCGCTCGCGCATTTTTTCGCATCCGACAGCACCTTATCGCCAAAGGCGATGGAAACTTTGTCTTTGTGCTTAGTCGGATTCGATAGGGACTTTACGGTGGACCAAAGTTTACCTACACCGGTAGAGAGGTTACAACCTCTTAGGTGCTCTTCCATTTCGCCCGCTTGTGTTCGTCCACAAGCAATCTGATGCGTTCGTTTATATCCCTTATTTGGGGGTCGCCTGGATCAAGCTGTCTTATAAGGTCGCGTTCCCTCGCTAAGCTCGCGGCCTCCGCCGGGAAGTGGGGCCGGATTTCGGGAATTCTCCCGGCGGGAATGAAATGTGCCGAGGCGGATTCAATGACCTTACGGAAGGCACGCTCCCCTTGGCGGGCATCAGTCGGGATAGGGAGGGCAGCAAAGCTGCTGTCTGTTGCAGATTTATTTTCTTCCCACTTTCCTTTTTTGAAGTTTATGAAAGTGCGTTTTTCGGTGACGATGAAGTCGGCAGTACGCTCGAACGAAATAAGTATGGGCAGGTGGTCGGATGCCAATGTTACCATCGGCTGCCTGTTGACGCAGTTTACGAGTTCTGCGCTCACGATTGAGATATTGGCGAGCTATGACAGCTTCCTACCATACGTGTGGGGGCGTCTCCGTTTATTGTGCAGAACGTCGTTTCGTCTATTTGATCCGCCAACATCTCACCCCTACTGTCCGCCCGCAAGTTTGAATGCCATAGGTCGTGATGGGCATTGAAATCGCCTAAGATAATGCGATTGTTGCCAGTGAGTAAGGCCTCGATATTAGGGCGGTATCCACTGGGGCAACAGGTGACAGGAGGGATGTAGGTGTTGATGATTTCTAGATTTGCATCGCCTGACCGGACAGATAGGCCTTGACGTTCTAAGACATTGTCACTGCGGTCGATGCCAGGATCAAATATATGATATTGCACAGAGTGGTGTATAATAAATGCGAGGCCGCCTCCATTTCCGCTCTCGCGGTCTTTCCTGTGGACAATATAACCAGAGCAGGTCTGCAATGCAGATCTTGCTGTGAGTTTAGTCTCTTGAAGCGCAGCAATGCGGATGTTGTGCCGCTTCATGAAATCGACTATCTCCGTAATCTTCCCAGTTAGTCCATTACAGTTGAACTGCAGAATTCTGAAGTGCATGAGGGGCGACGCCGCCACTCTAGGGGTAAGTGAGGGGTGACTACGCCTAGGTTGTGGAAGGCCAGGACGCAATTGCTGTTGTGGCCTTGGGACTGGGCGCCTTTGGGCAAGCATTGGGGTGCCCGGATGATTTGGGTTTGCGACCTGGCAACATGGCGCGATGAAACCCGTTAGGGGGTTGCCGTCGCGGAGACCAGAACATCTAGGAAAGTGGCACCACCCAAGGCAGGAGCTGCATTGAGCGGATGTCGCAAACCTATATATTCTGTGCTGGCAGACGGTGCAAACGGAGGCAGGGACTAAGAGTCTGTTTCCCTGACCTGCACGATTGCTGCCAGAAAAGAGGGGGGAGAAGAAGACGGGGGCAGGGGCTGATGCTCAGCATTGCTACCAGCTCTACTACGAAGGTATTAGTCATGAGTGGTATCATCTGTTTGAGTTGTTGGCGCCGTGGGGCGCGAGCAGCAGCGGGTACTTGTTGTGGCTTGCTGAGCAGCGAAGCTGCTGGAAGGTAGTGGGGATACGCTTAGGCGTAGACTACGGGACGCCCTTGGGCGTGAGCAGCAAGGAGCCACAAAAGATTTATAAAAGTTACGTGGACGTCGGGTTTTGGGATCAAGCCCAGAACAACCTGTCCGATGCAACCATCCCTTGCACGAGACACACTGAACAGAGTATGACCGTCCTAAAAAGATTCTTTTCTGGCAAATGCAGCAAAACCATTTCTCATGACCGGGGTCAGGAGACGGACCCGGATTGGGTTCGATACCTTCCCGGAGTAAGAGAATATGTAGCAGTCCTGCTGCAAGGAGCTGCTGGGAGGATGACAATTTGTGGGACGGACGAAACAAATTAAATGGGGTCACACTGAAATGACAGTCCTTGGTCGGGAAAAATCCCGAGTCGCTCCGGTACATAGAACCGACTGCCTTGGGAAGCGAATCAATTTCATCGTTTGTAGTTATAGGAAAAGTACTTTTAGTGCTTCCAAATTGCTGCTTTCTTGGTTTTTTTTGATATGCGTTAGCGATATCTCCGAAACCTGTGGACCAAAAAAAAAAATTTTTTTTTTCGTATGAAAAACTACAAACGATTTAAAACGTATTTCAAAAAGAAAAACCCAAATTTATTTAAATTAAATTGCTTCGTTTCCGCACAATGTATTATATTTTCGGAGTAACTATAAAAACAAAAAAAATTATTTTCACTACAATCAATTTCATTTTTTTGTAGTTATAGGAAAAGTACTTTTAGTGCTTCCAAATTGCTGCGTTCTTGGTTTTTTTGAGATGCGTTAGCGATATCTCCGAAACCTGTGGACCAAAAAGAAATTTTCTTCGTATGAAAAACTATAAACGATTTAAAAAGTATTTCAGAAAGAAAAAACACAAATTTACTTAAATTGCTTGGTTTCCGCACAATGTAATATATTTTCGGAGTAACTATAAAAACTACAAAAAATAAATTTCACTACAATCAATTTCATCGTTTGTAGTTATAGGAAAACTGTTTTTAGTGCTTCCAAATTGCTGCGTTCTTGGTTTTTTTGAGATGCGTTAGCGATATCTCCGAAATATGTGGACCAAAAAAAAATATTTTTTTCGTATGAAAAACTACAAACGATTTAAAACGTATTTCAAAAAGAAAAATCCCAAATTCACTTAAATTGCTTGGTTTCCGCACAATGTATTATATTTTCGGAGTAACTATAAAAACTACAAAAAAATGAAATTCACTATAGTAAATTTCATCGTTTGTAGTTATAGGAAAAGTACTTTTAGTGTTTTCAAATTGCTGCGTTCTTGGTTTTTTTGAAATGCGTTAGCGATATCTCCGAAACCTGTGGACCAAAAAAAAATTTTTTTTCGTATGAAAAACTACAAACGATTTAAAACGTGTTTCAAAAAGAAAAATCCCAAATTCACTTAAATTGCTTGGTTTCCGCACAATGTATTATATTTTCGGAGTAACTATAAAAACTACAAAAAAATGAATTTCACTACAGTAAATTTCATCGTTTGTAGTTATAGGAAAAGTACTTTTAGTGCTTCCAAATTGCTGCGTTCTTGATTTTTTTGAGATGCGTTAGCGATATCTCCGAAACCTGTGGACCAAAAAAAAATTGTTTTTCGTATGAAAAATTACAAACGATTTAAAACGTATTTCAAAAAGGAAAAACCCAAATTTACTTAAATTGCTTACTTTCCGCACAATGTATTATATTTTCGTAGTAACTATAACAACTACAAAACAATGAATTTAACTACAATCAATTTCATCGTTTGTAGTTATAGGAAAAGTACTTTTAGTGCTTCCAAATTGCTGCGTTCTTGGTTTTTTTTGAGATGCGTTAGCGATATCTCCGAAACCTGTGGACCAAAAAAAAATTTTTTTTCGTATGAAAAACAACAAACGATTTAAAACGTATTTCAAAAAGAAAAAACCCAAATTTACTTAAATTGCTTACTTTCCGCACAATGTTTTTATTTTCGGAGTAACTATAAAAACTACAAAAAAATGAATTTCACTACAATCAATTTCATCATTTGTAGTTATAGGAAAAGTACTTTTAGAGCTTCCAAATTGCTGCGTTCTTGGTTTTTTTGAGATGCGTTAGCGATACCTTCGGAACCTCTGGACTAAATACATTTTTTTTCGTATGAAAAACTACAAACGATTTAAAACGTATTTCAAAAAGAAAAAAAACCCAAATTTGCTTAAATTGCTTAGTTTCCGCACATTGTATTGTATTTTCGGAGTAACTATAACAACTACAAAAAAAGGAATTTCACTACAATCAATTTCATCGTTTGTAGTTATAGGAAAAGTACTTTTAGTGCTTCCAAATTGCTGCGTTCTTGCTTTTTTGAGATGCGTTAGCGATATCTCCAAAACCTGTGACCCAAAAAAAAAAATTTTATCGTATGAAAAACTACAAACGATTTAAAACGTATTTCAAAAAAAAAAAACCAAATTTACTTAAATTCCTTGGTTTCCACACAATGTATTCTATTTTCGGAGTAACTATAAAAACTACAAAAAAATGAATTTCACTACAATCAATTTCATCGTTTGTAGTTATAGGAAAAGTACTTTTAATGCTTCCAAATTGCTACGTTCTTGGTTTTTTTGAGATGCGTTAGCGATATCTCCGAAAACTGTGGACCAACAAAAAATTTTTTTCGTGTGAAAAACGACAAACGATTTAAAACGTATTTCAAAGAGAAAAAACCCAAATTGCTTCCTTTCCGCACAATGTATTATATTTTCGGAGTAACTATAAAAACTACAAAAAAATGAATTTCACTTCAATCAATTTCATCGTTTGTAGTTATAGGAAAAGAACATTTAGTGCTTCCATATTGCTGCGTTCTTGTTTTTTTTTTTTGAGATGCGTTAGGGATATCTCCGAAACCTGTGGACCAAAAAAAAAATTTTTTTTTCGTGTGAAAAACTACAAACGATTTAAAATGTATTTCAAAAAGAAAAAACCCAAATTTACTTAAATTGCTTGGTTTCCGCACAATGTATTATATTTTCGGAGTAACTATAAAAACTACATAAAAATGAATTTCACTACGATCAATTTCATCGTTTGTAGTTATAGGAAAAGTACTTTTAGTGCTTCCAAATTGCTGCATTCTTGGTTTTTTTGAGATGCGTTAGCGCTATATCCGAAACCTGTGGACCAAAAAAAAATTTTTTTTCGAATGAAAAACTACAAACGATTTAAAACGTATTTCAAAAAGAAAAAACCCAAATTTACTTAAATTGCTTGGTTTCCGCACAATGTATTATATTTTCGGAGTAACTGTAAAAACTAGAAAAAAATGAATTTTACTACAATCAATTTCATCGTATGCAGTTATAGGAAAAGTACTTTTAGTGCTTCCAAATTGCTGCGTTCTTGGTTTTTTTGAGATGCGTTAGCGCTATATCCGAAACCTGTGGACCAAAAAAAAATTTTTTTTTTCGAATGAAAAACTACAAACGATTTAAAACGTATTTCTAAAAAGAAAAAACCCAAATTTACTTAAATTGCTTGGTTTCCGCACAATGTATTATATTTTCGGAGTAACTATAAAAACTACAAAAAAATGAATTTCACTACTTTCAATTTCATCGTTTGTAGTTATAGGAAAAATACTTTTAGTGCTTCCAAATTGCTGCGTTCTTGGTTTTTTTGAGATGCGTTAGCGATATCTCCGAAACCTGTGGACCAAAAAAAATTTTTTTTTCGTATGGTAAACTACAAACGATTTAAAACGTATTTCAAAAAGAAAAAACCCAAATTTACTTAAATTGCTTCGTTTCCGCAAAATGTATTATAATTTCGGAGTAACTATAAAAACTACAAAAAATGAATTTTACTACAATCAATTTCATCGTATGCAGTTATAGGAAAAGTACTTTTAGTGCTTCCAAATTGCTGCGTTCTTGGTTTTTTTGAGATGCGTTAGCGCTATCTCCGAAACCTGTGGACCAAAAAAAAGTTTTTTTTTTCGAATGAAAAACTACAAACGATTTAAAACGTATTTCAAAAACAAAAAACCCAAATTTACTTAAATTTCTTGGTTTCAGCGCAATGTATTATACTTTCGGAGTAACTATAAAAACTACAAAAAAATGAATTTCACTACTTTCAATTTCATCGTTTGTAGTTATAGGAAAAGTACTTTTAGTGCTTCCAAATTGCTGCTTTCTTGGTTTTTTTGAGATGCGTTAGCGATATCTCCGAAACCTGTGGACCAAAAAAAAATTTTTTTTCCTATGAAAAACTACAAACGATTTAAAACGTATTTCAAAAAGAAAAAATCGAAATTTACTTAAATTGCTTGGTTTCCGCACAATGTATTATAATTTCGGAGTAACTGTAAAAACTAGAAAAAATGAATTTTACTACAATCAATTTCATCGTATGCAGTTATAGGAAAAGTACTTTTAGTGCTTCCAAATTGCTGGGTTCTTGGTTTTTTTGAGATGCGTTAGCACTATCTCCGAAACTTGTGGACCAAAAAAAAAATTTTTTTTTTCGTATGGAAAACTACGAACGATTTAAAACGTATTTCAAAAAGAAAAAACCCAAATTTACTTAAATTGCTTACTTTCCGCACAATGTTTTATATTTTCGTAGTAACTATAACAACTACAAAACAATGAATTTAACTACAATCAATTTCATCGTTTGTAGTTATAGGAAAAGTACTTTTAGTGCTTCCAAATTGCTGCGTTCTTGGTTTTTTTGAGATGCGTTAGCGATATCTCCGAAACCTGTGGACCAAAAAAAAAATTTTTTTTCGTATGAAAAACAACAAACGATTTAAAACGTATTTCAAAAAGAAAAAACCCAAATTTACTTAAATTGCTTACTTTCCGCACAATGTTTTATATTTTCGGAGTAACTATAAAAACTACCAAAAAATTTATTTCACTAAAATCAATTTCATCGTTTGTAGTTATAGGAAAAGTACTTTTAGTGCTTCCAAATTGCTGCTTTCTTGGTTTTTTTGAGATGCGTTAGCGATATCTCCGAAACCTGTGGACCAAAAAAAAGTTTTTTTTTTTCGAATGAAAAACTACAAACGATTTAAAACGTATTTCAAAAAGAAAAAACACAAATTTACTTAAATTGCTTGGTTTCCGCACAATGTATTTTATTTTCGGAGTAACTGTAAAAACTAGAAAAAATTAATTTTACTACAATCAATTTCATCGTTTGTAGTTATAGGAAAAGTACTTTTAGTGCTTCCAAATTGCTGCGTTCTTGGTTTTTTTGAGATGCGTTGGCGATATCTCCGAAACCTGTGGACCAAAAAAAAAATTGTTTCGTATGAAAAACTACAAACATTTAAAACGTATTTCAAAAAGAAAAAAACCCAAACTTACTTAAGTTGCTTCGTTTCCGCACAATGTATTATAATTTCGGAGTAACTGTAAAAACTAGAAAAAATGAATTTTACTACAATCAATTTCATCGTATGCAGTTATAGGAAAAGTACTTTTAGTGCTTCCAAATTGCTGGGTTCTTGGTTTTTTTGAGATGCGTTAGCACTATCTCCGAAACTTGTGGACCAAAAAAAAAATTTTTTTTTTCGTATGGAAAACTACGAACGATTTAAAACGTATTTCAAAGAGATAAAACCCAAATTTACTTAAATTTCTTGGTTTCCGCGCAATGTATTATATTTTCGGAGTAACTATAAAAACCACAAAAAAATGAATTTCACTACAATCAATTTCTTCGTTTGTAGTTATAGGAAAAGTACTTTTAGTGCTTCCAAATTGCTGCATTCTTGGTTTTTTTGAGATGCGTTAGCGCTATATCCGAAACCTGTGGACCAAAAAAAAATTTTTTTTCGTATGAAAAACTACAAACGATTTAAAACGTATTTCAAAAAGAAAAAACCCAAATTTACTTAAATTGCTTCGTTTCCGCAAAGTGTATTATAATTTCGGAGTAACTATAAAAACTACCAAAAAATTTATTTCACTAAAATCAATTTCATCGTTTGTAGTTATAGGAAAAGTACTTTTAGTGCTTCCAAATTGCTGCTTTCTTGGTTTTTTTGAGATGCGTTAGCGATATCTCCGAAACCTGTGGACCAAAAAAAAATTTTTTTTTCGTATGAAAAACTACAAACGATTTAAAACGTATTTCAAAAAGAAAAAACCCAAATTTACTTAAATTGCTTCGTTTCCGCACAATGTATTATATTTTCGGAGTAACTATAAAAACTACAAAAAAATTAATTTCACTAAAATCAATTTCATCGTTTGTAGTTATAGGAAAAGTACTTTTAGTGCTTCCAAATTGCTGCTTTCTTGGTTTTTTTGAGATGCGTTAGCGATATCTCCGAAACCTGTGGACCAAAAAAAAATTTTTTTTCCTATGAAAAACTACAAACGATTTAAAACGTATTTCAAAAAGAAAAAATCGAAATTTACTTAAATTGCTTGGTTTCCGCACAATGTATTATAATTTCGGAGTAACTGTAAAAACTAGAAAAAATGAATTTTACTACAATCAATTTCATCGTATGCAGTTATAGGAAAAGTAGTTTTAGTGCTTCCAAATTGCTGGGTTCTTGGTTTTTTTGAGATGCGTTAGCACTATCTCCGAAACTTGTGGACCAAAAAAAAAAATTTTTTTTTTCGTATGGAAAACTACGAACGATTTAAAACGTATTTCAAAGAGATAAAACCCAAATTTACTTAAATTTCTTGGTTTCCGCGCAATGTATTATATTTTCGGAGTAACTATAAAAACTACAAAAAAATTAATTTCACTAAAATCAATTCCATCGTTTGTAGTTATAGGAAAAGTACTTTTAGTGCTTCCAAATTTGCTGCGTTCTTGGTTTTTTTGAGATGCGTTAGCGATATCTCCGAAACCTAAGGACCAAAAAAAAAATTTTTTTTCGTTTGAAAAACTACAAACGATTTAAAACTTATTTCAAAAAGAAAAAACCCAAATTTACTTACCAAAAAAAAATTTTTTTTCGTATGAAAAACTACAAACGATTTAAAACGTATTTCAAAAAGAAAAAACTCAAATTTACTTAAATTGCTTCGTTTCCGCACAATGTATTATATTTTCGGAGTAACTATAAAAACAAAAAAAATGAATTTCACTACAATCAATTTCATCGTTTGTAGTTATAGGAAAAGTACTTTTAGTGCTTCCAAATTGCTGCGTTCTTGGTTTTTTTGAGATGCGTTAGCGATTTCTCCGAAATCTGTGGACTAAAAAAATTTTTCTTTTCGTATGAAAAACTACCAACGATTTAAAACGTATTTCAAAAAGAAAAATCCCAAATTTACTTAAATTTCTGGGTTTCGGCGCAATGTATTATATTTTCGGAGTAAATATAAAAACTACAAAAAAATTAATTTCACTAAAATCAATTTCATCGTTTATAGTTATAGGAAAAGTACTTTTATTGCTTTCAAATTGCTGCGTTCTTGGTTTTTTTGAGATGCGTTAGCGATATCTCCGAAACCTGTGGACCAAAAAAAATATTTTTTATCGTATGAAAAACTACAAACGATTTAAAACGTATTTCAAAAAGAAAAAACCCAAATTTACTTAAATTGCTTCGTTTCCGCACAATGTGTTATAATTTCGGAGTAACTATAAAAACTACAAAAAAATTAATTTCACTACAATCAATTTCATCGTTTTTAGTTATAGGAAAAGTACTTTTAGTGCTTCCAAATTGCTGCGTTCTTGGTTTTTTTGAGATGCGTTAGCGATATCTCCGAAACCTGTGAACCAAAAAAATATTTTTTTATCGTATGAAAAACTACAAACGATTTAAAACGTATTTCAAAAAAAACCCAAATTTACTTAAATTGCTTGGTTTCCACACAATGTATTCTATTTTCGGAGTAACTATAAAAACTACAAAAAAATGAATTTCACTACAATAAATTTCATCGTTTGTAGTTATAGGAAAAGTACTTTTAATGCTTCCAAATTGCTGCGTTCTTGGTTTCTTTGAGATGCGTTAGCGATATCTCCGAAACCTGTGGACCAAAAAAAATGTTTTTCGTATGAAAAACTACAAACGATTTAAAACGTATTTCAAAAAGAAAAAACCCAAATTGCTTCGTTTCCGCACAATGTATTATATTTTCGGAGTAACTAAAAAAACTACATCGTCAAATTTCATCGTTTGTAGTTATAGGAAAAATACATTTAGTGCTTCCAAATTGCTGCGTTCTTGTTTTTTTTGAGATGCGTTAGCGATATCTCCGAAACCTGTGAACCAAAAAGAAATTTTCTTCGTATGAAAAACTACAAACGATTTAAAACGTATTTCAAAAAGAAAAAACCCAAATTTACTTAAATTGCTTCGTTTCCGCACAATGTATTATAATTTCGGAGTAACTATAAAAACTACAAAAAAATTAATTTCACTACAATTAATTTCATCGTTTGTAGTTATAGGAAAAGTACTTTTAGTGCTTCCAAATTGCTGCGTTCTTGGTTTTTTTGAGATGCGTTAGCGATATCTCCGAAACCTGTGAACCAAAAAGAAATTTTCTTCGTATGAAAAACTATAAACGATTTAAAAAGTATTTCAGAAAGAAAAAACACAAATTTACTTAAATTGCTTGGTTTCCGCACAGTGTATTATATTTTCGGAGTAACTATAAAAACTACAAAAAATAAATTTCACTACAATCAATTTCATCGTTTGTAGTTATAGGAAAACTGTTTTTAGTGCTTCCAAATTGCTGCGTTCTTGGTTTTTTTGAGATGCGTTAGCGATATCTCCGAAACATGTGGACAAAAAAAAAATTTTTTTTCGTATGAAAAACTACAAACGATTTAAAACGTATTTCAAAAAGAAAAATCCCAAATTCACTTAAATTGCTTGGTTTCCGCACAATGTATTATATTTTCGGAGTACCTGTAAAAACTAGAAAAAATGAATTTTACTACAATCAATTTCATCGTATGCAGTTATAGGAAAAGTACTTTTAGTGCTTCCAAATTGCTGCGTTCTTGGTTTTTTTGAGATGCGTTAGCGCTATATCCGAAACCTGTGGACCAAAAAAAATTTTTTTTTTTCGAATGAAAAACTACAAACGATTTAAAACGTATTTCAAAAAGAAAAAACCCAAATTTACTTAAATTGCTTGGTTTCCGCACAATGTATTATATTTTCGGAGTAACTGTAAAAACTAGAAAAAATGAATTTTACTACAATCAATTTCATCGTATGCAGTTATAGGAAAAGTACTTTTAGTGCTTCCAAATTGCTGCGTTCTTGGTTTTTTTGAGATGCGTTAGCGCTATATCCGAAACCTGTGGACCAAAAAAAAATTTTTTTTTTCGAATGAAAAACTACAAACGATTTAAAACATATTTCAAAAAGAAAAAACCCAAATTTACTTAAATTGCTTGGTTTCCGCACAATGTATTATATTTTCGGAGTAACTGTAAAAACTAGAAAAAATGAATTTTACTACAATCAATTTCATCGTATGCAGTTATAGGAAAAGTACTTTTAGTGCTTCCAAATTGCTGCGTTCTTGGTTTTTTTGAGATGCGTTAGCGCTATATCCGAAACCTGTGGACCAAAAAAAAATTTTTTTTCGAATGAAAAACTACAAACGATTTAAAACGTATTTCAAAAGAAAAAACCCAAATTTACTTAAATTGCTTGGTTTCCGCACAATGTATTATATTTTCGGAGTAACTGTAAAAACTAGAAAAAATGAATTTTACTACAATCAATTTCATCGTTTGTAGTTATAGGAAAAGTACTTTTAGTGCTTCCAAATTGCTGCGTTCTTGGTTTTTTTGAGATGCGTTAGCGATACCTTCGGAACCTCTGGACTAAATACATTTTTTTTTCGTATGAAAAACTACAAACGATTTAAAACGTATTTCAAAAACAAAAAACCCAAATTTACTTAAATTTCTTGGTTTCAGCGCAATGTATTATACTTTCGGAGTAACTATAAAAACTACAAAAAAATGAATTTCACTACTTTCAATTTCATCGTTTGTAGTTATAGGAAAAATACTTTTAGTGCTTCCAAATTGCTGCGTTCTTGGTTTTTTTGAGATGCGTTAGCGATATCTCCGAAACCTGTGGGCCAAAAAAAAATTTTTTTTTCGTATGAAAAACTACAAACGATTTAAAACGTATTTCAAAAAGAAAAAACCCAAATTTACTTAAATTGCTTGGTTTCCGCACAATGTATTATATTTTCGGAGTAACTGTAAAAACTAGAAAAAATGAATTTTACTACAATCAATTTCATCGTATGTAGTTTAGGAAAAGTACTTTTAGTGCTTCCAAATTGCTGCGTTCTTGGTTTTTTTGAGATGCGTTAGCGCTATCTCCGAAACCTGTGGACCAAAAAAAAGTTTTTTTTTTCGAATGAAAAACTACAAACGATTTAAAACGTATTTCAAAAAGAAAAAACAGAAATTTACTTAAATTGCTTGGTTTCCGCACAATGTATTTTATTTTCGGAGTAACTGTAAAAACTAGAAAAAATGAATTTTACTACAATCAATTTCATCGTTTGTAGTTATAGGAAAAGTACTTTTAGTGCTTCCAAATTGCTGCGTTCTTGGTTTTTTTGAGATGCGTTGGCGATATCTCCGAAACCTGTGGACCAAAAAAAAAATTGTTTCGTATGAAAAACTACAAACATTTAAAACGTATTTCAAAAAGAAAAAAACCCAAACTTACTTAAGTTGCTTCGTTTCCGCACAATGTATTATAATTTCGGAGTAACTATAAAAACTACAAAAAAATTAATTTCACTAAAATCAATTTCATCGTTTGTAGTTATAGGAAAAGTACTTTTAGTGCTTCCAAATTGCTGCGTTCTTGGTTTTTTTGAGATGCGTTAACGATATCTCCGAAACCTGTGGACCAAAAAAAAATTTTTTTTCGTATGAAAAACTACAAACGATTTAAAACGTATTTCAAAAAGAAAAAACCCAAATTTACTTAAATTGCTTCGTTTCCGCAAAGTGTATTATAATTTCGGAGTAACTATAAAAACTACCAAAAAATTTATTTCACTAAAATCAATTTCATCGTTTGTAGTTATAGGAAAAGTACTTTTAGTGCTTCCAAATTGCTGCTTTCTTGGTTTTTTTGAGATGCGTTAGCGATATCTCCGAAACCTGTGGACCAAAAAAAAATTTTTTTTTCGTATGAAAAACTACAAACGATTTAAAACGTATTTCAAAAAGAAAAAACCCAAATTTACTTAAATTGCTTCGTTTCCGCACAATGTATTATATTTTCGGAGTAACTATAAAAACTACAAAAAAATTAATTTCACTAAAATCAATTTCATCGTTTGTAGTTATAGGAAAAGTACTTTTAGTGCTTCCAAATTGCTGCTTTCTTGGTTTTTTTGAGATGCGTTAGCGATATCTCCGAAACCTGTGGACCAAAAAAAATTTTTTTTCCTATGAAAAACTACAAACGATTTAAAACGTATTTCAAAAAGAAAAAATCGAAATTTACTTAAATTGCTTGGTTTCCGCACAATGTATTATAATTTCGGAGTAACTGTAAAAACTAGAAAAAATGAATTTTACTACAATCAATTTCATCGTATGCAGTTATAGGAAAAGTACTTTTAGTGCTTCCAAATTGCTGGGTTCTTGGTTTTTTTGAGATGCGTTAGCACTATCTCCGAAACTTGTGGACCAAAAAAAAAATTTTTTTTTTCGTATGGAAAACTACGAACGATTTAAAACGTATTTCAAAGAGATAAAACCAAAATTTACTTAAATTTCTTGGTTTCCGCGCAATGTATTATATTTTCGGAGTAACTATAAAAACCACAAAAAAATGAATTTCACTACAATCAATTTCTTCGTTTGTAGTTATAGGAAAAGTACTTTTAGTGCTTCCAAATTGCTACGTTCTTGGTTTTTTTGAGATGCGTTGGCGATATCTCCGAAACCTGTGGACCAAAAAAAAAATTTTTTTTGTATGAAAAACTACAAACGATTTAAAACGTATTTCAAAAAAAAAAAACCCCAAACTTACTTAAGTTGCTTCGTTTCCGCACAATGTATTATAATTTCGGAGTAACTGTAAAAACTAGAAAAAATGAATTTTACTACAATCAATTTCATCGTATGCAGTTATAGGAAAAGTAGTTTTAGTGCTTCCAAATTGCTGGGATCTTGGTTTTTTTGAGATGCGTTAGCACTATCTCCGAAACTTGTGGACCAAAAAAAAAATTTTTTTTTTTCGTATGGAAAACTACGAACGATTTAAAACGTATTTCAAAGAGATAAAACCCAAATTTACTTAAATTTCTTGGTTTCCGCGCAATGTATTATATTTTCGGAGTAACTATAAAAACTACAAAAAAATTAATTTCACTAAAATCAATTCCATCGTTTGTAGTTATAGGAAAAGTACTTTTAGTGCTTCCAAATTTGCTGCGTTCTTGGTTTTTTTGAGATGCGTTAGCGATATCTCCGAAACCTAAGGACCAAAAAAAAATTTTTTTTTCGTTTGAAAAACTACAAACGATTTAAAACGTATTTCAAAAAGAAAAAACCCAAATTTACTTACCAAAAAAAAATTTTTTTTCGTATGAAAAACTACAAACGATTTAAAACGTATTTCAAAAAGAAAAAACTCAAATTTACTTAAATTGCTTCGTTTCCGCACAATGTATTATATTTTCGGAGTAACTATAAAAACAAAAAAAATGAATTTCACTACAATCAATTTCATCGTTTGTAGTTATAGGAAAAGTACTTTTAGTGCTTCCAAATTGCTGCGTTCTTGGTTTTTTTGAGATGCGTTAGCGATTTCTCCGAAATCTGTGGACTAAAAAAATTTTTCTTTTCGTATGAAAAACTACCAACGATTTAAAACGTATTTCAAAAAGAAAAATCCCAAATTTACTTAAATTTCTGGGTTTCGGCGCAATGTATTATATTTTCGGAGTAAATTTAAAAACTACAAAAAAATTAATTTCACTAAAATCAATTTCATCGTTTATAGTTATAGGAAAAGTACTTTTATTGCTTTCAAATTGCTGCGTTCTTGGTTTTTTTGAGATGCGTTAGCGATATCTCCGAAACCTGTGGACCAAAAAAAATATTTTTTTATCGTATGAAAAACTACAAACTATTTAAAACGTATTTCAAAAAGAAAAAACCCAAATTTACTTAAATTGCTTCGTTTCCGCACAATGTGTTATAATTTCGGAGTAACTATAAAAACTACAAAAAAATTAATTTCACTACAATCAATTTCATCGTTTTTAGTTATAGGAAAAGTACTTTTAGTGCTTCCAAATTGCTGCGTTCTTGGTTTTTTTGAGATGCGTTAGCGATATCTCCGAAACCTGTGAACCAAAAAAATATTTTTTTATCGTATGAAAAACTACAAACGATTTAAAACGTATTTCAAAAAAAACCCAAATTTACTTAAATTGCTTGGTTTCCACACAATGTATTCTATTTTCGGAGTAACTATAAAAACTACAAAAAAATGAATTTCACTACAATAAATTTCATCGTTTGTAGTTATAGGAAAAGTACTTTTAATGCTTCCAAATTGCTGCGTTCTTGGTTTCTTTGAGATGCGTTAGCGATATCTCCGAAACCTGTGGACCAAAAAAAAATGTTTTTCGTATGAAAAACTACAAACGATTTAAAACGTATTTCAAAAAGAAAAAACCCAAATTGCTTCGTTTCCGCACAATGTATTATATTTTCGGAGTAACTAAAAAAACTACATCGTCAAATTTCATCGTTTGTAGTTATAGGAAAAGTACATTTAGTGCTTCCAAATTGCTGCGTTCTTGTTTTTTTTGAGATGCGTTAGCGATATCTCCGAAACCTGTGAACCAAAAAGAAATTTTCTTCGTATGAAAAACTACAAACGATTTAAAACGTATTTCAAAAAGAAAAAACCCAAATTTACTTAAATTGCTTCGTTTCCGCACAATGTATTATAATTTCGGAGTAACTATAAAAACTACAAAAAAATTAATTTCACTACAATTAATTTCATCGTTTGTAGTTATAGGAAAAGTACTTTTAGTGCTTCCAAATTGCTGCGTTCTTGGTTTTTTTGAGATGCGTTAGCGATATCTCCGAAACCTGTGAACCAAAAAGAAATTTTCTTCGTATGAAAAACTATAAACGATTTAAAAAGTATTTCAGAAAGAAAAAACACAAATTTACTTAAATTGCTTGGTTTCCGCACAGTGTATTATATTTTCGGAGTAACTATAAAAACTACAAAAAATAAATTTCACTACAATCAATTTCATCGTTTGTAGTTATAGGAAAACTGTTTTTAGTGCTTCCAAATTGCTGCGTTCTTGGTTTTTTTGAGATGCGTTAGCGATATCTCCGAAACATGTGGACCAAAAAAAAATATTTTTTCGTATGAAAAACTACAAACGACTTAAAACGTATTTCAAAAAGAAAAATCCCAAATTCACTTAAATTGCTTGGTTTCCGCACAATGTATTATATTTTCGGAGTAACTATAAAAACTACAAAAAAATGAATTTCACTACAGTAAATTTCATCGTTTGTAGTTATAGGAAAAGTACTTTTAGTGTTTCCAAATTGCTGCGTTCTTGGTTTTTTTGAGATGCGTTAGCGATATCTCCGAAACCTGTGGACCAAAAAAAAATTTTTTTCGTATGAAAAGCTACAAACGATTTAAAACGTGTTTCAAAAAGAAAAATCCCAAATTCACTTAAATTGCTTGGTTTCCGCACAATGTATTATATTTTCGGAGAAACTATAAAAACTACAAAAAAATTAATTACAATACAGTAAATTTCATCGTTTGTAGTTATAGGAAAAGTACTTTTAGTGCTTCCAAATTGCTGCGTTCTTGATTTTTTTGAGATGCGTTAGCGATATCTCCGAAACCTGTGGACCAAAAAAAAATTGTTTTTCGTGTGAAAAACTACAAACGATTTAAAACGTATTTCAAAAAGGAAAAACCCAAATTTACTTAAATTTCTTACTTTCCGCACAATGTATTATATTTTCGTAGTAACTATAACAACTACAAAAAAATGAATTTAACTACAATCAATTTCATCGTTTTTAGTTATAGGAAAAGTACTTTTAGTGCTTCCAAATTGCTGCGTATTTGGTTTTTTTGAGATGCGTTAGCGATATCTCCGAAACCTATGGAACAAAAAAAAAATTTTTTTTCGTATGAAAAACAACAAACGATTTAAAACGTAATTCAAAAAGAAAAAACCCAAATTTACTTAAATTGCTTACTTTCCGCACAATGTTTTATATTTTCGGAGTAACTATAAAAACTACAAAAAAAATGAATTTCACTACAATCAATTTCATCATTTGTAGTTATAGGAAAAGTACTTTTAGAGCTTCCAAATTGCTGCGTTCTTGGTTTTTTTGAGATGCGTTAGCGATACCTTCGGAACCTCTGGACTAAATACATTTTTTTTTTGTATGAAAAACTACAAACGATTTAAAACGTATTTCAAAAAGAAAAAAACCCAAATTTGTTTAAATTGCTTAGTTTCCGCACATTCTATTGTATTTTCGGAGTAACTATAACAACTACAAAAAAAGGAATTTCACTACAATCAATTTATTCGTTTGTAGTTATAGGAAAAGTACTTTAGTGCTTCCAAATTGCTGCGTTCTTGGTTTTTTTGAGATGCGTTTGCGATATCTCCAAAACCTGTGAACCAAAAAAAAAATTTTTTATCGTATGAAAAACTACAAACGATTTAAAACGTATTTCAAAAAAAAAACCAAATTTACTTAAATTCCTTGGTTTCCACACAATGTATTCTATTTTCGGAGGAACTATAAAAACTACAAAAAAATTAATTTCACTACAATCAATTTCATCGTTTGTAGTTTTAGGAAAAGTACTTTTAATGCTTCCAAATTGCTACGTTCTTGGTTTTTTTGAGATGCGTTAGCGATATCTCCGAAAACTGTGGACCAAAAAAAAATTTTTTTCGTGTGAAAAACTACAAACGATTTAAAACGTATTTCAAAGAGAAAAAAACCCAAATTGCTTCCTTTCCGCAAAATGTATTATATTTTCGGAGTAACTATAAAAACTACAAAAAAATGAATTTCACTTCAATCAATTTCATCGTTTGTAGTTATAGGAAAAGTACATTTAGTGCTTCCAAATTGCTGCGTTCTTGGTTTTTTTGAGATGCGTTAGCGATACCTTCGGAACCTCTGGACTAAATACATTTTTTTTTTGTATGAAAAACTACAAACGATTTAAAACGTATTTCAAAAAGAAAAAAACCCAAATTTGTTTAAATTGCTTAGTTTCCGCACATTCTATTGTATTTTCGGAGTAACTATAACAACTACAAAAAAAGGAATTTCACTACAATCAATTTATTCGTTTGTAGTTATAGGAAAAGTACTTTTAATGCTTCCAAATTGCTGCGTTCTTGTTTTTTTTTTTTGAGATGCGTTAGCGATATCTCCGAAACCTGTGGACCAAAAAAAATTTTTTTTTCGTGTGAAAAACTACAAACGATTTAAAATGTATTTCAAAAAGAAAAAACCCAAATTTACTTAAATTGCTTGGTTTCCGCACAATGTATTATATTTTCGGAGTAACTATAAAAACTACATAAAAATGAATTTCACTACAATCAATTTCATCGTTTGTAGTTATAGGAAAATACTTTTAGTGCTTCCAAATTGCTGTGTTCTGTGTGTACAAACGATTTAAAACGTATTTCAAAAAGAAAAAACACAAATTTACTTAAACTGCTTAGTTTCCGCACAATGTATTATATTTTCGGAGTAACTATAAAAACTACAAAAAAATTAATTTCACTACAATCAATTTCATCGTTTGTAGTTATAGGAAAAATACTTTTAGTTCTTCCAAATTGCCGCGTTCTTGGTTTTTTTGAGATGCGTTAGCGATATCTCCGAAACCTGTGGACAAAAAAAATGTTTTTTCGTATGAAAAACTACAAACGATTTAAAACGTATTTCAAAAAGAAAAATCCCAAATTTACTTAAATTTCTTGGTTTCCGCACAATGTATTATATTTTCGGAGTAACTATAAAAACTACAAAAAAATTAATTTCACTACGATCAATTTCATCGTTTGTAGTTATAGGAAAAGTACTTTTAGTGCTTCCAAATTGCTGCGTTCTTGGTTTTTTTGAGATGCGTTAGCGATATCTCCGAAACCTGTGGACTAAAAAAAAAATTTTTTTTTTCGTATGAAAAACTACAAACGATTTAAAACGTATTTCAAAAAGAAAAAACCCAAATTTACTTAAATTGCTTCGTTTCCGCACAATGTATAATGATTTCGGAGTAACTATAAAAACTAAAAAAAATTAATTTCACTACAATCAATTTATAATAATTTGTGGTTATAGGAAAAGTACTTTTAGTGCTTCCAAATTGCTTCGTTCTTGGTTTTTTGAGATGCGTTAGCGATATCTCCGAAACCTGTGGACCAAAAAGAAATTTTCTTCGTATGAAAAACTATAAACGATTTAAAAAGTATTTCAGAAAGAAAAAACACAAATTTACTTAAATTGCTTGGTTTCCGCACAATGTATTATATTTTCGGAGTAACTATAAAAACTACAAAAAAATAAATTTCACTACAATCAATTTCATCGTTTGTTTTTATAGGAAAACTGTTTTTAGTGCTTCCAAATTCCTGCGATCTTGGTTTTTTTGAGATGCGTTAGCGATATCTCCGAAACATGTGACCAAAAAAAAATATTTTTTTCGTATGAAAAACTACAAACGATTTAAAACGTATTTCAAAAAGAAAAATCCCAAATTCACTTAAATTGCTTGGTTTCCGCACAATGTATTATATTTTCGGAGTAACTATAAAAACTACAAAAAAATGAATTTCACTACAGTAAATTTCATCGTTTGTAGTTATAGCAAAAGTACTTTTAGTGTTTCCAAATTGCTGCGTTCTTGGTTTTTTTGAGATGCGCTAGCGATATCTACGAAACCTGTGGACCAAAAAAAAATTGTTTTTCGTATGAAAAACTACAAACGATTTAAAACGTATTTCAAAAAGGAAAAACCCAAATTTACTTAAATTGCTTACTTTCCGCACAATGTATTATATTTTCGTAGTAACTATAACAACTACAAAAAAATGAATTTAACTACAATCAATTTCATCGTTTGTAGTTATAGGAAAAGTACTTTTAGTGCTTCCAAATTGCTGCGTTCTTGGTTTTTTTGAGATGCGTTAGCGATATCTCCGAAACTTATGGACCAAAAAAAAATTTTTTTTCGTATGAAAAACAACAAACGATTTAAAACGTATTTCAAAAAGAAAAAATCCAAATTTACTTAAATTGCTTACTTTCCGCACAATGTATTATATTTTCGGAGTAACTATAAAAACTACAAAAAAATGAATTTCACTACAATCAATTTCATCATTTGTAGTTATAGGAAAAGTATTTTAGAGCTTCCAAATTGCTGCTTTCTTGGTTTTTTTTGAGATGCGTTAGCGATATCTTCGGAACCTCTGGACTAAATACATTTTTTTTTTCGTATGAAAAACTACAAACGATTTAAAACGTATTTCAAAAAGAAAAAAACCCAAATTTGCTTAAATTGCTTAGTTTCCGCACATTGTATTGTATTTTCGGAGTAACTATAACAACTACAAAAAAATGAATTTCACTACAATCAATTTAATCGTTTGTAGTTATAGGAAAAGTACTTTTAGTGCTTCCAAATTGCTGCGTTCTTGGTTTTTTTGAGATGCGTTAGCGATATCTCCAAAACCTGTGAACCAAAAAAAAATTTTTTTATCGTATGAAAAACTACAAACGATTTAAAACGTATTTAAAAAAAAAAACCAAATTTACTTAAATTCCTTGGTTTCCACACAATGTATTCTATTTTCGGAGTAACTATAAAAACTACAAAAAAATGAATTTCACTGCAATCAATTTCATCGTTTGTAGTTATAGGAAAAGTACTTTTAATGCTTCCAAATTGCTACGTTCTTGGTTTTTTTGAGATGCGTTAGCGATATCTCCGAAAACTGTGGACCAACAAAAAATTTTTTTCGTGTGAAAAACTACAAACGATTTAAAACGTATTTCAAAGAGAAAAAACCCAAATTGCTTCCTTTCCGCACAATGTATTATATTTTCGGAGTAACTATAAAAACTACCAAAAAAATGAATTTCACTTCAATCAATTTCATCGTTTGTAGTTATAGGAAAATTACATTTAGTGCTTCCATATTGCTGCGTTCTTGGGTTTTTTGAGATGCGTTAGCGATATCTCCGAAATCTGTGGACCAAAAAAAAAATTTGTTTTCGTGTGAAAAACTACAAACGATTTAAAACGTATTTCAAAAAAAAAAAAATCCAAATTTACTTAAATTGCTTGGTTTCCGCACAATGTATTATATTTTCGGAGTAACTATAAAAACTACATAAAAATGAATTTCACTACAATCAATTTCATCGTTTGTAGTTATAGGAAAATACTTTTAGTGCTTCCAAATTACTGTGTTCTGTGTGTACAAACGATTTAAAACGTATTTCAAAAAGAAAAAACCCAAATTTACTTAAATTGCTTCGTTTCCGCACAATGTATAATAATTTGGAGTAACTATAAAAACTACAAAAAAATAAATTTCACTACAATCAATTTCATCGTTTTTGGTTATAGGAAAAGTACTTTTAGTGCTTCCAAATTGCTTCGTTCTTGGTTTTTTGAGATGCGTTAGCGATATCTCCGAAACCTATGGACCAAAAAAAAATTTTTTTTCGTATGAAAAACAACAAACGATTTAAAACGTATTTCAAAAAGAAAAAACCCAAATTTACTTAAATTGCTTACTTTCCGCACAATGTATTATATTTTCGGAGTAACTATAAAAACTACAAAAAAATGAATTTCACTACAATCAATTTCATCATTTGTAGTTATAGGAAAAGTACTTTTAGAGCTTCCAAATTGCTGCTTTCTTGGTTTTTTTGAGATGCGTTAGCGATATCTCCGAAACCTGTGGACCAAAAAGAAATTGTCTTCTTATGAAAAACTATAAACGATTTAAAAAGTATTTCAGAAAGAAAAAACACAAATTTACTTAAATTGCTTGGTTTTCGCACAATGTATTATATTTTCGGAGTAACTATAAAACTACAAAAAAATAAATTTCACTACAATCAATTTCATCGTTTGTAGTTATAGGAAAACTGTTTTTAGTGCTTCCAAATTGCTGCGTTCTTGGTTTTTTTGAGATGCGTTAGCGATATCTCCGAAACATGTGACCAAAAAAAAATATTTTTTTCGTATGAAAAACTACAAACGATTTAAAACGTATTTCAAAAAGAAAAATCCCAAATTCACTTAAATTGCTTGGTTTCCGCACAATGTATTATATTTTCGGAGTAACTATAAAAACTACAAAAAAATGAATTTCACTACAGTAAATTTCATCGTTTGTAGTTATAGGAAAAGTACTTTTAGTGTTTCCAAATTGCTGCGTTCTTGGTTTTTTTGAGATGCGCTAGCGATATCTCCGAAACCTGTGGACCAAAAAAAAAATTTTTTTTCGTATGAAAAACTACAAACGATTTAAAACGTGTTTCAAAAAGAAAAATCCCAAATTCACTTAAATTGCTTGGTTTCCGCACAATGTATTATATTTTCGGAGTAACTATAAAAACTACAAAAAAATGAATTTCACTACAGTAAATTTCATCGTTTGTAGTTATAGGAAAAGTACTTTTAGTGCTTCCAAATTGCTGCGTTCTTGATTTTTTTGAGATGCGTTAGCGATATCTCCGAAACCTGTGGACCAAAAAAAAATTGTTTTTCGTATGAAAAACTACAAACGATTTAAAACGTATTTCAAAAAGGAAAAACCTAAATTTACTTAAATTGCTTACTTTCCGCACAATGTATTATATTTTCGTAGTAACTATAACAACTACAAAAAAATGAATTTAACTACAATCAATTTCATCGTTTGTAGTTATAGGAAAAGTACTTTTAGTGCTTCCAAATTGCTGCGTTCTTGGTTTTTTTGAGATGCGTTAGCGATATCTCCGAAACCTATGGACCAAAAAAAAATTTTTTTTCGTATGAAAAACAACAAACGATTTAAAACGTATTTCAAAAAGAAAAAACCCAAATTTACTTAAATTGCTTACTTTCCGCACAATGTATTATATTTTCGGAGTAACTATAAAAACTACAAAAAAATGAATTTCACTACAATCAATTTCATCATTTGTAGTTATAGGAAAAGTACTTTTAGAGCTTCCAAATTGCTGCTTTCTTGGTTTTTTTTTGAGATGCGTTAGCGATATCTTCGGAATCTCTGGACTAAATACATTTTTTTTTTTCGTATGAAAAACTACAAACGATTTAAAACGTATTTCAAAAAGAAAAAACCCAAATTTGCTTAAATTGCTTAGTTTCCGCACATTGTATTGTATTTTCGGAGTAACGATAACAACTACAAAAAAATGAATTTCACTACAATCAATTTAATCGTTTGTAGTTATAGGAAAAGTACTTTTAGTGCTTCCAAATTGCTGCGTTGTTGGTTTTTTTGAGATGCGTTAGCGATATCTCCAAAACCTGTGAACCAAAAAAAAATTTTTTTATCGTATGAAAAACAACAAACGATTTAAAACGTATTTCAAAAAGAAAAAATCCAAATTTACTTAAATTCCTTGGTTTCCACACAATGTATTCTATTTTCGGAGTAACTATAAAAACTACAAAAAAATGAATTTCGCTACAATCAATTTCATCGTTTGTAGTTATAGGAAAAATACTTTTAGTGCTTCCAAATTGCTGCGTTCTTGGTTTTTTTGAGATGCGTTAGCGATATCTCCGAAACCTGTGGACCAAAAAAACAATTTTTTTCGTATGAAAAACTACAAACGATTTAAAACGTATTTCAAAAAGAAAAACCCAAATTTACTTAAATTGCTTCGTTTCCGCACAATGTATTATAATTTCGGAGTAACTATAAAAACAACAAAAAAATTATTTTCACTACAATCAATTTCATCGTTTGTAGTTATAGGTGTTTCCAAATTGCTGCGTTCTTGGTTTTTTTGAGATGCGCTAGCGATATCTCCGAAACCTGTGGACCAAAAAAAATTGTTTTTCGTATGAAAAACTACAAACGATTTAAAACGTGTTTCAAAAAGAAAAATCCCAAATTCACTTAAATTGCTTGGTTTCCGCACAATGTATTATATTTTCGGAGTAACTATAAAAACTACAAAAAAATGAATTTCACTACAGTAAATTTCATCGTTTGTAGTTATGGGAAAAGTACTTTTAGTGCTTCCAAATTGCTGCGTTCTTGATTTTTTTGAGATGCGTTAGCGATATCTCCGAAACCTGTGGACCAAAAAAAAATTGTTTTTCGTATGAAAAACTACAAACGATTTAAAACGTATTTCAAAAAGGAAAAACCCAAATTTACTTAAATTGCTTACTTTCCGCACAATGTATTATATTTTCGTAGTAACTATAACAACTACAAAAAAATGAATTTAACTACAATCAATTTCATCGTTTGTAGTTAAAGGAAAAGTACTTTTAGTGCTTCCAAATTGCTGCGTTCTTGGTTTTTTTGAGATGCGTTAGCGATATCTCCGAAACCTATGGACCAAAAAAAAATTTTTTTTCGTATGAAAAACAACAAACGATTTAAAACGTATTTCAAAAAGAAAAAATCCAAATTTACTTAAATTGCTTACTTTCCGCACAATGTATTATATTTTCGGAGTAACTATAAAAACTACAAAAAAATGAATTTCACTACAATCAATTTCATCATTTGTAGTTATAGGAAAAGTACTTTTAGAGCTTCCAAATTGCTGCTTTCTTGTTTTTTTTGAGATGCGTTAGCGATATCTTCGGAACCTCTGGACTAAATACATTTTTTTTTCGTATGAAAAACTACAAACGATTTAAAACGTATTTCAAAAAGAAAAAAACCCAAATTTGCTTAAATTGCTTAGTTTCCGCACATTGTATTGTATTTTCGGAGTAACTATAACAACTACAAAAAAATGAATTTCACTACAATCAATTTAATCGTTTGTAGTTATAGGAAAGTACTTTTAGTGCTTCCAAATTGCTGCGTTCTTGGTTTTTTTGAGATGCGTTAGCGATATCTCCAAAACCTGTGAACCAAAAAAAAATTTTTTATCGTATGAAAAACTACAAACGATTTAAAACGTATTTAAAAAAAAAAACCAAATTTACTTAAATTCCTTGGTTTCCACACAATGTATTCTATTTTCGGAGTAACTATAAAAACTACAAAAAAATGAATTTCACTGCAATCAATTTCATCGTTTGTAGTTATAGGAAAAGTACTTTTAATGCTTTCAAATTGCTACGTTCTTGGTTTTTTTGAGATGCGTTAGCGATATCACCGAAAACTGTGGACCAACAAAAAATTTTTTTTGTGTGAAAAACTACAAACGATTTAAAACGTATTTCAAAGAGAAAAAACCCAAATTGCTTCCTTTCCGCACAATGTATTATATTTTCGGAGTAACTATAAAAACTACCAAAAAAATGAATTTCACTTCAATCAATTTCATCGTTTGTAGTTATAGGAAAAGTACATTTAGTGCTTACATATTGCTGCGTTCTTGGGTTTTTTGAGATGCGTTAGCGATATCTCCGAAATCTGTGGACCAAAAAAAAATTTTTTTTTCGTGTGAAAAACTACAAACGATTTAAAACGTATTTCAAAAAGAAAAAAAATCCAAATTTACTTAAATTGCTTGGTTTCCGCACAATGTATTATATTTTCGGAGTAACTATAAAAACTACATAAAAATGAATTTCACTACAATCAATTTCATCGTTTGTAGTTATAGGAAAATACTTTTAGTGCTTCCAAATTACTGTGTTCTGTGTGTACAAACGATTTAAAACGTATTTCAAAAAGAAAAAACCCAAATTTACTTAAACTGCTTAGTTTCCGCACAATGTATTATATTTTCGGAGTAACTATAAAAACTACAAAAAAATTAATTTCACTACAATCAATTTCATCGTTTGTAGTTATAGGAAAAAAACTTTTAGTTCTTCCAAATTGCCGCGTTCTTGGTTTTTTTGAGATGCGTTAGCGATATCTCCGAAACCTGTGGACAAAAAAAATTTTTTTTCGTATGAAAAACTACAAACGATTTAAAACGTATTTCAAAAAGAAAAATCCCAAATTTCCTTAAATTTCTTGGTTTCCGCACAATGTATTATATTTTCGGAGTAACTATAAAAACTACAAAAAAATTAATTTCACTACGATCAATTTCATCGTTTGTAGTTATAGGAAAAGTACTTTTAGTGCTTCCAAATTGCTGCGTTCTTGGTTTTTTTGAGATGCGTTAGCGATATCTCCGAAACTTGTGGACTAAAAAAAAAAATTTTTTTTTCGTATGAAAAACTACAAACGATTTAAAACGTATTTCAAAAAGAAAAAACCCAAATTTACTTAAATTGCTTCGTTTCCGCACAATGTATAATAATTTCGGAGTAACTATAAAAACTACAAAAAAATTAATTTCACTACAATCAATTTCATCGTTTTTGGTTATAGGAAAAGTACTTTTAGTGCTTCCAAATTGCTTCGTTCTTGGTTTTTTGAGATGCGTTAGCGATATCTCCGAAACCTGTGGACCAAAAAGAAATTGTCTTCTTATGAAAAACTATAAACGATTTAAAAAGTATTTCAGAAAGAAAAAACACAAATTTACGTAAATTGCTTGGTTTCCGCACAATGTATTATATTTTCGGAGTAACTATAAAAACTACAAAAAAATAAATTTCACTACAATCAATTTCATCGTTTGTAGTTATAGGAAAACTGTTTTTAGTGCTTCCAAATTGCTGCGTTCTTGGTTTTTTTGAGATGCGTTAGCGATATCTCCGAAACATGTGACCAAAAAAAAATATTTTTTTCGTATGAAAAACTACAAACGATTTAAAACGTATTTCAAAAAAAAAAATCCCAAATTCACTTAAATTGCTTGGTTTCCGCACAATGTATTATATTTTCGGAGTAACTATAAAAACTACAAAAAAATGAATTTCACTACAGTAAATTTCATCGTTTGTAGTTATAGGAAAAGTACTTTTAGTGTTTCCAAATTGCTGCGTTCTTGGTTTTTTTGAGATGCGCTAGCGATATCTCCGAAACCTGTGGACCAAAAAAAAATTTTTTTTCGTATGAAAAACTACAAACGATTTAAAACGTGTTTCAAAAAGAAAAATCCCAAATTCACTTAAATTGCTTGGTTTCCGCACAATGTATTATATTTTCGGAGTAACTATAAAAACTACAAAAAAATGAATTTCACTAAAGTAAATTTCATCGTTTGTAGTTATAGGAAAAGTACTTTTAGTGCTTCCAAATTGCTGCGTTCTTGATTTTTTTGAGATGCGTTAGCGATATCTCCGAAACCTGTGGACCAAAAAAAAATTGTTTTTCGTATGAAAAACTACAAACGATTTAAAACGTATTTCAAAAAGGAAAAACCCAAATTTACTTAAATTGCTTACTTTCCGCACAATGTATTATATTTTCGTAGTAACTATAACAACTACAAAAAAATGAATTTAACTACAATAAATTTCATCGTTTGTAGTTATAGGAAAAGTACTTTTAGTGCTTCCAAATTGCTGCGTTCTTGGTTTTTTTGAGATGCGTTAGCGATATCTCCGAAACCTATGGACCAAAAAAAATTTTTTTTTCGTATGAAAAACAACAAACGATTTAAAACGTATTTCAAAAAGAAAAAACCCAAATTTACTTAAATTGCTTACTTTCCGCACAATGTATTATATTTTCGGAGTAACTATAAAAACTACAAAAAATGAATTTCACTACAATCAATTTCATCATTTGTAGTTATAGGAAAAGTACTTTTAGAGCTTCCAAATTGCTGCTTTCTTGGTTTTTTTTTGAGATGCGTTAGCGATATCTTCGGAATCTCTGGACTAAATACATTTTTTTTTTTCGTATGAAAAACTACAAACGATTTAAAACGTATTTCAAAAAGAAAAAACCCAAATTTGCTTAAATTGCTTAGTTTCCGCACATTGTATTGTATTTTCGGAGTAACTATAACAACTACAAAAAAATGAATTTCACTACAATCAATTTAATCGTTTGTAGTTATAGGAAAAGTACTTTTAGTGCTTCCAAATTGCTGCGTTGTTGGTTTTTTTGAGATGCGTTAGCGATATCTCCAAAACCTGTGAACCAAAAAAAAATTTTTTTATCGTATGAAAAACTACAAACGATTTAAAACGTATTTAAAACAAAAAACCAAATTTACTTAAATTCCTTGGTTTCCACACAATGTATTCTATTTTCGGAGTAACTATAAAAACTACAAAAAAATGAATTTCACTACAATCAATTTCATCGTTTGTAGTTATAGGAAAAGTACTTTTAGTGCTTCCAAATTGCTGCGTTCTTGGTTTTTTTGAGCTGCGTTAGCGATATCTCCGAAACCTGTGGACCAAAACAATTTTTTTTCGTATGAAAAACTATAAAAGATTTAAAACGTATTTCAAAAAGAAAAAACACAAATTTACTTAAATTGCTTGGTTTCCGCACAATGTATTATATTTTCGGAGTAACTATAAAAACTACAAAAAAATGAATTTCACTACAATCAATTTCATCGTTTGTAGTTATCGGAAAAGTGTTTTTAGTGCTTCCAAATTGCTGCGTTCTTGTTATTTTTGAGATGCGTTAGCGATATCTCCGAAACCTGTGTCCCAAAAAAAAAATTTTTTTTCCGTATGAAAAACTACAAACGATTTAAAACATATTTCAAAAAGAAAAAACCCAAATTCACTTAAATTGCTTGGTTTCCGCACAATGTATTATATTTTCGGAGTAACTATAAAAACTACAAAAAAATGAATTTCACTACAGTAAATTTCATTGTTTTTGGTTATAGGAAAAGTATTTTAGTGCTTCTAAATTGCTGCGTTCTTGGTTTTTTTGAGATGCGTTAGCGATATCTCCGAAGCCTGTGTCCCAAAAAAAAAATTTTTTCCGTATGAAAAACTACAAACGATTTAAAACGTATTTCAAAAAGAAAAAACCCAAATTTGCTTAAATTGCTTAGTTTCCGCACATTGTATTGTATTTTCGGAGTAACTATAACAACTACAAAAAAATGAATTTCACTACAATCAATTTCACCGTTTATAGTTATAGGAAAAGTACTTTTAATGCTTCCAAATTGCTACGTTCTTGGTTTTTTTGAGATGCGTTAGCGATATCTCCGAAAACTGTGGACCAACAAAAAATTTTTTTCGTGTGAAAAACTACAAACGATTTAAAACGTATTTCAAAGAGAAAAAACCCAAATTGCTTCCTTTCCGCACAATGTATTATATTTTCGGAGTAACTATAAAAACTACAAAAAAATGAATTTCACTTCAATCAATTTCATCGTTTGTAGTTATAGGAAAAGTACATTTAGTGCTTCCATATTGCTGCGTTCTTGGTTTTTTTGAGATGCGTTAGCGATATCTCCGAAATCTGTGGACCAAAAAAAAAATTTTTTTTTCGTGTGAAAAACTACAAACGATTTAAAACGTATTTCAAAAAGAAAAAAACCCAAATTTACTTAAATTGCTTGGTTTCCGCACAATGTATTATATTTTCGGAGTAACTATAAAAACTACATAAAAATGAATTTCACTACAATCAATTTCATCGTTTGTAGTTATAGGAAAATACTTTTAGTGCTTCCAAATTACTGTGTTCTGTGTGTACAAACGATTTAAAACGTATTTCAAAATGAAAAAACCCAAATTTACTTAAACTGCTTAGTTTCCGCACAATGTATTATATTTTCGGAGTAACTATAAAAACTACAAAAAAATTAATTTCACTACAATCAATTTCATCGTTTGTAGTTATAGGAAAAAAACTTTTAGTTCTTCCAAATTGCCGCGTTCTTGGTTTTTTTGAGATGCGTTAGCGATATCTCCGAAACCTGTGGACAAAAAAAATTTTTTTTCGTATGAAAAACTACAAACGATTTAAAACGTATTTCAAAAAGAAAAATCCCAAATTTACTTAAATTTCTTGGTTTCCGCACAATGTATTATATTTTCGGAGTAACTATAAAAACTACAAAAAAATTAATTTCACTACGATCAATTTCATCGTTTTTAGTTATAGGAAAAGTACTTTTAGTGCTTCCAAATTGCTGCGTTCTTGGTTTTTTTGAGATGCGTTAGCGATATCTCCGAAACCTGTGGACTAAAAAAAAAAATTTTTTTTCGTATGAAAAACTACAAACGATTTAAAACGTATTTCAAAAAGAAAAAACCCAAATTTACTTAAATTGCTTCGTTTCCGCAAAATGTATAATAATTTCGGAGTAACTATAAAAACTACAAAAAAATTAATTTCACTACAATCAATTTCATCGTTTTTGGTTATAGGAAAAGTACTTTTAGTGCTTCCAAATTGCTTCGTTCTTGGTTTTTTGAGATGCGTTAGCGATATCTCCGAAACCTGTGGACTAAAAAAAAAAATTTTTTTCCGTATGAAAAACTACAAACGATTTAAAACGTATTTCAAAAAGAAAAAACCCAAATTTACTTAAATTGCTTCCTTTCCGCACAATGTATCATATTTTCGGAGTAACTATAAAAACTACAAAAAAATAAATTACACTACAATCAATTTCATCGTTTGTAGTTATAGGAAAACTGTTTTTAGTGCTTCCAAATTGCTGCGTTCTTGGTTTTTTTGAGATGCGTTAGCGATATCTCCGAAACATGTGACCAAAAAAAAATATTTTTTTCGTATGAAAAACTATAAACGATTTAAAACGTATTTCAAAAAGAAAAATCCCAAATTCACTTAAATTGCTTGGTTTCCGCACAATGTATTATATTTTCGGAGTAACTATAAAAACTACAAAAAAATGAATTTCACTACAGTAAATTTCATCGTTTGTAGTTATAGGAAAAGTACTTTTAGTGTTTCCAAATTGCTGCGTTCTTGGTTTTTTTGAGATGCGCTAGCGATAACTCCGAAACCTGTAGACCAAAAAAAAATGTTTTTTCGTATGAAAAACCACAAACGATTTAAAACGTGTTTCAAAAAGAAAAATCCCAAATTCACTTAAATTGCTTGGTTTCCGCACAATGTATTATATTTTCGGAGTAACTATAAAAACTACAAAAAAATGAATTTCACTACAGTAAATTCCATTGTTTGTAGTTATAGGAAAAGTACTTTTACTGCTTCCAAATTGCTGCGTTCTTGATTTTTTTGAGATGCGTTAGCGATATCTCCGAAACCTGTGGACCAAAAAAAAATTGTTTTTCGTACGAAAAACTACAAACGATTTAAAACGTATTTCAAAAAGGAAAAACCCAAATTTACTTAAATTGCTTACTTTCCGCACAATGTATTATATTTTCGTAGTAACTATAACAACTACAAAAAAATGAATTTAACTACAATCAATTTCATCTTTTGTAGTTATAGGAAAAGTACTTTTAGTGCTTCCAAATTACTGCGTTCTTGGTTTTTTTGAGATACGTTAGCGATATCTCCGAAACCTATGGCCCAAAAAAATTTTTTTTTCGTATGAAAAACAACAAACGATTTAAAACGTATTTCAAAAAGAAAAAACCCAAATTTACTTAAATTGCTTACTTTCCGCACAATGTATTATATTTTCGGAGTAACTATAAAAACTACAAAAAAATGAATTTCACTACAATCAATTTCATCGTTTGTAGTTATAGGAAAAGTGTTTTTAGTGCTTCCAAATTGCTGCGTTCTTGTTATTTTTGAGATGCGTTAGCGATATCTCCGAAACCTGTGTCCCAAAAAAAAAATTTTTTTCCGTATGAAAAACTACAAACGATTTAAAACATATTTCAAAAAGAAAAAACCCAAATTCACTTAAATTGCTTGGTTTCCGCACAATGTATTATATTTTCGGAGTAACTATAAAAACTACAAAAAAATTAATTTCACTACAGTAAATTTCATTGTTTGTGGTTATAGGAAAAGTACTTTTAGTGCTTCCAAATTGCTGCGTTCTTGGTTTTTTTGAGATGCGTTAGCGATATCTCCGAAGCCTGTGTCCCAAAAAAAAAAATTTTTTCCGTATGAAAAACTACAAACGATTTAAAACGTATTTCAAAAAGAAAAAACCCAAATTTGCTTAAATTGCTTAGTTTCCGCACATTGTATTGTATTTTCGGAGTAACTATAACAACTACAAAAAAATGAATTTCACTACAATCAATTTCACCGTTTATAGTTATAGGAAAAGTACTTTTAATGCTTCCAAATTGCTACGTTCTTGGTTTTTTTGAGATGCGTTAGCGATATCTCCGAAAACTGTGGACCAACAAAAAATTTTTTTCGTGTGAAAAACTACAAACGATTTAAAACGTATTTCAAAGAGAAAAAACCCAAATTGCTTCCTTTCCGCACAATGTATTATATTTTCGGAGTAACTATAAAAACTACAAAAAAATGAATTTCACTTCAATCAATTTCATCGTTTGTAGTTATAGGAAAAGTACATTTAGTGCTTCCATATTGCTGCGTTCTTGGTTTTTTTGAGATGCGTTAGCGATATCTCCGAAATCTGTGGACCAAAAAAAAAATTTTTTTTCGTGTGAAAAACTACAAACGATTTAAAACGTATTTCAAAAAGAAAAAAACCCAAATTTACTTAAATTGCTTGGTTTCCGCACAATGTATTATATTTTCGGAGTAACTATAAAAACTACATAAAAATGAATTTCACTACAATCAATTTCATCGTTTGTAGTTATAGGAAAAGTACTTTTAGTGCTTCCAAATTGCTGCGTTCTTGGTTTTTTGAGATGCGTTAGCGATATCTCCGAAACCTGTGGACTAAAAAAAAAAATTTTTTTTCGTATGAAAAACTACAAACGATTTAAAACGTATTTCAAAAAGAAAAAACCCAAATTTACTTAAATTGCTTCGTTTCCGCACAATGTATAATAATTTCGGAGTAACTATAAAAACTACAAAAAAATTAATTTCACTACAATCAATTTCATCGTTTTTGGTTATAGGAAAAGTACTTTTAGTGCTTCCAAATTGCTTCGTTCTTGGTTTTTTGAGATGCGTTAGCGATATCTCCGAAACCTGTGGACTAAAAAAAAAAATTTTTTTCCGTATGAAAAACTACAAACGATTTAAAACGTATTTCAAAAAGAAAAAACCCAAATTTACTTAAATTGCTTCCTTTCCGCACAATGTATTATATTTTCGGAGTAACTATAAAAACTACAAAAAAATAAATTACACTACAATCAATTTCATCGTTTGTAGTTATAGGAAAACTGTTTTTAGTGCTTCCAAATTGCTGCGTTCTTGGTTTTTTTGAGATGCGTTAGCGATATCTCCGAAACATGTGACCAAAAAAAAATATTTTTTTCGTATGAAAAACTACAAACGATTTAAAACGTATTTCAAAAAGAAAAATCCCAAATTCACTTAAATTGCTTGGTTTCCGCACAATGTATTATATTTTCGGAGTAACTATAAAAACTACAAAAAAATGAATTTCACTACAGTAAATTTCATCGTTTGTAGTTATAGGAAAAGTACTTTTAGTGTTTCCAAATTGCTGCGTTCTTGGTTTTTTTGAGATGCGCTAGCGATATCTCCGAAACCTGTGGACCAAAAAAAAATGTTTTTTCGTATGAAAAACCACAAACGATTTAAAACGTGTTTCAAAAAGAAAAATCCCAAATTCACTTAAATTGATTGGTTTCCGCACAATGTATTATATTTTCGGAGTAACTATAAAAACTACAAAAAAATGAATTTCACTACAGTAAATTCCATCGTTTGTAGTTATAGGAAAAGTACTTTTAGTGCTTCCAAATTGCTGCGTTCTTGATTTTTTTGAGATGCGTTAGCGATATCTCCGAAACCTGTGGACCAAAAAAAAATTCGGCACTGACATGGAAAAAACTCATCAAAAAAAGCTTCAAAGGCAAATATTTAGCAACATTCAAAAGTTTGGGATCCGATTCAATGAAGACTGGTTCATTAATACTACGAAAATCGAAATACCGCAAGAATATCGTTGGATACTTTCGCTAGGCTACAAATTCTCACTACCGGTTTCAAACAAAAATTTCTCACCATTGCAAGTTATCGCAGAACTGGAACAAGGAGTACAAAAAATCGAAGATGACAGAACTAAGGACAGTGTAAGAAGCCACATCGCAATGAAGATAAATAATTACCAGAGTAGGCGCAACAATAACGCAAAAGATAAACTTTTGCTAAAAACTTTGGAGAACACAAAAGAGTTCATATCTAAATACAAAGATGAGATAGTTTTAACTCAGGCTGACAAAGGAAACAAGACAGTCTTGATGTACAAAAATATTTATGAGGAAAAAATGAAAAAATTGTTAGATGACCGTAATGTATACAAAAAGATACAGAAGGATCCCACACAACAGCTTATGAGAAAGAACAACCTAATTATAAATGAAATGTTTAAGCAAAACGAAATCGAGCTAAAACAGAAATTTCAATTATCTAGTGTTGCAGCCATCGCTCCTAGAATATACGGTCTTCCAAAAATACATAAGAAAAACATGCCCTTAAGGCCAATTGTATCGTCGACAAAAGTACCATGCTATAACTTATCTAAGCATATTGGAGTTGTACTGAAGAATATAATATCTGAAGAATATAATATAAAGAACTCATTTCAATTAAAAGAAAATCTCAAAAATATCCATATAGAAGATGACGAAATTCTAATATCTTTTGATGTAGTTTCATTATTTACGAACATCCCAATACATTTAGCAATACAAACGATAATGAAAAAGTGGCCAGAGTTGGAAAAACACACAAAAATTTCAAAGAAACGTTTCCAGACTATACTCGAGTTTTGTCTAAGAGAAAATAATTATTTTATGTACAACTCGAATTTTTATCAGCAAATGTACGGCATGCCCATGGGCAATCCCCTATCGCCAACCATAGCTGACATAGTTCTTGACAAAATACTTGACGACAGCATAGCTGAACTTAAAACCAATGACATATATATCAGATACATAAAAAAGTATGTAGATGATATATTCGCAATCATAAAGAAAAAGGACGCGGAAGACATCTTGAAAATATTGAACGCACAGCATACTAAAATAAAATTCACAATGGAAATAGAACAAGAAAATGAAATAGCCTTCCTAGACCTAAAAGTAATCCATAAAAATAGAAAATGTATAACGAAATGGTACACGAAAACCATTGCATCGGGGAGAATAATTAATTACCATTCGAACCATCCGTGGAAACAAAAGTTAAACACAGCGAAGAACCTAATTAGAAAATCAATATTACTCACTGACCACGAGTTTATGCCAGAAAACAAACAAAAGATTAAAAAAATTTTGTACAACAACAGCTATCCACACAAGCTTATTGACAAATTAGTAGAAAATGTAACAAATAAAATTCGCGAAGATAAAAAGGAAACACAAAAATCCGATGAAATTCACCAAAAATACATCGGAGTAACATTTATCCCGGGTTTAACGGACAACCAAAATCTGCATAAAATAATGCAAATTAAAAATGTGAACTATTCACACAAGCCAAACTTCACTCTAAGAAATATTTTTACAAAAACAAAGGATCCGGTGGAAAAAGAGCAACAGAACAATGTAGTATATCAAATAAAATGTAATGGCAAAGTGGGTGAAAAATGTGATCAATACTATATAGGCACAACAAAACGACAACTGGGTATACGGCTAAATGAACACAGAACAGATGCGAAAAATAAGAAGATGACAACGGCTCTCGCACAGCACCTTACAAAGAGTAACCATACAGCGGATTTTGACCATGCACAAATATTAGACATAGAAAAAAGAGAAAAAACACGTCTAACTTTGGAGAGCTTAAGAATACAACAAAAAATACACCAGGTTATGAATTTCAAAGAGGACGCTAACAATATAAGCAACATCTATACCGCAGTTGTACAAAGAGCAAAGAAACAAGCGCAAATCAGTGCTACTTGATAATATGTAAATATGTATGTGTGTTTTTAAACTGTGATATTACAATTAGTTAAACAATCAATGTAAGTAACAATTGTCAAGATAACATTTTCATGTTTATTGTTGGATAAAGTAGTTAATGTTTATATATTTGATATATTTTCAAATAAAAACAGCTTTCTGATGATGACGCAGTAAGCGTCGAAACGCGTCAAAGAATACAAAAACAACAAAGTACACTTATTAAAACGACCATAAAAGCTCTACCCAGCAAACCATATAGTTTCAAATTGGTCTAAATAAAAATAACAAAAAAAAATTGTTTTTCGTATGAAAAACTACAAACGATTTAAAACGTATTTCAAAAAGGAAAAACCCAAATTTACTTAAATTGCTTACTTTCCGCACAATGTATTATATTTTCGTAGTAACTATAACAACTACAAAAAAATGAATTTAACTACAATCAATTTCATCTTTTGTAGTTATAGGAAAAGTACTTTTAGTGCTTCCAAATCGCTGCGTTCTTGGTTTTTTTGAGATACGTTAGCGATATCTCCGAAACCTATGGACCAAAAAAAATTTTTTTTTCGTATGAAAAACAACAAACGATTTAAAACGTATTTCAAAAAGAAAAAACCCAAATTTACTTAAATTGCTTACTTTCCGCACAATGTATTATATTTTCGGAGTAACTATAAAAACTACAAAAAAATGAATTTCACTACAATCAATTTCATCATTTGTAGTTATAGGAAAAGTACTTTTAGAGCTTCCAAATTGCTGCTTTCTTGGTTTTTTTTTTTGAGATGCGTTAGCGATATCTTCGGAACCTCTGGACTAAATACATTTTTTTTTTTCGTATGAAAAACTACAAACGATTCAAAACGTATTTCAAAAAGAAAAAACCCAAATTTGCTTAAATTGCTTAGTTTCCGCACATTGTATTGTATTTTCGGAGTAACTATAACAACTACAAAAAAATGAATTTCACTACAATCAATTTAATCGTTTGTAGTTATAGGAAAAGTACTTTTAGTGCTTCCAAATTGCTGCGTTCTTGGTTTTTTTGAGATGCGTTAGCGATATCTCCAAAACCTGTGAACCAAAAAAAAATTTTTTTATCGTATGAAAAACTACAAACGATTTAAAACGTATTTAAAACAAAAAACCAAATTTACTTAAATTATTTGGTTTCCACACAATGTATTCTATTTTCGGAGTAACTATAAAAACTACAAAAAAATGAATTTCACTACAATCAATTTCATCGTTTGTAGTTATAGGAAAAGTACTTTTAATGCTTCCAAATTGCTTCCTTCTTGGTTTTTTTGAGATGCGTTAGCGATATCTCCGAAAACTGTGGGCCAACAAAAAATTTTTTTCGTGTGAAAAACTACAAACGATTTAAAACGTATTTCAAAGAGAAAAAACCCAAATTGCTTCCTTTCCGCACAATGTATTATATTTTCGGAGTAACTATAAAAACTACAAAAAAATGAATTTCACTTCAATCAATTTCATCGTTTGTAGTTATAGGAAATGTACATTTAGTGCTTCCATATTGCTGCGTTCTTGGTTTTTTTGAAATGCGTTAGCGATATCTCCGAAATCTGTGGACCAAAAAAAAAAATTTTTTTTTCGTGTGAAAAACTACAAACGATTTAAAACGTATTTCAAAAAGAAAAAACCCAAATTTACTTAAATTGCTTGGTTTCCGCACAATGTATTATATTTTCGGAGTAACTATAAAAACTACATAAAAATGAATTTCACTACAATCAATTTCATCGTTTGTAGTTATAGGAAAATACTTTTAGTGCTTCCAAATTACTGTGTTCTGTGTGTACAAACGATTTAAAACGTATTTCAAAAAGAAAAAACCCAAATTTACTTAAACTGCTTAGTTTCCGCACAATGTATTATATTTTCGGAGTAACTATAAAAACTACAAAAAATTAATTTCAGTACAATCAATTTCATCGTTTGCAGTTATAGGAAAAATACTTTTAGTTCTTCCAAATTGCCGCGTTCTTGGTTTTTTTGAGATGCGTTAGCGATATCTCCGAAACCTGTGGACAAAAAAAATTTTTTTTCGTATGAAAAACTACAAACGAGTTAAAACGTATTTCAAAAAGAAAAATCCCAAATTTACTTAAATTTCTTGGTTTCCGCACAATGAATTATATTTTCGGAGTAACTATAAAAACTACAAAAAAATTAATTTCACTACGATCAATTTCATCGTTTGTAGTTATAGGAAAAGTACTTTTAGTGCTTCCAAATTGCTGCGTTCTTGGTTTTTTTGAGATGCATTAGCGATATCTCCGAAACCTGTGGACTAAAAAAAAAATTTTTTTTTTTCGTATGAAAAACTACAAACGATTTAAAACGTATTTCAAAAAGAAAAAACCCAAATTTACTTAAATTGCTTCGTTTCCGCACAATGTATAATAATTTCGGAGTAACTATAAAAACTACAAAAAAATTAATTTCAATACAATCAATTTCATCGTTTGCAGTTATAGGAAAAGTACTTTTAGTGCTTCCAAATTGCTTCGTTCTTGGTTTTTTGAGATGCGTTAGCGATATCTCCGAAACCTGTGGACCAAAAAGAAATTTTCTTCGTATGAAAAACTATAAACGATTTAAAAAGTATTTCAGAAAGAAAAAACACAAATTTTCTTAAATTGCTTGGTTTCCGCACAATGTATTATATTTTCGGAGTAACTATAAAAACTACAAAAAAATAAATTTCACTACAATCAATTTCATCGTTTGTAGTTATAGGAAAACTGTTTTTAGTGCTTCCAAATTGCTGCGTTCTTGGTTTTTTTGAGATGCGTTAGCGATATCTCCGAAACGTGTGGACCAAAAAAATTTTTTTTTTCGTATGAAAAACTACAAACGATTTAAAACGTATTTCAAAAAGAAAAATCCCAAATTCACTTATATTGCTTGGTTTCCGCACAATGTATTATATTTTCGGAGTAACTATAAAAACTACAAAAAAATAAATTTCACTACAATCAATTTCATCGTTTGTAGTTATAGGAAAAGTACTTTTAGTGCTTCCAAATTGCTGCGGCCTAGGTTTTTTTGAGATGCGTTAGCGATATCTCCGAAACCTATGGACCAAAAAAAAATATTTTTTCGTATGAAAAACAACAAACGATTTAAAACGTGTTTCAAAAAGAAAAAACCCAAATTTACTTAAATTGCTTACTTTCCGCTTAATGTATTATATTTTCGGAGTAACTATAAAAACTACAAAAAAATGAATTTCACTACAATCAATTTCATCATTTGTAGTTATAGGAAAAGTACTTTTAGAACTTCCAAATTGCTGCGTTCTTGGTTTTTTTTGAGATGCGTTAGCGATATCTTCGGAACCTCTGGACTAAATACATTTTTTTTCGTATGAAAAACTACAAAAGATTTTAAACGTATTTCAGAAAGAAAAAACCCAAATTTGCTTAAATTGCTTAGTTTCCGCACAATGTATTATATTTTCGGAGTAACTATAAAAACTACAAAAAAATGAATTTCACTACAATTAATTTCATCATTTGTAGTTATAGGAGAAGTACTTTTAGTGCTTCCAAATTGCTTCGTTCTTGGTTTTTTTGAGATGCGTTAGCGATATCTCCGAAACCTGTTAACCAAAAAAAAAATTTTTATCGTATGAAAAACTACAAACGATTTAAAACGTATTTCAAAAAAAAACCCAAATTTACTTAAATTGTTTGGTTTCCACACAATGTATTCTATTTTCGGAGTAACTATAAAAACTACAAAAAAATGAATTTCTTTCACTACAATCACTTTCATCGTTTGTAGTTATAGGAAAAGTACTTTTAATGCTTCCAAATTGCTGCGTGCTTGGTTTTTTTGAGATGCGTTAGCGATATCTCCGAAAACTGTGGACCAACAAAAAATTTTTTTCGTGTGAAAAACTACAAACGATTTAAAACGTATTTCAAAAAGAAAAAACCCAAATTGCTTCGTTTCCGCACAATGTATTATATTTTCGGAGTAACTATAAAACTACATAAAAATGAATTTCACTACAATCAATTTCATCGTTTGTAGTTATAGGAAAATACTTTTAGTTTTTCCAAATTGCTGTGTTCTGTGTGTACAAACGATTTAAAACGTATTTCAAAAAGAAAAAACCCAAATTTACTTAAACTGGTTAGTTTCCGCACAATGTATTATATTTTCGGAGTAACTATAAAACTACATAAAAACGAATTTCACTACAATCAATTTCATCGTTTGTAGTTATAGGAAAATACTTTTAGTTTTTCCAAATTGCTGTGTTCTGTGTGTACAAACGATTTAAAACGTATTTCAAAAAGAAAAAACCCAAATTTACTTAAACTGGTTAGTTTCCGCACAATGTATTATATTTTCGGAGTAACTATAAAAACTACAAAAAAATGAATTTCACTACAATCAATTTCATCGTTTGTAGTTATAGGAAAAGTACTTTTAGTGCTTCCAAATTGCTGCGTTCTTGGTTTTTTTGAGATGCGTTAGCGATATCTCCGAAACCTGTGGACGAAAAAATTTTTTTTTTCGTATGAAAAACTACAAACGATTTAAAACGTATTTCAAAAAGAAAAAACCCAAATTTACTTAAATTGCTTGGTTTCCGCACAATGTATTATATTTTCGGAGTAACTATAAAAACTACAAAAAAATGAATTTCACTACAATCAATTTCATCGTTTGTAGTTATAGGAAAAGTACTTTTAGTGCTTCCAAATTGCTGCGTTCTTGGTTTTTTTGAGATGCGTTAGCGATATCTCCGAAACCTGTGGACGAAAAAATTTTTTTTTTCGTATGAAAAACTACAAACGATTTAAAACGTATTTCAAAAAGAAAAAACCCAAATTTACTTAAATTGCTTCGTTTCCGCAAAATGTATTATATTTTCGGAGTAACTATAAAAACTACAAAAATATGAATTTCACTACAATCCATTTCATCGTTTTTAGTTATAGGAAAAGTACTTTTAGTGCTTCCAAATTGCTGCTTTCTTGGTTTTTTTGGGATGCGTTATCGATATCTCCGCAACCTCTGGACCAAAAAAAAAATTAGTTTTTCTTATGAAAAGCTACGAACGATTTAAAACGTATTTCAAAGTTAAAACCCCAAATTTACTTAAATTGCTTGGTTTCCGCACAATGTATTATATTTTCGGAGTAATTATAAAAACTACAAAAAAATGAATTTCACTACATTCAATTTCATCGTTTGTAGTTATAGGAAAAGCCTTTTTGGTGCTTCCAAATTGCTGCGTTCTTGGTTTTTTTGAGATGCGTTAGCGATATCTCCGAAACCTGTGGACCAAAAAAAAATTTTTTTTCGTATGAAAAACTAAAAACGTTTTAAAACGTATTTCAAAAAGAAAAAACCGAAATTTACTTAAATTGCTTCGTTTCCGCACAATGTGTTATATTTTCGGAGTAAGTATAAAAACTACAAACATATGAATTTCACTACAATCCATTTCATCGTTTTTAGTTATAGGAAAAATACTTTTAGTGGTTCCAAATTGCTGCGTTCTTGGTTTTTTTGAGATGCGATAGCGATATCTCCGAAACCTGTGGACCAAAAAAAGTTTTTTTTTTTTTTCGTATGAAAAACTACAAACGGTTTAAAACGTATTTCAAAAAGAAAAAATCTAAATTTACTTAAATTGCTTGGTTTCCGCAGAATGTAATATATATTCGCGGAGTAACTATAAAAACTACAATAAAATTAATTTCACTACAATCAATTTCATCGTTTGTAGTTATAGGAAAAGTTCTTTTAGTGCTTCCAAATTGCTGCGTTCTTGGTTTTTTTGAGATGCGTTAGCGATATCTCCGAAACCTGTGGACAAAAAAAAAACTTTTTTTCGTATAAAAACTACAAACGGTTTAAAACGAATTTCAAAAAGAAAAAACACAAATTTACTTAAATTGCTTGGTTTTCGCACATTGTATTATATTTTCGGAGTAACTACAAAAACTACAAAAAAATAAATTTCACTACAATCAATTTCATCGTTTGTAGTTATAGGAAAACTGTTTTTAGTGCTTCCAAATTGCTGCGTTCTAGGTTTTTTTGAGATGCGTTAGCGATATCTCCGAAACGTGTGGACCAAAAAAAAATTTTTTTTTCGTATGAAAAACTACAAACGATTTAAAACGTATTTCAAAAAGAAAAATCCCAAATTCACTTATATTGCTTGGTTTCCGCACAATGTATTATATTTTCGGAGTAACTATAAAAACTACAAAAAAATGAATTTCACTACAGTAAATTTCATCGTTCGTAGTTATAGGAAAAGTACTTTTAGTGCTTCCAAATTGCTGCGTTCTAGGTTTTTTTGAGATGCATTAGCGATATCTCCGAAACCTATGAACCAAAAAAAAATATTTTTTCGTATGAAAAACAACAAACGATTTAAAACGTGTTTCAAAAAGGAAAAAACCCAAATTTACTTAAATTGCTTACTTTCCGCTTAATGTATTATATTTTCGTAGTAACTATAACAACTACAAAAAAATTAATTTAACTACAATCAATTTCATCGTTTGTAGTTATAGGAAAAGTACTTTTAGTGCTTCCAAATTGCTGCGTTCTAGGTTTTTTTGAGATGCGTTAGCGAAATCTCCGAAACCTATGGACCAAAAAAAAATATTGTTTCGTATGAAAAACAACAAACGATTTAAAACGTGTTTCAAAAAGAAAAAAACCCAAATTTACTTAAATTGCTTACTTTCCGCTTAATGTATTATATTTTCGGAGTAACTATAAAAACTACAAAAAAATGAATTTCACTACAATCAATTTCATCATTTGTAGTTATAGGAAAAGTACTTTTAGAACTTCCAAATTGCTGCGTTCTTGGTTTTTTTTGAGATGCGTTAGCGATATCTTCGGAACCTCTGGACTAAATACATTTTTTTTTCGTATGAAAAACTACAAACGATTTAAAACGTATTTCAGAAAGAAAAAACCCAAATTTGCTTAAATTGCTTAGTTTCCGCACAATGTATTATATTTTCGGAGTAACTATAAAAACTACAAAAAAATGAATTTCACTACAATCAATTTCATCATTTGTAGTTATAGGAAAAGTACTTTTAGTGCTTCCAAATTGCTGCGTTCTTGGTTTTTTTGAGATGCGTTAGCGATATCTCCGAAACCTGTGGACGAAAAATTTTTTTTTTTCGTATGAAAAACTACAAACGATTTAAAACGTATTTCAAAAAGAAAAAACCCAAATTTACTTAAATTGCTTGGTTTCCACACAATGTATTCTATTTTCGGAGTAACTATAAAAACTACAAAAAAATGAATTTCACTACAATCAATTTCATCGTTTGTAGTTATAGGAAAAGTACTTTTAATGCTTCCAAATTGCTGCGTGCTTGGTTTTTTTGAGATGCGTTAGCGATATCTCCGAAAACTGTGGACCAACAAAAAATTTTTTTCGTGTGAAAAACTACAAACGATTTAAAACGTATTTCAAAAAGAAAAAACCCAAATTGCTTCGTTTCCGCACAATGTATTATATTTTCGGAGTAACTATAAAACTACATAAAAATGAATTTCACTACAATCAATTTCATCGTTTGTAGTTATAGGAAAATACTTTTAGTTTTTCCAAATTGCTGTGTTCTGTGTGTACAAACGATTTAAAACGTATTTCAAAAAGAAAAAACACAAATTTACTTAAACTGGTTAGTTTCCGCACAATGTATTATATTTTCGGAGTAACTATAAAAACTACATAAAAATAAATTTCACTACAATCAATTTCATCGTTTTTAGTTATAGGAAAAATACTTTTAGTTCTTCCAAATTGCTTCGTTCTTGGTTTTTTTGAGATGCGTTAGCGATATCTCCGAAACCTGTGGACAAAAAAAATTTTTTTTCGTATGAAAAACTACAAACGATTTAAAACGTATTTCAAAAAGTAAATACACAAATTTACTTAAATTGCTTGGTTTCCGCACAATGTATTATATTTTCGGAGTAACTATAAAAACTACAAAAAATGAATTTCACTACAATCAATTTCATCGTTTGTAGTTATAGGAAAGTAGTTTTAGTGCTTCCAATATGGCTGCGTTCTTGGTTTTTTTGAGATGCGTTAGCGATATCTCCGAAACCTGTGCACCAAAAAAAAAAAATTGTTTACGTGTGACAAACTGCAAACGATTTAAAACGTATTTCAAAAAGAAAAAACCCAATTTTACTTAAATTGCTTGGTATCCGCACAATGTGTTATATTTTCGGAGTAACTATAAAAACTACATAAAAATGAATTTCACTACAATCAATTTCATCGTTTGTAGTTATAGGAAAATACTTTTAGTGCTTCCAAATTGCTGTGTTCTGTGTGTACAAACGATTTAAAACGTATTTCAAAAAGAAAAAACCCAAATTTACTTAAACTGCTTAGTTTCCGCAAAATGTATTATATTTTCGGAGTAACTATAAAAACTACAAAAAAAATGAATTTCACTACAATCCATTTCATCGTTTGTAGTTATAGGAAAAATACTCTTAGTTCTTCCAAATTGCCGCGTTCTTGGTTTTTTTGAGATGCGTTAGCTATATCTCCGAAACCTGTGGACAAAAAAAAATTTTTTTCGTATGAAAAACTGCAAACGATTTAAAACGTATTTCAAAAAGTAAATACACAAATTTACTTAAATTGCTTGGTTTCCGCACAATGTATTATATTTTCGGAGTAACTATAAAAACTACAAAAAAATTAATTTCACTACAATCAATTTCATCGTTTGTAGTTATAGGAAAAGTACTTTTAGTGCTTCCAAATTGCTGCGTTCTTGGTTTTTTTGAGATGCGTTAGCGATATCTCCGAAACCTGTGGACGAAAAAATTTTTTTTTCGTATGAAAAACTACAAACGATTTAAAACGTATTTCAAAAAGAAAAAACCCAAATTTACTTAAATTGCTTCCTTTCCGCAAAATGTATTATATTTTCGGAGTAACTATAAAAACTACAAAAATATGAATTTCACTACAATCCATTTCATCGTTTTTAGTTATAGGAAAAGTACTTTTAGTGCTTCCAAATTGCTGCTTTCTTGGTTTTTTTGGGTTGCGTTATCGATATCTCCGAAACCTGTGAACCAAAAAAAAAAAATTGTTTTTCTTATGAAAAGCTACGAACGATTTAAAACGTATTTCAAAGTTAAAACCCCAAATTTACTTAAATTGCTTGGTTTCCGCACAATGTATTATATTTTCGGAGTAATTATAAAAACTACAAAAAAATGAATTTCACTACATTCAATTTCATCGTTTGTAGTTATAGGAAAAGCCTTTTTGGTGCTTCCAAATTGCTCCGTTCTTGGTTTTTTTGAGATGCGTTAGCGATATCTCCGAAACCTGTGGACCAAAAAAAAATTTTTTTTCGTATGAAAAACTAAAAACGTTTTAAAACGTATTTCAAAAAGAAAAAACCCAAATTTACTTAAATTGCTTCGTTTCCGCACAATGTGTTATATTTTCGGAGTAACTATAAAAACTACAAACATATGAATTTCACTACAATCCATTTCATCGTTTTTAGTTATAGGAAAAATACTTTTAGTGGTTCCAAATTGCTGCATTCTTGGTTTTTTTGAGATGCGATAGCGATATCTCCGAAACCTGTGGACCAAAAAAAATTTTTTTTTTCGTATGAAAAACTACAAACGGTTTAAAACGTATTTCAAAAAGAAAAAATCTAAATTTACTTAAATTGCTTGGTTTCCGCAGAATGTAATATATATTCGCGGAGTAACTATAAAAACTACAATAAAATTAATTTCACTACAATCAATTTCATCGTTTGTAGTTATAGGAAAAGTTCTTTTAGTGCTTCCAAATTGCTGCGTTCTTGGTTTTTTGAGATGCGTTAGCGATATCTCCGAAACCTGTGGACAAAAAAAAAACTTTTTTTCGTATGAAAACTACAAACGGTTTAAAACGAATTTCAAAAAGAAAAAACACAAATTTACTTAAATTGCTTGGTTTTCGCACATTGTATTATATTTCGGAGTAACTATAAAAACTACAAAAAAATGAATTTCACTACAATCAATTTCATCGCTTGTAGTTATAGGAAATGTACTTTTAGTGCTTCCAAATTGCTGCGTTCGTGGTTTTTTTGAGATGCGTTAGCGATATCTCCGAAACCTGTGGACCAAAAAATTTTTTTTTTCGTATGAAAAACTACAAACGATTTAAAACGTATTTCAAAAAGAAAAAACCCAAATTTACTTATATTGCTACGTTTCCGCACAATGTATTATAATTTCGGAGTAACTATAAAAACTACAAAAAGATTAATTTCACTACAATCAATTTCATCGTTTGTAGTTATGGGAAAAGTACTTTTAGTGCTTCCAAATTGCTGCGTTCTTCGTTTTGTTGAGATGCGTTAGCAATATCTCCGAAACCTGTGGACCAAAAAAAAATTTTTTTCGTATGAAAAACTAAAAACTATTTAAAACGTATTTCAAAAAGAAAAAACCCAAATTTACTTAAATTGCTTGGTTTCCGCACAATGTATTATATTTTCGGAGTAGCTATAAAAACTAGAAAAAAATTAATTTCACTACAATCAATTTCATCGTTTGTAGTTATAGGAAAAGTATTTTTAGTGCTTCCAAATTGCTGCGGTCTTGGTTTTTTTGAGATGCGTTAGCGATATCTCCGAAACCTGTGTCCCAAAAAAAAATTTTTTTCGTATGAAAAATTACAAACGATTTAAAACATATTTCAAAAAGAAAAAACCCAAATTCACTTAAATGGCTTGGTTTCCGCACAATGTATTATATTTTCGGGGTAGCTATAAAAACTACAAAAAAAATTAATTTCACTACAGTCAATTTCATCGTTTGTAGTTATAGGAAAAGTACCTTTAGTGCTTCCAGATTGCTGCGTTCTTGGTTTTTTTGAGATGCGATAGCGATATCTCCGAAACCTGTGGACCAAAAAAAAAAACATTTTTTTTCGTATGAAAAACTACAAACGATTTAAAACGTATTTCAAAAAGAAAAAACCCAAACTCACTTAAATTGCTTGGTTTCCGCACAATGTATTATATTTTCGGCGTAACTATAAAAACTACAAAAAAATTAATTTCACTGCAAACAATTTCATCGTTTCTAGTTATAGGAAAAGTACTTTTAGTGCTTCCAAATTGCTGCGTTCTTGGTTTTTTTGAGATGCGTTAGCGATATCTCCAAAACCTGTGGACCAAAAAAAAACATTTTTTTCGTATGAAAAACTACAAACGATTTAAGACGTATTTCCAAAAGAAAAACCCAAATTCACTTAAATTGTTTGGTTTCCGCACAATTCATTATATTTTCGGCGTAACTATAAAAACTACAAAAAAATGAATTTCACTACAAACAATTTCATCGTTTGTAGTTATAGGAAAAGTACTTTTAGTGCTCCCAAATTGCTGCTTTCTTGGTCTTTTCGAGATGCGTTAACGATATCTCCGAAACCTGTGGACCAAAAAAAAAAAAATTGTTTTTCGTATGAAAAACTACAAACGATTTAAAACGTATTTCCAAAAGAAAAACCCAAATTCACTTAAATTTTTTGGTTTCCGCACAATTCATTATATTTTCGGCGTAACTATAAAAACTACAAAAAAATTAATTTCACTGCAAACAATTTCATCGTTTCTAGTTATAGGAAAAGTACTTTTAGTGCTTCCAAATTGCTGCGTTCTTGGGTTTTTTGAGATGCGTTAGCGATATCTCCAAAACCTGTGGACCAAAAAAAAACATTTTTTTCGTATGAAAAACTACAAACGATTTAAAACGTATTTCCAAAAGAAAAACCCAAATTCACTTAAATTGTTTGGTTTCCGCACAATTCATTATATTTTCGGCGTAACTATAAAAACTACAAAAAAATGAATTTCACTACAAACAATTTCATCGTTTGTAGTTATAGGAAAAGTACTTTTAGTGCTTCCAAATTGCTGCGTTCTTGGTTTTTTTAAGATGCGTTAGCGCTATCTCCGAAACCTGTGAACCAATAAAAATTTGTTTTTTTCGTATGAAAAACTACAAACGATTTAAAACGTATTTCAAAAAGAAAAACCCCAAATTTACTTGAATTTCTTGGTTTCCAGGCAATGTATTATATTTTCGGAGTAACTATAAAAACTACAAAAAATGTATTTCACTACAATCAATTTCATCGTTTGTAGTTATAGGAAAAATACTTTTAGTGCTTCCAAATTGCTGCGTTCTTGGTTTTTTTGAGATGCGTTAGCGATTACTCCGAAACCTGTGGACCAAAAAAAAAATTTTTTTTCGTATGAAAAACTACAAACGATTTAAAACGTATTTCAAAAAGAAACACCCCAAATTTACTTAAATTGCTTGGTTTCTGCACAATGTATTATATTTTCGGAGTAACTATAAAAACTAAAAAAAATGAATTTCACTACAAACAATTTCATCGTTTGTAGTTATAGGAAAAGTACTTTTAGTGCTTCCAAATTGCTGCTTTCTTGGTTTTTTCGAGATGCGTTAGCGATATCTCCGAAACCTGTGGACCAACAAAAAATTTTTTTTCGTATGAAAAACTACAAATGATTTAAAACGTATTTCAAAAAGAAAATACCCAAATTTACTTAAATTGCTTGGTTTCCGCACAATGTATTATATTTTCGGCGTAACTGTACAAACTAAAAAAAAATGAATTTCACTACAAACAATTTCATCGTTTGTAGTTATAGGAAGAGTACTTTTAGTGCTTCCAAATTGCAGCCTTCTTGGTTTTTTCGAGATGCGTTAGCGATATCTCCGAAACCTGTGGACCAAAAAAAAATTTTTTTTCGTATGAAAAACTACAAACGATTTAAAACGTATTTCAAAAAGAAAAACCCAAATTCACTTAAATTGTTTGGTTTCCGCACAATGTATTATATTTTCCAATGGACCTGTGGACCAAAAAATTGTTTTTCGTATGAAAAACTACAAACGATTTAAAACGTATTTCAAAAAGAAAATACCCAAATTTACTTAAATTGCTTGGTTTCCGCACAATGTATTATATTTTCGGAGTAACTATAAAAACTACAAAAAAATGAATTTCACTACAATCAATCTCATCGTTTGTAGTTATAGGAAAAGTACTTTTAGTGCTTCCAAATTGCTGCGTTCTTGGTTTTTTTTCGTATGAAAAACCAAAAACGATTTAAGACGTATTTCAAAAAGAAAAATCCCAAATTTATTTAAATTTCTTGTTTTCCGCGCAATGTATTATATTTTCGGAGTAACTATAAAAACTGCAAAAAAATGAATTTCACTACTTTCAATTTCATCGTTTGTAGTTATAGGAGAAATACTTTTAGTGCTTCCAAATTGCTGCGTTCTTAGTTTTTTTGAGATGCGTTAGCGATATCTCCGAAACCTGTGGACCAAAAAAATTTTTTTTTTCCATATGAAAAACTACAAACGATTTAAAACGTATTTCAAAAAGAAAAAACCCAAATTTACTTAAATTGCTTGGTTTCCGCACAATGTATTATATTTTCGGAGTAACTGTAAAAACTAGAAAAAAATGGATTTCACTACAATCAATTTCATCATTTGTAGTTATAGGAAAAGTACTTTTAAAGCTTCCAAATTGCTGCGTTCTTGGTTTTTTTAAGATGCGTTAGCGCTATCTCCGAAACCTGTGGACCAAAAAAAATTTTTTTTCGTATGAAAAACTACAAACGATTTAAAACGTATTTCAAAAAGAAAAAACCCAAATTTACTTAAATTTCTTGGTTTCCGCGCAATGTATTATATTTTCGGAGTAACTATAAAAACCAGAAAAAAATGAATTTCACTACAATCAATTTCATCGTTTGTAGTTATAGGAAAAGTACTTTTAGTTCTTCCAAATTGCTGCGTTCTTGGTTTTTTGAGATGCGTTGGCGATATCTCCGAAACCTGTGGACCAAAAAAAATTTTTTTTTTTTATGAAAAACTACAAACGATTTAAAACATATTTCAAAAAGGAAAAAAAACCCAAAATTACTTAAGTTGCTTCGTTTCCGCACAATGTATTATAATTTCGGAGTAACTATAAAAACTACAAAAAATTAATTTCACTACAATCAATTTCATCGTTTGTAGTTATAGGAAAAGTACTTTTAGTGCTTCCAAATTGCTGCGTTCTTGGTTTTTTTCAGATGCGTTTGCGATATCTCCGAAACCTGTGGACAAAAAAATTTTTTTTTTCGTATGAAAAACTACAAACGACTTAAAACGTATTTCAAAAAGAAAAACCCAAATTTACTTAAACTGCTTGGTTTCCGCGCAATGTATTATATTTTCGGAGTAACTATAGAAACTAAAAAAAAAATTAATTTCATTACAATCAATTTCATCGTTTATAGTTATAGGAAAAGTAATTTTAGTGTTCCCAAATTGCTGCGTTCTTGGTTTTTTTGAGATGCGTTAGCGAAATCTCCGAAACCTGTGTCCCAAAAAAAATTTTTTTTCGTATGACAAACTGCAAATGATTTCAAACATATTTCAAAAAGAAAAAACCTAATTTCACTTAAATTGCTTGGTTTCCGCAAAATGTATTATATTTTCCGAGTAACTATAAAAACTACAAAAAAATTAATTTCACTACAGTCAATTTCATCGTTTGTAGTTATAGGAAAACTACTTTTAGTGCTTCCAAATTGCTGCGTTCTTGGTTTCCGTGCAATGTATTATATTTTCGGAGTAACTATAAAAACTACAAAAAAATTAATTTCACTACAATCAATTTCATCGTTTGTAGTTATAGGAAAAGCACTTTTAGTGCTTCCAAATTGCTGCGTTCTTGGTTTTTTTGAGATGCGTTAGGGATATCTCCAAAACCTCTGGACCAAAAAAAAAATTTTTTTTTCGTATGAAAAACTACACACGATTTAAAACGTATTTCAAAAAGAAAAAACCCAAACTTATTTAAATTGCTTCGTTTCCGCACAATGTATTATAATTTCGGAGTAACTATAAAAACTACAAAAAAATTAATTTCACTACAATCAATTTCATCGTTTGTAGTTATAGGAAAAGTACTTTTAGTGCTTCCAAATTGCTGCGTTCTTGGTTGTTTTGAGATGTGTTAGCGATATCTCCGAAACCTGTGGACCAAAAAAAAATTTTTTTCGTATGAAAAACTACAAACGATTTAAAACGTATTACAAAAAGAAAAAACACAAATTTACTTAAATTGCTTGGTTTCCACACAATGTATTATATTTCGGAGTAACTATAAAAACTACAAGAAGATGAATTTCACTACAGTCAATTTCATCGTTTGTAGTTATAGGAAAATTGTTTTTAGTGCTTCCAAATTGCTGCGTTCTTGGTTTTTTTGAGATGCGTTAGCGATATCTCCGAAACCTGTGTTCCAAAAAAAATTTTTTTCGTATGAAAAACTACAAACGATTTAAAACATATTTCAAAAAGAAATGGTCCTTTGCCGGATACAAATCCGGTACGCTCCGGTGCCATAGCACCATTAAGGTGCTAGCCCGACCATCTCGGGAACGATTTATGTGGCCACATTAAACCTTCAGGCCATTCCCTCCCTCCCTACCTCCAAGTTCCATGAGGAGCTTGGGGTCGCCAGAGCCTCGTCTGTTAGTGAAACAGGATTCGCCGCGGATAGGTGAGGTTGACAATTGGGTTTGGAGAAGCTATATATTGCGCTGGCAACCTGAAAGTTTGCGCTACACAGCCCCTTGAATCTGGTATTTTAGTCGCCTCTTACGACAGGCATACCTACCGCGGGTATATTCTGATACCCTAACCCGCTGGGGTAGTAAATTTCATCGTTTGTAGTTATAGGAAAAGTATTTTTAGTGCTTCCAAACTGCTGCGTTCTTGGTTTTTTTGAGATGCGTTAGCGATATCTCCGAAACCTGTGGACCAAAAAAAATTTTTTTTTTCGTATGAAAAACTACAAACGATTTAAAACGAATTTCAAAAAGAAAAAACCCAAATTTACTTAAATTGCTTGGTTTCCGCACAATGTATTATATTTTCGGAGTAACTATAAAAACTAAAAAAAACATTGATTTCACTACAATCAATTTCATCGTTTGTAGTTATAGGAAAAGCACTTTTAGTGCTTCCAAATTGCTGCGTTCTTGGTTTTTTTGATATGCGTTCGCGAAATCTCCGAAACCTGTGTCCCAAAAAAAATTTTTTTTCGTATGACAAACTACAAACGATTTCAAACATATTTCAAAAAGAAGAAACCCAAGTTCACTTAAATTGCTTGGTTTCCGCACATTGTATTATATTTTCGGAGTAACTATAAAAACTACAAAAAAATGAATTTCACTACAGTCAATTTCATCGTTTGTAGTTATAGGAAAAGTACTTTTGGTGCTTCCAAATTGCTGCGTTCTTGGTTTTTTTGAGATGCGTTAGCAATATTTCCGAAACCTGTAGACCAAAAAAAATTTTTTTTTTCGTATGAAAAACTACAAACGATTTAAAACGTATTTCAAAAAGAAAAAACCCAAATTTACTTAAATTGCTTCGTTTCCGCACAATGTATTATATTTCCGGAGTAACTATAAAAACAAAAAAAATGAAGTTCACTACAATCAATTTCATCGTTTGTAGTTATAGGAAAAGTACTTTTAGTTCTTCCACATTGCTGCGTTCTTGGTTTTTTTGAGATGCGTTAGCGATATCTCCGAAACCTGTGAACTAAAACAATTCTTTTTTTCGTATGAAAAACTACAAACGATTTAAAACGTATTTCAAAAAGGAAAAACCCAAATTTACTTAAATTGCTTGGTTTCCACACAATGTATTATATTTTCGGAGTAACTAAAAAAACTACAAAAAAATGAATTTCACTACAATCAATTTCATCTTTTGTATTTATAGGAAAAGTACTTTTAGTGCTTCCAAATTGCTACGTTCTTGGTTGTTTTGAGATGCGTTAGCGATATCTCCGAAACCTGTGGACCAAAAAAATTTTTTTTTCGTATGAAAAACTACAAACGATTTAAAACGTATTTCAAAAAAAAAATCTCAAATTTACTTAAATTTCTTGGTTTCCGCGCAATGTATTATATTTTCGGAGTAACTATAAAAAATAGAAAAAAATTTATTTCACTACAATCAATTTCATCGTTTGTAGTTATAGGAAAAGTACTTTTAGTGCTTCCAAATTGCTGCGTTCTTGGTTTTTTTGAGATGCGTTAGCGATATCTCCGAAACCTGTGGACCAAAAAAAAATTTTTTTTTCGTATGAAAAACTACAAACGATTTAAAACGTATTTCAAAAAGAAAAACCCAAATTTATTTAATTGCTTCGTTTCCGCACAATGTATTATAATTTCGGAGTAACTATAAAAACAACAAAAAAATTATTTTCACTACAATCAATTTCATCGTTTGTAGTTATAGGAAAAGTACTTTTAGTGCTTCCAAATTGCTGCGTTCTTTGTTTTTTTGAGATGCGTTAGCGATATCTCCGAAACCTGTGGACCAAAACAATTTTTTTTCGTATGAAAAACTATAAAAGATTTAAAACGTATTTCAAAAAGAAAAAACACAAATTTACTTAAATTGCTTGGTTTCCGCACAATGTATTATATTTTCGGAGTAACTATAAAAACTACAAAAAAATGAATTTCACTACAATCAATTTCATCGTTTGTAGTTATAGGAAAAGTGTTTTTAGTGCTTCCAAATTGCTGCGTTCTTGGTATTTTTGAGATGCGTTAGCGATATCTCCGAAACCTGTGTCCCAAAAAAAAAAAATTTTTTCCGTATGAAAAACTACAAACGATTTAAAACATATTTCAAAAAGAAAAAACCCAAATTCACTTAAATTGCTTGGTTTCCGCACAATGTATTATATTTTCGGAGTAATTATAAAAACTACAAAAAAATTAATTTCACTACAGTAAATTTCATCGTTTGTGGTTATAGGAAAAGTACTTTTAGTGCTTCCAAATTGCTGCGTTCTTGGTTTTTTTGAGATGCGTTAGCGATATCTCCGAAACCTGTGTCCCAAAAAAAAATTTTTTCCGTATGAAAAACTACAAACGATTTAAAATATATTTCAAAAAGAAAAAAACCCAAATTCACTTAAATTGCTTGGTTTCCGCACAATGTATTATATTTTCGGAGTAACTATAAAAACTACAAAAAAATGAATTTCACTACAGTAAATTTCATCGTTTGTGGTTATAGGAAAAGTACTTTTAGTGCTTCCAAATTGCTGCGTTCTTGGTTTTTTTGAGATGCGTTAGCGATATCTCCGAAACCGGTGGACCAAAAAAAAAACAGCTTTTTTCGTATGAAAAACTACAAACGATATAAAACGTATTTCAAAAAGAAAAAACCCAAATTTACTTAAATTGCTTGGTTTCCGGACAATGTATTATATTTTCGGAGTAACTATAAAAACTACAAAAAAAATGAATTTCACTACAGTCAATTTCATCGTTTGTAGTTATAGGAAAATTACTTTTAGTGCTTCCAAATTGCTGCGTTCTTGGTTTTTTTGAGATGCGTTAGCGATATCTTCGAAACCTGTGGACTCAATAAATTTTTTTTTCTTATGAAAAACTACAAACGATTTAAAACGTATTTCAAAAAAAAACCCAAATTTGCTTAAATTGCTTGGTTTCCGCACAATGTATTATATTTTCGGAGTAACTGTAAAAACTAGAAAAAAATGGATTTCACTACAATCAATTTCATCATTTGTAGTTATAGGAAAAGTACTTTTAAAGCTTCCAAATTGCTGCGTTCTTGGTTTTTTTGAGATGCGTTAGCGCTATCTCCGAAACCTGTGGACCAAAAAAAAATTTTTTTTTGTATGAAAAACTACAAACGATTTAAAACATATTTCAAAAAGGAAAAAAAAAACCCAAACTTACTTAAGGTGCTTCGTTTCCGCACAATGTATTATAATTTCGGAGTAACTATAAAAACTACAAAAAATTAATTTCACTACAATCAATTTCATCGTTTGTAGTTATAGGAAAAGTACTTTTAGTGCTTCCAAATTGCTGCGTTCTTGGTTTTTTTGAGATGCGTTAGCGATATCTTCGAAACCTGTGGACTCAATAAATTTTTTTTTCTTATGAAAAACTACAAACGATTTAAAACATATTTCAAAAAAAAAAACCCAAATTTGCTTAAATTGCTTGGTTTCCGCACAATGTATTATATTTTCGGAGTAACTATAAAAACCAGAAAAAAATGAATTTCACTACAGTCAATTTCATCGTTTGTAGTTATAGGAAAATTACTTTTAGTGCTTCCAAATTGCTGCGTTCTTGGTTTTTTTGAGATGCATTAGCGATATCTTCGAAACCTGTGGACTCAATAAATTTTTTTTTCTTATGAAAAACTACAAACGATTTAAAACGTATTTCAAAAAAAAAACCAAAATTTGCTTAACTTGCTTGGTTTCCGCACAATGTATTATATTTTCGGAGTAACTATAAAAACCAGAAAAAAATGAATTTCACTACAATCAATTTCATCGTTTGTAGTTATAGGAAAAGTACTTTTAGTTCTTCCAAATTGCTGCGTTCTTGGTTTTTTTGAGATGCGTTGGCGATATCTCCGAAACCTGTGGACCAAAAAAAAATTTTTTTTTGTATGAAAAACTACAAACGATTTAAAACGTATTTCAAAAAGGAAAAACCCAAATTTACTTAAATTGCTTGGTTTCCACACAATGTATTATATTTTCGGAGTAACTAAAAAAACTACAAAAAATTAATTTCACTACAATCAATTTCATCTTTTGTATTTATAGGAAAAGTACTTTTAGTGCTTCCAAATTGCTACGTTCTTTGTTTTTTTGAGATGCGTTAGCGATATCTCCGAAACCTGTGGACCAAAAAAATTTTTTTTTCTTATGAAAAACTACAAACGATTTAAAACGTATTTCAAAAAAAAAAATCTCAAATTTGCTTAAATTGCTTGGTTTCCGCACAATGTATTATATTTTCGGAGTAACTATAAAAACCAGAAAAAAATGAATTTCACTACAGTCAATTTCATCATTTGTAGTTATAGGAAAATTACTTTTAGTGCTTCCAAATTGCTGCGTTCTTGGTTTTTTTGAGATGCATTAGCGATATCTTCGAAACCTGTGGACTCAATAAATTTTTTTTTCTTATGAAAAACTACGAACGATTTAAAACGTATTTCAAAAAAAAAACCCAAATTTGCTTAACTTGCTTGGTTTCCGCACAATGTATTATATTTTCGGAGTAACTATAAAAACCAGAAAAAAATGAATTTCACTACAATCAATTTCATCGTTTGTAGTTATAGGAAAAGTACTTTTAGTTCTTCCAAATTGCTGCGTTCTTGGTTTTTTTGAGATGCGTTGGCGATATCTCCGAAACCTGTGGACCAAAAAAAACTTTTTTTTTTGTATGAAAAACTACAAACGATTTAAAACATATTTCAAAAAGGAAAAAAAAACCCAAACTTACTTAAATTGCTTCGTTTCCGCACAATGTATTATAATTTCGGAGTAACTATAAAAACTACAAAAAATTAATTTCACTACAATCAATTTCATCGTTTGTAGTTATAGGAAAAGTACTTTTAGTGCTTCCAAATTGCTGCGTTCTTGGTTTTTTTCAGATGCGTTAGCGATATCTCCGAAACCTGTGGACAAAAAAAATTTTTTTTTCGGATGAAAAACTACAAACGACTTAAAACGTATTTCAAAAAGAAAAACCCAAATTTACTTAAATTGCTTGGTTTCCGCACAATGTATTATATTTTCGGAGTAACTATAAAAACTAAAAAAAAAATTCATATCATTACAATCAATTTCATCGTTTATAGTTATAGGAAAAGTAATTTTAGTGTTCCCAAATTGCTGCGTTCTTGGTTTTTTTGAGATGCGTTAGCGAAATCTCCGAAACCTGTGTCCCAAAAAAATTTTTTTTTTCGTATGACAAACTACAAATGATTTCAAACATATTTCAAAAAGAAAAAACCTAATTTCACTTAAATTGCTTGGTTTCCGCAAAATGTATTATATTTTCCGAGTAACTATAAAAACTACAAAAAAATTAATTTCACTACAGTCAATTTCATCGTTTGTAGTTATAGGAAAAGTACTTTTAGTGCTTCCAAATTGCTGCGTTCTTGGTTTCCGTGCAATGTATTATATTTTCGGAGTAACTATAAAAACTACAAAAAAATTAATTTCACTACAATCAATTTCATCGTTTGTAGTTATAGGAAAAGCACTTTTAGTGCTTCCAAATTGCTGCGTTCTTGGTTTTTTTGAGATGCGTTAGGGATATCTCCAAAACCTCTGGACCAAAAAAAAAATTTTTTTTTCGTATGAAAAACTACACACGATTTAAAACGTATTTCAAAAAGAAAAAACCCAAACTTACTTAAATTGCTTCGTTTCCGCACAATGTATTATAATTTCGGAGTAACTATAAAAACTACAAAAAAAATAATTTCACTACAATCAATTTCATCGTTTGTAGTTATAAGAAAAGTACTTTTAGTGCTTCCAAATTGCTGCGTTCTTGGTTGTTTTGAGATGCGTTAGCGATATCTCCGAAACCTGTGGACCAAAAAAAAATTTTTTTCGTATGAAAAACTACAAACGATTTAAAACGTATTTCAAAAAGAAAAAACACAAATTTACTTAAATTGCTTGGTTTCCGCACAATGTATTATATTTTCGGAGTAACTATAAAAACTACAAAAAAATGAATTTCACTACAGTAAATTTCATCGTTTGTGGTTATAGGAAAAGTACTTTTAGTGCTTCCAAATTGCTGCGTTCTTGGTTTTTTTGTGATGCGTTAGCGATATCTCCGAAACCTGTGTCCCAAAAAAAAAAAATTTTTTCCGTATGAAAAACTACAAACGATTTAAAACATATTTCAAAAAGAAAAAACCCAAATTCACTTAAATTGCTTGGTTTCCGCACAATGTATTATATTTTCGGAGTAACTATAAAAACAACAAAAAAATGAATTTCACTAAAATCAATTTCATCGTTTGTAGTTATAGGAAAAGTGTTTTTAGTGCTTCCAAATTGCTGCGTTCTTGGTATTTTTGAGATGCGTTAGCGAAATCTCCGAAACCTGTGTCCCAAAAAAAAAAAATTTTTTCCGTATGAAAAACTACAAACGATTTAAAACATATTTCAAAAAGAAAAAACCCAAATTCACTTAAATTGCTTGGTTTCCGCACAATGTATTATATTTTCGGAGTAACTATAAAAACTACAAAAAAATTAATTTCACTACAGTAAATTTCATCGTTTGTGGTTATAGGAAAAGTACTTTTAGTGCTTCCAAATTGCTGCGTTCTTGGTTTTTTTGAGATGCGTTAGCGATATCTCCGAAACCTGTGTCCCAAAAAAAAAATTTTTTCCGTATGAAAAACTACAAACGATTTAAAATATATTTCAAAAAGAAAAAACCCAAATTCACTTAAATTGCTTGGTTTCCGCACAATGTATTATATTTTCGGAGTAACTATAAAAACTACAAAAAAATGAATTTCACTACAGTAAATTTCATCGTTTGTGGTTATAGGAAAAGTACTTTTAGTGCTTCCAAATTGATGCGTTCTTGGTTTTTTTGAGATGCGTTAGCGATATCTCCGAAACCGGTGGACCAAAAAAAAAAACAGCTTTTTTCGTATGAAAAACTACAAACGATATAAAACGTATTTCAAAAAGAAAAAACCCAAATTTACTTAAATTGCTTGGTTTCCGGACAATGTATTATATTTTCGGAGTAACTATAAAAACTACAAAAAAATGAATTTCACTACAGTCAATTTCATCGTTTGTAGTTATAGGAAAATTACTTTTAGTGCTCCCAAATTGCTACGTTCTTGGTTTTTTTGAGATGCATTAGCGATATCTTCGAAACCTGTGGACTCAATAAATTTTTTTTTCTTATGAAAAACTACAAACGATTTAAAACGTATTTCAAAAAAAAAAACCCAAATTTGCTTAACTTGCTTGGTTTCCGCACAATGTATTATATTTTCGGAGTAACTATAAAAACCAGAAAAAAATGAATTTCACTACAATCAATTTCATCGTTTGTAGTTATAGGAAAAGTACTTTTAGTTCTTCCAAATTGCTGCGTTCTTGGTTTTTTTGAGATGCGTTGGCGATATCTCCGAAACCTGTGGACCAAAAAAAAATTTTTTTTTGTATGAAAAACTACAAACGATTTAAAACATATTTCAAAAAGGAAAAAAAACCCAAACTTACTTAAGTTGCTTCGTTTCCGCACAATGTATTATAATTTCGGAGTAACTATAAAAACTACAAAAAATTAATTTCACTACAATCAATTTCATCGTTTGTAGTTATAGGAAAAGTACTTTTAGTGCTTCCAAATTGCTGCGTTCTTGGTTTTTTTCAGATGCGTTAGCGATATCTTCGAAACCTGTGGACAAAAAAAATTTTTTTTTCGTATGAAAAACTACAAACGACTTAAAACGTATTTCAAAAAGAAAAACCCAAATTTACTTAAATTGCTTGGTTTCCGCACAATGTATTATATTTTCGGAGTAACTATAAAAACTAAAAAAAAAAATTCATTTCATTACAATCAATTTCATTGTTTCTAGTTATAGGAAAAGTAATTTTAGTGTTCCCAAATTGCTGCGTTCTTGGTTTTTTTGAGATGCGTTAGCGAAATCTCCGAAACCTGTGTCCCAAAAAAAATTTTTTTTTCGTATGACAAACTACAAATGATTTCAAACATATTTCAAAAAGAAAAACCCTAATTTCACTTAAATTGCTTGTTTTCCGCAAAATGTATTATATTTTCCGAGTAACTATAAAAACTACAAAAAAATAATTTCACTACAGTCAATTTCATCGTTTTTAGTTATAGGAAAAGTACTTTTAGTGCTTCCAAATTGCTGCGTTCTTGGTTTCCGTGAAATGTATTATATTTTCGGAGTAACTATAAAAACTACAAAAAAATTAATTTCACTACAATCAATTTCATCGTTTGTAGTTATAGGAAAAGCACTTTTAGTGCTTCCAAATTGCTGCGTTCTTGGTTTTTTTGAGATGCGTTAGGGATATCTCCAAAACCTCTGGACCAAAAAAAAAATTTTTTTTTCGTATGAAAAACTACACACGATTTAAAACGTATTTCAAAAAGAAAAAACCCAAACTTACTTAAATTGTTTGAGATGCGTTAGCGAAATCTCCGAAACCTGTGTCCCAAAAAAAATTTTTTTTCGTATGACAAACTACAAACGATTTCAAACATATTTCAAAAAGAAAAAACCCAAGTTCACTTAAATTGCTTGGTTTCCGCACATTGTATTATATTTTCGGAGTAACTATAAAAACTACAAAAAAATGAATTTCACTACAGTCAATTTCATCGTTTGTAGTTATAGGAAAAGTACTTTTGGTGCTTCCAAATTGCTGCGTTCTTGGTTTTTTTGAGATGCGTTAGCAATATTTCCGAAACCTGTAGACCAAAAAAATTTTTTTTTTCGTATGAAAAACTACAAACGATTTAAAACGTATTTTAAAAAGAAAAAACCCAAATTTACTTAAATTGCTTCGTTTACGCACAATGCATTATATTTTCGGAGTAACTATAAAAACAAAAAAAAATGAATTTCACTACAATCAATTTCATCGTTTGTGGTTATAGGAAAAGTACTTTTAGTTCTTCCACATTGCTGCGTTCTTGGTTTTTTTGAGATGCGTTGGCGATATCTTCGAAACCTGTGGACTCAATAAATTTTTTTTTCTTATGAAAAACTACAAACGATTTAAAACGTATTTCAAAAAAAAAAACCCAAATTTGCTTAACTTGCTTGGTTTCCGCACAATGTATTATATTTTCGGAGTAACTATAAAAACCAGAAAAAAATGAATTTCACTACAATCAATTTCATCGTTTGTAGTTATAGGAAAAGTACTTTTAGTTCTTCCAAATTGCTGCGTTCTTGGTTTTTTTGAGATGCGTTGGCGATATCTCCGAAACCTGTGGACCAAAAAAAAATTTTTTTTTGTATGAAAAACTACAAACGATTTAAAACATATTTCAAAAAGGAAAAAAAACCCAAACTTACTTAAATTGCTTCGTTTCCGCACAATGTATTATAATTTCGGAGTAACTATAAAAACTACAAAAAATTAATTTCACTACAATCAATTTCATCGTTTGTAGTTATAGGAAAAGTACTTTTAGTGCTTCCAAATTGCTGCGTTCTTGGTTTTTTTCAGATGCGTTAGCGATATCTCCGAAACCTGTGGACAAAAAAAATTTTTTTTTCGTATGAAAAACTACAAACGACTTAAAACGTATTTCAAAAAGAAAAACCCAAATTTACTTAAATTGCTTGGTTTCCGCACAATGTATTATATTTTCGGAGTAACTATAAAAACTAAAAAAAAAATTCATATCATTACAATCAATTTCATCGTTTATAGTTATAGGAAAAGTAATTTTAGTGTTCCCAAATTGCTGCGTTCTTGGTTTTTTTGAGATGCGTTAGCGAAATCTCCGAAACCTGTGTCCCAAAAAAATTTTTTTTTTTCGTATGACAAACTACAAATGATTTCAAACATATTTCAAATAGAAAAAACCTAATTTCACTTAAATTGCTTGGTTTCCGCAAAATGTATTATATTTTCCGAGTAACTATAAAAACTACAAAAAAATTAATTTCACTACAGTCAATTTCATCGTTTGTAATTATAGGAAAAGTACTTTTAGTGCTTCCAAATTGCTGCGTTCTTGGTTTCCGTGCAATGTATTATATTTTCGGAGTAACTATAAAAACTACAAAAAAATTAATTTCACTACAATCAATTTCATCGTTTGTAGTTATAGGAAAAGCACTTTTAGTGCTTCCAAATTGCTGCGTTCTTGGTTTTTTTGAGATGCGTTAGGGATATCTCCAAAACCTCTGGACCAAAAAAAAAATTTTTTTTTCGTATGAAAAACTACACACGATTTAAAACGTATTTCAAAAAGAAAAAACCCAAACTTACTTAAATTGCTTCATTTCCGCACAATGTATTATAATTTCGGAGTAACTATAAAAACTACAAAAAAAATAATTTCACTACAATCAATTTCATCGTTTGTAGTTATAAGAAAAGTACTTTTAGTGCTTCCAAATTGCTGCGTTCTTGGTTGTTTTGAGATGCGTTAGCGATATCTCCGAAACCTGTGGACCAAAAAAAAATTTTTTTCGTATGAAAAACACAAACGATTTAAAACGTATTTCAAAAAGAAAAAACACAAATTTACTTAAATTGCTTGGTTTCCGCACAATGTATTATATTTTCGGAGTAACTATAAAAACTACAAAAAAATGAATTTCACTACAGTAAATTTCATCGTTTGTGGTTATAGGAAAAGTACTTTTAGTGCTTCCAAATTGCTGCGTTCTTGGTTTTTTTGTGATGCGTTAGCGATATCTCCGAAACCTGTGTCCCAAAAAAAAAAATTTTTTTCCGTATGAAAAACTACAAACGATTTAAAACATATTTCAAAAAGAAAAAACCCAAAGTCACTTAAATTGCTTGGTTTCCGCACAATGTATTATATTTTCGGAGTAACTATAAAAACAACAAAAAAATGAATTTCACTACAATCAATTTCATCGTTTGTAGTTATAGGAAAAGTGTTTTTAGTGCTTCCAAATTGCTGCGTTCTTGGTATTTTTGAGATGCGTTAGCGAAATCTCCGAAACCTGTGTCCCAAAAAAAAAAAATTTTTTCCGTATGAAAAACTACAAACGATTTAAAACATATTTCAAAAAGAAAAAACCCAAATTCACTTAAATTGCTTGGTTTCCGCACAATGTATTATATTTTCGGAGTAACTATAAAAACTACAAAAAAATGAATTTCACTACAGTAAATTTCATCGTTTGTGGTTATAGGAAAAGTACTTTTAGTGCTTCCAAATTGCTGCGTTCTTGGTTTTTTTGAGATGCGTTAGCGATATCTCCGAAACCTGTGTCCCAAAAAAAAAATTTTTTCCGTATGAAAAACTACAAACGATTTAAAATATATTTCAAAAAGAAAAAAACCCAAATTCACTTAAATTGCTTGGTTTCCGCACAATGTATTATATTTTCGGAGTAACTATAAAAACTACAAAAAAATTAATTTCACTACAGTAAATTTCATCGTTTGTGGTTATAGGAAAAGTACTTTTAGTGCTTCCAAATTGATGCGTTCTTGGTTTTTTTGAGATGCGTTAGCGATATCTCCGAAACCTGTGTCCCAAAAAAAATTTTTTTTCGTATGACAAACTGCAAACGATTTCAAACATATTTCAAAAAGAAAAAACCCAAGTTCACTTAAATTGCTTGGTTTCCGCACATTGTATTATATTTTCGGAGTAACTATAAAAACTACAAAAAAATGAATTTCACTACAGTCAATTTCATCGTTTGTAGTTATAGGAAAAGTACTTTTGGTGCTTCCAAATTGCTGCGTTCTTGGTTTTTTTGAGATGCGTTAGCAATATTTCCGAAACCTGTAGACCAAAAAAATTTTTTTTTTCGTATGAAAAACTACAAACGATTTAAAACGTATTTTAAAAAGAAAAAACCCAAATTTACTTAAATTGCTTCGTTTACGCACAATGCATTATATTTTCGGAGTAACTATAAAAACAAAAAAAAAATGAATTTCACTACAATCAATTTCATCGTTTGTGGTTATAGGAAAAGTACTTTTAGTTCTTCCACATTGCTGCGTTCTTGGTTTTTTTGAGATGCGTTGGCGATATCTCCGAAACCTGTGAACTAAAACAATTATTTTTTTCGTATGAAAAACTACAAACGATTTAAAACGTATTTCAAAAAGGAAAACCCCAAATTTACTTAAATTGCTTGGTTTCCACACAATGTATTATATTTTCGGAGTAACTAAAAAAACTACAAAAAAATGAATTTCACTACAATCAATTTCATCTTTTGTATTTATAGGAAAAGTACTTTTAGTGCTTCCAAATTGCTACGTTCTTTGTTTTTTTGAGATGCGTTAGCGATATCTCCGAAACCTGTGGACCAAAAAAATTTTTTTTTCGTATGAAAAACTACAAACGATTTAAAACGTATTTCAAAAAAAAAAATCTCAAATTTACTTAAATTTCTTGGTTTCCGCGCAATGTATTATATTTTCGGAGTAACTATAAAAACTAGAAAAAAATGTATTTCACTACAATCAATTTCATCGTTTGTAGTTATAGGAAAAGTACTTTTAGTGTTCCCAAATTGCTGCGTTCTTGGTTTTTTTGAGATGCGTTAGCGAAATCTCCGAAACCTGTGTCCCAAAAAAATTTTTTTTTTTCGTATGACAAACTACAAATGATTTCAAACATATTTCAAATAGAAAAAACCTAATTTCACTACATCAATTTCATCGTTTGTAGTTATAGGAAAAGTACTTTTAGTGCTTCCAAATTGCTGCGTTCTTGGTTTTTTTCAGATGCGTTAGCGATATCTCCGAAACCTGTGGACAAAAAAAATTTTTTTTTCGTATGAAAAACTACAAACGACTTAAAACGTATTTCAAAAAGAAAAACCCAAATTTACTTAAATTGCTTGGTTTCCGCACAATGTATTATATTTTCGGAGTAACTATAAAAACTAAAAAAAAAATTCATATCATTACAATCAATTTCATCGTTTATAGTTATAGGAAAAGTAATTTTAGTGTTCCCAAATTGCTGCGTTCTTGGTTTTTTTGAGATGCGTTAGCGAAATCTCTGAAACCTGTGTCCCAAAAAAATTTTTTTTTTTCGTATGACAAACTACAAATGATTTCAAACATATTTCAAATAGAAAAAACCTAATTTCACTTAAATTGCTTGGTCTCCGCAAAATGTATTATATTTTCCGAGTAACTATAAAAACTACAAAAAAATTAATTTCACTACAGTCAATTTCATCGTTTGTAGTTATAGGAAAAGTACTTTTAGTGCTTCCAAATTGCTGCGTTCTTGGTTTCCGTGCAATGTATTATATTTTCGGAGTAACTATAAAAACTACAAAAAAATTAATTTCACTACAATCAATTTCATCGTTTGTAGTTATAGGAAAAGCACTTTTAGTGCTTCCAAATTGCTGCGTTCTTGGTTTTTTTGAGATGCGTTAGGGATATCTCCAAAACCTCTGGACCAAAAAAAAAATTTTTTTTTCGTATGAAAAACTACACACGATTTAAAACGTATTTCAAAAAGAAAAAACCCAAACTTACTTAAATTGCTTCATTTCCGCACAATGTATTATAATTTCGGAGTAACTATAAAAACTACAAAAAAAATAATTTCACTACAATCAATTTCATCGTTTGTAGTTATAAGAAAAGTACTTTTAGTGCTTCCAAATTGCTGCGTTCTTGGTTGTTTTGAGATGCGTTAGCGATATCTCCGAAACCTGTGGACCAAAAAAAAATTTTTTTCGTATGAAAAACACAAACGATTTAAAACGTATTTCAAAAAGAAAAAACACAAATTTACTTAAATTGCTTGGTTTCCGCACAATGTATTATATTTTCGGAGTAACTATAAAAACTACAAAAAAATGAATTTCACTACAGTAAATTTCATCGTTTGTGGTTATAGGAAAAGTACTTTTAGTGCTTCCAAATTGCTGCGTTCTTGGTTTTTTTGTGATGCGTTAGCGATATCTCCGAAACCTGTGTCCCAAAAAAAAAAATTTTTTTCCGTATGAAAAACTACAAACGATTTAAAACATATTTCAAAAAGAAAAAACCCAAATTCACTTAAATTGCTTGGTTTCCGCACAATGTATTATATTTTCGGAGTAACTATAAAAACAACAAAAAAATGAATTTCACTACAATCAATTTCATCGTTTGTAGTTATAGGAAAAGTGTTTTTAGTGCTTCCAAATTGCTGCGTTCTTGGTATTTTTGAGATGCGTTAGCGAAATCTCCGAAACCTGTGTCCCAAAAAAAAAAAATTTTTTCCGTATGAAAAACTACAAACGATTTAAAACATATTTCAAAAAGAAAAAACCCAAATTCACTTAAATTGCTTGGTTTCCGCACAATGTATTATATTTTCGGAGTAACTATAAAAACTACAAAAAAATGAATTTCACTACAGTAAATTTCATCGTTTGTGGTTATAGGAAAAGTACTTTTAGTGCTTCCAAATTGCTGCGTTCTTGGTTTTTTTGAGATGCGTTAGCGATATCTCCGAAACCTGTGTCCCAAAAAAAAAATTTTTTCCGTATGAAAAACTACAAACGATTTAAAATATATTTCAAAAAGAAAAAAACCCAAATTCACTTAAATTGCTTGGTTTCCGCACAATGTATTATATTTTCGGAGTAACTATAAAAACTACAAAAAAATGAATTTCACTACAGTAAATTTCATCGTTTGTGGTTATAGGAAAAGTACTTTTAGTGCTTCCAAATTGCTGCGTTCTTGGTTGTTTTGAGATGCGTTAGCGATATCTCCGAAACCTGTGGACCAAAAAAAAATGTTTTTCGTATGAAAAACTACAAACGATTTAAAACGTATTTCAAAAAGAAAAAACACAAATTTACTTAAATTGCTTGGTTTCCGCACAATGTATTATATTTTCGGAGTAACTATAAAAACTACAAAAAAATGAATTTCACTACAGTAAATTTCATCGTTTGTAGTTATAGGAAAAGCACTTTTAGTGCTTCCAAATTGCTGCGTTCTTGGTTTTTTTGAGATGCGTTAGGAATATCTCCAAAACCTCTGGACCAAAAAAAAAATTTTTTTTTCGTATGAAAAACTACACACGATTTAAAACGTATTTCAAAAAGAAAAAACCCAAACTTAAATTGCTTCGTTTTCGCACAATGTATTATAATTTCGGAGTAACTATAAAAACTACAAAAAAATTAATTTCACTACAATCAATTTCATCGTTTGTAGTTATAGGAAAAGTACTTTTAGTGCTTCCAAATTGCTGCGTTCTTGGTTGTTTTGAGATGCGTTAGCGATATCTCCGAAACCTGTGGACCAAAAAAAAATGTTTTTCGTATGAAAAACTACAAACGATTTAAAACGTATTTCAAAAAGAAAAAACACAAATTTACTTAAATTGCTTGGTTTCCGCACAATGTATTATATTTTCGGAGTAACTATAAAAACTACAAAAAGATGAATTTCACTACAGTCAATTTCATCGTTTGTAGTTATAGGAAAAGTGTTTTTAGTGCTTCCAAATTGCTGCGTTCTTGGTTTTTTTGAGATGCGTTAGCGATATCTCCGAAACCTGTGTTCCAAAAAAAATTTTTTTCGTATGAAAAACTACAAACGATTTAAAACATATTTCAAAAAGAAATGGTCCTTTGCCGGATACAAATCCGGTACGCTCCGGTGCCATAGGTGCTAGACCGACCATCTCGGGAACGATTTATGTGGCCACATTAAACCTTCAGGCCATTCCCTCCCTCCCTACCTCCAAGTTCCATGAGGAGCTTGGGGTCGCCAGAGCCTCGTCTGTTAGTGAAACAGGATTCGCCGCGGATAGGTGAGGTTGACAATTGGGTTTGGAGAAGCTATATATTGCGCTGGCAACCTGAAAGGTTGCGCTACACAGCCCCTTGAATCTGGTATTTTAGTCGCCTCTTACGACAGGCATACCTACCGCGGGTATATTCTGATACCCTAACCCGCTGGGGTAGTAAATTTCATCGTTTGTAGTTATAGGAAAAGTATTTTTAGTGCTTCCAAACTGCTGCGTTCTTGGTTTTTTTGAGATGCGTTAGCGATATCTCCGAAACCTGTGGACCAAAAAAATTTTTTTTTTTCGTATGAAAAACTACAAACGATTTAAAACGAATTTCAAAAAGAAAAAACCCAAATTTACTTAAATTGCTTGGTTTCCGCACAATGTATTATATTTTCGGAGTAACTATAAAAACTAAAAAAAAATTGATTTCACTACAATCAATTTCATCGTTTGTAGTTATAGGAAAAGCACTTTTAGTGCTTCCAAATTGCTGCGTTCTTGGTTTTTTTGAGATGCGTTAGCGAAATCTCCGAAACCTGTGTCCCAAAAAAAATTTTTTCGTATGACAAACTACAAACGATTTCAAACATATTTCAAAAAGAAGAAACCCAAGTTCACTTAAATTGCTTGGTTTCCGCATATTGTATTATATTTTCGGAGTAACTATAAAAACTACAAAAAAATGAATTTCACTACAATCAATTTCATCGTTTGTAGTTATATGAAAAGTACTTTTAGTTCTTCCACATTGCTGCGTTCTTGGTTTTTTTGAGATGCGTTAGCGATATCTCCGAAACCTGTGAACTAAAACAATTCTTTTTTTCGTATGAAAAACTACAAACGATTTAAAACGTATTTAAAAAAGGAAAAACCCAAATTTACTTAAATTGCTTGGTTTCCACACAATGTATTATATTTTCGGAGTAACTAAAAAAACTACAAAAAAAATGAATTTCACTACAATCAATTTCATCTTTTGTATTTATAGGAAAAGTACTTTTAGTGCTTCCAAATTGCTAGGTTCTTGGTTTTTTTGAGATGCGTTAGCGATATCTCCGAAACCTGTGGACCAAAAAAATTTTTTTTTCGTATGAAAAACTACAAACGATTTAAAACGTATTTCAAAAAAAAAATCTCAAATTTACTTAAATTTCTTGGTTTCCGCGCAATGTATTATATTTTCGGAGTAACTATAAAAACTAGAAAAAAATTTATTTCACTACAATCAATTTCATCGTTTGTAGTTATAGGAAAAGTACTTTTAGTGCTTCCAAATTGCTGCGTTCTTGGTTTTTTAGAGATGCGTTAGCGATATCTCCGAAACCTGTGGACCAAAAAAAAATTTTTTTTTCGTATGAAAAACTACAAACGATTTAAAACGTATTTCAAAAAGAAAAACCCAAATTTACTTAAATTGCTTCGTTTCCGCACAATGTATTATAATTTCGGAGTAACTATAAAAACAACAAAAAAATTATTTTCACTACAATCAATTTCATCATTTGTAGTTATAGGAAAAGTACTTTTAGTGCTTCCAAATTGCTGCGTTCTTGGTTTTTTTGAGATGCGTTAGCGATATCTCCGAAACCTGTGGACCAAAACAATTTTTTTTCGTATGAAAAACTATAAAAGATTTAAAACGTATTTCAAAAAGAAAAAACACAAATTTACTTAAATTGCTTGGTTTCCGCACAATGTATTATATTTTCGGAGTAACTATAAAAACTACAAAAAAATGAATTTCACTACAATCAATTTCATCGTTTGTAGTTATAGGAAAAGTGTTTTTAGTGCTTCCAAATTGCTGCGTTCTTGGTATTTTTGAGATGCGTTAGCGATATCTCCGAAACCTGTGTCCCAAAAAAAAAAATTTTTTCCGTATGAAAAACCACAAACGATTTAAAACATATTTCAAAAAGAAAAAACCCAAATTCACTTAAATTGCTTGGTTTCCGCACAATGTATTATATTTTCGGAGTAACTATAAAAACTACAAAAAAATGAATTTCACTACAGTAAATATCATCGTTTGTGGTTATAGGAAAAGTACTTTTAGTGCTTCCAAATTGCTGCGTTCTTGGTTTTTTTGAGATGCGTTAGCGATATCTCCGAAACCTGTGTCCCAAAAAAAAATTTTTTTCAGTATGAAAAACTACAAACGATTTAAAACATATTTCAAAAAGAAAAAACCCAAACTCACTTAAATTGCTTGGTTTCCGCACAATGTATTATATTTTCGGAGTAACTATAAAAACTACAAAAAAATGAATTTCACTACAGTAAATTTCATCGTTTGTGGTTATAGGAAAAGTACTTTTAGTGCTTCCAAATTGCTGCGTTCTTGGTTTTTTTGAGATGCGTTAGCGATATCTCCGAAACCGGTGGACCAAAAATAAACAGCTTTTTTCGTATGAAAAACTACAAACGATATAAAACGTATTTCAAAAAGAAAAAACCCAAATTTACTTAAATTGCTTGGTTTCCGGACAATGTATTATATTTTCGGAGTAACTATAAAAACTACAAAAAAATGAATTTAACTACAATCAATCTCATCGTTTGTAGTTATAGGAAAAGTACTTTTAGTGCTTCCAAATTGCTGCGTTCTTGGTTTTTTTGAGATGCGTTAGCGATATCTCCGAAACCTGTGTCCCAAAAAAAAATTTTTTTTCGTATGAAAAACTACAAACGATTTAAGACATATTTCAAAAAGAAAAAACCCAAATTCACTTAAATTGCTTGGTTTCCGCACATTGTATTATATTTTCGGAGTAACTATAAAAACTACAAAAAAATGAATTTCACTACAGTCAATTTCATCGTTTGTAGTTATAGGAAAAGTACTTTTGGTGCTTCCAAATTGCTGCGTTCTTGGTTTTTTTGAGATGCGTTAGCAATATTTCCGAAACCTGTAGACCAAAAAAATTTTTTTTTTCGTATGAAAAACTACAAACGATTTAAAACGTATTTTAAAAAGAAAAAACCCAAATTTACTTAAATTGCTTCGTTTCCGCACAATGCATTATATTTTCGGAGTAACTATAAAAACAAAAAAAAATGAATTTCACTACAATCAATTTCATCGTTTGTGGTTATAGGAAAAGTACTTTTAGTTCTTCCACATTGCTGCGTTCTTGGTTTTTTTGAGATGCGTTGGCGATATCTCCGAAACCTGTGAACTAAAACAATTCTTTTTTTCGTATGAAAAACTACAAACGATTTAAAACGTATTTCAAAAAGGAAAAACCCAAATTTACTTAAATTGCTTGGTTTCCACACAATGTATTATATTTTCGGAGTAACTAAAAAAACTACAAAAAAATGAATTTCACTACAATCAATTTCATCTTTTGTATTTATAGGAAAAGTACTTTTAGTGCTTCCAAATTGCTACGTTCTTTGTTTTTTTGAGAGCGTTAGCGATATCTCCGAAACCTGTGGACCAAAAAAATTTTTTTTTCGTATGAAAAACTACAAACGATTTAAAACGTATTTCAAAAAAAAAATCTCAAATTTACTTAAATTTCTTGGTTTCCGCGCAATGTATTATATTTTCGGAGTAACTATAAAAACTAGAAAAAAATGTATTTCACTACAATCAATTTCATCGTTTGTAGTTATAGGAAAAGTACCTTTAGTTCTTATAATTGTTGCGTTCTTGGTTTTTTTGAGATGCGTTGGCGATATCTCCGAAACCTGTGTCCCAAAAAAAAATTTTTTTTTCGTATGACAAACTACAAACGATTTCAAACATATTTCAAAAAGAAAAAACGCAAGTTCACTTAAATTGCTTGGTTTCCGCACATTGTATTATATTTTCGGAGTAACTATAAAAACTACAAAAAAATGAATTTCACTACAGTCAATTTCATCGTTTGTAGTTATAGGAAAAGTACTTTTGGTGCTTCCAAATTGCTGCGTTCTTGGTTTTTTTGAGATGCGTTAGCAATATTTCCGAAACCTGTAGACCAAAAAAATTTTTTTTTCGTATGAAAAATTACAAACGATTTAAAACGTATTTTAAAAAGAAAAAACCCAAATTTACTTAAATTGCTTCGTTTCCGCACAATGCATTATATTTTCGGAGTAACTATAAAAACAAAAAAGAAATGAATTTCACTACAATCAATTTCATCGTTTGTGGTTATAGGAAAAGTACTTTTAGTTCTTCCACATTGCTGCGTTCTTGGTTTTTTTGAGATGCGTTGGCGATATCTCCGAAACCTGTGAACTAAAACAATTCTTTTTTTCGTATGAAAAACTACAAACGATTTAAAACGTATTTCAAAAAGGAAAAACCCAAATTTACTTAAATTGCTTGGTTTCCACACAATGTATTATATTTTCGGAGTAACTAAAAAAACTACAAAAAAATGAATTTCACTACAATCAATTTCATCTTTTGTATTTATAGGAAAAGTACTTTTAGTGCTTCCAAATTGCTACGTTCTTAGTTTTTTTGAGATGCGTTAGCGATATCTCCGAAACCTGTGGACCAAAAAAATTTTTTTTTTCGTATGAAAAACTACAAACGATTTAAAACGTATTTCAAAAAAAAAATCTCAAATTTACTTAAATTTCTTGGTTTCCGCGCAATGTATTATATTTTCGGAGTAACTATAAAAACTAGAAAAAAATGTATTTCACTACAATCAATTTCATCGTTTGTAGTTATAGGAAAAGTACTTTTAGTTCTTCCAAATTGTTGCGTTCTTGGTTTTTTTGAGATGCGTTGGCGATATCTCCGAAACCTGTGGACCAAAAAAAAATTTTTTTTTTGTATGAAAAACTACAAACGATTTAAAACATATTTCAAAAAGGAAAAAAAACCCAAACTTACTTAAGTTGCTTCGTTTCCGCACAATGTATTATAATTTCGGAGTAACTATAAAAACTACAAAAAATTAATTTCACTACAATCAATTTCATCGTTTGTAGTTATAGGAAAAGTACTTTTAATGCTTTCAAATTGCTGCATTCTTGCTTTTTTCAGATGCGTTAGCGATATCTCCGAAACCTGTGGAAAAAAAAAATTTTTTTTTTCGTATGAAAAACTACAAACGACTTAAAACGTATTTCAAAAAGAAAAACCCAAATTTACTTAAATTTCTTGGTTTCCGCACAATGTATTATATTTTCGGAGTAACTATAAAAACTAAAAAAAAAATTAATTTCATTACAATCAATTTCATCGTTTATAGTTATAGGAAAAGTAATTTTAGTGTTCCCAAATTGCTGCGTTCTTGGTTTTTTTGAGATGCGTTAGCGAAATCTCCGAAACCTGTGTCCCAAAAAAAATTTTTTTTTCGTATGACAAACTACAAATGATTTCAAACATATTTCAAAAAGAAAAAACCTAATTTCACTTAAATTGCTTGGTTTCCGCAAAATGTATTATATTTTCCGAGTAACTATAAAAACTACAAAAAAATTAATTTCACTACAGTCAATTTCATCGTTTGTAGTTATAGGAAAAGTACTTTTAGTGCTTCCAAATTGCTGCGTTCTTGGTTTCCGTGCAATGTATTATATTTTCGGAGTAACTATAAAAACTACAAAAAAATTAATTTCACTACAATCAATTTCATCGTTTGTAGTTATAGGAAAAGCACTTTTAGTGCTTCCAAATTGCTGCGTTCTTGGTTTTTTTGAGATGCGTTAGGGATATCTCCAAAACCTCTGGACCAAAAAAAAAAAATTTTTTTTTCGTATGAAAAACTACACACGATTTAAAACGTATTTCAAAAAGAAAAAACCCAAACTTAAATTGCTTCGTTTTCGCACAATGTATTATAATTTCGGAGTAACTATAAAAACTACAAAAAAATTAATTTCACTACAATCAATTTCATCGTTTGTAGTTATAGGAAAAGTACTTTTAGTGCTTCCAAATTGCTGCGTTCTTGGTTGTTTTGAGATGCGTTAGCGATATCTCCGAAACCTGTGGACCAAAAAAAAATGATTTTCGTATGAAAAACTACAAACGATTTAAAACGTATTTCAAAAAGAAAAAACACAAATTTACTTAAATTGCTTGGTTTCCGCACAATGTATTATATTTTCGGAGTAACTATAAAAACTACAAAAAGATGAATTTCACTACAGTCAATTTCATCGTTTGTAGTTATAGGAAAAGTGTTTTTAGTGCTTCCAAATTGCTGCGTTCTTGGTTTTTTTGAGATGCGTTAGCGATATCTCCGAAACCTGTGTTCCAAAAAAAATTTTTTTCGTATGAAAAACTACAAACGATTTAAAACATATTTCAAAAAGAAATGGTCCTTTGCCGGATACAAATCCGGTACGCTCCGGTGCCATAGCACCATTAAGGTGCTAGCCCGACCATCTCGGGAACGATTTATGTGGCCACATTAAACCTTCAGGCCATTCCCTCCCTCCCTACCTCCAAGTTCCATGAGGAGCTTGGGGTCGCCAGAGCCTCGTCTGTTAGTGAAACAGGATTCGCCGCGGATAGGTGAGGTTGACAATTGGGTTTGGAGAAGCTATATATTGCGCTGGCAACCTGAAAGGTTGCGCTACACAGCCCCTTGAATCTGGTATTTTAGTCGCCTCTTACGACAGGCATACCTACCGCGGGTATATTCTGATACCCTAACCCGCTGGGGTAGTAAATTTCATCGTTTGTAGTTATAGGAAAAGTATTTTTAGTGCTTCCAAACTGCTGCGTTCTTGGTTTTTTGAGATGCGTTAGCGATATCTCCGAAACCTGTGGACCAAAAAAATTTTTTTTTTTCGTATGAAAAACTACAAACGATTTAAAACGAATTTCAAAAAGAAAAAACCCAAATTTACTTAAATTGCTTGGTTTCCGCACAATGTATTATATTTTCGGAGTAACTATAAAAACTAAAAAAAAATTGATTTCACTACAATCAATTTCATCGTTTGTAGTTATAGGAAAAGCACTTTTAGTACTTCCAAATTGCTGCGCTCTTGGTTTTTTTGAGATGCGTTAGCGAAATCTCCGAAACCTGTGTCCCAAAAAAAATTTTTTTTCGTATGACAAACTGCAAACGATTTCAAACATATTTCAAAAAGAAGAAACCCAAGTTCACTTAAATTGCTTGGTTTCCGCACATTGTATTATATTTTCGGAGTAACTATAAAAACTACAAAAAAATGAATTTCACTACAGTCAATTTCATCGTTTGTAGTTATAGGAAAAGTACTTTTGGTGCTTCCAAATTGCTGCGTTCTTGGTTTTTTTGAGATGCGTTAGCAATATTTCCGAAACCTGTAGACCAAAAAAAATTTTTTTTTTCGTATGATAAACTACAAACGATTTAAAACGTATTTCAAAAAGAAAAAACCCAAATTTACTTAAATTGCTTCGTTTCCGCACAATGTATTATATTTTCGGAGTAACTATAAAAACAAAAAAAAAATGAAGTTCACTACAATCAATTTCATCGTTTGTAGTTATATGAAAAGTACTTTTAGTTCTTCCACATTGCTGCGTTCTTGGTTTTTTTGAGATGCGTTAGCGATATCTCCGAAACCTGTGAACTAAAACAATTATTTTTTTCGTATGAAAAACTACAAACGATTTAAAACGTATTTCAAAAAGGAAAAACCCAAATTTACTTAAATTGCTTGGTTTCCACACAATGTATTATATTTTCGGAGTAACTAAAAAAACTACAAAAAAATGAATTTCACTACAATCAATTTCATCTTTTGTATTTATAGGAAAAGTACTTTTAGTGCTTCCAAATTGCTACGTTCTTGGTTTTTTTGAGATGCGTTAGCGATATCTCCGAAACCTGTGGACCAAAAAAATTTTTTTTTCGTATGAAAAACTACAAACGATTTAAAACGTATTTCAAAAAAAAAATCTCAAAATTACTTAAATTCCTTGGTTTCCGCGCAATGTATTATATTTTCGGAGTAACTATAAAAACTAGAAAAAAATTTATTTCACTACAATTAATTTCATCGTTTGTAGTTATAGGAAAAGTACTTTTAGTGCTTCCAAATTGCTGCGTTCTTGGTTTTTTTGAGATGCGTTAGCGATATCTCCGAAACCGGTGGACCAAAAAAAAACAGCTTTTTTCGTATGAAAAACTACAAACGATATAAAACGTATTTCAAAAAGAAAAAACCCAAATTTACTTAAATTGCTTGGTTTCCGGACAATGTATTATATTTTCGGAGTAACTATAAAAGCTACAAAAAAATGAATTTAACTACAATCAATCTCATCGTTTGTAGTTATAGGAAAAGTACTTTTAGTGCTTCCAAATTGCTGCGTTCTTGGTTTTTTTGAGATGCGTTAGCGATATCTCCGAAACCTGTGGACCAAAACAATTTTTTTTCGTATGAAAAACTATAAAAGATTTAAAACGTATTTCAAAAAGAAAAAACACAAATTTACTTAAATTGCTTGGTTTCCGCACAATGTATTATATTTTCGGAGTAACTATAAAAACTACAAAAAAATGAATTTCACTACAATCAATTTCATCGTTTGTAGTTATAGGAAAAGTGTTTTTAGTGCTTCCAAATTGCTGCGTTCTTGGTATTTTTGAGATGCGTTAGCGATATCTCCGAAACCTGTGTCCCAAAAAAAAAATTTTTTCCGTATGAAAAACTACAAACGATTTAAAACATATTTCAAAAAGAAAAAAACCCAAATTCACTTAAATTGCTTGGTTTCCGCACAATGTATTATATTTTCGGAGTAACTATAAAAACTACAAAAAAATGAATTTCACTACAGTAAATTTCATCGTTTGTGGTTATAGGAAAAGTACTTTTAGTGCTTCCAAATTGCTGCGTTCTTGGTTTTTTTGAGATGCGTTAGCGATATCTCCGAAACCTGTGTCCCAAAAAAAAATTTTTTTCCGTATGAAAAACTACAAACGATTTAAAACATATTTCAAAAAGAAAAAAACCCAAACTCACTTAAATTGCTTGGTTTCCGCACAATGTATTATATTTTCGGAGTAACTATAAAAACTACAAAAAAATGAATTTCACTACAGTAAATTTCATCGTTTGTGGTTATAGGAAAAGTACTTTTAGTGCTTCCAAATTGCTGCGTTCTTGGTTTTTTTGAGATGCGTTAGCGATATCTCCGCAACCGGTGGACCAAAAAAAAACAGCTTTTTTCGTATGAAAAACTGCAAACGATATAAAACGTATTTCAAAAAGAAAAAACCCAAATTTACTTATATTGCTTGGTTTCCGGACAATGTATTATATTTTCGGAGTAACTATAAAAACTACAAAAAAATGAATTTAACTACAATCAATCTCATCGTTTGTAGTTATAGGAAAAGTACTTTTAGTGCTTCCAAATTGCTGCGTTCTTGGTTTTTTTGAGATGCGTTAGCGATATCTCCGAAACCTGTGGACCAAAACAATTTTTTTTCGTATGAAAAACTATAAAAGATTTAAAACGTATTTCAAAAAGAAAAAACACAAATTTACTTAAATTGCTTGGTTTCCGCAAAATGTATTATATTTTCGGAGTAACTATAAAAACTACAAAAAAATGAATTTCACTACAATCAATTTCATCGTTTGTAGTTATAGGAAAAGTGTTTTTAGTGCTTCCAAATTGCTGCGTTCTTGGTATTTTTGAGATGCGTTAGCGATATCTCCGAAACCTGTGTCCCAAAAAAAAAATTTTTTTTTCGTATGAAAAACTACACACGATTTAAAACGTATTTCAAAAAGAAAAAACCCAAACTTACTTAAATTGCTTCGTTTCCGCACAATGTATTATAATTTCGGAGTAACTATAAAAACTACAAAAAAATTAATTTCACTACAATCAATTTCATCGTTTGTAGTTATAGGAAAAGTACTTTTAGTGCTTCCAAATTGCTGCGTTCTTGGTTGTTTTGAGATGCGTTAGCGATATCTCCGAAACCTGTGGACCAAAAAAAAATTTTTTTCGTATGAAAAACTACAAACGATTTAAAACGTATTTCAAAAAGAAAAAACACAAATTTACTTAAATTGCTTGGTTTCCGCACAATGTATTATATTTTCGGAGTAACTATAAAAACTACAAAAAGATGAATTTCACTACAGTCAAATTCATCGTTTGTAGTTATAGGAAAAGTGTTTTTAGTGCTTCCAAATTGCTGCGTTCTTGGTTTTTTTGAGATGCGTTAGCGATATCTCCGAAACCTGTGTTCCAAAAAAAATTTTTTTCGTATGAAAAACTACAAACGATTTAAAACATATTTCAAAAAGAAAAAACCTAAATTCACTTAAATTGCTTGGTTTCCGCAAAATGTATTATATTTTCGGAGTAACTACAAAAACTACAAAAAAATGAATTTCACTACAGTAAATTTCATGTTGTTGTTGTTGTTGTTATAGCGATAAGGTTGCTCCCCGAAGGCTTTGGGGAGTGTTATCGATGTGATGGTCCTTTGCCGGATACAAATCCGGTACGCTCCGGTGCCATAGCACCATTAAGGTGCTAGCCCGACCATCTCGGGAACGATTTATGTGGCCACATTAAACCTTCAGGCCATTCCCTCCCTCCCTACCTCCAAGTTCCATGAGGAGCTTGGGGTCGCCAGAGCCTCGTCTGTTAGTGAAACAGGATTCGCCGCGGATAGGTGAGGTTGATAATTGGGTTTGGAGAAGCTATATATTGCGCTGGCAACCTGAAAGGTTGCGCTACACAGCCCCTTGAATCTGGTATTTTAGTCGCCTCTTACGACAGGCATACCTACCGCGGGTATATTCTGATCCCCTAACCCGCTGGGGTAGTAAATTTCATCGTTTGTAGTTATAGGAAAAGTATTTTTAGTGCTTCCAAATTGCTACGTTCTTGGTTTTTTTGAGATGCGTTAGCGACATCTCCGAAACCTGTGGACCAAAAAAAATTTTTTTTTCGTATGAAAAACTACAAACGATTTAAAACGAATTTCAAAAAGAAAAAACCCAAATTTACTTAAATTGCTTGGTTTCCGCACAATGTATTATATTTTCGGAGTAACTATAAAAACTAAAAAAAAAATTTATTTCACTACAATCAATTTCATCGTTTGTAGTTATAGGAAAAGCACTTTTAGTGCTTCCAAATTGCTGCGTTCTTGGTTTTTTTGAGATGCGTTAGCGAAATCTCCGAAACCTGTGTCCCAAAAAAAATTTTTTTTCGTATGACAAACTACTACCGATTTCAAACATATTTCAAAAAAAAAACCCAAGTTCACTTAAATTGCTTGGTTTCCGCACATTGTATTATATTTTCGGAGTAACTATAAAAACTACAAAAAAATGAATTTCACTACAGTCAATTTCATCGTTTGTAGTTATAGGAAAAGTACTTTTGGTGCTTCCAAATTGCTGCGTTCTTGGTTTTTTTGAGATGCGTTAGCAATATTTCCGAAACCTGTAGACCAAAAAAATTTTTTTTTTTGTATGAAAAACTACAAACGATTTAAAACGTATTTCAAAAAGAAAAAACCCAAATTTACTTAAATTGCTTCGTTTCCGCACAATGCATTATATTTTCGGAGTAACTATAAAAACAAAAAAAATGAATTTCACTACAATCAATTTCATCGTTTGTGGTTATAGGAAAAGTACTTTTAGTTCTTCCACATTGCTGCGTTCTTGGTTTTTTTGAGATGCGTTGGCGATATCTCCGAAACCTGTGAACTAAAACAATTCTTTTTTTCGTATGAAAAACTACAAACGATTTAAAACGTATTTCAAAAAGGAAAAACCCAAATTTACTTAAATTGCTTGGTTTCCACACAATGTATTATATTTTCGGAGTAACTAAAAAAACTACAAAAAAATGAATTTCACTACAATCAATTTCATCTTTTGTATTTATAGGAAAAGTACTTTTAGTGCTTCCAAATTGCTACGTTCTTGGTTTTTTTGAGATGCGTTAGCGATATCTCCGAAACCTGTGGACCAAAAAAATTTTTTTTTCGTATGAAAAACTACAAACGATTTAAAACGTATTTAAAAAAAAAAAATCTCAAATTTACTTAAATTTCTTGGTTTCCGCGCAATGTATTATATTTTCGGAGTAACTATAAAAGCTAGAAAAAAATGTATTTCACTACAATCAATTTCATCGTTTGTAGTTATAGGAAAAGTACTTTTAGTGCTTCCAAATTGCTGCGTTCTTGGTCTTTTTGAGATGCGTTAGCGATATCTCCGAAACCTGTGGACCAAAAAAAATTTTTTTTCCGTATGAAAAACTACAAACGATTTAAAACGTATTTCAAAAAGAAAAAACCCAAATTTACTTAAATTGCTTGGTTTCCGCACAATGTATTATATTTTCGGAGTAACTGTAAAAACTAGAAAAAAATGGATTTCACTACAATCAATTTCATCATTTGTAGTTATAGGAAAAGCACTTTTAAAGCTTCCAAATTACTGCGTTCTTGGTTTTTTTGAGATGCGTTAGCGCTATCTCCGAAACCTGTGGACCAAAAAATTTATTTTTTTCGTATGAAAAACTACAAACGATTTAAAACGTATTTCAAAAAGAAAAAACCCAAATTTACTTAAATTTCTTGGTTTCCGCGAAATGTATTATATTTTCGGAGTAACTATAAAAACCAGAAAAAAATGAATTTCACTACAATCAATTTCATCGTTTGTAGTTATAGGAAAAGTACTTTTAGTTCTTCCAAATTGTTGCGTTCTTGGTTTTTTTGAGATCCGTTGGCGATATCTCCGAAACCTGTGGACCAAAAAAAAATTTTTTTTTTTGTATGAAAAACTACAAACGATTTAAAACATATTTCAAAAAGGAAAAAAAACCCAAACTTACTTAAGTTGCTTCGTTTCCGCACAATGTATTATAATTTCGGAGTAACTATAAAAACTACAAAAAATTTATTTCACTACAATCAATTTCATCGTTTGTAGTTATAGGAAAAGTACTTTTAGTGCTTTCAAATTGCTGCGTTCTTGGTTTTTTTCAGATGCGTTAGCGATATCTCCGAAACCTGTGGACAAAAAAAATTTTTTTTTCGTATGAAAAACTACAAACGACTTAAAACGTATTTCAAAAAGAAAAACCCAAATTTACTTAAATTTCTTGGTTTCCGCACAATGTATTATATTTTCGGAGTAACTATAAAAACTAAAAAAAAAATTAATTTCATTACAATCAATTTCATCGTTTATAGTTATAGCAAAAGTAATTTTAGTGTTCCCAAATTGCTGCGTTCTTGGTTTTTTTGAGATGCGTTAGCGAAATCTCCGAAACCTGTGTCCCAAAAAAATTTTTTTTCGTATGACAAACTGCAAATGATTTCCAACATATTTCAAAAAGAAAAAACCCAAATTTGCTTAAATTGCTTCGTTTTCGCACAATGTATTATAATTTCGGAGTAACTATAAAAACTACAAAAAAATTAATTTCACTACAGTCAATTTCATCGTTTTTAGTTATAGGAAAAGTACTTTTAGTGCTTCCAAATTGCTGCGTTCTTGGTTTCCGTGCAATGTATTATATTTTCGGAGTAACTATAAAAACTACAAAAAAATTAATTTCACTACAATCAATTTCATCGTTTGTAGTTATAGGAAAAGCACTTTTAGTGCTTCCAAATTGCTGCGTTCTTGGTTTTTTGAGATGCGTTAGGGATATCTCCAAAACCTCTGGACCAAAAAAAAAATTTTTTTTTCGTAGGAAAAACTACACACGATTTAAAACGTATTTCAAAAAGAATAAACCCAAACTTACTTAAATTGCTTCGTTTTCGCACAATGTATTATAATTTCGGAGTAACTATAAAAACTACAAAAAAATTAATTTCACTACAATCAATTTCATCGTTTGTAGTTATAGGAAAAGTACTTTTAGTGCTTCCAAATTGCTGCGTTCTTGGTTGTTTTGAGATGCGTTAGCGATATCTCCGAAACCTGTGGACCAAAAAAAAATTTTTTTCGTATGAAAAACTACAAACGATTTAAAACGTATTTCAAAAAGAAAAAACACAAATTTACTTAAATTGCTTGGTTTCCGCACAATGTATTATATTTTCGGAGTAACTATAAAAACTAAAAAAAAATTTATTTCACTACAATCAATTTCATCGTGTGTAGTTATAGGAAAAGCACTTTTAGTGCTTCCAAATTGCTGCGTTCTTGGTTTTTTTGAGATGCGTTAGCGAAATCTCCGAAACCTGTGTCCCAAAAAAAATTTTTTTTCGTATGACAAACTACAAACGATTTCAAACATATTTCAAAAAGAAAACACCCAAGTTCACTTAAATTGCTTGGTTTCCGCACATTGTATTATATTTTCGGAGTAACTATAAAAACTACAAAAAAATGAATTTCACTACAGTCAATTTCATCGTTTGTAGTTATAGGAAAAGTACTTTTGGTGCTTCCAAATTGCTGCGTTCTTGGTTTTTTTGAGATGCGTTAGCAATATTTCCGAAACCTGTAGACCAAAAAAATTTTTTTTTTTCGTATGAAAAACTACAAACGATTTAAAACGTATTTCAAAAAGAAAAAACCCAAATTTACTTAAATTGCTTCGTTTCCGCACAATGTATTATATTTTCGGAGTAACTATAAAAACAAAAAAAATGAATTTCACTACAATCAATTTCATCGTATGTAGTTATAGGAAAAGTACTTTTAGTTCTTCCACATTGCTGCGTTCTTGGTTTTTTTGAGATGCGTTAGCGATATCTCCGAAACCTGTGAACTAAAACAATTCTTTTTTTCGTATGAAAAACTACAAACGATTTAAAACGTATTTCAACAAGTAAGGAAGGTTAAGTTCGGGTGTAACCGAACATTACATACTCAGTTGAGAGCTATGGTGACAACATAAGGGAAAATAACCATGTAGGAAAATGAACCGAGGGAAACCCTGGAATGTGTTTGTATGACATGTGTATCAAATGAAAGGCATTAAAAAGTATTTTGTGAGGCAGTGGGCCATAGTTCTATAGGTGGACGCCATTTAGGGATATAGCCATAAAGGTGGATCAGGTTGACTCTAGAATGCGTTTGTACGATATGGGTATCAAATGAAAGGTGTTAATGAGTATTTTAAAAGGGAGTAACCCTTAGTTCCATAGGTGGACGCCGTTTCGAGATATCGCCATAAAGGTGGACCAGGGTTGACCCTAGAATTTGTTTGTACAATATGGGTATCAAAAGAAAGGTGTTAATGAGTATTTTAAAAGGGAGTGATGCTTAGTTCCACAGGTGGACGCCGTTTCGAGATATCGCCATAAAGGTGGACCAGGTGTGACCCTAGAATTTGTTTGTATGATATGGGTATCAAATGAAAGGTGTTAATGAGTATTTTAAAAGGGAGTAATCCTTAGTTCCATAGGTGGACGCCGTTTCGAAATACCGCCATAAAGGTGGACCAGGGTTGACCCTAGAATTTGTTTGTACAATATGGGTATCAAAAGAAAGGTGTTAATGAGTATTTTAAAAGCGAGTGATGCTTAGTTCCACAGGTGGACGCCGTTTCGAGATATCGCCATAAAGGTGGACCAGGTGTGACCCTAGAATTTGTTTGTACGATATGGGTATCAAATTAAAGGTATTAAGGAGGGTTTTAAAAGGGAGTGGTGGTAGTTGTATAGGTGTTCGCCTTTTCGAGATATCGCCATAAAGGTGGACCAGGGGTGACTCTAGAATGCGTTTGTACGATATGGGTATCAAATGAAAGGTGTTAATGAGTATTTTAAAAGGGAGTAATCCTTAGTTCCATAGGTGGACGCCGTTTCGAGATACCGCCATAAAGGTGGACCAAGGGTGACCCTAGAATTTGTTTGTACAATATGGGTATCAAAAGAAAGGTGTTAATGAGTATTTTAAAAGGGAGTAATCCTTAGTTCCATAGGTGGACGCCGTTTCGAGATAGCGCCATAAAGGTGGACCAGGGGTGACCCTAGAATTTGTTTGTACAATATGGGTATCAAAAGAAAGGTGTTAATGAGTATTTTAAAAGGGAGTGGGCCTTAGTTCTATAGGTGGACGCCGTTTCGAAATATCGCCATAAAGGTGGACCAGGGTGACTCTAGAATGTGTTTGTACGATATGGGTATCAAATTAAAGGTATTAATGAGAGTTTTAAAAGGGAGTGGTGGTAGTTGTATATGTGAAAGCGTTTTCCAGATCGCGACCAAAATGTGGACCAGGGTGACCCAGAACGTCATCTGTTGGATACCGCTAATTTATTTATTCTTCTACTTAATATGGTAGGTGTCATAACCATTTTATAAAGTTTTTTCTAAAGTTATATTTCGTGTCAATAAACCAATCCAATTACCTCACCATGTTTCATCCCTTTTTTCGTATTTGGTATAGAATTATGGCGTTTTTTTCATTTTTCGTAATTTTCGATATCGAAAAAGTGGGCGTGGTCATTGTCGGATTTCGTTCATTTTTCGTACCAAAATAAAGTGAGTTCAAGTAAGTACGTGAACTAAGTTCATTAAAGATATGTCGATTTTTGCTCAAGTTATCGTGTTAACGGCCATGCGAAGGACAGACGAACGACTGTGTATAAAAACTGGGCGTGGCGTAAACCGATTTCGCCCGTTTTCACAGAAAACAGTTACCATCATAAAATCTATGCCCCTACCAAATTTCAAAAGGATTGGTTAATTTTTGTTCGACTTATGGCGTTAAAAGTATCCTAGACAAATTAAATGAAAAAGGGCGGAGCCACGCCCATTTTGAAATTTTCTTTAATTTTTTATTTTGTTGCACCATGTCATTACTGGAGTTGAATGTTGACATAATTTACTTATATACTGTAAAGATATTAAATTTTTTGTTAAAATTTTACTTTAAAAAAAATTTTTTTTTAAAGTGGGCGTGGTCCTTCTCCGATTTTGCTAATTTTTATTCGGCGTACATATAGTAATAGGAGTAAAGTCCCTGCCAAATTTCATCATGATATCTTCAACGACTGACAAATTAAAAAAAATTTTTTTTCGTATGAAAAACTACAAACGATTTAAAACGTATTTCAAAAAGAAAAAACACAAATTTACTTAAATTGCTTGGTTTCCGCAAAATGTATTATATTTTCGGAGTAACTATAAAAACTAAAAAAAAATTTATTTCACTACAATCAATTTCATCGTTTGTAGTTATAGGAAAAGCACTTTTAGTGCTTCCAAATTGCTGCGTTCTTGGTTGTTTTGAGATGCGTTACCGATATCTCCGAAACCTGTGTTCCAAAAAAAATTTTTTCGTATGAAAAACTACAAACGATTTAAAACATATTTCAAAAAGAAAAAACCTAAATTCACTTAAATTGCTTGGTTTCCGCAAAATGTATTATATTTTCGGAGTAACTACAAAAACTAAAAAAAAAATGAATTTCACTACAGTAAATTTCATGTTGTTGTTGTTGTTGTTATAGCGATAAGGTTGCTCCCCGAAGGCTTTGGGGAGTGTTATCGATGTGATGGTCCTTTCCCGGATACAAATCCGGTACGCTCCGGTGCCATAGCACCATTAAGGTGCTAGCCCGACCATCTCGGGAACGATTTATGTGGCCACATTAAACCTTCAGGCCATTCCCTCCCTCCCTACCTCCAAGTTCCATGAGGAGCTTGGGGTCGCCAGAGCCTCGTCTGTTAGTGAAACAGGATTCGCCGCGGATAGGTGAGGTTGACAATTGGGTTTGGAGAAGCTATATATTGCGCTGGCAACCTGAAAGGTTGCGCTACACAGCCCCTTGAATCTGGTATTTTAGTCGCCTCTTACGACAGGCATACCTACTGCGGGTATATTCTGATCCCCTAACCCGCTGGGGTAGTAAATTTCATCGTTTGTAGTTATAGGAAAAGTACTTTTAGTGCTTCCAAATTGCTGCGTTCTTGGTTGTTTTGAGATGCGTTAGCGATATCTCCGAAACCTGTGGACCAAAAAAAAATTTTTTTCGTATGAAAAACTACAAACGATTTAAAACGTATTTCAAAAAGAAAAAACACAAATTTACTTAAATTGCTTGGTTTCCGCACAATGTATTATATTTTCGGAGTAACTATAAAAACTAAAAAAAAATTTATTTCACTACAATCAATTTCATCGTGTGTAGTTATAGGAAAAGCACTTTTAGTGCTTCCAAATTGCTGCGTTCTTGGTTTTTTTGAGATGCGTTAGCGAAATCTCCGAAACCTGTGTCCCAAAAAAAATTTTTTTTCGTATGACAAACTACAAACGATTTCAAACATATTTCAAAAAGAAAACACCCAAGTTCACTTAAATTGCTTGGTTTCCGCACATTGTATTATATTTTCGGAGTAACTATAAAAACTACAAAAAAATGAATTTCACTACAGTCAATTTCATCGTTTGTAGTTATAGGAAAAGTACTTTTGGTGCTTCCAAATTGCTGCGTTCTTGGTTTTTTTGAGATGCGTTAGCAATATTTCCGAAACCTGTAGACCAAAAAAATTTTTTTTTTTCGTATGAAAAACTACAAACGATTTAAAACGTATTTCAAAAAGAAAAAACCCAAATTTACTTAAATTGCTTCGTTTCCGCACAATGTATTATATTTTCGGAGTAACTATAAAAACAAAAAAAATGAATTTCACTACAATCAATTTCATCGTATGTAGTTATAGGAAAAGTACTTTTAGTTCTTCCACATTGCTGCGTTCTTGGTTTTTTTGAGATGCGTTAGCGATATCTCCGAAACCTGTGAACTAAAACAATTCTTTTTTTCGTATGAAAAACTACAAACGATTTAAAACGTATTTCAACAAGTAAGGAAGGTTAAGTTCGGGTGTAACCGAACATTACATACTCAGTTGAGAGCTATGGTGACAACATAAGGGAAAATAACCATGTAGGAAAATGAACCGAGGGAAACCCTGGAATGTGTTTGTATGACATGTGTATCAAATGAAAGGCATTAAAAAGTATTTTGTGAGGCAGTGGGCCATAGTTCTATAGGTGGACGCCATTTAGGGATATAGCCATAAAGGTGGATCAGGTTGACTCTAGAATGCGTTTGTACGATATGGGTATCAAATGAAAGGTGTTAATGAGTATTTTAAAAGGGAGTAACCCTTAGTTCCATAGGTGGACGCCGTTTCGAGATATCGCCATAAAGGTGGACCAGGGTTGACCCTAGAATTTGTTTGTACAATATGGGTATCAAAAGAAAGGTGTTAATGAGTATTTTAAAAGGGAGTGATGCTTAGTTCCACAGGTGGACGCCGTTTCGAGATATCGCCATAAAGGTGGACCAGGTGTGACCCTAGAATTTGTTTGTACGATATGGGTATCAAATTAAAGGTATTAATGAGGGTTTTAAAAGAGAGTGGTTGTAGTTGTATAAGTGGTCGCCTTTTTGAGATATAGTCATAAAGGTGGATCAGGTTGACTCTAGAATGCGTTTGTATGATATGGGTATCAAATGAAAGGTGTTAATGAGTATTTTAAAAGGGAGTAATCCTTAGTTCCATAGGTGGACGCCGTTTCGAAATACCGCCATAAAGGTGGACCAGGGGTGACCCTAGAATTTGTGTGTACAATATGGGTATCAAAAGAAAGGTGTTAACGAGTATTTTAAAAGGGAGTAATCCTTAGTTCCATAGGTAGACGCCGTTTCGAGATATCGCCATAAAGGTGGACCAGGGGTTACCCTAGAATTTGTTTGTACAATATGGGTATCAAAAGAAAGGTGTTAATGAGTATTTTAAAAGCGAGTGATGCTTAGTTCCACAGGTGGACGCCGTTTCGAGATATCGCCATAAAGGTGGACCAGGTGTGACCCTAGAATTTGTTTGTACGATATGGGTATCAAATTAAAGGTATTAAGGAGGGTTTTAAAAGGGAGTGGTGGTAGTTGTATAGGTGTTCGCCTTTTCGAGATATCGCCATAAAGGTGGACCAGGGGTGACTCTAGAATGCGTTTGTACGATATGGGTATCAAATGAAAGGTGTTAATGAGTATTTTAAAAGGGAGTAATCCTTAGTTCCATAGGTGGACGCCGTTTCGAGATACCGCCATAAAGGTGGACCAAGGGTGACCCTAGAATTTGTTTGTACAATATGGGTATCAAAAGAAAGGTGTTAATGAGTATTTTAAAAGGGAGTAATCCTTAGTTCCATAGGTGGACGCCGTTTCGAGATAGCGCCATAAAGGTGGACCAGGGGTGACCCTAGAATTTGTTTGTACAATATGGGTATCAAAAGAAAGGTGTTAATGAGTATTTTAAAAGGGAGTGGGCCTTAGTTCTATAGGTGGACGCCGTTTCGAAATATCGCCATAAAGGTGGACCAGGGTGACTCTAGAATGTGTTTGTACGATATGGGTATCAAATTAAAGGTATTAATGAGAGTTTTAAAAGGGAGTGGTGGTAGTTGTATATGTGAAAGCGTTTTCCAGATCGCGACCAAAATGTGGACCAGGGTGACCCAGAACGTCATCTGTTGGATACCGCTAATTTATTTATTCTTCTACTTAATATGGTAGGTGTCATAACCGTTTTATAAAGTTTTTTCTAAAGTTATATTTCGTGTCAATAAACCAATCCAATTACCTCACCATGTTTCATCCCTTTTTTCGTATTTGGTATAGAATTATGGCGTTTTTTTCATTTTTCGTAATTTTCGATATCGAAAAAGTGGGCGTGGTCATTGTCTGATTTCGTTCATTTTTCGTACCAAAATAAAGTGAGTTCAAGTAAGTACGTGAACTAAGTTCATTAAAGATATGTCGATTTTTGCTCAAGTTATCGTGTTAACGGCCATGCGAAGGACAGACGAACGACTGTGTATAAAAACTGGGCGTGGCGTAAACCGATTTCGCCCGTTTTCACAGAAAACAGTTACCATCATAAAATCTATGCCCCTACCAAATTTCAAAAGGATTGGTTAATTTTTGTTCGACTTATGGCGTTAAAAGTATCCTAGACAAATTAAATGAAAAAGGGCGGAGCCACGCCCATTTTGAAATTTTCTTTAATTTTTTATTTTGTTGCACCATGTCATTACTGGAGTTGAATGTTGACATAATTTACTTATATACTGTAAAGATATTAAATTTTTTGTTAAAATTTTACTTTAAAAAAAATTTTTTTTTAAAGTGGGCGTGGTCCTTCTCCGATTTTGCTAATTTTTATTCGGCGTACATATAGTAATAGGAGTAAAGTCCCTGCCAAATTTCATCATGATATCTTCAACGACTGACAAATTACAGCTTGCAAAAGTTATAAATTACCTTCTTTTAAAAGTGGGCGGTGCCACGAACATTGTCCAAAAGTTTACTAATTTTCTATTACGCGTCATAAATTCAACTCATCTACCAAGTTTCGTCGCTTTATCTGTCTTTGGTAATGAATTATCGCACTTTTTCGGTTTTACGAAATTTTCGATATCGAAAAAGTAGGAGTGGTTATAGTCCGATATTGTTCATTTTAAATAGTGATCTGAGATGAGTGCTCAGGAACCTACGTACCAAATTTCATCAAGTTACCTCAAAATTTACTCAAGTTATCGTGTTAACGGCCATGCGGAAGGACAGACGGACGACTGTGTATAAAAACTGGGCGTGGCATCAACCGATTTCGCCCGTTTTCACAGAGAACAGTTACCATCATAAAATCTATCCCCCTACCAAATTTCAAAAGGATTGGTTAATTTTTGTTCGTCTTATGGCGTTAAAAGTATCCTAGACAAATTAAATGAAAAAGGGCGGAGCCACGCCCATTTTGAAATTTTCTTTTAGTTTTGTATTTTTTTGCACCATGTCATTGCTGGAGTTGAATGTTGACATAATTTACTTATATACTGTAAAGATATTAAATTTTTTGTTAAAATTTTACTTTAAAAAAAATTTTTTTTTAAAAGTGGGCGTGGTCCTTCTCCGATTTTGCTAATTTTTATTCGGCGTACATATAGTAATAGGAGTAAAGTCCCTGCCAAATTTCATCATGATATCTTCAACGACTGACAAATTACAGCTTGCAAAAGTTATAAATTACCTTCTTTTAAAAGTGGGCGGTGCCACGCCCATTGTCCAAAATTTTACTAATTTTCTATTCTGCGTCATAAATTCAACTCATCTACCAAGTTTCGTCGCTTTATCTGTCTTTGGTAATGAATTATCGCACTTTTTCGGTTTTACGAAATTTTCGATATCGAAAAAGTGGGCGTGGTTATAGTCCGATATTGTTCATTTTAAATAGCGATCTGAGATGAGTGCACAGGAACCTACGTACCAAATTTCATCAAGTTACCTCAAAATTTACTCAAGTTATCGTGTTAACGGACGGACGGACATGGCTCAATCAAATTTTTTTTGATCCTGATTATTTTGATATATGGAAGTCTATATCTATCTCGATTCCTTTATATATGTACAACCAACCGTTATCCAATCAAACTTAATATACTCTGTGAGCTCTGTGAGGAAAAAGCCAAATTTACTTAAATTGCTTGGTTTCCACACAATGTATTATATTTTCGGAGTAACTAAAAAAACTACAAAAAAATGAATTTCACTACAATCAATTTCATCTTTTGTATTTATAGGAAAAGTACTTTTAGTGCTTCCAAATTGCTACGTTCTTGGTTTTTTTGAGATGCGTTAGCGATATCTCCGAAACCTGTGGACCAAAAAAATTTTTTTTTCGTATGAAAAACTACAAACGATTTAAAACGTATTTCAAAAAAAAAATCTCAAATTTACTTAAATTTCTTGGTTTCCGCGCAATGTATTATATTTTCGGAGTAACTATAAAAACTAGAAAAAAATTTATTTCACTACAATCAATTTCATCGTTTGTAGTTATAGGAAAAGTACTTTTAGTGCTTCCAAATTGCTGCGTTCTCGGTTTTTTTGAGATGCGTTAGCGATATCTCCGAAACCTGTGGACCAAAAAAAATTTTTTTTTCGTATGAAAAACTACAAACGATTTAAAACGTATTTCAAAAAGAAAAACCCAAATTTACTTAAATTGCTTCGTTTCCGCACAATGTATTATAATTTCGGAGTAACTATAAAAACAACAAAAAAATTATTTTCACTACAATCAATTTCATCGTTTGTAGTTATAGGAAAAGTACTTTTAGTGCTTCCAAATTGCTGCGTTCTGGGTTTTTTTGAGATGCGTTAGCGATATCTCCGAAACCTGTGGACCAAAATAATTTTTTTTCGTATGAAAAACAATAAAAGATTTAAAACGTATTTCAAAAAGAAAAAACACAAATTTACTTAAATTGCTTGGTTTCCGCACAATGTATTATATTTTCGGAGTAACTATAAAAACTACAAAAAAATTAATTTCACTACAATCAATTTCATCGTTTGTAGTTATAGGAAAAGTGTTTTTAGTGCTTCCAAATTGCTGCGTTCTTGGTATTTTTGAGATGCGTTAGCGATATCTCCGAAACCTGTGTCCCAAAAAAAATATTTTTTCCGTATGAAAAACTACAAACGATTTAAAACATATTTCAAAAAGAAAAAACCCAAATTCACTTAAATTGCTTGGTTTCCGCACAATGTATTATATTTTCGGAGTAACTATAAAAACTACAAAAAAATGAATTTCACTACAGTAAATTTCATCGTTTGTGGTTATAGGAAAAGTACTTTTAGTGCTTCCAAATTGCTGCGTTCTTGGTTTTTTTGAGATGCGTTAGCGATATCTCCGAAACCTGTGTCCCAAAAAAAAAATTTTTTCCGTATGAAAAACTACAAACGATTTAAAACCTATTTCAAAAAGAAAAAAACCCAAATTCACTTAAATTGCTTGGTTTCCGCACAATGTATTATATTTTCGGAGTAACTATAAAAACTACAAAAAAATTAATTTCACTACAATCAATTTCATCGTTTGTAGTTATAGGAAAAGTGTTTTTAGTGCTTCCAAATTGCTGCGTTCTTGGTATTTTTGAGATGCGTTAGCGATATCTCCGAAACCTGTGTCCCAAAAAAAATATTTTTTCCGTATGAAAAACTACAAACGATTTAAAACATATTTCAAAAAGAAAAAACCCAAATTCACTTAAATTGCTTGGTTTCCGCACAATGTATTATATTTTCGGAGTAACTATAAAAACTACAAAAAAATGAATTTCACTACAGTAAATTTCATCGTTTGTGGTTATAGGAAAAGTACTTTTAGTGCTTCCAAATTGCTGCGTTCTTGGTTGTTTTGAGATGCGTTAGCGATATCTCCGAAACCTGTGGACCAAAAAAAAATTTTTTTCGTATGAAAAACTACAAACGATTTAAAACGTATTTCAAAAAGAAAAAACACAAATTTACTTAAATTGCTTGGTTTCCGCACAATGTATTATATTTTCGGAGTAACTATAAAAACTACAAAAAAATTAATTTCACTACAATCAATTTCATCGTTTGTAGTTATAGGAAAAGTGTTTTTAGTGCTTCCAAATTGCTGCGTTCTTGGTATTTTTGAGATGCGTTAGCGATATCTCCGAAACCTGTGTCCCAAAAAAAATATTTTTTCCGTATGAAAAACTACAAACGATTTAAAACATATTTCAAAAAGAAAAAACCCAAATTCACTTAAATTGCTTGGTTTCCGCACAATGTATTATATTTTCGGAGTAACTATAAAAACTACAAAAAAATGAATTTCACTACAGTAAATTTCATCGTTTGTGGTTATAGGAAAAGTACTTTTAGTGCTTCCAAATTGCTGCGTTCTTGATTTTTTTGAGATGCGTTAGCGATATCTCCGAAACCGGTGGCCCAAAAAAAAAAACAGCTTTTTTCGTATGAAAAACTACAAACGATTTAAAACGTATTTCAAAAAAAAAAAACCCAAATTTGCTTAAATTGCTTAGTTTCCGAAAATTGTATTATATTTTAGGAGTAACTATAACAACCACAAAAAAATGAATTTCACTACAATCAATTTCATCATTTGTAGTTACAGGAAAAGTACTTTTAGTGCTTCCAAATTTCTGCGTTCTTGGTTTTTTTTAGATGCGTTAGCGATATCTCCGAAACCTGTGAACCAAAAAAAAAAATTTTCTATCGTATGAAAAACTACAAACGATTTAAAACGTATTTCAAAAAGAAAAAACCAAATTTACTTAATTTGCTTGGTTTCCACAAAATGTATTATATTTTCGGAGTAACTATAAAAACTAAAAAAAAATGAATTTCACTACAATCAATTTCATCGTTTTTTAGTTATAGGAAAAGTACTTTTAGTGCTTCCAAATTGTTGCGTTCTTGGTTTTTTTGAGATGCGTTAGCGATATCTCCGAAACCTGTGGACCAAAAAAAATTTTTTTCGTATGAAAAAGTACAAACGATTTAAAACGTATTTCAAAAAGAAAAAACCCAAATTTACTTAAATTGCTTGGTTTCCGCACAATGTATTATATTTTCGGAGTAACTATAAAAAACTACAAAAAAATGAATTTCACTACAATCAATTTCATCGTTTGTAGTTATAGGAAAAGTACTTTTAGTGCTTCCAAATTGCTGCGTTCTTGGTTTTTTTGAGATGCGTTAGCGATATCTCCGAAACCTGTGGACTAAAAAAAAATTGTTTTTCGTATGAAAAACTACAAACGATTTAAAACGTATTTCAAAAAGAAAAAACCCAAATTTACTTAAATTGCTTGGTTTCCACACAATGTATTATATTTTCGGAGTAACTAAAAAAACTGCAAAAAAATGAATTTCACTACAATCAATTTCATCGTTTGTAGTTATAGGAAAAGTACTTTTAGTGCTTCCAAATTGCTGCGTTCTTGGTTTTTTTGAGATGGGTTAGCGATATCTACGAAACCTGTGGACCAAAAAAATTTTTTTTCGTATGAAAAACTACAAACGATTTAAAACGTATTTCAAAAAGAAAAAACCCAAATTTACTTAAATTGCTCCGTTTCCGCACAATGTATTATAATTTCGGAGTAACTATAAAAATTACAAAAAAATTAATTTCACTACAATCAATTTCATCGTTTGTAGTTATAGGAAAAGTACTTTTAGTGCTTCCAAATTGCTGCGTTCTTGGTTTTTTTGAGATGCGTTAGCGATATCTCCGAAAGCTGTGGACCAAAAAAAAAAATGTTTTTCGTATGAAAAACTACAAACGATTTAAAACTTATTTCAAAAAGAAAAAATCCAAATTGCTTCGTTTCCGCACAATGTATTATATTTTCGGAGTAACTATAAAAACTACAAAAAAATGAATTTCACTACAATCAATTTCATCGTTTGTAGTTATAGGAAAAGTGTTTTTAGTGCTTCCAAATTGCTGCGTTCTTGGTTTTTTTGAGATGCGTTAGCGATATCTCCGAAACCTGTGTCCCAAAAAAAATTTTTTTTCGTATGAAAAACTACAAACGATTTAAAACATATTTCAAAAATAAAAGAAACCCAAATTCACTTAAATTGCTTGGTTTCTGCACAATGTATTATATTTTCGGAGTAACTATAAAAACTACAAAAAAATGAATTTCACTACAGTAAATTTCATCTTTTGTGGTTATAGGAAAACTACTTTTAGTGCTTCCAAATTGCTGCGTTCTTGGTTTTTTTGAGATGCGTTAGCGATATCTCCGAAACCTGTGGACCAAAAAAAAAAACAGTTTTTTTCGTATGAAAAACTACAAACGATATAAAACGTATTCGAAAAAGAAAAAACCTAAATTTACTTAAATTGCTTACTTTCCGCACAATGTATTATATTTTCGGAGTAACCATAAAAACTACAAAAAAATGAATTTAACTACAATCAATTTCATCGTTTGTATTTATAGGAAAAGTACTTTTAGTGCTTCCAAATTGCTGCGTTCTTGGTTTTTTTGAGATGCGTTAGCGATATATCGGAACCTATGGACCAAAAAAAATTTTTTTTCGTATGAAAAACAACAAACGTATTTCAAAAAGAAAAACCCCAAATTTACTTAAATTGCTTACTTTCCGCACAATGTATTATATTTTCGGAGTAACTATAACAACTACAAAAAAATGAATTTCACTACAATCAATTTCATCGTTTGTAGTTATAGGAAAAGTGTTTTTAGTGCTTCCAAATTGCTGCGTTCTTGGTTTTTTTGAGATGCGTTAGCGATATCTCCGAAACCTGTGTCCCAAAAAAAAAATTTTTTTCGTATGAAAAACTACAAACGATTTAAGACATATTTCAAAAAGAAAAAACCCAAATTCACTTAAGTTGCTTGGTTTCCGCACAATGTATTATATTTTCGGAGTAACTATGAAAACTACAAAAAAATTAATTTCACTACAGTAAATTTCATCGTTTGTGGTTATAGGAAAAGTACTTTTAGTGCTTCCAAATTGCTGCGTTCTTGGTTTTTTTGAGATGCGTTAGCGATATCTCCGAAACCGGTGGACCAAAAAAAAAAACAGCTTTTTTCGTATGAAAAACTACAAACGATATAAAACGTATTTCAAAAAGAAAAAACCCAAATTTACTTAAATTGCTTGGTTTCCGGACAATGTATTATATTTTCGGAGTAACTATAAAAACTACAAAAAAATGAATTTAACTACAATCAATTTCATCGTTTGTAGTTATAGGAAAAGTACTTTTAGTGCTTCCAAAATGCTGCGTTCTTGGTTTTTTTTGAGATGCGTTAGCGATATCTCCGAAACCTATGGACCAAAAAAAATTTTTTTTCGTATGAAAAACTACAAACGATTTAAAACGTATTTCAAAAAGAAAAACCCAAATTTACTTAAATTGCTTGGTTTCCACAAACTGTATTATATTTTCGGAGTAACTATAAAAACTACAAAAAAATGAATTTCACTACAATAAATTTCATCGTTTGTGGTTATAGGAAAAGTACTTTTAGTGCTTCCAAATTGCTGAGTTCTTGGTTTTTTTGAGATGCTTTAGCGATATCTCCGAAACCTGTGTCCAAAAAAAAAAAATTTTTCCGTATGAAAAACTACAAACGATTTAAAACCTATTTCAAAAAGAAAAAAACCCAAATTCACTTAAATTGCTTGGTTTCCGCACAATGTATTATATTTTCGGAGTAACTATAAAAACTACAAAAAAATGAATTTCACTACAGTAAATTTCATCGTTTGTGGTTATAGGAAAAGTACTTTTAGTGCTTCCAAATTGCTGCGTTCTTGGTTTTTTTGAGATGCGTTAGCGATATCTCCGAAACCGGTGGCCCAAAAAAAAAAACAGCTTTTTTCGTATGAAAAACTACAAACGATATAAAACGTATTTCAAAAAGAAAAAACCCAAATTTACTTAAATTGCTTGGTTTCCGGACAATGTATTATATTTTCGGAGTAACTATAAAAACTACAAAAAAATGAATTTAACTACAATCAATCTCATCGTTTGTAGTTATAGGAAAAGTACTTTTAGTGCTTCCAAATTGCTGCGTTCTTGGTTTTTTTGAGATGCGTTAGCGATATCTCCGAAACCTATGGACCAAAAAAAATTTTTTTTTCGTATGAAAAACAACAAACGATTTAAAACCTATTTCAAAAAGAAAAAACCCAAATTTACTTAAATTGCTTACTTTCCGCACAATGTATTATATTTTCGGAGTAACTATAAAAACTACAAAAAAAATGAATTTCACTACAGTCAATTTCATCGTTTGTAGTTATAGGAAAATTACTTTTAGTGCTTCCAAATTGCTGCGTTCTTGGTTTTTTTGAGATGCGTTAGCGATATCTTCGAAACCTGTGGACTCAATAAATTTTTTTTTCTTATGAAAAACTACAAACGATTTAAAACGTATTTCAAAAAAAAACCCAAATTTGCTTAAATTGCTTAGTTTCCGAAAATTGTATTATATTTTAGGAGTAACTATAACAACCACAAAAAAATGAATTTCACTACAATCAATTTCATCATTTGTAGTTACAGGAAAAGCACTTTTAGTGCTTCCAAATTTCTGCGTTCTTGGTTTTTTTTAGATGCGTTAGCGATATCCCCGAAACCTGTGAACCAAAAAAAAAAATTTTTTATCTTATGAAAAACTACAAACGATTTAAAACGTATTTCAAAAAGAAAAAACCAAATTTACTTAATTTGCTTGGTTTCCACAAAATGTATTATATTTTCGGAGTAACTATAAAAACTAAAAGAAAATGAATTTCACTACAATCAATTTCATCGTTTGTAGTTATAGGAAAAGTACTTTTAGTGCTTCCAAATTGTTGCGTTCTTGGTTTTTTTGAGATGCGTTAGCGATATCTCCGAAACCTGTGGACCAAAAAAAATTTTGTTTTCGTATGAAAAAGTACAAACGATTTAAAACGTATTTCAAAAAGAAAAAACCCAAATTTACTTAAATTGCTTGGTTTCCGCACAATGTATTATATTTTCGGAGTAACTATAAAAACTACAAAAAAATGAATTTCACTACAATCAATTTCATCGTTTGTAGTTATAGGAAAAGTACTTTTAGTGCTTCCAAATTGCTGCGTTCTTGGTTTTTTTGAGATGCGTTAGCGATATCTCCGAAACCTGTGGACTAAAAAAAAATTTTTTTTCGTATGAAAAACTACAAACGATTTAAAACGTATTTCAAAAAGAAAAAACCCAAATTGACTTAAATTGCTTGGTTTCCACACAATGTATTATATTTTCGGAGTAACTAAAAGAACTACAAAAAAATGAATTTCACTACAATCAATTTCATCGTTTGTAGTTATACGAAAAGTACTTTTAGTGCTTCCAAATTGCTGCGTTCTTGGTTTTTTTGAGATGCGTTAGCGATATCTACGAAACCTGTGGACCAAAAAAATTTTTTTTCGTATGAAAAACTACAAACGATTTAAAACGTATTTCAAAAAGAAAAATCCCAAATTTACTTAAATTTCTTGGTTTCCGCGCAATGTATTATATTTTCGGAGTAACTATAAAAACTAGAAAAAAATTAATTTCGCTACAATCAATTTCATCGTTTGTAGTTATAGGACAAGTACTTTTAGTGCTTCCAAATTGCTGCGTTCTTGGTTTTTTTGAGATGCGTTAGCGATATCTCCGAAACCTGTGTCCCTAAAAAAAAATTTTTTCCGTATGAAAAACTACAAACGATTTAAAACCTATTTCAAAAAAAAAAAACCCAAATTCACTTAAATTGCTTGGTTTCCGCACAATGTATTATATTTTCGGAGTAACTATAAAAACTACAAAAAAATGAATTTCACTACAGTAAATTTCATCGTTTGTGGTTATAGGAAAAGTACTTTTAGTGCTTCCAAATTGCTGCGTTCTTGGTTTTTTTGAGATGCGTTAGCGATATCTCCGAAACCTGTGTTCCAAAAAAAAAATTTTTTCCGTATGAAAAACTACAAACGATTTAAAACCTATTTCAAAAAGAAAAAAACCCAAATTCACTTAAATTGCTTGGTTTCCGCACAATGTATTATATTTTCGGAGTAACTATAAAAACTACAAAAAAATGAATTTCACTACAGTAAATTTCATCGTTTGTGGTTATAGGAAAAGTACTTTTAGTGCTTCCAAATTGCTGCGTTCTTGGTTTTTTTGAGATGCGTTAGCGATATCTCCGAAACCGGTGGCCCAAAAAAAAAACAGCTTTTTTCGTATGAAAAACTACAAACGATATAAAACGTATTTCAAAAAGAAAAAACCCAAATTTACTTAAATTGCTTGGTTTCCGGACAATGTATTATATTTTCGGAGTAACTATAAAAACTACAAAAAAATGAATTTAACTACAATCAATCTCATCGTTTGTAGTTATAGGAAAAGTACTTTTAGTGCTTCCAAATTGCTGCGTTCTTGGTTTTTTTGAGATGCGTTAGCGATATCTCCGAAACCTATGGACCAAAAAAATTTTTTTTTTCGTATGAAAAACAACAAACGATTTAAAACCTATTTCAAAAAGAAAAAACCCAAATTTACTTAAATTGCTTACTTTCCGCACAATGTATTATATTTTCGGAGTAACTATAAAAACTACAAAAAAATGAATTTCACTACAGTCAATTTCATCGTTTGTAGTTATAGGAAAATTACTTTTAGTGCTTCCAAATTGCTGCGTTCTTGGTTTTTTTGAGATGCGTTAGCGATATCTTCGAAACCTGTGGACTCAATAAATTTTTTTTTCTTATGAAAAACTACAAACGATTTAAAACGTATTTCAAAAAAAAAACCCAAATTTGCTTAAATTGCTTAGTTTCCGAAAATTGTATTATATTTTAGGAGTAACTATAACAACCACAAAAAAATGAATTTCACTACAATCAATTTCATCATTTGTAGTTACAGGAAAAGTACTTTTAGTGCTTCCAAATTTCTGCGTTCTTGGTTTTTTTGAGATGCGTTAGCGATATCTTCGAAACCTGTGGACTCAATAAATTTTTTTTTCTTATGAAAAACAACAAACGATTTAAAACCTATTTCAAAAAGAAAAAACCCAAATTTACTTAAATTGCTTACTTTCCGCACAATGTATTATATTTTCGGAGTAACTATAAAAACTACAAAAAAATGAATTTCACTACAGTAAATTTCATCGTTTGTGGTTATAGGAAAAGTACTTTTAGTGCTTCCAAATTGCTGCGTTCTTGGTTTTTTTGAGATGCGTTAGCGATATCTCCGAAACCTGTGTCCCAAAAAAACAATTTTTTCCGTATGAAAAACTACAAACGATTTAAAACCTATTTCAAAAAGAAAAAACCCAAATTCACTTAAATTGCTTGGTTTCCGCACAATGTATTATATTTTCGGAGTAACTATAAAAACTACAAAAAAATGAATTTCACTACAGTAAATTTCATCGTTTGTGGTTATAGGAAAAGTACTTTTAGTGCTTCCAAATTGCTGCGTTCTTGGTTTTTTTGAGATGCGTTGGCGATATCTCCGAAACCGGTGGCCCAATAAAAAAAAAAACTTTTTTCGTATGAAAAACTACAAACGATATAAAACGTATTTCAAAAAGAAAAAACCCAAATTTACTTAAATTGCTTGGTTTCCGGACAATGTATTATATTTTCGGAGTAACTATAAAAACTACAAAAAAATGAATTTAACTACAATCAATTTCATCGTTTGTAGTTATAGGAAAAGTACTTTTAGTGCTTCCAAAATGCTGCGTTCTTGGTTTTTTTTTGAGATGCGTTAGCGATATCTCCGAAACCTATGGACCAAAAAAAATTTTTTTTCGTATGAAAAACTACAAACGATTTAAAACGTATTTCAAAAAGAAAAACCCAAATTTACTTAAATTGCTTGGTTTCCGCACAATGTATTATATTTTCGGAGTAACTATAAAAACTACAAAAAAATGAATTTCACTTCAATCAATTTCATGGTTTGTAGTTATAGGAAAATTACTTTTAGTGCTTCCAAATTGCTGCGTTCTTGGTTTTTTTGAGATGCGTTAGCGATATCTTCGAAACCTGTGGACTAAATAAATTTTTTTTCCTATGAAAAACTACAAACGATTTAAAACGTATTTCAAAAAGAAAAAACCCAAATTTGCTTAAATTGCTTAGTTTCCGCAAATTGTATTATATTTTCGGAGTAACTATAACAACTACAAAAAAATGAATTTCACTACAATCAATTTCATCGTTTGTAGTTATAGGAAAATTACTTTTATAGCTTCCAAATTGCTACGTTCTTGGTTTTTTTGAGATGCGTTAGCGATATCTCCGAAACCTGTGTCCCTAAAAAAAAATTTTTTCCGTATGAAAAACTACAAACGATTTAAAACCTATTTCAAAAAAAAAAACCCAAATTCACTTAAATTGCTTGGTTTCCGCACAATGTATTATATTTTCGGAGTAACTATAAAAACTACAAAAAAATGAATTTCACTACAGTAAATTTCATCGTTTGTGGTTATAGGAAAAGTACTTTTAGTGCTTCCAAATTGCTGCGTTCTTGGTTTTTTTGAGATGCGTTAGCGATATCTCCGAAACCTGTGTCCCAAAAAAAAAATTTTTTCCGTATGAAAAACTACAAACGATTTAAAACCTATTTCAAAAAGAAAAAAACCCAAATTCACTTAAATTGCTTGGTTTCCGCACAATGTATTATATTTTCGGAGTAACTATAAAAACTACAAAAAAATGAATTTCACTACAGTAAATTTCATCGTTTGTGGTTATAGGAAAAGTACTTTTAGTGCTTCCAAATTGCTGCGTTCTTGGTTTTTTTGAGATGCGTTAGCGATATCTCCGAAACCGGTGGCCCAAAAAAAAAAACAGCTTTTTTCGTATGAAAAACTACAAACGATATAAAACGTATTTCAAAAAGAATAAACCCAAATTTACTTAAATTGCTTGGTTTCCGGACAATGTATTATATTTTCGGAGTAACTATAAAAACTACAAAAAAATGAATTTAACTACAATCAATCTCATCGTTTGTAGTTATAGGAAAAGTACTTTTAGTGCTTCCAAATTGCTGCGTTCTTGGTTTTTTTGAGATGCGTTAGCGATATCTCCGAAACCTATGGACCAAAAAAATTTTTTTTTTCATATGAAAAACAACAAACGATTTAAAACCTATTTCAAAAAGAAAAAACCCAAATTTACTTAAATTGCTTACTTTCCGCACAATGTATTATATTTTCGGAGTAACTATAAAAACTACAAAAAAATGAATTTCACTACAGTCAATTTCATCGTTTGTAGTTATAGGAAAATTACTTTTAGTGCTTCCAAATTGCTGCGTTCTAGGTTTTTTTGAGATGCGTTAGCGATATCTTCGAAACCTGTGGACTAAATAAATTTTTTTTCGTATGAAAAACTACAAACGATTTAAAACGTATTTCAAAAAGAAAAAACCCAAATTTGCTTAAATTGCTTAGTTTCCGCAAATTGTATTATATTTTCGGAGTAACTATAACAACTACAAAAAAATTAATTTCACTACAATCAATTTCACCGTTTGTAGTTATAGGAAAAGTACTTTTAGTGCTTCCAAATTGCTGCGTTCTTGGCTTTTTTAGATGCGTTAGCGATATCTCCGAAACCTGTGGACCAAAAAAAATTTTTTTTCGTATGAAAAAACTACAAACGATTTAAAACGTATTTCAAAAAGAAAAAACCCAAATTTACTTAAATTGCTTGGTTTCCGCACAATGTATTATATTTTCGGAGTAACTATAAAAACTACAAAAAAATGAATTTCACTTCAATCAATTTCATGGTTTGTAGTTATAGGAAAATTACTTTTAGTGCTTCCAAATTGCTGCGTTCTTGGTTTTTTTGAGATGCGTTAGCGATATCTTCGAAACCTGTGGACTAAATAAATTTTTTTTCGTATGAAAAACTACAAACGATTTAAAACGTATTTCAAAAGAAAAAACCCAAATTTGCTTAAATTGCTTAGTTTCCGCAAATTGTATTATATTTTCGGAGTAACTATAACAACTACAAAAAAATGAATTTCACTACAATCAATTTCATCGTTTGTAGTTATAGGAAAAGTACTTTTAGTGCTTCCAAATTGCTGTGTTCTTGGTTTTTTTGAGTTGCGTTAGCGATATCTCCGAAACCTGTGGACTAAAAAATTTTTTTTTTCGTATGAAAAACTACAAACGATTTAAAACGTATTTCAAAAAGAAAAACCCCAAATTTACTTAAATTGCTTGGTTTCCACACAATGTATTATATTTTCGGAGTAACTAAAAAAACTACAAAAAAATTAATTTCACTACAATCAATTTCATCTTTTGTATTTATAGGAAAAGTATTTTTAGTGCTTCCAAATTGCTGCGTTCTTGGTTTTTTTGAGATGCGTTAGCGATATCTACGAAACCTGTGGACCAAAAAAATTTTTTTTCGTATGAAAAACTACAAACGATTTAAAACGTATTTCAAAAAGAAAAATCCCAAATTTACTTAAATTGCTTGGTTTCCACAAACTGTATTATATTTTCGGAGTAACTATAAAAACTAAAAAAAAAAATGAATTTCACTACAATCAATTTCATCGTTTGTAGTTATAGGAAAAATACTTTTATTGCTTCCAAATTGCTGCGCTCTTGGCTTTTTTAGATGCGTTAGCGATATCTCCGAAACCTGTGGACCAAAAAAAATTTTTTTTCGTATGAAAAACTACAAACGATTTAAAACGTATTTCAAAAAGAAAAAACCCAAATTTACTTAAATTGCTTGGTTTCCGCACAATGTATTATATTTTCGGAGTAACTATAAAAACTACAAAAAAATGAATTTCACTTCAATCAATTTCATGGTTTGTAGTTATAGGAAAATTACTTTTAGTGCTTCCAAATTGCTGCGTTCTTGGTTTTTTTGAGATGCGTTAGCGATATCTTCGAAACCTGTGGACTAAATAAATTTTTTTTCGTATGAAAAACTACAAACGATTTAAAACGTATTTCAAAAAGAAAAAACCCAAATTTGCTTAAATTGCTTAGTTTCCGCAAATTGTATTATATTTTCGGAGTAACTATAACAACTACAAAAAAATGAATTTCACTACAATCAATTTCATCGTTTGTAGTTATAGGAAAATTACTTTTAGTGCTTCCAAATTGCTGCGTTCTTGGTTTTTTTGAGATGCGTTAGCGATATCTCCGAAACCTGTGTCCCTAAAAAAAAATTTTTTCCGTATGAAAAACTACAAACGATTTAAAACCTATTTCAAAAGAAAAAAACCCAAATTCACTTAAATTGCTTGGTTTCCACACAATGTATTATATTTTCGGAGTAACTATAAAAACTGCAAAAAAATGAATTTCACTACAGTAAATTTCATCGTTTGTGGTTATAGGAAAAGTACTTTTAGTGCTTCCAAATTGCTGCGTTCTTGGTTTTTTTGAGATGTGTTAGCGATATCTTCGAAACCTGTGGACTCAATAAATTTTTTTTTCTTATGAAAAACTACAAACGATTTAAAACGTATTTCAAAAAAAAAACCCAAATTTGCTTAAATTGCTTAGTTTCCGAAAATTGTATTATATTTTAGGAGTAACTATAACAACCACAAAAAAATGAATTTCACTACAATCAATTTCATCATTTGTAGTTACAGGAAAAGTACTTTTAGTGCTTCCAAATTTCTGCGTTCTTGGCTTTTTTGAGATGCGTTTGCGATATCTTCGAAACCTGTGGACTCAATAAATTTTTTTTTCTTATGAAAAACAACAAACGATTTAAAACCTATTTCAAAAAGAAAAAACCCAAATTTACTTAAATTGCTTACTTTCCGCACAATGTATTATATTTTCGGAGTAACTATAAAAACTACAAAAAAATGAATTTCACTACAGTAAATTTCATCGTTTGTGGTTATAGGAAAAGTACTTTTAGTGCTTCCAAATTGCTGCGTTCTTGGTTTTTTTGAGATGCGTTAGCGATATCTCCGAAACCTGTGTCCCAAAAAAAAAATTTTTTCCGTATGAAAAACTACAAACGATTTAAAACCTATTTCAAAAAGAAAAAAACCCAAATTCACTTAAATTGCTTGGTTTCCGCACAATGTATTATATTTTCGGAGTAACTATAAAAACTACAAAAAAATGAATTTCACTACAGTAAATTTCATCGTTTGTGGTTATAGGAAAAGTACTTTTAGTGCTTCCAAATTGCTGCGTTCTTGGTTTTTTTGAGATGCGTTAGCGATATCTACGAAACCTGTGGACCAAAAAAATTTTTTTTCGTATGAAAAACTACAAACGATTTAAAACGTATTTCAAAAAGAAAAATCCCAAATTTACTTAAATTTCTTGGTTTCCGCGCAATGTATTATATTTTCGGAGTAACTATAAAAACTAGAAAAAAATTAATTTCGCTACAATCAATTTCATCGTTTGTAGTTATAGGACAAGTACTTTTAGTGCTTCCAAATTGCTGCGTTCTTGGTTTTTTTGAGATGCGTTAGCGATATCTCCGAAACCTGTGTCCCAAAAAAAAAATTTTTTCCGTATGAAAAACTACAAACGATTTAAAACGTATTTCAAAAAGAAAAAACCCAAATTTACTTAAATTGCTTACTTTCCGCACAATGTATTATATTTTCGGAGTAACTATAAAAACTACAAAAAAATGAATTTCACTACAGTAAATTTCATCGTTTGTGGTTATAGGAAAAGTACTTTTAGTGCTTCCAAATTGCTGCGTTCTTGGTTTTTTTGAGATGCGTTAGCGATATCTCCGAAACCTGTGTCCCAAAAAAAAAAGTTTTTCCGTATGAAAAACTACAAACGATTTAAAACGTATTTCAAAAAGAAAAAACCCAAATTGACTTAAATTGCTTGGTTTCCACACAATGTATTATATTTTCGGAGTAACTAAAAAAACTACAAAAAAATGAATTTCACTACAATCAATTTCATCGTTTGTAGTTATACGAAAAGTACTTTTAGTGCTTCCACATTGCTGCGTTCTTGGTTTTTTTGAGATGCGTTAGCGATATCTACGAAACCTGTGGACCAAAAAAATTTTTTTTCGTATGAAAAACTACAAACGATTTAAAACGTATTTCAAAAAGAAAAATCCCAAATTTACTTAAATTTCTTGGTTTCCGCGCAATGTATTATATTTTCGGAGTAACTATAAAAACTAGAAAAAATTAATTTCGCTACAATCAATTTCATCGTTTGTAGTTATAGGACAAGTACTTTTAGTGCTTCCAAATTGCTGCGTTCTTGGTTTTTTTGAGATGCGTTAGCGATATCTCCGAAACCTGTGTCCCTAAAAAAAAATTTTTTCCGTATGAAAAACTACAAACGATTTAAAACCTATTTCAAAAAAAAAAAAACCCAAATTCACTTAAATTGCTTGGTTTCCGCACAATGTATTATATTTTCGGAGTAACTATAAAAACTACAAAAAAATGAATTTCACTACAGTAAATTTCATCGTTTGTGGTTATAGGAAAAGTACTTTTAGTGCTTCCAAATTGCTGCATTCTTGGTTTTTTTGAGATGCGTTAGCGATATCTCCGAAACCTGTGTTCCAAAAAAAAAAATTTTTTCCGTATGAAAAACTACAAACGATTTAAAACCTATTTCAAAAAGAAAAAAACCCAAATTCACTTAAATTGCTTGGTTTCCGCACAATGTATTATATTTTCGGAGTAACTATAAAAACTACAAAAAAATGAATTTCACTACAGTAAATTTCATCGTTTGTGGTTATAGGAAAAGTACTTTTAGTGCTTCCAAATTGCTGCGTTCTTGGTTTTTTTGAGATGCGTTAGCGATATCTCCGAAACCGGTGGCCCAAAAAAAAACAGCTTTTTTCGTATGAAAAGCTACAAACGATATAAAACGTATTTCAAAAAGAAAAAACCCAAATTTACTTAAATTGCTTGGTTTCCGGACAATGTATTATATTTTCGGAGTAACTATAAAAACTATAAAAAAATGAATTTAACTACAATCAATCTCATCGTTTGTAGTTATAGGAAAAGTACTTTTAGTGCTTCCAAATTGCTGCGTTCTTGGTTTTTTTGAGATGCGTTAGCGATATCTCCGAAACCTATGGACCAAAAAAATTTTTTTTTTCGTATGAAAAACAACAAACGATTTAAAACCTATTTCAAAAAGAAAAAACCCAAATTTACTTAAATTGCTTACTTTCCGCACAATGTATTATATTTTCGGAGTAACTATAAAAACTACAAAAAAATGAATTTCACTACAGTCAATTTCATCGTTTGTAGTTATAGGAAAATTACTTTTAGTGCTTCCAAATTGCTGCGTTCTTGGTTTTTTTGAGATGCGTTAGCGATATCTTCGAAACCTGTGGACTCAATAAATTTTTTTTTCTTATGAAAAACTACAAACGATTTAAAACGTATTTCAAAAAAAAAACCCAAATTTGCTTAAATTGCTTAGTTTCCGAAAATTGTATTATATTTTAGGAGTAACTATAACAACCACAAAAAAATGAATTTCACTACAATCAATTTCATCATTTGTAGTTACAGGAAAAGTACTTTTAGTGCTTCCAAATTTCTGCGTTCTTGGTTTTTTTGAGATGCGTTAGCGATATCTTCGAAACCTGTGGACTCAATAAATTTTTTTTTCTTATGAAAAACAACAAACGATTTAAAACCTATTTCAAAAAGAAAAAACCCAAATTTACTTAAATTGCTTACTTTCCGCACAATGTATTATATTTTCGGAGTAACTATAAAAACTACAAAAAAATGAATTTCACTACAGTAAATTTCATCGTTTGTGGTTATAGGAAAAGTACTTTTAGTGCTTCCAAATTGCTGCGTTCTTGGTTTTTTTGAGATGCGTTAGCGATATCTCCGAAACTTGTGTCCCAAAAAAAAAATTTTTTCCGTATGAAAAACTACAAACGATTTAAAACCTATTTCAAAAATAAAAAAACCCAAATTCACTTAAATTGCTTGGTTTCCGCACAATGTATTATATTTTCGGAGTAACTATAAAAACTACAAAAAAATGAATTTCACTACAGTAAATTTCATCGTTTGTGGTTATAGGAAAAGTACTTTTAGTGCTTCCAAATTGCTGCGTTCTTGGTTTTTTTGAGATGCGTTGGCGATATCTCCGAAACCGGTGGCCCAAAAAAAAAAACAGCTTTTTTCGTATGAAAAACTACAAACGATATAAAACGTATTTCAAAAAGAAAAAACCCAAATTTACTTAAATTGCTTGGTTTCCGGACAATGTATTATATTTTCGGAGTAACTATAAAAACTACAAAAAAATGAATTTAACTACAATCAATTTCATCGTTTGTAGTTATAGGAAAAGTACTTTTAGTGCTTCCAAAATGCTGCGTTCTTGGTTTTTTTTTGAGATGCGTTAGCGATATCTCCGAAACCTATGGACCAAAAAAAATTTTTTTTCGTATGAAAAACTACAAACGATTTAAAACGTATTTCAAAAAGAAAAACCCAAATTTACTTAAATTGCTTGGTTTCCGCACAATGTATTATATTTTCGGAGTAACTATAAAAACTACAAAAAAATGAATTTCACTTCAATCAATTTCATGGTTTGTAGTTATAGGAAAATTACTTTTAGTGCTTCCAAATTGCTGCGTTCTTGGTTTTTTTGAGATGCGTTAGCGATATCTTCGAAACCTGTGGACTAAATAAATTTTTTTTCGTATGAAAAACTACAAACGATTTAAAACGTATTTCAAAAAGAAAAAACCCAAATTTGCTTAAATTGCTTAGTTTCCGCAAATTGTATTATATTTTCGGAGTAACTATAACAACTACAAAAAAATGAATTTCACTACAATCAATTTCATCGTTTGTAGTTATAGGAAAATTACTTTTAGTGCTTCCAAATTGCTACGTTCTTGGTTTTTTTGAGATGCGTTAGCGATATCTCCGAAACCTGTGTCCCTAAAAAAAAATTTTTTTCCGTATGAAAAACTACAAACGATTTAAAACCTATTTCAAAAAAAAAAACCCAAATTCACTTAAATTGCTTGGTTTCCGCACAATGTATTATATTTTCGGAGTAACTATAAAAACTACAAAAAAATGAATTTCACTACAGTAAATTTCATCGTTTGTGGTTATAGGAAAAGTACTTTTAGTGCTTCCAAATTGCTGCGTTCTTGGTTTTTTTGAGATGCGTTAGCGATATCTCCGAAACCTGTGTCCCAAAAAAAAATTTTTTTCCGTATGAAAAACTACAAACGATTTAAAACCTATTTCAAAAAGAAAAAAACCCAAATTCACTTAAATTGCTTGGTTTCCGCACAATGTATTATATTTTCGGAGTAACTATAAAAACTACAAAAAAATGAATTTCACTACAGTAAATTTCATCGTTTGTGGTTATAGGAAAAGTACTTTTAGTGCTTCCAAATTGCTGCGTTCTTGGTTTTTTTGAGATGCGTTAGCGATATCTCCGAAACCGGTGGCCTAAAAAAAAAACAGCTTTTTTCGTATGAAAAACTACAAACGATATAAAACGTATTTCAAAAAGAATAAACCCAAATTTACTTAAATTGCTTGGTTTCCGGACAATGTATTATATTTTCGGAGTAACTATAAAAACTACAAAAAAATGAATTTAACTACAATCAATCTCATCGTTTGTAGTTATAGGAAAAGTACTTTTAGTGCTTCCAAATTGCTGCGTTCTTGGTTTTTTTGAGATGCGTTAGCGATATCTCCGAAACCTATGGACCAAAAAAATTTTTTTTTTCGTATGAAAAACAACAAACGATTTAAAACCTATTTCAAAAAGAAAAAACCCAAATTTACTTAAATTGCTTACTTTCCGCACAATGTATTATATTTTCGGAGTAACTATAAAAACTACAAAAAAATGAATTTCACTACAGTAAATTTCATCGTTTGTGGTTATAGGAAAAGTACTTTTAGTGCTTCCAAATTGCTGCGTTCTTGGTTTTTTTGAGATGCGTTAGCGATATCTCCGAAACCTGTGTCCCAAAAAAAAAATTTTTTCCGTATGAAAAACTACAAACGATTTAAAACCTATTTCAAAAAGAAAAAAACCCAAATTCACTTAAATTGCTTGGTTTCCGCAAAATGTATTATATTTTCGGAGTAACTATAAAAACTACAAAAAAATGAATTTCACTACAGTAAATTTCATCGTTTGTGGTTATAGGAAAAGTACTTTTAGTGCTTCCAAATTGCTGCGTTCTTGGTTTTTTTGAGATGCGTTAGCGATATCTCCGAAACCGGTGGCCCAAAAAAAAAACAGCTTTTTTCGTATGAAAAACTACAAACGATATAAAACGTATTTCAAAAAGAAAAAACCCAAATTTACTTAAATTGCTTGGTTTCCGGAAAATGTATTATATTTTCGGAGTAACTATAAAAACTACAAAAAAATGAATTTAACTACAATCAATCTCATCGTTTGTAGTTATAGGAAAAGTACTTTTAGTGCTTCCAAATTGCTGCGTTCTTGGTTTTTTTGAGATGCGTTAGCGATATCTCCGAAACCTATGGACCAAAAAAAATTTTTTTTTCGTATGAAAAACAACAAACGATTTAAAACCTATTTCAAAAAGAAAAAACCCAAATTTACTTAAATTGCTTACTTTCCGCACAATGTATTATATTTTCGGAGTAACTATAAAAACTACAAAAAAATGAATTTCACTACAGTCAATTTCATCGTTTGTAGTTATAGGAAAATTACTTTTAGTGCTTCCAAATTGCTGCGTTCTTGGTTTTTTTGAGATGCGTTAGCGATATCTTCGAAACCTGTGGACTAAATAAATTTTTTTTCGTATGAAAAACTACAAACGATTTAAAACGTATTTCAAAAAGAAAAAACCCAAATTTGCTTAAATTGCTTAGTTTCCGCAAATTGTATTATATTTTCGGAGTAACTATAACAACTACAAAAAAATGAATTTCACTACAATCAATTTCATCGTTTTTAGTTATAGGAAAAGTACTTTTAGTGCTTCCAAATTGCTGCGTTCTTGGCTTTTTTAGATGCGTTAGCGATATCTCCGAAACCTGTGGACCAAAAAAAATTTTTTTTCGTATGAAAAACTACAAACGATTTAAAACGTATTTCAAAAAGAAAAAACCCAAATTTACTTAAATTGCTTGGTTTCCGCACAATGTATTATATTTTCGGAGTAACTATAAAAACTACAAAAAAATGAATTTCACTTCAATCAATTTCATGGTTTGTAGTTATAGGAAAATTACTTTTAGTGCTTCCAAATTGCTGCGTTCTTGGTTTTTTTGAGATGCGTTAGCGATATCTTCGAAACCTGTGGACTAAATAAATTTTTTTTCGTATGAAAAACTACAAACGATTTAAAACGTATTTCAAAAAGAAAAAACCCAAATTTGCTTAAATTGCTTAGTTTCCGCAAATTGTATTATATTTTCGGAGTAACTATAACAACTACAAAAAAATGAATTTCACTACAATCAATTTCATCGTTTGTAGTTATAGGAAAAGTACTTTTAGTGCTTCCAAATTGCTGTGTTCTTGGTTTTTTTGAGTTGCGTTAGCGATATCTCCGAAACCTGTGGACTAAAAAAATTTTTTTTTCGTATGAAAAACTACAAACGATTTAAAACGTATTTCAAAAAGAAAAAACCCAAATTTACTTAAATTGCTTGGTTTCCACACAATGTATTATATTTTCGGAGTAACTAAAAAAACTACAAAAAAATTAATTTCACTACAATCAATTTCATCGTTTGTATTTATAGGAAAAGTACTTTTAGTGCTTCCAAATTGCTGCGTTCTTGGTTTTTTTGAGATGCGTTAGCGATATCTACGAAACCTGTGGACCAAAAAAATTTTTTTTCGTATGAAAAACTACAAACGATTTAAAACGTATTTCAAAAAGAAAAATCCCAAATTTACTTAAATTGCTTGGTTTCCACAAACTGTATTATATTTTCGGAGTAACTATAAAAACTAAAAAAAAAATGAATTTCACTACAATCAATTTCATCGTTTGTAGTTATAGGAAAAATACTTTTATTGCTTCCAAATTGCTGCGTTCTTGGCTTTTTTAGATGCGTTAGCGATATCTCCGAAACCTGTGGACCAAAAAAAATTTTTTTTCGTATGAAAAACTACAAACGATTTAAAACGTATTTCAAAAAGAAAAAACCCAAATTTACTTAAATTGCTTGGTTTCCGCACAATGTATTATATTTTCGGAGTAACTATAAAAACTACAAAAAAATGAATTTCACTTCAATCAATTTCATGGTTTGTAGTTATAGGAAAATTACTTTTAGTGCTTCCAAATTGCTGCGTTCTTGGTTTTTTTGAGATGCGTTAGCGATATCTTCGAAACCTGTGGACTAAATAAATTTTTTTTCGTATGAAAAACTACAAACGATTTAAAACGTATTTCAAAAAGAAAAAACCCAAATTTGCTTAATTGCTTAGTTTCCGCAAATTGTATTATATTTTCGGAGTAACTATAACAACTACAAAAAAATGAATTTCACTACAATCAATTTCATCGTTTGTAGTTATAGGAAAATTACTTTTAGTGCTTCCAAATTGCTGCGTTCTTGGTTTTTTTGAGATGCGTTAGCGATATCTCCGAAACCTGTGTCCCTAAAAAAAAATTTTTTCCGTATGAAAAACTACAAACGATTTAAAACCTATTTCAAAAAAAAAAAACCCAAATTCACTTAAATTGCTTGGTTTCCGCACAATGTATTATATTTTCGGAGTAACTATAAAAACTACAAAAAAATGAATTTCACTACAGTAAATTTCATCGTTTGTGGTTATAGGAAAAGTACTTTTAGTGCTTCCAAATTGCTGCGTTCTTGGTTTTTTTGAGATGCGTTAGCGATATCTCCGAAACCTGTGTCCCAAAAAAAAAATTTTTTTCGTATGAAAAACTACAAACGATTTAAAACCTATTTCAAAAAGAAAAAAACCCAAATTCACTTAAATTGCTTGGTTTCCGCACAATGTATTATATTTTCGGAGTAACTATAAAAACTACAAAAAAATTAATTTCACTACAGTAAATTTCATCGTTTGTGGTTATAGGAAAAGTACTTTTAGTGCTTCCAAATTGCTGCGTTCTTGGTTTTTTTGAGATGCGTTAGCGATATCTCCGAAACCGGTGGCCCAAAAAAAAAAAACAGCTTTTTTCGTATGAAAAACTACAAACGATATAAAACGTATTTCAAAAAGAAAAAACCCAAATTTACTTAAATTGCTTGGTTTCCGGACAATGTATTATATTTTCGGAGTAACTATAAAAACTACAAAAAAATGAATTTAACTACAATCAATCTCATCGTTTGTAGTTATAGGAAAAGTACTTTTAGTGCTTCCAAATTGCTGCGTTCTTGGTTTTTTTGAGATGCGTTAGCGATATCTCCGAAACCTATGGACCAAAAAAAATTTTTTTTTGGTATGAAAAACAACAAACGATTTAAAACCTATTTCAAAAAGAAAAAACCCAAATTTACTTAAATTGCTTACTTTCCGCACAATGTATTATATTTTCGGAGTAACTATAAAAACTACAAAAAAATGAATTTCACTACAGTCAATTTCATCGTTTGTAGTTATAGGAAAATTACTTTTAGTGCTTCCAAATTGCTGCGTTCTTGGTTTTTTTGAGATGCGTTAGCGATATCTTCGAAACCTGTGGACTAAATAAATTTTTTTTCGTATGAAAAACTACAAACGATTTAAAACGTATTTCAAAAAGAAAAAACCCAAATTTGCTTAAATTGCTTAGTTTCCGCAAATTGTATTATATTTTCGGAGTAACTATAACAACTACAAAAAAATGAATTTCACTACAATCAATTTCATCGTTTGTAGTTATAGGAAAAGTACTTTTAGTGCTTCCAAATTGCTGCGTTCTTGGCTTTTTTAGATGCGTTAGCGATATCTCCGAAACCTGTGGACCAAAAAAAATGTTTTTTCGTATGAAAAACTACAAACGATTTAAAACGTATTTCAAAAAGAAAAAACCCAAATTTACTTAAATTGCTTGGTTTCCGCACAATGTATTATATTTTCGGAGTAACTATAAAAACTACAAAAAAATGAATTTCACTTCAATCAATTTCATGGTTTGTAGTTATAGGAAAATTACTTTTAGTGCTTCCAAATTGCTGCGTTCTTGGTTTTTTTGAGATGCGTTAGCGATATCTTCGAAACCTGTGGACTAAATAAATTTTTTTTCGTATGAAAAACTACAAACGATTTAAAACGTATTTCAAAAAGAAAAAACCCAAATTTGCTTAAATTGCTTAGTTTCCGCAAATTGTATTATATTTTCGGAGTAACTATAACAACTAGAAAAAAATGAATTTCACTACAATCAATTTCATCGTTTGTAGTTATAGGAAAAGTACTTTTAGTGCTTCCAAATTGCTGTGTTCTTGGTTTTTTTGAGTTGCGTTAGCGATATCTCCGAAACCTGTGGACTAAAAAATTTTTTTTTTCGTATGAAAAACTACAAACAATTTAAAACGTATTTCAAAAAGAAAAAAACCCAAATTTACTTAAATTGCTTGGTTTCCACACAATGTATTATATTTTCGGAGTAACTAAAAAAACTACAAAAAAATTAATTTCACTACAATCAATTTCATCGTTTGTATTTATAGGAAAAGTACTTTTAGTGCTTCCAAATTGCTGCGTTCTTGGTTTTTTTGAGATGCGTTAGCGATATCTACGAAACCTGTGGACCAAAAAAATTTTTTTTCGTATGAAAAACTACAAACGATTTAAAACGTATTTCAAAAAGAAAAATCCCAAATTTACTTAAATTGCTTGGTTTCCACAAACTGTATTATATTTTCGGAGTAACTATAAAAACTAAAAAAAAAAATGAATTTCACTACAATCAATTTCATCGTTTGTAGTTATAGGAAAAATACTTTTATTGCTTCCAAATTGCTGCGTTCTTGGCTTTTTTAGATGCGTTAGCGATATCTCCGAAACCTGTGGACCAAAAAAAATTTTTTTTCGTATGAAAAACTACAAACGATTTAAAACGTATTTCAAAAAGAAAAAACCCAAATTTACTTAAATTGCTTGGTTTCCGCACAATGTATTATATTTTCGGAGTAACTATAAAAACTACAAAAAAATGAATTTCACTTCAATCAATTTCATGGTTTGTAGTTATAGGAAAATTACTTTTAGTGCTTCCAAATTGCTGCGTTCTTGGTTTTTTTGAGATGCGTTAGCGATATCTTCGAAACCTGTGGACTAAATAAATTTTTTTTCCTATGAAAAACTACAAACGATTTAAAACGTATTTCAAAAAGAAAAAACCCAAATTTGCTTAAATTGCTTAGTTTCCGCAAATTGTATTATATTTTCGGAGTAACTATAACAACTACAAAAAAATGAATTTCACTACAATCAATTTCATCGTTTGTAGTTATAGGAAAATTACTTTTAGTGCTTCCAAATTGCTGCGTTCTTGGTTTTTTTGAGATGCGTTAGCGATATCTCCGAAACCTGTGTCCCTAAAAAAAAATTTTTTCCGTATGAAAAACTACAAACGATTTAAAACCTATTTCAAAAAAAAAAAAACCCAAATTCACTTAAATTGCTTGGTTTCCGCACAATGTATTATATTTTCGGAGTAACTATAAAAACTACAAAAAAATGAATTTCACTACAGTAAATTTCATCGTTTGTGGTTATAGGAAAAGTACTTTTAGTGCTTCCAAATTGCTGCGTTCTTGGTTTTTTTGAGATGCGTTAGCGATATCTCCGAAACCTGTGTCCCAAAAAAAAAATTTTTTCCGTATGAAAAACTACAAACGATTTAAAACCTATTTCAAAAAGAAAAAAACCCAAATTCACTTAAATTGCTTGGTTTCCGCACAATGTATTATATTTTCGGAGTAACTATAAAAACTAAAAAAAATGAATTTCACTACAGTAAATTTCATCGTTTGTGGTTATAGGAAAAGTACTTTTAGTGCTTCCAAATTGCTGCGTTCTTGGTTTTTTTGAGATGCGTTAGCGATATCTCCGAAACCGGTGGCCCAAAAAAAAAAACAGCTTTTTTCGTATGAAAAACTACAAACGATATAAAACGTATTTCAAAAAGAAAAAACCCAAATTTACTTAAATTGCTTGGTTTCCGGACAATGTATTATATTTTCGGAGTAACTATAAAAACTACAAAAAAATGAATTTAACTACAATCAATCTCATCGTTTGTAGTTATAGGAAAAGTACTTTTAGTGCTTCCAAATTGCTGCGTTCTTGGTTTTTTTGAGATGCGTTAGCGATATCTCCGAAACCTATGGACCAAAAAAAATTTTTTTTCGTATGAAAAACAACAAACGATTTAAAACCTATTTCAAAAAGAAAAAACCCAAATCTACTTAAATTGCTTACTTTCCGCAAAATGTATTATATTTTCGGAGTAACTATAAAAACTACAAAAAAATTAATTTCACTACAGTCAATTTCATCGTTTGTAGTTATAGGAAAATTACTTTTAGTGCTTCCAAATTGCTGCGTTCTTGGTTTTTTTGAGATGCGTTAGCGATATCTTCGAAACCTGTGGACTAAATAAATTTTTTTTCGTACGAAAAACTACAAACGATTTAAAACGTATTTCAAAAAGAAAAAACCCAAATTTGCTTAAATTGCTTAGTTTCCGCAAATTGTATTATATTTTCGGAGTAACTATAACAACTACAAAAAAATGAATTTCACTACAATCAATTTCATCATTTGTAGTTACAGGAAAAGTACTTTTAGTGCTTCCAAATTGCTGCGTTCTTGGTTTTTTTGAGATGCGTTGCGATATCTTCGAAACCTGTGGACTCAATAAATTTTTTTTTTCTTATGAAAAACAACAAACGATTTAAAACCTATTTCAAAAAGAAAAAACCCAAATTTACTTAAATTGCTTACTTTCCGCACAATGTATTATATTTTCGGAGTAACTATAAAAACTACAAAAAAATGAATTTCACTACAGTCAATTTCATCGTTTGTAGTTATAGGAAAATTACTTTTAGTGCTTCCAAATTGCTGCGTTCTTGGTTTTTTTGAGATGCGTTAGCGATATCTTCGAAACCTGTGGACTCAATAAATTTTTTTTTCTTATGAAAAACTACAAACGATTTAAAACGTATTTCAAAAAAAAAATCCCAAATTTGCTTAAATTGCTTAGTTTCCGCAAATTGTATTATATTTTCGGAGTAACTATAACAACTACAAAAAAATTAATTTCACTACAGTCAATTTCATCGTTTGTAGTTATAGGAAAATTACTTTTAGAGCTTCCAAATTGCTGCGCTCTTGGTTTTTTGAGATGCGTTAGCGATATCTTCGAAACCTGTGGACTAAATAAATTTTTTTTCGTATGAAAAACTACAAACGATTTAAAACGTATTTCAAAAAGAAAAAACCCAAATTTGCTTAAATTGCTTAGTTTCCGCAAATTGTATTATATTTTCGGAGTAACTATAACAACTACAAAAAAATGAATTTCACTACAATCAATTTCATCGTTTGTAGTTATAGGAAAAGTACTTTTAGTGCTTCCAAATTGCTGCGTTCTTGGTTTTTTTGAGATGCGTTAGCGATATCTCCGAAACCTGTGGACTAAAAAAAAATTTTTTTTCGTATGAAAAACTACAAACGATTTAAAACGTATTTCAAAAAGAAAAAACCCAAATTTACTTAAATTGCTTGGTTTCCACACAATGTATTATATTTTCGGAGTAACTAAAAAAACTACAAAAAAATGAATTTCACTACAATCAATTTCATCGTTTGTAGTTATAGGAAAAGTACTTTCAGCGCTTCCAAATTGCTGCGTTCTTGGTTTTTTTGAGATGCGTTAGCGATATCTACGAAACCTGTGGACCAAAAAAATTTTTTTTCGTATGAAAAACTACAAACGATTTAAAACGTATTTCAAAAAGAAAAATCCCAAATTTACTTAAATTTCTTGGTTTCCGCGCAGTGTATTATATTTTCGGAGTAACTATAAAAACTAGAAAAAAATTAATTTCGCTACAATCAATTTCATCGTTTGTAGTTATAGGACAAGTACTTTTAGTGCTTCCAAATTGCTGCGTTCTTGGTTTTTTTGAGATGCGTTAGCGATATATCCGGAACCTATGGACCAAAAAAAATTTTTTTTCGTATGAAAAACAACAAACGATTTAAAACGTATTTCAAAAAGAAAAACCCCAAATTTACTTAAATTGCTTACCTTCCGCACAATGTATTATATTTTCGGAGTAACTATAACAACTACAAAAAAATGAATTTCACTACAATCAATTTCATCGTTTGTAGTTATAGGAAAAGTGTTTTTAGTGCTTTCAAATTGCTGCGTTCTTGGTTTTTTTGAGATGCGTTAGCGATATCTCCGAAACCTGTGTCCCAAAAAAAAATTTTTTTCGTATGAAAAACTACAAACGATTTAAGACATATTTCAAAAAGAAAAAACCCAAATTCACTTAAATTGCTTGGTTTCCGCACAATGTATTATATTTTCGGAGTAACTATGAAAACTATAAAAAAATTAATTTCACTACAGTAAATTTCATCGTTTGTGGTTATAAGAAAAGTACTTTTAGTGCTTCCAAATTGCTGCGTTCTTGGTTTTTTTGAGATGCGTTAGCGATATCTCCGAAACCGGTGGACCAAAAAAAAAACAGCTTTTTTCGTATGAAAAACTACAAACGATATAAAACGTATTTCAAAAAGAAAAAACCCAAATTTACTTAAATTGCTTGGTTTCCGGACAATGTATTATATTTTCGGAGTAACTATAAAAACTACAAAAAAATGAATTTAACTACAATCAATTTCATCGTTTGTAGTTATAGGAAAAGTACTTTTAGTGCTTCCAAAATGCTGCGTTCTTGGTTTTTTTTGAGATGCGTTAGCGATATCTCCGAAACCTATGGACCAAAAAAAATTTTTTTTCGTATGAAAAACTACAAACGATTTAAAACGTATTTCAAAAAGAAAAACCCAAATTTACTTAAATTGCTTGGTTTCCACAAACTGTATTATATTTTCGGAGTAACTATAAAAACTAAAAAAAAAAAATGAATTTCACTACAATCAATTTCATCGTTTGTAGTTATAGGAAAAATACTTTTATTGCTTCCAAATTGCTGCGTTCTTGGCTTTTTTAGATGCGTTAGCGATATCTCCGAAACCTGTGGACCAAAAAAAATTTTTTTTCGTATGAAAAACTACAAACGATTTAAAACGTATTTCAAAAAGAAAAAACCCAAATTTACTTAAATTGCTTGGTTTCCGCACAATGTATTATATTTTCGGAGTAACTATAAAAACTACAAAAAAATGAATTTCACTTCAATCAATTTCATGGTTTGTAGTTATAGGAAAATTACTTTTAGTGCTTCCAAATTGCTGCGTTCTTGGTTTTTTTGAGATGCGTTAGCGATATCTTCGAAACCTGTGGACTAAATAAATTTTTTTTCGTATGAAAAACTACAAACGATTTAAAACGTATTTCAAAAAGAAAAAACCCAAATTTGCTTAAATTGCTTAGTTTCCGCAAATTGTATTATATTTTCGGAGTAACTATAACAACTACAAAAAAATGAATTTCACTACAATCAATTTCATCGTTTGTAGTTATAGGAAAAGTACTTTTAGTGCTTCCAAATTGCTGTGTTCTTGGTTTCTTTGAGTTGCGTTAGCGATATCTCCGAAACCTGTGGACTAAAAAATTTTTTTTTTCGTATGAAAAACTACAAACGATTTAAAACGTATTTCAAAAAGAAAAAACCCAAATTTACTTAAATTGCTTGGTTTCCACACAATGTATTATATTTTCGGAGTAACTAAAAAAACTACAAAAAAATTAATTTCACTACAATCAATTTCATCGTTTGTATTTATAGGAAAAGTACTTTTAGTGCTTCCAAATTGCTGCGTTCCTGGTTTTTTTGAGATGCGTTAGCGATATCTACGAAACCTGTGGACCAAAAAAATTTTTTTTTCGTATGAAAAACTACAAACGATTTAAAACGCATTTCAAAAAGAAAAATCCCAAATTTACTTAAATTTCTTGGTTTCCGCGCAATGTATTATATTTTCGGAGTAACTATAAAAACTAGAAAAAAATTAATTTCGCTACAATCAATTTCATCGTTTGTAGTTATAGGAAAAGTACTTTTAGTGCTTCCAAATTGCTGCGTTCTTGGTTTTTTTGAGATGCGTTAGCGATATCTCCGAAACCTGTGGACCAAAAAAAAAATTTTTTTTTTCGTATGATAAACTACAAACGATTTAAAACGTATTTCAAAAAGAAAAACCCCAAATTCACTTAAATTGCTCCGTTTCCGCACAATGTATTATAATTTCGGAGTAACTATAAAAATTACAAAAAAATTAATTTCACTACAATCAATTTCATCGTTTGTAGTTATAGGAAAAGCACTTTTAGTGCTTCCAAATTGCTGCGTTCTTGGTTTTTTTGAGATGCGTTAGCGATATCTCCGAACACTGTGGACCAAAAAAAAATTTTTCGTATGAAAAACTACAAACGATTTAAAACTTATTTCAAAAAGAAAAAATCCAAATTGCTTCGTTTCCGCACAATGTATTATATTTTCGGAGTAACTATAAAAACTACAAAAAAATGAATTTCACTACAATCAATTTCATCGTTTGTAGTTATAGGAAAAGTGTTTTTAGTGCTTCCAAATTGCTGCGTTCTTGGTTTTTTTGAGATGCGTTAGCGATATCTCCGAAACCTCTGTCCCAAAAAAAATTTGTTTTCGTATGAAAAACTACAAACGATTTAAAACATATTTCAAAAAGAAAAAACCCAAATTCACTTAAATTGCTTGGTTTCCGCGCAATGTATTATATTTTCGGAGTAACTATAAAAACTACAAAAAAAAGAATTTCACTACAGTAAATTTCATCTTTTGTGGTTATAGGAAAAGTACTTTTAGTGCTTCCAAATTGCTGCGTTCTTGGTTTTTTTGAGATGCGTTAGCGATATCTCCGAAACCTGTGGACAAAAAAAAAAAACAGTTTTTTTCGTATGAAAACTACAAACGATATAAAACGTATTTGAAAAAGAAAAATCCTAAATTTACTTAAATTGCTTACTTTCCGCACAATGTATTACATTTTCGGAGTAACTATAAAAACTACAAAAAAATGAGTTTAACTACAATCAATTTCATCGTTTGTAGTTATAGGAAAAGTACTTTTAGTGCTTCCAAATTGCTGCGTTCTTGGTTTTTTTGAGATGCGTTAGCGATATATCCGAAACCTATGGACCAAAAAAAATTTTTTTTTCGTATGAAAAACAGCAAACGATTTAAAACGTATTTCAAAAAGAAAAACCCCAAATTTACTTAAATTGCTTACTTTCCGCACAATGTATTATATTTTCGGAGTAACTATAAAAACTACAAAAAAATGAATTTCACTACAATCAATTTCATCGTTTTTAGTTATAGGAAAAATACTTTTAGTGCTTCCAAATTGCTGCGTTCTTGGTTTTTTTGAGATGCATTAGCGATATCTTCAAAACCTCTGGACCAAAAAAAAAATTTGTTTTTCGTATGAAAAGCTACAAACGATTTAAAACGTATTTCAAAAAGTAAAATCCTAAATTTACTTAAATTGCTTACTTTCCGCACAATGTATTACATTTTCGGAGTAACTATAAAACTACAAAAAAAATGAATTTCACTACAATCAATTTCAGCGTTTGTAGTTATAGGAAAAGTACTTTTAATGCTTCCAAATTGCTGCGTTCTTGGTTTTTTTGAGATGCGTTAGCGATATCTCCGAAACCTGTGGACAAAAAAAAATGTTTTTTCGTATGAAAAATTACAAACGATTTTAAACGTATTTCAAAAAGAAAAAACCCAAATTTACTTAAATTGCTTGGTTTCCGCACAATTTATTATATTTTCGGAGTAACTATAAAACTACAAAAAAATGAATTTCACTACAATCAATTTCATCGTTTGTAGTTATAGGAAAAGTACTTTTAATGCTTCCAAATTGCTGCGTTCTTGGTTTTTTTGAGATGCGTTAGCGATATCTCCGAAACCTGTGGACATAAAAAAATGTTTTTTCGTATGAAAAATTACAAACGATTTAAAACGTGTTTCAAAAAGAAAAAACCCAAATTTACTTAAATTGCTTCGTTTCCGCACAATGTATTATATTTTCGGGGTAACTATAAAAACTACAAAAAAATTAATTTCACTACAATCAATTTCATCGTTTGTAGTTATAGGAAAAGTACTTTTAGTGCTTCCAAATTGCTGCGTTCTTGTTTTTTTTGAGATGCGTTAGCGATATCTCCGAAACCTGTGGACCAAAAAAATTTTTTTTCGTATGAAAAACTACAAACGATTTAAAACGTATTTCAAAAAGAAAAAAACCAAATTTCCTTAAATTGCTTGGTTTCCGCACAACGTATTATATTTTCGGAGTAACTATAAAAACTACAAAAAAAATTAATTTCACTACAATCAATTTCATCGTTACTTTCGGAGTAACTATAAAAACTACAAAAAAATGAATTTCACTACAATCAATTTCATCGTTTGTAGTTATAGGAAAAGTACATTTAGTGCTTCCAAATTGCTGCGTTCTTGGTTTTTTTGAGATGCGTTAGCGATATCTCCGAAACCTGTGGACAAAAAAAAAACTTTTTTTCGTATGAAAAACTACAAACGATTTAAAACGTATTTCAAAAAGAAAAAAACCCAATTTTACTTAAATTGCTTGGTTTCCGCACAATGTATTATATTTTCGGAGTAACTATAAAAACTACAAAAAAATGAATTTCACTACAATCAATTTCATCGTTTGTAGTTATAGGAAAAATATTTTTAGTGCTTCCAAATTGCTGTCTTCTTGGTTTTTTTGGGATGCGTTAGCGATATCTCCAAAACCTCTGGACCAAAAAAAAATTTGTTTTTCGTATGAAAAGCTACAAACGATTTAAAACGTATTTCAAAAAGAAACACCCCAAATTTACTTAAATTGTTTGGTTTCCGCACAATGTATTATATTTTCGGAGTAATTATAAAAACTACAAAAAAATGAATTTCACTACAATCAATTTCATCGTTTGTAGTTATAGGCAAAGTACTTTTAGTGCTTCCAAATTGCTGCGTTCTTGGTTTTTTTGAGATGCGTTAGCGATATCTCCGAAACCTGTGGACCAAAAAAAAAACATTTTTTTCGTATGAAAAACTACAAACGATTTAAAACGTATTTCAAAAAGAAAAACCCAAATTCACTTAAATTGTTTGGTTTCCGCACAATGTATTATATTTTCGGCGTAACTACAAAACTACAAAAAACAGAATTTCACTACAGTCAATTTCATCGTTTGTAGTTATAGGAAAATTACTTTTAATGCGTCCAAATTGCTGCGTTCTTGGTTTTTTTTGAGATGCGTTAGCGATATCTCCGAAACCTGTGGACCAAAAAAAATTTTTTTTCGTATGAAAAACTACAAACGATTTAAAACGTATTTCAAAAAGAAAAAACCCAAATTTCTTCGTTTCCGAACAATGTATTATATTTTCGGGGTAACTATAAAAACTACAAAAAAATTAATTTCACTACAATCAATTTCATGGTATGTAGTTATAGGAAAAGTACTTTTAGTGCTTCCAAATTGCTGCGTTCTTGGTTTTTTTGAGATGCGTTAGCGATATCTCCGAAACCAGTGGACCAAAAAAATTTTTTTCGTATGAAAAACTACAAACGATTTAAAACGTATTTCAAAAAGAAAAACCAAAATTTCCTTAAATTGCTTGGTTTCCGCACAACGTATTATATTTTCGGAGTAACTATAAAAACTACAAAAAAAATTAATTTCACTACAATCAATTTCATCGTTTGTAGTTATAGGAAAAGTACTTTTAGTGCTTCCAAATTGCTGCGTTCTTGGTTTTTTTGAGATGCGTTAGCGATATCTCCGAAACCTGTGGACCAAAAAAAATTTGTTTTCTTATGAAAAACTACAAACGATTTAAAACGTATTGCAAAAAAGAAAAACCCCAAGTTTACTTAAATTGCTTGGTTTCCGCACAATGTATTATATTTTCGGAGTAACTGTAAAAACTAGAAAAAAAATGAATTTCACTACAACCAATTTCATCGTTACCCAAATTTGCTTAAATTGCTTAGTTTCCGCACAATGTATTATATTTTCGGAGTAACTATAAAAACTACAAAAAAATGAATTTCACTACAATCAATTTCATCGTTTGTAGTTATAGGAAAAGTACTTTTAGTGCTTCCAAATTGCTGCGTTCTTGGTTTTTTTGAGATGCGTTAGCGATATCTCCGAAACCAGTGGACCAAAAAAATTTTTTTCGTATGAAAAACTACAAACGATTTAAAACGTATTTCAAAAAGAAAAACCAAATTTCCTTAAATTGCTTGGTTTCCGCACAACGTATTATATTTTCGGAGTAACTATAAAAACTACAAAAAAAATTTATTTCACTACAATCAATTTCATCGTTTGTAGTTATAGGAAAAGTACTTTTAGTGCTTCCAAATTGCTGCGTTCTTGGTTTTTTTGAGATGCGTTAGCGATATCTCCGAAACCTGTGGACCAAAAAAAATTTGTTTTCTTATGAAAAACTACAAACGATTTAAAACGTATTGCAAAAAAGAAAAAACCCAAGTTTACTTAAATTGCTTGGTTTCCGCACAATGTATTATATTTTCGGAGTAACTGTAAAAACTAGAAAAAAAAATGAATTTCACTACAACCAATTTCATCGTTACCCAAATTTGCTTAAATTGCTTAGTTTCCGCACAATGTAGTATATTTTCGGAGTAACTATAAGAACTAAAAAAAAATGAATTTCACTACAATCAATTGCATCGTTTGTAGTTATAGAAATCAAAAAAAAAAAATGTGGATTTTTTCAAAGCGGGTTCCAGCGTGATGGAGCTGTGACAGTCATGTCTAAGCTTTAAGCTGTATATGAAAACATTTTGGGAAACAGCGAAAGAAAGATATTTTTAAATATAATGACACCATAATCAACCGTTTTTGAAATTGATGCAAAGATTTTCATAAGATTCGAGTGGCCATAGTAGGCGTTGTTATGCATTTTTTTTCCAATAGTGATAAATACAGTTTTTAAGTCAACCTTACGATGTTATCACAGAACTGTGTTTAATTTTGAAATAATATATTTACAGCAGTATTACTCGCAGCCAGAATAAGTAGTGTGTTGAATTTTATTACAATACAATTCTTTAAATGAAAGTTATTACAAAAAACGTTAAAAGTCTAGTTGAGCGGTCGACTGCTAATACGTGTCAAAAAATATAAAGAGAGGTGTCAAAATACGCGTTTTGACCTCGACAACAATAATCCGAAGGCGGAAAAATTTTAGTCCTGTCCGGAGATATTTGCAGTTGAAGTTGGCGATTTTCATGTGGTTATTGTAATGTTGTAGTAACCACAAACAAATTGTGAACATAAGTGTTTTGCGAGGATATAGTTTTGGTCTCCAAACCGGTGTTGGACCGACCCAGGGTAATTTTTTATAAGCGCGTCCGTAGGCCGCCAACGCAGAAAGGTGTTCTGCACAAAAATACTGTGGATACCACCCCCGGTTTCTGAAGGACCCGCGGGTAATTTTTCGGGTTTTCGTTAATATCTTTTGAACGAGTTAAAATTTTTATTTTACGCCTTCGGATTATTAATACTGATGTCAAGACGCGTCGATTGACATCTCTATCGAAAAAAACAAAGAAACGTCGGATGACGACATCTCGGATAAATAGACTGACAGATGGAGCGATGAGTTGATGGGAAATGCTAACACAAACTTTTTTTTCGGTTGAGACTACCGATTTTCTATTGAATTAAGTAGGATATTAAAAAATCCAGCGGTGCTGCCACCGATCAAGCCGATAGTGGCTACCGAAAAAATCGATTTTTTTTTAGAAGTGATTAGAGTATCGTGTTTGTCCTCTCCCTCACCAGCTAGAAATGAGGAGAACTTAAGCACTTACCCCTCCGCTTTGACTAGTCGCGGCGCGGGGCTTATGCCGCTTCCACGAGGCACCGAACATAAAAAAGGAGAGGCTTCACATAGTTCGGGTAACCAAGAACTGCTGTTTTTCCCTTAACGGCTATAAGTGTGCGGCTGTTTTCAAATGCTAGGGACGGCACTTCTTGTTCGCCGGATGCGTCTGTTTTCCCATGTTAGGGGCGGCATCTGGTACACATGGCCCTAACGGCACGCGTGCGATCCCCAGGTTTAGAGGTGGCACACAATTACTTCTTGCGGCATTCTTTCTACATTGACTTACGGAGCAGGCGGCTCCGGTCTCCTATATCTGTATGGTTTGGGCTCATTTGAGAGGTAACCAAGAGCTGCGGTTTTTTCTTTAACGTCTACAAGCAAGCGGCCGATTATCCCTCTTAGGTTCAATAAGTCGTCAGGTGCGTCTGCTTCCCCATTTTACGTGCGGTACCTATCACTCACAGTCTTAACGACACGTGTGCGTCTGTTCCCCATGTCAGGGTTGGAACACAATGACCTCTGTTTTCCCAAGGTTAGGGGCGGTCGATTCAGTGTTTTTGGAAGGTGTGGTAGACTTGAAAGAAACTCCAAGGGTAATGGCGAATTCGGTTCGTCGGTTATGAGCGGCAAGGAGGTAGGGAAAGTTACGGTGCAGGGGTCGGATCCCCAGTACCGGCGGTAGATGGTGGGCGAGGTCATCTGGTATCTATATCCAGCGACTTCTCAGGGTGCGGAGTGGAACCCCGAGCGTCTAGGCGTTACGAATTCTACTGGGAGAAAAAGAGCTCTGTCTTTGTCTGAGTACGCTCTGTGCCGCTAAGGATGAGCTATCGTCACTGGTGAGCGACGACGATGAAATAGACTCCGAGGCTGAGAGCATTCTGATGAATGATCAAGCCCAGATGCCAAAAGCTGCGGAGGACAAAGGTCGGAGAAGGTAAAAAGGGAGCAGAAAGCCTTGAATGGCTACAAAAATTCTTCTTACCACCTTCGGAAGATGCAGAAAAGATATCCTACCTCTCTCACTGTAACAGAAAAGGCTCTTATTAAGAAACACAGAAAGGTAGTAGCAAAGTGCAAGGCAACTAATTCTGATAAAGCTGATGACCGGAAAGCGGCAGACGATCAGGACAAGGACGCTAACAACATATCCTTGTCCGGATTGATGGGCGAACAAAGCCGGGAAAGAATTAGGTCCGATGAGGGACCCGACAAGGTCTACAAGTATCGATCATCGACAAAATTAATTCTAACGGGAAGATAACGCCGGAGAGGTGATTGCTTGTAGAGGGCAAACTTATGGAAAGGATGCTCGAGGCTGACAGCGAGGAGATATCCTTCGACGAGGCAGGCTGGCATAAAGGCGTCAAGGTCATCGGCTGCTGCAACAAGAAATCTCTGGATTTCTTAACGAAGACAGTCCACGGCTTGGGCGCTCTGTGGGCGGGAGCACAGTTGGGGGTGATCCCTCTCAAATTTACCGCTTCGTCTGGTGGTCTCAGTGTGAATGCCACCTCCAGTAATGGCAATAAAACTACTGGCCAAACAGAACAAGGAGCTAAGGGCAGAACAATGGCAGGTGGTCTCGATGACACCCTCCAAGGCGAGTGCGGGCAGCGACGTACTGATCCCAATCGATCAAACGTCGCAGCAAGTGAAAAAGAGCCTTAATGGGGTTGCTAGGTTTGGGCTGGGTTCCCTTAAGGTTGTTGTGCCTGTTGACAGGCCAGATGCCGCAAATTAAGAAGCTCAATGCGGTGCAGATTAATTTGCACCACTCAACTTCTGCCTCGCTCGACCTAACGAAATAGTTAGGGACAGGTTTTGCAGGTTTTAGGGCTGGACGGCTACCTTATACATGCACCATAAGACGGTGAAGTTAGAGCATGCATTGTAGCTAAAAAAAATATTAAAAGAAAAGTATTAATCTACAGCAATGCAATGGAGACTTCGTCACTGCAGGGGCGCAAGCTGCTGATATCGTCTGCATACTTCCCGTACTAGGGGGACACGCCACCACCGACACCTATTCTTGTGGAATTCGCGGAAACCCGTCGAACGGATCTCGTAATCGGCTGCGACACCAATGGGCATCACGAGCTATGGGGCAGCAGCGACACAAATGCAAAAGGTGAGTCCATTTTTGACTAACTACTTAATTACTACTAACCTCATTATATGCAACAAAGGCAACCATTCAGGGTTTAGGAATAGAATTAGAGAGGAAGTCATAGATATCACTTTGGCCACAGACTATTCCACTGTAAAAATCGATGACTGGAGATTGTCAGACACATGCTACTTCTCGGTCAACAGTAGGATACTCTTCACCATCGATCTTAAAGGGGAAGTTCCCCGGCCATATAGAAATCCAAGAAAAACAAAATCAACCACATTTCAGCGGTTTTGGACTTCCTGGTTCAGAACATACGATATCCTTCAAGGGAGGAATGGGAAGAAGGCCTAAAAATGGCAGGGGCATTAAAATTTACACCGAAGGATCGAAAATGGGAAAGGGAATTGGAGCTGGGATGTACTCAACACATCTACAGTTAAGCCAGTCCGACTTCCTGAAGCATGCAGTGTATTCCAGGCCGATGTCTATGCCATAGACAGAGCAGCAAAACTGCTTCCAGATAGTATGGTCTCCGACACCGACGTAACGATCTTTGTTGACAGCTAAGCCTTCTTAAGGGCGTTAGAGTCCAACATGATAAAATCGGATATAGTGCGGATGTGTCGAACCTCGCTGGCTTCTATAAGTCATCTCAATGTCACCCTATGCTAGGTCCCTAGGCGCAGCGGTATTGAAGGGAATGAACTCGCAGATAGGATGGCTAGGAAAGGTTTCGATTTGGACAAAAGTGAAGTGGGCAGCTCCGTTCGACCACCGCTGAGTTATCTCCTGCGGCGAACCGAGGAATAAGAGAGCAGGGCAAGGAACTTGCTATGGACCAACAGGGTTGCCTTCGAAGTCTCGCGGTCCTTATGTTCATACTTGGATAGGAAAGACGCTAGCTCCCTTCTCAAAATGAACAAATCCGCTATCGCACGGCGGAGAAGAAGGCTCAGATTTCTGCGCTCACGGTTCTTTGACAGACTGGCAGAGTTTGGGAAGGCGGAGGTTTCGCTTCTTCTTGGGTTCATCATGGAAAACAAGTGGTTCGTTGAGGAGCTCTAGGAGATAATGGGGCTAAACGAATGTGCCGCCACCATGCACTTACTGAGGGCACTCACGAAATATCCCCGAGTGGAAATGTGGGTTATACTCACGCACGCCCTCTTAATCTAACCTAACCTTATCGCGATACCTGGTCGCCACTATCATTCCTGCAGGAATCTGCTCCGGTGGTGAAACCTTTCGTTATCCGCAGAAGTTTTTGGTACACTTTTCGGCCATTTTTTCTATTATCCTGCTCTGAAGATTCTCGCACGCACGTCATCCCACCTCATGTTTTTCCTTCTAAATAGGCTCATTCGCGTTCCGATAAAGCTCTAATATCAAGCGCGTTGCCGAGCCCATACTCAGCGAGGTCCTAGTGACAGCGTTCTTTTTTTACCGAGCCAGCGCGACATTTCTCATCGTACCAATTGTTTTAGGTGGCTCGCTCGAAACCTATGGTGTTAGCAGTGGCGGTACGTTATGAAGGGAAATATGCTCCAAGTGTTTGGTCACAATGGCAAGTCGCAAGTGTGCAGCTTTTTGGCGGCAAATTTTCTGTGATGCACAGAGACGTGTACATACCTTGCCTGCCATATCCTGTACACTGGATCTATGCCTGCCTTCGATCATAGCGTGATCGATTTGGTCTCGTGTTCTGCGATAAAGAGGCCGCCGAGTAGCTCAGTATATCTTTTTATACTGGAATCTTACCATATTTCGAGCCTCGGCAAAATCAATCAACCTCAACCCGTGGAGGCAAAATTTGGCCTAGTTGCCCACCCTTTACTATGGAGTTCTTATTAAAAAAAAATATATATAGTCAGATATGTTGTTTATGTTGTTGAATAATTTCAATTATTTCAAATATTACAAGGTAGTACCGGTGAAAGGCTAATGAAAAAAAGTTCGAATATAATTTTTTGGTGGGAAAGCCACCATAACGGCTATGCGCATTTATAACTCTTCAACCAACGTCCTGATTTATGGGGAACATGTACACAACATTGTCAATAAGATGCTGTGATCGGTGATTCTCGTAGTTCAAACCACATTTCCAGACATCGCCAAAGAAGAAAGCACAATTCCCTTGGCTCAACATCGAGTAAGGTTACAAAAGTCAGAATGATATATGTAAGGCCTGCATGCGGTATGGGTACATAAGACATAATACCATATATTTAACTGCAATATGTAGCCAACACCTCTCACATCAACTTTACCAACCCTTTTGAAGCTGCTAGTTTTCAATTATATTTGGCTCACTTTGGAATCGAACCTTGAATCAGCTGCCAGTTTTCTTAAACCTCTGTTAGGGAAATTTGATGCATTTTTCATAAATGATCGGGCTTGCAAACTGGAAGACTTGCGAGCGCTGCTCCCATTATTACTTCAAAATCATGCTCTTGACTTAGCACCAAAGTGGTTTTCTTTGGTAACAAGCCAAACAATTCAGCCCCACCAACAAACATCTCCTAAATGAAAGAGGTGAATCGGTTAGCTGTGATTAACAGATATGGGCAAATTATGATTAACCAGAAAGGCTTTAGAAAACGTATACCTTTGATACTTTTTTAAAGTTGCATCGTTTCTGATGGTCTAGCAAAACCGGCAGCCGATATTTCTTCCAAATCTAGAAGGACAGCGCCAGACAACGGGCCAGCGGATATCAGCGAAAATATTTTCCGCCTTCGTCGGATATATAAATAAAGCCACAAAGGTTAAATCCTTTAAATTCGTAACGATTAAAAAACCGAACCAAAAATTTCAAATAAAAATTGATTGATCTATTAGATATATTTTTATTTTTTTTTTTGCATTTGAAACCAGTAAAAAATGTCAAACATAATAAATTTTTGCTAGTATCCTTTGGTTTGACATTTCCAAAAAGTTTCGGAGTGTGACTTTAAAATTTTTTAAAAATGAAAAATTCTGTATGGCCGAGAAAAGAGAAAAGTTTAACCTTCTAATAATTTTATCATAGCTTTGACTATAGCGGTAGGAAAAAACTTTGATGAATGAGATTCTACCGTAATGAGGGTCGTAATTTTTTATGCCCTGCCGCTATATTACGTTACGGTGAACTTCACAGTCTTCTTAGTTTCCACATAATTACTTATAGCGTTTTCTATTCTGGAAAAAAATTTGGGAATGAAAAAGTGGATGAGCTAGCCCTCGAAGGTTGCTCCGTAGACGTTCCAATTAGATTGAGCGAGATGAAGAGAAGGCGAGAGTTGAACATTATCGACCAAGCGGAAAAGTCGTGGACCTAAGCGAAGGGCTATAAAGTATCGAAGATTATGTGTGAGTCTTACAACCTTAGACTAACAATGTTACTCTTATCATTAAAACGAGAGGACTGCGTATTCATGACAGGTATTCTGACTGGACACTGGCTTCTGACGCCACATGTCTTTAAATTGGGCTCGGTCAGTGATAGCGAATGTACGAAGTCCGGCTGAGAGGAGGAAATTATCGAGCACGTTTTGCGCTCGTGGCCTGCGCTTGCAACGTTAAGACTTATGCTATTAGAAGTGATACAGTTGTTAGATATAGAGCAAGTGGCATGGGTTCTAGACAGCTTCTAGTATTTGCCAATAGGGCGGAGTTTTTTTATAACCTAGGTCCTGGTTTTTAGAGTGTTTTTCAGTTTGGTCGTTAAACAAACTTTTGGTAGCTCTATGCACTCATTCAGTCTATGTAAGGTACCCTCGGATGGGACAGTTCAACCCATACTATCCTAACCTGCCCACCCTGGTGTCAAAGTATCCCATGTTGGAATAAATATCATGGCAGAGACAGTCAACCATATTTAACTTTTTCTAAGTTCGTACATTGTAGGTACATGTTCTCAAATCATGGTCTTTAAAATCATAGTCGGTTAAATATTTGCCGTAGTCGTCAGCAGAGAAAAAAGTTCTCAGAAACAAACTACGGATGTTTTTGTTTTTCATTGGAAAGCATTTTTACGTGACCGACACCAAGCCTATTGAACAACCCAGTAGCGAAATTTGGATTTTAGTCGCCTTAAGGACAACTATATCTATCGGGGGTTAATTTAAGTCCGCATAAATCGCAGGCGCGATTTCAATGCTGGAAAAGTTAAAAAATTTTTTTTATATTAAAAAAATTATCAAAAAAATGTTTGTTTTGTTTATACCAAAAGCAAAAATAAAAAAAAATATAGCTTTTCTTAGATTTTTCGAAATTTTATTTGGAAAAAATACTCAAACTTAAAAACGATTTTTTTTTTTCATATCAGCAAATATTCTTTTAGAAAAATAACGTTCAAATTATTGAATCACAAATGAAAAGGAGAATTTTTCAAATTGATTTAATGAAAATAACGTTATTATGCCGCCTTAATTAAACTACGCCCTACTTTGAAAAAGAATTTGATGCAAAAACGCCCTCGAATAGTGTAGAATTTTTGCTGAGACAGGGCATTTTTTATTTTTATTATGAGATAGGGGGTTCTTCAACCGAGTTATGAAATAGGGCGTTTGTCAATAAAATTCTTTGATAGAGCGTTTTTGAAAAAGACTTTAAACTGGGGCGTTCTTTTAAAAAATTCTGATACACGACGTCTTTCAAATGTTGCTGAGATAGGGCCTTTCGGAGCGGCACCCGAGATAGATGGATATTCTACAACAGCCGATATGCAGATATATTTACCACTTGTAGATTCAATATAGTCAACTGTGTATCCATCTAACTGCATCATTTCGGATGGCTCAGACTTCTTTTCCTTATAACTGCACATAGCAAATGTGTATTGAGATACCTGCACAAGAACGAAATACCGCTTTTTCCACTTTTTCCATAACGATTTTCCGATGGCATAAAGATACCTGTAAAGATATATCAAATGAATATAGGTGTGTAAGGAATATTATGTTATCTTGTTTTTATATATTAAATATCTTACTTAAACTGTAAAATTTTAAGTCAGTCCGTGGTAAATCTAGCAGCGAGATAGTTTCCTTTTTAAAGGTCTAAGTACAGTTGCTGTACATAGCATGAAAGCAGGGTTGAACCATTTTGAAATAAAACAAACCAAAATAAAAAATTATCCATCATTTAAAGTTTTCTGATTAATCAATAAAAATTATTTTTTTAATAATGAATAACATTTTATCGTTATTCAAAATATTTTGAGTGAAAATAACCGGTAATTCTTATTTTTGTAAATTTTGAGTGGTTTTAGTTGTTGAGACATTATTCATTATTTAAAAAACATGAAATAACAATAAAATTTCAGTTTTTTTTCAGTTATTCAAAAATTCCCCGAGATGCCCTGAAAATATACTCCTATGCGTAAACAGTTCGCGTGTAGTTTTGAAGTTTCTTATTGTAATATTGAGATTCTTTTGGAGAGTATTCCCGGGTTCTTTTGGTTGTAATTTAGCAGCCCTTTGAGTCATTTGGGGTCTTTCCGGTATGGTTTGGTGGACTCTCTCGGGGTTCCACCGGATACATTTGGGGATCATTTCGGGATGGTTTTGGGAACTCCCTCGGGGTCATTTGAGGGTCATTCCGGGATAATTTTGGGGACTCTCTCGGATTGATGATTTTGGGGTCATTCAGGGATTGAAGGGAAAAGCCCTGGAATATAAGGAATAAGCTCTAGGAGTCGCCTTAGACATTGCCGGGGCTTTCAATAATGTTTCTAAATGGGCGATTATGGATGGTCTTAATTACATTAAAGTACATCCAGCCTTAACCAGATGGATCAGCTGCATGTTAAATTGCAGGAAGATTACATCACAATGGGGATTGTACGAGGCCACGAAATCAGTGGACAGTGGAACGCCGCAGGGAGGGGTGCTATCACCTCTGCTGTGGACGCTGGTCATCGACCAACTGCTCAGGTGGTTGGATGAGGGTCCCGTAAAACTCACGGCTTAGGCGGATGATGTTGCAATTGTCATAAGTGGAAAGTGCCTTCCAACGATTAGCTCTTTGATGGATCGGGCGCTTCGGGATATTCATACCTGGGCATCAAATGTCGTGTTGAAAGTCAACGCGGATAAGACGGATATGGTCTTGTTTACAAAGAGGTACAAGGTCCCAAATTGGATCAGGCCTAAGTTAGGGGGGGGGGGGGGTGACACTACAGGAGGTATCTTGCACAAAGTATCTAGGAATCATCCTAGACAGTAAGCTGTCATGGAAGCTCAGGGTGGGTGGAGAGGGTGAAGAAGGCTTCAACGGCACTTTATGCATGTAAAAGAATGCTGGGGTGTACGTGGGGCTTATCGCCCTCTTTTCTCGTTGGGTTTTTACAGCGATTGTAAGTCCTATCCTATACTATGGAGTTCTTGTTTGGTGGAAAGCCACACAAAAAGCAACCTCTCTCAAAAAACTAGAGGGGGTATGCAGACTATCAATGCTTAGCATTACGGTAGCCCTGAAAACAACTCCGACAGGTGCACTGTATGCCATTCTGCACATTCCACTTGTAGACCTGGTAGCAAAGAAAATAGCGTTAACATCTGCAACCAGGCTCGGTGCCTCGGAGCAGCTTCAGCGGCGACCATACGGCCATAGTAGTATAGCGTCATCAACCACAAGACGAACAGACTACCTGATTCCCTATCTGCGCTTCGAGGGCGATCCTAAGGCCACAATAGAGGTGGACGGTTGGTGCAAGGGTGCTCAAATGGCGGACGAGGCGTTACATGTGTACAGTAGAAACCCTGGGAGAAAATAGCCCAAGCTGCAATCGTGTTAACTTTTATATTGGCAGCCAAGCAGCAATTAAGGCAATAACTAGGTAAAAAGGGCGCCTCCCTTGAAGCTTGCTCCGTAGACGTACTAATTAGACTGGACGAAATTAAGCGAAGGCGAGAGATGCACATGGTCGACCAAGCAGGAAAGGCGTGGGTTCAAGCGCGGGGCTGTAAAGTGTCGAAGATTATGTGCAGGTCTTACAACCTTAGACTAAAAAAGTCGCTTCTATCATTAAAAAGAGAGGACTGTAGTCTCATGACGGGTATTCTGACTGGACGCTGCCTTCTGGCCTCACGTGCTTCTAAATTAGGCTTGGTCAGTGATAGCAGATGTATGAAGTGCGGGCTGGAGGAGGAAACGATCGAGCACGTTCTGTGCTCTTGCCCTGCGTTTGCCAGGCTAAGGCTCCAGCTATTAGGAGTGATACAGCTGTCAGATCTAGAAGCAGCAAGTGGCTTAAATCCTAGGAATCTTCTAGTATTTGCCAAGAGGACGGAGTTATTTTATAACATAGGTCCTGGTTTTTGATAGGGTTTATCAGTTTGGTCGTTAAGACAAACTTCTGGTAACACTACGGACTTATTCAGTCTATGTGAGGCCCTCATTAACCGGCCAGTTCAATCTAACCTAACCTATATTTTCAAGCAAAGTGGTGAATTAAAAGAGTAAAGTCTTTTTGTTGAAACTTTATTTTGAACCGAACCGAACCATTTTTTTTTGTGGTTTTTGTTCGATTTCTTGAGTAAAAAACCCGTTCGGTTCGTGGTTCGGTTCAAAGCCCCAAAATAGCGGGTGGTTCGGTTCCAACTGGTTTGCAGCCCTGCTTAATATATCTTTATCTTCTGTACGTGTGTTTGCGACTGAACTTCTCCTAAACGCCTTGACCAATTTAGATGAAACTTTGGCTGTGTGTGCTCAAGGGGATTTGAGGATACTTCAAATTCAAAATTCTGGAAGTGGACTAGGAGACGATTTTTGCCCAGCTTAATATTTGAGAAACTCTCCCTTCAGGAACCGGACCAGTGGCCGGCCTATAAAAAAATATATTTATGGTGCGATTTTCTTCAAATCGTTCGAAAACGTTTAATATTTGTGACCTTTCCTCTTCCAAGTGGACCAGGGGCCTATTTTATTTATTGTGCCGTACAGCCCTACTTATTTGAGCAAGATAACATTGAGAAACTTTTCCATCTGGAAGTGAACTAGGGACCGATTTTTCTAAAAAAAAAGTGCATGGTACGACTTCCTTGTTATTTGGACTGTCTCATTATTTGAGAAGCTTTTCTTTCCGGGAAGTGGGCAGGGATCGTGTTATTCCAAAAAATTTAATTTATTGTGCAATTCGATTGAAGTCCGGTGGGGTACCACTTTGACAAATGCTTCTGTGTACTGCGCGAGTAGCAATTTTGTTATACAATAGAACGTCACAGTATAAAAATTATTGCGAATTAGAAAGTATTACCTACCCTAGTTTCAAATAGTTTTGTAGACCTTTATGAAAAAGAGGGCTTTTGAAATCAGTCGGTCAGGTGAAATAGGTATTTAATGTATTGTATACAGATACCATATATAAGGAATTGTAGTGAGAGAGGTGGAGGGAGTGGGTGTGAAGAGAGAGTAGTAATCCAACTGAGAGCGTGAGAGGAAGTGCTATTTTGTCTAGGAGTGGAAGTGCGAATGGTAAGAGTAGGAATAAGAATGCGAGTGGGATCGGGACTCGAATTGGGATTTACTACCCTAATGGGGGTGGGAATGGAATTGGGAGTGGGAGTCAGGGTCGGAGTGTTAGTGGGACTGGGAGCTAAAGTAGGAATGGATTTAATTATTTATTTATTACAGCTTATAAGCCTAGCTTAATAAATGCAGATCACATATTACATGAGATCTCTTCTATTTATCTTATTGCAGTTGTAGGACAATATGACAGTAACTTATTTTTAAATACATTCAGATCTTCACAGTTTCTTATATCTTTATTATATGTAAAATAAATTGAGCTGTTCCCTTTTCGTGGAAAAGAGCGGAAGCCTAAAGCTACTCTTATTTCTAGTATTAATATTATGAATATCTTTTTGGTATACAATATTATTGCTCAAATACTACGGTAAATCCCTTTTTTTAATATTAAAAACAAAAATCATTACAAAATAAAGCATACGCTGTGTAAAACTAAGCCATTGTAATTCCTTCAACATATCACTTGTCGGAGTATCATTTTTTTTATTTAATACTAGCAGACCCCGCAGACGTCGTCCCCCCCCCCCCCCCCCCCTAACCTTGGTCTATCTGCATATCTCTTAAGAAGTGTTTAACTCTTACCTCACCCCCACCCAGTTCTAGTCCCAATCCCAGCCCCAGTTTCAGTCTCAGTCACAATCCCAGTTACAGTTCTAGGTCCAGTCCCAATCCCATTCCCAGTCGGTCCCTGGTCCATTTCCTGGAAAAAAGTTTCGTAAATACTAATCTAGGCAAAGGTCTGCCAATATAGCAAATTTTAGGCAAATCAAACATTTAATAGAATTTGTTTGAAAAGATCGGTTCCTGGTCCACTTCCCGAAAAAAAAGAATCGTAATTCCTAATCTAGGCAAACGGCTACCTATATAAAAAATTTCAAACAAATGGAACTATGAACAGAACTTGTTCGAATATATCGGTCCCTAGACAGAAGTGTCGTAAATACCAGTCAGAAAAAAGTTTCGTTAATACTAATCTGGGAAAAGGTCTACCTATATACTAAATTTCAGGCGAATCGAGCCGTGAATAAAAATCGTTCGAATGGATCGAGGTCTGGTCCACTTCTTGGAAAGAATTTTTCTCTCCGTAAGGATCATCCTCGTACTTGGAGGAATATTCTCAAAAAAGAAATAAATCGGTCCAACCGTTCTCGACTTTTGCGCTTAGTAGCGTTTCATTTTTATATTATGGACTAACAGACTCGGCAGACTTGGTTCTACCCTAACTTTGATCTATCTGCATAACTTTTAGGAAGTTTTTATTCTTACTCTCCTTCCCCCTCTCTCCCCATTTTCTCTGTCAATTTATAATTCCACTCTCTGCCTTGCTCTATTTCTAGGCCTCTTTCTCCCCCTCCGATTTTCCACCCTTCCTTTCTCTCTACCTAATGTTACGATAGGTATAATAACGTTTCCCGTAAGCGTTAACTGGTAATGCAGTTCATGCGAATGCGTTGGTTTGCGATCAAAATTTGAATATTGTGAGAACTCTTGGAAAACGGGTTTGAGAGCACGACTCTGATGAAGATAAGGTTTTATGTTTCCTTCCTATGTTCGCTCGGCCCTTTTTCGTTGATACGTCAGTCAGACAGCACATGTTATAACTCTGATCTACTTTGATTCAAGAGTAAAAAGCAATAATCTTATACAAAAGTTTTATTGGACACAGTAAAGTGCCATATTCGTGTTTTGGTAACGAAATATAAGATATTCCTACTCCTCGTCTGAACACAATGAAAATTCATCAGTGGGTAAGGAATATCATATACACTTAAAGAGAGGAAGCACAATACACCGTAAGCGAAACATTCATCGATGACGTCTGCGGGTTCCATAATTGCTGCACAAATACCTCCAGATAAAATACATTGGGGCAATGAACAATATAGATGATCTACACATTTTGCTGAAATTTAAATGAATTTTAAGGTCAAGTGCCAATGAATGCGATATACTAGATATATACCTAGCATAAGTTAGTGATCCTTTTCATCAATGTTAATATGTCGGAATCTTTATAAGAATATAGATTAGAAACATTGAAATTTGTACAGTGGAGGCAAATTATTTTGAGGTCGGTATAGTCTGTGGTGTAATGCGAGGGAGAGGGAGTGAGTAGAAAATTTTGTTCAGTCATATGGGCTTAAATGGACCGCTCATCTATGTGCCTCAAACCAAGACGCCTTAGGTGCCAGGTTAAGATTGCTTTAGAGGTTATGACCCCAGATTGGGAATATTCCGCTGCTTTCTCTACTCCATGCGCCTCATAACTACCGGGATGATAAAATAACCTGTCTCACATTAAAATGTATTTTCATGAGCGCATAAATAATAGTGTAAGATAAGCTGAAGTTAATAAAATTAATTGTTAAGAAGAAACAGGGTGTGTGATGAGTGATTTTCGGGGCTTTCAGTAAACGGATTGGGACGAGGGTTATTACAGGGGCTAATCTTATAGGCCATGATTAGCAAAGGTGTGGAGGGATGGAATGGCTGGTCTCTCGCGATTGGGAAAAACCAAGGGGGCGATGACCAGTTGCTATTCACAGAGAGGAACCAAAGATGTGGGACGGATCAGTCGGCGTCTCGTGGAGCAAGGTACGATTAAATGTTCTGATTGTACGTATATGAACCGTGAATAAAACAGACCCTACCAAACACCGACGAGCTAGCTTATGCGGTAGGCAAGCGTACCCGAATTTTCACAATGAGTTCAACACGGCCTGATGTAGAGTTGAGTCAGGTAACACTACCTCTCCTTACTCCTCCGCTCCATCTATCTCTATCTATATATCTTTGTCTAACTCGATTCCTTTCTCAGTTTCTTTTCTTTCTTTCCTTTCCTTTCTTTTTCTTTCCTCTTCTTTACTTCCCTTTCTCAGCTCACTGAACACCTTTGCAACTATTTTGATAAATGTACGCGATAATTTAAACTTTACCTACGAAAAATGTTGATCACTTTTAATCATTTCGCTCGTGATACATATTTATTATACTCAGCTAAGCAGAGCTCACAGAGTATATTAATTTTGTTCGCATAACGGTAATTCGTAACGGCATAAACTAATCGAGATAGATATAGACTTCTTTATATCAAAATGATCTGGGCGAAAAAAGAAATTCATTTAGCCATGTCCGTCCGCCCGTCTGTCCGTTAACACGATAACTTGAGTAAATTTTGAGGTATCTCGATGAAATCTGGTATGTACGTTCCTGGGCACTCATCTCAGATCGCTGTTCAAAATGAACGAAATTGGACTACAACCACGCCCACTTTTTCGATATCGAAAATTTCGAAAACCCGAAAAAGTGCGATAATTCATTACCAAAGACGAATAAAGCGACGAAACTTGGTAGGTCGGTTGACCATATGACGCAAAATAGAAAATTAGTAAAATTTTGGACAATGGGCGTGGCACCGCCTACTTTTAAAATAAGGTAATTTAAAAGTTTTGCACGCTGTAATTTGGAAGTCGTTGAAGATATCATGATGAAATTTGGCAGAAACGTTACCACTATTAAATAAAAATTAGATAAATCGGATGAGGAACACGCCCACTTTTTTTTTTTTTATTGAATATTTTTACAGTATATAAGTACATTATGTCTATATTCATTTCCAATAATGATATGATGCAACAAAATACAAAGTAAAAGAAGATTTCAAAATGGGCGTGGCTCCGCCCTTTTTCATTTAATTGGTCTAGAATAATTTTAATACTATAAGTCGAACAAAAATGTACCAATCCTTGTGGAATTTGGTAGGGGCACAGATTCTATGACGATAACTGTTTTCTGTGAAAATTTGCGAAATCGGTTGAAGGCCCGCCCAGTTTTTATACACAGTCGACCGTCTGTCTTTCGACTCGGCCGTTAACACAATAACTTGAGCAAAAATACATATATCTGTACTAAACTTAGTTCACGTACTTATCTCAACTCACTTTATCTTGGTGTAAAAATTGGCCGAAATCCGACTATGACCATGCCCACTTTTTCGATGTCGAAAATTACGAAAAATGAAAAAATGCCATAATTCTATACCAAATATGAAAAAAGGGATCAAACATGGTAATTGGATTGGTTTATTGACGCAAAATATAACTTTAGAAAAAACTTTGTAAAATCGGTGTGACATAAGTAAAATAAAATTAAAAAGTTCTGCTGGGCGAAATCAAAAGCCCTTGGAATCTTGACAGGAATACTGTTCGTGGTATTAAATATGTAAATAAATTAGCGGTACCCGACAAATGATGTTCTGGGCCACCCTGGTCCACATTTTGTTCGATATCTCGAAAACGCCTTCACATATACAAGTAAGGTCCACTCCCTTTTAAAACCCTCATTAATATCTTTGATCTAGCCGTATACCCACAAACACATCCTAGAGTCACCCCTGGCCAACTTTTATGGCGATATCTCGAAAAGGCGTCCACCTATAGAACTATGGCCCACTCCCTTTTAAAATACTATTTATTACCTTCCATTTGATACTCATGTCATACAAACAAATTCCAGGGTTAACCTAGGTTCATTTCCCTACATGGTGATTTTCCCTTATTTTGTCTCCAAAGCTCTCAGCTGAGTATGTAATTTTCGGTTACACCCGAACTTAGGCTTCCTTATTTGTTTTTGCTTAAAAAAATATCACTTTTGCTATGATAAAATTTCGCTATGAGCACAGCTTACATAAATTTCGAAAAAATTTTTATAAGAAAATTCGTGAAAAAACACATTTAGGGATGCCATGAAAAAAATATAAAAAGTTAATATTCAGTCATTTTGTCTTTAGGATCAGCATACAAATTAGCATAAAAAATATGTTGGAGAATTAAGTCTTCTGAGTGCACAGACATTAGCATATACACATAAATATACCAAACAAGTAAGGAAGGCTAAGTTCGGGTGTAACCGAACATAACATACTCAGTTGAGAGCTATGGAGACAAAATAAGGAAAATCAATCTGGGGTAACCCTGGAATGTGGTTGTATAACATGTGTATCAAATGAAAGGTATTAAAGAGTATTTTAAGAGAGAATAGGCCATAGTTCTATGGATGAACGCCATTTAGGGATATCGCCATAAAGGTAGACCAGGGCTGACTCTAGAATTTGTTTGTACGATATGGGTATCAAATGAAAGGTGTTACTGAGCATTTTAAGAGGGAGTGGGCCTTAGGTCTATCGGTGGACGCCTTTTCGAGATGTCCCCATTAAGGTGGACCAGGGGTGATTCTATAATGTGTTTGTACGATATGGGTATCAAATGAAAGCTGTTAATGAGTATTTTGAAAAGGAGTGATCCTTAGTTCCATAGGTGGACGCCGTTTCGAGATATCGTCATAAAGGTGGACCAGGGGTGTCTCTAGAATGTGTTTGTACGATATGGGAATCAAATGAAAGGTGTTACTGAGCATTTTAAGAGGGAGTGGGCATTAGGTCTATAGGTGGACGCCTTTTCGAGATATCGCCATTAGGGTGGGCCAGGGGTGACTCTAGAATGTTTGTACGGTATGGGTATCAAACGAAAGGTGTTACTGAGCATTTTAAGAGGGAGTGGGCATGAGGTCTATAGGTGGACGCCTTTTCGAGATATCGTCATTAGGGTGGGCCAGGGGTGACTCTAGAATGTGTTTGTACGATATGTGCATCAAACGAAAGGTGTTACTGAGCATTTTAAGAGGGAGTGGGCATTAGGTCTATAGGTGGACGCCCTTTCGAGATATCGCCATTAGGGTGGGCCAGGGGTGACTCTAGAATGTTTGTACGATATGGGTATCAAACGAAAGGTGTTACTGAGCATTTTAAGAGGGAGTGGGCATTAGGTCTATAGGTGGACGCCTTTTCGAGATATCGCCATTAGGGTGGGCCAGGGGTGACTCTGGAATGTGTTTGTACGATATGGGTATCAAATGAAAGGTGGTAAGGAGTATTTTAAAAGGGAGTAATCCTTAGTTCTATAGGTGGACGCCTTTTCGAATATCGCCATAAAGGTGGACCAAGGGTGACTCTAGAATGTTTGTACGATATGGGTATCAAACGAAAGGTGTTACTGAGCATTTTAAGAGGGAGTGGGCATTAGGTCTATAGGTGGATGCCTTTTCGAGATATCGCCATTAGGGTGGGCCAGGGTGACTCTAGAATGTGTTTGTACGATATGGGTATCAAATGAAAGGTGGTAATGAGTATTTTAAAAGGGAGTAATCCTTAGTTCTATAGGTGGACGCCTTTTCGAGATATCGCCATAAAGCTGGACCAAGGGTGACTCTAGAATGTTTGTACGGTATGGGTATCAAACGAAAGGTGTTACTGAGCATTTTAAGAGGGAGTGGGCTTTAGGTCTATAGGTGGACGCCTTTTCGAGATATTGCCATTAGGGTGGGCCAGGGTGACTCTAGAATGTGTTTGTACGATATGGGTATCAAATGAAAGGTGGTAATGAGTATTTTAAAAGGGAGTAATCCTTAGTTCTATAGGTGGACGCCTTTTCGAGATATCGCCATTAGGGTGGGCCAGGTGTGACTCTAGAATGTTTGTACGATATGGGTATCAAACGAAAGCTGTTACTGAGCATTTTAAGAGGGAGTGGGCATTAGGTCTATAGGTGGACGCCTTTTCGAGATATTGCCATTAGGGTGGGCCAGGGGTGACTCTAGAATGTTTGTACGATATGGGTATCAAACGAAAGGTGTTACTGAGCATTTTAAGAGGGAATGGACACTAGGTCTATAGGTGGACGCCTTTTCGAGATATCGCCATTAGGGTGGGCCAGGGTGACTCTAGAATGTGTTTGTACGATATGGGTATCAAATGAAAGGTGGTAATGAGTATTTTAAAAGGGAGTAATCCTTAGTTCTATAGGTGGACGCCTTTTCGAAATATCGCCATTAGGGTGGGCCAGGTGTGACTCTAGAATGTTTGTACGATATGGGTATCAAACGAAAGCTGTTACTGAGCATTTTAAGAGGGAGTGGGCATTAGGTCTATAGGTGGACGCCTTTTCGAGATATTGCCATTAGGGTGGGCCAGGGGTCACTCTAGAATGTTTGTACGATATGGGTATCAAACGAAAGGTGTTACTGAGCATTTTAAGAGGGAGTGGACACTAGGTCTATAGGTGGACGCCTTTTCGAGATATCGCCATTAGGGTGGGCCAGGGGTTACTCTAGAATGTTTGTACGATATGGGTATCAAACGAAAGGTGTTACTGAGCATTTTAAGAGAGAGGGGGCATTAGTTCTATAGGTGGACGCCTTTTCGAGATGTCGCCATTAGGGTGGGACAGGGGTGACTCTGGTATGTTTTTGTACGATATGGATATCAAATTAAAGGTATTAATGAGGGTTTTAAAAGCGAGTGGCCCTTAGATGTATATGTGAAGGCGTTCTCGTGATATCCACCAAAATGTGGACCAGGTGATCCAGAAAATCATCTGTCGGGTACTGCTAATTTATTTATATATGCAATACCACTAACAGTATTCCTGCCAAGATTCCAAGGGCTGTTGATTTCGCCTTGTAGAACTTTTTCATTTTCTTCTACTTAATATGGTAGGTGTCACACCCATTTTACAAAGATTTTTCCAAAGTTATATTTTGCGTCAACAAACCAATCCAGTTACCATGTTTCATCCCTTTTTTCGTATTTGGTATAGAATTATGGCATTTTTTTCATTTTTCGTAATTTTCGATATCGATAAAGTGGGCGTGGTTATGGTCAGATTTCGCCCATTTTTTATACCAAGAAAAAGTGAGCTCAGGTAAGTACGTGGGCTAAGTTTAGTAAAGATATATCGGATTTTGCTCAAGTTATTGTGTTAATGGCCGAGCGGAAGGACAGACGGTGGAATGTGTATAAAAACTGGGCGTGGCTTCCATCGATTTCGCCCATTTTCACAGAGAATAGTTACCGTCATAGAATCTATGCTCCTACCAAATTTGAGAAGGATTGGTAAATTTTTGTTCGACTTATGGCAATAAAAGTATTCTAGACAAACTAAATGAAAATGGGCGGAGCCACGCCCATTTTGAAATTTTCTTTTATTTATGTATTTTGTTGCATCATATCATTACTGGAGTTGAATTTTGACTTAATTTACTTATATACAGTAAAGATATTAAATTTTTTGTTAAAATTTGAATTTAAAAAATTTTTTTTTTAAAAAGTGGGCGTGTTCTTAATCCAATTTTGCTAATTTTTATTTAGCACATATAGAGTAATAGTAGTAACGTTCCTGCCAAATTTCATCATGATATCTTCAACGACTGCCAAATTACAGCTTGCAAAACTTTTAAATTACCTTCTTGTAAAAGTGGGCGGGGCCACGCCCATTGTCCAAAATCTTACTAATTTTCTATTCTGCGTCATAACGTCAACCTATCTACCAAGTTTCGTCGCTTTATCTGTCTTTTGTAATGAGTTATCGCACTTTTTCGGTTTTTCGAAATTTTCGATATCGAAAAAGTGGGCGTGGTTATAGTCCGATATCGTTCATTTTAAACAGCGATCTGAGATGAGTGCTCAGGAACCTACATACCAAATTTCATCAAGATAACTCAAAATTTACTCAAGTTATCGTGTTAACGGACGGACGGGCGGACGGACGGACATGGCTCAATCAAATTTTTTTTCGATCCTGATTATTTTGATATATGGAAGTCTATATCTATCTCGATTCCTTTATATATGTACAACCAACCGTTATCCAATCAAACTTAATATACTCTGTGAGCTCTGCTCAACTGAGTATAAAAATAGAACTTTTGTTTATAATTTGTAACGAAAGAGTATTTTTCAATAGATGTATGCATCTTAACCATTTATGTTGCATTCATTAACTTGGCAACACGCATAAATATGTACATACATATGTCAAGCTGATATGAAGTGAAAACACATACATACATCCATACATACCTACAAACCTACGCCCGAAGTTGAATAACGCAGCGAATGCTATGTATGTACGTATGTGTAGCATCATGCCTCACTCAAAAGCAATTTGCGCGCACAGTTGACAGCGAACAAACACACGTACTACATTTTTTGGGAAAAATGTTATTTTTGTTTAAACAATTTTGCTGATAAAACGAAGGTAAATATTTCAAAGTTTTAGTGCAAAGAAGAAATATTCCAATCGGTCCATTCGTTTTGAATTTATAGCTCTGTAAACAAAAGTTTTATGATTTTCTACTACAAAAGTGGAGCTTTAGACATTTTTAGGCAATTTTTAGAATTTATCTCTCCGTAAGAGCAATCCTCGTACCTCAAGGAATATTAAAAAAAAAAAAAATTTGCGAAATCGGTCCAACCGTTATCGAGATTCGCGCTTATGCCACAATTCAGCGACTTATTATTATATTATAGATAAACCTCATCACCTTACTTTGCATTTTTTGTAATCTATTAAGTTATCTGCCAGCAGAAACAGTATGGAAGGGCAGTTATTAAAATGGGGCTCCGCTGTAGTTCTATATACTAAGATCGCTTGATTGTAGCCGTTAAAGAAAAAACCGCAGCTCTTAGTTGCCGCTCCAAAGAGCCCAAACCTTACAGATGTAGGAGGGCGGAGCCTCCTGCTTCGTAAGTCAATGCAGAGAGGATGCCGCAAGAAGTGATTGTGTGCCGCCACTAAACCTGGGGATCGCACACGTGCCGTTAGGGCTGTGTGTACCAGGTGCCGCCCCTAACATGGGGAAACAGACGCATCCGGCGAACAAGAAGTGCCGGCCCTAACATTCGAAAACAGCCGCACACTTATAGCCGTTAAGAGAAAAGCAGCAGTTCTTGGTTACCGCTCTACGGAGCTCGAACCATATGGGTGGAGGATGCGGAAGCCTCTGCTTTTGTATGTTCAGTTCCTCGTGGAAGCGGCATAAGCCCCCGCACCGCGACTTGGTGCAAGCCATGCTGGAGGGATGAGTGCTAAAGTTCTCCTCATTTCTAACTGGGGAGGGAGAGGATAAACACGATACTCTAATTACTTCTCAAAAAAAATTGATTTTTCGGTAGCCACTATCGGCTTTACCGGTGGTATCACCTCTGGATTTTGTAATATCCTACATAAGGCCATCGAAAATCGGTAGTCTCAACCGAAAAAAAAGTTTATGTTATATCATTGCTCATCAATTCATCGGTCTATCCGTCAGTTAATTTGTCCGAGGTGTCATCATCCCACGTTTTTTTGTTTTTTGTAATAACGTTTATTTAATATGTATTGTAATAAAATTCAACACACTACTTACTTACTGCTGTAAAAATAAATATTATTTCAAAATTAAACACAGTTCTGTGATAACATCGTAAGGTTGACTTAAAAACTGTATTTAACACTATTGAAAAAAAAATGCACAAGAACGACTACTAAGGCCGCTTATACAATGTAGAAAAATGAATAGAGTGTTTTGTGAGGGTCAATGAGTGAATGCATGAATGCTTCTTTATTCAAATATTGTCAGCTTATTTATACTAAATTATTCTAAACATATTCTTACATACATATTTACATTTAAGCATACAAACTTACATGTATATTTACATTAAGCATACATACTTACATACCTACATACAACTCGATACAAAATATGTACCTACACACCTGTGTTGAGTTGTGACTTCTGTGGGAATGCAACGTTCGAAAATTTGCTTGAATGCAAAATTGTTTGGTTGTGTGTTGTACACACACCTGTATTAGATCGTGTGAATTGCTATGTCAACAAGAATTATCAAATGCCTTTTTATGTGTTGATGAACATTTAGACTATTTTTGTAATAGTGTAGCATATTAGCTGATTTAAATATTTGGCATTACATTGTTGGCTGTTTACACTACATCTCCCTTTTTTTTCAGTATGCTTATGCATTTGGAGAATGCATGAGCATTCTATTTTTATTTAGTTAAGTATAAATTAATTTTACTTTTGTATTTTGTGTTTGTAGGTTGACAATTTTCTTATTCTACTAATTTAAGTCTATTTTTGTGTATTATTATTTTCTTATTATTTATGATATTGCTATTCTCTATGTTACTGAGAAAATTTTGCTTATCCTCATTTCCTATTCTAGATGGGATTAAAGTGTCAGTAATTATATTATCCGTATTTTCTACTTTATAGGTTATTAGAGCAAAATTATTATTTTCATCGATTTTTTCTACCTTATAGGGCCCTTTATATCTACTATCTAACTTATGACCTACCTCATTTTTTCCTAACACTACATCTCCTATATTTATTTCCTTATAGTGAATATTTTTATCATGACTAATCTTTTGTTTTTCTTTAGCCTCTTTTACTAATTTAAAGGCCCTATCCTGTGCTATTTGTAACCTATACTTAATTTCTTTATCGTAAGCCTCATAATTGTATAATGGGCTTACCGTATTTTCTTGTAAAAATTCGTAAGTCTGGGGTTTTTTGTCAAAGATCAATTCGAATGGACAATAGTTATGGACTGTAGATGGGGTAGTATTGTAACAATATGCAAAATATTTGAGATATTCATCCCAGTCGTCTTTGTTAATGGATATGTATGAACGCACATATTCATTGAAAGTTCTATGGCTACGTTCAACAGTGCCTAATGTTTGGTGACGTTTTGTGTTCAATATTGAGAAATTTACATAGTTCTTCAAACAGGCTATATTTATATTCAGATCCCATATCCGTTATTATTGTTTTCATACTTCCATATATTAATATGAAATTTTCGAATATGGCTCTGGCTACCGTTTTTGCATGTTTTCTCTGTAGAGGAATTGCAACTAAGTACTTAGCCAAATCACATATCAGAGTGACAGCGTATTCGTTTCCATTTAAAGGTCTTGGTAAAGGTCGAGTTTTATTTATTTGTACTGTTTCGAACGCCTTCGGTGGTGTTTCAGTCAAAACCATTTGTTCTTTTAAATTTTTTAAATTTTATTTTTATTACAATTAACGCATTTCTTCATATATTTTCTTATATCATTTTTCATATTTTTCCAGTAATAGTTTTGTCTTATTTAATTAGTTGTACTATTTATTCCTGGGTGGCCACCATTAACAGGATCATCGTGATATTTTTGAAGAATCTTTTTAATTTTATCATTTTCCGTCACATGCACAACCTACGGAGTTAATGCAATAGTTGAATTTTTGAGAATTTTGGTACCTATTTTCTTAAATCTGTCTACTCGAGTATAACTAATCAATTTGTCTCCTAAGGACAACTGTATTTTATTAATTTCCAAATTGCCGGCTTTTTCCGTAAGCCTGGTAAGAATTGGCCTAAGTCAATTTTCGCCTCAACAATTTGATTCGCTATATTTATTTCACTACAAATTTTCTTTCCTTTTTTGAAATATAACTTCGGAGGTTCGAAAACGAGCTGGACTAGTATTTTTAGTTCACATTTATTAAGCGCTTGGTATATTATAGGGTTCTCTTTGTGACTTTTCTTCTCTTCATTTCTATTACTATTATCACTGGAATTCTTTTTAGTTTGCGATCTTGTCGTGACTTTCATTATTTTACATGCCTGTACTGACATTTCTTACAAATCATTGATATCTATTCGTGACAGAGCGTCTGCCACGTAATTTTCTTTTCCGGCTATATACTCCACCCCAAAGTCATACTCCTCCAAATCTAACCTGATTCTAGTTAATTTAGATGAAGGGTTTTTCATTGAGAATAAATACGTTAAAGGTCGATGATCCGTTTTCACTGTGAATTTTCTGCCATAAACATATGGTCTAAAATATACAATTGCCCAATGTATGGCCGCTAATTATTTTTCGATCGTGGCTTTATTTATTTCGCCTTTTGTAAATGATCTTGGGGCATAGGCAATGGGCAATTGTTTTCCTTCATATTCTTGGCTTAGCACAGCACCGCAAGCATAACCACTTGCGTCGGTTGTAATAAAGAATTCTTTATCAAAATTGGGATATTGTAGGATATTTGGACTAATTCATGCATTTTTTAGGTAGTTAAAATATTTCTCGCAGTCGTCTGTCCAATTGAAAATTACATTTTTCTTACTAAGTCTTGTTAGAATCCTGGCGGAATTTCGTATGAATCTTCTATAATAATTACAAAATGCGACAAATCTTTTTGCTTCATCGACATTTTTGGGAGTTGGGTAAATTTGAACAATTTTAAGTTTACTTGGGTCTAGTAAAATTCCAGTACTTGTGCATTTATTTCCAAGATAAGTAACTTCTTGGCTGAAAAAAAGACATTTGTCCGGATGTAATTTTAAATTATATTTTCTGCATTTGGAGAATACATCCCGTAAATTTTTAATCATATGTTCTTAGGAGCATCTTAATACGACTAAATCGTCCATGTATAAGAATGCTTGTGATGGTTTTAGACCTGCGAATGCCAATGTCATCATCCTCTGGAATGAGTTTGGAGCTTTTTTGAGGCCATTAAGCAATCTTTTGAAACGATAAGTACCGTTATCCGCTGTAAAGGATGTGGTATCTCTTGACTCTGGGCTGAGTTCTATTTGGTGAAATCCAGACATTAAATCTAGACATGAGAAATATTTCGCTCTTCCCAATTAATCCAGAATATCATCCATTCTTGGCAAAGGGAATTTATCAGCTGTTAATTTTTTATTTATTTGTCTGAAATCAACAACTAATCTCCACCTTTTTTCTTCTTTGCCCGGAAGGAATTTTTTAGGTACCAATAAAATAGGGCTTTTGTACTCTGAGGTTCATGGTTCAACAATATCATCTTGAAATAGTTTATTTACTTGTTTATTTATTGCATTCTTATGTGCTTGGGATAGTCTATAATTATACTCAGTTGAGCAGAGCTCACAGAGTATATTAAGTTTGATTGGATAACGGTTGGTTGTACATATTTAAAGGAATCGAGAGAGATATAGACTTCCATATATCAAAATAATCAGGATCGAAAAAAAATTTGATTGAGCCATGTCCGTCCGTCCGTCCGTCCGTCCGTCGGTCCGTCCGTCCGTCCGTTAACACGATAACTTGAGTAAATTTTGAGGTATCTTGATGAAATTTGGTATGTAGATTCCTGGGCACTCATCTCAGATCGCTATTTAAAATGAACGATATCGGACTATAACCACGCCCGCTTTTTCGATATCGAAAATTTCGAAAAACCGAAAAAATGCGATAATTCATTGCCAAAGGTGGTTAAAGCGATGAAACTTGGCAGATGGGTTGACATTATGACACAGAATAGAAAACTAGTAAGATTTTGGACAATGGTGGCACCGTCCACTTTTACGAGAAGGTAATTTAAAAGTTTTGCAAGCCGTAATTTGGCAGTCGTTGAAGATATCATGACGAAATTTGGCTGGAACGCTACTACTATTACTATATATGTGCTAAATAAAAATTAGCGAAATTGGATGAAGAACACGCCCACTTTTTAAAAAAAAATTTTTTTTAATTCAAATTTTAACAAAAAATTTAATATCTTTACTGTATATAAGTAAATTAAGTCAAAATTCAACTCCTGTAATGATATGATGCAACAAAATACAAAAATAAAAGAAAACTTCAAAATGGGCGTGGCTCCGCCCAGTTTCATTTAGTTTGTCTAGAATATTTTTAATGCCATAAGTCCAACAAAAATTTACCAATCCTTCTCAAATTTGGTAGGGACATAGATTCTATGACGGTAACTGTTCTCTGTGAAAATGGGCGAAATCGGTGGAAGCCACGCCCAGTTTTTATACACAGTCCACCGTTTGTCCTTCCGCTCGGCCGTTAACACAATAACTTGAGCAAACAACGATATATCTTTACTAAACTTAGCCCACCTACTTATCTGAACTCACTTTATCTTGGTATAAAAAATGGCCGAAATCCGACCATAACCACGCCCACTTTATCGATATCGAAAATTACGAAAAATGAAAAAAATGCCATAATTCTATACCAAATACGAAAAAAGGGATGAAACATGGTAACTGGATTGGTTTATTGACGCAAAATATAACTTTGGAAACAACTTTGTAAAATGGGTGTGACACCTACCATATTAAGTAGAAGAAAATGAAAAAGTTCTACAAGGCGAAATCAACAGCCCTTGGAATCTTGGCAGGAATACTGTTAGTGGTATTGCATATATAAATAAATTAGCAGTACCCGACAGATGATTTTCTGGATCACCTGGTCCACATTTTGGTCGATATAGCGAGAACACCTTCACATATACATCTAAGGGCCACTCGCTTTGAAAACCCTCATTAATACCTTTAATTTGATATCCATATCGTACAAACACATTCTAGAGTCACCCCTGGCCCACCCTAATGGCGATATCTCGAAAAGGCGTCCACCTATAGACCTAATGCCCACTCCCTCTTAAAATGCTCAGTAACACCTTTCCCATATCGTACAAACATTCTAGAGTCACCTCTGGCCCACCCTAATGGCGATATCTCGAAAAGGCGTCTACCTATAGACCTAATGTCCACTCCCCCTTAAAATGCTCAGTAACACCGTTCGTTTGATTCCCATATCGTACAAACATTCTAGAGTCACCCCTGGCCCACCCTATTGGCGATGTCTCGAAAAGGCCTCCACCTATAGACCTAATGCCCACTCCCTCTTAAAATGCTCAGTAACACCTTTCGTTTGATACCCATATCGTACAAACATTATAGAGTCACCCCTGGCCCACACTAATGGCGATATCTCGAAAAGACGTCCACCTATAGACCTAATGCCCACTCCCTCTTAAAATGCTCAGTAACACCTTTCGTTTGATACCCATATCGTACAAATATTCTAGAGTCACCCTTGGTCCACCTTTATGGCGATATCTCGAAAAGGCGTCCACCTATAGAACTAAGGATTACTCCCTTTTAAAATACTCATTACCACCTTTCATTTAATACCCATATCGTACAAACACATTCTAGAGTCACCCTGGCCCACCCTAATGGCGATATCTCTAAAAGGCGTCCACCTATAAACCTAATACCCACTCCCTCTTAAAATGCCCAGTAACACCTTTCGTTTGATACCCATATCGTACAAACATTCTAGAGTCACCCTTGGTCCACCTTTATGGCGATATCTCGAAAAGGCGTCCACATATAGAACTAAGGATTACTCCCTTTTAAAACACTCATTACCACCTTTCATTTGATACCCATATCGTACAAACACATTCTAGAGTCACCCCTGGCCCACCCTAATGGCGATATCTCGAAAAGGCGTCCACCTATAGACCTAATGCCCACTCACTCTTAAAATGCTCAGTAACACCTTTCGTTTGATACCCATATCGTACAAACATTATAGAGTCACCCCTGGCCCACACTAATGGCGATATCTCGAAAAGACGTCCACCAATAGACCTAATGCCCACTCCCTCTTAAAATGCTCAGTAACACCTTTCGTTTGATACCCATATCGTACAAACACATTCTAGAGTCACCCCTGGCCCACCCTAATGACGATATCTCGAAAAGGCGTCCACTTATAGACCTAATGCCCACTCCCTCTTAAAATGCTCAGTAACACCTTTCGTTTGATACCCATATCGTACAAACATTCTAGAGTCACCCTTGGTCCACCTTTATGGCGATATCTCGAAAAGGCGTCCACCTATAGAACTAAGGATTACTCCCTTTTAAAATACTCATTACCATCTTTCATTTGATACCCATATCATACAAACACATTCTAGAGTCACCCCTGGCCCACCCTAATGGCGACATTTCGAAAAGGCGTCCACCTATAGACCTATTGCCCACTCCCTCTTAAAATGCTCAGTAACACTTTTCGTTTGATACCCATATCGTACAAACAAATTCTAGAGTCAGCCCTGGTCCACCTTTATGGCGATATCCCTAAATGGCGTCCATCCATAGAACTATGGCCTACTCTCTCTTAAAATACTCTTTAATACCTTCCATTTGATACACATGTCATACAACCACATTCCAGGGTTCCCTAGGTTCATTTTCCTACATGGTGATTTTCCTTATTTTGTCTCCATAGCTCTCAACTGAGTATGTAATGTTCGGTTGCACCCGAACTTAGCCTTCCCTACTTGTTTTTAATATACACAGGAGTGTTATCCTTCAGATGCAACTTTTGTTTGTAAAAGTTGTTGGTCGTGATTGGTCCTGTTTCTAATGAGAATATATCAACGAATTCTGAGCATAATGTGTTGGGTGATTTACTAGCGAATGGTGGGAATTTTTTATTCAATTCTAACTTTTCTTTATTATTAGCTTTACAGTGAGGTGTATTTTCAATTATTACATAATCCTCTAAACTTTCTGTTTTGATGTCATAATCTTGAATGATTGCATGTTTATCTGTTGTATTTATTATTCTTATTAAAGCTTGATTTGAGTTTACTATCGTGTTGGCTATAAAAATGCCATCAGTCAATTCTTGATGAGGTACTAATAGTTCCTAATTGTGACTATTGATATGAACCTGTCTAATTACTTCGGCTCGTGCGGGTATTGTAATGCTATTGATTGTTGGTTTATTTGTCATTTGTATAACTATATCTTCTGGGTAATCGTATGGTCGTAGTATTAGGCTGTCCCCATTTTTATTATAATCTAAAATGCAATTATATTTTTTATTGAAGTCGAGTCCCAAAATTCCATCACATGGGATTGGGAAATTGTCTTCTACTATGTGAAATTTATGTCCTATTAAAAGACTATCATCTTTTAGATCTGCTTTTACTGTTCCAAGTGTGCTTGTTATGCCTCGGCCAACACCTTTTAAATCTGTGATCTGTGAGTTATTTATTGTAACATTACTGTCAATTTGACCCTTCTTTATTATTGAGATATCCGCTCCTGTATCTATCAGGAACGTTAAAGTTGACTTATTTAGGGTAGTATTGGAAGATATGTAGCTGTTTAGATGCAAGTTGAATGTGCATATTTTATTACCGTTAGAATTTACTGTTGGAGTGGAATTTGCTTGTTTTCCTGTTGGTTTATACTACGGAGATTGCTCGTGTTACTCTGATTGGATGATCTTGACTGACGTCCAAAATTGCGTCTTGGGAAATTATTATTTTGTCTATTACTATTGTTGTTATTATATCTGTTAGTATTACCGTAATATCTTCGGTTTTGGTTACCTCGATAATTATTATTTTGGTAGCTTCTTCGGAAGTTACCTCGGTAATTACCTTGTGAGCGCAATTTTAATTTCATTTTTATGGTCCTCAAGTGGACCTTTTACATAAGTTTTAATTTTCCTTGGTCTTTCCATAATCAATAGTTTTACAAAATTTTATTTTATTTTATTTAATTTTTTTTTCAACACCCTAATGTTTACTCTGCTGGATTCGGTTTTTTATTTTTATAATTATTATTCCCAATCCCTTAGCTCAATAATTAGTAACCAAATTATTAAAAAAAAATTTTACAGCAAAAATTTAAATTTTTGCTTGTCAATAGGCAGCCGTTAGGTTGCCCGAATATTTTCCTACCTAAAAATAATTTTTAAATTGTTAAAACTAAGCTAATATACGTATTATATTTAAGTTGCCAGTTCCGAACGCTTCACGATCTCGGTGTATCCCTCCAATGTATCTTTTTATACCTTTCATGAAAATGAAATGGTATATTAATTTCGTCACGAAACCGAAAATTGTAAGTCCTTAAAGGAAAATAGATAGAGCCACCATTAAATATACCAAAATAGTCAGGTTGAAGAGCTGAGTTGATTTAGCCATGTCCGTCCGTCCGTCTGTCTGTTTGTAAGCAAACTAGTCCCTCAATTTTTGAGATATCTTGATAAAATTTGGTGAGCGGGTGTATTTGGGCGTCCGATTAGACATTTGTCGGAACCGACCGGATCGGACCACTATAGCATATATCCTCCATACAACCGATTTTTCAGAAAAAGAGGATTTTTGTAATATCTTACCCAATTTAACAGATTGAAGCTTCAAACTTCACCATATACTTTAGTATATTGCACATATTGTTTCCTGCAAAAATTGATGAGATCGGTCGTATATATAGTATATATCCCCCACAACCGATTGTTCAGATAAGGAACTTTTCGTAATTACTGCCCTATTTTAAGAGCTAGAGGCTTCAAATTTCAACGAATGCTTACGTATATAGCATATATTGTTGTCTGAAAAAATCATAAAGATCGGTGGTATATATAGTATATATATGGTGGTATATATAGTATATATATATAGCATATATATATATATATTTTCGCAAATTTTAGCCCCATTTTAACAGCAAGAAGCTTCAAATTTCACCGAATACTTACGTATATAGCATATATTGTTGTCTGAAAAAATCATAGAGATCGGTTGTATATATAGTATATATCTCATACAACCGATTGTTCAGATAAGAAACTTTTCGCAATTTCTACCCCATTTTAACAGCTATAAGCTTCAAATTTCACCGAATGCTTACGTATATAGCATATATTGTTGTCTGAAAAAATCATAGAGATCGGTTGTATATATTGTATATATCTCATACAACCGATTGTTCAGATAAGAAACTTTTCGCAATTTCTACCCCATTTTAACAGCTACAAGCTACAAATTTCACCGATTGCTTACGTATATAGCATATATTGTTGTCTGAAAAAATCATAGAGATCGGTTGTATATATGGTATATACTCACACAACCGATTGTTCAGATAAGAAACTTTTCGCAATTTCTACCCCATTTTAACAGCTATAAGCTTCAAATTTCACCGATTGCTTACGTATATAGCATATATTGTTGTCTGAAAAAATCATAGAGATCCGTTGTATATATAGTATATATCTCAAAGAACCAATTGTTCAGATAAGAAACTTTCCGCAATTTCTACCCCATTTTAACAGCTATAATCAAATTTCACCGATTGCTTACATATATAGTATGCATTGTTGTGTCAAAAAATCATAGAGATCGGTGATATATATAATATATATATGATAGTATATATAGTATATATATATAGTATATATAATTTTTTTTGCGATTTCTTCCCCATTTTAACAGCTAGAAGCTTCAAATTTCACCAAATGCTTACGTGTATAGCATATATTGATGTCTGAAAAAATCATTGAGATCGGTGGTATACATAGTATATATCTCCTACAACCGATTGTTCAGATAAGAAACTTTGCGCAATTTCTGCCCCATTTTAACAGCTATAGGCTTCAAATTTCACAAAATGCTTACGTATATAGCATATATTATTGTCTGAAAAAATCATAGAGATCGGTGGTATATATATTATATACTTCATATAAACTGTCATTTTTGCCCCTTTTTTACGGCTAGAAGCTTCAAAATTCATCAAATTTCATCAAATAGTTACGTTTACGTCATATATTTTTGAAATACGTGATTCGTAGTTATAGTTTTTACATGCAGGTCACAAAAAACGTGAAGATTTGCATCCTCTCACAAAGTACCTACCTATTTTTATACCTTTCATGATAATGAAATTGTATATTAATTTCGTCACGAATCCCAAAATTGTAAGTCCGTAAAGGAAAATAGATAGCGTCAGCAATAAGTATACCGAAATGATCAGGATGAAGAGCTGAGTTATTAAGCCATGTCCGTCTGTCCGTTTGTCTATTTGTATGCAATCAAGTCCCTAAATTTTTGAGATATCTTGATAAAATTTGATGAGCGGGTATATGTATATAGGCGTCCGATTAAACATTTGTTCCATTGTTCAAATAAGAGGATCGTACTCCTCATTTTAGCTCTTCAAATTTCACCGGATATGGACATATATTACGTGCAAAGGTGTATGAAAAAATCGCCAAGCTCGGTCGAATATATAATATTTTTAGAATACAAGCCATTGTTCAGATAATAATGTTTTCGTCATTTCTTCATTTTAGTAGCTACTATTTTGAAGAGATGTTAACGTATATATTTACGCAGTCGTTGATCTATTTTAAGAATTGAGCTACATACAACCGATTCTTCAAAGCAAAATAATTTGTGTTATACATGCAATTTTGAATACAAAAGAATTCGCTTATAGTATAATTATCAGCACTAAAGGAGAACATATTTTTAACGCCTACAAAATGTTTGTCCTCTCTATTTAATCTTTCTAATGGCCTTGAGTAAAATACGTTGAAACTTATTTTTATCAATTTAAAACGCTTTTCTTCGAAGCTAAATCAATTTTCCTACCTGCTTTTAAAGGGGTAAAATGTTCAACTAAATCTAACGCTGCTTGCGAAATTTATTTGCTGCTACGTCTGCGGTTATTTAGAAACGTACCTGTTTTTGGTGTTGATATTGTTGTAACCATACATTTACGTATATATACGCTTCCTTCAAAACTACTACGTTTTTTATTGTCAGTAAATATCTAGAATGCATATTATTTCTACCTAACTCCTTCATTCTTAGATATCTTCTTAAAACATTTCTTCAGTAATTATTGCGGCTTCAAATACATCGTACGTGTTCTCAAAATATAAAATATTTAGATAAATTACAATTACTTTACTTGCAAAGGAAATACGCGTGTTTTTTTCAAAACAGGTCTTTTAAATTTTTAAAGTATTAATATCAAATTCGATATGCTTTTTAACGAGTTAAACCAATCAATTACATAATTTTTGTGTTATTTAAAAAAATTAACAGTTTTATTTTGTTCATTAAATTATTAAAATGTGTGTAAACTTTTGTTACTAAATTCTTGATGTGTTTTTCCTAAACAATTATATAATCCTGAGTGTCGTTTTTTAAACTTTCACTCGTGAAAATCACCCAAAAAATATTTAAAGTGCGTTTTTATATAATTCTGAGTGCATATATAAACTTTCGCCCGTGAAATATTTAATATATATATAATAGTCTTCTACTATACAAATTATTTTTGAAAATCATCCATTAAATATTTAAAGTGTGTTTTCAAATAATTCTGAGTGTTTATATAAACTTTCGCCCGTGAAATATAAAATATATATATAATAGTCTTCTACTATACAAATTATTTTTGAAAATCATCCATAAAATATTTAAAGTGTGTTTTTATATAATTCTGAGTGCATATATAAACTTTCGCCCATGAAATATATAATATATATATGGTGTGATGGTAGCGTGCTCCGCCTATCACACCGTATGCCCTGTGTTCGCACCCCGGTCAAAGCAACATCAAAATTTTAGAAATAAGGTTTTTCAATTAAAAGAAAATTTTTCTAATCGGGGTCGCCCCTCGGCAGTGTTTGGCAAGCGCTCCGGGTGTATTTCTGCCATGAAAAGCTCTCAGTGAAAACTCATCTGCCTTGCAGATGCCGTTCGGAGTCGGCATAAAACATGTAGGTCCCGTCCGGCCAATTTGTAGGGAAAATCAAGAGGAGCACGACGCAAATTGGAAGAGAAGCTCGGCCTTAGATCTCTTCGGAGGTTATCGCGCCTTACATTTATTTTTTTTTTTTTTATTATACAAATTATTTTTGGAAAGCACCCATAAAATATTTAAAGTGCATTTTTATATTATTCTGAGTGCTTATATAAACTTTCGCCCCTGAAATATATAATATATATATAATAGTCTTCTATTATACAAATTATTTTTGAAAATCACCCATAAAATATTTAAAGTGTGTTTTTATATAATTCTGAGTGCATATATAAACTTTCGCCCGTGAGATATATAATATATATATATAATAATAGTCTTCTATTATACAAATTATTTTTTGGAAAGCACCCATAAAATATTTAAAGTGTGTTTTTATATAATTCTGAGTGTTTATATAAACTTTCGGCCCTGAAATATATAATATATATATATATAATAGTCTTCTATAATACAAATTATTTTTGAAAATCACCCGTAAAATATTTAAAGTGTGTTTTTATATAATTCTGAGTGCATATATAAACTTTCGGCCGTGAAATATATAATATATATATATATAATAGTCTTCTATTATACAAATTATTTTTGGAAAGCACCCATAAAATATTTAAAGTGCATTTTTATATTATTCTGAGTGCTTATATAAACTTTCGCCCCTGAAATATATAATATATATATATAATAGTCTTCTATTATACAAATTATTTTTGAAAATCACCCATAAAATATTTAAAGTGTGTTTTTATATAATTCTGAGTGCATATATAAACTTTTGCCCGTGAATTATATAATATATATATATAATAGTCTTCTATTATACAAATTATTTTTGGAAAGCACCCATAAAATATTTAAAGTGTGTTTTTATATAATTCTCAGTGCTTGTATAAACTTTCGCCCCTGAAATATATAATATATATATAAATTAGTATTCTATTATACAAATTATTTTTGAAAATCACCCATAAAATATTTAAAGTGTGTTTTTATATAATTCTGAGTGCATATATAAACTTTTGCCCGTGAAATATATAATATATATATATAATAGTCTTCTATTATACAAATTATTTTTGGAAAGCAGCCATAAAATATTTAAAGTGTGTTTTTATATAATTCTGAGTGCATATATAAACTTTCGGCCGTGAAATATATAATATATATATATAATAGTCTTCTATTATACAAATTATTTTTGGAAAGCACCCATAAAATATTTAAAGTGCATTCTTATATTATTCTGAGTGCTTATATAAACTTTCGCCCCTGAAATATATATAATATATATATATATATATATAATAGTCTTCTATTACACAAATTATTTTTGAAAATCACCCATAAAATATTTAAAGTGTGTTTTTATATAATTCTGAGTGCTTGTATAAACTTTCGCCCCTGAAATATATAATATATTATAAAATAGTCTTCTATTATACAAATTATTTTTGAAAATCAACCATAAATTATTAAAAACCTGTTTTGCTTAACCTTTTTTTAATTGGCGGGTTATGGAATGTGTGTTATTTAGTTTATTATTTAAATTTGCTTAACTTTTCGAGTACTTTTTCAAAAGTAATAGTTAGCTTTCGTTAATTCAATATTTTTCGTTTCGAACAATTATTATTTCAAGTGTTTCTTACGACTTTTAACTATTGTTTATAAAATATTTTAAGAGTTTTTGAAAACTTACTTTATTAAACACTTCCAATATTTTTCAACTTTTTTTAAATTTATTCGTTCAAAATATTTGAGTCTTTATACCAAGCCCATAAAACATTTTAACGTGGTTACGAACGACGAAATAACAATGCCGCGCTTGTCAGCCCGATCTCAAGAGCAGCGTCGCAGAGTTGCTAGAAATCGTAGTCGCAGACATTACGAAAGCAACTTAGCACAAAACCGAGCAATTAGCGCTAATTTAATGTCATGCCTAAGGTCATCAAATTCCCAGTTTCGTGATAGAGAAAGGGAAAATGACGCAAGCTTACATAATGTAAGACGACGATCGCGGAGACGTGACTTTAGAGACGCGGAACGGATTCGTGACCGAGAGGTCCGAGCCGCACGAAGGGAAAGCTCGTTACTAAGAGAGGAAGAGCAAGCCCGAAACACTTTAAATCATAGGGCTAGACGGAATATTCCTGTATTGAGGGAGCCGGAACGCGTTCGTGACTAAGTGGCACGAGCAGCACGAAGGGAAATCTCAATTGTAAGAGAGGAAGAACAAGCCCGAAATACTTTGGATCATAGGGTTAGACGAAATATACCTGAATTGAGGGAGCCGGAGCGCGTTCGTGACTCAGTGGCACGAGCAGCATGAAGGGAAACCTCAATTGTAAGAGAGGAAGAACAAGCCCGAAATACTTTGGATCATAGGGTTAGACGAAATATACCTGAATTGAGGGAGCCGGAGCGCGTTCGTGACTCAGTGGCACGAGCAGCGCGAAGGGAAACTTCATTTGTAAGAGAGGAAGAACAAGCCCGAAATACTTTGGATCATAGGGTTAGACGAAATACACCTGAATTGAGGGAGCCGGAGCGCGTTCGTGACTCAGTGGCACGAGCAGCACGAAGGGAAACCTCAATTGTAAGAGAGGAAGAACAAGCCCGAAATACTTTGGATCATAGGGTTAGACGAAATATTCCTGAATTGAGGGAACAGGAACGGGTTCGTGACTTAGTGGCACGAGCCGTACGAAGGGAAAGCTCAATTGTAAGAGAGGAAGAACAAGACCGAAATACCTTGGATCATAGGGTTAGACGAAATATACCTGAATTGAGGGAGCCGGAGCGCGTTCGTGACTCAGTGGCATTGCAAAGGCGAATATCTCGACAATAAACTCGAATGTCCCTGGAAAGTAACAGACACAGCGCACGCGAACATGTCCAGCTTCATAGGTCTAATGAAGAAAACCGAAGAAAAGGAAACGAGAGACAGCGTTCAAGAACATCAGCATATCGAGATAACCTTTTGCCTGATGCAACAGAAGAAGGGCGTAACAATCAAATTCGGTCACGGCACTTAACACACTATGAGCAATATGAGTTAAATATAAAAGAAGGACCGACTATTGTATGTGTATGCAGTGGGGGGCATGGTTTTCGCACCAAATCAAGAAACTGAACAAATCTTCTCTTTCAAATAAATATCCACAACTCCAGCTCAACAAAATATTTTTTTTAGAAAATGAATTTCCAAGCATAGCGGGAAAATTCACATTTTGTTCAACGTGCTATCGTCAGGTTATGACAGGCAAAATTCCAAACATTTGTTTGGCTAATGGCCTCCAATTTCCAGACATACCTGATGTTTTGAAGAATCTGACATGCCTAGAAGAACGGCTTATATCTGCAAGAATTCCTTTTATGAGAATAGTATCTCTCGGGTACGAGCGTCAATGTGCTGTTAGAGGAGCGGTTGTAAATGTTCCTATTTCCGTAGTTCAGACAGTTACCACTCTTCCTCGAAGATTTGAGGATGCACAAGTGATCCAAGTACACTTAAAACGTCGTTTGGAGTATAACCATAGCTTTATAGTAGAAACTATAAGGCCAGCAAAGTAATAGCAGCACTTCAGTGGCTCATGGATACAGATCTGTATCGTTTCCATAATATTCAATTGTCCGAAAGATGGTTAGCAGACTATAGGAACAACGAAACCGTTCAATTTCTAGCAGATCCAAACGATGAGAATATCGTAAGAGCATTACAGATTTCTCTACACAATATTGAAATTGAGGCTAGTGTAGAAGATGAAATAAATCCCGGAGGACAAGATACTCTTTTGGACAACGAGCCCATTGAAAACCTTCCACTGGAACGAGTGGAAATAGCTCCTGGTGAAGGGCGAACTCCCATCGACATTACACGAGACGATGATGCGGAGGAGTTATCTTTTCCAACAATATTTTGTGGCAAGAAAAGAACAATTTATCTAACATATAGCAAAATAGCGCGATCAGAAGTATGAAGATATGATCGACGCTGTGCGCGTGTTGATAACTTGCTATGGAAGTATAAATATTACGAATTACATCGTGTTGAGGTTTTCACTTTTAGCAATTAAATTGTATCTTAGAATGTGGCAACTTCATTTCGTTTCCTGTATGTCATAATTAAAAATATTGCGGATTCTGTAATTCTTCTTCCGTTTTTGTTATCTCTCTCTCTCTAAAAGATCTCGCTAAGGTGAACACGTTTCTTTTTGATACGTCTTGTATATTTCATAAATTGTAATCAATACTCACCTATTAATTACTTGAATTAAATCATTTATCACATAGCATAAACCTTTGTCGTTATTACTTGGTCTGTTCTACGTTTTTATTTTGGGTGATCCTGAAAAATCTTCATTATCTTAACAGGTTATGGGCCCAGGATCCTAACTGCAAAAAAGGCATAACATTTTTATATGGAAAGTAAAGAACCATCTTCCCATATAGATTCTGCGATTGGAACGGAGCTTACAGAGAGTTTAACCGACGGTGATAGGTCTATTCAAGCCGAGGGTGAAGACATTACTGAGACAAAGATGAGTGAATCGAAGGTGTATCACATACATCGTTTTAATGGGCAGAACTACCAACTATGGCGTAGACAAATGGAAATATACATGGCTGAAAATAAGCTAAAGAAATATATCCTGGGAGCGGAAAAGCGAACGGACTCAAATGCCACAAAATGGGACGAAAAGGATGCAGAAGCGCAAGCCTTCATCATGAGAGGTATCGAGCTTGAACAATTAAAGTATCTTACAGAATGCTCTACAGCAGCCGAAATGTGGTCTAAATTAAAAGCTGTCCATGCCGAAAAAAGCGAGCAATCAGCGCAGGTTCTCTTAGAAAAATTTATGAGTGCTAAAATGAGCGATGAGCAGCCAATTGTCGATTACGTCGCAGATATTACATCCGTAGCACAACGACTTAAAGATATGGAGTTAGAGCAGAAGGAGCCTATGGTAATTGCAAAAATCTTAAGCAGTTTGCCAGCTAGATTTGATCATGTACGCACAGCCTGGTATGCAGTTCCACGTGAAAGCCAAAATATTGAGCGGTTAACAGAGCATCTAGTAAACGAAGAAAGTCTCATGAATTCCCGATCAAATGTAGACACCAACAATGTGAGCAATTCGGTCTACTCAGCAAGAAAATTTAGAGGCAACAACAACTATTCAGCAAACAAAGGTAAGAACAACAATAATGCAAAGCGAAAAGGCAATTGCAACTATTGTCATACGCCTGGCCATTGGGCTCGCGAATGTCGAAAACGTCAAAAACATCAACAAAATGTAATAGAGAAGAAAAATGAGTCTCAAAACCTATTACTTGAAAGTAAAACAAATGACAGAAAAGGGCAAACAAAAGAAACAGCTGATCGTCAAAGCTCATATTTATTTATTTTGAACGCATCAAAAAATGCAAATAAAGTTTAGAATGTTTTCTATGCAGATTCTGGTGCAACAGATCACATGTCATTTCAGAAAGAACTCTTACCGAATTTTAATAACAAAGTGAGCAACGTATATGTAAAAGTTGGCGACGGCAGGCGTCTCAAAGTTGAAGGTAAAGGCGATATCGAGGTACGTGGCTACATGAACTGCTTGCACATAATCAAGGACGTTTTACTAGTTCCAGATTTAGACAAAAATTTCATTTCAATATCTAAAGCAACCAGAGGTGGTGCAAGTGTAGTATTCGAATCTGGTGGTAAACACGTTTACTTTATGAATGAAAATAATGTAATTAGCAAAGGTCAAATTGAGAGCGGCTTGTATCGTATGGACTTGAAACCAGAGGTGGCATCAGCTGCAAATGTTCTAACATCTGAGACTGCAATGTTATGGCATGAGAGATTGGGTCACGTGAACTTTAATACACTTCAAAAAATGTGTGAGAGGAGTGTGGTAGATGGGCTGAATCTAACCGATATACAAACAACCAATGTATTTTGTGAAGGCTGTGCATACGGAAAACAGCACAGACAATCTTTCCCAAAAAGCGGTGCGAAACGTGCCCAAGTACCCGGAGAAGTTTTTCACATGGACCTATGTGGAAAGATGAGTATTCCATCGGCTGGTGAGTCCAATTATTTTCTTCTTTTGAAAGATTACTACTCGCGTTATTGTTTTGTTTATTTTTTGAAAAATAAAACAGATGTTTATAAAAAACTTTCGCAGTTCTTGGTAGATGCTCGAGCAGACGGACATTCTGTACAGCGCATACGTTCAGATGGTGGTTTAGAGTTTTGTAATGAACACATTAATCAATTGCTCCTGAAAAACAGCATAAAACACGAAGTTACTACGTCAAGAGCGCCCGAACAAAATGGTTTTATTGAAAGGCAAAACAGAACCATAGTTGAAAGTGCAAAATCAATGCTTCACAGTAGGCAGCTACCTTTGCATTTATGGGCTGATGCTACACATACAGCAGTTTATTTAAAAAATAGAACAGCTTCGAGCGTTATTGGTTGGCGTACCCCATATGAATTGTGGTTTGGTGAGAAACCGTCAGTGACACATGTATGTTCACGTGTATGTTCACATACCGAAAGAACAGCGTACAAAATGGGAGAGAAATGCTTTTAAGGGTATTTTAGTTGGCTACAATGAAGAGAGCAAAGCATATAGAGTATATGATCCTGAGACCAGAAGGGTCCTAGTCCTGCGCGATGTTATTTTTAATGAAATACCTACAAAAATCAACGAGGTATGTGAAAAGAAAATGGATGATAGTACAGTGTCAGAGGGAGTGGGCACAAAACCCACAGTATCATCCACATCACCTGAACGAAGAGACTCGCTAGAAAACGAAAAACAACAAACATTAATGAGAAGTCCATATAATACGAGAAGTGTAACAAAGACTAAAAAGCAAACTGCTAACACAGTGGTTGCTGAATAATGCATAGCATCTATAGAACCTTCATCATTAGAAGAGGCTTTGTCAAGTGAAGACTGCGACAAATGGACTAAAGCGATCCAAAGTGAAATTCAATCTTTGAGAGCAAATAGTACATGGATTTTGGTACCACGTACGAGTGATATGCACGTTATCACAAATCGTTGGGTTTTTTAAGAAAAAGTTTAAAAGCAATGGAGAGATAGACAAGTTTAAGGCTCGATTAGTGGTAAGAGGATGCTCTCAAAAATATGGCGTCGACTATGAAGAGGTTTTTGCTCCCGTTGTCAGACATGAATCAGTAAGAATGGTTATAGCCGTTGCAGCAGCTCGTGGTTTGGATATGGTTCAATTCGACGTCAAAACTGCTTTTCTACATGGGAATTTAGACGAAGTCATATACATGGAACAACCGTATGGTTTTGTCACAGATGATCGAGTTTGCTTATTAAAAAAGAGCTTGTATGGCCTCAAGCAAGCTTCAAGGCAATGGAACAAGTGCATTGCAAAGTTTTTACTGAAGTTTGGGTTTAATCAGTCACGGGTTGATCCATGTGTATTCATCTACCAAACCGAAAAGGACATCATGTTCCTATTACTCTACGTTGACGACGGGCTAATATGTGGCAGCGATAAAGAAATAATGGAGAAGTTGTTACATAACCTACATCTTGAGTTCGAGATAACATACAACGAGGCAGAGTTTTTTGTTGGCTTTCAAATTGAAGTGAATAAACACAATCACGTGTTGAAGTTGCATCAAAAGGTGTATGCAGAAAAGGTACTGGAACGTTTTAATCATATGCAATGTTGTCCTGTGTCAACACCAGCTGAAGTTGGAAGATATTTTTCAAAGGATGATGCAACTGAACAGAACCCTAAAATACCATACCGCGAAGCCATCGGGTCACTAATGTACTTAATGGTGTGTACCAGACCAGACATTGCTTACAGCGTGGGTGTGTTAAGCAGATATCTCGAGAGGCCTTCCGAAACGCACTGGCAAGGCGTAAAAAGAATTTTAAAATATGTATTTGAAAGGTACAGTAGACCATGGCATATGTTTTAATTTGTTTTCTGAGCATTTGCAGTTGACGATGTATTCTGACGCTGATTGGGGGGGTGACTTAGACACAAGGCGATCTATTTCCGGATGGGCTGCTTTCTTAAATGGTGGTCCAATTGCATGGAGCTCACGAAAACAAACAATCACTGCTACGTCAACTACAGAGGCCGAGTTCGTTTCATTATGTGCAGCAGCAAAAGCGTCGAAGTGGCTTAGGGAGCTTATGTATGAGTGTGGGCATGAACAGCAATCACCTACAATATTGTATTCAGACAATCATCGTGCTATAACTTTGGTTAAAAGTCCCTCGTCGGCAAGGCGAACAAAACACATTGACATTCAATATTTTTATACATGCGACATGCAAGCTCAGGGCGAAATCGATGTTCAGTATATGGAAACAAAGGAACAACTAGCCGACATATTCACCAAGCCACTAAGCAAAGAACAATTTCTTCATCTTGTCAATAAGTTTGTTCTATCCTAACATACGTTTAATTGTAAAAGCGAGAGGGAGTGTTGAGGTTTTCACTTTTAGCAATTAAATTGTATCTTACAATGTGGCAACTTCATTTCGTTTCCTGTATGTCATAATTAAAAATATTGCGGATTCTGTAATTCTTTTTCCGTTTTTGTTATCTCTCTCTCTCTAAAAGATCTCGCTAAGGTGAACACGTTTCTTTTTGATACGTCTTGTATATTTCATAAATTGTAATCAATACTCATCTATTAATTACTTGAATTAAATCATTTATCACATAGCATAAACCTTTGTCGTTATTACTTGGTCTGTTCTACGTTTTTATTTTGGGTGATCCTGAAAAATCTTCATTATCTTAACACATCGCATTAAAGAAGCGATTTCTATTTGTTTAAGAAAAAAGTCCGGAGCCTGCCTTATTACTGCTGCAAACATGGTAGACTCAAATTTTGTAACCAACTTAGTCCAACATGATGAAGGATATCATATTTTAAAAGGACTTAGATCATCACCTGCTCACTGGGAATCAGAGAAAAAAAGGTGTTAGCAATGATTCGTCAGTTTGGTTTGCCTACATTATTTATTACTTTATCGGCTGCAGAGACCAAATGGCCAGAACTTTCGAGCCACATGTGCTCACTCATTTTTACTGGAGAATTGAGTTCCAACACAGAGGCTCACCTCACTGTCATGGAATGTATTGGTTGAGCGATGCACCTGCATTAGAGATAGATGGAACTATAAATGTTGGACCCATTATCGAATTTGTGGATCGCTTTATTTCAACGGATGGATACAATCAAGACGTGCAACAATATGTCGAATATCAAAAACACAGACATGGTCGCACTTGCTTAAGAGACATAAGAGGTCAGCAAGTCTGTCGCTTCAACATGCCTTATCCACCTATGCCTAGGACTGAAATTTTATTTCCCCTAGATGAAAATGAACTAAATGAAGAGCATGTGGCTTTGTTTAAAAAAATTAAACATTTTTTAAACCTACATAATGAAGCCGACACCTTAAACAATTTTGAGGAGTTTTTAGCACATCCCGAAATTTCGACAACCTACGAGAACTACAATTGGCTCTTCGGTCAAACTTGAAAAAGCCTCAAATATTTCTCCGAAGGAAATTTTCTGATCGACTGCTGAATGCATATAACAGTGATATTTTACGTTTGCATACAGCAAATATGGACATTCAGTTTATACTTGATGATTTTGCCTGCTGCAGCTATATCGTAAATTATATAAATAAATCGAATAGGGCGGTTTCTCAGCTATTGCGGCAAGCCATAGAAGAAATAAATGAGGGAAATTATACAGTTAAGCAGAAATTACAACACATTGGTAATAAGTTCGTGAATGGCTCTGAAGTGTCCGCCCAAGAAGCAGCCTATAACATTTTAGGTCTCCATCTTTCAGAAGCCAGTCAAGGTGATATATTCATTAACACGTCTCATCCTGAGAAGAGAGTCCGAATGGTAAGACCGAAAGCAGATTTAGAGAGACTACCAGGCGATTCAACGGATATTTATTTTCCCAACTTACTGGACCATTATATACAGAGACCAAGACACCTAGAACAACTATGTGTTGCAGATTTTGCCGCCTCTTTCCGATTTTCGAAGACAAGAAGGGAAACTGCAGCAGAACATGAGGCCAACGAAGAGTTGGAGCCAGAAGCTGAAACATCTGAAATAACCGTAGTCCCACTGGAATTAAATGATGGGAGTGGTTTTATCAGGCCGAGAACGCATCCTCTTGTATTAAGATGGAGGCGTTTTAGTGTTGAGTTTTCTCGATTCGATTATTTTCGAGAAATGGCTACGCTGTTTTATCCATGGCGCAACGAAGTCTCTGATTTAATTGAAGTCGACATTGAAGCAATATGTAACCTCAATAAAGAGATGATAGAGGAGAGTAAGAAAAAGTACGATAAGTTCTCTGAGCGTGAACTGGAAACAATTCTAGTGGACTTGAATCAACAAATAGGGCCAGAAAATGCTGCCAACCAAGAAAGTATGACTCCTTTCTTGGATGAGCAATTCAGGGCATTAGCTGTTCGGAAATCGGAAATAATGTCGACGTATTTCAGAACGACGAGCAAAATATAGACGAAGTTAGACTTATAAGATTGCCTGTCATCATACAAGAAAATGAACTGTTATCGACCGTACGGTCTTTGAATGCAAAGCAGCGGGAATATTTTTATCATGTACACCATAATATGAAAATTAAGCGACGATTTTACGAATATGTTGCCGGTGGTGCTGGAGTAGGAAAAAGCCGATTAATTTCCGCTATATATCAGTCACTGACCACCCGAGCAAACACTTTACCTGCAAGTAACCCGGAAACGGTTAAAGTGTTGTTATGTGCTCCTACGGGAAAAGCTGCGTTTGGTATTGGTGGAGTAACATTGCATTCTGTTTTCTCTTTACCCATCAATCAGTCTTCAGCTGAGTTATGCCCATTAAGCAACGATACCGTTAATTCAATATATTCAAGTTTGATAGATCTTCAGCTTATAATAGTGGATGAAATATCAATGGTGGGTGCCAAAATGTTTCGATACCTGGATGCTCGTCTAAAGCAAATATTTCGGACTAGCGAGTATTTCGGAGGTATACCGATTATTGTGTTTGGTGACTTAAAACAACTTTCACCAGTAGGCGATAGGTGGATTTTCTCACCAAATCAATCGGATGCATATAGTGCGATTACCGGCACACCTCTTTGGGATTTGTTTCGCTACTTCGAGCTCACAGAAATTATGCGCCAAAGAGAAGACCAAGTATTTGCTATCGCCTTAAACCACTTGTCTGAAGGGAATATGACCTCTGTTGATGTTGATTTAATAAAAACAAGGGAAACAAGACTAGATTCTGTTCCCAACGACTGTATTCACCTCTCCTACTCTAACTCAGATGTTGCAATTTATAATAGCATGAGACTGGCTGAAATTGGCACGGAAGAGTTTACATCTATCGCAAAAGACACTGTAAAAGCCCACTCTATTTCGGAGCAAAGTAAGCGTAACATTTTAGAAGCAGTTCAGAATTTTAAAATATCAGAGACACAAGGAATGTGCTATCGTTTACAGCTAAAAGCATCTGCAAAATACATGGTTACAGTAAATATTAATACTTCAGATGGCCTGGTTAATGGAGCTGCAGGTCGCTTAATGCAAATTGACCATCAGAGTAACGAACGTACGCCAACTACTCTTTGGATACAGTTTTCAGAGTCAGAAGTGGGTGCGATTGCCCGCTCAAAAAAATCTCATTCTCATGAGTCAAGTTGGACCCCAATTGAGAAGGTGGTACGTACTTTCCAGTATAGAAGAAACGACCAAGTTACTGTAGAAAGGAGACAGTTTCCTTTGGTACCAGCAGAGGCATTCACGATCCATAAAAGTCAAGGAGCAAACTATAGGCAGGTTGCTGTTCATATAAAGAGAGGAATAAGTCGATCTGCTTTATACGTTGCGTGCAGTAGAGCGACAAGTGCATCTGGCTTATTTATTATAGGTAAATTCGTTCCACCAAAACCGTTTACAGCCAACGAACCGGTTCAAAAGCAACTAAGTGTACTTCGTTCAGAAAAAAAACTAGCTACCCACTTCAAGTTTGCTATTGAGCGACCAACTGACAGCCTTCTTTTATATTATCAAAATATAAGAAGCTTGGGAAAGAATATCGCAGACCAACTTATTTGTTCCGTGGATATTCTTTGTTTCGTAGAGTCCTGGGCTTTGCCAGGAGAAGATATACAAATCGAGGGTTTGATATAGTTGCTAGGATTGATGGAGTTGGCTCAACTGTACAAAGTCGTCCTCGAAACGGAATTATAATTTATTGTAAGCCTGACCTCGCTCGCAGTTTTACAGTAAATTCCAGAAAATTCCAGTATGTAGCTGCAAAAGTTTATCAGTTTTTGGCGATATCAAAGGCAAATATAGCTATTGCGTTGGTATACCGAAATCCGTCATTCTCATTGCCGACATTTAGAAGAATGCTGGAAGAGGATACTAAGGAGCTCTTCAATGAAAATTTAGAAAAAATTGTTCTTGTAGGAGACTTTAACATTTGTCGAAATTCGTCAAACGATATACTTGGGAGGAAATTGGAGCAGCTGGGACTGCATTCACTTTTTTGAAAATCTTGCCACTACGAAGCAACAAACTGCTATTGATTGGTTACTGACCAGTTTATCTCCGGACAGTGTAAAGGCGATAACTTATGAAACGCCTTACAGTGACCATGATGGAATATTTTTATGTGCTCCTGGCTGTTATTAATACAATTTTAACCATTATTACAGAATGACAGACCCATCGAAATTATCAGAACAATGAGGTTAGTCGATTAAGCCATGGCTGTCTCACAGCCAGGTTTAACGCAATTTAGTTTTTCTCCCTTTCAACTAATTGTTCAAATAAAATTTGTTTCCTTAAGTTTTTTTAGCTTTGTCAATATAGTTTAGTTTATATTTATCTTAAAAATTGCTTAGGTATGTACATCTGTTTACTATATATTTCATATCTTATTAAGCCGATTATTTGGATATTACGAACGGGATAAAATTATTGTTCAGCCCCATTCATGAAAGGTATGAAGTCTTCGGCACAGCCGAAGACAGTCCAATCCTTACTTGTTTTATACTCAGTTGAGCAGAGCTCACAGAGTATATTAACTTTGATTGGACAAGGGTTGATTGTACAGGTATAAAGGAATCGAGATAGATATAGATTTCCATATATCAAAATCATCAGGATCGAAAAAAAATTTGATTGAGCCGTGTCCGTCCGTCCGTCCGTCTGTCCGTTAACACGATAACTTGAGTAAATTTTGAGGTATCTTGATGAAATTTGGTATGTAGGTTCCTGAGCACTCATCTCAGATCGCTATTTAAAATGAACAATATCGGACTATAACCACTCCCACTTTTTCAATATCGAAAATTTCGAAAACCGAAAAAGTGCGATAATTCATTACCAAAGACGGATAAAGCGATGAAACTTGGTACGTGAGTTGAACTGATGACGCTTAATAGAAAGTAAGTAAAATTTTGGACAATGGGCGTGGCACCGCCCACTTTTAAAAGAAGGTAATTTAGAAGTTTTCCAAGCTGTAATTTGGCAGTCGTTGAGGATATCATGATGAAATTTGGCACGAACGTTACTCCTATTACTATATGTATGCTTAATAAAAATTAGCAAAATCGGAGAACGACTACGCCCACTTTTAAAAAAAAAATTTTTTAAGTCAAATTTTAACAAAAAATTTAATATCTTTACAGTATATAAGTAAATTATGTAAACATTCAACTCCAGTAATGATATGGTGCAACAAAATGCAAAAATAAAAGAGAATTTCAAAATGAGCGTGGCTCCGCCCTTTTTTATTTGATTTGTCTAGGATAATTTTAATGCCATAAGTCGAACAAAAATTTACCAATCCTTGTGAAATTTGGTAGGGGCTTAGATTCTGGGACATTCACTTGTTTCTGTGAAAAAGGGCGAAATTGGTTGAAGCACGCCCAGTTTTTATACACAGTCGACCGTCTGTCCTTCCGATCGGCCGTTAACACGATAACTTGAGCAAAAATCGATATATCTTTACTAAACTCAGTTCACGTATTATCTGAACTCACTTTGTATTGGTATAAAAAATGGCCGAAATACGACTATGACCACGCCCACTTTTTCGATATCTAAAATTACCAAAAACGAAAAAAATGCCATAATTGTATACCAAATCCGAAAAAAGGAATGAAACATGGTATTTGGATTGGTTTATTGACACAAAATATAACTTTAGAAAAAACTTTGTAAAATGGGTGTGAGACCTACCATATTAAGTAGAATGAAATGAAAAAGTTCTGCAGGGCGAAATAAAAAACCCTTGAAATCTCGGCAGGAATATTGTTCAAGGTATTATATATATAAATATATTAGCGGTATCCAACAGATAATGTTCTGGGTCACCCTGGTCCACATTTTTGTCGATATGTCGAAAACGCCTTCAATTATACATGAGAAACTATTTTCAACACACTTGTGGAAGAAAAAGCTTTGGCCGATGTTCGGGATTTTCCGGACACTTCCTATACTGCAAGAAAAGGCTGTCAAAATATTCATACATATATACATTGGAAAGCAGGCCTTTGTGAAGTAAACAGTTACATAGTGGTCTTTGGTTGGATACCGCGAGTTTCATCACGCATTTTTCACTCTTTATAATTCTTATTACCATTGTTATCAAACTTTCATTGTCTTACTTCATTATAACTAAATATCTTAATAAATACTGAATTCGTCGTATAGTTACTATAAATGATCGTTTATCGTTTGGTTGATGAAGAAGTTTACGAAGCAGGTACATAGATATGTACTTAATCTCAAACATTTGCCAACCCTTGCGGGGAGTGAGGCGCACGAAATCAGTAATTATAAATGCTTTTGTCAAGGAACCGCATGTAAATAGCATGCAGTAGCATAACTACATACATGAATTATTAGATGACGTCACGTATGATTGCCCACTTGCATACGACACTCATTCCCTTTGGATCATCAATTAAGCGAGAACGGATATCACCCTGTACGTACATACATCACTAATAGTGAGTACTATTAACTAGCTGAGCCAACTGTCAAACAGCTTTGGTATAAAAAGCTCAGCTGAAATCGACGAGTTCATATGCAAAGAATGCAATACACAGAATTGCACTTAATTTGGTATAAAAAGCTCGATTTTGACAATTAATATCTTTTATATAGGCGTATTTTCATTTTGGTTTGAGTTACATAATTTTTTACTAAAATGCAACCTCAGTTAACAAAAATACAAGGACTTCTATAATAACTCCAAATTCAACAAATGCATCGAATGGTTGTATCCAACAATTGAATTCGCTACCACGCATTAAGGTGACAACGTTCGATGGCAACTTCTTACACTGGTACACATTCAAGGATTTGTTCATATCGGTTATGACTAATCACTCAAGTTTGAGTAACACACAGTGACTCCAGTACCTTAAGGATGCAATGACTGGTGAGGCACTAGATGTTCTTGATAATATTGTAACAACAGTTGCGAATTTTCAAGTTGCATGGGACAAACATATAATTATCAACTCATATTTAACAAAAATTATGAGTTTACCCAAAGTAGAGTCAGAAACGGCAAGTGAATTGAGAACGCTGTGTGATGGCGTTACCGCAGCATTGCGTGCATTGGAGCAACTTGGACGCTCTGTATCGCACTGAGACGATTGGCTCGTGTCCACAGTTGTTAACAAATAGGATGTTGTTACACGTAAGGCATGGGAACTGTCTCTTGGCTCAAATGATGAGGTGCCAACGTAATGGAATTTAAGGGCGTTTCTCGAAAATCGTATTCAGTCCCTGGAGGTTACACAATTGGCTTGCGGTGAACTTCAAAAACAAAACAAATTGAAGACAACAGTTAAAGGCTGCCACACGTCTATGACAAGAGTGCAATATGTTCAGATAAGCACATTTTCACACATTGCAAACAATTTAGAGCTTCCAGTGCAAAGAAAGATTTGGCCATCAGACATAAATTATGTTTCAAATATCTACGGTCGGGGTATATGCTACGAGGGTCTGAAAAGCTAAACATAACACACTTTTGCACGGTGAATTGTATAATAAAACCGAACACTGTGTAAAACAGAGGGAAGTGAACCAAAGTGGGACTGCTGACTCGAGCACTACAAATATAGCAACATCTGTTATAGCTAACAATACAATTATTGGAAACACATTTAGTCAGTCATCTACCTTGCCATTAGTTTTGCTGGCCACAGCGTATGTGAAAACACGCGGTCCGAATGGTCACAAACAAATATTTCGAGCGTTAATCGATAACGGGGCCGAATCTTCGTTTATTAGCGAATTCGCTGCACGACAGTTGTAGTTACAACGTACAACAGTTAAGGTACCGATCAGCGGCGCAACTGATACGAATCTGGCTTGTGCAAAAGCTTGGACTACGATATTTATTCATTCACTGACATATGATTTCAAACTGGAGTGCGTTGCGTTAATACTCCCAAAGTTATGGAACATTATACCTAGTACACCAATTTTAAATTCCCAGTTTCAAGAATTCGGTCTGTTGAAATTGGCTGATCCTAAGTAGTACCAACCGGGTACTATTGACATAGTTTTGAGTGCTGCCGACTACGCCACAATATTAGGCAACGGTGTTAAACAGAGCACTACAAATGGAACAGTGGCACAACACACGCAATTAGGCTGGGTTATTTTCGGTGGGTTGTCCTGTCACAGTGGGGTGTTTGATATTCACAAGGCTCAGTGCTATAACACACAAATCGACTTGGAGCATGCATTACGCAGTTTCTGGGAGCTTGAGGAACTGAACGAGCGTCAAACTATGACGAAGGACGAAGTTTTCTGCGAAAGCCTCTTCAAAAACACTACTAGCCGTGACTGCCAAGGGCGATATATCGTAAAGCTACCTCTTCGACAAGATATCGATCTTAGCCGGCTTGCACCAAGTAAGCAAGATGCGTTAGCCTTGTTAAAACATACACAACGATGACTTGATCGTGAACCTGAAATGAAGAAATTGTACAGTAAATTTATGGAAGAATATAGCGAGCTGGGCCATATGGAGATATCGAGTGATCCTGTTTCTAGCCCTGTGTGCTATTTACCACACCACGGAGCTTCAAGTTCCACCACAAAACGTAGAGTGGTGTTCAATGCTGCCCGAAAATAATCCACCGCAGTATCACTCAATGACTGTTTGCACATTGGGCCCAAGCTGCAAAATGATTTAGGCAATATCCTGTTGAATTGGCGTCGATACAAATACGCTTTTACGGGTGACATCGAGAAGATTTACAGACATATATTAGTGGACCGCTAGAATACTGAACTTCAACGAATTTTTTGGAAAGGTAGTGCAGATGAAGAACCTACCAGCTATACACTGCTTACCGTAACCTATGGGACTAATTGTGCAGATTACGTGGTGCTAAAAGTTTTGCGACGTCTGGCCAGTGATGAGGGAGAAAAGTTCCCTAATGCGGCGAAGTGTCTCGAAACAGAGATTAACGTAGACGACGCATTATCTGTAGGGGACACACTTGAAGAAGCTATAAATAAAATAACACAATTACGATTGTTACTACAAACTGGCGGGTTTAGTCTGCGCAAGTTTAACTCAAACGCTTCTGAGGTTTCAGAGTCTATTGAGCCACGCGACCGAAACGCTTCGGACTTATTAAAACTAGGTATGTGCGACCAAACAAAGGCTTTGGGAATATTTTGGCGAACTCGGACTGATACGCGCAACATAAAGCATCGATTTAGATTACGATAATTGGCAAGTGACGTTGCCAGAATATTGGATCCACTAGGACTTGTGGCTCCTGTAACGATAAGAGGCAAAATCTTCTTACAGAAATTATGGAACCGGAAGTTAGATTGAGAAGAGAAGCTGCCAAAGGATATTCAACGGCAGTTTATAGCAATGAATTACAACAACTTCAAGATTTGTATACACCGCAAGAGTTGTTGCAGCATACACTGTAGAGCTGCATGCTTTCTCAGATGCATGAAGCGCAGCATATGCTGCTGCAATCTATATCAAGGTAATAACTGAAAGTCACACCGCAGTAAATTTGCTAATTGCGAAAACAAAGGTGGCACCTTTGAAGCAACAATCGATCCCAAGACTTGAATTATGTGTGCTCGCCTAGAAACAGCTCTCTTGGTAAAGGCGAAGGACGCATTATCATTTAAATCTTTTAGATGTGTGTTGTGGCCGGATTCAGTAACCGTGATTTGCTGGATACGATCGTCGCCAGGTAAATTGAAACCATTCGTTGCTAATCGGGTCACGTACATACAGAACTTCACTTCTCATGCAGACTGGCGTGACTAAGCAAGCTGTGCCTCCAGAGGAATTTCGGTCAACACTTTACTATCCCACGCACTATGGTGGAATGGGCCTACGCGGCTCTCTTTGAGTGAACAGTGTTGGCATCTTCCAGAAAACATCCCTAAAATAGATTAGTCACTGCTTGTAGAGTACAACCACAGAATCAGGACTGGCTGCGCGAGATTACCACTAAATATTCGAGCCTTGACAAACTCATTGCTGTACTGGGTTTGTGTTTAAGATTTATCAATAAGTGTCGCAAGAAGTCGACCGTCACGACATCGTTTTGCACCTGGACAGAACGATACCAAGCACTTAAAATGATCGTCAAAATTACATAGTAAACAGAATTTAACCACGAAATGTCAGCTCTAAAAAAGAACCAAGAACTTCCTCAAAAAAGTAAGTTGAGAAAGCTCAATTTAACGCTGGATTCAGAGAATATTATGAGGCTACGTGGGCGTTTGCAACAAGTAAATATGCCTTTCAATGAAAGATGCCCAATGGTCATGCCAAAGCGGAATATTCTAACGTCTCTAATCGTCACTCATGCTCATCTGAGGAGCCTACACGTCAGAACGCAAGCGACAATAAGCTACGTCAGACGCCAATTTTGAGCTATCGATGGTCGTACGGAAGTAAAAAGAGTTATACGCAACTGTGTTAAATATTTTCGATATAATTGCAGTCCAGAAAATCAACTGATGGGCGATCTCCCAGCGGAGCGATGTAGTATAACATACCCGTTCATGCATACTGGGGTCGACTACGCTGGACCATTCAACATACGAGCAACTAAAGGGCGGGGACACAAGAGCTATAAAGGATATATGGCACTCTTCGCCTGTCTTGGCAAATATTACTCTTCGCCTAAACACGACGAGGTGGGCGGGAATGTTCGGGATTTTCTGGACACTTCCTATACTGCAAGAAAAGAGCTGTCAAAATATTCATACATATATACATTGGAAAGCAGGGCTTTGTGAAATAAACAGTTACATAGTGGTCTTTGGTTGGATGCCGCAAGTTTCATCACGCATTTTTCACTCTTTATAATTCTTATTACCATTGTGATCAAACTTTCATTGTCTTACTTAATTATAACTAAATATCTTAATAAATACTGAATTCGTCGAATAGTTACTATAAATGATCGTTTATCGTTGATGCAGAAGTTTACGAAGCAGGTACATACATACATAATCTCAAACAGCCGAAAAGGCTTATAAATGCATTAATAACAAGTAAGGAAGGCTAAGTTGGGATGTAACCGAACATTACATACTCAGCTGAGAGCTTTGGAGACAAAATAAGGGAAAATCACCATTTAGCAAAATGAACCTAGTGTTTATATGACATGGGTTTCAAATGGAAGGTATGAAAGAGAATTTTAAAAGAGAGTGGGCCATAGTTCTATAGGTGGACGCCATTTCGGGATATCGCCATAAAGGTGGACCAGAGGTCACTCTAGAATGTGTTTGTACGATATGGGTGTCAAATGAAAGGTGTTAATGGGTATTTTAAAAGGGAGTGGTCCTTAGTTCTATAGGTGGACGCCTTTTCGAGATATCGCCATAAAAGCGGACCAGGGGTGACTAGAATGCTTTTGTACGATATGAGTATCAAATTAAAGGTATTAATGAGTGTTTTAAAAGTGAGTGGCCCTTAGTTGTATATGTGAAGGCGTTTCGGGCACCGCTAATTTATTTATATATGTAATACCACGAACAGTATTCCGGCCAAGACTCCAAGGGCTTTAGATTTCGCCCTGCAGAACCTCGTCACACCCGTTTCAAAAAGTTGTTTTCTAAAGTTACTCAATGGTGGTACATGCATAAATACATATATATGAAAAAAATTTATACTTTTGAAGATGCTGTTCCAAGCCATAACGGTGAAATAAATCACAACCACCAGCTACGTCTTTAAAACGCTCTACGGTTAATAGCGGTACAACCACACCATTTACTCAACGCCGTCAACTCAATCAGAGAAGCCTACATAGCGAAAGAAACAGAGGAAGAAAAAACCGGTTGGCAACAGCATAACCTTGGACGGCAACAGCTAACACCAGCAAAAATCGGAAAAAAATACCAACAACAACTTACACCAGCAAGCAAGGAACTCAAAGAGCGGTACAGTAGAGTAGATTAGTACATACGTATATATGTAACATTTGTTTCTGTATATAAGTAGACACTTTGCTTCTGGTTGTAATTTTCTTCAACATTTGTATACTATGCATGTAGCAACACAAATCGATACCTTTGCTTCTAAACATATATTTTCTATAAACATTTGTATACTACGCATGTAGCAACACATTTTTCTCACACTTTAATACAAATATTTTACCAAATTCAAATTCTTCAAATAGAAAAGCTTACATACATAAAACAATTATATTCAAATATAAAAATTTAGACATCGAAAAAATTCGAATGTACATTAAATATAATTAGTATCTCCCGTGGTCGAAATTCGACCAACTTGTATTTTTTTCTACTCACTCTATGCATCCAGTGTTGGGGTAGTGCAATAATGCGTTAGTAGTTGAGCAGTGAGTGGAAATATAGCAAACTGATCTATCTGACCTAAAGTTCTCATTAAAATATTGAATTTGACCTAAGGCGTTATAATCTTTGATTGTATCTTCTTAAATTTTCTACAAACTTTTCAAATGTAATTATAAGTTTTGGTATGGAGCTTCTTAAAAAAATATAACAAATATGTAAAATCAAATGAAATTTACATAGAATTGTGGTGAAATAACTTGAAATCGAATTGAAAATTTGCTTTTTCCACACCACCCGGGAAATACGCTGTTAGCGCGCTATCGAAGTTAGTTTTTGGGTGCTCGGTTCCCCAGTAGGCCTATCTCACCAATATAAACTACAAATGCATATATCGCCCATTTACTTCCATAGCGTCATAATTCAAAAAACACGAATTTTTAGTTAAGAACGAAGAAATGTGCTAAAGGAATTTAACCTATTTCACACCACCGGTTAGGTATGCAATTGGCGCTTTACTATTACATATGTATTTCTAATTAATCAAATTAAATTATAATTAATTAAATTAATTATAAATACATATGTAATATGTAAACGAAAACGAAAATTTCGAAAAGCATAGAGGATACCTTCATAAAAAATAAAAAATAAAAATAAATTAGCATAAAAGGCAATATACAAATTTTAATGTAATAACTTTGTAGCAAATTTAATATACAACTTGATAAAAGATAATATATTAAAATAAAATAAGAAATATCAAAATAAATTAGCATAAAAGAAAATATACAAATTTTAATGTAATATCTTTGTAGCAAATTTATTTATTTTTTGTTCACTATAAGACGTGCTATATTTAAAATGAGCATAAAATCTGGAAATGCAAAAAACATTTGGGTCAAATTCGCAATTAGTTGTTATAAATAAATGAATTTAGTGAGTTTGAACAAAAGTTGACTCATTATTTCTGATTTCATTTTTATAAAGCACCTAAAATAAAAAACAAAGAATCTGTTAAATAAAGACCTATGCTTTTACGTGTAAGTAAAATTTGTCCAAAAAATAGGCCGGTTAAGTTATTACTTCTCTTTAAAATTTTTTGTGCGCCAACAATTATTTTAGAACAATTTTTTAAGGATTTTGGTACAGACCAATATAGGTAATTGGCAACAATGGGAAACAATATTTTATTTCAACAGAAAATGAGCGAAGCAGGAGTTCTCTCACCGTTTGGCGTGTACAAATATATACATATATAGAGATGAAACATTTGATCAACACGACAATTGAACATTTGGAGCTATGTACTCAGGGGGGTTTGTGAACATAATGCGTCATACAGACGGGCATTTCGATAGTTGTACAGATTTTCGAATTTACAAAAAAATTTTCTGTTAATTATAAACAAATAGAGTAATATTTGTTAACAAAAATAGGCCTAAGCACTGCGGCTGATCAATACGAATGGATTCATATAACTTTTATATGATTTTACGTATGCTAAGTATGCGAAACAGCCTGTCAATTGATTGTATGGAAATTTTGTTAGCGTATTAATATATAGATAGTAGAGTAATATACGGCCTATGCAATATTTCGACCTAAAATCGAAAACGTTTTGGGTCGTTTTTTTTCGTTTAATATACAACGTGAAATTTTCCGATTCAATCAAGTTGCATTTAAATAATAATAAACTAAGTTGAAATAAAAGATAATATAATAAAATAAAATAAGAAATATCAAAATAAATTAGCATAAAAGGCAATATACAAATTTTAATGTAATATCTTTGTAGCAAATTTATTTATTTTTTGTTCACTATAAGACGTGCTATATCTAAAATGAGCATAAAATCTGGAAATGCAAAAAACATTTGGGTCAAATTTGCAAATAGTTGTTATAAATAAATAAATTTAGTGAGTTTGAACAAAAGTTGACTCATTATTTCTGATTTCATTTTTTTTAAAGCACCTAAAATGAAAAACAAAGAATCTGTTAAATAAAGACATATGCTTTTACGTGTAAGTAAAATTTGTCCAAAAAAATAGGCCGGTTAAGTTATTACTTCTCTTTAAAGTTTTTTTGTGCGCTAACAATTATTTTAGAACAATTTTTTAAGGATTTTGGTACAGACCAATATAGGTAATTGGCAACAATGGGAAACAATATTTTATTTCAACAGAAAATGAGCGAAGCAGGAGTTCTCTCACCGTTTGGCGTGTACAAATATATACATATATAGAGATGAAACATTTGATCAACACGACAATTGAACATTTGGAGCTTGTACTCAGGGGGGTTTGTGAACATAATGCGTCATACAGACGGTCATTTCGATAGTTGCACAGATTTTCTGTTAATTATAAACAAATAGAGTAATATTTGTTAACAAAAATAGGCCTATGCACTGCGGCTGATCAATACGAATCGATGCATATAACCTTTATATGATTTTACGTATGCTAAGTATGCGAAACAGCCTGTCAATTGATTGTATGAAAATTTTGTTAGCGTATTAACATATAGATAATTTAAAATATACGGCGCATATCACGCATATATTACTATCTTCTTTCTTTTTCGATCATTAATATGGAACTTGAATTTTTTTATTTAAAATTCGAACATTGCTTCGTAATAAATACAATCCAAAAAAATATTTTTTCCAATTTATAAAATGTTTTTAAACCTTTTTGAAACCCAAAATATACGTCAATCTTGTATGTAAAATATCAAAAATTTATCAAATCTTTTTGCCAAAATTTTGCGATAATTATTTAAACCCAATCAATTTTGAAAACTCTATGACTCTAAATATCTAACCCGATTATATGGTTAAAGTCATATCATAGTAATAGGGAAAATTTATTTTTATCGGTGAAAACTTACTTTTTCTCTTTTTCGAATTATTTCTTCGGAAATTAAACATCTTAAATATTATAAATATTTACATATTTTTCTCAACGAATACAGTGCCATCCAAATATTTCAACAATTCCTTCGAAGAATCACACGAATACAGTGTCTTTCAAATATTTGAACAACTTTTGCATTTACGATTTTTTCCAAACTATGCATAAAATACAGTGTCTTTCAAATACTCCAACAGTTTATTTGCATTATTAAACTAATACAGTGCGGTTTAAATATTTCAACATTCACTTGCATTTACAATTCCTTCAAAGTAAGACACGAATGCGGTGCCTTTTGAACACATGAATCTTCCTTACCATTTACTACATCGATTTTAAATATTTCAAATCTTTTCTTATTTACAAAAAAACAAATATCGCTTACCACAATTACTGAGTGAATGATTAATTTTAACTTCTATTTTGTATAAACAGGGCCTATCAACGTTAATCTTAAAATTTTTTCGAATTTTTTATAAAACACCTTTTACTGCTACGGAGGTAAGCATTTTTAATAAATGTAATAAAGTTTTCTTTCGACAACCAGCAATGTCAAATGTCTGATTTTGATTCCAATTTCAAAGATTTACGCTCTATTTTCACTAAAGTTACCAAACGAGTTTTAAATAACCGATCTATCTCATCGAAAAAGTCAATAGAATATGAAGATGCTTTAATTAAAAGCTATAACGAAATTATAAAACAAGTAAATTCATATTTTGAAAATCGAGATAAGCCTAGTTCAATAATCAAAAGTTTTTCAAGGTGCAGAGAACAACTCAGTAAATGTTTTTCTAGAATTAACTGTAATATAAAAATACCCAAAGATTTTTTGAATTTGTTTAAGCGACTTAAACTATGACTTTTTTTCTTTCGTTTGTTTCATTAGCCATTGAGTGTGCTTGTAATTCTCAACTTGTTAGTGAAATATTCTAAAGACATGGTTTAAATTTTTTATCCCAAAGCGGGGTTTTTCAAAGCAAAACAAAGTTGCTCATCCCGCAGCCAATACCTTGGAGCCCCCAGTGCTCGCCCCCAATGAATAAATACAAGGTGTAATAGGGGTTTTTCAAAGCAAAACAAGGTGGATCATCCCGCAGCCAATACCTTGGAGCCCCCAGTGCTCGCCCCCAATGAATAAATACGAGGTGTAATAGGGGTTTTTCAAAGCAAAACAAGGTGGCTCATCCCGCAGCCAATACCTTGGAGCCCCCAGTGCTCGCCCCCGATGAATAAATACAAGGTGTAAAAGATACATAGTGACCTCTCTCTAAGTAAAATAACATACAGTCCATTAAAATAATAATTTATAAAATAAAAAAAAAAAGATAATAAATTTAAAAAATGCTTGCTTGCAGTGGGCTTTGAACCCGCAACCACAAACGTGTGAGTCGGGTACGTCATCCACTGTGCCATGACTCATACGCCTACAAGCGCATCAAATTACTCCCTTATAACTTATATTAAACTGCTCGCCCTCAAATGCCCCACGCTTAGCTATAATTAATACAAGAAAGCGAATCAAGCTCTGATTTTGGTACTCAGGAAGAATTCACTGACGCACCGACACCTTCAGCTGACGAAGCTAGTATTATTAGAAAAAGTACCCTATCTTTTCTTGAGGATTTCGCTGGATTTGCCAATTCAGTTAGCATTAATAAATTAGAAACAATTAGCGAAGAACAACCAACAATGGCAACTGCAGAGCAAAAGAAAAACTTTATTACTATGTGTACCTCTATAATCAGAGAAAATTACAGCGGCGATACGCTTTCACTTGCATCCTTTATAGATTAAATTAATTTGATAGAAGATTTGATGGAAGAAAATTTGACAAATACTTTCATTTCGTTTATAAAATCCAAGTTAGAAGGGAAAGCGCGTGAGGCAATTCCAAATGAAGTAACAACAATTCAACAAATAAAAGATGCGTTAAAAGGTAGAATAAAACCTTATAACTCGAAAGTTGTTGCAGGAAAAATTGCATCTTTAAAAGTTTTAATAATAATCACACTGAATTCGCCAAACGTGTTGGGGAACTTTCCGATGCTTTAGAACGATCATTGATTATAGAAGGAATGATGCAGGGAAAAGCGCGCGAGATGGCAGTCGAACAAACAGTCAAGGTTTGTCGGTTTAACACTCGCTCAGACCTAGTAAAATCAATTTTAGCGTCAACTACGTTTACTGATTCTAAGGATGTAGTTGCGAAAATGATCGTAGAACAGAATAATCAAGTTAGTGAAGGGCAGGTGTTAGCGTTTCGAACTCGTTATAACAGGCAAAATAGTAGTTTTCGAGGTAACTTCAGAGGAAGTCAGTATAATAGGAACAACTTTTCGAGGTACAACAACAATTTTAGCAGGAGCAACAATAACAATTATAGGCACAATAACAACAATAATTATGGCTCGCGAGGTAATGGTAATACCCCAGCGGGTAAGGGGGTCTGAATATACCCGCGGTAGGTATGCCTGTCGTAAGAGGCGACTAAAATACCAGATTCAAGGGGTGTGTAGCGCAACCCTTCAGGTTGCCAGCGCAATATATAGCTTCTCCAAATCCAATTGTCAACCTCACCTATCCGCGGCGAATCCTGTTTCACTAACAGACGAGGCTCTGGCGACCCCAAGCTCCTCATGGATCTTGGGGGTGGGGAGGGAGGGGATGGCCTGAAGGTTTAATGTGGCCACATAAATCGTTCCCGAGATGGTCGGGCTAGCACCTTATTGGTGCTGTGGTACCGGAGCGTACCGGATCTGCATCCGGCAAAGGACCATCACATCGATAACACTCCCCAAAGCCTTCGGGGAGCAACCTTATCGCTACAACAACAACAACAACAACAGGTAATGGTAATTTTCGTAATAATAATAACAGATCCGCTAACAGAAACAATAGTAACAACAATAACAACAACAATCGACGTTCAAGTACCACAAATAACGCTAGTGTTCGGACTTTAAGCGCCAACGGCCCTCAGGAGCGAACACTGGGGGACCAGAATCTGAATTAAATAACGTTTTTCAAAATAAATCAATTTATTGTCTAAACCTGAACTACTAAGATTTTGACGAATTGAATTGCAATGACTCTTTAAACCATGCACTTTCTTAGTAGATACACAGGCTGATATTTCAATTATAAAACTTTCAAGTTTAAAACAAAATATTTCCATAAATAACAACAATAACATAAATATAACGGACGTTACGACAGATACAGTTTCAACATAGGGTACTATTAAAACAGAACTTTTTTATTCAAATTTTTCAATTCCACATACATTAAATATTGATGACAAATTCAACATACCGTCAGATAGTATTTTAGGCAAAGACTTTGAAAAAATACAATTGCATAATAGACTATGCAAACGAGAGCATAACAATTGGCATTGGCAAAAATATTCATAAAATTTCAATTTTACACAGTACAACCGATAAAACTTTGGTAATTCCTCCTAGATGAAAAGTTTATCACTTATTTAAGCTGAAAAAAATCTAAATATCCAGTTTTTATAGACGCACAGGAAATTTGTAGTGGTGTGTTCACCGCAAATGGTATCGTTGACACTAACAACCCGATAATACAAGTTTTAAACGTCACCGATGAGGTAAAATACATTAGAAATTGTAACATAATTAGGATGAAGTCACCAACTATAATGTGTATAAAATAAACGATATTTCAGAAGATTCGAGAAGGTCAGAGGAATTAAAGTCAGTTTTAGAAAAACAAATGCCAAATTATGCCAAACTAAACTCCTCGATATATGTCTAAAATATGATCACGTGTTTGCACAGAACATGAACAGAAACTACGATTGACAGATAAAAATCCTGTTTACATAAAAAATTACCGTTTACCATACTGTCAGAGAGAGGAAATCAATAGACAAGTTGATAATTTATTACAAAATGATCTTATAGAACACAGTTATTCTAACTATAATAGTCCATTAATACTAGTACCAAAAAAAAACCCAAATGGACAGAAATCATACCGCATATGTGTCGACTTTAGAGCCGTAAACAAAAAATTGATAGCAGACAAATTCCCACTAGCACGGATAGACGATATTCTGTATAATCTAGGCAGAGCCAAATATTTTTCTACATTGGATTTGTATTCAGGTTTTCATCAAATTCCATTAAATAAAGATTCTAGAGACATCACCTCATTCAGCACTGACCGTGGTGCTTTTGGATGGAAAGTTTTACCATTCGGTTTAAAAGTAGCTCCAAACTCGTACTCAAGAATGATGTCAATTGCCTTTATCAGGAATTTCTCCCAACCAAGCCTTTTTATATGTCGATGATCTAATAGTCATTGGGTGTAGCGAAGATAACCATCTTAAAAATTTAGAACAAGTCTTTCAAACATGCAAAAAATTTAATTTGCGTCTAAATCCCGAAAAATGCAACTTCATGCGTTCAGAAGTCACTTTCCTAGGACACAAATGCTCATCAAAAGGTCTACTTCCAGACGATTCCAAAATAACTGAAATAAAGAAATATCCGAAACCTTGTGATAAAGATGCAGTAAGACGATTCGTGACATTCGCCAATTACTATCGAAGGTTTATACCAAATTTTGCTTCAATAACAGCACCTTTAAATAAACTTAGCAGGAAAAGAGTGGAATTTAAATGGGATGAGTCATGTAAAAAGCATATGAAAAACTTCGAAAATCTTTAATTTCTCCTCAAATTTTCCAATACCCAGACTTCAAAAAAGAATTTATAATTACAGTCTACGCTTCAAAAATTGGTTGTGGTACCATTTTAAGTCAAAATAAAGATGGCATTGACTTACCAATTTGCTTCGCGTCTAAGTCATTTAATAATTCAGAACAAAAGAAATCAATAATTGAATTAGAACTTTTAGTTATATTTTTTGCAATCAAACAATTCAGACCAAACGTTTATGATACACACTTTATCGTCAAGTTCGATCATCGTCCATTAGTTTACTTGTTTAATATGAAAGACCCCCCTTCAAAACTTTCACGTATTAGGCTTGAACTATCAGAATACAACTTCACTATTGAATACATAAAAGGTAAAACGATCGTAGGCGCAGATACACTCTCTCGCATCACAATAGAAGAAATTAAAAATTCATGAAAATCAATTTTAGCGGTACAGACTAGATCACAGGAAAAACAAGAACAATTAACGCATCAACAAATAGTCAAAGAAGAAAAAGTAAAGGAAAACATAAAATTACAAGTTTACGGCAATTTTTCAAACAAATTTTCAAAGAAAATACCCAGAGTAAAATCCCAAATAAATTATGATAAAGGTGGTAAAATTACAAATTTTGAGATAAATGCGCATTTAAAACACAAAAAAATTTAGTTAATTAAGGTTGCGTTTGCTAACAAAATAATACATTTAGATGAATTACTTTTGAAGCTCCAAAAATAAGCTGGCAAGCGCAATATTAATATAATTGAATTGCAAAAAAACGATAATCTTTTTAAATATTTTTCGATATCAGATCTGAAACCACTGGGAATAAAATTTTAAAATATTTAGGAATCATCCTAACCGAACCCGTAGTAACTGTGACAGATGAAGACAAAAAACAAAAACTGATAGCAATTTACCATACAGACCCAATTTTAGGATGACATTTCGGTAGCAAAAAAGTTTATGCAAAAATTACAACCAAATACTCTTGGAAAGGCATGACGCGCAATATAGCGAAATTTGTTAAAAACTGCAAAAAATGTCTTTTGAATAAGGTAAAGCCAAAAACAAAAGAAAATTTAGTGATAACCGAAACACCCTGTAAGCCATTCGACATTGTTGTTATTGACACTATAGGGCCTCTACCACAATCCGATAATGGTAACAAGTTCGCTGTCACCATTATATGCGATCTCAGCAAATACTTAGAACCGATTGCGATACCTGATAAAAGTGCAAAAACGGTTGCATCAGCTATTTTTGAAAATTTCATATTAATATATGGCATTATGAAAACAATTAAAAATTATTTAGGTACCGAATACAAAAATGAAATTTTTTCAGAGTTAACAAAATTATTAAAAATGGAACATAAATTTTCCACAGCGTACCATTATGAAACTTTTGGCACAATAGAGCGAAACCACAGAGTTTTCAATGAATATTTAAGATCTTACCTAAATCCCAATTTTTCCGACTGGGGTGTTTACTTGAAATATTTCACTTTTCTTCATAGCACAACAACAAACACAGTATTCGATAATAAATTCTCACCATACGAATTAGTCTTTGGCAAAGCAGCTAATTTACCAAATGAACTGCAAACCGATAAAATAGACCCGATTTACAACATAGAAAACTATTCAAAAGAAGTTAAATTTCGTTTTCAAAAAACTCACTCATTAGCAAAAAAAGCCGTTACAGAACAAACATTAAAAAATCAAATCGGATATAACAAAAATTCACAACCAATAGCTGTAAAGGTGCTTGACAAGGTATTGCTTGAAAAAGAACCCCGCGACAAGCATAGTAATATCTATATTGGTCCTTATACCGTAATAGGTATTGACGTTAACACCACGATAATTAATGACGAAACGAAAAAGGAAAAAATAGTACATACAAATAGAACACGAAAGATGAATTAAAACAAATTATTTAAATTTAAGTTAATTTAAAATTAATTCTTACTGTTAAATTAGAAATAAAAATTCATTCCAAATTTGAGAGAAAAAAAAGGAAATGAAATCAAATAAATTAGGTCAAGAAGACCTTAATGCTTAAACTAGATTTAAAAAAAATAAAAAAATGAAAATCATATAACATAAAATTAAGTCCTACTTTAGAACTAGACTTTAGAATTTAATTATTAATTTAGATCTAATCATAGATGTAGATTTAAATTTAGTTTAACAGTCTTAAACTTTTTTTAAGATAAATTACATCGCTTTTTGGACAAAAGAATTTGGCCAATTCTTCTTTTCCAAAGGGAGATGATGTAAAGTAACCCTTATGTTTAAGTGTTGCTTGAAACATAAATGTCAAACAATGCTTATTAAACACACCTAACATTCACAATGAGGGGTTACCTCACGAAATGTAAAAATGAATGACGGCAGATTTTTACGCGCATTCAAACTGACCAGTCGTGCCTGCACTTGTGCTAAGTTAAAGGAAATTAAAATAATATATATAAGTGTAGTCCGCCTCTTTGTGAAATTTGAAATAACTTTAATAAATAAACTTTAAAACTTATAATATCTAAATACAGGCGAATAGTTTATTTTTATTGAAAACAAGGAAATACGCGAGTGTAAGTCAGTGCAGACAATTGCACAATTTTAATAGGCAGGCCGTATTCTAGCCAGTACATGGCAAAAATCCATGTCCACCACAATGGACATACAGATGACCACGATGGTCATCTTACAATTGTCGTGTTGCTCAAATGTTTCACCTACATACATATTCGTACGCGCCAAACGGTGAGAGACCTACTGCCTCACTCATTTTCAGTTCGAATAAAATATTGTTTGCAAATTGTTGCCAGTTAACTATATTGGTCTGTACCAAAATCCTTAAAACATTGTTCCAAAATAATTGTTAGCGCACAAAAAAACTTTAAAGAGGAGTAATAATTTAACCGGCCCATTTTTTTTGGACAAATTTTACTTGCACGTAAATGCATAGGACTTTATTCAACAGATTCTTTGTTTTATATTGTAGTTGCTTTCAAAAAAACATGAAATCACAAATAATGAGTTTACTTTTGTTCAGACTCACTAAATTTTGCATTTCGAGATTTTATGCTCATTTTAGATATAGCACGTCTTATACTGAACAAAAAATAAATAAATTTGCTACAAAGATATAACATTAAATTTTGTATATTGTCTTTTGTGCTAATTTATTTTGATATTTCTTATTTTATTTTATTATATTATCTTTTATATCAACTTAGTTTATTATTATTTAAATGCAACTTGATTGCATCGGATTTCACGTTGTATATTAAACGAAAAAAACGACCCAAAACGTTTTCGATTTTAGGTCGAAATATTGCATAGGCCGTATATTACTCTACTATCTATATATTAATACGCTAAATTAATAAATAAATAAAATTTCCATACACTCAATTGATAGGCTGTTTCGCATAGTTAGCATACGTAAAATCATATAAAAGTTATATGAATCGATTCGTATGGATCAGCCGCAGTGCATAGGCCTATTTTTGTAAACAAATGTTACCCTATTTGTTTATAATTAATAGAAAAATATTTTGTGAATTCGAAAAATCTCTGCAAATATCGAAATTGCCATCTGTAGGACCCATTATGTTAGTGCTCTAAGACACAAACCTGCATATTATTTACCTAACCTCGCTGAATTCGAAATTCCAAAAGCTGCATTGTCGTGTTGCTCACATGTTTCACATACATACATATTCGTACGCGCCAAACGGTGAGAGAACTACTGCTTCACTCATTTTCAGTTCGAATAAAATATTGTTTGTCCATTCTTGTCACTTACCTATATTGGTCTGTACCAATATCCTTAAAACATTGTTCCAAAATAATTATTAGTGCGCAAAAAGACTTTAAAGAGAAGTAATAATTTAACCGGCCCAATTTTTTGGACAAATTTTACTTACACGTAAATGCATAGGTCTTTATTTAACAGATTCTTTGTTTTTTATTCTAGTTGCTTTCAAAAAAACATGAAATCACAAATAATGAGTTAACTTTTGTTCAAACTCATAAATTCATTTATTTATAACAATTAAATGCAAATTTGGCCCAAAATGTTTTTTGCATTTCCAGATTTTATACTGAACAAAAAATGAATAAATTTGCTACAAAGATATAACATTAAAATTTGTATATTGTCTTTTATGCTAATTTATTTTGATATTTCTTATTTTATTTTATTATATTTTCTTTTATTTCAACTTAGTTTATTATTATTTAAATACAATTTGATTGCATCGGAAAATTTCACGTTTTATATTAAACGAAAAAAACGACACAACAACATTTTCGATTTTAGGTGGAAATATTGCATAGGCCGCATATTACTCTACCATCTATATATTAATACGCTAACAAAATTTCCATACAATCAATTGACAGGCGGTTTCGCATAGTTAGCAAAGGTAAAATAATAGACAAGTTATATGAATCGATTCGTATAGATCAGCCGCAGTGCATAGGCCTATTTTTGTAAACAAATTTTATTCTATTTGTTTCTAATTAATAGAAAAAGGTTTTTGTAAATTCGAAAAATCTCTGCAAATATCGAAATTGCCATCTGCAGGGCCCATTATGTTAGTGCTCTAAGACACAAACCTATATATTATTTACCTAACCCCGCTTAATTGGAAATTCCAAAAGCTGCATTGTCGTGTTGCTCAAATGCTTCACCTACATACACATTCGTACGCGCCAAACGGTGAGATAACTACTGCCTCACTCATTTTCAGTTCGAATAAAATATTGTTTGCCCATTGTTGACACTTACCTATATTGGTCTTTGCCAAAATCCTTAAAACATTTTCCCAAAATAATTGTTAGCGCACAAAAAAACTTTAAAGAGAAGTAATAATTAACCGGCCCATTTTTTGGACAAATTTTACTTACACGTAAATGCATAGGTCTATATTTAACAGATTCTTTGTTTTTTATTTTAGGCGCTTTAAAAAAAAAAAAAACATGAAATCAGAAATATTGAGTTAACTTTTGTTCAAATTCACTAAATCTATTTATTTATAACAATTAATAGAAAATTTGCCCCAAAATGTTTTTTGCATTTCCAGATTTTATGCTCATTTAAGATAAGCACGTCTTATACTGAACAAAAAATAAATAAATTTGCTACAAATATATAACATAAAAATTTGTTTATTGTTTTTTATGCTACTTTATTTTGATATTTCTTAGTTTATTTTATTATATTATCTTTTATTTCAACTTAGTTTATTATTATTTAAATGCAACTTGATTGCATCGGAAAATTTCAAGTTGTATATTGAACGAAAAAACGACCCAAAAACGTTTTCGATTTAGGTAGAAATATTGCATAGGCCGTATATTAGTCTACTATCTATATATTAATACACTAACAAAATTTCCATAGAAATAATTGCCAGGCTGTTTCGAATACTTAGCATACGTAAAATCATATAAAAGTTATATGAATCGATTCGTATGGGTCAGCCGCAGTGCATAGGCCTACTTTTGTTAACAAATACTAATCTATTTGTTTATAATTACAAGAAAAAGTTTTTTGCAAATTCGAACAATCTCTCGAAATATAGAAATTTAATTTCGTGCACAAAAGCGCACCATCTGTAGGACCAATTATGCAAGTGTTCTAATTTGAAATTCAAAGGCGCAACCCCGTAACCCCGCTCAATTCGAAATTCGGAAAGCTGCGCAGCCGTGTTGCTCAAATGTTTATTCCTAAATTTTAAGGAAAAGCACTTTCAAATTATTTTTCACACTTCACTATAATATTAAATCGAAATGCAGATATTTGTTGCTTTTGAAATTCGGCTTAAAAATTGCACATGGATCAACTAAAAACTCTCCTGAATTAAAAAAATATGTCTTAGTACATCTAAGTCGCGGGCCCCTCAGAAACCCCAGGACCGGGGGAATACCCCCATTCCCCCTGCCCTCTCGTAGGGCCGCATGGCAGATATGCAATCGAAATCATATCCCAGGTGCGACCTCAAAAAAAGTTTGCTATTTGAGAATGATGTTTCGTACATGCAAACATGGTTTACCAATTGTTGCCACTTACCTATAGTGGCCTGTTCTAAAATCCTAAAAAAATTGTTCCAAAATAATTTGTAGCATACAAAAAAAACTTTAGTAGAATTAATTTTTGGCCGGCCCATTTTTTGTGGAAAATTTCACTTGCACTAAATACATAGGTCTTTATTTAACAGATTCTTTGTTTTTTATTTTAGTTGCTTTCAAAAAAACATGTAATCACAAATAATGAGTTAACCTTTGTTGAAACTAACTAAATTTATTTATAACAATTAATGACAAATTTGTTCGAAAATGTTTTTGCATTTGCAGATTTAATCCTCACTTTAGATAAAGTACGTCTTATACTGAACAAAAAAAATAAATGAATTTGCCGCAAAAATATAACATTAAATTTTTTATATTGTCTTTTATGCTAATTTATTTAATTTTATTATATATTCTTTTATTTCGACTTAGTTTATTATTATTTAAATGAAACTTGATTTAATCGGGAAATTTCACATTGTATATTAAATGAAAAAGACGTCCCAAAAATTATTTTTAGGTCAAAACGGCAACCGGCATTAAAGCGGCTTTTTCCCATTTCAAAACTATAAATGCTCGCAGCTGCCATTTGCCTGAATTTTTGTGCCAAAAAAACAAAACTCAATGTACTCTACTATATTTATTAGTAGGCTCACTTTGTTGGATTATATGCCCGTTATATCGGTTGCTTAGATTCCATAACCCTAATTTGTTTATGTGACTTAAAGTTATGAAATTAATTTTTATACTCAGTTGAGCAGAGCTCACAGAGTATATTAAGTTTGATTGGATAACGGTTGGTTGTACATATATAAAGGAATCGAGATAGATATAGACTTCCATATATCAAAATAATCAGGATCGAAAAAAAATTTGATTGAGCCATGTCCGTCCGTCCGTCCGTCCGTTAACACGATAACTTGAGTAAATTTTGAGTTATCTTGATGAAATTTGGTATGTAGGTTCCTGAGCACTCATCTCAGATCGCTATTTAAAATGAACGATATCGGACTATAACCACGCCCACTTTTTCGATATCGAAAATTTCGAAAAACCGAAAAAGTGCGATAACTCATTACAAAAGACAGATAAAGCGACGAAACTTGGTAGATAGGTTGACGTTATGACGCAGAATAGAAAATTAGTAAGATTTTGGACAATGGGCGTGGCCCCGCCCACTTTTACAAGAAGGTAATTTAAAAGTTTTGCAAGCTGTAATTTGGCAGTCGTTGAAGATATCATGATGAAATTTGGCAGGAACGTTACTACTATTACTCTATATGTGCTAAATAAAAATTAGCAAAATTGGATTAAGAACACGCCCACTTTTTAAAAAAAAAAATTTTTTAAATCCAAATTTTAACAAAAAATTTAATATCTTTACTGTATATAAGTAAATTAAGTCAAAATTCAACTCCAGTAATGATATGATGCAACAAAATACATAAATAAAAGAAAATTTCAAAATGGGCGTGGCTCCGCCCATTTTCATTTAGTTTGTCTAGAATACTTTTATTGCCATAAGTCGAACAAAAATTTACCAATCCTTCTCAAATTTGGTAGGAGCATAGATTCTATGACGGTAACTGTTCTCTGTGAAAATGGGCGAAATCGATGGAAGCCACGCCCAGTTTTTATACACATTCCACCGTCTGTCCTTCCGCTCGGCCATTAACACAATAACTTGAGCAAAATCCGATATATCTTTACTAAACTTAGCCCACGTACTTACCTGAGCTCACTTTTTCTTGGTATAAAAAATGGGCGAAATCTGACCATAACCACGCCCACTTTATCGATATCGAAAATTACGAAAAATGAAAAAAATGCCATAATTCTATACCAAATACGAAAAAAGGGATGAAACATGGTAACTGGATTGGTTTGTTGACGCAAAATATAACTTTGGAAAAATCTTTGTAAAATGGGTGTGACACCTACCATATTAAGTAGAAGAAAATGAAAAAGTTCTACAAGGCGAAATCAACAGCCCTTGGAATCTTGGCAGGAATACTGTTAGTGGTATTGCATATATAAATAAATTAGCAGTACCCGACAGATGATTTTCTGGATCACCTGGTCCACATTTTGGTGGATATCACGAGAACGCCTTCACATATACATCTAAGGGCCACTCGCTTTTAAAACCCTCATTAATACCTTTAATTTGATATCCATATCGTACAAAAACATACCAGAGTCACCCCTGTCCCACCCTAATGGCGACATCTCGAAAAGGCGTCCACCTATAGAACTAATGCCCCCTCTCTCTTAAAATGCTCAGTAACACCTTTCGTTTGATACCCATATCGTACAAACATTCTAGAGTAACCCCTGGCCCACCCTAATGGCGATATCTCGAAAAGGCGTCCACCTATAGACCTAGTGTCCACTCCCTCTTAAAATGCTCAGTAACACCTTTCGTTTGATACCCATATCGTACAAACATTCTAGAGTCACCCCTGGCCCACCCTAATGGCAATATCTCGAAAAGGCGTCCACCTATAGACCTAATGCCCACTCCCTCTTAAAATGCTCAGTAACAGCTTTCGTTTGATACCCATATCGTACAAACATTCTAGAGTCACACCTGGCCCACCCTAATGGCGATATTTCGAAAAGGCGTCCACCTATAGAACTAAGGATTACTCCCTTTTAAAATACTCATTACCACCTTTCATTTGATACCCATATCGTACAAACACATTCTAGAGTCACCCTGGCCCACCCTAATGGCGATATCTCGAAAAGGCGTCCACCTATAGACCGAGTGTCCACTCCCTCTTAAAATGCTCAGTAACACCTTTCGTTTGATACCCATATCGTACAAACATTCTAGAGTCACCCCTGGCCCACCCTAATGGCAATATCTCGAAAAGGCGTCCACCTATAGACCTAATGCCCACTCCCTCTTAAAATGCTCAGTAACAGCTTTCGTTTGATACCCATATCGTACAAACATTCTAGAGTCACACCTGGCCCACCCTAATGGCGATATCTCGAAAAGGCGTCCACCTATAGAACTAAGGATTACTCCCTTTTAAAATACTCATTACCACCTTTCATTTGATACCCATATCGTACAAACACATTCTAGAGTCACCCTGGCCCACCCTAATGGCGATATCTCGAAAAGGCGTCCACCTATAGACCTAAAGCCCACTCCCTCTTAAAATGCTCAGTAACACCTTTCGTTTGATACCCATACCGTACAAACATTCTAGAGTCACCCTTGGTCCAGCTTTATGGCGATATCTCGAAAAGGCGTCCACCTATAGAACTAAGGATTACTCCCTTTTAAAATACTCATTACCACCTTTCATTTGATACCCATATCGTACAAACACATTCTAGAGTCACCCTGGCCCACCCTAATGGCGATATCTCGAAAAGGCATCCACCTATAGACCTAATGCCCACTCCCTCTTAAAATGCTCAGTAACACCTTTCGTTTGATACCCATATCGTACAAACATTCTAGAGTCACCCTTGGTCCACCTTTATGGCGATATCTCGAAAAGGCGTCCACCTATAGAACTAAGGATTACTCCCTTTTAAAATACTCCTTACCACCTTTCATTTGATACCCATATCGTACAAACACATTCCAGAGTCACCCCTGGCCCACCCTAATGGCGATATCTCGAAAAGGCGTCCACCTATAGACCTAATGCCCACTCCCTCTTAAAATGCTCAGTAACACCTTTCGTTTGATACCCATATCGTACAAACATTCTAGAGTCACCCCTGGCCCACCCTAATGGCGATATCTCGAAAGGGCGTCCACCTATAGACCTAATGCCCACTCCCTCTTAAAATGCTCAGTAACACCTTTCGTTTGATGCACATATCGTACAAACACATTCTAGAGTCACCCCTGGCCCACCCTAATGACGATATCTCGAAAAGGCGTTCACCTATAGACCTCATGCCCACTCCCTCTTAAAATGCTCAGTAACACCTTTCGTTTGATACCCATACCGTACAAACATTCTAGAGTCACCCCTGGCCCACCCTAATGGCGATATCTCGAAAAGGCGTCCACCTATAGACCTAATGCCCACTCCCTCTTAAAATGCTCAGTAACACCTTTCATTTGATTCCCATATCGTACAAACACATTCTAGAGACACCCCTGGTCCACCTTTATGACGATATCTCGAAACGGCGTCCACCTATGGAACTAAGGATCACTCCTTTTCAAAATACTCATTAACAGCTTTCATTTGATACCCATATCGTACAAACACATTATAGAATCACCCCTGGTCCACCTTAATGGGGACATCTCGAAAAGGCGTCCACCGATAGACCTAAGGCCCACTCCCTCTTAAAATGCTCAGTAACACCTTTCATTTGATACCCATATCGTACAAACAAATTCTAGAGTCAGCCCTGGTCTACCTTTATGGCGATATCCCTAAATGGCGTTCATCCATAGAACTATGGCCTATTCTCTCTTAAAATACTCTTTAATACCTTTCATTTGATACACATGTTATACAACCACATTCCAGGGTTACCCCAGATTGATTTTCCTTATTCTGTCTCCATAGCTCTCAACTGAGTATGTTATGTTCGGTTACACCCGAACTTAGCCTTCCTTACTTGTATTTTATGTTATGAAATAAATATATTATCGTGAGTTATTTGTTTATTTTGCTTTTTTATATCTTGGTATTATATCGTTCGCAGACGATATTTACATACTTACATATTACATGTGTATTTATAATAATTTAAACTCGGTTAAGCGCCAATTGCATACCTAACGGGTGGTGTGAAATAGGCTAAATTCCTTTAGCACATTTCTTCGCTTTTAACCAAAAGTTCGTGTTTTTTGAATTACGACACTATTCAAGTAAATGCGCAATATATGTATGTGTAGTTTATGTGGGTGATATAGGCCTGCTGGGGAACCAAGCACCCAAAACTAATTTTGGTAGCGTGCCAACGGCGTAACTCCCGGGTGATGTGGAAAAAGAAAATTTTCAATTCAATTTCAAGTAATTTCACAACAATCCTATGCCACTTACATTTGATTTTACATATGTGTTGAAGACATGAGTCTCAATTAATTTAATCCCTTGTATTTATGTATAAATTGCGTGCGGACGGCAACCCTACCCTTTCATCCTTTTCCTATATAAAAAAATGTATAAGAGAGTCACGTAACGGTCCTTTCAAAATCGTAAGCGGTCAAAAGCCGCTCTAGTTGTTCTTCCCTTCAGATAAGTTGAGTTAGTTGTCTTTAACTACCGCCGCGTCCGCATCGCAATTATCTTTGTCAATACGAGTTCTCTAAAGCTAAATAAAGTTCATATTAAAGCACATGAAGTGCCAGTGTATTTAAAGTGCTGTGTTGTTATTTTATTTAAGTGTAAAATTCTCTCCCTTGCGCAGCGGCGCTATCCCATAACCCCCATATAGAATCATATTCATGGTCCTTCGCGGCCAAAAAAGAAACCAGCGACCTATAATATAAAAACATTAAAATCGGTAATAAATCGCGGCGGTCCGTAAAACGCATTATTAACATAAATCAACAAAAGTGATAAAATTATCTAAAAGCTAAACTTTGTGCTAAGGAGTAAAGTGCAAAAACAAAAACAACATACATATATATATATCTATATATACATATTGAAAAGTAACAGCACAAAAAGGTGTATTAGAGTGCCCATAAAGTGCGTTACAGGAAAAATACCTACATACCACTGAAAAAATCTTTGAGAATACCTACCCAAAAAAGTGATCTGAGTGGTTGATACTCATCCCGAAAAAAAAAATCCCTAAAAAATAAATAAAAAGAGTAATACTTACGTGTGTACATACATACTTACCGTGTTTATATTTATTATATACTTACCTGGAAAAAATACTACATAAAGTGGAAAAAATTTATACTTACATCATATTTACTCTCCCTGCAAAAAGTATAATAATCACAAAAAAGAAATTTTTCAGAGAAAAAATATACATATTAAAAAAGTGGTAATCTAATATTGTACAAAAAGCGATCTACGTATTTATACATACCTCCAAACGGACATTACACGGTCCATAAAAAAGTAGTAAGTGATACCCCAAAAATAAGAATCGAAAAAAACACAAAAAAAGCTACTCAACGAATTAAAGCAATCAAAATTCCCAGGCACCCAGGAAAGTGCAGTCCCAGACACAAAAAACAAAAAAAAAAACAGGTGGTATCAAGAAAATCGGTAAGTCTCAATATATATTTCGTAGGTAATCTAGTAGCGGTTTCTTCTGCGGTGTTTTAAAGTTGCTGAGCTTTAATTTCCCGTATGAATATACTCTTAAAATTGTCACCCGCGGTATATACCTCAATATACAACTACAACAAGTCCCATCAAATACTCTCTAAAAACAAAAATCTCTTAAAAACCGCTACAATTATACATACGAAATATAGTCTCTCATTTAATCTCATTTGTCACGTTTTAATATACCCTTCCGTCATTACGGGTATATACCCCACGGGAACTCGTAAATACCTATCGGTACAAATACATAAAAATTTGTTCTCAAGTTCATTGCCGCACGTGTCCCTTAAAACGAATCACCCTTTTAACACTATCGCGTTAATTGCACTTAGCCACGTTAATAATATATTTCTATAATATAAAATATACCCAATACTAGAGAAAAAAAAAAACGCATTAAATTTAGTATACGGTCTCTCCCATCCCACACATTAAAATAACGCCACCGCCGGCATATAATAAGTGTACATACCGATATATTTATACAAATAATAAGCTGCACTTCGTTTAAAGTCACTCAATTCTCTGCAACTATCAATAGGTGTGTGTACAGTTTGAAGATCGATACAAACATACACTTAAAACCACCACCTTTTCTCTCCCATAAAAATTGGCTACAGTGGTGGCCCAATAAAAAGTACCAAACATTTTTTTTTGCGCTTTTGGTCGAAAATTTTTTTTTGCAATCAAGCAAACAAGAATTCTTCTACACTCAAGCCCGTTTTTGCGTACAGAATTATGCCTACCGAAAAAACAATGGCCACTAAAAGTGACGTAGCAGGTGACCATAGTTTTGAAGACTTTATTTTTGAAAGCAATAGGCTGGAGGCATTCTACGCTAAATGGTCATCAGCTCTCATAAATGACCTTACCCCAATATTGCTTAATGTAAAATTAGAGCAGCTCGAAAAACTCTGGGATGCCTTAGTCCTCTCTTTCAAGACCGTTTCTCGTTCGGCAGCACATGCGGAATCCAGTGGGGCAGTCGAGCAAAAATATATCAAATGCTCAGAAAGTTACGAACAGTGCAAAACCCAAATTTTAGAAGCATTACAACTTCTACAGGCTCAAACATCCACTCCTCAACTGCAAAGTGCAGGTCAAAACACAGACTCTCAAGGAATGTTTCACAAGGTGCCAGCATGTGACACAGAAATTTTTCGGTGGATATGAAGATTGGCCTGCGCTCAGAGATATGTTCACTGCCGTCTACAAGAATCATCCCAAACTCTCTCCAGCGTAAAAACTCTATCATCTGCGACAGAAAACAAGAAGCCAGGCGGGACAAATCGTCAAGCAATTCCCCCTCACTGATGAAAATTTCGAACTCGCCTGTGACGCCCTAAAGACTAGGTATGAAAATCGCAGAATATTAGTAGATACTCAGCTGAAAACTTTATTGAATCTTCCTCTCATCTATTCGGAAAATGATGAGCAAATACAAAAATTACAATCCACAATCAATAATTGCTTGTCGACGCTCTCAACACAAGGAATCTCAACCAGCGATTGGGACCCCATTCTTGTGTATCTCTGTTCATCGAAACTCCCCAGTGAATCCCTCTCTCTCTGGGAACAATCACTTAGCTCACGGAAAGAACTACCTATGTGGGCAGATATGAACAAATTTCTCACAAGCCGATACGAAGTTGTAGAAAGACTGCATACCTATCGGACGGGGAATGCAAAACCCCCTCACTCTAATTTCACTCCCAAAGCGCCATCTCAAAACTCTACATTTGTAAATAAAAACAGAACTCAAAATTTTCATGCAGATTCAAGCCAGCCAATCTCTTGTAAACTATGCAACTCCCGACACGCAATGAAAACCTGCATAAAATTTAAGGCGCTATCCGTAGCTGATCGCGTAAAATACGTTAGAGAGCACGGTTACTGCGAAAATTGTCTGTCAAATTCCCACTCAAGCAACAATTGCCATAGCAGCTTCTCGTGCGTGTATTGCCAAAAAAGACACCATTCCCTCCTGCATTTCCCGCGGAATACCCAAAGCTCAGGACAATACTCGAAATCCCAGGGGACAACAAGTCAGGTAGCCATCCAAATTAACGATGAAAGGCCTTGTTGCTCAAAAAATGTAACACACTCAACCACTGAGCAAAGTCCATCTCAAAATAACGCGAGTAAAGTTTCGTCACATTTTTCAACAACACTACTTCCAACTGCAATAATACCCATTTATTGTGATGGTGAATACCACAATATTCGATCTCTGGTGGACCAAGGCTCACAAAAAACGTTTATCTCATCTCGGGTACAAAAGCTCTTGCGACTACCCACCAAAGAAGCCAGGTTCGAAATTTCTGGAATGGGCGGAACGGTGGTACAGAACTCAAAACAGATCTGCGAGGTCACACTCTGCTCAGTGGATAAAACACAAAAAATGTATACCCAAGCTATCGTTCTGCCACAGTTGACCCATTTCCTCCCACATCCAATATCTCAAGTATAAAGATGGAAGAAATAGCTCACCTAAGGCTAGCCGACCCCGATTGTTTCACCCCTCGTCGAATCGATATGGTCATCGGCAGCGACGTAATTCCCCGTATACTCCTACAAGGGCTACACACCAACGTAAGCGGCTGTCTCATAGCCCAAAATTCAATATTCGGATGGATTCTAAGCGGCCCAATCCCCGAAAAGATTTCAACATTCACCACTCAGATACAGCCTGAAAACGAATCCATCAACACCCTCCTTCAAAAGTTTTGGGAACAAGAAAAAATACCAAGCATTCAAACCCGATCAACTGAAGAAGACTTTTGCGAAGAGCTGTATCAACTCACAACAACCCGACAGGCGGACGGAAGATACATGGTTAGACTCCCAAGAAAACCAGAATTCCCTGATTCCATTGCTCTTGGACACTCCCGAATCGCAGCACAACAACAGTATCTCAGCATTGAACGGAATTTGGAGAAAAACCCAGCGTTTAAAGATAAATACACAGAGGTTCTCGAAGAATACCTGACTCTGAAACACATGGAGCGCACTCCACCCCAAGAAATTATAAAGGATGGAAAATATATCTCCTTCTATTTACCGCACCACGCCGTCATCAAGCCAGACAGTAAAACAACTAAAGTTCGCGTGGTCTTCAATGCTTCAAAACTATCCCATTCTGGAAGCTCGCTTAATGATGTGCTATACACCGGCCCCACCCTTCAAAACGATTTAATGCTTATAATTTTAAAATGGCGACTTTATCAGTTTGTGTTTAATGGAGATATAGAGAAAATGTATCGCCAAATTCTCGTACACAAGGATGATCAAGACCTGCAGAGAATAGTCTTTCGTAGATCCCCAAACATGCCCATAGAAGACTTTCGTTTAAAAACGGTTACATTCGGTGTCAATTGCGCACCCTATCTCGCTATACGCACTCTCCATCAGCTGGCGCAAGATTGTAAAGAGCAATTCCCTCTAGCCACCGATATTCTTCTGCATGAAACATATGTGGATGATATATTCTCGGGTGGCCACAATATACAGTCCACTATCAGATCAATGACTCAATTAAAAGACGCTCTACAATCGGCCGGTTTTCCCCTCCGGAAAATAACCGCTAACCACTCAAAAATTTTAGAACTAGTCCCTGATTCCGAAGTGCTGGATATCGATTTTCTAAAGTTTCAAGACTCTAGCTCTACGAAAACCCTCGGGATAAAATGGAATGCCCTGACAGACACGTTCTCCTACACGTACGATCCTCTACCCGCTGTCGACTCGAAAACAAAACGGCAAATATTGTCAGCTGTCGCCAAACTTTTTGACCCGGCAGGATGGCTAACGCCAATAATGATCACTGCAAAAATGCTCCTTCAACAGCTGTGGATGGAAGGAACCGATTGAAATGGACAACGGTGCGCAAAAACCTCCCCGCAATCAATCAAATTACCATACCCCGATGTGTCCGATTCTCCCCAAACCGGCACGTCCAACTGCACGGCTTCTCAGACGCTTCGGAAAAAGCATACTGTGCCGGTGTATATCTCCGCGTTCAACAAAATGAAACCTCCTTCTTGTCCCACCTACTCGTAGCGAAGAGTAAAGTAGCACCCCTGCAAACGGTCAGCCTCCCACGACTCGAACTCTGCGGAGCCGTATTACTCCCAAAGCTGGTCAAGCAAATTCGGTCGGAGCTACAATTACAGTCAGGCGAACTCTTTCTCTGGTCAGACTCCTTTATTGTGTTAGCTTGGCTAGAGAAACCGCCTCCCACCTGGAAAACTTACGTAGCAAACAGGATCTCTCTCATTCTCGATCATGTGAGCAACGCGATAACCCCGCCGACCTCGGTACCCGTGGTTGTAATCCACAAGAACTCTCGATGTCCGATTTATGGTGGAAAGGCCCGGAATGGCTACAAAAACTCCCTTCATTGTGGCCGAAAACCTTGTCAATTTATCCTTCTCCGCCTGAACAGCGCCGCGTTGAATCATTTCATACCGTGGAATATGTTGGTCCTCTCGAACGCTTCTCTTCCCTCCCTAGAGCACTTCGCGTTATGGCATACGTGTACAGATTTATTAACAATTCGAGGAAACGGGCAATTCCTACGTCCCTGAAATTGACTCATAGCGAAGTAAAGCAAGTGAAAATGCGTCTTATCACTCAAACGCAAACCATTCCTTACCCACGTGAGATGTAGTCACTACAAGCATCAACCCCCGTCAGTAACAAGAGCTCCTTGCTCACCTTAAACCCAATGTTGGATCGATTTGGAGTCATGCGAGTCGATGGCCGTCTATCCCGAGCTGACCTCAGTCGTAATGAACGCTTCCCTATTATTCTCCCAGAGAACTCAAAATTCTGTTCGCTGCTGCTCACTTTTCTCCATCAAGAAATGCTGCATGCTGAAAAGCAGTTAATGGTTCGGATGGTACAACAAGAATATTTTATTCCCCCGGTTGAAACAAAAGCTAAAGAAATGCATATTGCATTGTAAGACGTGCACCATTTACAAACAAAAAATGCGCACACAGATTATGGCCGCACTCCCCCCTGAGCGATGTACCTACTCACTTCCCTTTCACACCACAGGTGTTGATTTTGCTGGACCATTCTCGGTTAAAACATCCACACTACGTCGGGCTCCCTACTCCAAGGCGTATGTGTGTATATTTGTATGTTTCTCCACCAAAGCCGTGCATCTGGAATTGTGCTCCGACTTGACCACAGAAGCATTCAAGGCTGCCTTTGCCCGATTCGTCGGACGCCGTGGTCTCCCCTCAAAAATTATGTCAGACAACGGAAAAACGTTTGTAGGAGCTAACCGAAGCTTGAAAAAGGGATCCTCTCAATTTCTTCAAGAAACCGGGAACGACATTTCTCACAAATACATGATCCATGGCTTCTCTTGGCACTTTATCCCTCCATATGCACCTCACATGGGCGGTCTCTGGGAAGCTGCCGTCAAGAGTTTCAAAATACAACTCACGAAGACCGCAGGGAATACCCAGTTTACCTTCGAAGAATTCACCACCCTTCTCGTTCGCATCGAAGCGGTTCTCAGCTCAAGACCGATCTCCCCCATGTCTCAGGACCCCAGTGACCTCCTGGCCTTAACAACCGGCCATTTTTTGCGTGGGGCCCCCTGCTCTCTATACCCGAGCTCAACGCTGACAACCTGTCCCTCACTCATAAGTGGCAGAAGTTGAGAGCCATTCATCAGCAGTTTAGTACCCGATGGAAAAGCGATTATTTCAAGGAACTTCACAAAAGGCATAAGTGGAAGCACCAACAACCCAATGTCAAGGAAGGAGATCTCGTGGTCATCAAAGATGACTTACTCCCCCCAAATGAATGGAGACTCGGACGCATTATCAAACTCCATCCCGGTCATGACAAAAATACCCGCGTTGCTGATATTCGCACTCAGGCAGGAACTGTCACGCGTAACATAATAAAGTTATGCCTACTTCCCGACGCAGAGATCCCTACTTCTCATCTCGTCACGAACGACACACTCCCATCAACAGCCCAGATAGAAGATACACGATCCCTCCGCCCGCAGCCACCATCAGCATTTAAAGCTCAACCAGGCAGTGACCACACGGGAGAAATTGCAGAAGCTGCTTCACCGCGTAACGGCGCAGGCGGGCCGCCATGTTGAAGACATGAGTCTCAATTAATTTAATCCCTCGTATTTATGTATAAATTGCGTGCGGACGGCAACCCTACCCTTTCATCCTTTTCCTATATAAAAAAATGTATAAGAGAGTCACGTAACGGTCCTTTCAAAATCGTAAGCGGTCAAAAGCCGCTCTAGTTGTTCTTCCCTTCAGATAAGTTGAGTTAGTTGTCTTTAACTACCGCCGCGTCCGCATCGCAATTATCTTTGTCAATACGAGTTGTCTAAAGCTAAATAAAGTTCATATTAAAGCACATGAAGTGCCAGTGTATTTAAAGTGCAGTGTTGTTATTTTATTTAAGTGGAAAATTCTCTCCCTTGCGCAGCGGCGCTATCCCATAACCCCCATATAGAATCATATTCAATATGTTTTATATTTTTGTTTAAGGAGCTCCATACCAAAACGTTATAATTACATTTGAAAAGTTTGTAGAAAATTTAAGAAAATACAATCAAAAAGTATAACGTCTTAGATCAAATTCAAAATTTTAATGAGAACTTTAAGTATGTTAGACAAGTTTGCTTTATTTCCACTCACTGCTCAACTATTAACGCATTACTGCACTACTCCCAACACTGGATGCATAGAAAGAGTTCAAAAAAAACAAAAACAACTAAGGAAGGCTAAGTTCGGGTGTACCCGAACATTACATACTCAGTTGAGAGCTATGGAGACAAAGTAAGGGAAAATCACTATGTGGGAAAATGAACCTGAGGTAACCCAGGAATGTGTTTGTATGACATGTGTATCAAATGGATGGTATTAAAGAGTATTTTAAGAGGGCCATGGTTCTATAGGTGGACGCCATTTAGGGATATCGACATAAAGGGGGACCAGGGCTGACTCTAGAATTTTTTTGTACGATATGGGTATCAAATGAAAGGTGTTAATGAGTGTTTTAAAAGGGCATGGGCCTTAGTTCTATAGGTGGACGCCTTTTCGAGATATCGCCATAAAGGTGGACCAGGGGTGACTCTAGAATTTGTTTGTACGATATGGGTATCAAATGAAAGGTGTTAATGAGTATTTTAAAAGGGAGTGGATTCTAGTTCTATAGGTGGTACTTCTTTTCGAGATATCGCCATAAAGGTGGACCAAGGGTGACTCTAGAATGCGTTTGTACAATATGAGTATCAAACGAAAGGTGTTAATGAGTATTTTAAAAGGGAGCGGGCCTTAGCTTTATAGGTGGACGCCTTATCGAGATATCGCCATAAAGGTGGACCAGGGGTGATTCTAGAATGCGTTTGTACAATATGGGTATCAAATTAAAAGTGTTAATGAGCATTTTAAAAGGGAGTGGGCCTTAGTTCTATAGGTGGACGCCTTTTCGAGATATCGCCATAAAGGTGGACCAGGGGTGACTCTAGAATTTGTTTGTACGATATGGGTATAAAATGAAAGATGTTAATGAGAATGCTAAAAGGGAGTGGGCTTTGTTCTATAGGTGGATGCCTTTTCGGGATATCGTTATAAAGGTGGACAAGGGGTGTCTCTAGAATGTGTTTGTACGGTATGGGTATCAAATTAAAGGTATAAATGAGGGTTTTAAAAGGGAGTGGTAGTAGTTGTATAAGTGGTCGCCTTTTCGAGATATCGGCATAAAGGTGGACCAGGGGTGACTCTAGAATAAGTTTGTACAATATGGGTATCAAACGAAATGTGTTAATGAGTATTTTAAATGGGAGTGGGCCTCAGTTCTATAGGTGGACGCCTGTTCGAGATATCGCTATAAAGGTGGACCAGGGGTGACTCTAGAATGTGTTTGTATGATATGGGTATCAAATTAAAGGTATTAATGAGGGTTTTAAGGGAGTGGTGGTAGTTGTAAAGGTGGTCGCCTTTTCGAGATATCGGTATAAAGGTGGACCAGGAGTGACTCTAGAATAAATAAATAAAAAATAAATGTAAGGCGCGATAACCTCCGAAGAGATCTAAGGCCGAGCTTCTCTTCCAATTTGCGTCGTGCTCCTCTTGATTTTCCCTACAAATTGGCCGGACGGGACCTACATGATTTTATGCCGACTCCGAACGGCATCTGCAAGGCAGATGAGTTTTCACTGAGAGCTTTTCATGGCAGAAATACACCCGGAGCGCTTGCCAAACACTGCCGAGGGACGACCCCGCTTAGAAAAATTTTCTTCTAATTGAAAAACCGTATTTCTAAAATTTTTGATGTTGCTTTGCCCGGGGTTTGAACCCAGGGCATCCGGTGTGGAAGGCGGAGTACGCTACCATCACACCACGGAGTGGGCCTCAGTTCTATAGGTGGACGCCTTTTCGAGATATCGCTATAAAGGTGGACCAGGGGTGACTCTAGAATGCGTTTGTAAAATATGGGTATCAAACGAAAGGTGTTAATGAGTATTTTAAAAGGGAGTGGGCCTTAGTTCTATAGGTGGACGCCTTTTCGAGATATCGCCATAAAGGTGGACCATGGGTGACTCTAGAATGTGTTTGTACGATATGGGTAGAGTAACTTCGGGTATTATGGAATACCTATTTCTTTTTATGTCATAACTCATAAAATACATACCGGGGGCTTTTAAAATTTCGTACACAGTATTGCTAAAATATGGGCTACAACGATATTTTACAATTAGTTCACTAAAGCATATGAAAAAAAAATCTTGAGGGAAAATTTGAAAAAAGTCGTAAAGTGTCACTTTGAAAAACTTGCGGGTAATTTGGTATATAGGTTCGTTTAAAATGGTATACTATACCATATTACCAGCCTAATGTTACAATTAAAAAATAAATTACATAAATAATAATACAATTAAAAAGCAAAATATAATGGAAACAATTTTATTAAAAACATGAAATGCAATTGCAAGTAAAGCCTCCTTGGCATAATATAAATTTCAAAAACGCCTTTAAGGCTAACAAAAAACCAAATTCATAAAAAAAAAATATAACAATTTACTTGGCATCTACGTCAAAAACAAATAATGTAAAGAAAGACAAAATAGGTAACTATTTACTTTATATACAGGAGTGGCAAAGAAATATGACACTTCTTTCGGAATGCATATGTCGTGAGCCCAGATTACTTCGCACTGCAAACATGAAGTTCATGCTTGAACTTCAGTATCGTCTTCCCAGCTTTTATTGCAGAAATTACACAAACTGCCTTTTGAGGGAGGAACATCATAGAACTCTTCCTTTCCATCCGATTCTTCTAGAACTACACTTTGATCGGAGTCGGTACTAGATTCCCGCCGTTTCTTTTTATGAGGAAACACTTTCTGAGGCTCAACAGGTTTAGTTTTTTTGGAGGAGTTTCGTTTGGCTATTTTTGACAAGCTACTTTGTAGCTCGGCTTTATACGGAGACGTGGTTAAAACTGTTGGCTTAGACTTCCTTCCTCTATTGCTTACGATTTGTCGTAATTTTGGCGGAGGAGAAATCTCCCAAGGTGTAATGTATTTTGCAGCTGCTTGCAAAGAAATATCGCCGGTAAACAAATTAATTGTTGGGGGAAGTTTGTGTATTTATTTTATTTTTCACAGTTTTCGTAGAATCAGTTGATGAAAAAATACGTGGTGATAATCCGGTGCTAGTAGTGGTCACGTTGTCATTTAATGTGGGCAACAAACTCTGAGTTTCAGGCATAGCATTTTCCTTATCGATGTCCTGGACTGAGACAGATTCTGCCTGCACATTTTCCATTTCGCGTGCTATAAAATCAGCTTCAGAAAAAATATGTTTATCAACGGAAAGATTCCAGTGCTTCTAAATCCACTGATAGCTATTTGACCACTTTGAACTCGCAAATATGCTTTTGTAAACAGTCCGACCAAATCATATAGTGTCACTTTGCGTCCTTGATCTCGAGTAAAACGCCTTACTTCGTCACTATAATATACTTTAAGTGTGCCCATGAAAGTTTTGTCCAATGGCTGTAATTTATGTGTAGAGTGAGGCGGCAAGGATAATATAACAACTCCGTTATCACGGGCTAGATCAAGTAATTCGATATTTCGCGTGTGGGAATAATGCCCATCTAAAATAAGTAGAATAGGCTCTTCTTTTCTTGGCTTTGTAAAGTCCAAAAAATGTTTGAACCAATTTGTGAAGATCGGTATTTGCACCCAGCCAGAGAGATGGCATGACGATTTCGCTCCGGGTGGTGCATCCTTCATAAGGAGTGGATGATTGTTTTTTCTTGGGAAAATAAAATAAGGCGGAACAAAAGAGCCACCAGCGCTCATGCACGTAATGACAGTTATAAGAGATCCGCGTTCTGCGGAAGTCATAGCGCCTATTTGCCTTTTTCCTTTTTGTGCAATAACTTTTGGCTGCCGAGACTGCACAACTGACAGACCCGTTTCATCCACATTCCAAATGCGTGTTGCTGAAAAGTTATGTTTAACATACTCATTTTCTAACAAGTAGTAAAACGAAGCCACATTTTCGCGAGTGAATCCTTTTGCTCGATCAACAGAAGTGCCGGTTGGAGTTCGCAAGCTTAGTGTTTCACTATGCCGTTTACAAAATCCATACAGCCAGTCCTTTCCTGTGCATTTTTTCAAGATACTAAATTTATTTGGAATGTTGTTATTCATTGCAATTTGGTATGCCAGCAATCGCAGGTCGAATCTTGTTAGCCCCCAAAATCGAGACTCCATCTCTAAAGAGTATCTTAAAAGTTCGCGTTCGATTTCTTGGGTGAAAACTGGTTTTCTGCCAAGCTTTGCTGAAAGAAGCTCCTCAACCGGCTTTTGGCTTCTGGCCATGCGTTGCAGTGTAGTGTGTGGGACTTCAAACCTTTTTGATGCCAACAAAATCCCCATTTCGTCATTTCTCACCGCTGCAATGGCCATGCGCATATTTTCTGCAGTCCATAGCCTTCGTACACCCTTTTTTGGCATTCTTGCTGTAAAATTCCACCACTAAATTAACATACTAACCTACGGAACATAGGGAGGGAAATATGGTACACTATACCATATTACCCCGTCACGAGTGTACCATATTATACTCCTCTTTCATTTACACAAATTTTAGACTTTTTTATAATAAAAACTTTATCTAGTTTATAACTCACCTTTTCAGAATAAAATATTGGTTGTATATTATCGATTTAAAAGATATTTGTACTTATTCGTATATTGTTGCGGAATAAAAAACCGTTTCTACTACAATGTCTTAAAAAGTCGTACATGTGCAACCAGGTGTTTTCAAGAACTGAAAGGGAACTGGGCAGCTGTCGGCGCTGTAATTTTTTTTCATTTTCTTTTTCGTAATTTACCAGCTGTTTTCGTAGCCGGCGTTGCCACAGTGCAAATAGCTCATAAGATAGAGAGGTGTACCATATTAGCCGCCTATATCATAATACCCGAAGTTACTCTATCAAATTAAAGGTATTAATGAGGGTTTTAAAAGGGAGTGGTGGCAGTTGTATAGGTGGTCGCCTTTTCGAGATATCGGCATAAAGGTGGACCAGGGGTGACTCTAGAATTTGTTTGTACGATATGGGTATCAAATGAAAGGTGTTAATGAGTATTTTAAAAGAGAGTGATCGTTAGTTCCATAGGTGGACGCCGTTTCATGATATCGCCATAAACGTGGACCAAGGGTGACCCTAGAATTTGTTTGTACGATATGGTTATCAAATGAAAGGGGTTGATGAGCATTTTAAAAGGGAGTGGGCCTTAGTTCTATAGGTGGACGCCTTTTCGAGATATCGCCATAAAGGTGGACCAGGTGTGACTCTAGAATGTGTTTGTACAATATCGGTATCAAATTAAAGGTATTAATGAGGGTTTTAAAAGGGAGTGGTGGTAGTTGTATAGGTGGCCGCCTTTTCGAGATATCGCCATAAAGGTGGACCAGGGGTGACTCTAGACTTTGTTTGTACGATACGGGTATCAAATGAAAGGTGTTAATGAGTCTTTTTAAAAGGGAGTGGGCCTTAGTTCTATATGTGGTCACCTTTTCGAGATATCGCCATAAAGTTGGACTAGGGGCGACTCTAAAATGCGTTTGTACAATATGGGTATCAAACGAAAGGTGTTAATGAGTATTTCAATAGGGCGTGGGGCTTAGTTCTATAGGTGGATACTTTTTCGAGATATCGCCATAAAGGTGGACCAGGGGTGACTCTAGAATTTGTTTGTACGATATAGGTATCAAATGAAAGGTGTTAATGAGTATTTTAAAAGGGAGTGATCCTTAGTTCCATAGGTGGACGCCGTTTCGAGATATCGCCATAAAGGTGGACCAGGGGTGACCCTAGAATTTTTTTGAACGATATGGGTATCAAATGAAAGGGGTTGATGAGCATTTTAAAAGGGAGTGGGCCTTAGTTCTATAGGTGGACGCCTTTTCGAGATATCGCCATAAAGGTGGACCAGGGGTGACTCTAGAATGTGTTTGTACGATATCGGTACAAATTAAAGGTATTAATGAGGGTTTTAAAAGGAAGTGGTGGTAGTTGTATAGGTGGTCGCCTTTTCGAGATATCGCCATAAAGGTGGACCAGGGGTGACTCTAGAATGTGTTTGTACGATATGGGTATCAAAGTAAAGGCAATAATGAGGGTTTTAAAAGGGAGTGGTGGTAGTTGTATAGGTGGTCGCCTTTTCGAGATATCGCCATAAAGGTGGACCAGGGGTGACTCTAGACTTTGTTTGTACGATATGGGTATCAAATGAAAGGTGTTAATGAGTCTTTTTAAAAGGGAGTGGTGGTAGTTGTATAGGTGGTCGCCTTTTCAAGATATCGCCATAAAGGTGGACCAGGGGTGACTCTAGAATGTGTTTGTACGATATGGGTATCAAATTAAAGGTTTTAATGAGGCTTTTAAAATGGAGTGATGGTAGTTGTATATGTGAACGCGTTTTCCAGATATCGACCAAAATGTGGCCCAGGGTGACCCAGAACATCATCTGTTGGATACCGCTAATTTATTTACATATATAATACCACGGACAGTATTCCTGCCAAGATTTCAAGGGTTTTTTATTTCGCCCTGCCGAACTTTTTCATTTCATTCTACTTAATATGGTATGTGTCACACCCGCTTTACAAAGTTTTTTTCTAAAGTTATATTTTGCGTCAATAAACCAATCCAAATACCATGTTTCATCCCTTTTTTCGTATTTGGTATAGAATTATGGCATTTTTTCTTTTTTGGTTATTTTCGATATCGAAAAAGTGGGCGTGGTCATAGCCGGATTTCGGCCATTTTTTATACCAATACAAAGTGAGTTCAAGTAAGTACGTGAACTGAGTTTAGTAAAGATATATCGATTTTTGCTCAAGTTATCGTGTTAACGGCCGATCGGAAGGACAGACGGTCGACTGTGTATAAAAACCGGGCGTGGCTTCAACCAATTTCGCCCTTTTTCACAGAAACAAGTGAATGTCCCAGAATCTAAGCCCCTACCAAATTTCACAAGGATTGGTAAATTTTTGTTCGACTTATGGCATTAAAATTATCCTAGACAAATCAAATGAAAAAGGGCGGAGCCACGCTCATTTTGAAATTCTCTTTTATTTTTGCATTTTGTTGCACCATATCATTACTGGAGTTGAATGTTTACATAATTTACTTATATACTGTAAAGATATTAAATTTTTTGTTAAAATTTGACTTAACAAATTTTTTTTTTAAAAGTGGGCGTGGTCGTTCTCCGATTTTGCAAATTTTTATTAAGCTTACATATAGTAATAGGAGTAACGTTCCTGCCAAATTTCATCATGATATCTTCAACGACTACCAAATTACAGCTTGCAAAACTTTTAAATTACCTTCTTTTAAAAGTGGGCGGTGCCACGCCCATTGTCCAAAATTTTACTAATTTTCTACTCTGCGTCATAAGCTAAACTCACCTACCAAGTTTCATCGCTTTATCCGTCTTTGGTAATGAATTATCGCACTTTTCCGGTTTTTCGAAATTTTCGATATCGAAAAAGTGGGCGTGGTTATAGTCCGATATTGTTCATTTTAAATAGCGATCTGAGATGAGTGCTCAGGAACCTACATACCAAATTTCATCAAGATACCTCTAAATTTACTCAAGTTATCGTGTTAACGGACGGACGGACGGACGGACGGACATGGCCCAATCAAATTTTTTATCGATCCTGATGATTTTGATATATGGAAGTCTATATCCATCTCGATTCATTTATACCTGTACAACCAACCGTTATCCAATCAAAGTTAATATACTCTGTGAGCTCTGCTCAACTGGGTATAAAAAAAAGACAAGTTAATCGAATTTCGACCACAGGCGATACTAATATTTATTATTAGGCTCACTTTGTTGGATTATATGCCCGTTTTATCGGATGCTTAGATCCCATAACCCTAATTTGTTTATGTGGCTTAAAGTTATGAAATTAATTTTATTTTAGTAAATATGTTTTCGTTAATATTTTGCTTTGTTATATCTTGGTATTATATCGTTCACAGACGATATTTTATGGTAGATATGGTTACATGTATTCATGAAATGGAGAGTTTACAAATTTAATATAAATTAATTACGTACATAGATCTCAACTGGAATCCCAACATAAAATATCCGAACATTAGAATCTTCATTTTCCACAATGATAACATTAAAACCCGGAAAAAGTGTAAGTACACTTATTGCGTTTTTATATGGAACTGTTTATTCATGGAACTTGTTTATTCTCCCGTTTAAACTTTTTTAGTAAAGCCTGCCTTTTTCCCTTTACATAATTTTTTATATTTTTATTTTATTTTTTATGAAGGTTTCCTCAATTCTTTTCGAAATTTTCGTTTTGTGTCACACTTACATATTACATATGTATTTATATAAAATTAAACTCGGTAAAGCACCAATTGCATACCTAACGGGTGGTGTGAAATAGGCTAAATTCCTTTAGCGCATTTCTTCGTTTTTAACCAAAAGTTCATGTTTTTTGAATTACGACACTATTCAAGTAAATGCGCGATATATGTGTATGTAGTTTATATGGGTGATATAGGCCTACTAGGGAACCAAGCACCCAAAACTAACATTGGTAGCGCGCCAACGGCGTACCTCCCGGGTGATGTGGAAAAAGCAAATTTTCATTTCAATTTCAAGTCGTCACCATAATCTAATATCAATTACTTTTGATTTTACATATGTTTTATATATAGCTCCATACCAAAACGTTATAATTACATTTGAAAAGTTTGTAGAAAATTTAAGAATATGCAATCAAAAAGTATAACGTCTTAGATCAAATTCAAAATTTTAATGAGAACTTTAAGTCAGCTAGAACAGTTTGCTATATTTCCACTCACTGCTCAACTATTGACGCATTATTGCACTACCCTAAACACTGGATGCATAGATTGAGTTAAAAAAAAGAAAAGAAAAAAAACAAGTTTGTAGAATTTCGACAACAGGCGATACTAGTTATTATTATTGTGACAAGATTTTTGGTTCATTGGAAAATTGTTGTGGTAGTTAGATGTTTTGGTAAATTTTCGACAGTATTTCAGGCTCGAAATATAGGGGAAAAGCAAGTATCATACAGACATAAGCTATATCTATACAAATTTCCATATATTTTGTTTTGTGTCCATTGTTTTTTTTTTTTTTTTTGAAAGTGTTATTTCCGTGAAATGCGCTTTAGTTGGTTTTGCACAAATATAAACTGTAGGTAGTGTTTTCTTGGGCAAAATCTACCACCGTTCTCCTTTTAAAAGTCCGCCCACTGGTATAAATATACCAACAGGCAAAGACCCAAAACAAAAAAACACCCGCGAACATTTATACATACCTATGTATGTATAGAACAGGCATCGGCAAATTGGAAATGCAGATGTGTTAGTAAGAGCGCGATAATCGCGCACATCACTTGATGCATCCATTTCAAAAAAACGCGAGTACTCCATAAATAGTGTAAGGAATACTCCATTGGGAGTATAGGAGTGTTCCAAAACTAATCTGTATTCATGCAAAAAATGTCCTCCAATTAACATTGCGATGTCCAAGGAGATCCCACTCTCGCTTTGTTTGTGAGTATTCCATAGAGTACATACGTGAGAGTACTTTCCAAAGTACTTTCACTGTAGTACTCCGTGGAGCACCCACAGAGGATCATATGCCAAAGTACTAAAGAGGAATTGTGTCGCAAAGAATTATCGGAGTGAATTTAATTTAAAATGAAAGTAAATGAAGAGGGGCAATACAACTTTGCTATTTTATACTACGAATATTCTTATGTTATTGAGCATTTGCGTGAATAAAGAAACTAATATTTCTCTATACTATAGTATGTATACATAAAACCAGTGCGCGGTTGCATTTTATCAGAGTTGTCTTAGTAAAATTTTATTATCAGTTATTTGTATGCAATATTTTATTTTTGGAGACTCTGTTCGATCGTCATCGTGTCGTGATCGGCTGATGGTGGTCCGCAAACGCATTGCAAAGGAGTATTGTTAGAGCACTCCAACATGAAGAAAATGGAACACGTAATCCAACAATTTTTGCAGGGTCGGTTTGCGTAGTTCATTTGCTTATTAGCAAGCAACTATACAAGATCATTTGTTATTATATTTTTAATGCGCACAATGCAAGAAAAAGGTTTATACAATTAAATACATTGTAATTGCGCAAAAGGGTTGTTCAACATTAAATATTTTTCGCTTGTGCGCATTGAAAAAACTAACAAACGATCTTTGTTTGTTGCTTGCTAATAACATTCGCGAGCAACGAACACAATCGATGTTACTGCGCCAAATGCTCAGCGACAACTAAACTAAAGAGAATAAGAATACGTGTGAATTGAGTCTGCACAATTGTGCCATTATTTGCCGATGTCTGGTATAGAATGTAAATTCCACAGAATTAAAACAAAGGTAAATTCGATTCATTCCGCCGTTGCTTCATTCTTTTCATTTTTACTCGTGGTTGGAATACGATGGTGATCACTGAGGGGAAAATGTTAAGTAAATTTTAATACTGATCATTTAATTTATAATTAACCATATATTATGTTAGTTTATACTATTAATTTTTCTTTTATTTTTAGGTGGAGATTGTGCATGGAGCATATTGGTTTCTTTGAATTTTTTTATGTTAGATATTCCGGAATCGCAAAAGTGGTGCTCCAACTGCGGCGTCAGCCGCGCTGTCAGTTGGCACACTTTTTCGATGCCCATTTATGCATTTATCAATGGATGATTTTTTTTTTCTTTTCTCTGCAGGTTTTTATCAAGACGATATGGGGGCAGATGACGACCTTTTAGAAACGAAACTTGGCATTGTTAATGCAAAGGAATTCGCCATAAACGAATGTGTCTTTGAAAATGAAATTTTGTCTGGCGATCAAGCTTCTCTTAATCTCCAAGTATCCACTTTGGTATCGGTTTACTTAAATCTAAGGCGAAAAACGTAAGACAGCTCAGGACCAAGTTGACATTAAAGATTCTGAGGACCTTTGTCAGAAATGTCAGCAAGTTGGAGAAATATATAAATTGCACCATCGCATGACCGAATGCAAAAGGTGCTACCATATTTGCGTCAGACACAAATTTCAAGCTACACTGGCTTCATCTAAAGCTCTAGCTCATGGTGGTATTGGTATGCTAATGTTTGTTTTTTTGACAGTAGTCCAGGGTCGATTGTGCTATGGGACTTAATGAGAATTACGCAATCCAAAGCTAATTTTAAAAGGCTGGATTTTGTGCAGTATATTCTTTTTATAAATGTTTACGATCTGTCTAGTGAGGCTTTTAATTCAGATGAATACTCATGTTATATACAAACCGGGCTCAACGTGATATGTTTTAGTGTGAGAAATGTAAAAAATCCAATACCATTTGATATCAAACAGAACACAGTATTTCGCTTGGGACAGATTCTAGGAGATAGCATTTTTAAAATCCTGCAATGGCATTCGTACAGTCACTCGTCGCAACTAATTTGGAAAGTTACATTATTATAACTTGATTGCATCAGCGGGCAGGCATTTCAACTGCAAGTCTATATTCTTACCAACTGTAAATAATAGCTTGGCAGTTGATCTGCTATCATCCATTGTGCTTAGACGAGGAAATAACGCTGCTCTAGACGTCACTTGTGAAGATGATCTTTTAGGTAATGGTTTAAAGGTAATAAGACCTCTTAAAGATCTTAGTAAAGCAGGGATTGACTCGTACATACTTGTGACAAATTTGAAATTGCAGAATACAACTAACCGGAGATCGAATTGCCTAAACCAAGCGAACATATTGCAACGTGTTTTTGAGAGAAATAAAACCAAGAGGTACGATGACTTTGGGATAAACTATCCCTAGATGAGCGTGTATATATGCCGATATGTACACTTAACGTGCTGGTATTTGGTCTATGGCGTAAATTGATTACGTAAAATTGTAATTGTTGGTAAATTTTGTAAGAATTCAAATATTAAAAACATTTTTCTGTATAATATTTTCTCTATTTTTCAGAAATGGACGCTGGATACAGGCAAAAGTCCATCTTTGCCCCACCTACTGAATTGATATTGAACTCGAACCCGCGCACGACAAACACCACAATACGTCATAACGTAAATAACTGCCGACCATTCTATTGTTTATGTGATCACGTATCCACAGATAAAAGTGGTTGATCGGATTTTGAATATAGCCCTACAGAGAAAACGACTCAGGGCCCTACCTTGTTAATTGTATTTCCGCAATGGGTGAAGAGCCACTGCAGTTTTGGTTGGAAGTTGATGTGAGTATGTGCATATGTAGTTACATAGTTAAATGTAAGCATGAATAGGGCTTTCCAAAAAAGACCTTGCAATGTGTTTCAATCGTAAATCGAACCGTGGGTGCTCTACAATGATTCATCTGTTAAACTGTTCGGAATTAATTTCAAAATTCGCCTCAGCTGACCCATTTTGTTCAACTGATTTAATGTAATTAAAGGTTAATGAGGGAGGAACTCAGTTTTCCATACAATACTCAGGTTCTCAATTACCTCGTTATTGCTTCATTGAATGACTAACCATGATTCAATTACTAGAGGTTTGTTCCCAAATTGAAAAATCTGGACGGATGGCCTTTACGAAGTAAGGAAAACGGGGACTAATTCAATCCCCTTCAGCGAAAATTGTAGTAGAAAATTACTTGTAGTATTATTTTACTATGACTTCAAAGCGAGTTATGAGATTCTTCCGTATTTTATTTGGCACTGTGCATTAAAACCGACCCTTCTCACGTCAACTGTGCAAAATAAGTCTTAACTGTGCTAATAATAAAATACGAGTTAGAGTAGATGAAAAAAATGTACATAGAGCGAGCTCGAAGAAAGCTGACATCAGTTCACCGGCTAGTAAAATTTTAGCAGCTAAATATTTGAAAAAGTTTGTCGAATCTAATTGGCAGGGGCTACAACACGGAACAGAATCAATCATTAGCTGTCGTTACTTTGGATATAGTAAAACATTTCGATGTCCGACAGAATTTGGGAATTTCGGATGTTTTAATAAACTGCAGTACACGGTGTGATGAAATAACTAGAAGAAAGGGTATATATGTATGCCAATATTAGCAAATAATATAATAAACATACATATTTGAATTACATTATTTAGCGATGTGAGAGGGAAATTCACTAATGTTTTGTAAATCATCGAACTTTTTGACAAATGATCCTACACCTAATTGATTAATATTTTCTCACAAATCGTATATCTTTATTTAAAACATTTAATAAATTTACGTGCTCAGCTCCACTAAATGCCTAACAACTATAAATAAATATATATACAGTGGCTCACAACTTATTGCGTGCAGCTATAGAGCAAAACTGTTGAGCTATATAGAAAGGAATCTAGTGACGGTGTCAAAAAAATTCAAATGTACACATTTAATAAAATATGCTTATATTTGAACAAATACTTTATTTTCATGTGTTTACACGTTTGTGCCAATTATTTAATAAAAACTAAAATTATCTCAAAAACTAAGGTCGCAGCTTATTTCGTGCACTGCGCCCTGCCTTAGAAAAAACTACTTTTTATTTAGTTAAGTACCTCGTTTTACCACCTTTTTGTTAAATAACATCTTCAAGATGATTTTCCATAGATGCAGTTAGTTTTTGAGCGGCTTCGGGTGGTACCTTATGCCTTTCATCGACAAGAGTAGTTTTTAAATCGCTAATCTTATTTATCTGCCTTTACCGTGTAGCCGATTCCAAAATTGACCACACATTTTCAATGGAATTTAAGGCGAGAGATTGTGGAAGTGGATTCATGAGGTGTGGGCAGTTCCATATTACCCATGCCTGCACAATCCCGACACAATCCTGGATATGTGTTAAGGGTGTTTGTATTGGTTATTGCGAAATCGATCACGTACACCTAAATTAGGGACAATTCGCAACAAGTTGTCTTCTGGTAAGGTTAAATAAAAAATTTTGTCCATTGTACTATCAAACAAATTTATTTTGCAAACTCTAGAAGCAGCCAAGTAGGCCCAAACCCATCACACTTCCACCGCCATACCATTCAGGTGCTCTCAATTTTTTATTTTTGAGCTCTGTATTTGCTTTACACCTCACTTTAATCATGCCATATAAGCCAAATATATAAAAATATTGATTCAGACAGTTATTTGCTGGAGGTATTGCTGAGTCGGTCCAGCTCGCATGAATGTCGAATTATATTCGAAAAATAAGATTTTCTTCATTACATGGAGGAGGCAGCCTAATGCATAGATACCAATATTCCACCGTATTAAGACAAACGAAAACAAAAAAGATTCTGTCAATAATTGCTTCTCATAAAGTTACTTCATTTAAGAAATTTAAAACACAGTTCTTACTTCTTCAATCATATCAACAACATTCTTTGCTTACCAACAGTTTTATTGAAAATTAACCATATTTTATTTATACACTTTCAAATGTTATTTCATTGTCTCTAACTTATGTTTAATGTAAATGTGGTTTTCTTTAAGTCAAGAAATAAAGGAAGTAAAAATATACGTACCCAGTATAGCCACTTATTACTTTTGTTATTTCGGAAAACTTTGCAGTGCACATTTTTCGGAATAACATCGTTTCAACGAGCATGCAATATTGCAGCGAAACATCTGACAATTGTAAAAAAGAAAACAGTGTAAATTGCAATATTGATTGTCTGATTGTTAAAGTTTTTAAAACCAGTTGCTTGTTTATTTTTCAATTGCGGTTGAATTTTGTATGTTTCTTTATCTTTTTCCCAAGTGCTGTCGGAAATCGATTTGAGGATTTTGTTGCGGCCTTGCCTTACACCTGCAATTTTGGTACCACGCGCCTTGAAGTTCATACAGCTATGGCCGTATGGGCTGCGCTCAAGCTTCCCTAGGCACAGCTTCGTTGCAGTTGTTAACGCTATACTGTTTGTAACTTTGACCTATTCTTTCTCATAATATAAAAGCTGAAATTTTTTACGAAAAACAAAATTTCTGGTAAAAGTCCAGAACAGGGGTCGACTGCTAATACGTGTCCAAAAATACAGAGAGAGGTGTCAAAAGACGCGTATTGACCTCGACAACAATAATCCGGAGGCGGAAACTATATCCGTAGATATTTGCAGTTGAAATTGGCAATTTTATGAGGCTGTTGCAATGTTGTGCACTAAAAATTTTGTGTCAAAAGGGCTTTTGCACGCATTTAGTTTTGATCCCACCCCATCGGTGGATCCACCAGTGTAATTATCTGCCAATGCAGAAAGGTGTTCTGCGCAAAAATACTATGGATGCCACCCCCGGTTTCGGAGGGACCCGGGGTAATTTTTCGGTTTTTCCTTAATAAATTTTGAACGCGTTAATATTTTTATTTTCGTTTGACACCTCTTACGATATTGTTGGACGGTTATTAGTAGTCGACCCCTGTTCTAGAGTATTACCAAATTTCTTAATTATTTATTTTCAATATTTTGTGTTCGAATTTTATTATAAAATTCCTTCAATTTTCTTTCAAGTTGTATGTCGGGGTTGATTCTGAATAGGTAGTTTAACCTGTTACAGTACCCAGATCGAAGTTTAGCTGGAGTGACGCGCATTTCCCTAGGGAGAGTGAGTTCCTCCTCTGCTAGTTCTGGGAATTTTTCTTTGAGTACCGGATTTGTCGGGCAATTCCTGGCATAGAGGTCCGATGCCTGTTTGTGGATATCACTGAGGATCTGTTTGTGCTCTTTTGCTTCATACGTGTGTTCTCAGGTGCCGTATTTCCTCATAATGTTTACGGAGATTACTCTTAAGCCTTTGGGCGGTGTAGCCTCATCAATCAGATGTCTGTTGGGATGCTCAGGTTTCTGGGTATTCAACAGAAACTGTCTGGTTAGCATTTCATTTCATTGTTGTTGTTGTTGTAGCGATAAAGAAACTCCCCGAAGGTTTCGTGGAGTGTTATCGATGTTGATGGTCCTTTACCGGATATATATCCGGTATGTTCCGGTAACAAGCACCATTAAGGTACAAGCTCGACCATCTCGGGAACGATTTAATATGACCACATTGATCCTTCTAGCCCATACCGCCAATAAATTTTCTGAAGGGATTTTATTACAAAGGACAGTTCGGGTCCCTGGCTGTAATTTTTATAGGTTTCGCTTTTCTTATTCCTGTAAAATTTGACGAAATATGCATCCACATTGAACGAAGCTCTAAATATAACCTTTATCGGCTGGAATATTTCAATAATTTCTTACTCAAAAATGATAAAAAACGACAATAAAAAAGCCAAGTGAATGAAGCAAACGCGACCCAGAAGCAAGTGAATATTTTGACAGCAAAAATGATTGTTCGTGACACTTTGCATCGCTATATAATACGAAAAAACGTAATACAATCACCTGGAGTCACCGATATTCACTGAAGTTAATGAATGCTCTTATATGATAGGAATTTGGTTTCACTTGGGTGAAAGTGACTCCTCGCGTCGCTATGCGTTGTACATAATAATGCCGTAAAAATAGAAAGGGTCGAGTGCCTTAGGGGGGTTGGAATCTCCAGTAGGATCCTCACACGGTGATTCAAAATGTAGGATCTTCACCGAGGTGTACGTTGACGACTCTACCTAACCTCCATTCGTCGGGAGATAAGCTGTCCTCTTTGAGGACAGTCGATAAGTGTTTAACGTGGGTACCTGTCTCCGAAGACCTACCCCACGATGTCAAACACAGATCAATGTCCGTTGATCCTCGGCCCAACAAGTTGGTACCAAGTCGGTGAGCTGGGTGTTCAGGTCCACCAGCCTTGGTTTGGCCGGGGAGGACTATCCACCCTCCCCTTCCATTTTCGGGTAATGGCACCCGGTTGCACGGCAACTCCACCGGGAGTTCCGTGCTTGTCTCAGTGTCCCTCTTTCATTGATTTTATAATCTCGAATATCTAATTGACAAGTCAATCAGATTGAGATTTGTGTGTTGTCGCAATTTAGGAATGTGACCAACCTTTTCTGTCCTGCGGTGTTACAACAATGTATAATACATTCTTGACGACAGAGCTGATTTTACTCAGACATTGCTTGAAGGCGGCACCTCCCTCCAACGCTTTGCACCACATGTTATGATCAAAAACGCCCGTTCGCCGTGAACCAACTACCTATGTAATCTATCAGCGCAAATGTCTTTCCTCATGAATAGCTACTTAAATGTTCTATAGAGTGAGAGCGTCATATAATTCCTTGTGAATAAAACTATCTGTTGCGGAAAAACAGACAGTGATGCTGACAAGTACTTACGACACAAACACTCGCAAGATACATCTTGACTAATCATGGTACTAAACCACTTGCGCATCAAGACACATCTCGCTAGTCACAGGTACTTGTGCGTTTATGATAATGTTGCAACTGAACCCAGCTAAACGTTCTATTCAGTTTTATTTGCAACTTTGTTCTGCATTATTTGCTACATTATATATGCCCACATATTCATCGTTATTTGCTACTGTGGTATACAACTTCTAATAACTTGCTTCGTTGTATAATCTTCCTCATTATTCTTCAATTACGCTCCGTTTTTTTTCCACAATTTAGGGCTGTGGCCAACCTTTTAAACCATAGACCTGTGTTGGGGGGCTTTCCCGCCTCAGCAATATCTTTGCAACAACAGCTCGCCACACTGCAATGATCTAACAACGTTAAATCTGCCACATTTTTTGGATGTGGCCATCCATTCTGCGAACGCCTCCTATTCGCACGCAGTCTAAAGTAGCTTCAAACATCTCAAAAGCCGAGATGAGCACCGGCCCACTCGTACAATTATCGATTGTTTTCGGCTGACGATAGACATACGTTTCTTCACCATCTTTCTCCGGTTGCCACAATTATGGGATGTGACCAACTCTTTCATCTGCCCCTCAGGGTCAGTTTCTCGATGAAATTGGGTATGCTGTGACAAGCAAGAGACCGAATTCCCTTGGATCTTGGGTCCCCAAGGGAAAACAAGTGTACTCAGAGAGTGTCATATAGTAAACTCTTATTTGAAACCGCGATGCTCCCACAAGGGGGCCATCCCAGGACAGGAGTTGAGACCTGAGAACAAAGCATCGTACGATGCAGTGCATCAGGTCACACTGGCTTCTCCTGCTCCCGCGGTAGCAGTTTTTATAAAGACCATGCGTAGGGTCCCACAGGGTGATACCCGCGTCCACCCTGCTGCCTTTCGAGTAAAATCACCTTACTCATGGATTGGGTACCCATGGTATTATGGTCGCCTCAATCCTGCACAAAAGTGTTTGGAACTCCTACGTGGTGTACTTATGGGGAGACGCGATCTTCTTGAAGTGGCTTTTGAAGCTCTTCACTCCCGCTTTCCACAGGCCGCCCATATGTGGAACAGCGGCGGGAATAAAATGCCAGCTTAATGCTTGATGGCTATACTTGGAGACTGTTTTGTCTCGGCTTTCTGCCAGAAAGGCTTTAAATTCGGATCGTAAAGATCTTGCCCTCCGAGAAAGTTTGTACCATTGTCGGAGTAGATGTTTTTCGGACATCCTCTTCTCGCGATAAAACGCGAAAAGGCTGCGAGAAAGCATGGGGTGCACAGGTCACTAGTGGCTTCTAGGTGGATTGCCTTGGTGGTGAAACAGACAAAAAGGCACATGTAGCCTCTGGACAGTCGACCCTGCCGCGGTAACTTTTGATTTCGAAAGGCCCCGCAAAGTATACCCCGATGTTGGTGAACGCGCGGGTAAAAGTATTACGTTCGCAGGGAAAGGTTCCCATAAGTGGGGACTGCGCCTGCTTTCGGTGAATAATGCAGGTTTTGCAATTGTGGATGATGGCTTCGATCATGGTCTTGACATTTGGAATCCAATATTGGGATCGGATAAGACGTAGCATGAACTGGTTACCGCCATGAAGTGAATAATGATGAATCATCATGACTGTAAGGCGAGATAGCCTGCAATTGTAAGGTAATACGATCGGATGACGCTCGTTGTATGACATGTCTTTTGAAGCCCCTACACGCCCCCCCTGTTCTAATAATATCATTTTTGTTGACGTATGGGTTGAGTGGCAGTATTTCACTCTTGCGATCAATAGGTTCCCTATTTTTCACTTTTAAATATTCTGTACCGTAGAATTGTTTCTGGCAGACTCTTATTAATGCTTGAGTCGTTGCCTTAATCTCATCGGCTGAGATTATGCACGACTTTTCGTGGAACATTGCTTTAGTTTTAGGATGCGTTCTTTTATAGAATCTCCTAACATAGGATAGGACTTTCAAAACCCTGGGTAAATTTTAAAATCGTTCGAGAATATCTATATGATCTACCCTTGTCGTGGCATATGATTGTGCCCTCTTTTCCTCAACGGACGTGTTGTAATCGGCGTCTTGTGCTGGCCAGTGAGAATTGTCTTCTTCTAGCCAAGAAGGACCCTGCCACCACAACAAATTGTTGGTCAAATCTGACGCAAGTAGTCCTCTGCTTCCTAGATCCGCTGGATTAGATTCCGAGTCCACGTGAAGCCAGTCCTCGCTACCGACCATGTCGATGATCTTAGTGATTTGGTGTGCGACGAACCAGGTCCAAGAACAGGTGGTTGAAGAGGTGTGAAGAGGTGAACTTTTGCCGGTCCCCAATTAATGTTTCGGAATATCGATTCCATGATTTCTGCGAGCAGGATGGCGCCGCAGAGTTCTAAACGTGGTAGCGAGATGGTTTTCATTAGAGCTACTCTGGTTTTTGCTAGAAGTAAATGTATGAAAACCTGATTGCCGTGGATTTCTATGTCGTCTTCCGGCGAAAAATTTACCTACCGCGGTATTCTAATGTTATTTATTTCGCCATAGTGTTGGGTGAAGTTTTTCCACCGTTCTAAGGTAGTTGGTGAGACAGGCTCGTACCGCACGGCACCTTCTAACCAAATATTCTGCATTAATATTTTTGCCGCTATGACCATTGGGGCGAGCCACCCTAATGCTTCGAAAAGCTTGGCGATGGCTGACAATATTTCTCGATTAAAATTAAATTTTCCGGATCCCCCAGTGGTCCTGCTTTAAAATAAAAGAGATCAGAGTGAACATTCTATCTTATGCCCAATGCCAATTCACGCTGCTGCGCGGTGTTTCGTGTAGGACAAGCTAGCTGGACAAAATTATTTTATGGAATTTTTTCCTTTTCATATGCAGTCATTTATTATAACTACGTCATTTTTTTCAGCCATATGTTCTTTTTTTTTATTTTTTTCCAAAATGTTACTTCATATGCACACATATGCTTAAATCAAACGCTGATAAGCCATATAATGTTGTTATTGGTACTAATGTGAATGCTGATTTGGATGTTTTCGTGCGATATAGATGGCTTCACTTATCTTCTTTTAGGCCGTCTCACAGTGTTTCGTGTAGAACAAGCTAGCTGGACAAAATTATTTTATGAGATTTTCCATTTCATATGCAGTCATTTATTACAACTACGTCATTTTTTTCAGCCATATGTTCTTTTTTTATTGTTTTCCAAAATTTTACTTCATATGCATATATTTGCTTATTTCATATACAGTAACTCATGTGAATAAGTGACATAGATCCAAAAAAATTTAAAGGACTTAAGAATATTACTTTATTGTACTTAAATTGAATGGACTAAAAATCTCAATACTATAAAAAATTCCGAAAAAAAATTAAAATTTTTTATGAAAATTCGTCGAATTTTTCAAACATTTTGTATATATAATTTATTTTTTGTTATAGATCGTGACAAATTTTCTTATGTGAAATTAGTTAAAATAAATTTGCGAAAGCGAAAATTGTAAGAATTGTTCAAAAAGGGGTGTCTACTTATTTATGTGAGTGACTATACATATGTACATACATATTTTGTATTTATTTGAGTATTTATCCTGGCACTACAATTTTTACAAAATTATTTTATAGTACCAGTCAGGAATGTAAAAGTGAATTACAATAATAATAATAACAATGTAAATAATTAAATTAATTATGTCAAAATTACTTATTACAAAAACTTTAAAGTAAAGTATCATACAAAGTAGAAAAGACAACAGATTTAAATTAAATAAAACCTGATCCAACAAAAAGTTGTAGGGTAGGTTATCTTTTATAATTATGTTATTATTCGGTATCATCACTTTCATTCGATGAGTCACTTGTGGAATAGTCATGAGCATCAGCAATACTGCTGTGACAGCTTGAAACAACTGGGGTATTTATTGACTCCTCAACATTATCGTGGGACAGTAAATTTAAGACTTCTGAAGTCAGACTTTTAAATTTTTTCTTAGGTATCTCCCTAAAACTGTTAACTAAAGGATCCGATGTTATAAACAACATATTCATAAGATCTCTATTCGTGGCTTCACGCGACTGCTTTTGTGTGTTAACATCCCTGAATCGTCTCAAATCTTTGTTACGGGCTTCCTGTGCTTCCTCAGAAAGTTGACCAATAGGTAAAATTGCTGATTTTATAATATCCGTACTATGCACTAAGATTTTATGAACTGTAACAGGCATATTAAACCATGGATAGAGATTTATGATTAGTTTTTTAGTCTCGACCGCACATTTTTCAAATCTTTGTATATTTATATTATATCCAGATGCTAATGCGCGAAGGAGAGTGTCGAATCTTTTGATGAGCGTTACATCCAATCCCGTAATCTCAGCACTACGAGCAGTTTGGCCGTCATTGGTATTGCCGAAACCTGGTTTTGGTTTATCTACTATCAATCCAAGTACACTTTTAAATTTATTCTGGATTTCGTTGGAACGTAGCTTTACACTCTCTTTATCTGCCTCATTCCTAAGCTGCCATTTTTTTACTTCGAGGCGATAACTTATGTGAAGCAAGCATTCAAAACATCTTATCCATGCATGGAGAGTAGACAAACCAAAACCAAGATTATCTCGGTTAGGCGTAAAGTCCCGTAACTCATTATTCATATCATTTGGAGTGGCACCACAAATATAACACTTTTGTGCGGAAGAAGTTTCAGTCAAAGCATTGCAAACTTTTCCGTCAATCATTGTTGGAAGCATATTGTGATTTACGGAAACTTCGTATTCTTCGAGCATGTACTTTGTTGGCAAAAACGCATTTATCTCCTCTAAAACTTTGTTCGTTTCAAAACAATAAAATCGTTTGTTTCTTTAGAAAAAATAAATTTAATTGGACGACAATACATGGTAGAAGAAGGTCGAGGATTCTGCCAAACAATGTTACCTTTTTTATCCTGTAATTGAAGAGGAACGAAAGAAAATATAAACAAAAACTCATCAGTGTCAGAGCTGCATGTAAACTTTTGCTTATATGTGCTATGGCCAGAGCTTCCATCGCAACCCCAATTGCTGATTAAAGTATACGTCAAGTTTGTAGACGCTCAACAGTTTTATCTAATACGGACTGGACTTTAATTTCCCCACGTGTTTCACCCACATCCATCTCATTTGGGTATCATTCTGCCTTAGCTTTTCTTAGACTATAAAATGATGGATAAACCTTATGGCCTGCCTTGATACTCCACTTCCGAGTCGTTTTGTACCCATGAGTCGTCGACTTGCTATCTACGTAATATGCTAAAGCTTCTACATTGCTCAAGCATCTTGCATCTGGCTCACATGTCATCTTTTTGCCGGATATTTTAGTGGTTTCCTGTGGTTTTTTTATAATGTTAGCAACATTTCTGTTGCCGGACATACGCGTTGATACTTCTGCCGCATAAAGTAACCCACCAGGAATTCTAGGTTGCAAGAGGTCATCAACTCGACGCCGTTTGGTTTTTTCACTGCACCTAACAAAGTCCTTCTTTCGTCTTCCGGGGCCGGGGTTACCTGAAGAAGTGGTTGTTTGGTCTGATGGCAACTTTGAATCCACCGTTATTGTAAATGTGAAATATGGACCCAAAAGCTTTTTTTTTTGTGTGTTTTATGGCTACGTGTTTGTTCCCTGTACCTGGGAATTGGTTTTGCCGTTTGTAGATCAGCTTTAAAGGTTAAAATATATCGTCGGAGCTGGTACGTACACACATCCTATTTTATATGTAGAGATAACTAAATCTACAAACAAAAAAAAATTAAAAATAGATGTGCAAAGAATTCGCAATGGTTTTTCTTTCGACTATTAGAGAATACTTGCGACTATAACATATGTAAAATTTAGCCCGGGTGTCCGCGGATGTATGTAACGTTTTTGTCCCTAAAATTAAAAATATAGAGAAAAAATACCTTTTCTTCTTAATAACGGAATGTTAAATATATTGAAAATACTCTAATTGCGAAAGAATTACTATTAAAAAATTTTACTTACCTTCGAGCTTAGAATCCATCAAAAAAATTATATAAAAGTGTTCACTTAAAAGAAATATTAAGCTTAATATTCAACAAGAATTTTGCAAATTAATCAATGCATTTTACGGCCACTCCTGCCTTCTTACTTAAATTACTCAATATATATGAGCAAAAATATGAAAAAAAAGCAAAAATCCCGTTATTTTGTTTGTTTTCTTTCATTTCTCATTACACTTTTCTTGGAATAAGAACTTTGTTTTTGTCCAGCTAGCTTGTTCTACACGAAACACTGTGTGCTGGTGTCTTCGAACGCCAGAAAGTCTTAACTTAGTCGATCAGTTTTCAGGATGTCTTTGAGAACTGCTTCCGAGTTTGATGTCCATTTAAGAAGAGGAAAGCCCGCTGACTGAAAAACCTGTCGGATTTCATCCCTCGCCTTAATGCTCGATGCGATGGTGTGTCCTCCGGCTAACACGTCATCTACGTACGTGCATTCTCGCAGGATGCTAGATGCTGTTGGATGAGAATTTTTAACGTCGTCAGCGAGCTGTAAAAGCGTTCTGATGGCAAGGTATGGAGCGCAGATAACTCCGAACGTTACAGTCTTTAATTGGTAGAGGCCTATTGGTTCACTAATGTCTTTTCGGAAAACAATGGTATGGTTGGCGTCCATACAAATTTGCCTAAACATTTTATCTATGTCACTGTTGAAGACGTATCGACAGAGTCTCCAACGAAGAATAAGAATAGGGAGATCTGCCTAAAGTACAGGGTCAGGGAGGAAAATGTCGTTTAGACTGGTGCCATTAGCCGTCGGGATTGAGGCATTGAAAACAACTCGGACTTTTGTCGATATACTTTCTGCCTTGACAACGGCGTGGTGTGGCAGAAAGTAATTATTCGTGTCATCTGCCGCTACTATACTGTTGATTTTTTGCATGCGTCCGAGCGTTTCATATTCCGACAGTACCCTCATATATTCTTTCCCTAAATACAGATTTTTTATTAATCGAGACTCCTTTCGAAAATATTGCGAACATGCGCGCCTAAGGGAGCCTCCTAACCTTAATTCTTCTGAGTACCCTTGCTTGAACGGGAGAGATACGATGTACCTCCCATCTTTATTTCTTTTTGTTGTTCCTTTGTACAGTTTTTCGCAATATGCGTCATCTGCATTAATGCTTTTGCGTTTTGGCAAATGAACAATTGAGGTATGTCGCAACTCGGCAAGAGAGTGGAGGCACCACAATTGTAATTAGGCAACGTCTAATGGAAGAAGAAAATTAGAAGCGAGATATTGCTCGTTATAATATGGCTTTTATTGCAGTGAAATCTATAATTGGAAAAATTTATTTACCTTGAAAAAAGTGAGATGTGTCGGGGCTCCTCGGACGTTGATTGCAGTGGTTCGCTCGACAATCGCTGGAAAAGTAGACGGTTGCCTTATCGAGGACAACCGTTGAACAGCGGGAAAAGTCTCCGGTTTTATGTATATGTGTACGGACAACATAACCTACATATGTACACATACATATAGGTACATTCATGTGGGCGAACTAGAAGTCGGTAACGTAGTGATACTAGGGTGGCGGGAGTTAATAGGAATTTAGGCTTCGGCCTGAACACAAGAAGAAAGTTCGCATCAAATTACGGGCTCCGAAAAGAATTATGCACCAGAATAACTTTTTGTTGTGTACCAAGTAAAACTATTTATTTAGGTAAAACAAAGGTGAACGCGCACTTCATATTTCTTTGATTTTACTTTTCACACTTTACTGCTTTTTTTTATTGTAATATTGCGTGGAATTCACCTCACTTCAAACACGCTTAACGTTACAAATATAGTTACAAACAAACGTTCATATCTAATTGACCCAGATAACCACCAAGAGCTCATTCGCATTTGCCCAATCGCCCAATATATTGATGCGTCATACCAAACTGCTCAAGCGCGGATCGTATTGACAATATGTAGGTCAATATAATAAATTGCTGACAAACCATTTCTCATTATTAAGTCATGCACCTCTAGAAATGAATTTCATCAATAAATAACAATCAGATTTCTGCGCTGGACATACGCGCCAATAAAATCTATTTTGTTCTAATTTCAGTTAATATATTTTACTATGGACGACAGTATGTCAGTAGTGATCTGAACAATACAAAAATGTAACCCCAACACAACTTATTTGCCTGATATACCCTCTTTTCTTTCTGTATTCACCATGTTTAGAGCCGTTTCGCAACAATGGCGTTTTCTGAATCCTGATTGTTATTGTACAATTACTCTGTGTTTATCTAGGTGTGCCACAAGCTGATTTTTCACTACTCCATAATTTTCTCATCTGAAGGTAACGTTTTGAAGAAGCGTAGCTCCTCTGATTTCACAGTGCTTTTTACCTTTTCCACAGGAACTATTGTAGACACTTTCCAGCAATTAGGGACAATGCCATTTTTTAAGGACTCATTTGTTATATGTTTGTAAAAGTTACCAATGTACATCGTGGCAATTTGTTAATTAATTACAATTTTCGTGATATGTTTTTTATTATCCGTTAGCTCTGCAAGGTCTTTTAGGCACTACACCCGTTTCATGTTCCGTCATTGTAAAGCACTCTGTCTTCCATGTATTTCTTCTTCTTATAATTAATTATACATTTGTATAAATTTTTAATTACATAATATTCATCCGAGTATCCAGTGTTTCTGGCAACGTTATAAAGCTTTAGCTTTCTTTTATGGAGAACTGGTAACTCCCGGTCAGCGCTGTAATTTTATTTTCTACTCCAGCATTACATTAAAAGATTTTCACTCGGTTTAACTATTAAGGGATGGGTTTTTCTTATATCTGGCAACGCTACTTTTTTGTTTTATCACTTTTCGTAACATTTGCATTAGATGTTTGGCTTCAACGCTGTTGACAATTCTTCTTTAGTTCATTGCACATTTTATATACTCAATGCTTATTGCTTCAATAATTTTCGGGAGTGTTATCGATGTTGATGGTCCTTCGCCGGATGCAGAACCGATACGTTAATTATTATTATTTTATTATTTATTTCTTCTTACAGCTTATACTAAGCCTAGCTTATATCTATATATAGTAATTAAAAAATAATCTAAATTAAGTTATTTATATGAGTCTATTGACTGCCCAAATGGAGTGAGAGATAGGTAGCAGACGAATGACACCAACGCAAGGATTGTACCAGTTGTATCTGACTCTGTTAACGTATTTAAAGTGCGAAGGCAACACCTGAACGGCGATGCACTTATTAGGTTGAGTGATGCGTTACAGAATGCGCTTCGGCTACTTTTTGCATACGTGGGAAAGCTTCCTAGAGTACTTCCTGAGAGTACTCGGGATGTATGCAATGCTATGGGTGATTCGAAAGTTTGCCCACCTTGCACTAGAATGGCAGTATTCTACAGTAATTGTACAATTTGTGTTTAAATTCTCTTATGTTACTAGATGTTACTTCATTTGGTAATTCATTGTAGAATTTTAATCCTTTATAGTACAAATTACATTTGTCTGCTTCTGTTCTATAAGCCGGTAAATTAAAATCATTCCTTCTTCTTGTATTTACGGAATGAATATTTCTTACATATTTTATGTTACTTTTCAAATAATCAGGCAAGTTACCTTCTATTATGTTTCTAATAAACTTCATCGTAGGATAAAAAAGTATCTGTTTAATGCTTAGCCAATTTAGAGCGGCGAGCATATCTCTGATAGGTGTGTCATAGCGTTTCCTAGGAATAAATCGCATAGCTCGGTTCCGTTGCTTTTGCAGTTTGTAAATTTGGCTATCTCTCATAATGAAGAATAATGTTGGACAATATATGAAGTGAGGTTCGATTATTGATCTGTAAACCATAACCTTGTACCGTCTACTTAAATACTTGCAGGTTCTTTGCATGAAATATATCTTTTTGGCTATTTTCCCAATCGTGTAATCGATGTGCTCACTAAATCGATTTTGATTCCTAAATACTTGAAAGCACTGACTTTGTCAATTGCTTCGCTGTTTATATTTAGAAGTGGTAATTCATTGTTTTGAAAATTCCTTCTTGATATAACCATAAATTTTGTTTTGCTTATATTCAGTTTCAATCTATTCGAGGCACCTCTCTTTTTTCTGACAGGGATGATCCAATTACAGTTCTTTGACTTCTCTTCATGATAAAGTCATGGAACTATTTTCGCTCCGTTTCAGTAACACCTATGCTATAAAGTTTTTTTAGCAATAAATTCTGATCGATAGTCTCAAAAGCACGTTTTAAGTCTAGGAAAACATCTATTATATGTTTATTTCTGCTCAGATCTTCTTTCCAGTTAGCTAAAAAGGCATTTTCAATTTTTCATCAATTTTTTGTACCATAGAAAAAGACCTAAATAGGGCAACTAATTGCTTGTTATTGTCGTGCTTCCATTAAGATTTATGTTGTAATCCCCAATGAATATGACCTTGTCGTGTGTAAGACAGTTGTTGTTTAGAATTTCGTTAAGGCATGCAATAAAGTCAGCATCATTCGCACTAGGCGAATGATAAACCAATCCAATTTGGTACTGGGGAAAGATGTTTTTGATTTTTATTATTATACACCAAATACTTTTGTTAATAGCATTATTGTTAACTATTTTCTACTCTATTGAGTCATGTATATATACTAAAACACCCCCTGTATGCCTGCTATGTGAATTACACCGTAAAGGTTTATATGATGATATTTGTAACTCTTGGTTTGTTATTTCATCTGTGGACCAGCTTTCTGAACAAAGAATCAGATGTGGTTTCAAAAGTTCGGTAAGACGTTCTAGCTCACCTTTATTAGCAACAAAGTTCCGGTAGCACGCCCGACCATCTCGGGAACGATTTGTTATGACCACAAGTGACTTTCTTGGCCATACCGCCCTCCGCCCCCGAGATCCATCAGGATTGGGTTTGGAGAAACTATATATTCCTCTGGCAACTTCGTTGACACTTTTTTCAGATAATACTTGCGCTTTTTGCATTACCTTGATTCTTTCACTTCCTTTAATTATACTCAGTTGAGCAGAGCTCAAAGAGTATATTAACTTTGATTGGATAACGGTTGGTTGTACAGGTATAAAGGAATCGAGATAGGTATAGACTTCCATATATCAAAATCATCAGTATCGAAAAAAAATTTGATTGAACCATGTCCGTCCGTCCGTCCGTCCGTTAACACGATAACTTGAGTACATTTTGAGGTATCTTGACGAAATTTGGTATGTAGGTTCCTGGGCACTCATCCCAGATCGCTATTTAAAATGAACGATATCGGACTATAACCACGCCCACTTCTTCGATATCGAAAATTTCGAAAAATTGAAAAAGTGCGATAATTCATTACCAAAGAAGGATAAAGCGATGAAACTTGGTAGGTGGGTTGAACTTATGACACAGAATTGAAAATAAGTAAAATTTTTGACAATGGGCGTGGCATCGCCCACTTTTAAAAGAAGGTAATTTAGAAGTTTTGCAAGCTGTAATTTGGCAGTCGTTGAAGATATCATGATGAAATTTGGCAGGAACGTTACTTGTATTACTATATGTATGCTTAATAAAAATTAGTAAAAGCGGAGAACGACCACGCCCACTAAAAAAAAAAATTTTTTTTAAAGTGAAATTTTTACAAAAAATGTAATATCTTAATGTAATGATATGTGCAGTAATGATATGGTGCAACAAAATACAAAAATAAAAGAAAATTTCAAAATGGGTGTGGCTCCGCCCTTTTTCATTTGATTTGTCTAGGATACATTTAATGCCATAAGTCGAACAAATATTCAACAATCCTTGTGAAATTTGGTAGGCGCTTAGATTCTAGGACGGTAACTGTTTTCTGTAAAAAAGGGCGAAATCGGTTGAAGCCACGCCCAGTTTTTATACACAGTAGTTCGTCTGTCCTTCCGCTCGGCCGTTAACACGATAACTTGAGCAAAAATCGATATATCTTTACTAAACTCAGTTCACATAATTATCTGAACACACTTTGTATTGGTATAAAAAATTACCGAAATCCGACTATGACCACGCCCACTTTTTCGATTTCGAAAATTACGAAAAATGAAAAAAATGCTATAATTATATACCAAATACGAAAAAAGGGATGAAACATGGTAATTGCATTGGTTTATTGACGCAAAATATAACTTTAGAAAAAAACTTAGTAAAATGGGTGTGACACCTACCATATTAAGTAAAAGAAAATGAAAAAGTTCTGCAGGGCGAAATCGAAAGCCCTTGGAATCATGGCAGGAATACTGTTCGTGGTATTACATATATAAATAAATTAGCAGTACCCGACAGATGATGTTCTGGGTCACCCTGGTCCACATTTTGGTCGAAATCTCGAAAACGCCTTCATATATACAACTACCACAACTCCCTTTTAAAATTCTTATTAAAAATAAAATAAATGTAAGGCGCGATAACCTCCGAAGAGATCTAAGGCCGAGCTTCTCTTCCAATTTGCGTCGTGCTCCTCTTGATTTTTCCCTACAAATTGGCCGGACGGGACCTACATGTTTTATGCCGACTCCGAACGGCATCTGCAAGGCAGATGAGTTTTCACTGAGAGCTTTTCATGGCAGAAATACAATCGGAGCGCTTGCCAGACACTGCCGAGGGGCGACCCCGCTTAGAAAAATTTTCTTCTAATTGAAAAATCTTATTTCTAAAATTTTGATGTTGCTTGCCCCGGGAGTTGAACCCAGGGCATACGGCATGATAGGCGGAGCACGCTACCATCACACCACGGTGGCCGCCCCCTTATTCTTATTAATCCCTTAGATTGTACAAACGCATTCTAGAGTCACCCCTGGTCCACCTTTATGGCGATATATCGAAAAGGCGACCACCTACACAACTACCACCACTCCCTTTTAAAACCCTCATTAATACCTTTAATTTTATACCCATATCGTACAAACACATTCTAGAGTCACCCCTGGTCCACCTTTATGGCGATATTTCGCAACGGCTTCCACCTATAGAACTAAGGCCCACTCCCTTTTAAAATACTCATTAACACCTTTCATTTGATACCCATATTGTACAAACGCATTTTAGAGTCACCCCTGGTCCACCTTTATGGCGATATCTCGAAAAGGCGACCACCTATACAACTACCACCATTCCCTTTTAAAACCCTCATTAATACCTTTAATTTTATACCCATATCGTACAAACACATTCTAGAGTCACCCCTGGTCCACCTTTATGACGATATTTCGTAACGGCTTCCACCTATCCCTTTAAAATACTCAGTAACACCTTTCTTTTGATACCCATATTGTACAAACATATTCTAGAGTCACCCCTGGTCCACCTTTATGGCGATATCTCGAAAAGGCGTCCACCTATAGAACTAAGCCCCACGCCCTTTTAAAAAACTCATTAACACCTTTCATTTGATACCCATATCGTACCCATATCGTATAGAACGAAGACCCACTCCCTTTTAAAAATACTCATTAACACTTTTCATTTGATACCCATATTGTACAAACGCATTCTAGAGTAACCCCTGGTCCACCTTTATGGCAATCTCGAAAAGGCGACCACCTATACAACTACCACCACTCCATTTTAAAACCCTCATTAATACCTTTAATTTTATACCCATATCGTACAAACACATTCTAGAGTCACCCCTGGTCCACCTTTATGGCGATATCTCTGAAAAGGCGACCACCTATACAACTACCACCATTCCCTTTTAAAACCCTCATTAATACCTTTAATTTTATACCCATATCGTACAAACACATTCTAAAGTCACCCCTGGTCCACCTTTATGGCGATATTTCGCAACGGCTTCCACGTATAGAACTAAGGCGCACTCCTTTTAAAATAGTCAGTAACACCTTTCTTTTGATACCCATATTGTACAAACATATTCTAGAGTCACCCCTGGTCCACCTTTATGGCGATATCTCGAAAAGGCGTCCACCTATAGAACTAAGCCAAACGCCCTTTCAAAAACTCATTAACACCTTTCATTTGATACCCATATCGTACAAATATATTCTAGAGTGACCCCTGGTCCAACTTTATGGCGATATCTCGAAAAAGCGACCACCTATAGAACGAAGACCCACTCTCTTTTAAAAATACTCATTAACACTTTTCATTTGATACCCATATCGTACAAACAAAGTCTAAGTTGCGATAGCTCGAAAAGGCGTCCACCTATAGAACTAAGGCCCACCCCCTTTTAAAATACTCAGCAACACCTTTCTTTTGATACCCATATTGTACAAACAAATTCTAGGGTCACCCCTGGTCCACCTTTATGACTATAGCTCGAAACGGCTTCCACCTATGGAACTAAGGACTACTCTCTTTTAAAATACTCATTAACACCTTTCATTTGATATCCATATCGTGCAAAAAAATTCTAGAGTCAACCCTGATCCACCTTTGTGGCGATATCCCTAAATGGCGTCCACCTATAGAACTATGGCCCACTCCCTCATAAAATACTCTTTAGTGCCTTTCGTTTGATAGACATGTCATACAAACACATTCCAGGGTTTCCCTCGGTTCATTTTCCTACATGGTTATTTTCCCTTATGAGTATCTAATGTTCGGTTACACCCGAACTTAACCTTCCTTACTTGTTTTTCTTTAGTGCATTATCAAACTCATTTCTGTATTCAGATAGTTGTTGTCTATTTTGCTTCACCACCGCTTGCATATCTTTTAAACTGTCAACCACGCTATGCACATGTTGCACACAATCAATACACATAAACCTTAGCATTTCGCATTTCTCCAATTTTTTTACACTATACTGACCCAGGCCTGAGCATTTTGGTATAAGATGGTAACATTTACCACATATCCCTTCACAACGAAACATTGAGACATCTCCGGGAATCATACTTTTGTATTTACATATTTTTTTCCATTTTCGTTTAACTATGTATTTTGATCGACACTTCGCATGCATAGATGTACGCCTGCACCAATTGGGCAATTGTAGGCGTATCTTTTCCTTAAATTAGAGTCACTATCTCACGAGAATATTTAAATTAAAAAGTTTAAACTCCAACTCAATAAATTATCGAAGCCAACTATTAAAACAGCCTCTGAGTCTCCTCTCATACGATTGTTATTTTTATACTCAGTTGAGCAGAGCTCACAGAGTATATTAAGTTTGATTGGATAAGGGTTGGTTGTACAGGTATAAAGGAATCGAGATAGATATAGACTTCCATATATCAAAATCATCAGGATCGAAAAAAAAATTGATTGATCCATGTCCGTCCGTCCGTCCGTCCGTCCGACCGTTAACACGATAACTTGAGTACATTTTGAGGAATCTTGATGAAATTATGTATGTAGGGTCCTGAGCACTCATCTCAGATCGCTATTCAAAATGAACGATATCGGACTATAACCACGCCCACTTTTTCGATATCGAAAATTTCGAAAAACCGAAAAAGTGCAATAATTTATTACCAAAGACAGATAAAGCGATGTAACTTGGTAGGTGAGTTGAACTTATGACGCAAAATAGAAAATTAGGAAAATTTTGGACAATGGGCGTGGCACCGCCCACTTTTAAAAGAAGGTAATTTAAAAGTTTTGCAAGCTGTAATTTGGCAGTCGTTGAAGATATCATGATGAAATTTGGCAGGAACGTTACTCCTATTACTATATGTACGCATAATAAAAATTAGCAAAATCGGAGAAGGACCACGCCCACTTTTAAAAAAAATTTTTTTTAAGTAAAATTTTAAGAAAAAAATTTATATCTTTACAGTATATAAGTAAATTATGTCAAAATCCAACTCCAGTAATAATATGGTGCAACAAAATACAAAAATAAAAGAAAATTTCAAAATGGGCGTGGCTCCGCCCTTTTTCATTTAAATTGTCTAGGACACTAGTCGAACAAAAATTTACCAATCCTTTTGAAATTTGGTAGGGGCATAGATTTTATGACGGTAACTGTTCTCTGTGAAAATGGGCGAAATCGGTGGAAGCCACGCCCAGTTTTTATACACAGTCGGCCGTCTGGCCTTCCGCTCGGCCGTTAACACAATAACTAGAGCAAAAACCGATATATCTTTACTAAACTTAGCCCACGTACTTATCTGAACTCACTTTATCTTGGTATAAAAAATGAACAAAATCCGACTATGACCACGCCCACTTTCTCGATATCGAAAATTACGAAAAATGAAAAAAATTCCAGAATTCTATACCACAAATACGAAAAAGGGGATGAAACATGGTAATTGGATTGGTTTATTGACGCGAAATATAACTTTAGAAAAAACTTTGTAAAATGGTTGTGACACCTACCATATTAAGTAGAAGAAAATGAAAACGTTCTGCAGGGCGAAATAAAAAACCCTTGAAATCTTGGCAGGTATTACATTTATAAATAAATTAGCGGTATCTAACAGATGATGTTCTGGGTCACCCTGGTCCACATTTTGGTCGATATCATATACAACTACCACCACTCCCTTTTAAAACTCTCATTAATACCTTTAGTTTGATACCAATATCGTACAAACACATTCTGGAGTCACCCCTGGTCCACCTTTATGGCGATATCTCGGAAAGGCGTCCACCTATAGAACGAAGGCCCACTCCCTTTTAAAAATACTCATTAACACCTTTCATTTGATACCCATAACGTACAAACAAAGTCTAGAGTCACCTCTAGTCCACCTTTATTGCGATACCTCGAAAGGGGGTCCACCTATAGAGCTAAGGCCCACTCCCTTTTAAAATACTCATTAATACCTTTCGTTTGATACCCATATTGTACAAACAAATTCTAGGGTCACCCCTGGTTCACCTTTATGGCGATATCTCGAAAAGGCGACCACCTATACAACTACCACCACTCGCTTTTAAAACCCTCATTAATGCCTTTAATTTGATACCCATATCGTACAAACACATTCTAGAGTCACCCCTGGTCCACCTTTATTGCGATACCTCGAAAAGGCGTCCACCTATAGAACTAAGGCCCACTCCCTTTTAAAATACTCATTAACACCTTTCTTTTGATACCCATATTGTACAAACAAATTCTAGCATAACCCCTGGTCCACCTTTATGACAATATCTCGAAAAGGCGACCACCTATACAACTACCACCAATTCCTTATAAAACCCTCATTAATACCTTTAATTTGATACCCATATCGTACAAACAAATTCTAGGGTCACCCCTGGTCCACCTTTAAGGCGATATCTCGAAACGGCGTCCACCTATGGAACTAAGGATCACTCCCTTTTAAAATACTCATTAACACCTTTCTTTTGATACCCATATCGTACAAACAAATTCTAGAGTCAACCCTGATCCACCTTTATGGCGATATCCCTAAATGGCGTCCACCTATAGAACTATGGCCCACTCCCTCATAAAATACTCTTTAATGCCTTTCATTTGATACACATGTCATACAAACACATTCCAGGAGTTCCCTCGGTTCATTTTCCTACATGGTTATTTTCCCTTAGCTCTCAACTGAGTATGTAATGTTCGGTTACACCCGAACTTAACCTTCCTTACTTGTTAGCAAATATTTTCAATTTTTTTTTTTACCATTTTAACCAAAATTCAACGAGTAAAATTAAACACGAGTCTATACGAGTGCAATACTCATGCCATATATCCACGTAGAGCTTTAACTATAAGGATTTATTAAATCACAAACTTGAACTTGTTGATAAGCAAATGGGATATCTTCAGCATAAATGTCATAATTACCAATAGAACCAATCTTCTGATTTTTAAAGTGACTATCGTGGTCTTACGGCCGCCGTGCCGTGGTGGAAGCGTGCTTCGCCTGCCACACCGAATGTCTCGGTTTCATTTGCCGGGAAAAGTAACATCAAAAATTTAGAAAAGTTCTTTCAATTGTAATAAAGTTTTTCTTCGCGGGTTCGCCCCGCAGTGATTTGGCAAACTCTCCGAGTGTATTTCTGCCTTGAAAAGCTTCTTAATGAAAAATCACCTGCCTCGCAGATGCCGTTCGGAGTCGGCGTAAAAACCATGTAGGTTCCGTCCCAACAATTGGAAGAGAGGTTAGGTTAAGTTGAACTGACCGGTCAATAAAAACCTCACATAGACTGCATGTGTCCATATTGTTACCAGAATTTCTTTGACGACCAACCGGAAGAACCCCTATCAAGTGCCAGGACATATGTTATAAAATTACTCCGCCCTCTTGGCAAATACTAGCAGTTTTCTTGGTTCCAGCTTAATCGCTGCCTTGAGATCTAGCAACTCTGCTCAAATAGATAGAGCCTTGGCCTGGGGAGCGCAGGACATGAACACAGAACGCGCACGAGAAAGCAACGTAAAGAACAAGTAGAAGGAACCAAAGAGCATGATGTGAGCGTATTTGCTATTCACTCTCTGACACCAACTAACACATTGGTTGAATCCTCTGTATTATGCTTTTCTCTTTGACCAACGTTTTACCAAACAACATAGAATGATAGCAAGGTATTGAGAGAAACATTACTTTTACCAACTATATAGTAGAGCATGTGGACTGTGGAGAGATCTTTTTTAACTATGCTGTAAAACATAACCGTAAAAAGTGATCTTTTCTACTCTATGGCGCATTTACATTGCACTTCACTCGTTTGGGCCTTTGAAAACATATATATTTGTTTTTATTCCATTATTTTTCATTGTATATTGTGTATTTAAATGTAATAAGGGTTCTTTTCATGACCTACTAAAAAATGTTCATATGTATACCCAGTCCGACCCAAAAACGTCCGTGAAAAACGTTGGTATACATGAAAATTATACAATCAAATGAAAATTTTATAGTGTTCATAGTGTTTAATGTGACAAAGTGTGCCACAAATCGATGGTACCGATTTTCTATGTAATTAATTGTGTAATTTTTGTAAATTTTATTTAGTTTTCATTTGTAATTTTGTCAACCGCCACATATAAAAATATTACGCCTCTGATGATGCGAAGGAAATTTGGCGAAAGGTTGGGCCGTAAGGTGGAATAAACTTAGTTTTTCTTTGCACTACAACGAAATAGATCAGAATAGTTTAAAGGAAACTTAATCTCCGAAAATTTTTTTAGTAGGTCATGAAAAAACCCTTAAAAATCAAAGTCAAAAAAAGTAAAAAAAAAAAAAATGAAATTTCGCAGGCTCGAAAATTATTTGTTCGCGTATGCGTAGTGAAACTTTTTTCCTGGCCCCAAATCCTATCGAAAAATCGATGGCGCGATATCGGTTAATAAATCGACCCATTCTAATATATATATTCTAAGTATTACATTTAAATACAATATACAATGAAAAATAACGGAATAAAAACAAATATATATGTTTTCAAAGGCCCACAGGAGTGAAGTGCAATGTAACTACGCCATAGAGTAGAAAAGATCACTTTTTACGGTTATGTTTTTCAGCATAGTTAAAAAAGATCTCTCCACAGTCTACTATATATATAGTTGGTAAAAGTAATGTTTCTCTCAATACCTTGCTATCGTTCTATGTTGTTTGGTAAGGCGTTGGTCAAAGAGAAAATCATAATACAGAGGATTCAACCAATGTGTTAGTTGGTGTCAGACAGTGAATAGGAAATACGCTCTTTGGTTCCTTCTATTTGTTCTTTACGTTGCTTTATTCCTACGTTATTAACGAAGTATATGTAGAAGAAGAATGTGCTTTATATATAAGAGGAGTAGATACAAGTAAAAAATATAGGTGCTTATTTTAAGTGGGCGGTTAAACTGTAGTATATAAGTTGCTTAGCGTATAACCCTGCTACTTTATCTATTAAAAATTGAAACGATCAAAAGGCAAGGCTAAACTAAGCCGACCTTAGCTGCAGCTTAAATTCACAAAGAAAATTTAAGCAAAAATTTTGCCTTCAATGTGGCTAATTAGAAATAGTTGTCTTAAAGAAAAATTTGATAAATACTTAGCGTTATAAAGTACGATATAAATATATTGACAATTACCTCAGTAGTATGGTTTCAGTTGACTTGAAAAAAGTTTCATTTGAAATGAAAAAACTTGCATTTAAAATGAAAAAAGTTTGATTTAAAATGAAAAAAATGTCATTTAAAATGAAAAAAAGTTCATTTGAAATGAAAAAAGTTTCATTTAAAATGAAACAAGTAAGGACGGGACTGTCTTCGGCTGTGCCGAAGACTTCATACCTTTCATGAATGGGGCTGAACAATAATCTTATCCCGTTCGTAATCTCCGAATAATCGGATGTATAAGACAAGAAATATATAGTGAACAGATCTACATACATAAACGATTTTTAAGATAAATATAAAATAAACAAGTAAGGAAGGTTAAGTTCGGGTGTAACCGAACATTACATACTCAGTTGAGAGCTATGGTGACAACATAAGGGAAAATAACCATGTAGGAAAATGAACCGAGGGAAACCCTGGAATGTGTTTGTATGACATGTCTATCAAACGAAAGGCACTAAAGAGTATTTTATGAGGGAGTGGGCCATAGTTCTATAGGTGGACGCCATTTAGGGATATCGCCACAAAGGTGGATCAGGGTTGACTCTAGAATTTTTTTGCACGATATGGGTATCAAATGAAAGGTGTTAATGAGTATTTTAAAAGGGAGTAGTCCTTAGTTCCATAGGTGGAAGCCGTTTCGAGATATCGCCATAAAGGTGGACCAGGGGTGACCCTAGAATTTGTTTGTACAATATGGGTATCAAAAGGAAGGTGTTACTGAGTATTTTAAAAGGGGTTGGGCCTTAGTTCTATAGGTGGACGCCTTTTCGAGGTATCGCAACTTAGACTTTGTTTGTACGATATGGGTTTCAAATGAAAAGTGTTAATGAGTATTTTTAAAAGAGAGTGGGTCTTCGTTCTATAGGTGGTCGCTTTTTCGAGATATCGCCATAAAGTTGGACCAGGGTGACTCTAGAATATATTTGTACGATATGGGTATCAAATGAAAGGTGTTAATGAGTTTTTTGAAAGGGCGTGGGGCTTAGTTCTATAGGTGGACGCCTTTTCGAGATATCGCCATAAAGGTGGACCAGGGGTGACTCTAGAATATGTTTGTACAATATGGGTATCAAAAGATAGGTGTTACTGAGTATTTTAAAGGGATGGGGCCTTAGTTCTATAGGTGGAAGCCGTTGCGAAATATCGCCATAAAAGTGGGACAGGGGTGACTCTAGAATGTGTTTGTACGATATGGGTATAAAATTAAAGGTATTAATGAGGGTTTTAAAAGGGAATGGTGGTAGTTGTATAGGTGGTCGCCTTTTCAGAGATATCGCCATAAAGGTGGACCAGGGGTGACTCTAGAATTTGTTTGTACGATATGGGTATAAAATTAAAGGTATTAATGAGGATTTTAAAATGGAGTGGTGGTAGTTGTATAGGTGGTCGCCTTTTCGAGATATTGCCATAAAGGTGGACCAGGGGTGACTCTAGAATGCGTTTGTACAATATGGGTATCAAAAGAAAGGTGTTAATGAGTATTTTAAAAGGGGGGGGGGGGGGGGGGGGCCTCTAGTCCTATAGGTGGACGCCTTTTCGAGGTATCGCAACTTAGACTTTGTTTGTACGATATGGGTATCAAATGAAAAGTGTTAATGAGTATTCTTAAAAGGGAGTGGGTCTTCGTTCTATAGGTGGTCGCTTTTTCGAGATATCGCCATAAAGTTGGACCAGGGGTGACTCTAGAATATATTTGTACGATATGGGTATCAAATGAAAGGTGTTAATGAGTTTTTTAAAAGGGCGTGGGGCTTAGTTCTACAGGTAGACGCCTTTTCGAGATATCGCCATAAAGGTGGACCAGGGGTGACTCTAGAATATGTTTGTACAATATGGGTATCAAAAGAAAGGTGTTACTGAGTATTTTAAAGGGAGTGGGCCTTAGTTCTATAGGTGGAAGCCGTTGCGAAATATCGCCATAAAGGTGGACCAGGGGTGACTCTAGAATGTGTTTGTACGATATGGGTATAAAATTAAAGGTATTAATGAGGGTTTTAAAAGGGAATGGTGGTAGTTGTATAGGTGGTCGCCTTTTCGAGATATCGCCATAAAGGTGGACCAGGGGTGACTTTAAAATGCGTTTGTACAATATAGGTATCAAATGAAAGGTGTTAATGAGTATTTTAAAAGGGAGCGGGCGCAAGTTCTATAGGTGGAAGCCGTTGCGAAATATCGCCATAAAGGTGGACCAGGGGTGACTCTAGAATGTGTTTGTACGATATGGGTATAAAATTAAAGGTATTAATGAGGGTTTTAAAAGAGAGTGGTGGTAGTTGTATAGGTGGTCGCCTTTTCGAGATATCACCATAAAGGTGGACCAGGGGTGACTCTAGAATGCGTTTGTACAATATGGGTGTCAAATTAAAGGTTATAATAAGAATTTTAAAAGGGAGTTGTTGTAGTGGTATATGTGAAGGCGTTTTCGAGATTTCGACCAAAATGTGGACCAGGGTGACCCAGAACATCATCTGTCGGGTACCGCTAATTTATTTATATATGCAGTACCACGAACAGTATTCCTGCCATGATTCCAAGGGCTTTCGATTTCGCCCTGCAGAACTTTTTCATTTTCTTCTACTTAATATGGTAGGTGTCACACCCATTTTACTAAGTTTTTTTCTAAAGTTATATTTTGCGTCAAAAAGCCAATGCAATTACCATGTTTCATCCCTTTTTTCGTATTTGGTATAGAATTATAGCATTTTTTTCATTTTTCGTAATTTTTGAAATCGTAAAAGTGTGCGTGGTCATAGTCGGATTTCGGTAATTTTTTAAACCAATACAAAGTGTGTTCAGATAATTATGTGAACTGAGTTTAGTAAAGATATATCGATTTTTGCTCAAGTTATCGCGTTAATGGCCGAGCGGAAGGACAGACGACCTACTGCGTATAAAAACTGGGCGTGGCTTCAACCGATTTCGCCCTTTTTCACAGAAAACAGTTACCGTCCTAGAATCTAAGGGCCTACTAAATTTCACAAGGATTGTTAAATATCTGTTCGACTTATGGCATTAAATGTATCCTAGACAAATCAAATGAAAAAGGGCGGAGCCACACCCATTTTGAAATTTTCTTTTATTTTTGTATTTTGTTGCATCATATCATTACTGGAGTTGAATGTTGACATAATTTACTTATATACTGTAAAGATATTACATTTTTTGTAAAAATTTCACTTTAAAAAAAAAATTTTTTTAAGTGGGCGTGGTCGTTCTCCGATTTTGCTAATTTTTATTAAGCATACATATAGTAATACAAGTAACGTTCCTGCCAAATTTCATTATGATATCTTCAACGACTGCCAAATTACAGCTTGCAAAATTTCTAAATTACCTTCTTTTAAAAGTGGGCGGTGCCACATCCGTTGTCCAAAATTTTACTTATTTTCAATTCTGCGTCATAAGCTCAACCCACCTACCAAGTTTCATTGCTTTATCCTTCTTTGGTAGTGAATTATCGCACTTTTTCAATTTTTCGAAATTTTCGAATATCGAAAAAGTGGGCGTGGTTATAGTCCGATATCGTTCATTTTAAATAGCGATCTGGGATGAGTGCCCAGGAACCTACATACCAAATTTCGTCAAGATACCTCAAAATTTACTCAAGTTATCGTGTTAACGGACGGACGGACATGGCTCAATCAAATTTTTTTTCGATACTGATGATTTTGATATATGGAAGTCTATATCTATCTCGATTCCTTTCTACCTGTACAACCAACCGTTATCCAATCAAAGTTAATATACTATGTGAGCTCTGCTCAACTGAGTATAAAAATAGGTAGGTACTTTGTGTGAGGATGCAAAGTTTCAGGTTTTTTGTGGTCTGTGTGTAAAAACTATGACTACGAATCACGTATTTCAAAAATATATGACGTAAGCGTAACTATTTGATGAAATTTGATGAGTTTTGAAGCTTCTATCCGTAAAAAAGGGGCAAAAATGACAGTTTATATGGAGTATCCGTAAAAAAGGGGCAAAAATGACAGTTTATATGGAGTATATAATATATATACCACCGATCTCTATGATTTTTTCAGAAACCAATATATGCTACACCACGTAAGCATTTGGTGAAATTTGAAGCTTCTAGCTGGTAAAATGGAGCCGAAATCGCTAAAAAAAATATATATATATATACTATATATATACTATATATACTATCATATATATATTATATATATCACCGATCTCTATGATTTTTTGACACAACAATATATACTATATACGTAAGCAATCGGTTAAATTTGAAGCTTATAGCTGTTAAAATGGGGTAGAAATTTCGAAAAGTTTCTTATCTGAACAATTGGTTGTATGAGATATATACTATATATACCACCGATCTCTATGATTTTTTCAGACAACAATATATGCTATATACGTAAGCATTTGGTGAAATTTGAAGCTTCTAGCTGTTAAAACTGGGCAGAAATTACGCAGTTTCTTATCTGAACAATCGGTTGTATGAGATGTATACTATATATACCACCGATCTCAATGATTTTTTCAGACAACAATATATGCTATATACGTAAGCATTTGGTGAAATTTGAAGCTTCTAGCTGTTAAAATGGGGAAGAAATTGCGCAAAGTTTCTTATCTGAACAATCGGTTGTATGAGATTATATATACCACCGGTCCCTATGATTTTTTCAGACAAAAATATATACTATACACATAAACATTTGGTGAAATTTGAACATATCTAAACGATTTTTAAGATAAATATAAAATAAACAAGTAGGGAAGGCTAAGTTCGGGTGCAACCGAACATTACATACTCAGTTGAGAGCTATGGAGACAAAATAAGGAAAATCACCATGTAGGAAAATGAACCTAGGGAACCCTGGAATGTGGTTGTATGACATGTGTATCAAATGGAAGGTATTAAAGAGTATTTTAAGAGAGAGTAGGCCATAGTTCTATGGATGGACGCCATTTAGGGATATCGCCATAAAGGTGGACCAGGGCTGACTCTAGAATTTGTTTGTACGATATGGGTATCAAACGAAAAGTGTTACTGAGCATTTTAAGAGGGAGTGGGCAATAGGTCTATAGGTGGACGCCTTTTCGAAATGTCGCCATTAGGGTGGGCCAGGGGTGACTCTAGAATGTGTTTGTATGATAAGGGTATCAAATGAAAGATGGTAATGAGTATTTTAAAAGGGAGTAATCCTTAGTTCTATAGTTGGACGCCTTTTCGAGATATCGCCATAAAGGTGGACCAAGGGTGACTCTAGAATGTTTGTACGATATGGGTATCAAACGAAAGGTGTTACTGAGCATTTTAAGAGGGAGTGGGCATTAGGTCTATAAGTGGACGCTTTTTTCGAGATATCGTCATTAGGGTGGGCCAGGGGTGACTCTAGAATGTGTTTGTAAGATATGGGTATCAAACGAAAGGTGTTACTGATCATTTTAAGAGGGAGTGGGCATTAGGGCTATTGGTGGACGTCTTTTCGAGATATCGCCATTAGTGTGGGCCAGGGGTGACTCAATAATGTTTGTACGATATGGGTATCAAACGAAAGGTGTTACTGAGCATTTTAAGAGTGAGTGGGCATTAGGTCTATAGGTGGATGCCTTTTCGAGATATCGCCATTAGGGTGGGCCAGGGGTGACTCTAGAATGTGTTTGTACGATATGGGTATCAAATGAAAGGTGGTAATGAGTATTTTAAAAGGGAGTAATCCCTAGTTCTATATGTGGACGCCTTTTCGAGATATCGCCATAAAGGTGGACCAAGGGTGACTCTAGAATGTTTGTACGATATGGGTATCAAACGAAAGGTGTTACTGAGCATTTTAAGAGGGAGTGGGTATTAGGTTTATAGAATGTGTTTGTACGATATGGGTATTAAATGAAAGGTGGTAATGAGTATTTTAAAAGGGAGTAATCCTTAGTTCTATAGGTGGACGCCTTTTCGAGATATCGCCATAAAGGTGGACCAAGGGTGACTCTAGAATGTTTGTACGATATGGGTATCAAACGAAAGGTGTTACTGAGCATTTTAAGAGGGAGTGGGCATTAGGTCTATTGGTGGACGTCTTTTCGAGATATCGCCATTAGTGTGGGCCAGGGGTGACTCTATAATGTTTGTACGATATGGGTATCAAACGAAAGGTGTTACTGAGCATTTTAAGAGGGAGTGGGCATTAGGTCTATAGGTGGAGGCCTTTTCGAGACATCGCCAATAGGGTGGGCCAGGGGTGACTCTAGAATGTTTGTACGATATGGGTATCAAACGAAAGGTGTTACTGAGCATTTTAAGGGGAAGTGGACATTAGGTCTATAGGTGGACGCCTTTTCGAGATATCGCCATTAGGGTGGGCCAGAGGTGACTCTAGAATGTTTGTACGATATGGGAAAGGTGTTACTGAGCATTTTAAGAGGGAGTGGGCATTAGGTCTATAGGTGGACGCCTTTTCGAGATATCGCCATTAGGGTGGGCCAGGGGTGACTCTAGAATGTGTTTGTACGATATGGATATCAAATTAAAGTTATTAATGAGGGTTTTAAAAGCGAGTGGCCCTTAGATGTATATGTGAAGGTGTTCTCGCGATATCGACCAAAATGTGGACCAGGTGATCCAGAAAATCATCTGTCGGGTACTGCTAATTTATTTATATATGCAATACCACTAACAGTATTCCTGCCAAGATTCCAAGGGCTGTTGATTTCGCCTTGTAGAACTTTTTCATTTTCTTCTACTTAATATGGTAGGTGTCACACCCATTTTACAAAGTTTTTTCCAAAGTTATATTTTGCGTCAATAAACCAATCCAGTTACCATGTGTCATCCCTTTTTTCGTATTTGGTATAGAATTATGGCATTTTTTTCATTTTTCGTAATTTTCGATATCGATAAAGTGGGCGTGGTTATGGTCGGATTTCGGTCATTTTTTATACCAAGATAAAGTGAGTTCAGATAAGTAGGTGGGCTAAGTTTAGTAAAGATATATCGTTGTTTGCTCAAGTTATTGTGTTAACGGCCGAGCGGAAGGACAGACGGTGGACTGTGTATAAAACTGAGCGTGGCTTCCACCGATTTCGCCCATTTTCACAGAGAACAGTTACCGTCATAGAATCTATGTCCCTACCAAATTTGAGAAGGATTGGTAAATTTTTGTTGGACTTATGGCATTAAAAGTATTCTAGACAAACTAAATGAAACTGGGCGGAGCCACGCCCATTTTGAAATTTTCTTTTATTTTTGTATTTTGTTGCATCATATCATTACAGGAGTTGAATTTTGACTTAATTTACTTATATACAGTAAAGATATTAAATTTTTTGTTAAAATTTGAATTTAAAAAAATTTTTTTTTAAAAAGTGGGCGTGTTCTTCATCCAATTTCGCTAATTTTTATTTAGCACATATATAGTAATAGTAGTAGCGTTCCTGCCAAATTTCGTCATGATATCTTCAACGACTGCCAAATTACGGCTTGCAAAACTTTTAAATTACCTTCTTGTAAAAGTGGACGGTGCCACGCCCATTGTCCAAAATCTTACTAGTTTTCTATTCTGTGTCGTAATGTCAACCCATCTGCCAAGTTTCATCGCTTTAACCGCCTTTGGCAATGAATTATCGCATTTTTTCGGTTTTTCGAAATTTTCGATATCGAAAAAGCGGGCGTGGTTATAGTCCGATATCGTTCATTTTAAACAGCGATCTGAGATGACTGCCCAGGAATCTACATACCAAATTTCATCAAGATACCTCAAAATTTACTCAAGTTATCGTGTTAACGGACGGACGGACGGACGGACGGACGGACATGGCTCAATCAAATTTTTTTTTCGATCCTGATTATTTTGATATATGGAAGTGTATATCTATCTCGATTCCTTTAAATATGTACAACCAACCGTTATCCAATCAAACTTAATATACTCTGTGAGCTCTGCTCAACTGAGTATAAAAATAGGTAACTAGTTTGTGTGAGGATGCAAAGTTTCAGGTTTTTTGTGGTCGCGTGTGAAAACTATGACTACGAATCACGTATTTCAAAAATATATGACGTAAACGTAACTATTTGATGAAATTTGATGAATTTTGAAGCTTCTATCCGTAAAAAAGGGGCAAAAATGACGGTCTATATGAAGTATATAATATATATACCACCGATCTCTATGATTTTTTCAGACAACAATATATGCTATATACGTAAGCATTTGGTGAAAATTGAAGTTTCTAGCTGTTAGAACGGGGCAGAAATTGCGCAAAGTTTCTTATCTGAACAATCGGTTGTATGAGATATATACTATGTATACCACCGATCTCAATGATTTTTTCAGACATCAATATATGCTATACACGTAAGCATTTGGTGAAATTTGAAGCTTCTAGCTGTTAAAATGGAGCCGAAATCGCAAAAATATATATATATATACCACCGATCTGTATGATTTTTTCAGACAACAATATATGCTATATACGTAAGCATTCGTTGAAATTTGAAGCCTCTAGCTCTTAAAATAGGGCAGTAATTACGAAAAGTTTCTTATCTGAACAATCGGTTGTGGGGGATATATACTATATATACGACCGATCTCATCAATTTTTTCAGGCAACAATATGTGCAATATACGAAAGTATATGGTGAAGTTTGAAGCTTCAATCTGTTAAATTGATTAAGATTTTACAAAAATCCTCTTTTTCTGACAAATCGGTTGTAAGGAGGATATATTCTATAGTGGCCCGATCCAGCCGGTTCCGACAAATGTCTAATCGGACACCCAAATACACCCGCTCACCAAATTTTATCAAGATATCTCAAAAATTGAGGGACTAGTTTGCATACAAACAGACAGACGGACAGACGGACATGGCTAAATCAACTCAGCTCTTCAACCTGATTATTTCGGTATACCTAATGGTGGGTCTATCTATTTTCCTTTAAGGACTTACAATTTTGGGTTTCGTGACGAAATTAATATACCATTTCATTTTCATGAAAGGTATAAAAAGGTGCACTTGAAATGAAAAAGTTTCATTTGACTTGAAAAAAGTTTCATTTGACCTGAAAATGCTATAATATCATAGACTTTGCACATGAACTTAGAAATTTTGCAGCCCCGCGCTTTTGTCCACGCCTTTCATGCTTGATGGATCATATGCCATTCCTGTCTCCTTTTGATTTCTCCCAAATGGATTGGGACGTCTATCGTCGACTCAGCGAGTTTTGCACCCTCCTTTGCCAAATCATCGGCCTTTTCGTTACCTGCTATCCCTTTATGTCCGGGAACCCAGTAAAGATGTATGGTCCAGCCTCAGCGAAGTTTTTCCAATGCTTCTTTGCATTCAAGAACACTTGTTATGAAGTACTGTGTGAGGTTATTGCCTTAAACGCAGCCTGGCTATCAATATTGACGCGACTGAAACTTAAGCACGCTTTCTCCAGAATTTCTGCTGCTTTCTTCACTGCTATAAGCTCCACCTGAAAATCGCTGTAGTAATCTGGCAGCCTGTACGATCTACTTATTTCTGGGTCGACACAGTAAACAGCAGACCCAACCCCTTTCATTAATTTGGAACCATCCCTATACACGTGTTTAATATGTTCTGTCATTTATGCACGGCACTCAAGCTGCCCGAGGCCTTAAGCATTGTTGCAGTTGCTAACGCGATGTTTTCGCCGTTAGGTATGCAGGCGGGATGTGTTGAATGGGGCATGCAATGCTGCTGTCGGGGTTGTTTGTAAGGCTCCCGTTATGCTATTCATTGATACTCTGCATACCCTCTTAATTACCACCAACACGTCCTTTTTTGTGTGGCTGTCCACCAAACAAGAACCCGCGAAGCCAGAAAGTCCATAGCCCATATCACGAAGCCTTACCAACGAACGGGCCGCGGCTGCCATTCCCGCAATATCTACTGAATGTATGTTCAGCATGGGGCCAATTAAACGGAATAATAACCGACCTGACATCCAAAACAGACCACATCACAGTGGTTTTAGACTTCCACGTTCAGAACATGCGATATCCTTCAATGAAGGAATGGGAAGTAGGCCTAGACAACGGTAGGAGCATCAAAATATACACCGACGGCTCGAAAATGGAATCCAGAAAGTCCATAGCCCATATCACGAAGCCTTACCAACGAACGGGCCGCGGCTGCCATTCCCGCAATATCTACTGAATGTATGTTCAGCATGGGGCCAATTAAACGGAATAATAACCGACCTGACATCCAAAACAGACCACATCACAGTGGTTTTAGACTTCCACGTTCAGAACATGCGATATCCTTCAATGAAGGAATGGGAAGTAGGCCTAGACAACGGTAGGAGCATCAAAATATACACCGACGGCTCGAAAATGGAAAAGGGAACTGGAGTTGGGATGTACTCGACACATCTACAGCTAAGGCAATCATTCCGACTTCCTGACGAATTCAGTGTATTCCAAGCCGAAATCTATGCCATAGACAGTGCGGCAAAGCTGCTCCAAGATAGCGCGTTCTCCAACACCGACGTAACAATCTTTGTTGACAGCCAAGCCGCCTTAAGGGCGTTAGAGTCCAACATGATAAAATCGGACATCGTGCGGAGGTGTAGAGCATCACTGGCTTCTGTAAGATTTCTCAATGTCTCCCTTTGCTGGGTCCCTGGGCACAGCGGCATTGAAGGGAATGAACTCGCGGATGAGATGGCTAGGAAAGGTTCCGATTTAAACAAAAGTGAGGTGGACAGCTCCGTCCGACCGCCGTTGAGTTGTCTCCTAGGGAGAATCGACGAATATGAGAACAGGGCAACGGACTTGCTATGGACCAATAGGTTTGACTGCGAAGTCTCAAGATCCTTATGGCCATGCTTGGATAGGAAGGGCACCAACTTCCTTCTCAAACTGAACCAATCTGCGGTGAGGGTACTTACGGGTGTCATCACAGGTCATTGTGCTTTCGCAGCAATGCTCCGACGGACGTGACCAACAAGCTCCCGTGCCGATGCACGACGCTTCAAAAAAGGAGGCTCAGATTTCTGGGCTCACGCTTCTTCGATATCCTGACAGAGGTTGGGAAGGTGAACGTCTCGCTTCTTCTTGGGTTCATCAGGGAAAGCAAGTGGTTCGTTGAGGACCGCTACGAATTTGTCGCCACCCTGTACTTACTGAGGGCACTCACAATGGACAAAAATGTCTCCGAGTGGAAGTGTGGGTATCGCCCACCCAGGCCCTCTTAACCTGATCTAACCTAACCTATGTTCAGCATGACATTCAGTGCCAAGTAGGCGTTGTCCTAAGAGCGCTACTGATAGTGCTTTCCACCAGACTAGCGCCCTATAGAGCAGAATCGGTTTGACCACCATCTCATAAAACCAGTGTACTACTCCTGGCGAGAGTCCCCATCTCTTTCCGATAGCCCCCCCCCCTGCAGCAGTGCAAGGAAACCACGGCCTTCCTGGCCCTATCTTCCACATTGGTTCTCCAGACTTGTCCGAAACAATCCCCAAATATTTAACCCTATCAGAAAGTACCAACGGTACCCTTCCTACCGAGGGAGTTCTGAAATTGGGCATCTTATAACTCCTGGTAAAAAGAACCAAATCCGTTTTTCCCGGGTTGACCGCCAATCCACATGATTCAGCCTACCTATCCACAGTACCCAGGTATCCCTGGAGAACATCGCGAAGGGTGCCCAGAAATTTGTATCTGACTAGGATATCGAGGTCATCTGCATAGGCAACCACCCGACAGCCATTGGCTTCCAGCTTCAGAAGAAGGTCGTTGACTACCACAATCCAGAGCAGAAGAGATATGACACTCCATATGGCATGCCCCTGCACACCTTCCTCTCGATTACGGCCCCTCCCCACTCCGCTGAACTTGTGCTGCATAAAAGTTTGCCAATTAATTCAACCAGAGCCGCCTTGACTCCTAAACCCACCATAACTCTTTCGATTGCCCCCGGTAGCACAGCATTCTATTACGGCACAGAAATTCTTCCATGAAATCCGCTTTGACCTGTTGATTTCACGTTTATAGATCCTCAACAGATCTCTGTATTCTTCGCAGACCTCCTCGCTTTCCGCAAATTCCAGCTTCAAAATCTCTTCTACCTGCCCTCTAACAAGATTCATGTCCCTACTCCACAATGGTGGTTTTGCTTTCCCCTTGATTCTTCTCAGAGGACAAGCTCTGTTGTACGCAGTTGTCAGCGCCTTCGATAAGAAGTTTTGGCACTCCTCCAACTCCTCTACGGTGGCAACCTCTTTAGGCTGCCCCAGTCTTCCTGATACACATTTCTGAAATTTGTACCAGTCCGTTGCCCTAGGGTTTCTAAAGAGTTTCCCCTTCTCTACCCTCTTTAGGGGATTCTGAAGCTAATATATGCATGTTCTGTGTATAATGGCCTCTTAAGGACTTTCCATTCATACCCCGGTATATTCTGCTCAGAGCTCAAAATGATATCAAGCACGTTGCTTGACTTAGAACCAGCATATGTAGGAATGGAGGTAGGAGCTTCCTCGATGTCACTTTACTATGTTGAAGGTTCATCTGTAAGACGCGCAGCGCCATTGAGCTGTTTCTCTCCCTCCAAATTATCCGCCACTGCGCTTTTGCAATGAATTTGTTACGTTGTTTTCCCAGTCTGGAGGTCCGTTTCTATGGAAATTGGAACCACTTTTATATTTAGAATATACTAGCCGGGCCCGTGCTCATCTTGCGCAGCAAGATGCAAAACACAGTTGCGAATTATGAAAATATACAAATTTATGTTTCCCATATACTCATATTATAGCTATTTACACATTGTTATTAAAGATTCTAGCTTCATATTTAAATATTTTTACAATACTTCTTTGAATACAATATTAGACGTGAAAATAAAATCATTTGTTATGTTTTGTTTGATTGTTTCTTGCACTGAAAGGGTAATATCCTCAAATCATCTTAGTCTAGAAAAAGCAACATATAAATGCCCGTGTGAAAATACAGGGCTAGCCAAATATAAGCCAGCTTTGTCAAAGGTTCGACCTTGTGCTTTATTAATTGTCATAGCGAAAGCTACTTTAAACGGAAACTGTTTTCTTGTCATCTGGAAAGGTACAGTTGGATCTGACGGGGTAAGTTTAATACAAGGTATAATTGCATTTTTCTTCAAATGAAGTTTATAGGGGGGAGGGGGGGGGGGGGATAGTTGGATAACACTGAACATTATGAGTTTCATCTTGCTCAACCGTATCGCAACTTAGCTACACTCTACTCTCACCTGACAATAAATTAGATACAATAAAGTCATTAAAAGTCGTAATTTTTTGGACATAAAATAGCTGTTGAATGAAAATTAGATATGTTTCTGTCGTTTATTTCATTTGTTCCAAAGACTTTAGCAGTGAGGTTATTATGATCAATGTAGCATTTTCGAGGTATTTTAATCGTATCTTCGGATATATTTGATTGAATTTCTAAGTCACCATTTCCAAGTTTTAGCAACCAGTTTTTAAACTCACGGTCATTATTTTCCCGCATATTTTGGATTAATCGTCGAATTTTTACTTTTGCCCACAACGGTGAGCGTTTTATACAATTTTCAATAATTGAAGTTCTGGTCGAATGTCTAACAACGGGAAGAACTTGTCTAAAATCACCTCCAAATACAAATATTTTCCCCTAAATGGCAAATTAACATTGATGATATCTTTTAAAAGTTTGTCAACAATGGTAATTGCATCTTTAGGAACCATAGATATTTCGTCCCAAATAAATAAATCGGTTTCACGCAATAGCTGTGCATCTTTTGAGTGAGGCCGCATAGATGAGATTGATGTGTCTAAAATAGGCACAGGTAGCTTAAAAAGAGCATGTGGGGTTCGTCCTCCAGGTAAAAGATTGGCAGCAATACCTGTCCATGCGACTGTTAAAACGACTTTATCTTCCCCTCGCAAGATGTGACACAATGTAGTGTAAATAAACGTTTTCCCTGAGCCTCCAGGTCCGTCAATGAGACAATAGTTTGGAGATTTGTTTCTCACTGAATCCAAAACCTCCTCCACTATAGACTTTTGCTCTTGATTAAGTTGGTTAAATGCATCTTGACCTTGTTGACATTCATACTCAACGTTATAATGCTTCTTAGGCTGGGCTACCACAGTGGGTTGGGGTAAACAAAATTGCTGATTCGTTCTCCCATGCATTCTAAGAATATTTTCTAAATCTAGTAAAGCAAGATTGTATGACTTTTCATGCTGGTACTGTGACTGATAATCTTCGGATAAAGCATCACGAAATATATCCCAAGTGCCAGTATGTTTGTTAGTGGACAAAAAATGCAAATAATTGTAAAAAGGAATCTCAACTGTGTTGGCATTTGGTAACCTACCGCTTCCTGCAAACATTCCTTCCACTCAGCGTTGTTACCCACTAAATGTAATTTTTCTGCAGTTGCTTGAAAGCTATCATATATTACGTCATTAGCAGTACGTATTTCTGTGTATGACTTTGGTCCTTTTATATGGAGAAGTAAAAGACGAAATACCTTTCATAATTTATTGGATTTACGGTGTACATTCGACCAATGCATTTACTATTTTTCTTTCTTGTGCACCATTTGCCGTTGCACTATATATAGTACTCGGGAATTTCCTGGTACAAATATTGACGTGCCTCCTCTTTTTCGCTGCACAACTTTAAAAAAGCCATGAGCTTAGAGTCCTTGTTAATATTGGCTTCAGGTTCACGACCAACTTGGAAGTAAATCATTTGTTCTTCTGGCTAATGGACAGGTAACCGCTCAATAGAATGTGAACGATGAAAGAGTCCGCGCTCATGTAGTCCCCACATAGCCTCCGGAGGACTAAAATAGCGACAGCCTAAGAAAATATTAACTTCGTCTACACTTACTTCTTGTTGTCCGTCATAATTAGTGCTCATTTTCAATGAGGCGCAGTCATGACCCTTATAAAAGTACTTGTACAAATATTTAACGGATTGAATTGACGAACAATGTTCTACGTTAATGTGGGCCTGATATTTTCGACTTAAATAGCTATTATATGGCACAATCCAACGTTGTCCACTTCCTGGTTCCCAATTGTCATTGTAAGGCCATTATCACGACGCCTATAGAGAGGGCAACCATTTACGTTAATGCTTGTTTCGTTTTGAAATTGTTTGGGAAAACCTTTGCTACACTGACCATCTTTGTAGCATGATACTGTATGCCTTTACGCCAATGCATTTTTACTGACTCAAATAACCACTTCAGTTCATTTGCATTGACCAAACCATTCAATATATTGATCAACCAACTTATGTATTAATCATACATTGAGTTCATTTGCATTTACCAAACCATTCAATATATCGGTCAACCGACTTATGCATGAATCACAGTAACGGAATGTAAGTCACTACACATTATGCTGACTAACCATTATTTATTATGAAACTATGTACATTGTAGTATGTAAGCATTAATGTAAGTACGTATGTGTAGGTTAAAACCTTTTGTATAAATAGGAAAGAATTGCTTCAATAAAAAGGAATATCATTCTGACGCTAAACTTCAGCGCTTCAATTTTATTATTATTCGGAAATATTACATCTTTCATGCATTGGCTGTTTGGATTAAAAATACCGCAAGGGCCGTGTACCATATTTTGTTTTACAACTGAAAAAAGTTGAGGGTCCTCTTCTTTATTGAGGATTTCGGCAGAAATTAAGTAATCGACATCTTCAATCGAACCAAGCTTATCGACTTCTCGAAGAATAAGGAGATTATGTGCGTGCGGCAACCCTTTTTTTGAAATTCAATAACACTAACATACGAAAGAACCACACCTAATACGTGTTTTTTTAGTAGATCATTTAATAGTAATTTGAGTTTTAGGTGAAATACCCTTGTGATTAAATCTGGTCTGTTTTCTGCCCTTTCATACGGTTTCAGTTCTGATGTTATTTCTATCCATTAAGGATTGCAGGTAAATGTAAGGAAAATGTCCGGTTTGCCAAAACGTGACACAATGCTCATCGAATCTTGATAATTTTGAAGCATATTTCTCGGACTATCTATTAATGAAGAGGGAAGTATTACCAGAAGTCCTCCAACTGCACCTCTCTGTTGAGCACCTGCGTGAAGAAAATCCATTAAGCCCTTATAAAAAACTCTAAGTTCTTTTTGATGTGGTCTAATACAAACAATTCTAGAGACCTCCACTTTGACATAACTGTTTCCAACGTATTGCGGAAATAATTTCCCTGAAGCTTGTATTACTTGTATATGGTGTTACGCCCTCAGATGGCTGTAATGATCCTATTTGATGACACACTTGGCCGTGTAGCTTAAAACAAAATGGATCGTTTCTGGGGATATTAACTAAGTTAGTTTGAACTGATGCAAATGCAAGAGCGTTGTTAAATTGACGTATGTTATCCAAATAGTTTCGTGTGACGGTATCATTGCGTTCGATGAGGATTTTTAATTCTTTGCATATAGAAATTTGCGGCAAACTCACCTTCCCCTTTTGACAACAAATTGAGGAATTGTTATCGCTAACCTCCCCTGTATGAAGTTTCGCCGTGCAGAACAGACATTGTTGGTCCATACTCCCAACGCTATGTTGTTCTACTGAAATGCCGAGGCGTGCGCAACAATACGTTTTTAGAAGCTTTTCCTGCGCCCTCCTAGCGTTCACATCACTGCTTAGCCTTAAAACGTATGACTGTTGCAAATCACTTCTACGCTGAGCTATTGCTGTTCACTTTGTTCTTGTCGGTGGTTACGCACACGCTGGCTTAAACGCTGTAGACCAGTATTTCTTTGCTGAATTTTTTGATTCCGTCTAGCGTTTTGCCGTCTTTTTCGCTCAGCTAAGGCATTTAAGGTCCTCCTTCTAGGCATTGTAATCTCTGGATAGTAATAAATTGTGACCAAAATTAACTGATAGTTACAAATTTAACAACTTACCACGTATGTATGTATGTAGGTATTTAACTTAAACGGTTTCCAAAGTTTCAAATCAAAAATCAACAGAAATCAGCTGCTCTTATTTGCTTATATGCGGCTACGATGTCACCAAATAATAAATTGTGAGCAAAATTAATTGATAAATACAAATTTAACAACTTACCACGTATGTATGTATGTAAACTTAAAAGGTTTTCAAAGTTTCAAATCAAAAATCAATCAATTTGCTTATATGCGGCTACGATGTCACCATCAAAATTACGGAAGTTGTATGTACGAATGTTTTATGAACGTATGTATGTATGTATATAAAAGTCTCTTGCCAAATATCAACAGAAATCAGCTGTCAAATCAATTTAAACTTACAGCTTGCACTACACATCGCTAGATGTCATGATGAATGCAGTGCAAATATTCACAATAGTGCCATAGTACAAATATAAAAATTTGTGTCCTCACAATCGTTTATTTTTAACAAATTATTTTAATAAAATACAACTAAACAAAAACCCTACTACGAAAATTGCCCAAAGCTCGCTAATAGCCCGAATCTTCATCTTTACAACCAAAACTTGATTTATAGATTTAGATTCCAAAAAAGAGCGAAAAAGGGATCCGTACGTAAAAACAGTATATACAGTATACAGCTATTAGAAATAATATATATGATAAAAATCTAATTTTGTGTGTGTGTGTGTGTATGTTCGCTATGGAAACGTATTTTCCACACTTCAATCATCGCCAAATTTTGGTTATAAGTTCCTTCGATCAACGGGAAGGTTTTAGGCTAAAAATAATTTCGATATATAAAAGGGGCATGGCACCTCCCATACAAATGGAATTTTTGGTACTGCATAACTTTGAAGGTATACATGCCAGAAAATTGAAATTCAGTAAGGAGTTATATGAAGTCAATCCCTAACACCACCAAGAAAATGTGGAATTGAGAAAAAGGGTGTGTGGCACCTCCCATACAAATTGAATATATCATACTGCATATCTCTGGATGTAGTAATGGTAGGATAATGCAAATTGGTAAGGAGCTACATATATGACGTTAAATCCTAGCACCTCCAGTAAATTGTGGAATTGGGAAAAAAGGGGCGTGGCAGCTTCCCTACAAACGGTTTTTCGAGATATCGCCATAAAGGTGGACCAGGGAAGACTATAATGTGTTTGTACGATATGGGTATCAAATTAAAGGTATTAAAGAGGGTTTTAAAATGGAGTGGCCCATAGTTGTATATGTGAAGGCATTTTCGAGATATCGACCAAAATGTCGACCAGGGTGACCCAGAACATTATCAGTTGGGTACCGCTAATTTATTTATATATGTAATACCACGAACAGTATTCCTCCCATGATTCCAAGGGCTTTTGATTTCGCCCTGCAGAACTTTTTCATTTTCTTCTACTTAATATGGTAGGTGTCTCACCCATTTTACAAAGTTTTTTCTAAAGCTACATTTTGCGTCAATAAACCAATCCAATTATCATGTTTCATTACTTTTTTCATAATTGGTATAGAATTATAGCATTTTTTTCATTTTTTGTAATTTTCGAAATTGAAAAAGTGGGCATGGTCATAGTCGGATTTCGGCCATTTTTTATACCAATATAAAGTGAGTTCAGATAAGTACGTGAACTAAGTTTAGTAAAACGATTTTTGCTCAAGTTGGATTTTTTATTAAAAATTGTGCACCCTGATTGTCGCAAAAAATTTTAGTAGAACCGTTAACATAGGTATCAAAGCTCATTTCCTTAAGCAAACTTCGGTGAAACGAAATCTCTTTAGCGCCTTGACAGATAGCTATATATTCTGCTTCCATGGAACTCAGGGAAACAACATTTTGCTTCTTGGATTCCCAGGCGATAGGAGCATGTGCAAAAAATACAACAAAGCCGCTATACGACTTACGATCTGTCTTCTCAGATCACCAGTCCGCATCTGTAAAACACAGCAAACTTTCATTAGTAGATAAGTAAGTCAACATACCCTTTTTGTTTGACTTGAGGTATCGCAAAACATGTTTAGCAGCAATTAAGTGCTCTTTGTGAGGATGCGCGTTAAATTGCGCCTACTTCGATACGGTATGTGCTATGTTAGGCCGTGATATAACCGCCAAGTAAGTTAGGCCTTCAATCAGCGACTAATAGCTTTTAACGTCAATTAATTCAGTCATTTCCTTCACATTTTTCCAAAATCGTACCACTGGTGAATGGCGTTAAAGCTGGATTGCATTCGCTCATATTTCAACGTTGTAATAATTCATGCGTATATCGATTTTGATGAATGGTGATTTCCCCACGCAAACCCTCTCGCTCTACCTCCATGCCTAAATAAAACTTCAATGGACCTTTGTCAACTGCTTCCACCTGTGCGACTAATTTGTTCACTATTTCGCACATCGTTGACTTAGATGAACACGCCAGTAATATGTCGTCAACATAAAGTTTAATAATGTTTATTTCGTATTTACTTCTCATTATATATACACAGGTATCGGTTTGACAACTAGTAAAACCAATGCCTGTTAGAATGCAATTTATTTTGCTATTCTAATCTCTGCCAGCCTGCTTCAACCCGTACAATGATTTTTTCAGCTTACATACTTTGTGTGGATACTTTTCGTCCACGAACATTTCCGCCTGCCGCATAAAATCATCTTCCAACAGATCTCCATTAAGGTATGCTGCCACGATGTCAATATGATTAACTAATAATTTATGTTGAACTGCTAGCGCCAAAATTAATCGAATGGTGTCTCACTACCGGTGCGTAAGTATCAAAAAATCTTCATTTTGCCTTTGACCACAACCTTGAGCGACCAAGCGTGCTTTGCGCTTTTCCATAGTACCATCAGCATTGAACTTTGTTGTAAAAACCCATTTACAGTCGATGATGTTTTTTCCATGCGGACGATCAACTAGTTCCCAGGTTTGATTTCTAATAAGTGTGTTGATTTCTGTATTCATCACTGTCCGCCACTCATTTGCATTATCTGACTGCAAAGCATTAGTTACCGATATGGGATTCTCGCAAATGCTGCTTAACGACTCAGTTGGCTTCTCGAATATATACTTTTTACTCGGTCTTCCAGGCTTTCCCGTTCGCATAAACTGCGGTCTACCTCTTCTTTGCTTACCAGAAACAACCTCCACCACTTCGTCAGAAGAGTATTCGAGTTCTCCGCCTTCGCCATCATTTGTATCAAACCTTTTGCCACCTGTGTTTGTATTGCTTGCGTTTGGTTCGTTGCCATTAGCATCTGCTGCGGCATCATTCGCTGCTTTATTGCCTACAGCCGCGCTTTTCGGTTGGTTCTCTCGTCTAAAATCATTGTTTGTATAGTCGCTGCCAACACATGTGTTAGGGATTTCGTATGAATAAAATTTGCATTCATCTTCGCGTGACCGTTCTTCAAAAGAATTTTCAAAGAAGATAACGTCACGCGAAATTTCTGTAGTTTTTGTTGTTTTATTGTACAACCTGTAGCCCTTTACAATATCAGCGTACACAAAAAATATTAATTTGCTTCCTTTTAGCTCAAATTTTGATTTACTGCGCTGCTTACCTAAAGCAACAGCTTCGCAGCCAATCGTCTTAAAATATGTAACGGACGGTTTCCTACCAAACCAACGCTCAAACGGTGTTTGGTTTTTTAGGTACTTTGGTACAGGAACGATTTCTTATATACGTAGCAGTACTTACTGCATCAGACCATAAACTTTGTGCGTCCTCTAACATGCATCGCGCCATCTCTACGAGAGTTCTGTTTGCTCTCTCCGCTATTACATTTTGCTGTGGGGTATAGCATACAGTTCTTTGGTGTACAATTCCATTACGCTTGAAAAACTCATTGAAATCAGAATTTACATATTCCACTCCATTATCGGTCCTGAGACATTTTAATTTCTTACCCGTTTGCTTCTCTACTCGCGTCATAAAATCTACGTAAGCTGAAAACGCTTGTGATTTTTGCCGCAAAAATTTAGTTTCTGTATATCTCGAATAATCATCGATAAAAGTGATGAAGTATTTGGAGTCACCTTGAGAGCAAATCCGCATTGGACCACAAATGTCACTATGCACGACTTCAATAACTGATTTACTATGTACCCTATTATAGTGCCTAAAAGGTTTGGTACTAATTTTACAAACCGCACAAGTCATACAATTAAAGTTGTTTGCTTTTTGTGTGCTCAATCCCCGCACCATGTTATGATTTGCTAATTTGCACAAATCTCCGACGTGTAAGTGTCCGTACCTGCGATGCCATAAATTTATATCGTTGTTGTTTTCTACACTTGTACTCAAAGTTTGTTACTCTCTTTTAAGGGAAAATTCGAATAAAATATTCCATCAACCATTTTAGCAGAGAAAAGTGCTTTATTTTTCGTTTTTACATGGGCTGCATTTTTAAAGAACTGTACCGTATGACCATTGCTAATTATTTTACTCACTGATAAAAAATTAGAATGCAAAATCGGCACATACAACACATCACACAGAGTGATATTACAGTTATGTGATTTAATAATCACATTACCAATGCCAACTGCGTTTACACCTTCGCCCGATGCCAGAACCACTTTCTGTGTACATCTCGTCATCGAAGAGAAAATACTCTCATCTCGACACATATGCGACGATGCGCCGCTATCTAGTATCCATGTATTCAGATCTAAGCAATACCGATCTGAAAGGCTTAGCAATGCTGGTGTGCTTTTTCCTCTTGATTTGCAGTCCGCCCGAATGTGGCCTCTCTTACCACATGCATAACACCTCAGATTTCTCTTCGCTGACATATCTGTTTTTTCGCTTTGGACCGTTTATTTCTTTCCGCTCCTTGCGGCGCAGTTCTTCCTCAAGTATTTTCACCTTAAAATGTTCTAGCTTTGGTAGTGTGTCTCTGCTTTCCATGGCAACAATAAAATATATATCATCAGACTACAGAGAAGAAGAATGGTGAGCAAATCTTCTGGCACCTCTACTCCAATGCTTTTTAAATCATCCGCTAGAGTGCAAAACTCATTTATTTGGTCGCAACATTTTTCACCATGTTTAAGTCGATGTCGCATTAGTTTTTTGAATATATTTACCTTACGCGAAGGCCCACTTGCCTTGTATAGGTCCCTCAATTTCAACCAAGCACCCTTTGCTGTTGCGCAATTTTTGATGTGGATAAATTCCGATGCTTTGAAACACAAAGTTGTCATCGCCAACGCTTTTTGGTCACCTTTTAACCATGCCGCTTTAACTTCAGCCGATGCTGTTGAAGGGCATGTCTTATCCACAGCTTGCAAATAATCCTGCGTTATTAGCAGACTTTTCATGCTAACACACCACGACGCGTAATTATCGCCATTTAATTTTTCGATTTGGGCAAATGTACTACTCATTTTTAATACCGGTTTTGAGACAAGCGATTTAAATAAAAATGTTTAGCAATTTACCGAAACACGTGTAATATTATTTAAGCCCTGGGCCCATAACCTTTGTAAGCATATACGAATAAGAACGCAATGTAGAACACGACCGTTCGGTTAAACAACATTTATTCAACTAGACCAATATTACAATATACATACATAGAACTTATACATAAGGAGAATGAATATAATAAAAAATGCAATTTGGGTTGAGATTAATGGTACAATAAAGTAGGAACAGAAGTTTACCATGTGTCTACAAAAAGTATTCTAGACAAATTAAATGAAGAAGGGCGGAGGCACGCCCATTTTAAAATTTTATTTTATTTTTGTATTTTGTTGCACCTTATCATTACTGGAGTTGAATGTTGACATAATTTACTTATATACTGTAAAGATATTCAATTTTTTGTTAAAATTTTTTTTCTTTTTTCGCTCAGACCATTTTGATATATAGAAGTCTATATCTATTTCGATTAGTTTATGCCGTTACGGATTACCGTTATGCGAACAAAATTAATATACTCTGTGAGCTCTGCTCAGCTGAGTATAAAAACTTTCATATATCGTGTTCATCTCAAGAGCGAGTTTCAGGACTTGCCACCATTTGTGTTGAATCCGTTTTGGCAAGACAGTTAAAAATCGACACTGATGATGGCACAACGCCCGAACCGGTTTGTCTCGAAACCAAATTTGGCAAGGGATGACGGGAAATCGATCCAGTATACATAAAATTTTGCAGCGAAAAAAGCAAGAAAAGCAACTCTTTGATATCCGTACCTTCTATATTGAATAATTAAAATTTATAATCATCATTATGTTTATCAGAAATGTTCTAAAATGTTATCAAATACATAACTAGAAAATATTGTTTGAAACAATATGTGGCTGTTAAAAGAGAATTCTATTGCTACGTTACAATAAAACAGTATAAATAGTAAATATTCTGTGTTAATTTTATTTTCAGCTCTTAGTCCAAAAATAATTGCAATGTGTAAAAGATTAAAATATGCAAAAAGAAGGCAATTGGGAAAAACTTTGCAACAACTAAGGCATGACGTAGCTGAATGCGTTTATAACCAGTTCAACTATCGTAGGAGTGCGGGTTCGGCTCCCACTCCCGGGAAAAAAGGCTTTGAAGAGATTTACAAGGTATAATCGAAACAGCTGTCGCCTTGTCCGTCCTGATGTCACGTTGTTTAAATTTTTCCCAAATTATTAAATAAATTATAAAATTAAAAAATTGCTTCAAATAAATGTTTTCATACATTTAAAAAAAAGCAATACGGGCAATCCCCGATTATTAAATCATACAAACAGACAAAATTGGTTAATTCGTTGTAATTCTATAAATAGAACAAAAACAGCAACAAAACCAAAGTTTCTTTGAAAACCGCCGTACCAAGCATAGCTTTAACACATAATTGCATACGAAGTATGCAATGTGTAAAAGATTAAAATATGCAAAAAGAAGGCAATTGGGAAAAACTTTACAACAACTAAGGCATGACGTAGCTGAATGCGTTTATAACCAGTTCAACTATCGTAGGAGTGCGGGTTCGACTCCCACTCCCGGGAGAAAAGGCTTTGAAGAGATTTACAAGGTATAATCGAAACAGCTGTCGCCTTGTCCGTCCTGATGTCACGTTGTTTAAATTTTTCCCAAATTATTAAATAAATTACAAAAATAATTTAGTTGATATGGCAAAAATTTTGTTTGATGTAATCCATTCATCTTCATGAATGAGACGTCATTAATTCAAATTATTCAAATGTATTAGTGGTTTTTTTATAGGGGGCCCGTAAATAGTGTAGTCTCGGGCCCGGATTTTGTCTCTACGGCCCCGGTTGTAGTAATAAATGTTTATTAATAACCCGAACAAATGCAAATTTACAAGTTTGAAGATCTTTCGGAACATAATTTCCGGTATCAGCATCTTTATGATGACTTAAATTTGATCTAATATTTCGAAAATGTTCACGTAAATTACTTAAAATTTCACTTAATGAGAAATTTTCAGCTGATGGCACAACAAGTTCCCCAGGCAAACGTAAATTTTGGCCAAGAACCATTTCCGCTGGTGTGTAAATTGATCTTAACAAAATATTATGACAGGTAATTCATTATACCAAGTATTTGTTCCATCCCTAGCCATAATAGTAGCTTTTAATTGTCTTTGAAAATTCTCAACTAAAGCTTACGATTTCTCGAACTTGTTCGAGTAGAGATTTATCGCTAGTCTCGAATCTCGAATTACTCGAAAGGCTCGCGGGCATCTCGACATTCAATTTAATCGATTCATTGGCTGTTTTATATAGAGCTTAAGATTTCGACTGGAGCGCAAGCGAAAATGTCCACAAAACCACAAGTTAAAAACGCACCGAAATGTATAGAATAGTGGCAATGCAGCGAAATTTGAAATTGAAATTTAAAATAGGGATATTAACTAACTTTAAATGTAAAATTTTAAAATTCAGTTCCGAATTCTGTATTGCACTAACTTAAAAGGCTCTGGACAGCGTATCCGCTATAACATTGGATTCTCCTTTAATATACTATATGTCATCAGTGAACTGTGCTATGAATTCCAAATGTCTCGTTTGACTGGGACTCCGTCCTGTTTTTGAATTTAAAGCAGTGGTCAATGGTTTATGGTCCGTATAAACTGTAAATTTTCGTCCTTCCAAAAGATATCTAAAATGTTTTATATTTAAATAATTTGCCAACAATTCCCTATCAAAAACTCTGTACTTAATTTCAGTTGGAGAACGTTTTTTTAAAAAAGAATGCAATTTAAAAAAAAAATTGTAATTTTATTGTATAACGCTCCCAATCGCTGTGTTAGATGCATCTACTGTTAAAGATAATTTAGCATCTTTGTTAAAATGATATAATTTTTTTATACTCAGTTGAGCAGAGCTCACAGAGTATATTAACTTTGATTGGATAACGGTTGGTTGTACAGGTATAAAGGAATCGAGATAGATATAGACTTCCACATATCAAAATCATCAATATCGAAAAAAATTCGATTGAGCCATGTCCGTCCGTCCGTCCGTCCTTCCGTCTGTCCGTCCGTTAACCCGATAACTTGAGTAAATTTTGAGGTATCTTGATGAAATTTGGTGTGTAGGTGCCCGGGCACTCATCTCAGATCGCTATTTAAAATGAACGATATCGGACAATAACCACGCCCACTTTTTCGATATCGAAAATTTCGAAAAACCGAAAAAGTGCAATAATTTATTACCAAATACGGGTTAAGCGATGAAACTTGGTAGGTGAGTTGAACTTATGACGCAGAATAGAAAACTAGTAAGATTTTGGACAATGGGTGTGGCACCGCCCACTTTTAAAAGAAGTAATTTAGAAGTTTTGCAAGCTGTAATTTAGCAGTCGTTGAAGATATCATGATGAAATTTGCCGGGAACGTTACTTTTATTACTATATGTCTGGTTAATAAAAATTAGCAAAATCGGAGAACAACCACGCCCACTTTAAAAAAAATCAATTTTAAATTCAAATTTTAAAAGAAAAGTTAATGTCTTTACAGTATATAAGTAAATTATGTCAACATTAAACTCCAGTAATGATATGTTGCAACAAAATACAAAAATAGAAGAAAATTTCAAAATGGGCGTGGCTCCGCCCTTTTTCATTTAATTTGTCTAGGATACTTTTAATGCCATAAGTCGAACAAAAATTTACCATTCCTTGTGAAATTTGGTAGAGGCTTACATTCTAGGACGATTTCTGTGAAAAAGTGCGAAATCGGTTGAAGCCACGCCCAGTTTTTATACACAGTCGACGGTCTGTCCTTCCGCTCGGCCGTTAACACGATAACTTGAGCAAAAATCGATATATCTTTACTAAACTCAGTTCACGTACTTATCTGAACTCACTTTGTATTGGTGTAAAAAATTGCCGAAATCCGAATATGACCACGCCCACTTTTTCGATATCGAAAATTACGAAAAATGAAAAAATGCCATAATTATATACCAAATACGAAAAAAGGGATGAAACATGGTAATTGTATTGGTCTATTGACGCAAAATATAACTTTAGAAAAAAAACTTGGTAAAATGGGTGTGACACCTACCATATTAAGTAGAAGAAAATGAAAAAGTTTTGCATGGCGAAATCAAAAGCCTTTGGAATCTTGGAGGGAATACTGTTCGTGGTATTACATGTATAAATAAATTAGCGGTACCCGACAGATGATGTTCTGGATCACCCTGGTCCACATTTTGGTCGATATCTCGAAAACGCCTTTAAAAACCCTCATTAATACCTTTAATTTGATACCCATATCGTACAAACACATTCTAGAGTCACCCCTGGTCCACGTTTATGGCGATATCTCGAAAAGGCGCCCACATATAGGACTAAGGCCCACTCCTTTTTAAAATACCCATTAACACCTTTCCTTTGATACCCATATCGTACAAAAAAATTCTAGAGTCACCCCTGGCCCACCTTTATGGCGATATCTCGAAAAGGCATCCACCTATAGAACTAAGGCCCACTCCCTTTCAAAATACTCATTAACACATTTCATTTGATACCCATATCGTACAAACAAATTCTAGAGTCACCCCTGGTCCACCTTTATTGCGATATCTCGAAAAGGCGTCCACCTATAGAACTAAGGCCCACGCCCTCTTAAAATTTTGTTTGTATTTGTTTATAATTAATAGAAAAAAATTTTTTTGTAAATTCGAAAATCTGTGCAACTATCGAAATTGCCATCTGTAGGACGCATTATGTTCACAAACCCCCCTGAGTACAAGCTCCAAATTCTCAATTGTTCCGTTGCTCAAATGTTTCATCTCTACATATGTATATATTTGTACACGCCAAACAGTGAGAGAACTACTGCTTCGCTCATTTTCTGTTGAAATAAAATATTGTTTCCCATTGTTTCCAATTACCTATATTGGTTTGTACCAAAATCTTTAAAAAGTTGTTCTAAAATAATTGTTAGCGCACAAAAAAACTTTAAAGAGAAGTAATAACTTAACCGGCCTATTTTTTTGGACAAATTTTACTTACACGTAAAAGCATAGGTCTTTATTTAACAGATTCTTTGTTTTTCATTTTAGGTGCTTTAAAAAAAATAAATCAGAAATAATGAGTCAACTTTTCTTCAAACTCACTAAATTTATTTATTTATAACAATTAATTGCAAATTTGACCCAAATGTTTTTTGCATTTCCAGATTTTTGCTCTTTTTAGATATAGCACGTCTTATAGTGAACAAAAAATAAATAAATTTGCTACAAAGATATTACATTAAAATTTGTATATTGTCTTTTATGCTAATTTATTTTGATATTTCTTATTTTATTTTATTATATTATCTTTTATTTCAACTTAGTTTATTATTATTTAAATGCAACTTGATTGAATCGGAAAATTTCACGTTGTATATTGAACGAAAAAAAACGACCCAAAAACGTTTTCGATTTTAGGTCGAAATATTGCATAGGCCGTATTATACTCTACTATATTTATTATTAGGTTAACTTTGTTCGATTATAATATGCCCATTACATTGATTCGAAAATATGCCCATTACATTGATTCGAAAATGTAAAATTTTTGGCTGAAAAACTTCACAAAAGTTGAAACTGTATACGTGGCCCCACTTTATAAATTTTTAATTCGAAAAAAAAAACGGAATTTAAAACTACAGTGGAGACACTGGAGGTTTCAATAGGAGATTTATTTAATCTTCTCAGTTAAAGCTCTAGGTGGAGATGTGCTATTAGACCTAAAAATTTCGCGTTCTTTTATGACCCCCAAAAGTATCAAATATTCTACGAAATCTTAAGGGGTGGCAATACGAATGTTGGGTTTTTACTTATTTAAAAGTACTCAACTATATCGTTACTGAGTTTTAAGTGATAAAGAGAGAGTTACACTCAAAATATGAAATAAACGGCTAAATTATGGCCTTCGTCATCCGCTGCCTCACTTCGAAAAAGTTCGTGCCAGGAGAAGGAGTAAAAAGAAAGTAAAATATTGAAAAATTTTAAATGAAATTTAAAATTTAAAATTTTTATATTTTCAGGATAAGCAAAAAAAAAGCACATCACACACGCATACATTATTCTATATCATTTATATTATCATCAACATCAGGTAAGTTTATATTTTATCCCACCCGTTCAAACAACTTACTTTGGAAACCACCCCAACTCCCACTCTTATCATCACTCCATACTCCTATTCCCACTACCACTCCTTTTAGCACTCCTATTCCCACCCCTCCCACTCCGATTCCTATTCCCACTCCTGTTACTCCTACTCCCACTCCTTTCCCTTGATACTCCTACTCTCAATGCCACCCCACTCCTGTTCCTCTCCCAATCCCACTCCCATTCCTACCCCCACTCCCACTCTTACTACCACTTCTACTCCCACTCCCAATACCACTACCAATTATATATATGGGGTATTCCATCCCATTTCGACCAATTTTGAACCCGACCCCTTTAGAATTGACTGAAAGTTTTTCTTCTTTTTCTAGCTTATGAAAGACGTTTTTCAGAATTTTTTAAAATTTGTTCATCCAACTCAAAAAAAGTTATGAATTTTTAAAAAAACACCGTTTTTGTTTTCAAAATGCTATACATTTTTCAAAAATTGACCGTTTGGGATCTTTTTTTTTTAAATTTGTTTTTAAATGTACTTTTCGGAAAAAATTCCAAAAAATTTTACAAGTTTTTTTTGTAATTTTTCAGTTTTTCGAGATTTTTCGAATTTCGCCCTTTTTTTCTCATAAAAAACTTCAATCAATTCTGGAATCATCCCCACTAATCCCAGAGTGGGCCGAGAATTTTTTTTTTTTATTTAATTGAAAAAAAAAACTTTAAAATTTTTTTTGTATTTTTTCCGAAAAGTACATTTAAAACCATATTTAAAAAAAAATTATCCCAAACGGTCAATTTTTGAAAAATTTATAGGAATTTGGAAAAAATACCGTTTTTTTTCAAAATATAAATGTGTTTTTAAATGTACTTTTCGGAAAAAATTCAAAAAAAAATTTTAAAGTATTTTTTTTCAACTAAATAAAAAAAAAATTTTTTCGGCCCACTCCGGGCTTAGTGGGGATGATTGCAGAATTGATTGAAGTTTTTTATGAGAAAAAAATCGAAATTCGAAAAATCTCGAAAAACTGAAAAATTACAAAAAAAAAACTTAAAATTTTTTGGAATTTTTTCCGAAAAGTACATTTAAAAACAAATTTAAAAAAAAAAAGATCCCAAACGGTCAATTTTGAAAAAGTTATAGCATTGTGAAAACGGTGTTTTTTTTTAAATTCATAACTTTTTTTGAGTTGGATGAAACAATTTTAAAAACTTCTGAAAAACGTCTTTCATAAGCTAGAAAAAGAAGAAAAACTTTCAGTCAATTTTAAAGGGGTCGGGTTCAAAATTGCATTTTTTAAATTTGTTTTTATTTAAAATATTTGTATATATACGGGCGCCCACACTACTGCCCCAACCCTTTTTTATCGCAACTTATACTCCTACTCAAACTCCCACTCCCACCGCCACTCCCACTGCAACTCCTGCTACTCTCGCTACCATGCCCATCCCCTGCTACTCCTACTCCCAATCCCACTCCCATCCCTACTACCACTCCTGCTACTCCTATTCATATTCCTACTCCCACTCCTATCCACACTCCTGATACTACTACCCCTACTCCTACCTCCTCAATCACACTCCCAGTCCAACTCCAACTTCTGCTACTTCTATTTCGACTCCCAATCCCACCCCACTCCCACTATTTTTCCCACTCCAACTCCTGCTACTCCTACTCCCAATCCCAATACCACCCCCACTCCAACTCCTTTTTCCACTCTCACACCCACTCGCTGTCCACTCCCAATTTATGACCGGTCAAACTGTTTAGGATGCAACCCGATTTATACCTACACACATAAGTTGAATTTTAATTATATTTATATGCACATGCATTTTTTTAATTTGTACATATATGGGCGCTAACACTACTGCGCCACTTATACTCCTACTCTAACTCCCACTCCCACCGCCACTCCCAGTGCAACTCCTGCTGCTCTCACTACCATGCCCACCCCACGCTACTCCTACTCCCAATCCCACTCCCACTCTTATTCCCACTCTTATTCCCACTCCCCCACTTCTTCTACCACTATTGCTACTCCTATCCCCACTCCTATTCTCCTCCCACTTCTGCTACTCCAACTCCCAATTCCACCCCCTCCTACTTCTACTCCTACAACTACTACTACTTCTATTGCTACTTCCTCTCCTACCCCCACTGCTAATCCCATGATACTCCTACTTTGCCCCTGACAACACCCACTCCTGCCCACACTACTCCTAATCCTATTCCCACTCCCACTCTTTTCCACCCCCACTCTCACCCTCACCACCACTCCCACTCTTACTACACCTATTCTGCTCCCACTCCTATCCCCACTCCAATTCCCCTACCACTTCGTGTACTACTACTCCCACTTACAATCCCACTCCTACTACCACTCCTACTACCACTCCTGCTACTCCTACTCCCACTCCACTCCTACTCCTGTTCCTGTCCCAATCCCACTCCTATTCCTACCCCCACTCCCACTCCTGATACTCCTATTCCCACTCTTACTACCACTTCTACTCCCATTCCCAATAGCACTACCAATTATATCTATATGCACATGCATTTTTTAAATTTTTGTGTTTTTTTTTAATATTTGTACATATACGGACGCTCCCACTACTGCCCCACCCCTCCTTTATCACCACTTATACTCCTACTCGAACTCCCACCGTCACTCCAACTGCAACTCCTGCTACTCTCACTACCATGCCCACCCCCTGCTACTCCTACTCGCAATCCAACTCCCACTCCTACTAACATTTCTACTACCAATCCTGCTACTCCAACTCCTATTCCTATTCCTACCCCCACTCCTATTTCCCTTCCATACCTGCTACTCCTCCTCCCAATCCCACTCCCACTCCTGCTACTGCTACTACTACTACCCCCATCCCAACACCAACCCCCCACTCCCACTCCTACTACTATTCCAACTCCTACTGCTGCTACTCCCACTCCCAATTCCAATCCTACCCCACTCTATCACCCCCCTAGCCACTGCCACCCCCACTTTTACTCCTTTTCACACTCCCACTTTATAATCGGTTAAAACGTTTATATGGGCGCTCCAACTACTGCCGCCACCCCTTTCCTTATCCCCACTTCCATTCCTACTTCTACTCTAAAAACCGGTAAAACCGTTAGGATGCAACCCGGTTTATACCTACATATATAAGTTGAATTTTTATTATATCTATATACACATGCATTTTTAAAATTTTTTTTTTATTTAAAATATTTGTACATATGTGGGCGCTCCCACTACTGCCCCACCCCTCCTTTATGACTACTATTCCTTCTTATACTGCTAACTCCCACCCCCACTTCTACAATTATTCCCACTCACTATCACCCCCACTCCCACTCCCAGTGGGCTAATACCAGAGGGGCAAGTACTAGAGTGTACCGTATTCGTATTGAAAAAGACCTGCCCATATCTGCTCCCACTCCCAGTGGGCTAATACCAGAGAAGACCTGCCCATATCCGCAAAACTCTCCTAAACCTTCGCGGAGGATCAAGGGGTAAAAATTCGTTCCCGCCTGGCTAATACCAGAAGGAGCAAGTACCGTATACGTAAAACTCCCGTAAAATGTCGGGAGTAAGTTTTGTTGTTACAACAACAACCCTGGCCGAAGATACCAGATTCGTCCCCCTGAGGGAAAAGGGGCTTAGAAAATTTCCGCGGCAAGCATGCCTGTCGTAAGAGGCTACTAAAATCCACATACCCGTAGGTTCAAGGGGCCAAACTTCGTTCCCGCCTGCCTAATTCCAGAAGGTGCAAGTATCGGATCGTACCAGATTCGTATTCGGTAAAGGCCTACCTTCGGGGAATAATTTTTGTTGTTACAGGAACAAAATCCCAGGTTCGTATCCTAGGTCAAGTAAAAAGGCCTTAGAAAATGTTTATTATTATGTTTTCAAATAACTTGAATGCATAACCAAGAAAGGAATTTTTCATAAATGCATTACTAAAAACTGAAGCATGTAAAAATTTTCACTACCTTTGCAGATTAGGCTCCATTATAGAACTGTGTTTTTCGACAATTATTACCGGATTATTTGAAATTATTTTCATAATCATTTCTGAAATATTTTCATGGGCATTTTGAAATTAATTTTGTTTCTTAATTTATTTTCAGTCATATATAATGCCACGACTTACAAGAAGAAGAGACAGGGATAGTAATAAGGAGAGACGTCCTAATGTTAACACATATCTCGCATTGGTTGATAGTTTTAAGGGTGCTTTGAACGATGTACCTCCTAATTTTATTAGCTTTGATATTGGAAATATGGATTTACGTTGTGAGCATTGTAATGCAATGCATTTCGAGAAAGAAATTACTGCAAGAAGCAGAAACTCCTTTTCGTTGTGTAGTCAAAAGGGAAAAGTAACTTTGGCACCGTTAACACAAAATCAGTTTTTCAATAATTTATATGAGGGTTTACGCTCCAATAACCTGGTTTTAAAGCGGAGATCAACAAATTACTTTGAAAATATACGTAGTTTCAATTCATCTTTTGCGATGGTTAGTTCTGAAGCAAAAATAGCAGAGAATGTTACGCAAGGTGCTTATTATTTTAAAATTCACAATATCTTTTATCATAGAGCTAGCCCTTTAACGCATGAGCAAAATGCTAGGTCGAATCCCTGCTATGCTCAGTTATATTTCTATGATGTTGATGCCGCAAATACTTTTAGACTGAGAGAACCATCAAATGCATTATGCGATAGAGGCTTGATGACAGAAATATCTGCCCAATTGAATCAAGTTAACCCTTTTGTTCGGTCTTTTATTTCCATGAAAGAGCACTGTAGTAGACACGAAAATATATATAAGGAAATGTGTTTACTCATTAAGGTTAATCGTGAGATGCCGAATATAGAGATGGGTAGATTTAATGATGCTCTTGCAACAGATGTTGCCGTGATATTTAGTACAACAGATGGTGAACCTCCATTTGATAGAAGGATGGTATCATTTTATAAAAGGAGTGGTACGGTAAAGAATATTTCCGTTTTAGATTCATCTTTGGATCCGCTGGCCTATCCACTACTATTTCCCAATGGAAACGCGGGATGGCATCCTGATATATTGCATAGCAGACGAAGTACGTCTGCTTCAAGTCGAGCTAGAATTAAAATTACTATGCTTGAGTTCGCGTCATTTCGACTTGCGATCAGAGACGAATTCAGTCTTCTACATCATTCTAAAAAGCTTTATCTTCAGTGGATTGTAGATACGTATGTTTGAGTTGAGGGAACAAGACTTAACTTTTTAAGGCTTAATCAAGAAAACCTGAGGTGTGATGTTTTGTATAACATAACATATTATCTGATCACAAATCCTCATAGTAATGGACATGAAAATATTGGAAGAAGAATTATTCTGCCATCTTCATTCACCGGCTCTCCCAGAAACATGTACCAAAACTATTTGGACGCTATGAATATAGTCCGCCATTTTGGTAAACCATCTCTGTTTATTACAATGACATGCAATCCAAATTGGCCAGAAATTACCAGGAGTGTTGATTTCAATGAAACACCAAATTATCGCCCAGAAATTATAGTGCGCGTGTTCAGTGCGAAACTAAATTATTTAATACGCACAATAACTACAAAAAAAGTTGTCGGTACTGTTGCTGCTTATATTTATACAATAAAATTTCAAAAGAGAGGTTTGCCTCATGCGCACATATTGCTAACATTAGATGAAAGGGATAAACTTGAAGGTGTTAGTGATATAGACAAAGCCGTATGTGCGGAAATTCCTGACATTGAAATAAACCTAAAATTGCATGAATACGTTTCGAAACATATGATGCATGGTGCTTTGAATATTAACGCAGTTTGCATGAGAAATGGTAATTGTTCCAAGAGTTTTCCCAAAAATTTTTGCGAGTCCACACGAGCAGAGTTGAATGGGTTTCCAATGTATAGAAGACGTGGTAATGGTGTTAGTGTTGATATTCGTGGTGCGTCTCTTGATAACCGTTATGTTGTACCATATAATCCATATTTGCTTGCCAAATTTAATTGCCACATTAATGTTGAGGTTTGCTCAACGGTTAAAAGTGTGAAATACATTTATAAATATGTATATAAAGGATATGACAGTGCAACTGTCAGGTTAGCTACTGAACACATTAATGCTGGTGAAGTAGACAATTGTGACGAGATTCAAAACTTTTTGAATGGACGTTACGTTGGTTCCACTGAAGCGGCTTGGCGAATTTTCCAATTCCCTATGCACTGTCAGTCCCATTCAATAACGCGACTTGACGTTCACTTATCGCAAAGACAAAACCTTGTGTTTACTAATGGTCAGGTACAACGGGCTGTTCAGAATTTGAGAAAAACCAGGTTGTTGGCATTTTTTCATTTGAATATTGAAGATCCTTCGGCAAATTCATATAAATATTTAGAAATTCCATTGCATTATACTTGGGAAGATAAAACCAAGAAATTGAAAAAAAGACAGCGAGGCGGTGATAAAACTATTGCTCGCATGTATGTAGTGTCGCCGAAGGATATTGAACTCTTCCATTTACGTTTGCTCCTTTTACATGTAACTGGGCCAAAATCATTTATGGACGTTCGAACATATAATGGGGTTATATATAATACATTTTTGGAAGCGTGTCGTGCTAGGGGAATCGCCTCAAATGATAACGAATGGCGCGAGTGCTTAGAAGAAGCGCGACAATTTCGTTCTCCTAAATAAATGCGTCACTTATTTGCTGTGATATGTGCGCTAAATGTTCCAGCAAATGCTTTGGCGCTGTGGAATGGGTTTAAAAATTCACTTTCTGAAGATTTCATGAGAGAAAGCGATGAAACATTTTCATTTAATCGTGCACTATTAGAAATCGAAGATGTGCTACTTAGTCATAACGTGACATGTCACAGCCTTGGATTACCAGTGCCCACAGCAAATCCGTCTGTAACAAGTGCAGATGTTCCTCAACCTGAAAATGAGCTAATTTTATTTGAAGACTATTAGTCACGAGCAAACAACGAGCAACGTACAATAATAGACCGCGTTATCCAGGAAATACAGTCTCATGATACTGGTTCTAATGTGTTCTGCGTTACTGCTCATGCAGGTTGCGGTAAAACATTTATGCAAACAGCTTTAATTCACAGGTTGAATTCACTTAATCTTCCATGCATTGCGACTGCTTTTAGTGGCATAGCATCGACTCTTTTAATTGGTGGAAGAACAGTGCAAAATGTGTTTAAATTACCCATTCCTGTTGTCGAAAATTCTGTACCGAATATCACCCCAAACAGTGCTCAAGGAAGATATATAAATTCAGCTGCGCTGATAATAATTGACGAAATTTCTATGTGCCCACTTTTAATTTTGAAAGCTATAGATAGACTACTGCGTGATTTGTGTTCCGATGAAAATGATAAATGCAAGCTGTTTGCTGGGAAAACAATACTTTTTTGTGGCGATTTTAGACAAATTCTACCCGTTGTTCCTCATGGATCACGTGCTGTTTTGGTTGAAAACTGTATTATTAGTTGGAATGAATTTGCTTCTTTTCATCATGAAACATTAAACCAAAACATGTGAGCATTACCACACGAGCTGCAGTTTGTAGAATTTTTAAAGCAAATTGGTGATGGTCAAACACCTTTATATCCACAGTTTGGAGATAATGTCATTGAAATACCACAGCAATTAGTGGGAAATGAAGATAACCTAATTGCTGACGTATTTGGAAATATTGAAGAAAATTTATTGTCAGATCAATTTGTGAGTTCTGTAATTTTAGCAGCAACCAATGAGGACTGCTCCCTGGTTAATAATGACATACTTAATCGCATACCTGATTCATTCAAAACATATAATAGTTTTGATAAAATTATTTGCGACGATGAAAGAGAAGTCAATAATTATCCCACTGAGTCTCTGAATTCCCTCAATGTGAGCGAACTTCCACCGCATAAGCTTTCACTGAAGCTTAATTGCGTCGTGCTGCTCATTCGAAACCTTAATACAAAGGATGCCTTAGTGAACGGGACACGAATGAGGGTTAAGTGCCTTCACAACAACGCCATTGATTGTGAAGTTTTAACCGGATATTCAAAAGGCAAACGAATTCTTATTCCGCGCATCAAATTAACTTATTCAGGAACCATATTACCCTTTAATTTCCAACTGACCCAGTTTCCAGTAATACCATCTTTCGCAATGACCATAAATAAGTCGCAAGGTCAAACGTTTGGAAAAGTTGGAATTTTGTTGAGGCGGCCTGTATTTACACATGGGCAATTATACGTAGCTGCAAGTAGAGTCAGGTCCTTTGACAGTCTAAAGTTTTATGTAAGCGAACATAATAATCAAGGTCACTTAGCTGGCGATGAAAGGGTATTCACGAAAAATATTGTTTTCCCCGAAGTTATAAATCCAAACTGCTAAATGTAAGCAATGCAAATCCATGAATTTAAATTCGCGTTAACTGAGAAAAGTTTTTAAAACATTTGCATGTAGACGAAGTAATGTATCTAAGTATAGATTTATGGCGTCTCTCCTTTACTCTTTTTCCCTTTTATTCTTGCGAAATGGGCAGTACTCGAGGTTAGTTAAAATCAAGATATTCTTCAATACTGTGTAAAATTATATTTTAAATTTTTCATATTGCAGTTATATATGGCATGGTGATAAGTGTATATATGCACTTAAAAATTTTATTTAATTACATTTGGTCTATTCACGAAAGCGTGCTTATCAGGTTATTTGCTTATGTGGTTATATTTTTCGCAAATAATTTTTAAACAAATAAATTGATAATCATGCTGACGAAAAGAGACCAGTAATGTTAAATATGTATATATTTGTTGTTGTGTTAAGTTTTTAATTTATTTATATTTACTTATTTTATTATTTGTGAGTTACCTGTTACACTTTATTTTACCTGGAATATTTTATTTTTATATATATTATATTTATATGTAGTTTATATGGGTGATATAGGCCTACTGGGGAACCGAGCACCCAAAACTAACTTCGGTAACGCGCCAAGTGCGTACCTCCCGGGTGCTGTGGAAAAAGCAAATTTTCAATTTAATTTCAAGGCATTTCACCATAATTCAATGTCAATTTCATTTGATTTTACATATTTTTTAATTGTTTAAGGAGTTCCATACCAAAACGTAATTATTACATTTGAAATGTAATTTAAGGAAATACAATCAAAAAGTATAACATCTTAGGTCAAAACCAAATTTTTAATGGAAACTTTAAGTAGGTTGGACCAGTTGGTTTTAAAAATAAAATAAAATAAAATATCAGAAAACATCTCAATATTACTATCTGCAAATTAGACATCCCCACATTGGAATTCTCACATTAAATATCCGAGCATTAGAATCTTCATATTCCCACAATGATAACATTAAATCGCGGAAAAAATTTAAGTGCATTTATTGCGTTTTGATATGGAACTGCTTATTCCTTTCATTTAATTTTTTTGCACTTTAAGTACTTTATTTTTCTGCTTTTATTTTAAATTTGTTTAGAAAACTCTGCTTTTGTTTTCCATTACATATTTTTTTTATATTTTTATTTTATTTTTTATGAAGGTATCCTCTATTCTATTCGAAATTTTCGTTTTCGTTTACATATTAAATATGTATTTATAATTAATTTAATTAATTATAAATACATATGTAAAAGTAAAGCGCCGATTGCATACCTAACCGGTGGTGTGAAATAGGTAAAATTCCTTTAGAACATTTCTTCGTTCTTAACTAAAAATTCGTGTTTTTTGAAGTAAATGGGCGATATATGTATATGTAGTTTATATTGGTGATATAGACCTACTGGGGAACCGAGCACCCAAAACTAACTTCGGTAGGGCGCCAACGGCGTATCTCCCGGGTGGTGTGGAAAAAGCAAATTTTCAATTCAATTTCAAGTAATTTCACCACAATTCTATGTAAATTTCATTTGATTTTACATATTTGTTATATTTTTTTAAGGAGGTCCATACCAAAACTTATAATTACATTTGAAAAGTTTGTAGAAAATTTAAGAAAATACAATCAAAGATTATAACGTCTTAGGTCAAATTCAAAATTTTAATGAGAACTTTAAGTAAGATAGATCAGTTTGCTATATTTCCACTCACTGCTCAACTATTACCGCATTATTGCACTACCCCAACACAGTTGAAAAATTACAAGTTGGTCGAATTTCGACCACGGGCGATACTAGTACTCATTAACACCTTTCATTTGATACTCATATCGTACAAACAAATTCTAGAGTCACCCCTGGTCCATCTTTATGGCGATATCTCGAAAAGGCGTCCATCTTTAGAACTTAGGCCCACGCCCTTTTAAAATACCCATTAATATCTTTCATTTGATACCCATATCGTACAAAATAAATTCTAGAGTCACCCCTGGTCCGCCTTTATGGCGTTATCTTGAAAAGGCGTCCACCTATAGAACTTAGGCCCACTCCGTTTTAAAATTATCATTAACACATTTCATTTGATACCCATATCGTACAAACAAATTCTAGAGTCAGACCTGGTCCACCTTTATGGCGATATCCCTAAATGGCGTCCATATATAAAACTATGGCCCACTTTCTCTTAAAATACTCTTTAATACCTTCCATTTGATACACACGCGAATATACTACTCATTTTTAATACCGGTTTTGAGACAAGCGATTTAAATAAAAATGTTTAGCAATTTACCGAAACACGTGTAATATTATTTAAGCCCTGGGCCCATAACCTTTGTAAGCATATACGAATAAGAACGCAATATAGAACACGACCGTTCGGTTAAACAACATTTATTCAACTAGACCAATATTACAATATACATAGAACTTATACATAAGGAGAATGAATATAATAAAAAATGCAATTTGGGTTGAGATTAATGGTACAATAAAGTAGGAACAGAAGTTTACCATGTGTCTACAAAACGTATTCTAGACAAATTAAATGAAAAAGGGCGGATCCACGCCCATTTTAAAATTTTATTTTATTTTTGTATTTTGTTGCACCTTAACATTACTGGAGTTGAATGTTGACATAATTTACTTATATACTGTAAAGATATTCAATTTTTTGTTAAATTTTTTTTTCTTTTTTCGCTCAGACCATTTTGATATATAGAAGTCTATATCTATTTCGATTAGTTTATGCCGTTACGGATTACCGTTATGCGAACAAAATTAATATACTCTGTGAGCTCTGCTCAGCTGAGTTTAAAAACTTTCATATATCGTGTTCATCACAAGAGCGAGTTTCAGGACTTGCCACCATTTGTGTTGAATCCGTTTTGGCAAGACAGTTAAAAATCAACACTGATGATGGCACAACGCCCGAACCGGTTTGTCTCGAAACCAAATTTGGCAAGGGATGACGGTAAATCGCTCCAGTACACATAAAATTTTGATATAATTATAAAAAATTTTGCAGCGAAAAAAGCAAGAAATGCAACTCTTTGATATCCGTACCTTCTATATTGAATAATTAAAATTTATAATCATCATTATATTTATCAGAAATGTTCTAAAATGTTATCAAATACATAACTAGAAAATATTGTTTGAAACAATATGTGGCTGTTAAAAGAGAATTCTATTGCTACGTTACAATAAAACAGTATAATTAGTAAATATTCTGTGTTAATTTTATTTTCAGCTCTTAGTCCAAAAATAATTGCGATGTGTAAAAGATTAAAATATGCAAAAAGAAGGCAATTGGGAAAAACTTTACAACAACTAAGGCATGACGTAGCTGAATGCGTTTATAACCAGTTCAACTATCGTAGGAGTGCGGGTTCGACTCCCACTCCCGGGAGAAAAGGCTTTGAAGAGATTTACAAGGTATAATCGAAACAGCTGTCGCCTTGTCCGTCCTGATGTCACGTTGTTTACATTTTTCCCAAATTATTAAATAAATTATAAAATTAAAAAATTGCTTCAAATAAATGTTTTCATACATTTAAAAAAAAGCAATACGGGCAATCCCCGATTATTAAATCATACAAACAGACAAAATTGGTTAATTCGTTGTAGTTCTATAAATAGAACAAAAACAGCAACAAAACCAAAGTTTCTTTGAAAACCGCCGTACCAAGCATAGCTTTAACACATAATTGCATACGAAGTATGCAATATGTAAAAGATTAAAATATGCAAAAAGAAGGCAATTGGGAAAAACTTTACAACAACTAAGGCATGACGTAGCTGAATGCGTTTATAACCAGTTCAACTATCGTAGGAGTGCGGGTTCGACTCCCACTCCCGGGAGAAAAGGCTTTGAAGAGATTTACAAGGTATAATCGAAACAGCTGTCGCCTTGTCCGTCCTGATGTCACGTTGTTTAAATTTTTCCCAAATTATTAAATAAATTATAAAATTAAAAAATTGCTTCAAATAAATGTTTTCATACATTAAAAAAAAAGCAATACGGGCAATCCCCGATTATTAAATCATACAAACAGACAAAATTGGTTAATTCGTTGTAGTTCTATAAATAGAACAAAAACAGCAACAAAACCAAAGTTTCTTTGAAAACCGCCGTACCAAGCATAGCTTTAACACATAATTGCATACGAAGTATGCAATGTGTAAAAGATTAAAATATGCAAAAAGAAGGCAATTGGGAAAAACTTTGCAACAACTAAGGCATGACGTAGCTGAATGCGTTTATAACCAGTTCAACTATCGTAGGAGTGCGGGTTCGACTCCCACTCCCGGGAGAAAAGGCTTTGAAGAGATTTACAAGGTATAATCGAAACAGCTGTCGCCTTGTCCGTCCTGATGTCACGTTGTTTAAATTTTTCCCAAATTATTAAATAAATTACAAAAATAATTTAGTTGATATGGCAAAAATTTTGTTTGATGTAATCCATTCATCTTCATGAATGAGACGTCATTAATTCAAATTAATCAAATGTATTAGTGGTTTTTTTATAGGGGGCCCGTAAATAGTGTAGTCTCGGGCCCGGATTTTGTCTCTACGGCCCCGGTTGTAGTAATAAATGTTTATTAATAACCCGAACAAATGCAAATTTACAAGTTTGAAGATCTTTCGGAACATAATTTCCGGTATCAGCATCTTTATGATGACTTAAATTTGATCTAATATTTCGAAAATGTTCACGTAAATTACTTAAAATTTCACTTAATGAGAAATTTTCAGCTGATGGCACAACAAGTTCCCCCGGCAAACGTAAATTTTGGCCAAAAACCATTTCTGCTGGTGTGTAAATTGATCTTAACAAAATATTATGACAGGTAATTCATTATACCAAGTATTTGTTCCATCCCTAGCCATAATAGTAGCTTTTAATTGTCTTTGAAAATTCTCAACTAAAGCTTACGATTTCTCGAACTTGTTCGAGTAGAGATTTATCGCTAGTCTCGAATCTCGAATTACTCGAAAGGCTCGCGAGCATCTCGACATTCAATTTAATCGATTCATTGGCTGTTTTATATATTGAGCTTAAGATTTCTACTGGAGCGCAAGCGAAAATGTCCACAAAACCACAAGTTAAAAACGCACCGAAATGTATAGAATAGTGCCAATGCAGCGAAATTTGAAATTGAAATTTAAAACAGGGATATTAACTAACTTTAAATGTAAAATTTTAAAATTCAGTTCCGAATTCTGTATTGCACTAACTTAAAAGGCTCTGGACAGCGTATCCGCTATAACATTGGATTCTCCTTTAATATACTATATGTCATCAGTGAACTGTGCTATGAATTCCAAATGTCTCGTTTGACTGGGACTCCGTCCTGTTTTTGAATTTAAAGCAGTGGTCAATGGTTTATGGTCCGTATAAACTGTAAATTTTCGTCCTTCCAAAAGATATCTAAAATGTTTTATATTTAAATAAATTGCCAACAATTCCCTATCAAAGGCTCTGTACTTAATTTCAGTTGGAGAACGTTTTTTTTAAAAAAGAATGCAATTTAAAAAAAAAAAAATTGTAATTTTATTGTATAACGTTCCCAATCGCTGTGTTAGATGCATCTACTGTTAAAGATAATTTAGCATCTTTGTTAAAATGATATAATTTTTTTATACTCAGTTGAGCAGAGCTCACAGAGTATATTAACTTTGATTGGATAACGGTTGGTTGTACAGGTATAAAGGAATCGAGATAGATATAGACTTCCACATATCAAAATCATCAGTATCGAAAAAAAATTCGATTGAGCCATGTCCGTCCGTCCGTCCGTCCGTCCGTTAACACGATAACTTGAGTAAATTTTGAGGTATCTTGATGAAATTTGGTGTGTAGGTGCCCGGGCACTCATCTCAGATCGCTATTTAAAATGAACGATATCGGACAATAACCACGCCCACTTTTTCGATATCGAAAATTTCGAAAAATGGAAAAAGTGCGATCATTCATTACCAAATACGGGTTAAGCGATGAAACTTGGTAGGTGAGTTGAACTTATGACGCAGAATAGAAAACTAGTAAAATTTTGGACAATGGGTGTGGCACCGCCCACTTTTAAAAGAAGTAATTTCGAAGTTTTGCAAGCTGTAATTTAGCAGTCGTTGAAGATATCATGATGAAATTTGGCGGGAACGTTACTTTTATTACTATATGTCTGCTTAATAAAAATTAGCAAAATCGGAGAACGACCACGCCCACTTTAAAAAAAATAAATTTTAAATTCAAATTTTAAAAGAAAAGTTAATGTCTTTACAGTATATAAGTAAATTATGTCAACATTAAACTCCAGTAATGATGTGTTGCAACAAAATACAAAAATAGAAGAAAATTTCAAAATGGGCGTGGCTCCGCACTTTTTCATTTAATTTGTCTAGGATACTTTTAATGCCATAAGTCGAACAAAAATTTACCAATCCTTGTGAAATTTGGTAGAGGCTTACATTGTAGGACGATAACTGTTTTCTGTGAAAAAGTGCGAAATCGGTTGAAGCCACGCCCAGTTTTTATACACAGTCGACCGTCTGTCCTTCCGCTCGGCCGTTAACACGATAACTTGAGCAAAAATCGATATATCTTTACTAAACTCAGTTCACGTACTTATCTGAACTCACTTTGTATTGGTGTAAAAAATGGCCGAAATCCGACTATGACCACGCCCACTTTTTCGATATCGAAAATTACGAAAAATGAAAAAATGCCATAATTATATACCAAATACGAAAAAAGGGATGAAACATGGTAATTGTATTGGTCTATTGACGCAAAATATAACTTTAGAAAAAAAACTTGGTAAAATGGGTGTGACACCTACCATATTAATTAGAAGAAAATGAAAAAGTTTTGCATGGCGAAATCAAAAGCCTTTGGAATCTTGGAAGGAATACTGTTCGTGGTATTACATGTATAAATAAATTAGCGGTACCCGACAGATGATGTTCTGGATCACCCTGGTCCACATTTTGGTCGATATCTCGAAAACGCCTTTTAAAACCCTCATTAATACCTTTAATTTGATACCCATATCGAACAAACACATTCTAGAGTCACCCCTGGTCCACGTTTATGGCGATATCTCGAAAAGGCGTCCACACATAGGACTAAGGCCCACTCCTTTTTAAAATACCCATTAACACCTTTCATTTGATACCCATATCGTACAAAAAAATTCTAGAGTCACCCCTGGCCCACCTTTATGGCGATATCTCGAAAAGGCATCCACCTATAGAACTAAGGCCCACTCCCTTTCAAAATACTCATTAAGACCTTTCATTTGATACCCATATCGTACAAACAAATTCTAGAGTCATCCCTGGTCCACCTTTATGGCGATACCTCGAAAAGGCGTCCACCTATAGAACTAAGGCCCACGCCCTTTTAAAATACTCATTAACACCTTTCATTTGATACCCATATTGTACAAACGCATTCTAGAGTCACCCCTTGTCCACGTTTATGGCGATATCCCGAAAGGCCGTCCACCCATAGAACTAAGGTCCACTCCCTTTTAAAACACTTATTAACACCTGTCGTTTGATACCCGTATTGTACAATCGCATTCTAGAGTCAACCCTGGTCCACTTTTATAACGATATTCCGAAAAGGCGCGCACCTATAGAACTAAGGCCCACTCCCTCTTAAAATATATATATTAATACGCTAACAAAATTTCCATACAATCAATTGACAGGCTGTTTCGCGTATTGATCAGCCGCAGTGCTTAGGCCTATTTTTTTAACAAATATTACTCTATTTGTTTATAATTAATAGAAAAAGTTGTTTGTAAATTCGAAAATCTGTGCAACTATCGAAATTGCCATCTGTAGGACGCATTATGTTCACAAACCCCCCTGAGTACAAGCTCCAAATTCTCAATTGTTCCGTTGCTCAAATGTTTCATCTCTACATATGTATATATTTGTACACGCCAAACAGTGAGAGAACTACTGCTTCGCTCATTTTCTGTTGAAATAAAATATTGTTTCCCATTGTTTCCAATTACCTATATTGGTTTGTACCAAAATCTTTAAAAAATTGTTCTAAAATAATTGTTAGCGCACAAAAAAACTTTAAGGAGAAGTAATAACTTAACCGGCCTATTTTTTTGGACAAATTTTACTTACACGTAAAAGCATAGGTCTTTATTTAACAGATTCTTTGTTTTTCATTTTAGGTGCTTTAAAAAAAAATAAATCAGAAATAATGAGTCAACTTTTCTTCACACTCACTAAATTTATTTATTTATAACAATTAATTGCAAATTTGACCCAAATGTTTTTTGCATTTCCAGATTTTATGCTCTTTTTAGATATAGCACGTCTTATAGTGAACAAAAAATAAATAAATTTGCTACAAAGATATTACATTAAAATTTGTATATTGTCTTTTATGCTAATTTATTTTGATATTTCTTATTTTATTTTATTATATTATCTTTTATTTCAACTTAGTTTATTATTATTTAAACGCAACTTGATTGAATCGGATAATTTCACGTTGTATATTAAACGAAAAAAAAACGACCCAAAAACGTTTTCGATTTTAGGTCGAAATATTGCATAGGCCGTATTATACTCTACTATATTTATTATTAGGTTAACTTTGTTCGATTATAATATGCCCATTACATTGATTCGAAAATATGCCCATTACATTGATTCGAAAATGTAAAATTTTTGGCTGAAAAACTTCACAAAAGTTGAAACTGTATACGTGGCCCCACTTTATAAATTTTTAATTCGAAAAAAAAAACGGAATTTAAAACTACAGTGGAGACACTGGAGGTTTAAATAGGAGATTTATTTAATCTTCTCAGTTAAAACTCTAGGTGGAGATGTGCTATTAGACCTAAAAATTCCGCGTTCTTTTATGACCCCCAAAAGTATCAAATATTCTACGAAATCTTAAGGGGTGGCAACACGAATGTTGGGTTTTTACTTATTTAAAAGTACTCAACTATATAGTTACTGAGTTTTAAGTGATAAAGAGAGAGTTACACTCAAAATATGAAATAAACGGCTAAATTATGGCCTTCGTCATCCGCTGCCTCACTTCGAAAAAGTTCGTGCCAGGAGAAGGAGTAAAAAGAAAGTAAAATATTGAAAAATTTTAAATGAAATTTAAAATTTAAAATTTTTATATTTTCAGGATAAGCAAAAAAAAGCACATCACACACGCATACATTATTCTATATCATTTATATTATCATCAACATCAGGTAAGTTTATATTTTATCCCACCCGTTCAAACAACTTACGTTGGAAACCACCCCAACTCCCACTCTTATCATCACTCCATACTCCTATTCCAACTACCACTCCTTTTAGCACTCCTACTCCCACCCCTCCCACTCCGATTCCTATTCCCACTCCTGTTACTCCTACTCCCACTCCTTTCCCTTGATACTCCTACTCTCAATGCCACCCCACTCCTGTTCCTCTCCCAATCCCACTCCCATTCCTACCCCCACTCCCACTCTTACTACCACTTCTACTCCCACTCCCAATACCACTACCAATTATATATATGGGGTATTCCATCCCATTTCGACCAATTTTGAACCCGACCCCTTTAGAATTGACTGAAAGTTTTTCTTCTTTTTCTAGCTTATGAAAGACGTTTTTCAGAAGTTTTTAAAATTTGTTCATCCAACTCAAAAAAAGTTATGAATTTTTAAAAAAACACCGTTTTTGTTTTCAAAATGCTATACATTTTTCAAAAATTGACCGTTTGGGATCTTTTTTTTTTAAATTTGTTTTTAAATGTACTTTTCGGAAAAAATTCCAAAAAATTTTACAAGTTTTTTTTGTAATTTTTCAGTTTTTCGAGATTTTTCGAATTTCGCCCTTTTTTTCTCATAAAAAACTTCAATCAATTCTGGAATCATCCCCACTAATCCCAGAGTGGGCCGAGAATTTTTTTTTTTTATTTAATTGAAAAAAAAACTTTAAAATTTTTTTTGTATTTTTTCCGAAAAGTACATTTAAAAACATATTTAAAAAAAAATTATCCCAAATGGTCAATTTTTGAAAAAGTTATAGGAATTTGGAAAAAATACCGTTTTTTTCAAAATATTTAAAACTTATTTTGAGTTGGAAAACAGTGTTTTTTCAAAATTCTATAGCTTTTTCAAAAATTTACCATTTGGGATCATTTTTTATTTTTTTTAAATGTGTTTTTAAATGTACTTTTCGGAAAAAATTCAAAAAAAAATAAAAAAAAAAAAATTTCGGCCCACTCCGGGATTAGTGGGGATGATTGCAGAATTGATTGAAGTGTTTTATGAGAAAAAAGGGCGAAATTCGAAAAATCTCGAAAAACTGAAAAATTACAAAAAAAAAACTTAAAATTTTTTGGAATTTTTTCCGAAAATTACATTTAAAAACAAATCTAAAAAAAAAAAGATCCCAAACGGTCAATTTTGAAAAAGTTATAGCATTTTGAAAACAAAAACGGTGTTTTTTTTTAAATTCATAACTTTTTTTGAGTTGGATGAAACAATTTTAAAAACTTCTGAAAAACGTCTTTCATAAGCTAGAAAAAGAAGAAAAACTTTCAGTTAATTCTAAAGGGGTCTGGTTCAAAATTGCATTTTTTAAATTTGTTTTTATTTAAAATACTCCTACTCCCAATCCCACTCCCATCCCTACTACCACTCTTGCTACTCCTATTCATATTCCTACTCCCACTCCTATCCACACTCCTGATACTACTACCCCTACTCCTACCTCCTCAATCACACTCCCAGTCCAACTCCAACTTCTGCTACTTCTATTTCGACTCCCAATCCCACCCCACTCCCACTCTTTTTCCCACTCCAACTCCTGCTACTCCTACTCCCAATCCCAATACCACCCCCACTCCAACTCCTTTTTCCACTCTCACACCCACTCGCTGTCCACTCCCAATTTATGATCGGTCAAACTGTTTAGGATGCAACCCGATTTATACCTACACACATAAGTTGAATTTTAATTATATTTATATGCACATGCATTTTTTTAATTTGTACATATATGGGCGCTAACACTACTGCCCCACTTATACTCCTACTCTAACTCCCACTCCCACCGCCACTCCCAGTGCAACTCCTGCTGCTCTCACTACCATGCCCACCCCACGCTACTCCTACTCCCAATCCCACTCCCACTCTTATTCCCACTCCCCCACTTCTTCTACCACTATTGCTACTCCTATCCCCACTCCCACTCCTACCCCCACTCCTATTCTCCTCCCACTTCTGCTACTCCAACTCCCAATTCCACCCCCTCCTACTTCTACTCCTACAACTACTACTACTTCTATTGCTACTTCCTCTCCTACCCCCACTGTTAATCCCATGATACTCCTACTTTGCCCCTGACAACACCCACTCCTACCCACACTACTCCTAATCCTATTCCCACTCCCACTCTTTTCCACCCCCACTCTCACCCTCACCACCACTCCCATTCTTACTACACCTATTCTGCTCCCACTCCTATCCCCACTCCAATTTCCCTACCACTTCGTGTACTCCTACTCCCACTTACAATCCCACTCCTACTACCACTCCTGCTACTCCTACTCCCACTCCACTCCTAATCCTGTTCCTCTCCCAATCCCACTCCTATTCCTACCCCCACTCCCACTCCTGATACTCCTATTCCCACTCTTACTACCACTTCTACTCCCATTCCCAATAGCACTACCAATTATATCTATATGATAACATCAATTTTATTTATTTATTTATTTATTTATTTATTTATTTAAAATACACATATAAGACATAGTCTTTTACAGTGCCATATTTGTTATTATTCTTATTACTAGTACAAAGTAAGTTTAAAAGCTAGAAACAAAAATAGAAGTAACATTCAAACCATACAGCATATGTTCCATGGAGGTAAGTAAAAAAGAAAAAGAAAAAGTAAAACACATAAGATTGTTCAAGAACAAAGGGTGCGATGTACAGCTAATTTGAAGCGCTTAGGATTTGATTCTAATTTTACTTTATTAGGCAAAGCATTCCACAACTGCACAGCCCTAACGAAAAACATTCTCGATGTTACTGAATACTTAAAATGCGGTACAATTAGATTGCAAGTACGGGATGATTGTGCGAAAGTAAGTTTTACAAAAAGGCATTCCGGCGTACGAGAAAAGATAATCTTATGTATAAATATTAGTAAACGACGGTCAAAGAATGCTGATAAACTGCATTCAAGAATAGTTTTTGAGAAGTTCGAAATATGATCATATTTCCGTTTAAGATAGATATATCTGGCACAATTATTAATCAGTAGTTGATATTTATTCATGGAAGCTTTATCCAGGCAACCATATATCAATTCATGGTAAGATATTATTGGTATTAATAGACTTTTGACAAGTTTAAGTTTTATATCTTCTCGAATAAAATAAGCCGTTTTCCATAAATGCCTTAACATATAATATAACCTACTAATTGAGGAATTCACATGATCAACACAAGTTAGGTGTTGAGAGAGTTTTGATATTCTTCTAATATTTCACAACACTTCCATTTATAACTATCGGAGAAATGCCATTCAGATTGTAGGAAAAATGTGAAATAGCGATCGCCTGTGTTTTGGATGCATTAAGGTGTAGCTTGTTCTTTTTAGACCATTGAAATATAGCTTCTAAATCTTCATTTAATCGGCAAACTAAATCCTCTATTAAGCCAAGAGGGGCAGAAAGGTATATCTGAGCATCATCCGCGTAGAGATGAATGGATACTTTACGACAGCATTTTTCTTTGTCATTAATGTACAAACTAAATAAAATTGGACCAAGAATAGAACCCTGTGGAACCCCAGATTTTACTGGTAATAACCTGGATCCACGATCCCCACATATTACCCGTTGGTACCTGTTTGTCAAATAGCTCTCAAGCAGCTTCACAGCATCGCTACTGAATCTAAAATATTGTTTTAGCTTATGCAGGAGAATTCTGTGGCAGACCGTGTCGAATGCCTTAGAGAAGTCCAATAACGTAAGAATTGTGAGTTCGCCATTGTCAAATTTTGGTCGTATGTCTTCTAAAACCTTGAGCATAGCGGTTGAGCAACTATGTCCAATGCGATAACCTGATTGATTTTCCGAAAGCAAATTTTCTTCAGTCAGATATTTCCTAATTTGGTTCGATAAGAGCTTTTCCAAAACTTTTGATAAACAGGGAAGAATACTTATTGGCCGAAAATCACATGGTTGGGAAGCATTAACCTTTTTTGGAATAGGTATAATATTAGCCACCTTCCAAGCATCAGGAAAACTTAGAGATGTTAAAGCAAAATTTAAAATATGCGTTAATGGCGCAATCACATATGGTAATATAAGTTTAATAAATCTTAGACTTATTTTATATATCAGGCAAACTCTCTTCGGAATCAAGTGGGATACCATTAATAATAATGTCAGTAGCGACTGCGCTGTTTTCTAGCTCGTTAAGGTGGCTCCGAATAGCAACAATTTCACTGCGCAGAGCTGCAACCTCACGATAAGAGTTTTCTAATGTAGTCACTCTTGTTTCCATTGTGGTGATGATTTGCTTGAGGTTTGCTGTCTCAGCAGCCAACTCACCTATTTTCTGCATCACCCTGTCTTCGGAATTGGCTATTGTCTTTTTCATTACTGCTGTCAACTCATCAACAATTGCCATTCTCTGCTCATCCATCTTGCGTTGTAATTTGTCTTCTACGCCAACAAGTGGTGTGTTTGGGGATTTTGGCGGGGTAGAAGGTTTGCGCTGAGGATTTCTTCGGCATTTTTCGAGAGACATTGTGTAAAAATTTCGCACGTATCAAATGAAACCGCTCAAAACAACATACGAAATTTAAACAAACATACAAATATGCAATTGCAGCACCAATTTGAGGAAATTCAGATGTTGGTTTTAGGCAAAAATAGATAAAACTTTAGAGCACCGCACAAACACGTCTTACTCACTCAAACTCATCGCAATCAATGCACATACATTTTTTAAATTTGTGTGTTTTTTAATATTTGTACATATACGGGCGCTCCCACTACTGCCCCACCCCTCCTTTATCACCACTTATACTCCTACTCGAACTCCCACCGTCACTCCAATTGCAACTCCTGCTACTCTCACTACCATGCCCACCCCCTGCTACTCCTACTCGCAATCCAAATCCCACTCCTACTAACATTTCTACTACCAATCCTGCTACTCCAACTCCTATTCCTATTCCTACCCCACTCCTATTTCCCTTCCATACCTGCTACTCCTACTCCCAATCCCACTCCCACTCCTGCTACTGCTACTACTACTACCCCCATCCCAACACCAACCCCACACTCCCACTCCTACTACTATTCCAACTCCTACTGCTGCTACTCCCACTCCCAATTCCAATCCTACCCCACTCTATCACCCCCCTAGCCACTGCCACCCCCACTTTTACTCCTTTTCACACTCCCACTTTATAATCGGTTAAAACGTTTATATGGGCGCTCCAACTACTGCCGCCACCCCTTTCTTTATCCCCACTTCCATTCCTATTTCTACTCTAACCCTACATATATAAGTTGAATTTTCATTATATCTATATACACATGCATTTTTTAAATTTGTTTTTATTTAAAATATTTGTACATATGTGGGCGATCCCACTACTGCCCCACCCCTCCTTTATGACTACTATTCCTTCTTATACTGCTAACTCCCACCCCCACTTCTACAATTATTCCTACTCACTATCACCCCCACTCCCACTCCCAGTGGGCTAATACCAGAGGGTGCAAGTGCTAGAGTGTACCGTATTCGTATTCGAAAAAGACCTGCCCATATCTGCTCCCACTCCCAGTGGGCTAAACCAGAGAAGACCTGCCCATATCCGTAAAACTCTCCTAAACCTTCGCGGAGGATCAAGGGGTAAAAATTCGTTCCCGCCTGGCTAATACCAGAAGGAGCAAGTACCGTATACGTAAAACTCCCGTAAAATGTCGGGAGTAAGTTTTGTTGTTACAACAACAACCCTGGCCGAAGATACCAGGTTCGTCCCCCTGAGGGAAAAGGGGCTTAGAAAATTTCCGCAGCAGGCATGCCTGTCGTAAGAGGCTACTAAAATCCACATACCCGTAGGTTCAAGGGGCCAAACTTCGTTCCCGCCTGCCTAATTCCAGAAGGTGCAAGTATCGGATCGTACCAGATTCGTATTCGGTAAAGGCCTAACTTCGGGGAATAATTTTTGTTGTTACAGGAACAACATCCCAGGTTCGTATCCTAGGGCAAGTAAAAAGGCTTTAGAAAATGTTTATTATTATGTTTTCAAATAACTTGAATGCATTACCAAGAAAGGAATTTTTCATAAATGCATTACTAAAAACTGAAGCATTTAAAAATTTTCACTACCTTTGCAGATTAGGCTCCATTATAGAACTGTGTTTTTCGACAATTATTACCGGATTATTTGAAATTATTTTCATGATCATTTCTGAAATATTTTCATGGGCATTTTGAAATTAATTTTGTTTCTTAATTTATTTTCAGTCATATATAATGCCACGACTTACAAGAAGAAGAGACAGGGATAGTAATAGGGAGAGACGTCCTAATGTTAACACATCTCTCGCATTGGTTGATAGTTTTAAGGGTGCTTTGAACGATGTACCTCCTAATTTTATTAGCTTTGATATTGGAAATATGGATTTACGTTGTGAGCATTGTAATGCAATGCATTTCGAGAAAGGAATTACTGCAAGAAGCAGAAACTCCTTTTCGTTGTGTTGTCAAAAGGGAAAAGCGACTTTGGCACCGTTAACACAAAATCAGTTTCTCAATAATTTATAAAAGGGGTTTACGCTCCAATAACCTGGTTTTAAAGCGGAGATCAACAAATTACTTTGAAAATATACGTAGTTTCAATTCTTCTTTTGCGATGGTTAGTTCTGAAGCAGAAATAGCAGAGAATGTTTCGCAAGGTGCTTATTATTTTAAAATTCACAATATCTTTTATCATAGAGCTGGCCCTTTAACGCATGAGCAAAATGCTAGGTCGAATCCCTGCTATGCTCAGTTATATTTCTATGATGTTGATACCGCAAATACTTTTAGACTGAGAGAACCATCAAATGCATTATGCGATAGAGGCTTGATGACAGAAATATCTGCCCAATTGAATCAAGTTAACCCTTTTGTTCGGTCTTTTATTTCCATGAAAGAACACTGTAGTAGACACGAAAATATATATAAGGAAATGTGTTTACTCATTAAGGTTAATCGTGAGATGCCGAATATAGAGATGGGTAGATTTAATGATGCTCTTGCAACAGATGTTGCCGTGATATTTAGTACAACAGATGGTGAACCTCCATTTGATAGAAGGATGGTATCATTTTATAAAAGGAGTGGTAATGTAAAGAATATTTCCGTTTTAGATTCATCTTTGGATCCGCTGGCCTATCCACTACTATTTCCCAATGGAAACGCGGGATGGCATCCTGATATATTGCATAGCAGACGAAGTACGTCTACTTCAAGTCGAGCTAGAATTAAAACTACTATGCTTGAGTTCGCGTCATTTCGACTTGCGATCAGAGACGAATTCAGTCTTCTACATCATTCTAAAAAGCTTTATCTTCAGTGGATTGTAGATATGTATGTTTGAGTTGAGGGAACAAGACTTAACTTTTTAAGGCTTAATCAAGAAAACCTGAGGTGTGATGTTTTGTATAACATAACAGATTATCTGATCACAAATCCTCATAGTAATGGACATGAAAATATTGGAAGAAGAATTATTCCGCCATCTTCATTCACCGGCTCTCCCAGAAACATGTACCAAAACTATTTGGACGCTATGAATATAGTCCGCCATTTTGGTAAACCATCTCTGTTTATTACAATGACATGCAATCCAAATTGGCCAGAAATTACCAGGAGTGTTGATTTCAATGAAACACCAAATTATCGCCCAGAAATTATAGTGCGCGTGTTCAGTGCGAAACTAAATGATTTAATAAGCACAATAACTACAAAAAAAGTTGTCGGTACTGTTGCTGCTTATATTTATACAATAGAATTTCAAAAGAGAGGTTTGCCTCATGCGCACATATTGCTAACATTAGATGAAAGGGATAAACTTGAAGGTGTTAGTGATATAGACAAAGCCGTATGTGCGGAAATTCCTGACATTGAAATAAACCCAAAATTGCATGAATACGTTTCGAAACATATGATGCATGGGCCATGTGGTGCTTTGAATGTGTTAACGCAGTTTGCATGAGAAATGGTAATTGTTCCAAGAGTTTTCCCAAAAATTTTTGCGAGTCCACACGAGCAGAGGTGAATGGGTTTCCAATGTATAGAAGACGTGGTAATGGTGTTAGTGTTGATATTCGTGGTGCGTCTCTTGATAACCGTTATGTTGTACCATATAATCCATATTTGCTTGCCACACTAATGTTGAGGTTTGCTCAACGGTTAAAAGTCTGAAATACATTTATAAATATGTATATAAAGGATATGACAGTGCAACTGTCAGGTTAGCTACTGAACACATTAATGCTGGTGAAGTAGACAATTGTGACGAGATTGAAAACTTTTTGAATGGACGTTACGTTGGTTCCACTGAAGCGGCTTGGCGAATTTTCCAATTCCCTATGCACTGTCAGTCCCATTCAATAACGCGACTTGGCGTTCACTTACCGCAAAGACAAAACGTTGTGTTTACTAATGGTCAGGCACAACGAGCTGTTCAGAATTTGAGAAAAACCAGGTTGTTGGCATTTTTTCATTTGAATATTGAAGATCCTTCATATAAATATTTAGAAATTCCATTGCATTATACTTGGGAAGATAAAACCAAGAAATGGAAAAAAAGACAGCGAGGCGGTGATAAAACTATTGCTCGCATGTATGTAGTGTCGCCGAAGGATATTGAACTCTTCCATTTACGTTTGCTCCTTTTACATGTAACTGGGCCAAAATCATTTATGGACGTTCGAACATATAATGGGGTTATATATAATACATTTTTGGAAGCGTGTCGTGCTAGGGGAATCGCCTCAAATGATAACGAATGGCGCGAGTGCTTAGAAAAAGCGCGACAATTTCATTCTCCTAAACAAATGCGTCACTTATTTGCTGTGATATGTGCGCTAAATGTTCCAGCAAATGCTTTGGCGCTGTGGAATGGGTTTAAAAATTCACTTTCTGAAGATTTCATGAGAGAAAGCGATGAAACATTTTCATTTAATCGTGCACTATTAGAAATAGAAGATGTGCTACTTAGTCATAACGTGACATGTCACAGCCTTGGATTACCAGTGCCCACAGCAAATCCGGCTGTAACAAGTGCAGATGTTCCTCAACCTGAAAATGAGCTAATTTTATTTGAAGACTATTACTCACGAGCAAACAACGAGCAACGTACAATAATAGACCGCGTTATCCAGGAAATACAGTCTCATGTGTTCTGCGTTACTGCTCATGCAAGTTGCGGCAAAACTTTTATGCAAACTGCTTTAATTCACAGGTTGAATTCACTTAATCTTCCATGCATTCCGACTGCTTTTAGTGGCATAGCATCGACTCTTTTAATTGGTGGAAGAACAGTGCACAATGTGTTTAAATTACCCATTCCTGTTGTCGAAAATCCTGTACCGAATATCACCCCAAACAGTGCTCAAGGAAGATATATAAATTCAGCTGCGCTGATAATAATTGACGAAATTTCTATGTGCCCACTTTTAATTTTGAAAGCTATAGATAGACTACTGCGTGATTTGTGTTCCGATGAAGATGATAAATGCAAGCTGTTTGCTGGGAAAACAATACTTTTTTGTGGCGATTTTAGACAAATTCTACCCGTTGTTCCTCATGGATCACGTGCTGTTTTGGTTGAAAACTGTATTATTAGTTAGAATGAATTTGCTTTTTTTCATCATGAAACATTAAACCAAAACATGAGAGCATTACCACACGAGCTGCAGTTTGTAGAATTTTTAAAGCAAATTGGTGATGGTCAAACACCTTTATATCCACAGTTTGGAGATAATGTCATTGAAATACCACAGCAATTAGTGGGAAATGAAGATAACCTAATTGCTGACGTATTTGGAAATATTGAAGAAAATTTATTGTCAGATCAAGTTGTGAGTTCTGTAATTTTAGCAGCAACCAATGAGGACTGCTCCCTGGTTAATAATGACATACTTAATCGCATACCTGATTCATTCAAAACATATAATAGTTTTGATAAAATTATTTGCGACGATGAAAGAGAAGTCAATAATTATCCCACTGAGTCTCTGAATTCCCTCAATGTGAGCGGACTTCCACCGCATAAGCTTTCACTGAAGCTTAATTGCGTCGTGCTGCTCATTCGAAACCTTAATACAAAGGATGCCTTAGTGAACGGGACACGAATGAGGGTTAAGTGCCTTCACAACAACGCCATTGATTGTGAAGTTCTAACCGGATATTCAAAAGGCAAACGAATTCTTATTCCGCGCATCAAATTAACTTATTCAGGAACCATATTACCCTTTAATTTCCAACTGACCCAGTTTCCAGTAATACCATCTTTCGCAATGACCATAAATAAGTCGCAAGGTCAAACGTTTGGAAAAGTTGGAATTTTGTTGAGGCGGCCTGTATTTACACATGGGCAATTATACGTAGCTGCAAGTAGAGTCAGGTCCTTTGACAGTCTAAAGTTTTATGTAAGCGAACATAATAATCAAGGTCACTTAGCTGGCGATGAAAGGGTATTCACGAAAAATATTGTTTTCCCCGAAGTTATAAATCCAAACTGCTAAATGTTAGCAATGCAAATCTATGAATTTAAATTCGCGTTAACTGAGAAAAGTTTTTAAAACATTTGCATGTAGACGAAGTAATGTATCTAAGTATAGATTTATGGCGTCTCTCCTTTACTCTTTTTCCCTTTTATTCTTGCGAAATGGGCAGTACTCGAGGTTAGTTAAAATCAAGATATTCTTCAATACTGTGTAAAATTATATTTTAAATTTTTCATATTGCAGTTATATATGGCATGGTGATAAGTGTATATATGCACTTAAAAATTTTATTTAATTACATTTGGTCTATTCACGAAAGCGTGCTTATCAGGTTATTTGCTTATGTGGTTATATTTTTCGCAAATAATTTTTAAACAAATAAATTGATAATCATGCTGACGAAAAGAGACCAGTAATGTTAAATATGTATATATTTGTTGTTGTGTTAAGTTTTTAATTTATTTATATTTACTTATTTTATTATTTGTGAGTTACCTGTTACACTTTATTTTACCTGGAATATTTTATTTAAAATTTTTGTCATATATATATATATATATATTATATTTATATGTAGTTTATATGGGTGATATAGGCCTACTGGGGAACCGAGCACCCAAAACTAACTTCGGTAACGCGCCAACTGCGTACCTCCCGGGTGCTGTGGAAAAAGCAAATTTTCAATTTAATTTCAAGGCATTTCACCATAATTCAATGTCAATTTCATTTGATTTTACATATTTTTTAATTGTTTAAGGAGTTCCATACCAAGACGTAATTATTACATTTGAAATGTAATTTAAGGAAATACAATCAAAAAGTATAACATCTTAGGTCAAAACCAAATTTTTAATGGAAACTTTAAGTAGGTTAGACCAGTTGGTTTTAAAAATAAAATAAAATAAAATATCAGAAAACATCTCAATATTACTATCTGCAAATTAGACATCCCCACATTGGAATTCTCACATTAAATATCCGAGCATTAGAATCTTCATATTCCCACAATGATAACATTAAATCGCGGAAAAATTTAAGTGCATTTATTGCGTTTTGATATGGAACTGCTTATTCCCTTCATTTAATTTTTTTGCACTTTAAGTACTTTATTTTTCTGCTTTTATTTTAAATTTGTTTAGAAAACTCTGCTTTTGTTTTCCATTACATACTTTTTTTATATTTTTATTTTATTTTTTATGAAGGTATCCTCTATTCTATTCGAAATTTTCGTTTTCGTTTACATATTAAATATGTATGTTTACGCCCCTCCTTATTGTTCAACCTACGTCGCACATGCATTTCCAACCAGTCTTCGAATTTGCATTACTCTCTACGTCGCACATACATACATAGATACATACCTACGATTCTAACGTCACATCATCGCTGTCGTTGTCGTTGCTTGCATTTTGCTAATTTCTTCGCTTTATGCTCAACCCACTGTCCATCTACCGTCGTCATCGCCTTAGTCGCTGCAGCATTCATACATTTGGGTTGTTGGATATACATATAATCTTACATATGCACACATAACAACACGCATAGTTTTTGGTCTCTTCGCACTTATTGTTTTGTTTACCTATTTCAAGAAATCATACGAGATTTTCTACGGTAATCGTCAATGTAATATAACAGAGCTTTTCCATGGAATGTTCCTACATATTTTTTCTGCTAGCATTGAATTCGTTTTTAGCTTTTAAGATTATTAACTTTGTAACCATCGAAGAGTGAACTCCAATAAATCAATTTACTAATTCGAAATTGTTCGGTTAACCATTCTTTAATTGAAGAACCCTTCGCAAGTTTTGTTGAAGGTCAAAAGTTGTAGAAAACGCTCTACAACTCATCCATAGGTCCTTCGAGCCGGATTACCCCGGCTCGCATCATTAACAAGATTCATCAGTCAAAATGTCACAGACCAACGAAGATCGATCATTTGGTGCAAATGCCCAATTGACACCAATAGCATCAAATGCCAACAACATACACGTCAAGGAGCTGCAACGAGAACAACTATGTCGCCGAATCTCCGAACTGCGTGAAAACGCGCAGCAATTAAACACTTTGACGTATTCACAGCTGGAATCTAAACTTGCGCTTTTGGAGCATCATTTCACCACATTTGAAAGACTACAATCGGAGTTGGAGCATCTTGATGAGTCTCAGTTTGAGCTAGATCACCGATTAACTTTCGAAGAATCATTTTGTGAAGTAAAAAGCATCATAATCGATCGTATAGCTGAACTTCGTCGGAGTGATGGGTTTAGTAGCACTATAGTTCCTACACCGAATTCTTCGTCTTCGTCATCGCAACCAGCATCGCACAGATTACCTAAGCTGGAGCTAACGAAATTTAGTGGGAAACACACGGAATGGCTTGACTTTTATAATATGTTTAAGGTTATAGTACACAACAACACAGGCCTTGATGACGTGGAGAAGTTCCAATACCTACGTCTTGCTTAAGTGACAGTGCATTTCGCTTAATACAGTCGCTGGAAGTTACACACGACAATTATCAACGGGCTATAGAGTTACTTGTTAACCGCTACGATAATAAGCGGTATATTTTTCAATCGCACTTGCAAGCCATCTTCGACAACGGAGCTATCAGTCACCCGACAGTTGCCACTTTACGAGAATTCATCGACTCCATAAATGCTCATCTTCGTGCTTTGCAGTCCTTGGCAACTCGCACCCAAATCGCCGATGGTATTTTACTGCACCTCATCGTTGCCAAATTGGACCATGAAACACAGTTGAAATGGGAGGAGGAAGTGTCAGTCAAATGGGATAGTGCTACAACTAATGCCTTTCAACTTCCATCATGGGACGATCTGGCCTCGTTCATCGAGCGCCGTTGCCAAACAATAAACATGGTAAAGGCCAGCAACAACGTATCAAGTAAAAACAGCTCATCTAAATTCCCAGCGCGTCCATCAAAGGCTGGCTCAGTATTGGTCACCACATCGAATAACAATAAATGTCCACTGTGCGATTAAGTGGGCACACATAGTGCTTTTAAATGTAGTAAATTTGCCGCTATGGACCCTTTGCAGAGGTATGACGTCGCTAAGAAAAGGAATCTTTGCTTAAATTGCCTGGGTAAAAATCATCAGTCTAGCAAGTGTCCATCAACCAATCGATGCCAACATTGCAAGGTGAGTCATCATACCCTACTTCACCGTAATTCGCCATCGACACTAACATCACCAGACCCCATCCAAGCACCAGCAGCGCCACTCCATTCACATATGAAGAGCAATGATGTAATCCTTGCTACAGCTGTAGTACAACTTCACAACAATAAAGGTAATTCAATTACGGCTCGAGCGCTGCTCGACTCGGCATCTCAGCTTAATTTCATATCAGAACGCATCGCCAATATGCTGAAATTATCTCGAACCAAAATTGCTATGGAAATCAGCGGAATAGGCGCACTACGAACGAAAGCAAAATACGTGGCTCTTATTGGAGTCAAATCCATGCACACTGGATTTACGTCACTAGTGGAAGCCGTCATCATGCCATCGATTTCTTCGTCTCAACCACGATGCCCTATAGAGATTGCTGAATGGGGGATACCTCAAAACATCAACTTGGCCGACAAAACATTTCATATCCCTGGTGTCATTGATTTGCTTCTTGGTGCCGGCATTTTCTTCGACATCCTGTCTGTGGGGCAAAGAAAACTGCAGAAACACTTACCCATTCTGCAAAAGACGCAACTGGGTTGGGTAGTGGCTGGAGCCCTCACTACGTCTTCTTCGCTCTCATTATCCTCGGTGTTTACTTCATCCTCAACAACGTACACCGAGTCGTCGTCACTAACGAATTCATCGCTTGAATCTCTTCTGGAAAGGTTCTGGAATGTAGAAGACGTTTGCTACAAACCACTTGTCGATAACGCAACAACTGAGCATGAGTGTGAAAAACATTTTCGAGAAAATACGATACGTTGCGTGGTTACGAAGAAGTTCATCGTACGTCTCCCCTTCAAAGAAAATCCTGCTGGGTTAGGTAACTCCTTGGAAACGGCACGTCGAAGATTTTTCGCCATGGAAAAGAGAATTCAGAGTAACCGCATTCTTCACCAAGAGTACAAGGCATTCATGCAAGAATACATTGAGCTACAACATATGGTACCAGTCGATCCGGGCGCGTTAGCTTCGAAGGTAGGTACCTACATTCCCCACCACTGCATTGTAAAGGAGGAGAGTTCGACAACCAAATTGCGGGTAGTATTCGACGCTTCATGTCGCACTTCAAATGGGCGGTCCTTAAACAAAATTCTACACGCAGGGCCCACACTACAAGACGATATTGTAAAAATTCTGCTTCGGTTTCGAACTCACCGGTTCGTTCTTATGGCCGACATCACTAAAATGTATCGGCAAATCATCGTTGATCCACGCGATGCAAAGTGGCAGTGTATATTGTGGCGTAACAATCCTGCAGAGCCTCTAATAACATATCAACTTCAAACGGTAACGTACGGTACCAGCTGCGCCCCATTCCTAGCAGTTCGCTGCTTACAACAACTTGCACGTGAAAACCTCGAAAGCTACCCTATTGGATCGCGAGTCACTCTTCGCGACTTCTACGTCGACAACCTCATGACAGGGGGGAAAACAATAGGGGAAGTGCTAGAAATCAAGACTGAAGTTACCGCACTACTAGCATCAGGTGGGTTTCCACTTCGTAAATTCGCGTCCAATTGCAACGAAATTATTGAAGACATACCAAGCGGTGACGTTGAAGAAATTATCACAGCAGATGAAATGAGTTACATAAAGGCTCTGGGACTGAAATGGTCACCAACAAAGGACAAATTCATCTTCTCGTACCGCTCATCGCAACATAATTCATCGAAGCTAACCAAACGCACTATATTGGCACAAGTAGCAAGCTTCTTCGACCCGCTAGGAATACTTAATCCTATCATCGTTAAGTGCAAAATCTTGTTGCAAGGCCTCTGGAAACTACGTCTAGCATGGGATGAGAGTGTACCGCTTTCTATTCACAAAGAATGGGAGAGTATCTGCCATCAACTGACCCTCGTCAATCGGATCAAAGTGCCACGGCGTATACTTTAACAATAACACTAATTTACATGCCTTTGCAGATGCAAGCGGTAAGGCTTATGGGGCATGTATCTATGCCGTTTCTTGTGATGAAAATGCTATCCATTCAACTCTTATCTGTGCCAAGTCACGAGTTGCACCAACGAAGGAGATAACCCTACCTAAATTGGAGCTTTGTGCTGCTCTGTTGCTCTCAGAGCTGCTTCATTCGATTTTAGAAACATTCAGCGCACAGAAGAGCAATGTACACTGTTGGTCTGACTCAACTATCACCTTGTCATGGTTGCAACGCGAACCACATTGCTGGACAACATTCGTCGCCAACCGAGTTGCAAAAATACAACACATTACTGCTGACTTCACATGGCATCATGTCCCATCCGAAGAGAATCCAGCAGATTTAGTATCGCGTGGAACGTTAGTAGAGGCCCTCATCGATAATAAATTGTGGTTCAGTGGGCCAGATTTTTTGACAAAGGAAAGCGAGTTCTGGCCACGCAACCCAGTTGCCGCTTCGCAAGAACTTCCAGAACAGCGCGCACTTTGTGTTTCATTAACATCGTCGCCACAAAAAGATATCATAGCTGAACACAAATATGTGAATAGGTACGGAAAACTGCTTCGGATATTTGCTTACGCTAAACGTTTTATTTCATCCCTTCGTCATCGCTTCGTGGAATCGGGACCAATCACGGCCAAAGAACTAGATGAGTCTCTAATGACTGTGTGCCGATATATCCAGAGTGTAGAATTTGCCGAAGATTACAAAACACTACAAACATCTGAGGTCAATCGTAATTCCACACTCAATCAATTATCGCCATTTCTGCACGATGACATAATCAGAGTGGGTGGAAGAATTTCTAATTCATCACTGCCTTGGTCTACGAAACACCCAATTCTCCTTCCCAAGGCACACCCATTCGTGCGAACCCTCGTTGAAGCTACGCATCGTCAACACCTCCATGCTGGATGCCAAACTCTCTTGAGCATCCTTCGTGACAAGTACTGGATTATCAATGCTCGAAGTATAGTTAAGCAGGTAGTTCACAAGTGCATTTTATGCTATCGCAACAAACCCAAGCTAGAACAGCAACTCATGGGAGCACTTTCTCCAGAACGCGTTCAGCCTGCTTATCCCTTTGAAATTGCTGGGGTTGACTATTGCGGTCCTTTGTCAATAACTCAAAGAATTAGAAGCAAGGGCCCTATCAAAGTATACATAGCATTGTTCATTTGCTTGACAACAAAGGCCGTGCATATGGAGTTGGTGCCAGACCTGAGTACTGCCGCGTTCATTTCTGCTCTCAAGAGATTTTTTGCACGCAGAGGCAAATGCCGCACAATTTTCTCAGACAATGCAACAAATTTCGTCGGAGCAAATCGAGAGTTGAAGGAGATGTTATCGGAATTTACATCACAAAAACATATTAATACAGTCCAATCAGCTTGTGCAGACAAAGGCATAGAATGGAGATTCATACCGCACGGTCACCGCATTTCGGCGGACTTTGGGAAAGCGCAGTAAAATGTGCCAAATATTATCTCCGACGGGTTATCGGCGCAACATTGCTCACATTCGATGAGCTAAATACAGTTTGTTGTCAAGCTGAGGCAATGATCAACAGCCGCCCGCTTACACCCTTGTCTACTAGCCCTGACGATCTTCGTGAGCTTACTCCTGCTCATTTTTTGATTGCAGAAATCTCACCACGGTAGTTGAACCATCGGTCCAACAAATTCCTACTGGGTTGTTATCAAGATACCAAATGGTACAATCAATGCAACAAAACTTTTGGGAACGCTGGCGGCAGGAATACCTAAAGGAATTAATGGTTCGTACCTAGTGGAGGACAACATATCAAAATTTAAAAATCAACGACATGGTTCTTATTAAGGACGATTCCACACCACCCCTGAAGTGGCCACTAGGTAGAGTTATTGATACTTTCATTGGAACTGATGGCATAGTACGAGTGGTTCTTATCAAAACTGCTGAAGGAACATACAAAAGAGCAGTGACTCGAGTATGTAAACTACCAATAGAACCATCATCATATCAACAGTAACAATTGAAAGCAAGCTTTCAAGGGGGGTGGATGTTTACGCCCCTCCTTATTGTTCAACCTACGTCGCACATGCATTTCCAACCAGTCTTCGAATTTGCATTACTCTCTACGTCGCACATACATACATAGATACATACCTACGATTCTAACGTCACATCATCGCTGTCGTTGTCGTTGCTTGCATTTTGCTAATTTCTTCGCTTTATGCTCAACCCACTGTCCATCTACGGTCGTCATCGCCTTAGTCGCTGCAGCATTCATACATTTGGGTTGTTGGATATACATATAATCTTACATATGCACACATAACAACACGCATAGTTTTTGGTCTCTTCGCACTTATTGTTTTGTTTACCTATTTCAAGAAATCATACGAGATTTTCTACGGTAATCGTCAATGTAATATAACAGAGCTTTTCCATGGAATGTTCCTACATATTTTTTTCTGCTAGCATTGAATTCGTTTTTAGCTTTTAAGATTATTAACTTTGTAACCATCGAAGAGTGAACTCCAATAAATCAATTTATTAAATCGAAATTGTTCGGTTAACCATTCTTTAATTGAAGAACCCTTCGCAAGTTTTGTTGAAGGTCAAAAGTTGTAGAAAACGCTCTACAACTCATCCAATGTATTTATAATTAATTTAATTAATTAAAATTTTATTTAATTAATTATAAATACATATGTAAAAGTAAAGCGCCGATTGCATACCTAACCGGTGGTGTGAAATAGGTAAAATTCCTTTAGCACATTCCTTCGTTCTTAACTAAAAATTCGTGTTTTTTGAAGTAAATGGGCGATATATGTATATGTAGTTTATATTGGTGATATAGACCTACTGGGGAACCGAGCACCCAAAACTAACTTCGGTAGGGCGCCAACGGCGTATCTCCCGGGTGGTGTGGAAAAAGCTAATTTTCAATTCAATTTCAAGTAATTTCACCACAATTCTATGTAAATTTCATTTGATTTTACATATTTGTTATATTTTTTTAAGGAGCTCCATACCAAAACTTATAATTACATTTGAAAAGTTTGTAGAAAATTTAAGAAAATACAATCAAAGATTATAACGTCTTAGGTCAAATTCAAAATTTTAATGAGAACTTTAAGTAAGATAGATCAGTTTGCTATATTTCCACTCACTGCTCAACTATTATCGCATTATTGCACTACCACAACACAGTTGAAAAAAATACAAGTTGGTCGAATTTCGACCACGGGCGATACTAGTACTCATTAACACCTTTCATTTGATACTCATATCGTACAAACAAATTCTAGAGTCACCCCTGGTCCATCTTTATGGCGATATCTCGAAAAGGCGTCCATCTTTAGAACTTAGGCCCACGCCCTTTTAAAATACCCATTAATACCTTTCATTTGATACCCATATCGTACAAAATAAATTCTAGAGTCACCCCTGGTCCGCCTTTATGGCGTTATCTTGAAAAGGCGTCCACCTATAGAACTTAGGCCCACTCCGTTTTAAAATTATCATTAACACATTTCATTTGATACCCATATCGTACAAACAAATTCTAGAGTCAGACCTGGTCCACCTTTATGGCGATATCCCTAAATGGCGTCCATATATAAAACTATGGCCCACTTTCTCTTAAAATACTCTTTAATACCTTCCATTTGATACACATGTCATACAAACACATTCCAGGGTTACCCTAGGTTCTTTTTACAACATGGTGATTTTCCCTTACTTTGTTTCCACAGCTCTCAAATGAGTATGTAATGTTCGGTTACACCCGAACTTAGCCTGCTTTACTTGTTATTTATTTATTTAATACAGCTTAATTAAGCCTAGCTTATATTTATTTACAATGTATATATATAAGTATATTAACTAGACTAACATATTCTAACCTAATTATGTGTATCTATAAATTACCATAAAGTGCTAAAGACCTCCGAATCATGCCAACAATATTTTGATGCCTGTTATCTCTGGTATGAAGGTCATTTACGCATAAGCACGAGGGCGATATCCGAGCGGCGATGCACTGATATGATCGAGTGATGCGTTGCAGTATGTCCTTCGGCGACTTTTAAGCATGTTCGTAAAGCGCGAAGGCAACATCCGAACGGCGATGCACTGATATGATCGAGCGATACGCTGCAGTACGAGAGCTTGGAAGGCGTTTCATATCAGAATATTTAGAAGCCATACATTTGTATTGATGGCGTGGAAGCCTGTCTATACAGTACTAAATTGGTAGTGTTTTACAATGCATTTACAATTTTTTTGAACCTATTGGCATTAAATAATTTGATATCATTAGGTAGCTCGTTATAGCATTTTAATCCCTTATAATACAAGTTACATTTTCCTGCTTATAAAACCAAAAGGTATATTGAAGTTATGTTTGCTTCGAGTATTTACAGAATGCATATCTTTTACATATTTGTTGTTACTCTTTAAGTACGCAGGCAAATACCGTCTATTATGTTCTTAATAAATTTCATAGTAAAATAAAAAAGTTGCTGTCTAATGCTTAGCCAATTTTGAGCAGAGAGCATGTCTCCGATAGTGTCATAGGGTTTTTTGAGAATGAATCACATAGCTCGGCTCTGTTGCTTTTGTAGCTTGTATATCTGACTATCTTGCAATATGAAAAATATAGTCCGGCAGTAAATAAAATGTTGTTCGATTATTGATCTGTAAACCATTACCTTGTATTTCTTTTTAAAATATTTGCAGGTTCTTTGTGTAAAATATATTTTTTTTAGCTATTTTTCCTACTGTATAATCAATGTGCTCATTGGAATTGAGTTTATCATCTATTTTTATTCCCAAATATTGGATGGTGTTGACTTCTTCCATTAGTTCGTGGTTAATATTTAAATTTTGCAGGTCGCTATTGGGAAAACTTTGTCTGGAAATGACCATGAATTTAGTTTTGTTGGCATTCAATTTAAGTCTGTTCACGCATAACCAATCATAAACACTATTTAGATCTTTTTGCAACTTAGTATATATTTCAGTTATATTGCCTCCACTAAGCATCAGTAGTGTATCATCCGCGAAGAGTTTAATATCACAGTACCTTATGGAGTTAGTTATATCATTGATATAAATATTGAACAGTATTGGTGCCAGCACCGATCCTTGCGAAGGCCAACTGGTACCTCCCTTTTCTCCGATAAGGGTTTTCCACCTATTGTTCTTTGATTTCTATTAATGAGGAAGTATTCAAACCATTTTGATTCATTACTATTACTACCTATGTTGGCTAAATCTTTATACCTTTCATGAAAATAAAATGGTATATTAACTTCGTTACGAATCCCAAAATTGTAAGTCCTTAAAGGAAAATAGATAAACCCACCATTAAGTATATCGAAATGATCAGGATGAGGAGCTGAGTTGATTTAGTTTGTATGCAAACTAGTACCTCAATTTTTGAGATATCTTGATAAAATTTGGTGAGCGGGTGTATTTAGGTTTCCGATTAGACATTTGTCGGAACCGGCCGGATCGGACCACTATAGAATATATCGTCCATACAACCGATTTTTCAGAAAAAGAGCATTTTTGTCATATCTTCCTCAATTTATCAGATTGAAGCTTTAAACTTCACCATATGCTTTCGTATATTGTTCACATTGTTGTGTGAAAAAATAGATGAGATCTCTCGTATATGGGGAAATCCGCCAAACTTTGGTTTTTTTGGAGAAAAGATTTTTTTTTTGAAACATGGTATCACGCAAATATCTTTTTGTTAGGAGCATTGAGGGATAAATTGAAGCTATACTGCATCGCCGTTACTCGTCTTACATAATGCCTTAAAAAGATATAGTCAAAAGATCGAGCAAAATATATGTAAATTGAGGTCGCAATGTTGAATGTACGTTTATTTCAACACTTCTGTACCGATTATATCGAAATTTTAACAAAATATGGAGATATATGCAACTGTTAGCTATGTAAAATTTTTTTAATACACGATACCCAGTTTTGTAGATATCGGTAAAAATATAAAACCGAATAACCGCCAAATATTTTTTACTGCAAAGTTTGCAACACATTTATTTTAACACCTTTCTACCGATTTTTTTGAAACTTTAAAAACAAATAGATATGTGAACGAGGTATGTTTAGGTAAAAACGTTTTAATACCCGAGATCCAGTTTTGGAGATATTGATAAAAATATAAACCCGGAAAACCTTAAATTGTTTCCCTTATTTAAACACTTCTTAATCGATTGTGTTGAAATTTTATCAGGATGTAAATATCTATGTGGGTTATATTTAGGTAAAATTTTGTTGATACCCTAAACCTGGTTTTACAGATATCGGCAAAAATATGAAACCGGGTAACCGTCAAATATTTCATACCCGTTTGTTAATTTTGTCTCTACACCACAGTACTATACCATTAATTGCCTCATCTTGGAATATTCACGCAGGGAAAGTTATTGATATTTGTACATGGGGCAAATATACGAAATTTTCGCCAAAAATTGTCAAAAAGTGTAGAAAATTTTTTTTTTTTTGTTAAATTTTTGTACCAAATTTGTGTTTCTTTTCATTTACTTTTAAATAAAACCTGGTTTAAAAACAAAAAAAAACTATTCTACACTTTTTTACGATTGCCAATTTTTGTCGGAAATTTCGTATATTTGCCCCATGTACAAACATCAATAACTTTCCTTGCGTGAATATTCCAAGATGAGGCAATTGATGGTACACTACTGTGGTGTATAGAAAAAATTAACAAACGGGTATGAAGTGATAAAAGTAGAATTGTAGCTTTGCCCACAAAAAAACATGCTCCTGAAAAAAATTTACGCACCAAGTGCTTCCACTTTTCTGCCTCTATCTTCAAAACTGAAAGGGGCACATCGAATTTGAAGCCCAAGGTATTTTTAGTCCCTGATAGGCTATTATCGTGCATATTCCAAATTTCAATACTCAGTTGCCTCAAAAAGCTATAAGAAAAAAACTGTCAATATTGAAAATGACAAAAAAAAGTATCGCTACTTTGATTGATGATAGTTTTGAGTATTGTTGGGGCACATTAATTTTGCTCCTACTTTTAAAATCTCCGTCTCAAAAACAACATTCAGTTTAAATTCCGTAGCGTTTCAGCGATGCCTCAAAATTTTATCGAAAAAATCCAAAAAAAAAATCAAGGGTATCGCTTGAAAAGGTGTAAAACCCGACATTTTTTACGTTTCGAAGTTCTGAAAAAACTTACTATCAACTTTCTTGATTTTTGAAATCATCAGATCGGATAGTCAAAAAGTCAAACTAACACCCCTATTATGAACTCATACGATACACGATAAACGCTTGCAATCTGTTATACCGTATTATGAAATAAATTCTAGCGTGTAAAACCCGATCGTTAGTGTTTATCGTTTATCGTGGTATTGCCATACGCTAACTATCGCATCAACTGTTCGATTTTCTAGGCTAGCTATCGTTGATAAATTTTTGCACGATACGTTGGGAGCTATTTAAATAAAAGTAAATATAAAATTATTACAAAATCCAAAGGACCCATCTAAAGCCTCATTCCCAAGAGTCTGTTGCAACACCCTGGGCAAGAAGCCTTGAAGTGGCACAAACCTTCAAAATATTTGGGATGGATGCCCTAATTTTATGGGCGCGCAAACTGACTTCTACCACTGTTAAGACATACTCTGAAATCTATTTTGTTTATTAAACTTTTTTTACTCTTAGTATGCCAAGTACTTACAGTGTAGAGTTTATTTCAAGAAGATTGGAAGCATCTCTCAATTTTCTTCCTTCTATGGCTTTATGCAAGTTCCGTCAATTTGTTCATTTGAGTTTATATAAAAGCAACATACATACATAGGTAGCAGAAAACATTTTATTATTACAGCTTTTAAAAACTTTTGCCACTTTTACGTACAAGGCAATTGAATTGTTAGTTTTTACGTTTTGTTTTGCTATCTGTTTCGTATAGATTCACAAAAATTTGTAAACAAAACTCTGCCGTCATTCACAATAGTACATCTATCAGGCGTGTGGAAATCGCAATATGAAAGCTGATTTTTTACGATACGCTAACAAGCGTTTATCGTCTATCGTATGAAAATTCATAATAGGGGTGTTAATGTCCTTGCGCCTTTTTCTGGCCTTAAGTTTTTTGCCCGTGTGTAAAACCCGAGTATCCAAAAAAGTAAAAATTTTTGGGATTTGCCCATATATATATATCCCCCACAACCGATTTTTCAGATTAGAAACTATTCGTAATTACTGCCCCAGAGCTAGACGCTTCAAATTGCACCGAATGCCTAAGTATATAGCATTTATTGTTGTCTGAAAAAATCATAGAGACCGGCGGTATATATAGTATATATCTCATACAACCGATTGTTCAGATAAGAAACTTTTCCCAAATTCTGCCCCATTTTAACAGCTAGAAGCTTCAAATTTCACCAAATGCTTACGTATATAGCATGTGTTGTTGTCTGAAAAATTCATAGAGATCGGTGATATATATAGTACTAGCGGGACCCCGGTGTGCTTCGCTACACCAATAGAAATATTGGAAAAAGAATAAAATATCATAGAATTTTTTTAATCTTTATTTCAATTCTTAATCCAAAACATTTGGATACATCCATGATATATGAATAAACAAACAATTTGTAATGCCTACAGCTGTCCGTGCGAAAAGCACGGTTCCTTCAAATTCAATCCGCATACTCGAAGCGTTTGTCCTTGCACCTTGTTGACTGACATAGCAATGACAGGCGCACTGGTAATTGCAAACGCTTGAATTTAAATGGCATGTCTGTTGGTATCAGTGGGATTCGCGGTATAAGCACAATTTCACCTTTCGCTTTGCCGGTCAGTATTGTAGCTTCAATTAAATTCGTTATCAACTTTTTTACATTCAGTCTTGTTCCATTACACAATTTTGGTGCATTTAAATTTCGTAATAAAATAACTGATGAGCCGACCTTCAAACTTAAACAATGCGGTGGCATACCAGACGGTTCCAATGAATTCAAAAATTCAACCGGATAATTCACTGCGTCATCTTGATTCATTGCACTATCCACTGACTTGTAATTTTTCAGAATGTGATGATTGATTTCATTGCCTGTACATTTTTAGGTGCGAGTATTGCGCATTCTCTCAACCAATCGCGATTCATGTAATTTTGAACAATATTTGGAAACACTCGTTCAATTAATTCTTCTTTTGATTGGATAGTTCTACAAAAATTGTTTGGCAATGTAATCAAACCATTTGTTTTGTCGATTGGAATTTTACCATTTCCGATCTCTAACAATTGCTTCGAGAACTGCTCTGCAGACTGATCATTGTGCAACTGAACACGCATGTTTATGTGTAATGTTAATTTTTTCACGTATCACCACAAAAGGGAAGACTTCAAATGTGCATTGATCTCATCTGCCGGTGTTGATCGTGTAATAACGGGTAATGTTTGTCAAAAGTCACCTGACAATAAAATTAAAGCACCACCAAAAAGCCTTCGGTTTCCACGTAAATCTTGCATCGTTCGATTTAATGCTCCCAATGATTTTTTTTTTTTTTGCCATTGTACACTAATCCCATAGAGTGACCGCTGCTTGTTGCAAAACTTTTGCCATCGCTGAATTTTTGGATATGTTACAGGCTGGAGTTTCAACCACCTGTATATTCAATGGCAATTTTAAAGCTGAATGAGCTGTTCGTCCTCCATCCAATAAAGTTGCAGCAATTCCAGAAGAAGCGAGGGCCAAAGCAATTTTCTGTTGCGATAGTATAGTTGCTAAAATCAATAAAATCACAAATGTTTTTCCGGTGCCGCCAGGTGCATCCAAAAAATATAATCCACTAGTGTTATCAGATTTTGTCATATATATCCTCTTGTTGATTGTTCAATTTGGTGATGTTGGATTGAACAAATGTACGTAAATCGTCACAATCGAATTGTTGTTCACGCTGCAACTCTCGATCAAATAAATCATGCATTGGACTATTTGGTGAAATCAAAGCTAACTGCCCCAATGCTTTACTGCCAATCGCAAGACACATATCTTCAATTATTATCAAAGCTGCATTGTACATTTCCAATGAAATCAGCAAATCAGGATCCATTGTTCTACGACGCATCCGAATTAAAGTATCTTCAGTCACACAATTCAATTGGATTCGAATGCATGCATGTTGATATTATAATCGAAAATAGCATTGGTATTTCCTGTGGATGAGATGAAATCGATGCATCATGAGGTGTTGCGTCCCAATGAGTGTCATCTTGTAACAAATGCAAGAGCTGACATGCTTCGCGATATGTCTGACAAAAATTACCGTGATCTGTTCTTAAATCCTGAAATGATTTTGGTCCTCGAACGTTTACCAACAACATTGGCAAATAGAAACATTCAGCATTGTTGGGATGTACCGTATACATCCTGCCCAAGGCGTCTGTTTGGAAAATACCTGGATGACCATCAACTGGTGTTCTTTGTTTACGCCGTTGAAATTTTTCGATGATGCATTTCAGGTGCATTGCGGTATATGAACATTTATCAAATTTCTGGCAAATGTGTTGATTATACACAATTGAAAAAAGCAGTTAGAGTAGTTGCTGGTGGTTGTGCTGCTCTCTGCTATACATTCTCAGTAGTGAAATAAACTCGTTGATCATTCTCCAGATGAACTGAAAAATGGACAACAGGATGTCTATCGTGCAAAGGAAACGAAAAGATACACAAAACTGCTTCATTACTGCTTATGTATTTTTCATCATTTCTATTTTTACCACCTACTCTAAAAACAGCCATACCACTTCCTTTATTCACATATTTACAAATGTATTTGATAGACTTTACTGAGTTACAGTACTCAACATTTATGTGAGCCTGAAAAACTTTTGACAGTATCGGTGAATACGGCATGACCCAACGATTATCAACTTCGATGTCTTGATTGCGCACTTTTATTATCGCCGTTTTACCATTATTTTCAAATGATCGACGTCGATACAATGGATATCCTGTTATGGTATCGGAAATTAATGCTCTCGGATACCGCTTTGAACATTCGCCATCGATCATACATGGTGAATTCATATTTATTTCACCGCATAGACCGTGAATCATGTTTTTTGTTACCACTTCAAATAATTCTGGATCGATGGTTTGATCTGGTATTTCGGCTGATATGACGCTATCAATCTCGTCCGGTGTTATTTTGCGTACCAGTCATATCAATATGTGTGCGTGTGGCAAAGCTCTTTTTTGCCATTCAATCGAGTACATCCAACATTGTACCTTTCCAAAAACGCTTAATTTCACAATTAAAGCCATCAGTGCCTTCAATTTTTGCCGGAATACACGTTTTGTAACATCGTGTCGATCTGTTGGTGACTGACCGTCGAACAAATTATTTTTTATATCGTTCCACATCGGATTACACGTAAAAGTTATGAAAAGATCTGGTCGGCCATATTTTCGAACATAAGACATAGCATCTTGTGCATATTCGTGCATGTGGCGTGGACTACCAATATAAGAAGCTGGTAATATCGTCAGACGTCCGATATCATTCACATTTGCATCATTCGCTATTGCATCTTGCAAATGTATGTACTCTTCAGATAGCAATTTGGCTTGATTGAATCGGATGAAATTGAGACGTTCAGTTTAAATTTTTGCATACATGTCTACAATGTATTGGTGAAAAAGTTTACCACATCTCAGAATGTAATTTTGTTCTTGTGCACGAATCATCAATCTATAAGGATAATAATTCATCGCACTAACTTTGTTTTGAACATCTCGACCTGTAAAAAATATGTTCATTCGTTCAGTTTTTATTTAATATCTGATTAATGTAATTAGTATATTATTTACCAGTTCTTGGATCTATCATTGGTATATTAATGTGATAACCATCATCACCTTTCCAATGTAGAATTGGATATTGTAATGCGTCGTAACTGCGATGAAGCTCCGAAATACGCTGTAATTGTTCATTTCTACGATGAAATACAATATCCCGGGATTGAAACTGATCGCCAACAATTAAAATTGCCACTTCATCAATCGTCGGTACATTAAATCTTCTGGCATGCTCACCAAAAGGCGTTTTATCCGCTCTGATTATGATTTTGTGATTATCAGATAACATACGATCGAGAGCGGTTTTGAACAATTTCACCAATTCATTGTTCTGATGAAAAAATATTTGGAGATCGCAAATAATCGCTCGTTTTGTATGTGAGCCAATTGTGCAACGTTCATCCAACTCACGATTTTCATCTCCGATAAAATATATTTGCAAAAATTGATGGTTAGCTTCAGGAAATGGTAACAATACACCCGCTCGATGATAAATCTGACCTTGAATATGTAATATGTATGCAATGTAATTTGATGTTGGATCAGAATCCTTAAAAGCATTGCAGAAACTGTTACTTAGATCTACAGAACAATTAGATATTCCACATGAAGTAATCACCTTAAATGTCGGCATAAAATTGTCTCTTATAATTTATGTAGCACCAAAAAAAGTCATTTGAAATGATGAATTGTATTCTTGTATATGATTTATAAAATGCTTCGATATTGGTGATCCTCCAAAAATCAATGAGTGCAATGGATCAGGTGGAGTTTCAAATGTCGGCAATTTCACTTTGCCATTAGCACAACACATGCCAGCCGTTTCACCCAGAAACTTAGCTGCTTCACAATGTGGACATATCGCACTCATTAATCCAATATATCCATGCATACTGTAATCAATTTGTGGATCGTAATTAAAAGCAGCACGATACATATTTTCTAGGACACGACGTCGTATTTGTATTGGTCGTGCTGGATTTCTTTGCCGCTGTGGTTCTACAGATCTATTTGGTGCATATCGTTCACGTCGTATTTCATTTTGTTGTGACAGGTCATCAATACTTTGCGCTCTTCTTTGAAGTAACATTCTGTTAGCACTACGCGTACGTCGACCGATATTTTGACGTCTGGCTCGAGGCATTTTCTTCAAGAGAAAGGAAAAAATTCACTAAAACTCCATGTTCAACGCAAGAAATTTAATTTAAGAAAAGTACAAACAATTTAACAAAAATGCGCGGTCGAAATACACCCACATGTATATGTCCAAAAGACAAAACGAAACAACAAACCGTGCAAGAAATTTGATGAAAAACACAATAAAACACGTGCGCACGATTAGATACAGTTGAAATCACTAAATCTATTCTGTAAAATGAAGGAAGAAAGAACATTTGAAAAAATAAATTTGAAGAGAAAAACATGATGCATCATTGCCACAATTTTCTGCTATGTTTTTGTTCAACGGTACAACATACTTACAGAAGGAATTCCCAATGTATTATAAATCGAAAACTATATAAATATTGAACACACGTGTTGATTCTCCATAGTTCATAACAAAAAGACCTAATGTCAATATACACCGAAAATACGATGTGACAGATATGTTGTGTTGTGGTGAATCTCTTTCCATTGTATCTGAAAAATTCCTATTGCCAAAATGGCAGCCATGTTCATTGTTCATACTATTGTCTAAGAAACCTCGATCAGATGCTGATGAATCAGTACAACACATCATAAATACATTTCTTCATTACTTTTTGTTTTAATTTTTGTATTCTTAAGCCATCAGAGTAAAAAAGTTAGTAAGTGTGTAGGAACAACAATTTTCGGGACGCTGGTGAATATATTCGTTGAACTCGAGGGATCCATGAGTTAGGTTACCAAATATTTGTAGCGATATTGATTCGAAAACAAGTGGGCGAATTTTTCTAATGTTGACTTGATCCGTATTTCGAAGAAACATCGCATGTGTAAATCTAATGGCTATCAGATTTGGTAGTCGTAAATTTGCAAGTTGAATGACAACAGTCAACGATTCTGTATATTCGTTTTCCTAATAAGTGATATCTCTTCGTGAAAGAAGATTGAACACGTTGCGCCGAACCGTTGTTTGTTGGGACAGTTGTGTAATGAAGAGAAATTGTAAATTTTCAGTAAGGAAGCGACCATTTGAAAAGAACCAGTTGAAATTTGGGAATGTCGGGTTTTGATTTCGAGAAATCTAAAATATTGACAGAAATAATGCACCAGCGCTTCGTCTTAAAAAATGCGATGAACTCAATACTCTTGAATTCTTGTTGCCAAAATCCCAGCCAAAAATGAAATTGCCGATGCGAAATGTATGACATCTTCATCAGAATGCAGTCGGTCAGCAATTTCCAAGGTTATTTCAACTGTATTCATGGTTGTTTCTGAAGAAAAGCAACGCAATTCTATTACAATATTGTTTCTTTGATACAAAAAAATCACACTTAATAAATTTAGTGGGACATTACTCACCAAATTGAAGCACATCATATACCGAATTTACTTAAATCCAGTTGATATATTTTTTTTTTCAAAGTTTTTATGAAAAAAAAAAACAAAACAAAAGCAAATTACTTCTTTTTTTCGTTTGGTTTTCACTTGAGAAATGCCGAACGTCAAATTATAATTCCAGAAACGTCAATTCCATTGAATAATGCAAAATGGAAATAAGCACCACTTATTCCATTTCATGAAATAACGCAAATATGCAAATAAGCACCATCTATTGGTATGAAACTTAGCTGTAGCTTGGTGTGATATATCTCATGAACCGCTCGACCAAATTCAGTCAAACTTTACAGAAACTATCTACATAATAGCCCAAATGTACCGTAGAAATTTGGTTGAATTTGGTGGAGCCGGCCTCAAGATTTAAAGTAACACCAAAAATGTTCACTTATTTTTATATATATAGAAGATATATCTCATACAACCGATTGTTCGATGCTTACGTATATAGCATATATTGTTGTCTGAAAAATCATAGAGATCGGTTTTATATATAGTATATATCTCACACAACCGATTGTTCAGATAAGAAACTTTTCGCAATTTCTTCCCCATTTTACCAGCTCAAATTTCACCAAATGCTTACGTATATAGCATGTATTGTTGTCTGAAAAAATCGTAGAGATCGGTGGTATATATAGTATATATCTCATACAACCGATTGTTCAGATAAGAAACTTTTCGCGATTTGTGTCCCATTTTAACAGCTAGAAGCTTAAAATTTCACTAAATGCTTACGTATATAGCATATATTGTTTGAAAAAATCATAGAGATCGGTTTAATGTTTAGTATATATCTCATACAACCGATTGTTCAGATAAGAAACTTTTTGCAATTTCTGCCCCATTTTAACAGCTAGAAGCTTAAAATATCACGAAATGCTTACGTATATAGCATATATTGTTGTCTGATAAAATCATAGAGTATATTATATATCTCATACAACCGGTTGTTCAGATAAGCAACCTTCGCAATTTCTGCCCCATTTTAAAAGATAGAAGCTTTAAATTTCACCAAACGCTTACATATATAGCATATATTGTTGTCTGAAAAAATCATAAAGATCGGTGGTAAATATATTGTATACCCCGTATAAACTCTAATTTCTGCCCCCTTTTTTACGGCTAGAAGCATCTAATTTCATCAAAAACTTACGCTTACGTCATATATTGTTGAGATAAGTGATTCATGGTCATAGTTTTTACATGCAGACCACAAAAAACGTGAAATTTTGCATCCTCACACAAAGTACCTACCTATTTTTTTATTTTGTATTTATCTTAAAAATCGCTTAGGTATGTACATCTGTTAACTATATATTTCTTATTTTATACAGCCGATTATTTGGATATTACGAATGGGATAAGATTATTTTTCAGCCCCATTTGTGAAAGGTATGAAGGCTGCGGCACAGCGGAAGACAGTCTCGTCCTTAATTGTTTTATTTTATATTTATCTTTAAAATCGCTTAGGCATGTACATTTGTTCACTATATATTTCTTATCTTATACAGCCGATTATTTGGATATGACGAATGGGATAAGATTGTTTTTCAGTCCCATTCATGAAAGGTATGAAGTCCCGTCCTTACTTGTTTATTAGTAGCTTTTGGTCTATTGTCTCAAATGCACGTTTTAAATCTAACAAGTAAGGAAGGCTAAGTTCGGGTGTAACCGAACATTACATACTCAGTTGAGAGCTGTGGAGACAAAGTAAGGTAAAATCACCATGTTGTAAAAAGAACCTAGGGTAACCCTGGAATGTGTTTGTATGACATGTGTATCAAATGGAAGGTATTAAAGAGTGTTTTAAGAGGAAGTGGACCATAGTTCTATAGATGGACGCCATTTAGGGATATCGCCATAAATGTGGACCAGGCCTGACTCTAGAATTTGTTTGTACGATATGGGTATCAAATGAAATGTGTTAATGATAATTTTAAAAGGGAGTGGGCCTAAGTTCTATAGATGGACGCCGTTTCGAGATATCGCCATTAAGGTGGACCAGGGGTGACTCTAGAATTTATTTTGTACTATATGGGTATCAAATGAGAGGTATTAATGAGTATTTTAAAAGGGCGTGGGCCTAAGTTCTATAGATGGACGCCGTTTCGAGATATCGCCATTAAGGTGGACCAGGGGTGACTCTAGAATTTATTTTGTACTATATGGGTATCAAATGAAAGGTATTAATGAGTATTTTAAAAGGGCGTGGGCCTAAGTTCTATAGATGGACGCCGTTTCGAGATATCGCCATAAAGGTGGATCAGGGGTGACTCTAGAATTTGTTTGTACGATATGAGTATCAAATGAAAGGTGTTAATGAGTATTTTAAGAGGGCGTGGGCCTTAGTTCTATATGTGGACGCCTTTTCGAGATATCGCCATAAAGGTGGACCAGGGGTGACTATAGAATTTGTTTGTACTATATGGGTATCAAATGAAAGGTGTTAATGAGTGTTTTAAAAGGGAGTTCTATAGGTGGACGCCTTTTCGGAATATCGTTATAAAAGTGGACCAGGGGTGACTCTAGAGTGCGTTTGTACAATATGGGTATCAAATGAAAGGTGTTAATGAGTATTTTGAAAGGGAGTGGGCATTAGTTCTATAGGTGGACGCCTTTTCGGAATATCGTTATAAAAGTGGACCAGGGTTGACTCTAGAATGCGTTTGTACAATATGGGTATCAAACGAAAGGTGGTAATAAGTGTTTTAAAAGGGAGTGGGCCTTAGTTCTATAGGTGGACGCCTTTTCGGAATATCGTTATAAAAGTGGACCAGGGGTGACTCTAGAATGCGTTTGTATAATATGGGTATCAAATGAAAGGTGTTAATGAGTATTTTAAAAGGGCGTGGGCCTTAGTTCTATAGGTGGACGCCTTTTCGAGATATCGCCATAAAGGTGGACCAGGGGTGACTCTAGAATTTGTTTGTACTATATGGGTATCAAATGAAAGGTGTTAATGAGTGTTTTAAAGGGGAGTGGGCCTTAGTTCTATAGGTGGACGCCTTTTCGAAATATCGCCATAAAGGTGGACCAGGGGTGACTCTAGAATTTGTTTGTACGATATGGGTATCAAATGAAAGGTGTTAATGAGTATTCTAAAAAGGGGCGGGCCTTAGTTCTATATGTGGACGCCTTTTCGAGATATCGCCATAAACGTGGACCAGGGGTTACTCTAGAATTTGTTTGTACTATATGGGTATCAAATGAAAGGTGTTAATGAGTATTTTAAAAGAGCGTGGACCTTAGTTCTATAGGTGGATGCCTTTTCGAGATATCGCCATAAACGTGGACCAGGGGTGACTCTAGAATTTGTTTGTACGATATGGGTATCAAATGAAAGGTATTTTAAAAGGGCGTGGGCCTTAGTTCTTAAGGTGGACGCCTTTTCGAAATATCGCCATAAAGGTGGACCAGGGCGACTCTAGAATTTGTTTGTACGATATGGGTACCAAATGAAAGGTGTTAATGAGTATTTTAAAAAGGAGTGGGCCTTAGTTCTATATGTGGACGCCTTTTCGAGATATCGCCATAAACGTGGACCAATGGTGACTCTATAATGTTTTTGTACGATATGGGTATCAAATTAAAGGTATTAGTGAAGGTTTTAAAAGGAAGTGGCCCTTAGTTGTATATGTGAAGGCGTTTTCGAGATATCGACCAAAATGTGGACCAGGGTGATCCATAACATCATCTGTCGGGTACCGCTAATTTATTTATATGTGTAATACCACGAACAGTATTCCTTCCAAGATTCCAAGGGATTTTGATTTTGCCCTGCAAAACTTTTTCATTTTCTTCTACTTAATATGGTAGGTGTCACACCCATTTTACCAAGTTTTTTCTAAAGTTATATTTTGCGTCAATAGACCAATACAATTACCATGTTTCATCCCTTTTTTCGTATTTGGTATATAATTATGGCATTTTTTTCATTTTTCGTAATTTTCGATATCGAAAAAGTGGGCGTGGTCATAGTCGGATTTCGGCCATTTTTTACACCAATACAAAGTGAGTTCAGATAAGTACGTCAACTGAGTTTAGTAAAGATATATCGATTTTTGCTCAAGTTATCGTGTTAACGGCCGAGCGGAAGGACAGGCGGTCGACTGTGTATAAAAACTGGGCTTGGCTTCAACCGATTTCGCCCTTTTTCACAGAAAACAGTTATCGTCTAAGAATCTAGGTAGGTAGGTAGGTTGAACTGGCCGGTCCATGAGGACCTCACATAGGCTGATTGAGTCCGTAGTGTTACCAGAAATTTGTTTTAACGACCAAACTGAAAAACCCTATCAAAATCCAGGACCTATGTTATAAAATAACTCCGTCCTCTTAGCAAATACTAGAAGCTTCCTAGGACTTAAGCCACTTGCTGCTTCTAGATCTGACAGCTGTATCACTCCTAATAGCTGGAGTCTTAGCCTGGCAAGTGCAGGGCACGAGCACAGAACGTGCTCGATCGTTTCCTCCTCCAACTCGTACTTCCTACATCTGCTATCACTGACCAAGCCTAGTTTAAAGGCATGTGACGCCAGAAGGCAGTGTCCAGTCAGAATACTCGTCATGAGTCTACAGTCCTCTCTTTTTAATGATAGGAGCAACTGTGTTAGTCTAAGGTTGTAAGACCTACACATAATCTTCGACACTTTACAGCCCCGCGCTTGAACCCACGCCTTTCCCGCTTGGTCGATCATGTGCACCTCTCGCCTTCGCATAATCTCGCCCAATCTAATTGGGACATCTACGGAGCAAGCTTTAAGGGATGCGCCCTTTTTAGCTAGTTCATCCGCTTTTTCATTCCCATCTATTCCCATATGCCCTGGGACCCAATATAGATGTATGCTTCTCCCTGTTCCGATTCTCTCCAGAGACTGCTTACACTCTAACACGCATTTAGATGCTGTGCTATGCGAGATTATTGCCTTAATTGATGCTTGACTGTCAATATAAAAATTAACACGGTTGCAGCTTAAGCTATTCTCTTCCAGGGTTTCTACTGCTTTGGTTACGGCTAATATTTCCGCTTGGAAAACGCTACAGTAATCCGGCAGCCTGTAGGATCTACTTATTTCCGGATCAGCGCAGTATACCGCAGACCCTACTCCTTCCACTACTTTGGAACCATCGGTGTACACATGTATCGCCTCGTCCGCCATTTGCGCACCCTTGCGCCAACCGTCCACCGCTATTGTGGCCTTAAGATCTCCCTCGAAGCGCAGATAGGGAATCATGTAGTCTGTTCGGCTTGTGATTGATGACGCTATACTACTATGGCCATATGGTCGGCGCTCAAGCCGAAGCACCGAGCCTGGTTGCGGTCGTTAACGCTTTGTTCTTTGCTACCAGGTCTACAGGTGGGATGTGCAAAATGGCATACAGTGCAGCCGTCGGGGTTGTTTTCAGGGCTCCCGTAATGCTAAGCATCGATAGTCTGCATACCCCCTCTAATTTTTTGAGGTATGTTGTTTTTTGTGTGGCTTTCCACCAAACAGGAACTCCATAGTATAGAATAGGGCTTACAATCGCTGTAAAAACCCAATGAGAAAGAGAGGGCGATGGGCCCCACGTACACCCCAGCATTCTTTTACATGCGTAGAGTACCGTTGAGGCCTTCTTGACCCTCTCCTCCACGTTGAGCTTCCATGACAGCTTACTGTCTAGGATGATTCCTAAATATTTTGTGCAAGGTTTCTCCTGTAAGGTCACCCCTCCTAACTTAGGCCTGGTCCAATTTGGGACCTTGTACCTCTTTGTAAACAAGACCATATCCGTCTTCTCCGCATTGACTTTCAACCCGACATTAGATGCCCAGGTATGAATATCGCGAAGCGCCCGATCCATCAAAGAACTAATCGTTGGAAGGCACTTTCCACTTATGACAATTGCAACGTCATCTGCGTACGCCGTAAGTTTTACGGGTCCCTCATCGAATTGCCTGAGCAGTTGGTTGGTGACGAGCGTCCATAGCAGAGGTGATAGCACCCCTCCCTGCGGCGTGCCCCTGTCCACTGATTTCGTGGCCTCGTACAATCCCCATTGTGATGTAATCTTTCTGCAATTTAACATGCAGCCGATCCATCTGATTAAGGCAGGATGTACTTTAATGTAATTAAGACCATCCATAATCGCCCATTTTGCAACATTATTGAAAGCCCCGGCAATGTCCAAGAAGACTCCTAGAGCATACTCCTTATATTCCAGGGATTTCTCTATGCTTATTACCACCCTATGCAATGCGGTGTCTACCGACTTGCCTTTGGTGTACGCATGCTGTGTTGTGGAGAGCAGCTTTTCATCCACGTTGGACTTTATGTACACATCTATCAGCCTCTCAAAGGTTTTGAGCAGAAATGATGTTAAGCTAATGGGTCTATAGTCTTTGGAATACATGTGACCGATCTTCATCGCCTTTGGTAGAAAAGCTACACGAGCAGTTCTCCAAGAGTGCGGTATATGATTCAGTCGTACGCACCCATCGAATATTATTTTAAGCCATTCCACGACCACCCTACTTGAGACTTGTAGCATGGCCGGGAATATACCATCTGGGCCCGGCGATTTAAACTTAGAAAACGTCTTCCCTGCCCTCTCGATCTTGGTATCGGTCACCAAGCCCGGCACTACTAGCTCCGTGATCGGAGTGTGAGTGATGTCTGCTGGCTCCTCTAAACCGTCTCCCGATGGGAAATGTATATCGAGAAGCACCTCAAGGGATTCCCCACTATTACGTGACCATTCCCCGTTCTTTTTCTTTATTAGTCCCTGGACTATGTTTCCCTTTGCTAGGACTTTTTTCAACCGTGCTGTTTCGCTGGAGCACTCTATGTCCGTACAAAAACTTTTCCATGAGTTTATCTTCGCCCTGGTAATTTCACGCTTGTAGATCCTCAGTAGATCCCTGTACTCGTCCCGACACGCTTCGCTTTCCGCGGTCTTTGCGAGCTTGAACATTTCTTTAACCTGTCTTCTTAGAAGACTCAGCTCATTGCTCCACCATGGCGGCTTTGCTTTTCCTCTGAATCTTCTTAGAGGGCAAGCTTTGTTATACGCAGTCATAAGCGTCCTTGTTAGGAATTCATTAGACTCTTCCAGTTCCTCTACATTAGCAACCTCTTTGGGTTGTCCCAGTTTTGTTTCTATATGTTGCTGGAATTTATTCCAGTTCGTTGACCTAGGGTTTCTAAAGGTTCCTCCCTTCTCTACCCTCTTTAGGGGGATGTTGAAGCTGATATACGCATGGTCGGAGAAGGATGGTCTATCAAGAACCATCCAATCATACCTTGATATATCACGCTCGGAGCTCAATGTAATATCCAGAACATTGCTGGATGTTGGACCAATGTATGTAGGGACATTTCCCCTATTGGCTATCTGCAAATTGGTTTGCAGGATGTAACAAAACAGAGATTCGCCTCTCTCGTTCGTATCTGCTCTTCCCCACGCATTGTGGTGCGCATTTGCATCTGCGCCTATAACCAACCGCCCTTCTTCCTCCTGTACTAGCCTTTTGCACTCCATCGGTGGGACCTCCGCAGCATGGGCCATGTAGCAGGATGCCAGGATAAATGCCTGCTTATTCTTTTGCTCAACGGCCACCGCTACGAGATCCTCAGTGGTGTAATTAGGCAGCATATATGAATGCAGCTGTTTCCTTACCATTACTACAGCTCGCACTCGTCCTTCCGTTTGCGCGTAGTAAACGCCAAACCCGCGCACGCTAAGTCCAGAAACCTTTCCTCCCGATGAGGGCCACGGCTCCTGGATCAGCGCCACGTCAAACGAACCCTCCTCAAGGGTCAAGAGGAGTTCGCTCGACGCCACTTTACTGTGTTGGAGGTTTATCTGTAGGACTCGCAGCACCATTGGGCTGTTTGTCCCCCTCCAGCACCTTCCTCTTGACATCGTCGTCCTCCCCTTGCCCTTTTGGTTTAGAGTATTCGAGGCCCCCTTCAGCCTCTCGTGACTGTTGTGCAGGGTGTTCCTCTGTGCGAGTCACAGCACCATTTAGCGGTTGGTCCTCTTCTAGCACGTTCGTGGTGACGTCGGGGACCTCCACCTGTCTTTTTTCCCTTAGGCTTTTGAGGTCCTTTTCGACTTCGCCCACCTCTAGCTTGTTAGGGTTTTTATCCTCGGGACTTCTTTTCCTGAGTCGCATGTAAATTTTGCCAGTGCCAAAGGACATTTTACCAAGCTGCGTGTACAAAATATCCTCCGCCTGCTTGTTTATTTGGAAGATGTAGAACTGACCATCCTCGGTAGGCCGAGATACAGTAAGTATCTTCCAATCCTGTGTCGGTATGTTCGGATTCTGATTCTGCAGAATTCGCAGTGTATCCTCCGACTTCATCACGCATGGTATCCATACCTTAACTTTTGGTACCGTGGGGATTTGCGCTTCATCCACCACCTCAAACCGCGCGTTCGTGCCTTGCCTTTGGAGGTTTGGAACCACTTCCTCCAGCCACTGCAAGCTCGCGATGTTGTCGCACGCTATCATCTTCACACCGTTATACCATCCCCCCGAATCAAAGGTTGGAAGGGGCTTACTTGGTTGTTCCCGCATCATCTTAAGCATTAAGCTAATATGCTCCCTTTCCACAGATCTCCACCTTTCAGTAGTCATTTGTCTGAAAGGACTGCTACGATCAACCAGCGCCACAGTCAGTGACTGCTTTGCCACAAGAATCTAAGCCTCTACCAAATTTCACAAGGATTGGTAAATTTTTGTTCAACTTGTGGCATTAAAAGTATCCTAGACAAATTAAATGAAAAAGGGCGGAGCCACGCCCATTTTGAAATTTTCTTTTATTTTTATATTTTGTTGCACCATATCATTACTGGAGTTGAATGTTGACTTAATTTACTTATATACTGTAAAGATACTTACTTTTCTTTTAAAATTTGAATTAAAAAAAAAAAATTTTTAAAAGTGGGCGTGGTCGTTCTCCGATTTTGCTAATTTTTATTAAACAGGCATATAGTAATAAGTGTAACGTTCCTGCCAAATTTCATCATGATATCTTCAACGACTGCCAAATTACAGCTTGCAAAACTTCTAAATTACCTTCTTTTAAAAGTGGGCGGTGCCACGCCCATTGTCCAAAATTTTACTAGTTTTCTATTCTGCGTCATAAGTTCAACTCACCTACCAAGTTTTCATCGCTTTATCCGTATTTGGTAAGGAATTATCGCACTTTTTCGATTTTTCGAAATTTTCGATATCGAAAATGTGGGCGTGGTTATTGTCCGATATCGTTCATTTATTTCTCTTTGCAATTTGCTCATGTATTGACTGTTGATCGCTGTTGGAATGACCAGTGAGATCAGTTGTGATAACAGAAAAATCAGTTAGATTGACCAGGAATCTGTCAATTTTACAGAATTTTTTTAAATTAAGAGCACCCGAACTTAGCCTTCCTTACATATTGATTCTTGCAAGGAGGCTGAAAGAACTTTCTGCACTAGCTAGAGTGACAGGTATAGTGCAAAAGATACGTAAAGCAACACAAATGTTGGAGAAAATTGTATACAGATTTTGAGCATAGAAGGCATTTAGCATTTCCAAAGGTGACAGACCTTTATCAAAATTTGCATCGTAAATGTGTTCAAGTGAATTATTTCGCATTCTAAGCTTTGAGAAATGTCCGACTTATATTTTTCGACAAATTTTGCTGCGCTCGCCCGAACCGTAGTTTCATACATGTCTTCAAATTGCCACAAAAAGGAAAAGGTCTCGCTCAAATTTCTCATAGCTGCAAATCGTTCAGTAATGCCAGAGATTACCGAATCAACGATCACCAGGAATGTATTGTTTTTAAAATCAGACTCTGAATCATCCGTATACATCTCATTTAAATTATCTTCAGAACGTCTTTTGGGTTTTCTCTTTCGAAAGTCCGGAAACTTTGGCGATATGTACAATTGAATAGCAACTGTTTTGCATTCGTTTAAAATTGTCTCCCATTGGTTCCTGATCAACTTCAAATCAGCTTATAAGGCATAAGATGTCGCGGTGCCCGCCATAAAATCAGAAAACAAAAATTCAGAAACACATTTTTTCAGAAAACTTTAGTCAGAACACTTTTTCAGAAAGACAAAATTCAGAAGTCAAAAATCCGGAAACAAAAATTCAGAAATCAATATTCAAAAGACAAAATTAAAAAGTCAAATTTTGCGCAAAATTTTATGCTTTTTGCTGTCTGATTACTTTCTGAATTTTGACTTCTGAGATTTGACTTCTGAGTTTTGACCTCTGAATTTTGTCTTTCTGAAAAAGGGTTCTGACTAATGTTTTCTGAAAAAATGTGTTTCTGACTTTTTGTTTTCTGATTTTATAGCGGGCACCGCGACATCTTATGCCTTATAAGCTGATTTGAAGTTGATCAGGAACCAATGGGAGACAATTTTAAACGAATGCAAAACAGTTGCTATTCAATTGTACATATCGCCAAAGTTTCCGGACTTTCGAAAGAGAAAACCCAAAAGACGTTCTGAAGATAATTTAAACGAGATGTATACGGATGATTCAGAGTCTGATTTTAAAAACAATACATTCCTGGTGATCGTTGATTCTGTAATCTCTGGCATTACTGAACGATTTGCAGCTATGAGAAATTTGAGCGAGACGTTTTCCTTTTTGTGGCAATTTGAAGACATGTATGAAACTACGGTTCGGGCGAGCGCAGCAAAATTTGTCGAAAAATACAAGTCGGACATTTCTCAAAGCTTAGAATGCGAAATTATTCACTTGAACACATTTACGATGCAAATTTTGATAATGGTCTGTCACCTTTGGAAATGCTAAATGCCTTCTATGCTCAAAATCTGTATACAATTTTCTCCAACATTTGTGTTGCTTTACGTATCTTTTGCACTATACCTGTCACTCTAGCTAGTGCAGAAAAATCTTTCAGCGTCCTTGCAAGAATCAACATGTAAGGAAGGCTAAGTTCGGGTGCAACCGAACATTGCATACTCAGTTGAGAGCTTTGGAGACAAAATAAGGGAAAATAACGATGTAGGAAAATGAACCTAGGGTAACCCTGGAATGCGTTTGTATGACATGGGTACCAAATGGAAGGTATTACAGAGTATTTTAAAAGGGAGTAGGCCATAGTTCTATAGGTGGACGCCATTTCCGGATATCGCCATAAAAGTGGACCAAGGGTGAATGTGTTTGTACGATATGGGTATCAAATGAAAGGAGGGTAACGGCCGAGCGGAAGGACAGACGGTCGACTGTGTATAAAAACTGGGCGTGGCTTCAACCGATTTCGCCCAAGGATTGGTAAATTTTTGTTCGACTTATGGCATTAAAAGTATTCTAGATAAATTAAATGAAAAAGGGCGGAGCCACGCCCATTTTGAAATTTTCTTTTATTTTTGTATTTTGGTGCACCATATCATTACTGGAGTTGAATGTTGACATAATTTACCTATATACTGTAAAGATTTTCAATTTTTTGTTAAAATTTGACTATAAAACATTTTTTTTTTAAAAGTGGGCGTGTTCGCCATCCCATTTTGCTTATTTTTATTTAGCACATATATAGGAATAGGAGTAACGTTCCTGCCAAATGTCATCATGATATCTTCAACTACTGCCAAATTACAGCTTGCAAAACTTTTAAATTACCTTCTTTTAAAAGTGGGCGGTGCCACGCCCATTGTCCAAAATTTTACCAATTTTCTATTCTGCGTCATAAGGTCAACCCACTTACCATGTTTCATCGCTTAATCCGTCTTTGGTAATGAATTATCGCACTTTTTCGGTTTTTCGAAATTTTCGATATCGAAAAAGTGGGCGTGGTTATAGTCCGATATCGTTCATTTTAAACAGTGATGTGAGATGAGTGCCTAGGAATCTACGTACTAAATTTCATCAAGATACCTCAAAATTTACTCAAGTTACCGTGTTTACTGTAGGGTTACATTTATATTCAACTTTAAATGTACCTACTTTAAATAAATTGAATTTTTGTTCTTGGTAATTTTTATATTTAAATTTTGAAATGATTGTTTCAAAAATTTTCATTCAGTTATGAATTTTAAAAAGAAACTGTTACATACATTTAGGAGTGATTATAATAAAGATATTTTATAAAAATAAAATAGTGCGTGTAGAATAAATTTATCAACTACCACATTGGCGATCAGCCAGCCTTTTTAAAAGTGTACAAAACAACCTCAAATATAATTACAACAAGATTAGCAGAAAATTTACAAATGCTCAGTGCCATTACTTGGTCATCTTGTTGAGATCCTGAATGCTAAATGTATGAAAGCTAGAAAGCAAACATTAAATAATAACAACACAAAAACTGTGCAAGAAAAGCAAGCAGCAACAAAAGCAAAAGCAGTAGCAGTAACAGCAGTAGTACCAACAACAGCAAGAAGAAAAAAAACGCTAATCGTTGATGTAAATTGCTAAAGCAACAATTAAAAGAAGAAAAAAATGTTTCAGCTATAGCTTGGTCCATACACAATTTGCATTTTTTATATGATATCAAATAACAGTAAAACAAAATAGTTGGAGGCGAACAATACATATTGAGCTGAGTGCGTAATCCTTGTGCATTTTAAGCCAAAATTATATTAAAAGACAAAAATTAGATACACGCAATAAGCAGTGCGATTTATTACTCCAAACTACAATCTAAATTTAACTAAAGAATTCATTTGAAATAAAGAGCAGTGAACTACAACAACTACAATAGAAAGCAGGAACACACAACAATAACAACAAATGTAATAGAAACAACAGCTTTCCCGTGAGTAAAGAGAACATGTGGAGAATGAATTTAGGAAATTTGTTGCGAAGTTTTGGGTCTTCTGGACAAAGACCTTGTTTCAAAATCAGGAAAAATATACAATTGCGACAACTATCAACAACAAATAAAGGGATTTTGTGAGCTGTATCTAACATTTAGTTTATTTAAATTTATATTATTATAAGCTTTTATTTACTTTCACTTTTGTTGTCTGTAATGGAATCTTGCAAGTTAAATTTGATACACTTCCCGGTGTCCGATTGAGCTGAAATTTTGCACACATGTATAACTCCGATGACAATACAATATTACTTTGTTAGAATTCGATAAATTAATCGATAACACAGTTATCGGTAAAGATTTGTATTTACTTTGGCATAACAGCCTAAGTCCCATACAAACACGCCGGTACCTATCCGTGGATTGTGATATTTGGACGTAGTGAATCACGTGTCACGCGTGGTGAATCTCATCGCTTGCGAAAAGCGGAGACACAACCCTCTGTTGTATTTCTGTGTATAACCAACATAGCTGAATTCTGAATTTTTAAGGCTGTTTAACCCTGTAATCTTTTCTGTAATTTATTTTGCTTTTGGAAAAATTACCTATTTGAAAAAAGCTGACTGAAAAATATTGGCATAACAGCTTAAGTTAAATCAAGAATGGAAAATTAGAGCAGATGTGGCAATTTCGCGCGTCCGTTGAACGAAATATTGACAATCTGCTGATCATCGCTAAGAAATTAGCGACATTCCATCAACTAAGCAGCACTTTAGCAATACTACTGTTATTATTTGGCCGCTCAAACACACAAATATTAATTGTGCATTAAATCTAAAATATACAAATACACCATAATAATTTACACGGCCAAAGCCATAATAATTCACACGGGTTATCAATTCTTTCTCTGATTCAAAATCTGAACTACCAGCGCTACCGTCAACAGCTCAGTGTCATCACTGCCAGTAGCGCCAATAACACCAAACTCGTACCTGACACACAAAAGTCGTTTCACTCAATAGCGCAAGTAAAATGTACTACGCACTCACTACTAAGAAGCGTCAAAAATTCGCTTGGAGTAATTTCGTCAATGAGCTACCATTGAGCTGGCACCGCATTGGCGCTGGCGCCATGCAATTTACATCACTAAAATTGCGCGAATGCCCAGGCTCATGACTTCAATACTTATATTTACAATGCTTTAAACTTTAAATACACCTCTGAAGTTGCTGCGCATAAAATGTGTACTAATAAATTCCAATACGCATTATACGCAGATGTAACTGATATATGTGTTTTTGTTTCACCCCCTATACTTATATTTAAAGCTTTTATAAGAACAGGCTTCTATTACTTGTTAATAAAACGAACTAAAAAGTAAAAAATAAAATTAAAGAAAAAAAAACTTTTTTAAAAATAAGCTTTTATTATTTTGGTTAATAAAATTAACTAAAAAGTAAACAATAAATTGACTCTAAAGAAATATAACACTTTATAAGTTCATTGTAAGCTTAAACGATAATTAGGCTTTTTCGTCTGCGACAAAAAAATTCTATATTGTACATAATTATATATTTTTAACATTAAAACTCTACACCTAAATTATTAAATCTTACAGTTTATATCACAGTCCTAATTGTTCTAATAAAAGCGTGTTACATTGCGATAGCAAGAAAAGGAGATCCTAAATGTTCTTAATTATACCATCAAAATTTAACACGTTTTTTATTAGAACAATTAGGACTGTGATATAAACTGTAAGATTTAATAATTTAGGTGTAAAGTTTTAATGTTAAAAATATATAATTATGTACAATTTAGAATTTTTTTGTCGCAGACGAAAAAGCCTAATTATCGTTTAAGCTTACAATGAACTTATAAAGTGTTATATTTCATTAGAGTCAATTTATTGTTTACTTTTTAGTTAATTTTATTAACCAAAATAATAAAAGCTTATTTTTAAAAAAGTTTTTTTTTCTTTAATTTTATTTTTATGTATATGTATATGTATCAAAATAAATTAAACTTTCTTGATTTTTGAATTTTAAACGCTCCTTTCCGGAAATTTTTCTTATAATATAATTTGTATAGTTATTTTAATTAACAATGTTTCGTTCACCACACACATACACATCTACACTACGAAATTTAATAAACGATTCGCTTATCGATTTAGATAATGAAAATTATCAAAATGATTTACCATATCCATATGCGAATCAAAATAACGAAATTTTTGCTACATCGGTAAAACTTCCCCAATTTTGGACTAATTGCCCTGAAGCATGGTTCATCCATGCTGAAATGCAATTTAGTCGGAAGAACATTACTCAGGAAGGGACAAAATATGAATATGTCATAACTGCACTTCCGCAGGATGTAATTATGACCATTCTTGATTTTATTCAAAATCCTCCTGAAGATGACAATTTTTCTGCATTAAAGAAAATTTTTATTGAACGGCGCTCATTAAGTGAGAATGCCAAGTTAGATCGAGTGTTATCCGTTTCAGAAATGGGAGATCGTAAACCTTCTGAGTTTTATCGGTCTCTAGTACTACTCTCTGGAAACAATTTTAGCAAGGAAATTTTTAAAAAGCTTTGGATAAGTTACCAAAAAATTTAAGTGTTATTCTTGCTAGTTCGAATTCGACTGAAATAAGTGAATTGGTTAAATTAGCCGATAATATTTGGAATTATTAATAAAAATAAAATAGCTTCAGTTAGCAGTTTTCCAAATTCTAAAAGCGAAACTGCAATTATTTCAAATTGTTTTCAAACAACTAACATTATTTGTAAAAATTTTAAAAAATTATCATTAGAGATCAGTGAAATTAAAAATCAGATGAATCAAAATTTTTCAAGGTCCCGATCTTTTAGTAGGAATCGCTTTAGAAGTCCCTCTAGATATCGATCAAAGTCTCGTGACAACCCAAATTGGCTCTGTAGGTATTATTATAAGTTTGGTAATCAGGCTTTGAAATACGAACAACCATGCGCTTTTAAAAATAACAATAGTTCGTCAAACTAAAGTCATCCGTTGTTGCGGCGACAAACAACGGAAATTTAGACACCTTTACACGTCGCTTATTTATTTTTGATAAAACAAACAAATTGAATTTTTTAATAGATAGTGGAGCAGAAATTTCAGTGCTTCCGGTTTCAAAATTTCATGTTCGAAAAAGTCATCAGATATTATTTTAACGGCAGCTAATGGTTCAACGATTTCGACATACGGTAAAAAACTTTTAAATATAAATAAACTTAGGACTGCGTCGCGAATTTCCGTTCACGTTTTTAATAGCAGATATAGCCAAACCAATTATCGGTGCTGATTTTCTGTGTAAATATGGTCTCTTAGTTGATGTTAAACGCAAATGCTTAGTAGATCCGGTACCAAGTCTTTCAGTTAACACAATTTCATGTGTTTGTAATGTTTTGCTACCAAAAGTTTTCGCTGTTGATAACAAATTTACAAAGTTATTGAAAGAATTTCCTTCTTTATTTTCGGAACCAGATTATTCACAACCAGTTAGACATACAACAGTTCACAGACTAGTCACTTAAGGAAATTCGCCATTTTCTAAACCAAGGCGTTTAAAAAAAAAAAAATAAATGTAAGGCGCGATAACCTCCGAAGAGATCTAAGGCCGAGCTTCTCTTCCAATTTGCGTCGTGCTCCTCTTGATTTTTCCCTACAAATTGGCCGGACGGGACCTACATGTTTTATGCCGACTCCGAACGGCATCTGCAAGGCAGATGAGTTTTCACTGAGAGCTTTTCATGGCAGAAATACAATCGGAGCGCTTGCCAGACACTGCCGAGGGGCGACCCCGCTTAGAAAAATTTTCATCTAATTGAAAAATCTTATTTCTAAAATTTTGATGTTGCTTTGCCCGGGAGTTGAACCCAGGGCATACGGTGTGATAGGCGGAGCACGCTACCATCACACCACGGTGGCCGCCACCAAGGCGTTTAGACCCTATTAAATTCAAAGTAGCTAAAACTGAATTCGATTTTTTAGTAAAGACAGGGATATGTAGGCCTTCTAATTCAGCGGTAGCATCTCCTTTGCATCTTGTACGCAAGAAGGAGTTAAATGACTGGCGTCCTTGTGGATATTTTAGAAGATTAAACGTTGTAACAGTCCCTGATCGATATCCTTTGCCCCATGTTCATGACTTCAACATGAATCTCAGAAATAAGAAAGTATTTTCGAAGCTAGATTTGGTAAGAGCATATCACCAAATTCCAATGGCAGAAGAGGGTATCTATAAAACTGCAATCACTACGCCTTTTGGCATGTTTGAATTTTTACGAATGCCTTTCGGGCTTAGAAATTCCGCGCAAACTTTTCAACGGTTTACTAATGAAGTAGTTAATGATTTAGACTTTGTTTTTACATATATGATGATCTCTTAGTGGCAAGCGAAAATAAGGAACAACATTTCAAAGATCTTCGCGTACTATTTCAGCGCCTCACGGAGTACGGTTTAAATACAAAACCAAGTAAATGTACTTTTGGCGTAACAAATGTTGACTTTTTAGGATATAATATTTCTGAAACGGAAATTAGGCCCTCGGAAGAAAAAGTTTTAGCCATTCGAAATTTTGATCGTCGAAAATCTATTAAGCAGGCACAAAAATTTATTGGTATGGTTAATTATTACCATCGATATATACCAAAATTAGCAGAGCTTACGACAGTAATCTATGATTTAATTAATAAAACAAATAAGAAACGAGACAAGATTTTAATTTGGGACGATACATCTAGTAAAGCTTTCGAATGCATTAAAGAAAAGTTTGCATCTGCGATATTGTTAAATCATTTTAACAAAGATGCAAAACTTTCTTTAAATGTAGATGCATCCAATACGGCAATAGGTTGTGTCATACACCAAACGTTTAATAATAAATCAGAACCACTTGCATTCTTTTCAAAGAAACTGTCTCCATCCGAAATTAAATATAGTGCATTTGATAGGGAACTATTAGCTATTTATTTGAACATTAAACATTTTCGTTACCTTCTAGAAGGACGTCAATTTACAGTTTTCACAGAAAACAAGCCTCTAGTATTTGCTTTAAATTCAAAAACAGAACGCAGTCCAAAGACAAACTTGACATATGGAATTCATTGCACAATTTACGAATGATATTAGGTATATTAAGGGCAAGAAAATGTTGTAGCTGACACATTATCTCGTGCGTTTGAAGTAGAAGCGATTAATAGTTCAGATATTAATTTCAAAATTTTACAAAGGGAACAACAATAAGACAGTGAATTAGGCAAACTTACCTCAGAGCAAACATTTTTAAATTTGAAATTAATAAAAATTCCTGTTCTTAACTTTAATATATGGTGCGAAGTGTCAGGAGAAAATCCTAGGCCCGCCATTTCAAACAATTTAAGAAAAATAATATTTGATATGTTATATGGGAGCTCATATTCTGGTAGTAGAGCTACACGTCGTTTGATAGTTAAGAAATATTTTTGGCCCAAAAGAATAAAGATATCAATACTTGGTCTAAAGAATGTATAAGTTGTCAAAAATCGAAAGTACATCGTCATAGAAAATCTCCAGTTGTGAAAATTCCAATTCCGAAAACTAGATTTGAGCACATTCACTTAGATATTGTCGGACCCTTACCTGTTTCAAAGGGATATCGTTACATATTAACTATAATTGATAGATTTACACGTTGGCCAGAGGCATTCGCACTAAGAGATATTTCTGCAGTTACGGTTGTAAATAAATCTTTTAAGGAATATATTTCACGTTTTGCGGTTTCATTGGAAATAACAACGGATCAGGGATCTCAGTTTACTTCAAACTTGTTTTTAGAATTAACGAAACTTCTTGGAGGTCATCAAATAACGAATTATCCCTATCATCCCCAAGCTAATGGAATGATAGAACGTTTCCATAGACAGCTTAAATCGTCAATAATGGCTAGGAATGGGTCCAGGGATTGGTATGAAGAGTTACCAATAGTGCTTATGGGTTTGCGATCGATTTTTAAGGAAGATATTTCGGCAACACCAGCTAAAATGGTTTATGGCCAAAATTTAAGATTACCTGGTGAATTATTTGTTTCAACTACAGAGAATGTAACTTCAGCGGATGTTTTAAGTAGTTTGCGTGAACATTTTAAAAATTTTAAATCAAATTTGGAACATCATCAAAATTCTAGCGGCATTTTTGTTCCAAAAGATTGTCATTTTGTTTTTGTACGTGTAATAAACAAACATTCCTTGCAGCATCCGTATGAGGACCTTCACATATAGAGTTATTGAAAAAGATATTAAAAACTTTAAAATTGAGATAAATAATGAAATTAAATCTATTCCTATTGATCGTTTAAAACAAGCATTGATTGATAAAATACAGATACCTAAAACAAAAGCAAAAAAGAAAGTTACTTTTAATTTATAGAACGTTAAATCTCCGGAAGGGGGAGTATTGTAGGGTTATATTTATATTCAACTTTAAATGTACCTTCTTTAAATAAATTGAATTTTTGTTCTTGTTAATTTTTATATTTCAATTTTGAAATGATTGTTTCAAAAATTTTCATTCAGTTATGAATTTTAAAAAGAAACTGCTACATGCATTTAGGAGTGATTATAATAAAGATATTTTATAAAAATAAAATTAAAGAAAAAAAAACTTTTTTAAAAATAAGCTTTTATTATTTTGGTTAATAAAATTAACTAAAAAGTAAACAATAAATTGACTCTAAAGAAATATAACACTTTATAAGTTCATTGTAAGCTTAAACGATAATTAGGCTTTTTCGTCTGCGACAAAAAAATTCTATATTGTACATAATTATATATTTTTAACATTAAAACTTTACACCTAAATTATTAAATCTTACAGTTTATATCACAGTCCTAATTGTTCTAATAAAAAACGTGTTAAATTTTGATGGTATAATTAAGAACATTTAGGATCTCCTTTTCTTGCTATCGCAATGTAACACGCTTTTATTAGAACAATTAGGACTGTGATATAAACTGTAAGATTTAATAATTTAGGTGTAAAGTTTTAATGTTAAAAATATATAATTATGTACAATATAGAATTTTTTTGTCGCAGACGAAAAAGCCTAATTATCGTTTAAGCTTACAATGAACTTATAAAGTGTTATATTTCTTTAGAGTCAATTTATTGTTTACTTTTTAGTTAATTTTATTAACCAAAATAATAAAAGCTTATTTTTAAAAAAGTTTTTTTTTTCTTTAATTTTATTTTTTACTTTTTAGTTCGTTTTATTAACAAGTAATAGAAGCCTGTTCTTATAAAAGCTTTAAATATAAGTATAGGGGGTGAAACAAAAACACATATATCAGTTACATCTGCGTATAATGCGTATTGGAATTTATTAGTACACATTTTATGCGCAGCAACTTCAGAGGTGTATTTAAAGTTTAAAGCATTGTAAATATAAGTATTGAAGTCATGAGCCTGGGCATTCGCGCAATTTTAGTGATGTAAATTGCATGGCGCCAGCGCCAATGCGGTGCCAGCTCAATGGTAGCTCATTGACGAAATTACTCCAAGCGAATTTTTGACGCTTCTTAGTAGTGAGTGCGTAGTACATTTTACTTGCGCTATTGAGTGAAACGACTTTTGTGTGTCAGGCACGAGTTTGGTGTTATTGGCGCTACTGGCAGTGATGACACTGAGCTGTTGACGGTAGCGCTGGTAGTTCAGATTTTGAATCAGAGAAAGAATTGATGACCCGTGTGAATTATTATGGCTTTGGCCGTGTAAATTATTATGGTGTATTTGTATATTTTAGATTTAATGCACAATTAATATTTGTGTGTTTGAGCGGCCAAATAATAACAGTAGTATTGCTAAAGTGCTGCTTAGTTGATGGAATGTCGCTATTTTCTTAGCGATGATCAGCAGATTGTCAATATTTCGTTCAACGGACGCGCGAAATTGCCACATCTGCTCTAATTTTCCAAAGATTTTCCATTCTTGATTTAACTTAAGCTGTTATGCCAATATTTTTCTGCCAGCTTTTTTCAAATAGGTAATTTTTCCAAAAGCAAAATAAATTACAGAAAAGATTACAGGGTTAAACAGCCTTAAAAATGCAGAATTCAGCTATGTTGGTTATACACAGAAATACAACAGAGGTTTGTGTCTCCGCTTTTCGCAAGCGATGAGATTCACCACGCGTGACACGTGATTCACCACGTCCAAATATCACAATCCACGGATAGGTACCGGCGTGTTTGTATGGGACTTAGGCTGTTATGCCAAAGTAAATACAAATCTTTACCGATAACTGTGTTATCGATTAATTTATCGAATTCTAACAAAGTAATATTGCATTGTCATCGGAGTTATACATGTGTGCAAAATTTCAGCTCAATCGGACACCGGGAAGTGTATCAAATTTAACTTGCAAGATTCCATTACAGACAACAAAAGTGAAAGTAAATAAAAGCTTATAATATAATAAAATAGTGCGTGTACAATAAATAGTGGTATATTTATCAACTACCACATTTACGGACGGGCGGACGGACATAGCTAAATAAATTTCTTTTTTCGCCCAGATCATTTTGATATATAGAAGTCTATATCTTTTTCGATTTGTTTATGCCGTTACGGATTACCGTTATGCGAACAAAGTTAATATACTCAGCTGAGTATAAAAACTTTCATATATCGTATTCACTCAAGAGCGAGTTTCAGGATTTTCCACGCTGTGTGTTAAATCCGTTTTGGCAAGACAGTTAAAAATCGACATTGATGATGGCACAACGCCGAAACCGTTTTGTCTCGAAAGCAAATTTGACAAGGGAGGTCGGAAAATCGTTCCAGTATACATTAAATTTTGATATTATTATAAAAAATTTTGCAGCGAAAAAAGCAAGAAAAGCCACTTTTTGATATCCGAACCTTCTATATTGAATAATTAAAATTTATAATCATCGTTATATTTATCAGAAATGTTCTAAAAAGTTACCAAATACATAACTAGAAAATATTATTTTAAACAATATGTGGCTGTTAAAAGAGAATTTTATTTCTACGTTACAATAAAACAGCATAAATAGTAAATATTCTGTGTTAATTTTATTTTCAGCTCTTAGTCCAAAAATCATTTAGTTGATGTGGCAAAAATTTTGTTTGATGTAATCCCTTCATCTTCATGAATGAGACGTCATTAATTAAAATTAATCAAATGTATTAGTGGTTTTTTTTATAGGGGGTCCGTAAATAGTGTGGTCCCGGGCCCGGATTTTGTCTCTACGGCCCCGGTTATTGTAATGAATGTTTATTAATAACCCGAACAAATGCAAATTGACAAGTTTGAAGATCTTTTGAAACATAATTTCCAGTATCAGAATCTTTATGATGACTTAAATTTGATCTAATATTTCGAAAATGTTCACGTAAATTACTTAAAATTCAGCTGATGGCACAACAAGTTCCCCCGGCAAACGTAAATTTTGGCCAAAAACCATTTCCGCTGATGTGGCCGAAATATCTTTTGATCTTAACAAAATATTATGACAGGTAATTCATTATACCAAGTATTTGTTCCATCCCTAGCCATAATAGTAGCTTTTAATTGTCTATGAAAATTCTCAACTAAAGCTTACGATTTCTCGAACTTGTTCGAGTAGAGATTTCTCGCTAGTCTCGAATCTCGAATTACTCGTAAGGCTCGCGAGCTTCTCGACATTCAATTTAATCGCGTCACTGGCTGTTTTATATAGACCTTACGATTTCTACTGGATCGCAAGCGAAAATGTCCACAAAACCACAAGTTAAAAACACACCGAAATGTATAGAATAGTGCCTATGCAGCGAAATTTGACATTTAAAATAGGGATATTAACTAACTTTAAATTTAAAAATAGAGGATCAGTTATAAGCTCGTTTAAATCGCTATCATTCTGTTGTTCTGTTGTAAAATTTTAAAATTCAGTTCCGAATTCTGTATTGCACTAACTTAAAAGGCTCTGGACAGCGTATCCGCTATAACATTGGATTCTCCTTTAATATACTATATGTCATGAGTGAACTGTGCTATGAATTCCAAATGTCTCGTTTGTCTGGGACTCGGTCCTGTTTTTGAATTTAAAGCAGTGGTCAATCGTTTATGGTCCGTATAAACTGTAAATTGTCGTCCTTCCAAAAGATATCTAAAATGTTTTATATTTAAATAAATTGCCAATAATTCCCTATCAAAAGCACTGTACTTAATTTCAGTTGGAGAAAGTTTTTTAGAAAAGAGTGCTGTGGGCACAATTTTATTATTGTAATTTTGTTGTATAACGCCCCCAATCGCTATGTTAGATGCATCTACTGTTAAAGATAATTTAGCATCTTTGTTAAAATGATATAATTTTTTTTATTTATTACAGCTTAATTAAGACTAGCTTATATCTATTTACAAGGTATATATATAAGTATATTAACTAGACTAACATATTCTAACCTAGTTATGTATATCTATAAACTACCATAAAGTGCTGAATTGTGGCTGACCTTCGAATCATGCCAACAATATTTTGATGCCTGTTATCTCTGGTATGAAGGCCATTTACGCATAAGCCCGAGGGCGACATCCGAGCGGCGATGCACTGATATGATCGAGTGATGCGTTGCAGTATGTGCTTCGGCGACTTTTAAGCATGTTCGTAAAGCGCGAAGGCAACATCCGAACGGCGATACGCTGCAGTACGAGAGCTTGGAGGGCGCTTCATATCAGAATATTTAGAAGCCATACATTTGTATTGAGGTCGTGGAGGCCTGCCTAAACAGTACTAAATTGGTAGTGTTTTACAATGCATATACAATTTTTTTGAACCTATTGGCATTACATGACTTGATATCATTATGTAGCTCGTTATAGCATTTTAATCCCTTATAATACAAGTTACATTTTCCTGCTTATAAAACCAGAAGGTATATTGAAGTTAATTTTGCTTCGAGTATTTACAGAATGCATATCTTTTACATATTTGTTGTTACTCTTTAAGTACGCAGGCAAATACCGTCTATTATGTTCTTAATAAATTTCATAGTAAAATAAAAAAAGTTGTTGTCTAATGCTTAGCCAATTTAGAGCAGAGAGCATGTCTCTGATAGGTGTGTCATAGCATTTTTTGAGAATGAATCTCATAGCTCGGCTCTGTTGCTTTTGTAGCTTGTATATCTGACTATCTCGCAATATGAAAAATTTAGTCGGGCAGTAAATAAAATGTGGTTCGATTATTGATCTGTAAACCATTACCTTGTATTTCCTTTTTAAATATTTGCAGGTTCTTTGTGTAAATATATTTTGTTAGCTATTTTTCCTGCTGTATAATCACCGTGCTCATTGAAATTGAGTTTATTATCTATTTTTATTCCCAATTATTTCATGGTGTTGACTTTTTCGATTAGTCCGTGGTTAATATTTAAATTTTGCAGGTCGCTATTGCGGAAATTTTGTCTGGAAATGACCATAAAAATCATAAACACTATAGATCTTCTTGCAACTTTGTATATATTTCAGTTATATTGCCTCCATTAAGCATCAGTAGTTTATCATCCGCGAAGAGTTTAATATCACAGTACCTTATGTAGTTAGTTATATCATTGAAATAATAATATTGAACAGTATTTGTGCCAGCACCGATCCTTGCGGAAGGCCAACTGGTACCTCCCTTTTCTCCGATAAGGATTTTCCAACTATTGTTCTTTGATTTCTATTAATGAGGAAGTCTTCCAACCATTTTGATTCATTACTAGTAACACATATGTTGGCTAGCTCTTTATACCATTCATGAAAATGAAATGGTATATTAACTTCGTCACGAATCCCAATATTGTAAGTCCTTAAAGGAAAATAGATAGACCCACCATTAAGTATACCGAAATAATCAGGATGAAGAGCTGAGTTGATTTAGCCATGTCCTTCTGTCTGTTTGTATGCAAACTAGTCCCTCAATTTTTGAGATATCTTGATAAAATTTGGTAAGCGGGTATATTTTGGTGTCCGATTAGACATTTGTCGGAACCGGCCGGATCGGACCACTATAGAATATATCGTCCATACAACCGATTTTTCAGAAAAAGAGCATTATTGTCATATCTTCCTCAATTTATCAGATTGAAGCTTTAAACATCACCATATGCTTTCGTATATTGTACACATTGTTGTGTGAAAAAGTGGATGAGGTCTATAGTATATATAGCATATATCCCCCACAACCGATTTTTCAGATAAGAAACTATTAGCAATTCCTTCCCCAGAGCTAGACGCTTCAAATTGCACCGAATGCCTAAGCATACAGCATATATTGTTGTCTGAAAAAATTATAGAGATCGGTGGTATATCTAGTATATATCTCATACAAGCGACTGTTCAGATAAGAAACTTTCCCCATTTTAACAGCTAGAAGCTTCAAATTTCACCAAATGCTTACATATATAGCATATATTTTCGTATATTTTATAGCATATACTATTGTCTGAAAAAATTATAGAGATCGGTGGTATATATAGTATATATCTCATACAATCGATTGTGCAGACAAGAAATTTTCCCAATTTCTGCCCCATTTTAACAGCTAGAAGCTTCGTATTTCAACGAATGCTTACGTATATAGCATATATTGTTGTCTAAAAAAATCATGAAATCGGTGGTATATATAGTGTATACCCCATATAAATTGTCATTTCTGCCCCCTTTTTTAAGGCTAGTAGCATCAAATTTCATCAAAAACTTACGCTTACGTTATATATTGTTGAAATAGGTGATTCATGACCATAGTTTTTACATGCAGACCACAAAAAACGTGAAATTTTGCAGCCTCGCACAAAGTACGTACCTATTTTTTATTTTGTATTTGTCTTAAAAATCGCTAAGGTACGTACATCTGTTCACTATATATTTCTTATTTTATACAGCCGATTATTTGGATATTACTAATGGGATAAGATTATTTTTCAGCCCCATTCGTGAAAGGTATGAAGGCTTCGGCACAGCCGAAGACAATCTCTTCCTTATTAGTTATACTCAGTTGAGCAGAGCTCACAGAGTATATTAAGTTTGATTGGATAACGGTTGGTTGTACATATATAAAGGAATCGAGATAGATATAGACTTCCATATATCAAAATAATCAGGATCGAAAAAAAATTTGATTGAACCATGTCCGTCCGTCCGTCCGTCCGTCCGTCCGTTAACACGATAACTTGAGTAAATTTCGAGGTATCTTGATGAAATTTGGTATGTAGGTTCCTGAGCACTCACCTCAGATCGCTATTTAAAATGAACGATATCGGACTATAACCACGCCCACTTTTTCGATATCGAAAATTTCGAAAAACCGAAAAAGTGCGATAATTCATTACAAAAGACAGATAAAGCGGCGAAACTTGGTAGATAAGTTGAACCTATGACGCAAAATAGAAAATTAGTAAAATTTTGGACAATGGGCGTGGCACCGCCCACTTTTAAAAGAAGGTAATTTAAAATTTTTGCAAGCTGTAATTTGGCAGTCGTTGAAGATATCATGATGAAATATGGCAGGCACGTTACACCTATTACAATATTTGTGCTAAATAAAAATTAGCAAAATCGGAGAAGGACCACGCCCACTTTAAAAAAAAAATTTTTTAAAGTAAAATTTTAACAAAAAATTTAATATCTTTACAGTATATAAGTAAATTATGTCAAGATTCAACTCCAGTAATGATATGGTGCAACAAAATACAAAAATAAAAGAAAATTTAAAAATGGGCGTGGCTCCGCCCTTTTTCATTTAATTTGTCTAGGATACTTTTAACGCCATAAGTCGAACAAAAATTAACCAATCCTTTTGAAATTTGGTAGGGGCATAGATTTTATGGCGCTAACTGTTTTCTGTGAAAATGGGCGAAATCGGTTGATGCCACGCCCAGTTTTTATACACAGTCGTCCGTCTGTCCTTCCGCATGGCCGTTAACACGATAACTTGAGCAAAAATCGATATATCTTTACTAAACTCAGTTCACGTACTTATCTGAACTCACTTTATCTTGGTATGAAAAATGAACGAAATCCGACTATGACCACGCCCACTTTTTCCATATCGAAAATTACGAAAAATGAAAAAAATGCCATAATTCTATACCAAATACGAAAAAAGGGATGAAATATGGTAAAGTAATTGGATTGTTTTATTGACGCGAAATATAACTTTAGAAAAAACTTTATAAAATGGTTGTGACACCTACCATATTAAGTAGAAGAAAATGAAAAAGTTATGCAGGGCGAAATAAAAAAACCCTTAAAATCTTGGCAGGTATTACATATATAAATAAATTAGCGGTATCCAACAGATGATGTTCTGGGTCACCCTGGTCCACATTTTGGTCGATATCTGGAAAACGCCTTCACATATACAACTACCACCACTCCCTTTTAAAACTCTCATTAATACCTTTAATTTGATACCCATATCGTACAAACTCATTCTAGAGTCACCCCTGGTCCACCTTTATGGCGATATTTCGAAAAGGCGAACACCTATAGAACGAAGGCCCACTCCCTTTTAAAAATACTCATTAACACCTTTCATTTGATACCCATATCGTACAAACAAAGTCTAGAGTCACCCTCCAGAAAGGCCCACGAATTCTAGGGTCACCCCTGATCCACCTTTATGGCGATATCTCGAAACGGCGTTCACCTATGGAACTAAGGATTACTCCCTTTTAAAATACTCATTAACACCTTTCATTTGATACCCATATCGTACAAACGCATTCTAGAGTCACACCTGGTCCATCTTTATGGCGATATCTCGAAAAGGCGTCCACCTATAGAACTAAGGCCCACTCCCTCTTAAAATACTCATTAACTCCTTTCGTTTGATACCCATATTGCACAAACGAATTCTAGAGTCACCCCTGGTCCACCTTTATGGCGATATCTCGAAAAGGGGTCCACCTATAGAACTAAGCCCCACGCCCTTTTAAAATAATCATTAACACCTTTCATTTGATACCCATATCATACAAACAAATTCTAAAGTCACCCCTGGTCCACCTTTATGGCGATATCTCGAAAAGGCGAACACCTATAAAACGAAGGCCCACTCCCTTTTAAAAATACTCATTAACACCTTTCATTTGATACCCATATCGTACAGACAAAGTCTAGAGTCACCTCTGGTCCACCTTTATTGCGATACCTCGAAAATCCGTCCACCTATAGAACTAAGGCCCACTCCCTCTTAAAATACTCATTAACTCCTTTCGTTTGATACCCATATTGCACAAACGAATTCTAGAGTCACCCCTGGCCCACCTTTATGGCGATATCTCGAAACGGCGTCCACCTATAGAACTAAGGCCCACTCCCTTTTAAAATACTCATTAACACCTTTCGTTTGATGCCCATATCGTACAAACAAATTCTAGGGTCACCCCAGGTCCACCTTTATGGCGATATCTCGAAACGGCGTCCACCTATGGAACTAAGGATTACTCCCTTTTAAAATGCTCATTAACACCTTTCATTTGATACCCATATCGTACAAACGCATTCTAGAGTCACCCCTGGTCCATCTTTACGGCGATATCTCGAAAAGGCGTCCATCTATAGAACTTAGGTCCACGCCCTTTTAAAATACTCATTAATACCTTTCATTTGATACCCATATCGTACAAACGCATTCTAGAGTCAACCCTGATCCACCTTTATGGCTATATCCCTAAATGGCGTCCACCTACAGAACTATGGCCCACTCCCTCATAAAATACTCTTTAATGCCTTTCATTTGATACACATGTCATACAAACACGTTCCAGGGTTTCCCTCGGTTCATTTTCCTACATGGTTATTTTCCCTTATGTTGTCACCATAGCTCTCAACTGAGTATGTAATGTTCGGTTACACCCGAACTTAACCTTCCTTACTTGTTTTATTTTATATTTATCTTTAAAATTGCTTAGGTATGTACATCTGTTCACTATATATTTCTTATCTTATACAGCCGATTATTTGGATATGACGAATGGGATAAGATTATTTTTCAGTCCCATTCATGAAAGGTATGAAGTCCCGTCTTTACTTGTTTATTAGTAGCTTTTGGTCTATTGTCTCAAATGCACGTTTTAAATCTAAAAATACAACTATTATATATTTATTCCTACTTAAATCTTCTTCCCAGTTGGCTATAACTAAATTCAAAGCACTTTCATAGGAATGTTTCTTTCGGAAACCAGATTGCTGGGGTATAATAATTTCTTTATTTTATAAGTATTTTACAAGCTGGTTTTTTACGACTGTTTCTAGAATTTTCTCGTCACATTGTAAGGTATTAATTGGTCTGTTCTCATCCGCTCTAATGGTATTTTTAACCTTTTCTATCGGCACTACTACGGAAGATTACCATAAATTAGGAACTATACATGTTTCTAAGATTTTATTAACAATTTGAGCGTAAAGAAATCCTGTATAGGCTATGGAGTCTTTAATAACTCCTTCCGAAATGAGCTCTTTCCCTCCAATTTTTTTTTTGAACCTGCTTACTATTTCAAGTACTTGCGTTGTAGAAACTTTTTGAAATTTAACAAGAAAGGAAGGCTAAGTTCGGGTGTAACCGAACATTACATACTCAGCTGAGAGCTTTGGAGACAAAATAAAGGAAAATCACCATGTAGGAAAATGAACCTAAGGTAACCCTGGAATGTGTTTGTATGACACGGGTATCGAATGGAAGTTATTAGAGAATATTTTAAAAGGGAGTAGGCCATAGTTCTATAGGTGGACGCCATTTCAGGATATCACCATAAAGGTGGACCAGGGGTGACTCCAGAATGTGTCTGTACGATATGGGTATCAAATGAAAGGTGGTAACGGCCGAGCGGAAGGACAGACGGTCGGCTGTGTATAAAAACTGGGCGTGGCTTCAACCGATTTCGCTCATTTTCACGAAAATAGTTATCTTCATAGAATCGATGCCTCTACAAAATTTCACAAGGATTGGTAAATCTTTGTTCAACTTATGGCATTAAAAGTCTTCTAGACAAATTAAATGAACAAGGGCGGAGCCACGCCCATTTTGAAATTTTCTTTTATTTTTGTATTTTGTTGTACCATATCATATTACTGGAGTTGAATGTTGACATAATTTACTTATATACTGTAAATATATTAAATTTTTTGTTAAAATTTGACTTTAAACAAATTTTTTTTAAAGTGGGCGTGGTCGTTCTCCGATTTTTCTAATTTTTATTAAGTATACATATAATAATAGGAGTAACGTTCCTGCCAAATTTCATCATGACATCTTCAACGACTGCCAAATTACAGCTTGCAAAACTTTTAAATTACCTTCATTTAAAAGTGGGCGGTGCCACGCCCATTGTCCAAAATTTTACTAGTTTTCTATTCTGCGTCATAAGATCAACCCACCTACCAAGTTTCGTCGCTTTATCCGTCTTTGGTAATGAGTTATCGCACTTTTTCGGTTTTTCGAAATATTCCATATCGAAAAAGTGGGCGTGGTTATAGTCCGATTTCGTTCATTTTTAATAGCGATCTGAGATGTGTGCCCAGGAACCTACATACCAAATTTCATCAAAATTATTCATAATTTACTCAAGTTTATGCGAACAAAGTTAAGATACTGTGTGAGCTCTGCTCAGCTGAGTATAAAAATGTATGTTTACGTGAATCCGAAATCGTAAAGTTTCGTGGTGACACTGATGAAGGTTCATCTTCAAAAAGTTCATCTTCACCAACCCTGTATCAAAGTCCAGATTATATAAACGACTTCGATATCGGTACCGTGAATAATGAGTTTTTGCGAACTGAAGAAATCAACGAAATAATTCGTCCAAGTCATCAAAAGTATCCTGTTATTTTTCCACGTGATCGTCATGACGAGGCATTTGCTACCCGTTGTTAAACAGAATCTTGCCAAATGGAGAGAAAGTGGAGCGTGACTGGTTGGTGTGGAGTGCCAGTAGCAATACTTTTTATTCCCTACCATGTCGTCTGTTAAGCATCAATACTTTAAACCGACATAAAATTTGTTGTCCATGGGGATATTCGAAATTGCAGGTGTGAAAGAAGCTATACGATAAACACATGAGGGAAACTATATTAGATCAACGCAATAAAGCCAAGAATTTTGCTAATATCGTTGATGCTGCGCCTGATGCTGGTCACGTTGAACAACTACGTTCATTTTGCGCTACCTCCATTTCAATTCGAAAACAACTAATTTTACAATTCAAGAACGGGTTTTGGCTTTCGTGGATTGTAACCAAAAAACTGGTCAGAAAATCGCTGATTTAATTTCCCATACACTGAAAGAAAAAGACTGGTAAAATCAACCGAAATACGGGTCAATTCAACCGAAATTTCTATTAATTTTTATCCATCACAACAAGATGTTGAATCAACTGCGCACAAATCGTTGATTCGTAATTGACTTTTTTAGCAGTCAAATGAGCAAAAAAAGTTGTTGCGACAGCTTTGTACGAAAGTACCTATGTTGCCATATAAATAAGTAAATGTAAGGCGCGATAACCTCCGAAGAGAGCTTATCTCCAATTTGCGTCGAGCTCCTTTTAATTTTCCCTACAAATTTTCCGGACTGAACCTACATGTTTTATGCTGACTCCGAACGGCATCTGCAAGCAGATGAGTCTTCACTGAGAGCTTTTCATGGCAGAAATACACTCGGAGCCCTTTGCCAAACACTGCCGAGGGGCGACCCCGCTTAGAAAAATTTTCTTCTAATTGAAAAACCTTATTTCTAAAATTTTGATGTTGCTTTGCCCGGGGTGCGAACGTAGGGCATACGGTGTGGCAGGCAGAGCACGCTACCACTTACTAACCGGACGTCAATTGGGCTTACATCAAATATTAAACATTAAACATTATACACTTTATTATTTTGTTTTATTAAACGCACTTTCAACAAATTTTATATTTTATAATTTATTTAATTTATAGTTTTGAACTTCGCTTTGCAAATAGAAATGAATATAGTAGTCACAAAACTGATTCTCAATTCTTTCAGTCGCAGCTCAGCTCGTTCTCAATTTCATCTCTCGCATGTAGTTGCCACACTTGATTGTTTCGAACAAAACTTGTATAAATATTTGACAAAAAATTTTAAATAGAGAACTTGTAAGTTATAGAAAAGTAAAGAATCAAATCGCTTGAAGGTAATTCACCACTGGAGTAACTTTACATGTAATTCGGCAAGTTTAATTTTCGTAACAATTTAAGTTGAAACGATTCCAAAACAACTCAAACTTTTATGTTGTCGGAAACATCAACATTAAAAAGGGTGTTTTTTATTATCTTATTAAATTCGTTCGCGTGAGTGAAAATTCGTAAAAACTTGAACAAAATGTTACTAACTTTGGAAAAATCCTGTTCGTTCAAACAAAACTTTTGCAACAAGAGGGCGCAATTTTGCATTTCGCTTGGAGGAAAAGTTGCAAAATTGTACCCGATAAATAGGTGTCCCGGTATCTCATAATTTTTTGCACAATAAATTCAAAAAAGAGTTTTTCGTTTTGTATTAATAACTGAAAAACTAGTTTTTTGTTGTTTTCCCATTTTGTGTGTTTTTTCGATTTGGTGGTTTTCTTATTTTGGTATTTTTTTTTTAAACAAATGGCACCATCGTCATAAGTACAAAGTAGAGAGCGCAGTGAGCGTGAAACTTGCTCATGTATTGACTGTTGATCGCTGTTGGAATGACCAGTGGGATCAGTTGTGTTAACAGAAAAATCAGTTAGATTGAACAGGAATCTGTCAATTTTACAGAATTTTTTTAACTTAAGAGGGACAATTTCTCTTCTGTTGAAATTACTAAACTAATTTGGTCGTTTGACAATGAACTCGGTCGAATTAACCGTAATTCGATCAATTTCACCGAATCTCCGTTAAGTCAAGAACAACAGAACCGATTGGTTGATTCTACTAGCACCATTTCTTTCAGTGTACTCTAGGTAAACATGAAATCCCATTAAAAGATTATCATGCACAAGGGTACGATAACGGCGCCAATATGAAAGGAGCTTACAACGGAGCACAACGTCACATTCTCGACAAAAACTCGAATGCTGATTACTCGCCTTGTATGCGAGCTCTCTTCCCAGTCTTTCAGACACTAGGTGGCCGGCTAGAATTGAGGCAATTAGACCATTCAACCCATGTTCCAGGATTAACACAAGCACTAAACGCATTACTTAAGCTAAATTTGACTGCACAAGCATATGGAGATATTACCGGCATTTTCAAGTACATCAATAAATTCGAATGTATCTTGCTGTCCTCAATTTGGTTCAAAATACTGACTACCATTAATGAGAGAAACGTCGTACTCCAAGCTAGAGACGTCACCATAGATGTTGAGGTCCGACATCTGCCCCCCCCCCCCCCCCTCCCCAATAAATTCAGAAAACAAAAATTCGGAAACACATTTTTTAGAAAACATTAGTCAGAACCCTTTTTTCAGAAAGCCAAAATTCAGAAGTCAAAAATCCGGAAACAAAAATTCAGAAATCAATATTCAGAAGTCAAAATTAAGAAGTCAAATTTTGCGCAAAATTTTATGTTTTTTGCTGTCTGATTACTTTCTGAAATCTTACTTCTGAGATTTGACTTCTGAGTTTGGACCTCTGAATTTTGTCTTTCTGAAAAAAGGATTCTGACTAATGTTTTCTGAAAAAATGTGTTTTTGAATTTTTATTTTCTGATTTTATGGGAGGCACCGCGACATCTTATGCCTAACAAGCTGATTTGAAGTTGATCAGGAACCAATGGGAGACAATTTTAAACGAATACAAAACAGTTGCTATTCAATTTTACATATCGCCAAAGTTTCCGGACATTCGAAAGAGAAAACCCAAAAGAAGTTCTGAAGATAATTTAAATGAGATGTTTACGGATGATTCAGAGTGTGATTTTAAAAACAATACATTCCTGGTGATCGTTGATTCGGTAATCCTTAGCATTACTGAACGATTTGCAGCTATGAGAAATTTGAGCCAGACGTTTTCCTTTTTGTGGCAATTTGAAGACATGTATGAAACTACGGTTCGGGCGAGCGCAGCAAAATTTGTCGAAAAATACAAGTCGGACATTTCTCAAAACTTAGAATGCGAAATAATTTACTTGAACACATTTACGATGCAAATTTTGATAAAGGACTGTCACCTTTGGAAATGCTAAATACCATCTATGCTCAAAATCTGTATAGAATTTCTCCCAACATTTGTGTTGCTTTATGTATCTTTTGCACTATACCTGTCACTGTAGCTAGTTCAGAATGTTCTTTCAGCGTCCTTGCAAGAATCAACAAGTAAGGAAGGCTAAGTTCGGGTGTAACCGAACATTACATACTCAGCTGAGAGCTTTGGAGACAAAATAAGGGAAAATCACCATGTAGGAAAATGAACCTAGGGTAACCCTAGAATGTGTTTGTATGACATGGGTATCAAATGGAAGGTATTAAAGAGTATTTTAAAAGGGAGTGGGCCATAGTTCTATAGGTGGGCGCCATTTCCGTATATCGCCATAAAGGTGGACCAAGGGTGAATGTGTTTGTACGATATGGGTATCAAATGAAAGGAGGGTAATGGATGAGCGGAAGGGCAGACGGTCGACTGTGTATAAAAACTGGGCGTGGCTTCAACCGATTTCGCTCAAGGATTGGTAAATTTTTGTTCGACTTATGGCATTAAAAGCATTCTAGATAAATTAAACGAAAAAGGGCGGAGCCACGCCCATTTTGAAATTTTCTTTTATTTTTGTATTTTGTTGCACCATATCACTACTGGAGTTGAATGTTGACATAATTTACTTATATACTGTAAAGATATTCAATTTTTTGTTAAAATTTCACTTTAAAAAAAATTTTTTTTTAAACTGGGCGTGTTCGTCATCCCATTTTGCTAATTTTTATTTAGCACACATATAGGAATAGGAGTAACGTTTCTACCAAATGTCATCATGATATCTTCAACGACTGCCAAATTACAGCTTGCAAAACTTTTAAATTACCTTCTTTTAAAAATGGGCGGTGCCACGCCTATTATCCAAAATTATACCAATTTTCTATTCTACGTCATAAGGTCAACCCATCTACCAAGTTTCATCGCTTTATTCGTCTTTGATAATTAATTATCGCCCTTTTTCGGTTTTTCGAAATTTTCTATATCGAAAAAGTGGGCGTGGTTATAGTCCGATTTCATTCATTTTAAATACAGATCTGAGATGAGTGCCGAGGAAACTACATACCAAATTTCATCAAGATACCTCAAAATTTACTCAAGTTATCGTGTTTACGGAAGGACGGACGGACGTACGGACATAGCTAAATAAATTTCTTTTTTCACCCAGATCATTTTGATATATAGAAGTCTATATCTATTTCGATTTGCTTATGCCTTTACGGATTACCGTTATGCGAACAAAGTTTATATACTCTGTGAGCTCTGCTCAGCTGAGTATAAAAACTTTCATATATCGTGTTCATCTCAAGAGCGAGTTTCAGGACTTGCCACGCTTTGTGTTAAATCAGTTTTGGCAAGACAGTTAAAAATCGACACTGATGATGGCACAACGCCGAAACCGGTTTGTCTCGAAAACAAATTTGACAAGGGATGACGGAAAATCGTTCCACTATACATTAAATTTTGATATTATTATAAAAAAATTTTGCAGCGAAAAAAGCAAGAAAAGCCACTCTTTGATATCCGAACCTTCTATATTGAATAACTAAAATTTATAATCATCGTTATATTCATCAGAAATGTTCTAAAATGTTACCAAATACATAACTAGAAAATATTATTTGAAACAATATGTGGCTGTTAAAACAGTATTTTATTTCTACGTTACAATAAAACAGTATAAATAGTAAATATTCTGTGTTAATTTTATTTACAGCTCTTAGTCCAAAAATCATTTAGTTGATCTGGCAAAAATTTTGTTTGATGTAATCCATTCATCTTCATGAATGAGACGTCATTAATTCAAACTAATCAAATGTATTAGTGGTTTTTTTATAGGGGGCCCGTAAATAGTGTAGTCCCGGGCCCGGATTTTGTCTCTACGGCCCCGGTTGTTGTAATGAATGTTTATTAATAACCCGAACAAATGCAAATTTACAAGTTTGAAGATCTTTTGCCTTCGCGCTTTACGAACATGCTTAAAAGTCGCCGAAGCACATACTGCAACGCATCACTCGATCATATCAGTGCATCGCCGATCGGATGTCGCCCTCGTGCTTATGCGTAAATGGCCTTCATACCAGAGATAACAGGCATTAAAATATTGTTGGCATGATTCGAAGGTCAGCCACAACTCTGCACTTTATGGTAGTTTATAGATATACATAACTAGGTTAGAATATGTTAGTCTAGTTAATATACTTATATATATACCTTGTAAATAGATATAAGCTAGGCTTTATTAAGCTGTAATAAATAAAAAAATTATATCATTTTAACAAAAATGCTAAATTATCTTTAACAGTAGATTCATCTAACACAGCGATTGGGGGCGTTATACAACAAAATTACAATAATAAAATTGTGCCCACTGCATTCTTTTCTAAAAAACTTTCTCCAACTGAAATTAAGTATAGTGCTTTTGATAGGGAATTATAGGCAATTTATTTAAATATAAAACAGTTTAGATATCTTTTGGAAGGACGAAAATTTACAGTTTATACGGACCATAAACCATTGACCACTGCTTTAAATTCAAAAACAGGAGCGAGGCACAGACAAACGAGACATTTGGAATTCATAGCACAGTTCACTGATGACATATAGCATATCAAAGGATAATCCAATGTTATAGCGGATACGCTGTCCAGAGGCTTTTAAATTAGTGCAATACAGATTTCGGAACTGAATTTTAAAATTCTACAAACGGATATATGATAGTGATTTAAACGAGCTTATAACTGATCCTCAATTTTTAAATATAAAGTTAGTTAATATCCCTATTTTAAATTTCAATTTCAAATTTCGCTGCATTGGCACTATTCTATACATTTCGGTGTGTTTTTAACTTGTGGTTTTGTGGACATTTTCGCTTGCGCTCCAGTAGAAATCGTAAAGTCTATATAAAAAAGCCAATGAATCGATTAAATTGAATGTCGAGAAGCTCGCGAGCCTTACGAGTAATTCGAGATTCGAGACTAGCGAGAAATATCTACTCGAACAAATTCGAGAAATCGTAAGCTTTAGTTGAGAATTTTCATAGACAATTAAAAGCTACTATTATGGCTAGGGATGGAACAAATACTTGGTATAATGAATTACCTGTCATAATATTTTGTTAAGATTAATTTACAAAGATATTTCGGCCACACCAGCGGAAATGGTTTTTGGCAAAAATTTACGTTTGCCGGGGGAACTTGTTGTGCCATCAGCTGAAAAGTTCTCATTAACTGGAATTTTAAGTAATTTACGTGAACATTTTCGAAATATTAGATCAAATTTAAGTCATCATAAAGATTCTGATACTGGATATTATGTTTCAAAAGATCTTCAAACTTGTAAATTTGCATTTGTTCGGGTTATTAATAAACATTCATTACAACAACAGGGGCCGTAGAGACAAAATCCGGGCCCGGGACTACACTATTTACGGGCCCCCTATAAAAAAAACCACTAATACATTTGATTAGTTTGAATTAATGACGTCTCATTCATGAAGATGAATGGATTACATCAAACAAAATTTTTGCCAGATCAACTAAATGATTTTGGACTAAGAGCTGAAAATAAAATTAACACAGAATATTTACTATTTATACTGTGTTATTGTAACGTAGAAATAAAATACTCTTTTAACAGCCTCATATTGTTTCAAATAATATTTTCTAGTTATGTATTTGGTAACATTTTAGAACATTTCTGATGAATATAACGATGATTATAAATTTTAGTTATTCAATATAGAAGGTTCGGATATCAAAGAGTGGCTTTTCTTGCTTTTTTCGCTGCAAAATTTTTATACTCAGTTGAGCAGAGCTCACAGAGTATATTAACTTTGATTGGATAACGTACAGGTATAAAGGAATCGAGATAGATATAGACTTCCATATATCAAAATCATCAGTATCGAAAAAAAATTCGATTGAGCCATGTCCGTCCGTCCGTCCGTCTGCCCGTTAACACGCTAACTTGAGTAAATTTTGAGGTATCTTAATGAAATTTGGTATGTAGGTTCCTGGGCACTCATCTCAGATCGCTATTTAAAATGAACGATATCGGACAATAACCACGCCCACTTTTTCCATATCGAAAATTTCGAAAAATCGAAAAAGTGCGATAATTCCTTACCAAATACGGATAAAGCGATGAAACTTGGTAGGTGAGTTGAACTTATAACGCAGAATAGAAAACTAGTAAAATTTTGGACAATGGGCGTGGCACCGCCCACTTTTAAAAGAAGGTAATTTAGAAATTTGCAAGCTGTAATTTGGCAGTCGTTGAAGATATCATGATGAAATTTGGCAGGAACGTTACACTTATTACTATATGTCTGCTTAATAAAAATTAGCAAAATCGGAGAACGACCACGCCCACTTTTAAAAAAAATTTTTTTTTAAATTCAAATTTTAAAAGAAAAGTTAATATCTTTACAGTATATAAGTAAATTAAGTCAACATTCAACTCCAGTAATGATATGGTGCAACAAAATACAAAAATAAAAGAAAATTTCAAAATGGGCGTGGCTCCGCCCTTTTTCATTTAATTTGTCTAGGATACTTTTAATGCCATAAGTCGAACAAAAATTTACCAATCCTTGTGAAATTTGGTAGAGGCGTAGATTCTAGGACGATAACTGTTTTCTGTGAAAAACGGCGAAATCGGTTGAAGCCACGCCCAGTTTTTATACACAGTCGACCGTCTGTCCTTCCGCTCGGCCGTTAACACGATAACTTGAGCAAAAATCGATATATCTTTACTAAACTCAGTTCACGTACTTATCTGAACTCACTTTGTATTGGTGTAAAAAATGGCCGAAATCCGACTATGACCACGCCCACTTTTTCGATATCGAAAATTACGAAAAATGAAAAAATGCCATAATTATATACCAAATACGAAAAAAGGGATGAAACATGGTAATTTTATTGGTCTATTGACGCAAAATATAACTCTAGAAAAAAACTTGGTAAAATGGGAGTGACACCTACCATATTAAGTAGAAGAAAATGAAAAAGTTTTGCAGGGCGAAATCAAAAGCCCTTGGAATCTTGGGAGGAATACTGTTCGTGGTATTACATATAAAAATAAATTAGCGGTACCCGACAGATGATGTTCTGGATCACCCTGGTCCACATTTTGGTCGATATCTCGAAAACGCCTTCACATATAGAACTAAGGCCCACTCCTTTTTAAAATACTCATTAACACCTTTCATTTGATACCCATATCGTACAAACAAATTCTAGAGTCAGCCCTGGTCCACCTTTATGGCGATATTTCGAAAAGGCGTCCACCTATAGAACTAAGGCGCACGCCCTTTTAAAATACTCATTAACACATTTCATTTGATACCCATATCGTACAAACAAATTCTAGAGTCACCCCTGGTCCACCTTTATGGCTATATCCCTAAATGGCGTCCATCTATAGAACTATGGTCCACTTCCTCTTAAAATACTCTTTAATACCTTCCATTTGATACACATGCCATACAAACACGTTTATGGCGATATCTCGAAAAGGCGTCCACATATAGAACTAAGGCCCACTTCTTTTTAAAATACTCATTAACACCTTTCATTTGATACCCATATCGTACAAACAAATTCTAGAGTCACCCCTGGTCCACCTTTATGGCGATATTTCGAAAAGGCGTCCACCTTAAGAACTAAGGCCACGCCCTTTTAAAATACTCATTAACACCTTTCATTTGATACCCATATCGTACAAACAAATTCTAGAGTCACCCCTGGTCCACGTTTATGGCGATATCTCGAAAAGGCATCCACCTATAGAACTAAGGCCCACGCCCTTTTAAAACCCTCATTAATACCTTTAATTTGATACCCATATCGTACAAACACATTCTAGAGTCACCCCTGGTCCACGTTTATGGCGATATCTCGAAAAGGCGTCCACATATACAACTAAGTCCCACTCCTTTTTAAAATACTCATTAACACCTTTCATTTGATATCCATATCGTACAAATAAATTCTAGAGTCGCCCCTGGTCCACCTTTATGGGGATATTTCGAAAAGGCGTCCACCTTAAGAACTAAGGCCCACGCCCTTTTAAAATACTCATTAACACCTTTCATTTGATACCCATATGTTACAAACAAATTCTAGAGTCACCCCTGGTCCACGTTTATGGCGATATCTCGAAAAGGCATCCACCTATAGAACTAAGGCCCACGCCCTTTTAAAATACTCATTAACACCTTTCATTTGATACCCATATAGTACAAACAAATTCTAGAGTCACCCCTGGTCCACGTTTATGGCGATATCTCGAAAAGGCGTCCACATATAGAACTAAGGCCCACTCCTTTTTAAAATACTCATTAACACCTTTCATTTGATACCCATATCGTACAAACAAATTCTAGAGTCACCCCTATTCCACGTTTATGGCGATATCTCGAAAAGGCATCCACCTATAGAACTAAGGCCCACGCCCTTTTAAAACCCTCATTAATACCTTTAATTTGATACCCATATCGTACAAACAAATTCTAGAGTCACCCCTGGACCACCTTTATGGCGATATCTCGAAAAGGCGTCCACCTATAGAACTAAGGCCCACGCCCTTTTAAAATACTCATTAACACCTTTCATTTGATACCCATATTATACAAACGCATTCTAGAGGCACCCCTGGTCCACTTTTATAACGATATTCCGAAAAGGCGTCCACATATAGAACTAAGGCCCACGCCCTCTTAAAATACTAATTAACACCTTTCATTTGATACTCATATCGTACAAACAAATTCTAGAGTCACCCCTGATCCATCTTTATGGCGATATCTCGAAACGGCGTCCATCTATAGAACTTAGGCCCACGCCCTTTTAAAATACTCATTAATACCTTTCATTTGATACCCATAACGTACAAAATAAATTCTAGAGTCACCCCTGGTCCACCTTTATGGCGATATCTCCAAACGGCGTCCATCTATAGAACTTAGGCCCACGCCCTTTTAAAATACTCATTAATGCCTTTCATTTGATACACATATCGTACAAAATAAATTCTAGAGTCACTCCTGGTCCACCTTTGTGCCGATATCTCGAAAAGGCGTCCACCTATAGAACTTAGGCTCACTCCCTTTTAAAATTATCATTAACACATTTCATTTGATACCCATATCGTACAAACAAATTCTAGAGTCAGGCCTGGTCCACCTTTATGGCGATATCCCTAAATGACGTCCATCTATAGAACTATGGTCCACTTCCTCTTAAAATACTCTTTAATACCTTCCATTTGATACACATGTCATACAAACACATTCCAGGGTTACCCTAGGTTCTTTTTACAATATGGTGATTTTCCCTTACTTTGTCTCCACAGCTCTCAACTGAGTATGTAATGTTCGGTTACACCCGAACTTAGCCTTCCTTACTTGTTTTATAATAATATCAAAATTTAATGTATACTGGAACGATTTTCCGTCATCCCTTGTCAAATTTGGTTTCGAGACAAACCGGTTTCGGCGTTGTGCCATCATCAGTGTCGATTTTTAACTGTCTTGCCAAAACGGATTTAACACAAAGCGTGGCAAGTCCTGAAACTCGCTCTTGAGATGAACACGATATATGAAAGTTTTTATACTCAGCTGAGCAGAGCTCACAGACTATATAAACTTTGTTCGCATAACGGTAATCCGTAAAGGCATAAACAAATCGAAATAGATATAGACTTCTATATATCAAAATGATCTGGGTGAAAAAAGAAATTTATTTAGCTATGTCCGTACGTCCGTCCGTCCTTCCGTAAACACGATAACTTGAGTAAATTTTGAGGTATCTTGATGAAATTTGGCATGTAGGTTCCTCGGCACTCATCTCAGATCTATATTTAAAATGAATGAAATCGGACTATAACCACGCCCACTTTTTCGATATCGAAAATTTCGAAAAACCGAAAAAGGGCGATAATTAATTATCAAAGACGGATAAAGCGATGAAACTTGGTAGGTGGGTTGACCTTATGACGTAGAATAGAAAATTGGTATAATTTTGGACAATAGGCGTGGCACCGCCCATTTTTAAAAGAAAGTAATTTAAAAGTTTTGCAAGCTGTAATTTGGCAGTCGTTGAAGATATCATGATGACATTTGGTAGGAACGTTACTCCTATTCCTATATGTGTGCTAAATAAAAATTAGCAAAATGGGATGACAAACACGCCCAGTTTAAAAAAAAAATTTTTTTAAAGTCAAATTTTAACAAAAAATTGAATATCTTTACAGTATATAAGTAAATTATGTCAACATTCAACTCCAGTAATGATATGGTGCAACAAAATACAAAAATAAAATAAAATTTCAAAATGGGCGTGGCTCCGCCCTTTTTCGTTTAATTTATCTAGAATACTTTTAATGCCATAAGTCGAACAAAAATTTACCAATCCTTGGGCGAAATCGGTTGAAGCCACGCCCAGTTTTTATACACAGTCGACCGTCTGCCCTTCCGCTCGGCCATTACCCTCCTTTCATTTGATACCCATATCGTACAAACACATTCAATTGGCGGTCCACCTTTATGGCGATATCCGCAAATGGCCCCACCTATAGAACTATGGCCCACTCCCTTTTAAAATACTCTTTAATACCTTCCATTTGATACCCATGTCATACAAAAACATTCTAGGGTTACCCTAGGTTCATTTTCCTACATGGTGATTTTCCCTTATTTTGTCTCCAAAGCTCTCAGCTGAGTATGTAGTGTTCGGTTACACCCGAACTTAGCCTTCCTTACTTGTTGATTCTTGCAAGGACGCTGAAAGAACATTCTGAACTAGCTACAGTGACAGGTATAGTGCAAAAGATACATAAAGCAACACAAATGTTGGGAGAAATTCTATACAGATTTTGAGCATAGATGGTATTTAGCATTTCCAAAGGTGACAGACCTTTAACAAAATTTGCATCGTAAATGTGTTCAAGTAAATTATTTCGCATTCTAAGCTTTTAGAAATGTCCGACTTGTATTTTTCGACAAATTTTGCTGCGCTCGCCCGAGCCGTAGTTTCATACATGTCTTCAAATTGCCACAAAAAGGAAAACGTCTCGCTCAAATTTCTCATAGCTGCAAATCGATCACCAGGAATGTAAATTATCTTCAGAACTTCTTTTGGGTTTTCTCTTTCGAATGTCCGGAAACTTTGGCGATATGTAAAATTGAATAGCAACTGTTTTGCATTCGTTTAAAATTGTCTCCCATTGGTTCCTGATCAACTTCAAATCAGCTTATTAGGCATAAGATGTCGCGGTGCCTCCCATAAAATCAGAAAACAAAAATTCAAAAACACATTTTTTCAGAAAACATTAGTCAGAATCCTTTTTTCAGAAAGACAAAATTCAGAGGTCAAAACTCAGAAGTCAAATCTCAGAAGTAAGATTTCAGAAAGTAATCAGACAGCAAAAAACATAAAATTTTGCGCAAAATTTGACTTCTTAATTTTGACTTCTGAATATTGATTTCTGAATTTTTGTTTCCGGATTTTTGACTTCTGAATTTTGGCTTTCTGAAAAAAGGGTTCTGACTAATGTTTTCTAAAAAATGTGTTTCCGAATTTTTGTATTCTGAATTTTTAGGGGGGGGGGGGGGGGGGCAGATGTCGGACCTCAACATCTATGGTGACGTCTCTAGCTTGGAGTACGACGTTTCTCTCATTAATGGTAGTCAGTATTTTGAACCAAATTGAGGACAGCAAGATACATTCGAATTTGTTGATGTACTTGAAAATGCCGGTAATATCTCCGTATGCTTGTGCAGTCAAATTTAGCTTAAGTAATGCGTTTAGTGCTTGTGTTAATCCTGGAACATGGGTTGCGAATGGTCTAATTGCCTCAATTCTAGCCGGCCACCAAGTGTCTGAAAGACTAGGAAGAGAGCTCGCACACAAGGCGAGTAATCAGCATTCGAGTTTTTGTCGAGAATGTGACGTTGTGCTCCGTTGTAAGCTCCTTTCATATTGGCGCCGTTATCGTACCCTTGTGCATGATAATCGTTTAATGGGATTTCATGTTTACCTAGAGTACACTGAAAGAAATGGTGCTAGTAGAATCAACCAATCGGTTCTGTTGTTCTTGACTTAACGGAGATTCGCTGAAATTGATCGAATTACGGTTAATTCGACCGAGTTCGTTGTCAAACCACCAAATTAGTTTAGTCATTTCAACAGAAGAGAAATTGTCCCTCTTAAGTTAAAAAAATTCTGTAAAATTAACAGATTCCTGTTCAATCTAACTGATTTTTCTGTTAACACAACTGATCCCACTGGTCATTCCAACAGCGATCAACAGTCAATACATGAGCAAGTTTCACGCTCACTGCGCTCTCTACTTTGTACTTATGACGATGGTGCCATTTGTTTAAAAAAAAAATACCAAAATAAGAAAACCACCAAATCGAAAAAGCACACAAAATGGAAAAACAACAAAAAACTTGTTTTTCAGTTATCAATACAAAACGAAAACCCCTTTTTATACTCAGTTGAGCAGAGCTCACAGAGTATATTAAGTTTGATTGGATAACGGTTGGTTGTACATATATAAAGGAATCGAGATAGATATAGACTTCCATATATCAAAATAATCAGGATCGAAAAAAAATTTGATTGAGCCATGTCCGTCCGTCCGTCCGTCCGTCCGTTAACACGATAACTTGAGTAAATTTTGAGCTATCTTGATGAAATTTGGTATGTAGATTCCTGGGCACTCATCTCAGATCGCTATTTAAAATGAACGATATCGGACTATAACCACGCCCACTTTTTCGATATCGAAAATTTCGAAAAACCGAAAAAATGCGATAATTCATTGCCAAAGGCAATTAAGGCGATGAAACTTGGCAGATGGGTTGACGTTATGACGCAGAATAGAAAATTAGTAAGATTTTGGACAATGGGCGTGGCACCGCCCACTTTTACAAGAAGGTAATTTAAAAGTTTTGCAAGCTGTAATTTGGCAGTCGTTGAAGATATCATGATGAAATTTGGCAGGAACGCTGCTACTATTACTATATATGCGCTAAATAAAAATTAGCAAAATTGGATGAAGAACACGCCCACTTTTTAAAAAAAAAATTTTTTAATTCAAATTTTAACAAAAAATTTAATATCTTTACTGTATATAAGTAAATTAAGTCAAAATTCAACTCCTGTAATGATATGATGCAACAAAATACAAAAATAAAAGAAAATTTCAAAATGGGCGTGGCTCCGCCCATTTTCATTTAGTTTGTCTAGAATACTTTTAATGCCATAAGTCGAACAAAAATTTACCAATCCTTCTCAAATTTGGTAGGTACATAGATTCTATGACGGTAACTGTTCTCTGTGAAAATGGCCGAAATCGGTGGAAGCCACGCCCAGTTTTTATGCACAGTCCACCGTCTGTCCTTCCGCTCGGCTGTTAACACAATAACTTGAGCAAAAACCGATATATCTTTACTAAACTTAGCCCACCTACTTATCTGAACTCACTTTATCTCGGTATAAAAAATAGCCGAAATCCGACCATAACCACGCCCACTTTATCGATATCGAAAATTACGAAAAATGAAAAAAATGCCATAATTCTATACCAAATACGAAAAAAGGGATGAAACATGGTAACTGGATTGGTTTATTGACGCAAAATATAACTTTGGAAAAAATTTTGTAAAATGGGTGTGACACCTACCATATTAAGTAGAAGAAAATGAAAAAGTTCTACAAGGCAAAATCAACAGCCCTTGGAATCTTGGCAGGAATACTGTTAGTGGTATTGCATATATAAATAAATTAGCAGTACCCGACAGATGATTTTCTGGATCACCTGGTCCACATTTTGGTCGATATCGCGAGAACACCTTCACATATACATCTAAGGGCCACTCGCTTTTAAAACCCTCATTAATACCTTTAATTTGATATCCATATCGTACAAACACATTCTAGAGTCACCCCCGGCCCACCCTAATGGCGATATCTCGAAAAGGCGTCCACCTATAGACCTAATGCCCACTCCCTCTTAAAATGCTCAGTAACACCTTTCGTTTGATACCCATATCGTACAAACATTCTAGAGTCACCTCTGGCCCACCCTAATGGCGATATCTCGAAAAGGCGTCCACCTATAGACCTAATGTTCACTCCCTCTTAAAATGCTCAGTAACACCTTTCGTTTGATACCCATATCGTACAAACATTCTAGAGTCACCCCTGGCCCACCCTATTGGCGATGTCTCGAAAAGGCCACCTATAGACCTAATGCCCACTCCCTCTTAAAATGCTCAGTAACACATTTCGTTTGATACCCATATCGTACAAACATTCTAGAGTCCCCCTGGCCCACCCTAATGGCGATATCTCGAAAAGGCGTCCACCTATAGACCTAATGCCCACTCCCTCTTAAAATGCTCAGTCACACCTTTCGTTTGATACCCATATCGTACAAACATTCTAGAGTCACCCTTGGTCCACCTTTATGGCGATATCTCGAAAAGGCGTCCACCTATAGACCTAATGCCCACTCCCTCTTAAAATGCTCAGTAACACCTTTCGTTTGATACCCATATCGTACAAACATTCTAGAGTCACCCTTGGTCCACCTTTATGGCGATATCTCGAAAAGGCGTCCACATATAGAACTAAGGATTACTCCCTTTTAAAATACTCATTACCACCTTTCATTTGATACCCATATCGTACAAACACATTCTAGAGTCACCCCTGGCCCACCCTAATGGCGATATCTCGAAAAGGCGTCCACCTATAGACCTAATGCCCACTCCCTCTTAAAATGCTCAGTAACACCTTTCGTTTGATACCCATATCGCACAAACATTATAGAGTCACCCCTGGCCCACACTAATGGCGATATCTCGAAAAGACGTCCACCTATAGACCTAATGCCCACTCCCTCTTAAAATGCTCAGTAACACCTTTCGTTTGATACCCATATCGTACAAACACATTCTAGAGTCACCCCTCGCCCACCCTAATGACGATATCTCGAAAAGGCGTCCACTTATAGACCTAATGCCCACTCCCTCTTAAAATGCTCAGTAACACCTTTCGTTTGATACCCATATCGTACAAACATTCTAGAGTCACCCTTGGTCCACCTTTATGGCGATATATCGAAAAGGCGTCCACCTATAGAACTAAGGATTACTCCCTTTTAAGATACTCATTACCATCTTTCATTTGATACCCATATCATACAAACACATTCTAGAGTCACCCCTGGCCCACCCTAATGGCGACATTTCGAAAAGGCGTCCACCTATAGACCTATTGCCCACTCCCTCTTAAAATGCTCAGTAACACTTTTCGTTTTATACCCATATCGTACAAACATTCTAGAGTCACCCCTGGCCCACCCTAATGGCAATATCTCGAAAAGGCGTCCACCTATAGACCTAATGCCCACTCCCTCTTAAAATGCTCAGTAACACCTTTCATTTGATTCCCATATCGTACAAACACATTCTAGAGACACCCCTGGTCCACCTTTATGGCGATATCTCGAAACGGCGGCCACCTATGGACTAAGGATCACTCCTTTTCAAAATACTCATTAACAGCTTTCCTTTGATACCCATATCGTACAAACATATTCTAGAGTCACCCCTGGTCCACCTTTATGGCGATTTCTCGAAAAGGCGTTCACCTATAGAACTAAAGCCCATTCCCTTTTAAAATACTCATTACCACCTTTCATTTGATACCCATATCCTACAAACACATTCTAGAGTCACCCCTGGTCCACCTTAATGGCGATATCTCGAAAGGGCGTCCACCGATAGACCTAAGGCCCACTCCCTCTTAAAATGCTCAGTAACACCTTTCATTTGATACCCATATCGTACAAACAAATTCTAGAGTCAGCCCTGGTCCACCTTTATGGCGATATTCCTAAATGGCGTCCATCCATAGAACTATGGCCTACTCTCTCTTAAAATACTCTTTAATACCTTCCATTTGATACACATGTCATACAACCACATTCCAAGGTTACCCTAGGTTCATTTTCCTACATGGTGATTTTCCTTATTTTGTCTCCATAGCTCTCAACTGAGTATGTAATGTTCGGTTACACCCGAACTTAGCCTTCCTTACTTGTTTGAATTTATTGTGCAAAAAATTATGAGATACCGGGACACGTATTTATCGGGTACAATTTTGCAACTTCTCCTCCAAGCGAAATGCAAAATTGCGCCCTCTTGTTGCAAAAGTTTTGTTTACGAATTTTCACTCACGCGAACGAATTTAATAAGATAATAAAAAACACCCTTTTTAATGTTGATGTTTCCGACAACATAAAAGTTTGAGTTGTTTTGGAATCGTTTCAACTTAAATTGTTACGAAAATTAAACTTGCCGAATTACATGTAAAGTTACTCCAGTGGTGAATTACCTTCAAGCGATTTGATTCTTTACTTTTCTATAACTTACAAGTTCTCTATTTAAAATTTTATGCCAAATATTTATACAAGTTTGGTTCGAAACAATCAAGTGTGGCAACTACATGTGAGAGATGAAATTGAGAACGAACTGAGCTGCAACTGAAAGAATTGAGAATCAGTTTTGTGACTACTATATTCATTTCTATTTGCAAAGCGAAGTTCAAAACTATAAATTAAATAAATTATAAAATATAAAATTTGTTGAAAGTGCGTTTAATAAAACAAAATAATAAAGTGTATAATGTTTAATGTTTAATATTTGATGTAAGCCCAATTGACGTCCGGTTAGTAAGTGGTAGCGTGCTCTGCCTGCCACACCGTATGCCCTGCGTTCGCACCCCGGGCAAAGCAACATCAACATTTTAGAAATAAGGTTTTTCAATTAGAAGAAAATTTTTCTAAGCGGGGTCGCCCCTCGGCAGTGTTTGGCAAAGCGCTCCGAGTGTATTTCTGCCATGAAAAGCTCTCAGTGAAGACTCATCTGCCTTGCAGATGCCGTTCGGAGTCAGCATAAAACATGTAGGTCCAGTCCGGCCAATTTGTAGGGACAATTAAAAGGAGCACGACGCAAATTGGAGAGAAGCTCGGCCTTAGATCTCTTCGGAGCTTATCGCGCCTTACATTTGTTTATTTATATGGCAACATAGGTACTTTCGTACAAAGCTGTCGCAACAACTTTTTTTGTTCATTTGACTGCTAAAAAAGTCAATTACGAATCAACTATTTGTGCGCAGTTGATTCAACATCTTGTTGTGATGGATAAAAATTAACAGATATTTCGGTTGAATTGACCCGTATTTCGGTTGATTTTACCAGTCTTTTTCTTTCAGTGTATGGGAAATTAAATCAGCGATTTTCTGACCAGTTTTTTGGTTACAATCCACGAAAGCCAAAACCCGTTCTTGAATTGTAAAATTAGTTGTTTTCGAATTGAAATGGAGGTAGCGCAAAATGAACGTAGTTGTTCAACGTGACCAGCATCAGGCGCAGCATCAACGATATTAGCAAAATTCTTGGCTTTCTTGCGTTGATCTAATATAGTTTCCCTCATGTGTTTATCGTATAGCTTCTTCCACACCTGCAATTTCGAATATCCGCATGGACAACAAATTTTAAGTCGGTTTAAAGTATTGATGCTTAACAGACGACATGGTAGGGAATAAAAAGTATTGCTACTGGCACTCCACACCAACCAGTCACGCTCCACTTTCTCTTCATTTGGCAAGATTCTGTTTAACAACGGGTAGCAAATGCCTCGTCATGACGATCACGTGGAAAAATAACAGGATACTTTTGATGACTTGGACGAATTATTTCGTTGATTTCTTCAGTTCGCAAAAACTCATTATTCACGGTACCGATATCGAAGTCGTTTATATAATCTGGACTTTGATACAGGGTTGGTGAAGATGAACTTTTTGAAGATGAACCTTCATCAGTGTCACCACGAAACTTTACGATTTCGGATTCACGTAAACATACATTTTTATACTCAGCTGAGCAGAGTTCACACAGTATCTTAACTTTGTTCGCATAAAGGTAATCCGTAACGGCATAAACTAATCGAAATAGATATAGACTTCTATATATCAAAATGATCTGGGCGAAAAAAGAAATTTATTTAGCCATGTCCGTCCGTCCGTCCGTAAACACGATAACTTGAGTAAATTTTGAAGTATTTTGATGACATTTGGTATGTAGGTTCCTGGGCACTCATCTCAGATCGCTTTTAAAAATGAACGAAATCGGACTATAACCACGCCCACTTTTTCGATATGGAATATTTCGAAAAGTTATTTTAAAGTCAAATTTTAACAAAAAATTTAATATCTTTACAGTATATAAGTAAATTATGTCAACATTCAACTCCAGTAATATGATATGGTGCAACAAAATACAAAAATAAAAGAAAATTTCAAAATGGGCGTGGCTCCGCCCTTGTTCATTTAATTTGTCTAGAAGACTTTTAATGCCATAAGTTGAACAAAGATTTACCAATCCTTGTGAAATTTGGTAGAGGCATCGATTCTATGAAGATAACTATTTTCGTGAAAATGAGCGAAATCGGTTGAAGCCACGCCCAGTTTTTATACACAGTCGACCGTCTGTCCTTCCGCTCGGCCGTTACCACCTTTCATTTGATACCCATATCGTACAGACACATTCTGGAGTCACCCCTGGTCCACCTTTATGGTGATATCCCGAAATGGCGTCCACCTATAGAACTATGGCCTACTCCCTTTTAAAATATTCTCTAATAACTTCCATTCGATACCCGTGTCATACAAACACATTCCAGGGTTACCTTAGGTTCATTTTCCTGCATGGTGTTTTCCTTTATTTTGTCTCCAAAGCTCTCACCTGAGTATGTAATGTTCGGTTACACCCGAACTTAGCCTTCCTTTCTTGTTAAATTTCAAAAAGTTTCTACAACGGAAGTACTTGAAATAGTAAGCAGGTTCAAAAAGAAATTGGAGGGAAAGAGCTCATTTCGGAAGGAGTTATTAAAGACTCCATAGCCTATACAGGGTTTCTTTACGCTCAAATTGTTAATAAAATCTTAGAAACATGTATAGTTCCTAATTTATGGTAATCTTCCGTAGTAGTGCCGATAGAAAAGGTTAAGAATACCATTAGAGCGGATGAGAACAGACCAATTAATACCTTACAATGTGCCGAGAAAATTCTAGAAACAGTCGTAAAAAACCAGCTTGTAAAATACTAATAAGATAAAGAAATTATTATACCCCAGCAATCTGGTTTCCGAAAGAAACATTCCTTTGAAAGTGCTTTGAATTTAGTTATAGCCAACTGGGAAGAAGATTTAAGTAGGAATAAATATATAATAGTTGTATTTTTAGATTTAAAACGGGCATTTGAGACAATAGACCAAAAGCTACTAATAAACAAGTAAGGACGGGACTTCATATCTTTCATGAATGGGACTGAAAAACAATCTTATCTCATTCGTCACATCCAAATAATCGGCTGTATAAGATAAGAAATATATAGTGAACAGATGTACATACCTAAGCGATTTTAAAGATAAATATAAAATAAAACAAGTAAGGAAGAGTTTGTCTTCGGCTGTGCCGAAGCCTTCATACCTTTCACGAATGGGGCTGAAAAATAATCTTATCCCATTCATAATATCCAAATAATCGGCTGTATAAAATAAGAAATATATAGTGAACAGATGTACGTAGGTACTTAGTGCGATGCTGCAAAATTTCACGTTTTTTGTGGTCTGCATGTAAAAACTATGGCCATTAATCACCTATTTCAACAATATATGACGTAAGCGTAAGTTTTGATGAAATTTGATGCTACTAGCCGTAAAAAAGGGGGCAGAAATGACAGTTTATATGGGTTATACACTATATATACCACCGATTTCATGATTTTTTTAGACAACAATATATGCTATATACGTAAACACTCGGTGAAATACGAAGCTTCTAGCTGTTAAAATGGGGCAGAAATTGGGAAAGTTTCTTGTCTAAACAATCGATTGTATGAGATATATACTATATATACCACCGATCTCTATAATTTTTTCAGACAATAGTATATGCTATAAAATATACGAAAATATATGCTATATATGTAAGCATTTGGTGAAATTTGAAGCTTCTAGCTGTTAAAATGGGGCAGAAATTGGGGAAAGTTTCTTATCTGAACAGTCGCTTGTATGAGATATATACTAGATATACCACCGATCTCTATAATTTTTTCAGACAACAATATATGCTGTATGCTTAGGCATTCGGTGCAATTTGAAGCGTCTAGCTCTGGGGAAGGAATTGCTAATAGTTTCTTATCTGAAAAATCGGTTGTGAGGGATATATGCTATATATACTATAGATCTCATCCATTTTTTCACACAACAATGTGTACAATATACGAAAGCATATGGTGATGTTTAAAGCTTCAATCTGATAAATTGAGGAAGATATGACAATAATGCTCTTTTTCTGAAAAATCGGTTGTATGGACGATATATTCTATAGTGGTCCGATCCGGCCGGTTCCGACAAATGTCTAATCGGACACCTACATATACCCGCTTACCAATTTTTATCAAGATATCTCAAAAATTGAGGGACTAGTTTGCATACAAACAGACAGAAGGACATGGCTAAATCAACTCAGCTCTTCATCTTGATTATTTCGGTATACTTAATGGTGGGTCTATCTATTTTCCTTTAAGGACTTACAATATTGGGATTCGTGACGAAGTTAATATACCATTTCATTTTCATGAATGGTATAAAGAGCTAGCCAACATAGGTGTTACTAGTAATGAATCAAAATGGTTGGAAGACTTCCTCATTAATAGAAATCAAAGAACAATAGTTGGAAAATCCTTATCGGAGAAAAGGGAGGTACCAGTTGGCCTTCCGCAAGGATCGGTGCTGGCACAAATACTGTTCAATATTATTATTTCAATGATATAACTAACTCCATAAGGTACTGTGATATTAAACTCTTCGCGGATGATACACTACTGATGCTTAATGGAGGCAATATAACTGAAATATATACTAAGTTGTAAGAAGATCTATAGTGTTTATGATTGGTTATGCGTGAACAGACTTAAATTGAATGCCAACAAAACCAAATTTATGGTAATTTCCAGACAAAATTTCCGCAATAGCGACCTGCAAAATTTATATATTAACCACGAACTAATCGAAAAAGTCAACACCATGAAATAATTGGGAATAAAAATAGATAATAAACTCAATTTCAATGAGCACGGTGATTATACAGCAGGAAAAATAGCTAACAAAATATATTTACACAAAGAACCTGCAAATATTTAAAAAGGAAATACAAGGTAATGGTTTACAGATCAATAATCGAACCACATTTTATTTACTGCCCGACTAAATTTTTCATATTGCGAGATAGTCAGATATACAAGCTACAAAAGCAACAGAGCCGAGCTATGAGATTCATTCTCAAAAAATGCTATGACACACCTATCAGAGACATGCTCTCTGCTCTAAATTGGCTAAGCATTAGACAACAACTTTTTTTATTTTACTATGAAATTTATTAAGAACATAATAGACGGTATTTGCCTGCGTACTTAAAGAGTAACAACAAATATGTAAAAGATATGCATTCTGTAAATACTCGAAGCAAAATTAACTTCAATATACCTTCTGGTTTTATAAGCAGGAAAATGTAACTTGTATTATAAGGGATTAAAATGCTATAACGAGCTACATAATGATATCAAGTCATGTAATGCCAATAGGTTCAAAAAAATTGTATATGCATTGTAAAACCAGGGATGCACCTTAACGTTAAGCTAATCGTTTATCAAAAAATTTCCACCGTTTCCGTTGAAACACTTCGAAATATTATCGATAAAGAAATTATCAAGATAAATTGTATCTCGTTTTTAACCGAAACGAAAAGCTTTCGTTAGCGTTAAAAACGTTAACAGAAACGTGATACTTTATGTTTGAATTGTGCTGGCTATGCTATAGCCATGGTGAAGCCGTAAGGTGGCAACAACGAGCGCACATACACACACAAACTCTATGTAATTTGTTTGTGTAATTCGTTAGTGGTAATGTCAAAAATACTCTGAGAAATGTTCGTACTGTCAAAATTCATGAGAAAAGTTGCAATCAGCTTGGATAATGCTTTCACCTTTAATGACTCCGCCATCAATCAGCTTTGCCAGCATAGTTTGAAATTAATAATCAACATAAACGATTTGATTTCGTTTTGATATGGCAGAAAACGAAACGAAATCATTTCGTTAATTTGACGATCTTAACGTTAATAAACGAAACGAAATGACTTCGTTTCGTTTATTAACGTTGATTATCGTAACGAAATGATATCGTTTCGTTGGTTAAGCATGCCTGTGTAAAACACTACCAATTTAGTACTGTTTAGACAGGCCTCCACGACATCAATACAAATGTATGGCTTCTAAATATTCTGATATGAAGCGCCCTCCAAGCTCTCGTACTGCAGCGTATCGCCGTTCGGATGTTGCCTTCGCGCTTTACGAACATGCTTAAAAGTCGCCGAAGCACATACTGCAACGCATCACTCGATCATATCAGTGCATCGCCGCTCGGATGTCGCCCTCGGGCTTATGCGTAAATGGCCTTCATACCAGAGATAACAGGCATCAAAATATTGTTGGCATGATTCGAAGGTCAGCCACAATTCAGCACTTTATGGTAGTTTATAGATATACATAACTAGGATAGAATATGTTAGTCTAGTTAATATACTTATATATATACCTTGTAAATAGATATAAGCTAGGCTTAATTAAGCTGTAATAAATAAAAAAAAATTATATCATTTTAACAAAGATGCTAAATTATCTTTAACAGTAGATGCATCTAACATACCGATTGGGGGCGTTATACAACAAAATTACAATAATTTTTTAAATATAAACGAGCTCTAGGCCAAATATTTGTATATTCTTAATAAAACACAATACGTGAATTTTTGATATACAATTATATTATTTAATTTGTCGATATTTCGACTTCAGTCTGAAGTCATCATCAGGACTAGGTACGAAAAGAACAAACATACATATTAAAATCATAAAAATACACATTTGCACAAGTACAGAACTTACATTTTTGAATGCAATATGTCGACTAGCTTTCAAAAATGTAAGTTCTGTACTTGTGCAAATGTGTATTTTTATGATTTTAATATGTATGTTTGTTCTTTTCGTACCTAGTCCTGATGATGACTTCAGACTGAAGTCGAAATATCGACAAATTAAATAATATAATTGTATATCAAAAATTCACGTATTGTGTTTTATTAAGAATATACAAATATTTGGCCTAGAGCTCGTTTATAATTAAAAAGTTATAATTCAAAGGCCGTAAACAACAAAAAATTACAATAATAAAATTGTGCCCACAGCACTCATTTCTAAAAAACTTTCTCCAACTGGAATTAGGTGCAGTGCTTTTGATAGGGAATTATTGGCAATTTATTTAAATATAAAACATTTTAGATATCTTTTGGAAGGACGACAATTTACAGTTTATACTGACCATAAACCATTGACCACTGCTTTAAATTCAAAAACAAGACCGAGTCCCAGACAAACGAGACATTTGGAATTCATAGCACAGTTCACTCATTACATATAGTATATTAAAGGAGAATCCAATGTTATAGCGGATACACTGTCCAGAGCCTTTTCAGTTAGTGCAATACAGAATTCGGAACTGAATTTTAAAATTTTACAAGCGGAACAACAGAATGATAGCGATTTAAACGAGCTTATAACTGATCCTCTATTTTTAAATTTAAAGTTAGTTAATATCCCTATTTTAAATTTCAAATTTCGCTGCATAGGCACTATTCTATACATTTCGGTGTGTTTTTAACTTGTGGTTTTGTGGACATTTTCGCTTGCGCTTCAGTAGAAATCGTAAGGTCTATATAAAACAGCCAGTGAATCGATTAAATTGAATGTCGAGAAGCTCGCGAGCCTTACGAGTAATTCGAGATTCGAGACTAGCGAGAAATCTCTACTCGAACAAGTTCGAGAAATCGTAAGCTTTAGTTGAGAATTTTCATAGACAATTAAAAGCTACTATTATGGCTAGGGATGGAACAAATACTTGGTATAATGAATTACCTGTCATAATATTTTGTTAAGATCAATTTACAAAGATTGTTCGGCCACACCAGATCGCTATTAAAAATGAACGAAATCGGACTATAACCACGCCCACTTTTTCGATATGGAATATTTCGAAAAACCGAAAAAGTGCGATAACTCATTACCAAAGACGGATAAAGCGACGAAACTTGGTAGGTGGGTTGATCTTATGACGCAGAATGGAAAACTAGTAAAATTTTGGACAATGGGCGTAGCACCGCCCACTTTTAAAAGAAGGTAATTTAAAAGTTTTGCAAGCTGTAATTTGGCAGTCGTTGAAGATGTCATGATGAAATTTGGCAGGAACGATACTCCTATTATTATATGTATACTTAATAAAAATTAACAAAATCGGAGAACGACCACGCGCACTTTAAAAAAATTTTTTTTTAAGTCAAATTTTAACAAAAAATTTAATATCTTTACAGTATATAAGTAAATTATGTCAACATTCAACTCCAGTAATATGATATGGTGCAACAAAATACAAAAATAAAAGAAAATTTCAAAATGGGCGTGGCTCCGCCCTTGTTCATTTAATTTGTCTAGAAGACTTTTAATGCCATAAGTTGAACAAAGATTTACCAATCCTTGTGAAATTTGGTAGAGGCATCGATTCTATGAAGATAACTATTTTCGTGAAAATTAGCGAAATCGGTTGAAGCCACGCCCAGTTTTTATACACAGTCGACCGTCTGTCCTTCCGCTCGGCCGTTACCACCTTTCATTTGATACCCATATCGTACAGACACATTCTGGAGTCACCCCTGGTCCACCTTTATGGTGATATCCCGAAATGGCGTCCACCTATAGAACTATGGCCTACTCCCTTTTAAAATATTCTCTAATAACTTCCATTCGATACCCGTGTCATACAAACACATTCCAGGGTTACCTTAGGTTCATTTTCCTACATGGTGATTTTCCTTTATTTTGTCTCCAAAGCTCTCACCTGAGTATGTAATGTTCGGTTACACCCGAACTTAGCCTTCCTTTCTTGTTAAATTTCAAAAAGTTTCTACAACTGAAGTACTTGAAATAGTAAGCAGGTTCAAAAAAAAATTGGAGGGAAAGAGCTCATTTCGGAAGGAGTTATTAAAGACTCCATAGCCTATACAGGGTTTCTTTACGCTCAAATTGTTAATAAAATCTTAGAAACATGTATAGTTCCTAATTTATGGTAATCTTCCGTAGTAGTGCCGATAGAAAAGGTTAAAAATACCATTAGAGCGGATGAGAACAGACCAATTAATACCTGACAATGTGACGAGAAAATTCTAGACTAGTTGAAAGGGAGAAAAACTAATTTGGTTAAACCTGGCTGTGAGACAGCCATGGCTTAATCGACTAACCTCATTGTTCTGATAATTTCGATGGGTCTGTCATTCTGTAATAATGGTTAAAATTGTATTAATAACAGCCAGGAGCACATAAAAATATCCCATCATGGTCACTGTAAGGCGTTTCATAAGTTATCGCCTTTACACTGTCCGGAGATAAACTGGTCAGTAACCAGTCAATAGCAGTTTGTTGCTTCGTAGTGGCAAGATTTTCCAAAAGTGAATGCAGTCCCAGCTGCTCCAATTTCCTCCCAAGTATATCGTTTGACGAATTTCGACAAATGTTAAAGTCTCCTACAAGAACAATTTTTTCTAAATTTTCATTGAAGAGCTCCTTAGTATCCTCTTCCAGCATTCTTCTAAATGTCGGCAATGAGAATGACGGATTTCGGTATACCAACGCAATAGCTATATTTGCCTTTGATATCGCCAAAAACTGATAAACTTTTGCAGCTACATACTGGAATTTTCTGGAATTTACTGTAAAACTGCGAGCGAGGTCAGGCTTACAATAAATTATAATTCCGTTTCGAGGACGACTTTGTACAGTTGAGCCAACTCCATCAATCCTAGCAACTATATCAAAGCCTTCGATTTGTATATCTTCTCCTGGCAAAGCCCAGGACTCTGCGAAACAAAGAATATCCACGGAACAAATAAGTTGGTCTGCTCTTATTTCATCGATATTCTTTCCCAAGCTTCTTATATTTTGATAATATAAAAGAAGGCTGTCAGTTGGTCGCTCAATAGCAAACTTGAAGTGGGTAGCTAGTTTTTTTTCTGAACGAAGTACACTTAGTTGTTTTGAACTGGTTCGTTGGCTGTAAACGGTTTTGGTGGAACGAATTTACCTATAATAAATAAGCCAGATGCACTTGTCGCTATACTGCACGCAACGTATAAAAAAAAAATAAATAAATGTAAGGCGCGATAACCTCCGAAGAGATCTAAGGCCGAGCTTCTCTTCCAATTTGCGTCGTGCTCCTCTTGATTTTTCCCTACAAATTGGCCGGACGGGACCTACATGTTTTATGCCGACTCCGAACGGCATCTGCAAGGCAGATGAGTTTTCACTGAGAGCTTTTCATGGCAGAAATACAATCGGAGCGCTTGCCAGACACTGCCGAGGGGCGACCCCGCTTAGAAAAATTTTCTTCTAATTGAAAAATCTTATTTCTAAAATTTTTGATGTTGCTTTGCCCGGGAGTTGAACCCAGGGCATACGGTGTGATAGGCGGAGCACGCTACCATAAAGCAACGTATAAAGCAGATCGACTTATTCCTCTCTTTATATGAACAGCAACCTGCCTATAGGTTGCTCCTTGACTTTTATGGATCGTGATTGCCTCTGTTGGTACCAAAGGAAACTGTCTCCTTTCTACAGTAACTTGGTCGTTTCTTCTATACTGGAAAGTACGTACCACCTTCTCAATTGGGGTCCAACTTGACTCATGAGAATGAGATTTTTTTGGGCGGGCAATCGCACCCACTTCTGACTCTGAAAACTGTATCCAAAGAGTAGTTGGCGTACGTTCGTTACTCTGATGGTCAATTTGCATTAAGCGACCTGCAGCTCCATTAACCAGGCCATCTGAAGTATTAATATTTACTGTAACCATGTATTTTGCAGATGCTTTTAGCTGTAAACGATAGCACATTCCTTGTGTCTCTGATATTTTAAAATTCTGAACTGCTTCTAAAATGTTACGCTTACTTTGCTCCGAAATAGAGTGGGCTTTTACAGTGTCTTTTGCGATAGATGTAAACTCTTCCGTGCCAATTTCAGCCAGTCTCATACTATTATAAATTGCAACATCTGAGTTAGAGTAGAAGAGGTGAATACAGTCGTTGGGAACAGAATCTAGTCTTATTTCCCTTGTTTTTATTAAATCAACATCAACAGAGGTCATATTCCCTTCAGACAAGTGGTTTAAGGCGATAGCAAATACTTGGTCTTCTCTTTGGCGCGTGATTTCTGTGAGCTCGAAGTAACGAAACAAATCCCAAAGAGGTGTGCCGGTAATCGCACTATATGGATCCGATTGATTTGGTGAGAAAATCCACCTATCGCCTACTGGTGAAAGTTGTTGTAAGTCACCAAACACAATAATCGGTATACCTCCTAAATACTCGCTAGTCCGAAATATTTGCTTTAGACGAGCATCCAGGTATCCAAACATTTTGGCACCCACCATTGATATTTCATCCACTATTATAAGCTGAAGATCTATCAAACTTGAATATATTGCATTAACGGTATCGTTGCTTAATGGGCATAACTCAGCTGAAGACTGATTGATGGGTAAAGAGAAAACAGAATGCAATGTTACTCCACCAATATCAAACGCATCTTTTCCCGTAGGAGCACATAACAACACTTTAACCGTTTCCGGGTTACTTCCAGGTAAAGTGTTTGCTCGGGTGGTCAGTGACTGATATATAGCGGAAATTAATCGGCTTTTTCCTACTCCAGCACCACCGCCAACATATTCGTAAAATCGTCGCTTAATTTTCATATTATGTTGTACATGATAAAAATATTCCCGCTGCTTTGCATTCAAAGACCGTACGGTCGATAACAGTTCATTTTCTTGTATGATGACAGGCAATCTTATAAGTCTAACTTCGTCTATATTTTGCTCGTCGTTCTGGAATACGTCGACATTATTTCCGATTTCCGGAACAGCTAATGGCCCGAATTCCTCATCCAAGAAAGGAGTCATACTTTCTTCGTTGGCAGCATTTTCTGGCCCTATTTGTTGATTCAAGTCCACTAGAATTGTTTCCAGTTCACGCTCAGAGAACTTGTCGTACTTTTTCTTACTCTCCTCTGTCATCTCTTTATTGAGGTTACATATTGCTTCAATGTCGACTTCAATTAAATCAGAGACTTCGTTGCGCCATGGATAAAACAGCATAGCCATTTCTCGAAAATAATCGGATCGAGAAAACTCAACACTAAAACGCCTCCATCTTAATACAAGAGGATGCTTTCTCGGCCTGATAAAACCACTCCCATCATTTAATTCCAGTGGGACTACGGTTATTTCAGAAGTTTCAGCTTCTGGCTCCAACTCTTCGTTGGCCTCATTTTCTGCTGCAGTTTCCCTTCTTGTCTTCGAAAATCGGAAATAGGCGGCAAAATTTGCAAGACATAGTTGTTCTAGCTGTCTTGGTCTCTGGATATAATGGTCCAGTAAGTTGGGAACATAAATATCCGTTGAATCGCCTGGTAGTCTCTCTAAATCTGCTTTCGGTCTTACCATTCGGACTCTCTTCTCAAGATGAGACGTGTTAATGAATATATCACCTTCACTGGCTTCTGAAAGATGGAGACCTAAAATGTTATAGGCTGCTTCTTGGGCGGACACTTCAGAGCCATTCACGAACTTATTACCAATGTGTTGTAATTTCTGCTTAACTGTATAATTTCCCTCATTTATTTCTTCCATGGCTTGCCGCAATAGCCGAGAAACCCCCCTATTCGATTTATTTATATAATTTACGATATAGCTGCAGCAGGCAAAAGCATCAAGTATAAACTGAATGTCCATATTTGCTCTATGCAAACGTAAAATATCACTGTTATATGCATTCAGCAGTCGATCAGAAAATTTCCTTCGGAGAAATATTTAAGGCTTTTTCAAGTTTGACCGAAGAGCCAATTTGTAGTTCTCGTAGGTTGTCGAAATTTCGGGATGTACTAAAAACTCCTCAAAATTGTTTAAGGTGACGGCTTCATTATGTAGGTTTAAAAAATTTTTAATTTTTTTAAACAAAGCCACATGCTCTTCATTTAGTTCATTTTCATCTAGGGGAAATAAAATTTCAGTCCTAGGCATAGGTGGATAAGGCATGTTGAAGCGACAGACTTGCTGACCTCTTATGTCTCTTAAGCAAGCGCGACCATGTCTGTGTTTTTGATATTCGACATATTGTTGCACGTCTGGATTGTATCCATCCGTTGAAATAAAGCGATCCACAAATTCAATAATGGGTCCAACATTTATAGTTCCATCTATCTCTAATGCAGGTGCATCGCTCAACCAATACATTCCATGACAGTGAGGTGAGCCTCTGTGTTGGAACTCAATTCTCCAGTAAAAATGAGTGAGCACATGTGGCTCGAAAATTTTAGATTTCAACAACTTTACCATCTGTCTGAATCGGTAATCAAAATATCTAGAGAATGTGACAGGATCTGTTCTTATCAGGCGAGCTTTTTCCGAATTAGAAAGTTGTGCAGCTTCATCTTCTGAAAGATCTTTCTTGTCCACAAGTTTGGATAGAATAACCAAAAGTTCTGGCCATTTGGTCTCTGCAGCCGATAAAGTAATAAATAATGTAGGCAAACCAAACTGACGAATCATTGCTAACACCTTTTTTTTCTCTGATTCCCAGTGAGCAGGTGATGATCTAAGTCCTTTTAAAATATGATATCCTTCATCATGTTGGACTAAGTTGGTTACAAAATTTGATTCTACCATGTTTGCAGCAGTAATAAGGCAGGCAGTTCTTAAACAAATAGAAATCGCTTCTTTAATGCGATGTAATTCGTAATATTTATACTTCGATAGCAAGTTATCAACACGCGCACAGCGTCGATCATATCTTCGTACTTCTGATCGCGCTATTTTGCTATATGTTAGATCAGTTGTTCTTTTCTTGCCACAAAATATTGTTGGAAAAGATAACTCCTCCGCATCATCGTCTCGTGTAATGTCGATGGGAGTTCGCCCTTCACCAGGAGCTATTTCCACTCGTTCCAGTGGAAGGTTTTCAATGGGCTCGTTGTCCAAAAGAGTTTCTTGTCCTCCGGGATTTATTTCATCTTCTACACTAGCCTCAATTTCAATATTGTGTAGAGAACTCTGTAATGCTCTTACGATATTCTCATCGTTTGGATCTGCTAGAAATTGAACGGTTTCGTTGTTCCTATAGTCTGCTAACCATGTTTCGGACAATTGAATATTATGGAAACGATACAGATCTGTATCCATGAGCCACTGAAGTGCTGCTATTACTTTGCTGGCCTTATAGTTTCTACTATAAAGCTATGGTTATACTCCAAACGACGTTTTAAGTGTACTTGGATCACTTGTGCATCCTCAAATCTTCGAGGAAGAGTGGTAACTGTCTGAACCACGGAAATAGGAACATTTACAACCGCTCCTCTAACAGCACATTGACGCTCGTACCCGAGAGATACTATTCTCATAAAAGGAATTCTTGGAGATATAAGCCGTTCTTCTAGGTATGTCAGATTCTTCAAAACATCAGGTATGTCTGGAAATTGGAGGCCATTAGCCAAACAAATGTTTGGATTTTTGCCTTTCTTAACCTGACGATAGCACGTTGAACAAAATGTGAATTTTCCCGCTATGCTTGGAAATTCATTTTCTAAAAAAAATATTTTGTTGATCTGGAGTTGTGGATATTTATTTGAAAGAGAAGATTTGTTCAGTTTCTTGATTTGGTGCGAAAACCATGTCCCCCCACTGCATACACATACAATAGTCGGTCCTTCTTTTATATTTAACTCATATTGCTCATAGTGTGTTAAGTGCCGTGACCGAATTTGATTGTTACGCCCTTCTTCTGTAGCATCAGGCAAGAGGTTATCTCGATATGCTGATGTTCTTGAACGCTGTCTCTCGTTTCCTCTTCTTCGGTTTTCTTCATTAGACCTATGAAGCTGGACATGTTCGCATGCGCTGTGTCTGTTACTTTCCAGGGACATTCGAGTTTGTTGTCGAGATTTTCGCCTTTGCGATGTATTTATCAGTTGCTCACGACGTCTTGTGATTGGATTTGATCTTCGTTGAGTTCTCGAGAGCCTATCACGAATTTGTTCACCCTGCCTCAATTCGTGAACATTCCTTCTACACCTATGGGCATTGGTGTTTCTCGCTTGCTCTTCTTCTCTTACTATAGGATTTCATCGTCGTCTTGCTCGGGCGACTGAATCACGAACCCGTTCCTCCCCCCTGAGTTCTGGAACATTCCGTCTTAATCTATGATTTTCGGTATTACGGGATTGTTCTTCCTCTCTTACAATTGAGATTTCCCTTCGTGCTGCTCGTGCCACTGAGTCACGAACGCGTTCCTCAATTCAGGAATATTTCGTCTAACCTTATGCTCCAAAGTGTTTCGGGACAATGAGTCACGAACACGTTCAGGCTCCCTGAATTCAGGAATATTTCGTCTAACCCTATGCTCCAAAGTATTTCGGGCTTGTTCTTCCTCTCTTACAATTGAGCTTTCCCTTCATACGGCTCGTGCCACTAAGTCACGAACCCGTTCCTGTTCCCTCAATTCAGGAATATTTCGTCTAACCCTATGACCGTCCGTCCGTAAATGTGGTAGTTGATAAATATACCACTATTTATTGTACACGCACTATTTTATTTTTATAAAATATCTTTATTATAATCACTCCTAAATGTATGTAACAGTTTCTTTTTAAAATTCATAACTGAATGAAAATTTTTGAAACAATCATTTCAAAATTGAAATATAAAAATTAACAAGAACAACAATTCAATTTATTTAAAGTAGGTACATTTAAAGTTGAATATAAATATAACCCTACAATACTCCCCCTTCCGGAGATTTAACGTTCTATAAATTAAAAGTAACTTTCTTTTTTGCTTTTGTTTTAGGTATCTGTATTTTATCAATCAATGCTGGTTTTAAACGATCAATAGGAATAGATTTAATTTCATTATTTATCTCAATTTTAAAGTTTTTAATATCTTTTTCAATAACTCTATATGTGAAAGTCCTCATACGGATGCTGCAAGGAATGTTTGTTTATTACACGTACAAAAACAAAATGACAATCTTTTGGAACAAAAATGCCGCTAAAATTTTGATGATGTTCCAAATTTGATTTAAAATTTTTAAAATGTTCACGCAAACAACTTAAAACATCCGCTGAAGTTACATTCTCTGTAGTTGAAACAAATAATTCACCAGGTAATCTTAAATTTTGGCCATAAACCATTTTAGCTGGTGTTGCCGAAATATCTTCCTTAAAAGTCGATCGCAAACCCATAAGCACTATTGGTAACTCTTCATACCAATCCCTGGACCCATTCCTAGCCATTATTGAAGATTTAAGCTGTCTATGGAAACGTTCTATCATTCCATTAGCTTGGGGATGATAGGGAGAAGTCGTTATTTGATGACTTCCAAGAAGTTTCGTTAATTCTAAAAACAAGTTTGAAGTAAACTGAGATCCCTGATCCGTTGTTATTTCCAATGGAACCCCAAAACGTGAAATATATTCCTTAAAAAATTTATTTACAACCGTAACTGCAGAAATATCTCTTAGTGCGAATGCCTCTGGCCAACGTGTAAATCTATCAATTATAGTTAATATGTAACGATATCCCTTTGAAACAGGTAAGGGTCCGACAATATCTAAGTGAATGTGTTCAAATCTAGTTTTCGGAATTGGAATTTTCACAACTGTAGATTTTGTATGACGATGTACTTTCGATTTTTGACAACTTATACATTCTTTAGACCAAGTATTGATATCTTTATTCTTTTTGGGCCAAAAATATTTCTTAACTATCAAACGACGTGTAGCTCTACTACCAGGATGTGAGCTCCCATGTAGCATATCAAATATTATTTTTCTTAAATTGTTTGGAATGAAGGGCCTAGGATTTTCTCCTGACACTTCGCACCATATATTAAATTTAAGAACAGGAATTTTTATTAATTTCAAATTTAAAAATGTTTGCTCTGAGGTAAGTTTGCCTAATTCACTGTCTTATTATTGTTCCCTTTGTAAAATTTTGAAATTAATATCTGAACTATTAATCGCTTCTACTTCAAACGCACGAGATAATGTGTCATCTACAACATTTTCTTGCCCTTAATATACCTAATATCATTCGTAAATTGTGCAATGTCAAGTTTGTCTTGGACTGCGTTCTGTTTTTGAATTTAAAGCAAATACTAGAGGCTTGTGATCTGTGAAAACTGTAAATTGACGCCCTTCTAGAAGGTAACGAAAATGTTTAATGTTCAAATAAATAGCTAATAGTTCCCTATCAAATGTACTATATTTAATTTCGGATGGAGACAGTTTCTTTGAAAAGAATGCAAGTGGTTCTGATTTATTATTAAACGTTTGGTGTATGACACAACCTATTGCCGTATTGGATGCATCTACATTTAAAGAAAGTTTTGCATCTTTGTTAAAATGATTTAACAATATCGCAGATGCAAACTTTTCTTTAATGCATTCGAAAGCTTTACTAGATGTATCGTCCCAAATTAAAATCTTGTCTCGTTTCTTATTTGTTTTATTAATTAAATCATAGATTACTGTCGTAAACTCTGCTAATTTTGGTATATATCGATGCTAATAATTAACCATACCATTCCGAGGGCCTAATTTCCCTTTCAGAAATATTATGTCCTAAAAAGTCAACATTTGTTACGCCAAAAGTACATTTACTTGGTTTTGTATTTAAACCGTACTCCGTGAGGCGCTGCAATAGTACGCGAAGATCTTTGAAATGTTGTTCCTCATTTTCGCTTGCCACTAAGAGATCATCATATATGTAAAAACAAAGCCTAATCATTGACTACTTCATTAATAAACCGTTGAAAAGTTTGCGCGGAATTTCTAAGCCCGAAAGGCATTCTTAAAAATTCAAACATGCCAAAAGGCGTAGTGATTGCAGTTTTATAGATATCCTCTTCTGCCATTGGAATTTGGAGATAAGCTCTTACCAAATCTAGCTTCGAAAATACTTTCTTATTTCTGAGATTCATGTTGAAGTCATGAACATGGGGCAAAGGATATCGATCAGGGACTGTTACAACGTTTAATTTTCTAAAATCTCCACAAGGACGCCAGTCATTTAACTCCTTCTTGGGTACAAGATGCAAAGAAAATGCTACCGCTGAATTAGAAGGCCTACGTATCCCTGTCTTTTCTAAAAAATCGAATTCAGTTTTAGCTACTTTGAATTTAATAGGGTCTAAACGCCTTGGTTTAGAAAATGGCAAATTTCCTTCAGTGACTAGTCTGTGAGCTGTTGTATGTCTAACTGGTTGTGAATAATCTGGTTCCGAAAATAAAGAAGGAAATTCTTTCAATAACTTTGTAAATTTGTTATCAACAGCGAAAACTTTTGGTAGCGAAACATTACAAACACATGAAATTGTGTTAACTGAAAGACTTGGTACCGGATCTAAGCATTTGCGTTTAACATCAACTAAGAGACCATATTTACACAGAAAATCAGCACCGATAATTGGTTTGGCTATATCTGCTATTAAAAACGTGAACGGAAATTCGCGACGCAGTCCTAAGTTTATATTTAAAAGTTTTTTACCGTATGTCGAAATCGTTGAACCATTAGCTGCCGTTAAAATAATATCTGATGACTTTTTCGAACATGAAGATTTTGAAACCGGAAGCACTAAAATTTTTGCTCCACTATCTATTAAAAAATTCAATTTGTTTGTTTTATCAAAAATAAATAAGCGACGTGTAAAGGTGTCTAAATTTCCGTTGTTTGTCGCCGCAACAACGGATGACTTTAGTTTGACGAACTATTGTTATTTTTAAAAGCGCATGGTTGTTCGTACTTCAAAGCCTGATTACCAAACTTATAATAATACCTACAGAGCCAATTTGGGTTGTCACGAGACTTTGATCGATATCTAGAGGGACTTCTAAAGCGATTCCTACTAAAAGATCGGGGTCTTGAAAAATTTTGATTCATCTGATTTTTAATTTCACTGATCTCTAATGAGAATTTTCCAAATTTTTTACAAATAATGTTATTTGTTTGAACCAAATTTGAAATAATTGCAGTTTCGCTTTTAGAATTTGGAAAACTGCTAACTGAAGCTATTTTATTTTTATTAACAACTTCCCAAATATTATCGGCTAATTTAACCAATTCACTTATTTCAGTCGAATTCGAACTAGCAAGAATAACACTTAAATTTTTTGGTAACTTCCTTATCCAAAGCTTTTTAAAAATTTCCTTGCTAAAATTGTGTTCAGTGAGTAGTACTAGAGACCGATAAAACTCAGAAGGTTTACGAGCTCCCATTTCTGAAACGGATAACACTCGATCTAACTTGGCATTCTCACTTAATGAGTGCCGTTCAATTAAAATTTTCTTTAATGCAGAAAAATTTTCATCTTCAGGAGGATTTTGAATAAAATCAAGAATGGTCATAATTACATCCTGCGGAAGTGCAGTTATGACATATTCATATTTTGTCCCTTCCTGAGTAATGTTCTTTCGACTAAATTGCATTTCAGCATGGATGAACCATGCTTCAGGGCAATTAGTCCAAAATTGGGGAAGTTTTACCGATGTAGCAAAAATTTCGTTATTTTGATTCGCATATGGATATGGTAAATCATTTTGATAATTTTCATTATCTAAATCGATAAGCGAATCGTTTATTAAATTTCGTAGTGTAGATGTGTATGTGTGTGGTGAACGAAACATTGTTAATTAAAATAACTATACAAATTATAATATAAGAAACATTTCCGGAAAGGAGCGTTTAAAATTCAAAAATCAAGAAAGTTTAATTTATTTTGATACATATACATATACATAAAAATAATATAAATTTAAATAAACTAAATGTTAGATACAGCTCACAAAATCCCTTTATTTGTTGTTGATAGTTGTCGCAATTGTATATTTTTTCTGATTTTGAAACAAGGTCTTTGTCCAGAAGACCCAAACCTTCGCAACAAATTTCCTAAATTCATTCTCCACACGTTCTCTTTACTCACGGGAAAGCTGTTGTTTCTATTACATTTGTTGTTATTGTTGTGTGTTCCTGCTTTCTATTGTGGTTGTTGTAGTTCACTGCTCTTTATTTCAAATGAATTCTTTAGTTAAATTTAGATTGTAGTTTGGAGTAATAAATCGCACTGCTTATTGCGTGTATCTAATTTTTGTCTTTTAATAAAATTTTGGCTTAAAATGCACAAGGATTACGCACTCAGCTCAATATGTATTGTTCGCCTCCAACTATTTTGTTTTACTGTTATTTGATATCATATAAAAAATGCAAATTGTGTATGGACAAAGCTATAGCTGAAACATTTTTTTCTTCTTTTAATTGTTGCTTTAGCAATTTACATCAACGATTAGCGTTTTTTTCTTCTTGCTGTTGTTGGTACTACTGCTGTTACTGCTACTGCTTTTGCTTTTGTTGCTGCTTGCTTTTCTTGCACAGTTTTTGTGTTGTTATTATTTAATGTTTGCTTTCTAGCTTTCATACATTTAGCATTCAGGATCTCAACAAGATGACCAAGTAATGGCACTGAGCATTTGTAAATTTTCTGCTAATCTTGTCGTAATTATATTTTAGGTTGTTTTGCACACTTTTAAAAAGGCTGGCTGATCGCCAATGTGGTAGTTCATAAATATACCACTATTTATTCTACACGCACTATTTTATTTTTATAAAATATCTTTATTATAATCACTCCTAAATGTATGTAACAGTTTCTTTTTAAAATTCATAACTGAATGAAAATTTTTGAAACAATCATTTCAAAATTTAAATATAAAAATTATCAAGAACAAAAATTCAATTTATTTAAAGTAGGTACATTTAAAGTTGAATATAAATGTAACCCTACAGTAAACACGGTAACTTGAGTAAATTTTGAGGTATCTTGATGAAATTTAGTACGTAGGTCCCTAATGGCGTCCACCTATAGAACTATGGCCTACACCCTTTTAAAATACTCTTTAATACCTTCCATTTGGTACCCATGTCATACAAACACATTCCAGGGTTACCCTAGGTTCATTTTCCTACATCGTTATTTTCCCTTATTTTGTCTCCAAAGCTCTCAACTGAGTATGCAGGTTGCACCCGAACTTAGCCTTCCTTACATGTTGATTCTTGCAAGGACGCTGAAAGATTTTTCTGCACAAGCTAGAGTGACAGGTATAGTGCAAAAGATACGTAAAGCAACACAAATGTTGGAGAAAATTTTATACAGATTTTGAGCATAGAAGGCATTTAGCATTTCCAAAGGTGACAGACCTTTATCAAAATTTGCATCGTAAATGTGTTCAAGTGAATTATTTCGCATTCTAAGCTTTGAGAAATGTCCGACTTGTATTTTTCGCCAATTTTGCTGCGCTCGCCCGAACCGTAGTTTCATACATGTCTTAATTGCCACAAAAAGGAAAACGTCTCGCTCAAATTTCTCATAGCTGCAAATCGTTCAGTAATGCCAGAGATTACCGAATCAACGATCACCAGGAATGTATTGTTTTTAAAATCAGACTCTGAATCATCCGTATACATCTCATTTAAATTATCTTCAGAACGTCTTTTGGGTTTTCTCTTTCGAAAGTCCGGAAACTTTGGCGATATGTACAATTGAATAGCAACTGTTTTGCTTTCGTTTAAAATTGTCTCCCATTGGTTCCTGATCAACTTCAAATCAGCTTATAAGGCATAAGATGTCGCGGTGCCCGCCATAAAATCAGAAAACAAAAATTCAGAAACACATTTTTTCAGAAAACATTAGTCAGAACCCTTTTTCAGAAAGACAAAATTCAGAGGTCAAAACTCAGAAGTCAAATCTCAGAAGTCAAAATTCAGAAAGTAATCAGACAGCAAAAAGCATAAAATTTTGCGCAAAATTTGACTTTTTAATTTTGACTTTTGAATATTGATTTCTGAATTTTTGTTTCCGGATTTTTGACTTCTGAATTTTGTCTTTCTGAAAACGTGTTCTGACTAATGTTTTCTGAAAAAATGTGTTTCTGAATTTTTGTTTTCTGATTTTATGGCGGGCACCGCGACATCTTATGCCTTATAAGCTGATTTGAAGTTGATCAGGAACCAATGGGAGACAATTTTAAACGAATGCAAAACAGTTGCTATTCAATAGTACATATCGCCAAAGTTTCCGGACTTTCGAAAGAGAAAACCCAAAAGACGTTCTGAAGATAATTTAAATGAGATGTATACGGATGATTCAGAGTCTGATTTTAAAAACAATACATTCCTGGTGATCGTTGATTCGGTAATCTCTGGCATTACTGAACGATTTGCAGCTATGAGAAATTTGAGCGAGACGTTTTCCTTTTTGTGGCAATTTGAAGACATGTATGAAACTACGATTCGGGCGAGCGCAGCAAAATTTGTCGAAAAATACAAGTCGGACATTTCTCAAAGCTTAGAATGCGAAATAATTCACTTGAACACATTTACGATGCAAATTTTGATAAAGGTCTGTCACCTTTGGAAATGCTAAATGCCTTCTATGCTCAAAGTCTGTATACAACTTTCTCCAACATTTGTGTTGCTTTACGTATCTTTTGCACTATACCTGTCACTCTAGCTAGTGCAGAAAGTTCTTTCAGCCTCCTTGCAAGAATCAACATGTAAGGAATGCTAAGTTCGGGTGCTCTTAAGTTAAAAAAATTCTGTAAAATTGACAAATTCTTGGTCAATCTAACTGATTTTTCTGTTATCACAACTGATCTCACTGGTCATTCCAACAGCGATCAACAGTCAATACATGAGCAAATTTCAAAGAGAATTTTACCCTCACTGTTTACGTGCCACTTGTTTAAAAAAAAATACCAAAATAAGAAAACCACCATATCGAAAAAACACACAAAATGGGAAAGCAACAAAAAACTAGTTTTTCAGTTATCAATAAAAAACGAAAATTTACAGTGCAAAAAATTATGAGATACCGGGACACCTATTTATCGGGTACAATTTTGCAACTTCTCCTCCAAGCGAAATGCAAAATTGCGCCCTCTTGTTGGAAAAGTTTTGTTTGAACGAACAGGATTTTTCCAAAATTAGTAACATTTTGTTTAAGTTTTTACGAATTTTCACTCACGCGAATTTAATAAGATAATAAAAAAACATCTTTTTTAATGTTGATGCTTCCGACAACATAAAAGTTTGAGTTGTTTTGGAATCTTTTCAACTTAAAGTGTTACGAAAATTAAACTTGCCGAATTACATGTAAAGTTACTCCAATGGTGAATTACTTTCTAGCGATTTGATTCTTTACTTTTCTATAACTTACAAGTTCTCTATTTAAAATTTTATGTCAAACATTTGTTCAAGTTTTGTTCGAAAAAATCAAGTGTGGCAACTACATGCGAGAGAAGAAATTGAGAACAAGCTGAGCTGCAACTGAAAGAATTGAGAATCAGTTTTGTGACTACTATTTTCATTTCTTTTTGCAAAGCGAAGTTCAAAACTATAAATTAAATAAATAATAAAAAATAAAATTTGGCGAAAGTGCTTTTAATAAAACAAAATAATAAAGTGTATAATGTTTAATGTTTGATGTAGGCCCAATTGACGTCCGGTTAGTAAGTGCCACCGTGGTGTGATGGTAGCGTGCTCCGCCTGCCACACCGTATGCCCTGGGTTCGCACCCCGGGCAAAGCAACATCAAAATTTTAGAAATAAGGTTTTTCAATTAGAAGAAAATTTTTCTAAGCGGGGTCGCCCCTCGGCAGTGTTTAGCAAAGCCCTCCGAGTGTATTTCTGCCATGAAAAGCTCTCAGTGGAGACTCATCTGCCTTGCAGATGCCGGTCGGAGTCGGCATAAAACATGTTGGTGTACCGTCCGGCCAATTTGTAGGGAAAATTAAGAGGAGCACGACGCAAATTGGAGAAAAGCTCGGCCTTAGATCTCTTCGGAGGTTATCGCGCCTTACATTTATTTATTTATATGGTAACATAGGTACTTTCGTACAAAGCTGTCGCAACAACTTTTTTTGTTCATTTGACTACTAAAAAGGTCAATTACGAATCAACGATTTGTGCGCAGTTGATTCAACATCTTGTTGCGATGGATAAAAATTAACAGAAATTTCGGTTGAATTGACCCGTATTTCGGTTGTTTTTACCAGTCTTTTTCTTTCAGTGTATGGGAAATTAAATCAGCGATTTCCTGACCAGTTTCTTGGTTACAATCAACGAAAGTCAAAACCCGTTCTTGAATTGTAAAATTTGTTGCTTTCGAATTGAAATGGAGGTAGCGCAAAATGAACGTAGTTTGTTCAACGTGACCAGCATCAGGTGTAGCATCAACGATATTAGCGAAATTCTTGGCTTTCTTGCGTTGATTTAATATAGTTTCCCTCACGTGTTTATCGTATAGCTTGTTCCACACCTGCAATTTCGAATATCCGCAAGGACAACAAATTTTAAGTCGGTTTAAAGTATTGATGCTTAACAGACGACATGGTAGGGAATAAAAAGTATTGCTACTGGCACTCCACACCAACCAGTCACGCTCCACTTTCTCTTCATTTGGCAAGATTCTGTGTAACAACGGGTAGGAAATGCCTCGTCATGACGATCACGTGGAAAAATAACAGGATACTTTTGATGACTTCGACGAACTATTTTGTTGATTTCTTCAGATCCCCAAAACTCACTATTCGCGGTACCGATGTCGAAGTCGTTTATATAGTCTGGACTTTGATACAGAGTTGGTGAAGATGAACCTTCATCAGTGTCACCACGAAACTTTTTGATTTCGGATTCACGTAAACATACATTTGTATACTCAGCTGAGCAGAGCTCACAGAGTATATTTACTTTGTTCGCATAACGGTAATCTGTAACGGCATAAACTAATCGAAATAGATATAGACTTCTATACATCTAAATGATCTGGGCGAAAAAAGAACGTTATTTAGCCATGCCCGTCCGTCCGTAAACACGATAACTTTCGATATCGAAAATTTCGAAAACCAATAAAGACGGATAAAGCGATGAAACTTGGTAGGTGGGTTGACCTTATGACGCAGAATAGAAAATTAGTAAAATTTTGGACAATGGGCGTGGCACCGCCCACCTTTAAAAGAAGGTAATTTAAAAGTTTTGCAAGCTGTAATTTGGCAGTAGTTGAAGATGTCATGATGAAATTTGGCAGGAACGTTACTCCTATTCCTATATGTGTGCTAAGTAAAAATTAGCAAAATGGGATGATAACACGCCCACTTAAAAAAAAAATTTTTTTAAGTCAAATTTTAACAAAAAATTTAATATCTTTACAGTATATAAGTAAATTATGTCAACATTCAACTCTAGTAATATGATATGGTGCAACAAAATACAAAAATAAAAGAAAATTTCAAAATGGGCCGTACTCCGCCCTTGTTCATTTAATCTATCTAGAATACTTTTAATGCCATAAGTCGAACAAAAATTTACCAATCCTTGTGAAATTTGGTAGAGGCATAGATTCTATGACGATAACTATTTTCTGTGAAAATGAGTGAAATCGGTTGAAGCTACGCCCAGTTTTTATACACAGTCGACCACCTGTCCTTCCGCTCGGCCGTTACCACCTTTCATTTGATACCCATATCGTACAGACACATTCTAGAGTCACCCCTGGTCCACCTTTATGGTGATATCCCGAAATGGCGTCCACCTATAGAACTATGGCCCACTCCCTTTTAAAATAATCTTTAATAACTTCCATTTGATACCCATGTCATACAAACACATTCCAGTGTTACCCTAGGATCATTTTCCTACATGGTGACTTTCCCTTATTTTGTCTCCAAAGCTTTCAGCTGAGTATGTAATATTCGGTTACACCCGAACTTAGCCTTCCTTACTTGTTAAATTTCAAAAAGTTTCTACAACTGAAGTAGTTGAAATAGTAAGCAGGTTCAAAAACAAAATTGGAGGGAAGGAGCTCATTTCGGAAGGAGTTATTAAAGACTCCATAACCTATACATGGTTTTTAGAGGACTTTTTTGTATGTAGGCTATTATGGATCCATGTAGTGAAATTAAAAATTAAAACTTGATGCCCCATAAAGTGAAACAATTTTCAAGAACCTGGTTTTTTAATTTCACTACATGGATCCATAATATCCTACAACAAAAAAGCCTCTAAGAACAAATAACTGGATCAGCTCAATAATAAAACTATATAGGGTTTTTTTTACGCTCAAATTGTTAATGAAAGCTTAGAAACAGGTATAGCTCCTAATTTATGGTAATCTTCCGTAGTAGTGCCGATAGAAAGGTTAAAAATACCATTAGAGCGGATGAGAACAGACCAATTAATACCTTACAATGTGACGAGAAAATTCTAGAAACAGTCGTAAAAAACCAGCTTGTAAAATACTTATAAGATAAAGAAATTATTATACCCCAGCAATCTGGTTTCCGAAAGAAACATTCCTATGAAAGTGCTTTGAATTTAGTTATAGCCAACTGGGAAGAAGATTTAAGTAGGAATAAATATATATTAGTTGTATTTTTAGATTTAAAACGTGCATTTGAGACAATAGATCAAAAGTTACTAATAAACAAGTAAGGACGGGACTTCATACCTTTCATGAATGGGACTGAAAAACAATCTTGTCCCATTCGTAATATCCAAATAATCGGCTGTATAAAATAAGAAATATATAGTGAACAAATGTACATGCCTAAGCGATTTTAAAGATAAATATAAAATAAAGCAAGTAAGGACGGGATTGTCTTCCGCTGTGCCGCAGCCTTCATACCTTTCACAAATGGGGCTGAAAAATAATCTTATCCCATTCGTAATATCCAAATAATCGGCTGTATAAAATAAGAAATATATAGTGAACAGATGTACATACCTAAGCGAGAATACATTTAATTTGTACATATTAGTGTAAGTAGGTATTTTAACTTATAGAAATTTTGTATAAAAGAAACAACTTTTTAATAAAGAAGTCAATTCAATCTGCTGCCGCTTCAATGACAGTGAATTCCATCTGGTGCCGCTTTATTGGCACTACACCAAATTCAATTATTGCAATTATTACATGGCAATCCTGCCTAAATTGGCATCCGACTGCCTAAACTAAAACCCTACTGCCTTATTATTGGCATTCTGCCTCATTATTGGCATCCTGTCTTATTATTGGCATCCTGCCTTATTATTGGCATCCTGTCTCATTATTGGCATCCTGCCTCATTATTGGCATCCTGCCTTATTATTGGCATCCTGCTCACCAGTTGGATGGTAACCGTTTGCATCTGCCACATTTGTCCACGCAATGGGCATACCTTCAATTGAAATGTATTGCACTACCGCCACCAAAAAGGCCACCACCGACGCATAACGAAGTGGAATAACAAAGGGATCCTGTATATGATCACCAGTTGGATGATAACCGTTTGCATCTGCTACATATGTCCACGTAATGGGTATACCTTCAGTTCAAATGTATTGCACTACCGCCACCAAAACAACCACCACCGACGCATAACGAAGTGGAATAAACAAGGGATCCTGCAAACTAGAAAGAAGACAAGATCGTGGAGAACGAGGACCAGCCTAAGTATTTTTAGAAGCATTTGGCAACATAACGGCTGCCAGTTCATGGGCAAAAAGTATATTTTTGCCAATAGAATTAAGAATTTTTTCCCCACCTAAATTTTTAAATGAACGATATAAGTAGTCAGGAAGAATTTGACGCAGTAGTCTTGCGTTGTAGTAGATTAATAGAAGAAGAACAAACAACAGTTAAGTAACAAAGAAAAAAAAATAAATTTCATTTAGATAAAATTTTGTAAACATTTTTTAACTAATAGAACTTAGGCAGATCAATGAATATGAAGGAAAAGAGAAAAAAAATATAAAGCCCAAAATGCCATAGAAAACGAAATAAAAATAAAAATAGTAGAGAAATATATTTGCAAATGCCAATATTCTGTAAGTATTCTGTTAAGTAAGAAAAAATAAATTATGATATTTTGAAAAAAAAAAATATTTTTAAACAGAAAAATTGTATACAAACAAGAAAGTTGTAAAATAAAATTTTACGAACAAAATCCATCATTTGATTAGGCCTAAATTAGTCTTTTTTCTTATTTTTAGTCCTTTAAAAAAAAAAAACTTATTAAGTTACTATTAAAAACACATTTCCAAACAGTAACCCTCAAAATGCTTCAATTAACAGAATATTTACTTAAGACACCTTTATCAGCACTGTCTAAGTTCGATAGCAAACCAAAAATTTGAGTAAACTTTTCGGATGCTCATGACATCTTTGAAAAAGTTTTGATGGGCAATATTTTAAAAATGCATGTACTTAATATTCTTCTAATCACATACCCATTATAAAAATAACGAATTTGATATTTATATCACAATTAATGCTTCAAAGAGTACATAGCTGAATGTCAGTGGAAGCATGCAACACACCAAAAGATAACACAAGAGAAACAAAATTTTTTTTGGCACCAGTAATAACAGTAGAAATGAAGAAAAAGTCACAAAAGAGAACCATATATTATATAAAGCGCTTAATAAATTTGCAATTAGACATGTCGCGCTCGTTTTCGTCCAAAAGGATAGAAAATTTTTAGCATAATAAACACAAGCAACCAGATTGTTGAGGAAAAGATTGACTTAGGACAATACTTGACCAGGCTGAAAAATGCCGGCAATATAGGTATTGTAAAATAAAAACACAGTTGCCCTTAGGGACAAATTGATTGTTAATGACTAGTAATACTCGTGTAGGCAAATTTGAATAAAATAAAATAGGTACCAATGTTCTCAAAAGATTTAATAATATCACTAACCCCAGAAGTTATGCATGTGACAAATGTCGACAGAAATTAAAGAATTTCTTCATAAATGTCATGACCATCCAATCTGGGAAGGCCACCTAGAAAATCGCATGATACATAAGATCAAATAAAAATATTACTGGAAAATAAGAAAAATGATATAAGAAAAAATACGAAAAATATTTGCATCCACTGTGCCCATTGGTTTAACCACTTATACTTCTTGCTCTAGAAGCAACTGAATCTACCCAATATACTGTATATAATACGCTCAGAAATCTCGCTTTTTAAAACAATGTCAATTTACAGCCAATGATGACTGTAACCATCATCTTATTCTATAAGTTTTAATTTTAATAACAATGCAAAAGCTTTGTTTAATAGAAATAGTCAAGGTAACGAAAACTAAATCTCCTCTATTTAGTCGGTCATACTTTATATAGCATATATAGGGTCCTGTAAGGAAAACTAAATCATTTTTTTAGAAATGTAAATATAAGTTTGTCCTGCTTCATCTAGGAAAACCTCGACTTTTAGAGAGGTTATAAGGTAGATAGTAGACATACCTATAGGGCCCTGCAGAATATAAAATATCGAAAAGAAAAAAACTAATTTTACATTTAATTCCCTATAAGGCTAATACCCTATAAGTTAGAAAAAATCGATAAAAATAAAAATTTTATTCTAATACCCTATAAGGTAGAAAAAATCGATAAAAATAATAATTTTACTAGAAATACCTTTAGAGTAGTAAATATCGATAAAAACAATGTAGCAAATAGAAACATAGAAAACATAAATCAAAATAATAAAAATAAGAAAATTATAATACATAAAAATAGACTTAAACTCATAGAATAAGAGCACTTTAATTTTGTAAACACAAAGAAAATTTTTATTGTATGCAAAAGAAAAATACAGTAATAAAACAAAACAAAAGAGAAAAACAAATGTAAACTATTCTTTGGAAATCAAGCTAAATGTCATAAAATAGCTAATAAAGCTTGCTCGCCACCAGCCTTTACCTGTATACTAATTATTAACATGATTTACTTATGCTTGCGTTGCAGATTCCGCAGCTAATTTTATTTATGCTTAGAATGCAGTTCCCAGGGACTGAAAGTATATGTATATAATACATTTAGTTTGTAAGTATTAGTGTAAGTAGTTATTTTAGCTTATAGAAATTTTGTATAAAAGAAACAACTTTTTAATGAAGAAGTCAATTCAATCTGCTGCCGCTTCAACGGAAACGGGATACGTGCGACATTTTTTGCTATTTATGTGCTCAATAGTTCCAAAAACGATTCGTTTCTTCGACAACATTTAATGTTTTTTTTTAAACATCAAAAGTGGGGTGTCCCGCTGGACGTCCAGCTAGATCCCCCCCTCCCCCCCCTCATAAGCACCATGCCAAACAAAAAAATGTAAATGTGGCAATTATGTGCTATTTATGCGCTCCAACATAAGCTGCGGTCTGTCCAGTAAAACAAAGGGGTGGCAAGGGGGAGCGGGTTCGTCCACCTATAGAATTAAGGTCCACTCGCTTTTAGAATACTCATAAACACCTTTCATTTGATACCCATATCGTACAAACACATTCTAGAGTCACCTCTGGTCTACCTTTATGGTAATATCTCGAAAAGGCGTCCACCTATAGAACTAAGGCCCACTCCCTTTTAAAATACTCATTAACACCTTTGATTTGATACCCATATCGTCCAAACACATTCTAGAGTCACCCCTGGTCCACCTTTATGGCGATGTCTCGGAAAAGCGTCCACCTATAAAACTGAGAAATACTCCCTTTTAAAATACTCATTACCACCTTTCGTTTGATACCCATATCGTACAAAGACATTCTAGAGTCACCCCTGGTCCACCTTTATGGCGATATCTCGAAAATGCGTTCACCTATAGAACTAAGGTCCACTCCCTTTTAAATAATCATTAACACCTTTTATTTGATACCAATATCGTACAAACGCATTCTAGAGTCACCCTGGTCCGCCGTTATGGCGATATCTCGAAAAGGCGTCCACCTATAGAACTGAGATCCACTCCCTTTTAGATAATCATTAGCACCTTTTATTTGATATCAATATCATACAAAAGCATTCCAGAGTCACCCTGGTCCACCTTTATGGCGATATCTCGAAAAAGCGTCCACCTATAGAACTAAGGATCACTCCCTTTTAAAATACTCATTACCTCCTTTCATTTGATACCCATATCATACATAAACATTCTATAGTCATCCCTGGTCCACCTTTATAGCGATATCCCGAAATGGTGTCCACCTATAGAATTATGGCCCACTCCCTTTTAACATACTCTTTAATGCCTTCCATTTACTAACCACGTCATACAAACACACTCTAGAGTCACCCCTGGTCCACCTCTATGGCGATATCTCGAAAAGGTGTTCACCTATAGAACTTAGGCCCACTCCCTTTTAAATAATCAGTAACACCTTTTATTTGATACCAATATCATACAAACGCATTCTGGAGACACCCTGGTCTACCTTTATAGCGATATCTCGAAAAAGCGTCCACCTATAGAACTAAGGATCCCTCCCTTTTAAAATAACCATTACCACCTTTCATTTGATACCCATATCATACATACACATTCTAGAGTCACCCCTGGTCCACCTTTATGGCGATATCTCGAAAAGGCGTCCACCTATAGAACTATGACCCACTCCCTTTTATATAATCATTGACACCTTTTATTTGATAACAATATCGTACAAACGCATTCCAGAGTCACCCTGGTCCACCTTTATGGCGATATCTCGAAAAGGCGTTCACCTATAGAACTATGGCCCCCTCCCTTTTAAAATACTATTTAATACCTTCCATTTGATACCCATGTCATACAAACACATTCCAGGGTTACCCTAGGTTCATTTTCCTACATGGTGATTTTCCCTTATTTTGTCTCCAAGGCTCTCGGCTGAGTATGTAATGTTCGGTTACACTCGAACTTAGCCCTCCTTACTTGTTTTGTACTCAGATGAGCAAAGCTCACAGAGGATATTAATGTTATTCGCGTAACTGTTCATTGTAACTAATCGAGATAGATAAATTCCATATATCAAAATGATCAGAGTCAAAAAAAATCATTTGGCCATGTCTGTCCGTCGGTAAACACGAGATTGCTTATTTAAATTTGGTACGTAGGTTCCTTGACACTGATCTCCGGAACCTATTTAAATTGAGCAAATTCGGACAATAACCACGCCCCCTTTTCATATACACAAAACTCTCAAAAACACCAAAAACGTGATAATTCAGTAGCAGCATTATTAACTACTATACCAAATTTCAGGAGTAGGTTGATATAGCGTCCCCTAGTTCAAAATTTTGAAAATTTACAAAAAGGGGAGTGGCACTCCCCACTTCTGACAAAATAAATTTATGAATTATTGGTCATAAAACAAAATCGGTTAAAGCTGTAGACACGAAACTCGGAAAACTGTTAACCTTTATAACAGCGAGTAAGGCGGGGAAAAAACTATCGAAATCTGTGAAGGACCACGCCCACTTTTATATAAAATAAATTTAAATAGACCGTCGGCGAATATAATAGGCAATATCTTTGTGAAAAACAATTCAATCTGCTGCCGCTTCAACGGAAACGGGATACGTGCGACATTGTTTGCTATTTATGTGCTCAATAGTTCCAAAAACGATTCGTTTCTTCGACATTTAATTTTTTTTTTTTTAAACATCAAAAGTGGGGTGTCCCGCTGGACGTCCAGCTAGATCCCCCCCCCCCCCCCCCTCCCTCATAAGCACCAGGCCAAACAAAAAACTGTAAATGTGGCAATTATGTGCTATTTATGTGCTCCAACATAAGCTGCGGTCTGTCCAGTAAAACAAAGGGGTGGCAAGGGGGAGCGGGTTCATCCACCTATAGAACTAAGGTCCACTCGCTTTTAGAATACTCATTAACACCTTTCATTTGATACCCATATCGTACAAACACATTCTAGAGTCACCCCTGGTCTACCTTTATGGTAATATCTCGAAAAGGCGTCCACCTATAGAACTAAGGTCCACTCCCTTTTAAAATACTCATTAACACCTTTGATTTGATACCCATATCGTACAAACACATTCTAGAGTCACCCCTGGTCCACCTTTATGGCGATGTCTCGGAAAAGCGTCCACCTATAAAACTGAGAAATACTCCCTTTTAAAATACTCATTACCACCTTCGTTTGATACCCATATCGTACAAAGACATTCTAGAGTCATCCCTGGTCCACCTTTATGGCGATATCTCGAAAATGCGTTCACCTATAGAACTAAGGTCCACTCCCTTTTAAATAATCATTAACACCTTTTATTTGATACCAATATCGTACAAACGCATTCTAGAGTCACCCTGGTCCGCCTTTATGGCGATATCTCGGAAAGGCGTCCACGTATAGAACTGAGATCCACTCCCTTTTAGATAATCATTAACACCTTTTATTTGATATCAATATCATACAAAAGCATTCCAGAGTCACCCTGGTCCACCTTTATTGCGATATCTCCAAAAAGCGTCCACCTATAGAACTTAGGATTACTCCCTTTTAAAATACTCATTACCACCTTTCATTTGCTACCCATATCATACATAAACATTCTATAGTCATCCCTGGTCCACCTTTATGGCGATATCCCGAAATGGTGTCCACCTATAGAATTAAGGCCCACTCCCTTTTAACATACTCTTTAATGCCTTCCATTTACTAACCACGTCATACAAACACACTCTAGAGTCACCCCTGGCCCACCTTTATGGCGATATCTCGAAAAGGTGTTCACCTATAGAACTTAGGCAAACTCCCTTTTAAATAATCAGTAACACCTTTTATTTGATACCAATATCATACAAACGCATTCTAGAGCCACCCTGGTCTACCTTTATAGCGATATCTCGAAAAAGCGTCCACCTATAGAACTAAGGATCCCTCCCTTTTAAAATACCCATTACCACCTTTCATTTGATACCCATATCATACATACACATTCTAGAGTCACCCCTGGTCCACCTTTATGGCGATATCTCGAAAAGGCGTCCACCTATAGAACTATTACCCACTCCCTTTTATATAATCATTAACACCTTTTATTTGATACCAATATCGTACAAACGCATTCCAGAGTCACCCTGGTCCACCTTTATGGCGATATCTCGAAACGGCGTTCACCTATAGAACTATGGCCCACTCCCTTTTAAAATACTATTTAATACCTTCCATTTGATACCCGTGTCATACAAACACATTCCAGGGTTACCCTAGGTTCATTTTCCTACATGGTGATTTTCCCTTATTTTGTCTCCAAAGCTCTCGGCTGAGTATGTAATGTTCGGTTACACTCGAACTTAGCGCTCCTTACTTGTTTTGTACTCAGTTGAGCAAAGCTCACAGAGGATATTAATGTTATTCGCGTAACTGTTCATTGTAACTAATCGAGATAGATAACTTCCAGATATCAAAATGATCAGGGTCAAAAAAAATCATTTGGCCATGTCCGTCCGTCGGTAAACACGAGATTGCTTATTGAAATTTGGTACGTAGGTTCCTTGACACTGATCTCCGGAACCTATTTAAATTGAGCGAATTCGGACAATAACCACGCCCCCTTTTCATATACACAAAACTCTCAAAAACACCAAAAACGTGATAATTCAGTAGCCGCATTATTAACTACTATACCAAATTTCAGGAGTAGGTTGATATAGCGTCCCCTAGTTCAAAATTTTGAAAATTTACAAAAAGGGGAGTGGCACTCCCCACTTCTGACAAAATAAATTTATGAATTATTGGTCATAAAACAAAATCGGTTAAAGCTGTAGACACGAAACTCGGCAAACTGTTAACCTTTATAACAGCGAGTAAGGCGGGGAAAAACTATCGAAATTTGTGAAGGACCACGCCCACTTTTATATAAAATAAATTTAAATAGACCGTCGGCGAATATAATAGGCAATATCTTTGTGAAAAACAACATGATATTTTACTTCTAAAGTGAATTTAAAACAAGAAAATGAATAAATGAAACAATTTTGGAAATAGGTTTGGCATGGTCCCTGTTTTGACCAAGCGTTTGCCAGTTTGCCAAACATTCCTGGAGCCAGAACTGCGAAGTGCAATAGACGTATCCTGATAAAATGTAACTCATATTTTCTTATAACCCCACATATCCCTACCAAAAATGGACCACATAAGTTAAGGACCACGCCTCTTTTATATAAACGATATTGAAAATTACCCTGGGCGAATATAATAGTCAAAATCTTTGCGAAAAAATTTATGTCGATGGTGTTTTAGTTCTACAGAGTATTTGTAAGAAGAAAACGAATAAATAAACAATATCTTAAAATTGGAGTGGCACCTACCCTTTTTAGAATAATATTCCATTTAAGATTTCGGAGCCACAACTGGAAAAAAGATTGATATTTATGAATTCGGTACACTTAATTTCTCTACAAAGATGAATATTTCAAATAAAAGTAGGCAAGATACTTTAATAAACATGCCCAGTTTTGATTGTACTTAGTGTTAATACTAAAACTAATTAGCGATAGAAGCTGTCAACTGAGTATATAATATTCAGTTCTACCCGAACTTAACTTCCTTAAATAAAAATGTAAGGCGCGATAACCTCCGAAGAGATCTAAGGCCGAGCTTCTCTTCCAATTTGCGTCGTGCTCCTCTTGATTTTTCCCTACAAATTGGCCGGACGGGACCTACATGTTTTATGCGGACTCCGAACGGCATCTGCAAGGCAGATGAGTTTTCACTGAGAGCTTTTCATGGCAGAAATACAATCGGAGCGCTTGCCAGACACTGCCGAGGGGCGACCCCGCTTAGAAAAATTTTCTTCTAATTGAAAAATCTTATTTCTAAAATTTTTGATGTTGCTTTGCCCGGGAGTTGAACCCAGGGCATACGGCGTGATAGGCGGAGCACGCTACCATCACACCACGGTGGCCGCCAACTTAACTTCCTTACTTGTTTTAAATCCCCCTATTTTAAAATATGAAATACTAAGCTACGCCTCTAGCTGATTTGAACGACGAAATATTATTAAAAGTCTTTGCGCATGATCTTGTTAGTGATAGTAATTATTGAGATTAGTCAATAAATGTAGATAAGTAGGTACTTACCATAATCACAATTTGATTATGATCACTCTGATAAAGTTTGATTATCAATAAATATATCTAGGTCCACCTCTTAAGAACTTTTAACAACGTAATTGCAAGTTAATGTGTAATCGTTACGGTTCATCTACTATGCTCATCACGACAACAAATAGTTATGTATGTATGTAAAACTACTTAACCAAGCAAGCAACTGCGAAATAAGCTTAACAGGGGACTCCCCTAACTTTGCCAGTCCTACCTTTCACAGGCAAGTGTCCGACGTTCAATAAATGCTGACATTATTTTTGGATCACAATAAAATATCTAGAAATTTCGAAATCCGTCAATGTGGATGGCTATACTGTCAATATATATTGATGTGTAGCACCTCCGTAACCCATCAATATGTGATTTATCAATGTTTAGTGAAAAAAAAACAAAATATTGCAAATTAAAGGACTTAACTTAGTTTTGTGTCAGCAAATATAAACAAAAATATTTTTGAAAACGAAAATCTAACTAGTGTAAGTAAAAAACATAATTTTAAAGAATTGTTAATTTTTTTATTGCAATTAAAACGGATTTAATACTAATATTTTGTATTAAGGGCATATAATAATGAAATAAAGTAGTGGAAGTAGAATCGCAACTTGTAAGAGAAAAAGACCATTCCAAAGGATCATTCGTTTATATTTGTTATTGTAAGTACTTTCATTATATATTGGGGTATATTCATAGTTCAACGTAGTTACGAGCTATAAGTAAGTGACAGCTTTTTGACGTAATTTCCTATGGGCTATCTGTCAAAAAAGCTGCAACTAACTATAAGCACCAACTAAATTCCTTCCATGAATATGATCCATTGAGTACGTAGCACTTCTCACAATCTATCAGTATCCCTCATATTGATAGCGACAAAATATCAAAATATTAATTTTTTACCCTACAGCTGCTTGGTGCCCTACTATGTAAAACGTGGGGAGAGACCAATATTTTCTGGTCTAAAACAAACTCCTATTTTTTCAGAGCGTTCAATTCCTTCAATATCTGAAAATAAATCTAAGTAGCTATGTTAATTTTTTGATGTTTTGTAGTGCTGCATATGAATGGAAAAGACTGATACGCAAAGAATGTTATTCGCGTAACTGTTCATTATAACGGCATAAACTAATCGAGATAGATAACAAATGATCAGGGTCAAAAAAAATCATTTGGCCATGTCCGTCCGTAGGTAAACACGAGATTGCTTATTGAAATTTGGTACGTAGGTTCCTTGACATTGATCTCCGGAACCTATTTAAATTGAGCGAATTCGGACAATAACCACGCCCCCTTTTCATATACATAAAACACCAAAAACGCGATAATTCAGTAGCTGCATTATTAACTAATTTCAGAAGTGGGTTGATATAGCGTCCCCTAGTTCAAAATTTTGAAAATTTACAAAAAGGGGAGTGGCACTCCCCACTTCTGACAAAATAACTTTATGAATTATTGGTCATAAAACAAAATCGGTTAAAGCTGTAGACACGAAACTCGGCACACTGTTAACCTTTATAACAGCGAGTAAGGCGGCGAAAAAACCATCGAAATCTGTGAAGGACCACGCCCACTTTTAAATAAAATAAATTTAAATAGACCGTCGGCGAATATAATAGGCAATATCTTTGTGAAAAACAACATGATATTTTACTTCTAAAGTGTATTTAAAATGAATAAATGAAACAATTTTGGAAATAGGTGTGGCATGGTCCCTATTTTGACCAAGCGTTTGCCAGTTTTCCAAACCTTTCTGGAGCCAGAACTGCGAAGTGCAATAGACGTATCCTGATAAAATGTAACTCATATTTTCCTAATAACCCCACATATCCCTACCAAAAATGGACCACGTCAGTTAAGGACCACGCCTCTTTTATATAAACGATATGGAAAATTACCCTGGGCGAATATAATAGTCAAAATCTTTGCGACAAAATTTATGTCGATGGTGTTTTAGTTCTAGAGAGTATTTGTAAGAAGAAAATGAATAAATAAACAATATCTTAAAATGGGAGTGGCACCTACCCTTTTTAGAATAATATTCCTTTTACGATTTCGGAGCCACAACTGGAAAAAAGATTGACATTTATGAATTCGGTACACTTAATTTGTCTATAAAGAGGAATATTTCTAATAAAAGTAGGCAAGATACTTTAATAAACATGCCCAGTTTTGATTATACTTAATGTTAATACTAAAACTAATTGGCGATAGAAGCTGTAAACTGAGTATATAATATTCGGTTGTACCCGAACTTAACTTCCTATGAAATACTGAGTTACGCCCCTAGCTGATTTGAACGACGAAATATTATTAAAAGTCTTTGCGCATGATTTTGTTAGTGATAGTAATTATTGAGATTAGTCAATAAATGTAGATAAGTAGGTACTTACCATAATCACAATTTGATTATGATCACTCTAATAAAGTTTGATTATCAATAAATATATCTAGATCCACCCCTGAAGAACTTTTAACAACCTAATTGCAATTTAATGTGTAATCGTTACGGTTCATCTACTATGCTCATCACGACAAGAAATAGTTATGTATGTATGAAAACTACTTAACCAACCGACCAGGCATGCTTAACTAACGAACCGATATCATTTCGTTACGATAATAGCCGCTAATAAACGACACAAAGTCAATTCATTTCGTTTATTAACGTTAAGAACGTTAAATTAACGAAATGATTTTGTTTCGTTTTCTGCCCTATCAAAACGAAATCAAATCGTTTATGTTGATTGATGGCGGATTGATGGCGGAGTCATTAAAGGTGAAGGCATTAGCCAAGCTGAATGCAACTTTTTTCATGAATTTTGACAGTACAAACATTTCTCAGAGTATTTTTGACATTACCACCAACGAACTACACAAACAAATTACATGGAGTTTGTGTGTGTATGTCCGCTCGCTGTTACCACCTTACGCCTTCACCGTGGCTATAGCGTTGCCAGCATAATTCAAACATAAAGTATCACGTTTTTGTTAACGTTTTTAACGTTAATGAAAGCTTTTCGTTTCGGTTAAAAACGAGATACAATTTATCTTGATAATTTCTTTATCGATAATATTTCGAAGCGTTTCAATAGAAACGGTGAAAATTTTTTGATAAACGATTAGCTTAACGTTAAGGTGCATCCCTGCAACCGACCAACTGCGAAATAAGCTTCACAGGGGACTCCCCTAACTTTGCCAGTCCTGCCTTTAACAGGCAAGTGTCCGACGTTCAGTAAATACTGACATTATTTTTGGATCACAATAAATTATCTAGAAATTTCGAAATCCATCAATGTGGATGGCTATACTGTCAATATATATTGATGTGTAGCACCTCCGTAACCCATCAATGTGTGATTTATCAATGTTTAGTGAAATAAAAACGAAATATTTGCAAATTAAAGGACTTAACTTAGTTTTGTGTCAGCAATATAATCAAAAATATTTTTGAAAGCGAAAATCTAACTAGTGTAAGTAAAAAATATAATTTTAAAGAATTGTTAGTTTTTTTATTGCAAGTAAAACGGATTTAATACTAATATTTTGTATTAAGGGCATATAATAATGAAATATAGTACCTAGTGGAAGTAGAATCGCAACTTGTAACAGAAAAAGACAATTCCAAAAGATCATTCGTTTATATTTGTTATCGTAAGTACTTTCGTTATATATTGGGGTATATTCATAGTCAAACGTAGTTAAGAGCTATAAGTAAGTGACAGCTTTTTGACGTAATTTCCTATGGGCTATCTGTCAAAAAAGCTTCAACTAACTATAAGCACCAACTTAATTCCTTCCATGAATATGCTCCATTGAGTACGTAGCTATATATATACGTAAACTATCAGTATCCCTCATATGGATAGCGACAAAATATCAAAATATTAATTTTTTACCCTACAGCTGCTTAGTGCCGAACCATGTAAAACATTTCTGCCCTATCAAAACGAAATCAAATCGTTTATGTTGATTATTAATTTCAAACTGTGCTGGCAAAACTGATTGATGGCGGAGTCATTAAAGGTGAAAGCATTAGCCAAGCTGAATGCAACTTTTTTCATGAATTTTGACAGTACGAACATTTCTCTGAGTATTTTTGATATTACCACCAACGAATTATACAAACAAATCACATGGAGTTTGTGTGTGTATGTCCGCTCGCTGTTACCACCTTACGGCTTCACCATGGCTATAGCATTGCCAGCACAATTCAAACATAAAGTATCACGTTTTTGTTAATGTTTTTAACGTTAACGAAAGCTTTTCGTTTCGGTTAAAAACGAGATACAATTTATCTTGATAATTTCTTTATCGATAATATTTCGAATCAATATGTGATTTATCAATGTTTGGTGAAATAAAAACGAAATATTGCAAATTAAAGGACTTAACTTAGTTTTGAGTCAGCAATATAATCAAAAATATTTTTGAAACCGAAAATCTAACTAGTGTAAGTAAAAAATATAACTTTAAAGAATTGTTAATTTTTTTTATTGCAAGTAAAACGGATTTAATACTAATATTTTGTATTAGGGGCATATAATAATGAAATATAGTACCTAGTGGAAGTAGAATCGCAACTTGTAACAGAAAAAGACAATTCCAAAGGATCATTCGTTTATATTTGTTATCGTAAGTACTTTCGTTATATATTGGAGTATATTCATAGTCAAACGTAGTTAAGAGCTATAAGTAAGTGACAGCTTTTTGACGTAATTTCCTATGGGCTATCTGTCAAAAAAGCTGCAAATAACTATAAGCACCAACTAAATTCCTTCCATGAATATGCTCCATTGAGTACGTAGCACATCTCGCAATCTATCAGTATCCCTCATATGGATAGCGACAAAATATCAAAATATTAATTTTTTACCCTACAGCTGCTTAGTGCCGAACTATGTAAAACGTGGGGAGAGACCAATTTTTTCTGGTCTAAAACAAAACTCCTATTTTTTCAGAGCGTTTAATCCCTTCAATATCTGAAAGTAAATCTGAGTAGCTGTGTTAATTTTTTGATGTTTTGTAGTGCTGCATATGAATGGAAAAGACTGCTACGCAAAAAATATTTACCAAGCATAATTAGTTAATTTTTAGTGAAACGAAACATAACGACTGCAGCTTGAGAATTTTTAGTAGGAAAATACTAATATCAATGAGCCAGAACATTTCCGTGATAATTGAGCGTGATACGGAGATAGAAAACCGACCGAATGATGGCTATTTGTATCGAGTTTGGGGCGCCATCAAGCGGGGATGGGCGCCTCCAAAAGACTGCTACGCAAAAAATATTTACCAAGCATAATTAGTTAATTTTTAGTGAAACGAAACATAACGACTGCAGCTTGAGAATTTTTAGTAGGAAAATACTAATATCAATGAGCCAGAACATTTCCGTGATAATTGAGCGTGATACGGAGATAGAAAACCGACCGAATGATGGCTATTTGTATCGAGTTTGGGGCGCCATCAAGCGGGGATGGGCGCCTCAACCTGTCGAAGTTTCTTAACAGATTCCAATAGATGGGGTTGTTTAAGGTTGTAAGGATTTTTTTGTTCTTTAGTGTGAATGACTATTTATTATCAAATTGACTTTCAGTATTACGTCGTTCGATTTGGCACCACTTGGGCGTGGCGCCCTCGTGCTGTCCATGCCTTGCTCGTCCGTTTACGGCGGGCCTGGGAAGAACCACACTAGGAGTGTTTGGCAAATCACTTCCGAAGGGCGACACCGTTTAAAACAACTTTGTTATAATTAAAAAATCTTTTTTCTAAGTTTTCGATGTGACTTTTCTCTGGGAACCCAGCTCCTCGTTGTGATAGCCGGTGCACGCCATCACCACACCACGGGTGGTCCGCGCATAAATCAAACAAAAGAATAGGAAAAAGCCTAATCAAAAAAACGGCTTTAACTCATCATTGCAGACCCATCATCAAGATTTCAACGTATTGTGATGAATATTAGTATCACTAAGCTGCTACTAAATGAATGCACAGCAACAATAAAGCAGCCACTCTTAATTAGAAGGCGACGAAGAGATATCTCGCACACACAAATATTTAGTCATCAGCCGAAGTAGTTACTCGCGCATATGGCTATGGGAGAGGCGTGGAATACAGATAGACATGTATACAGTTGTAATTTTTTTTTTGATCAATTTAAATTAGATTTGGGTTATTTGAGGCTTGGCTGATCCATTTATTTTGGTGCAGATGAAGAATTCAATTCACCATTCTGCCCAACCTTTCGCTGACAAATTTCAGCATCATCAGGGGCGACTCCGTTTATTTAAAAAAAAAAAAACAAAATACATGTATGAATTATATATTGGCACAAACAACATAAACCGAAGAAATACATGCACTTGAATGCATAACAAGTAAACTGAAGCTATATTATCGGTGTCCTCTTTTTTGTTTATCGTCTCCTCCCTTCTTTGTAATATTCTAAGATTATCTAATGTGTATTGCATCATTTCTCTCTTTTCTTTGTCAATAATTTTGGTGTTGGTAAAATCAGCTGCGTGGCCACTACTTAAAATGTGTTGGGACAAGGCCGTGCTTTGTTTTTGCTTTTCTGTATCCGATTCGTGTTCGGCTAAGCGGACGCCTAATATTTTTTTTTTTTGTCCCGTTATACACTTTATCACAGCGTTCGTTGTTGTTGCCCTTGCATTTTATTTCATAAACAACGTGCTTTGCTGTTGTTTTTCTATTGAGCTTTTGGTTTTAGTATAAATGCTGGATATTGTTGCATTCGATTTGTATGCAGGCGTAATATTTTTTTGCTTTAATATTTTCTGATCAAAGTTCTCCCTGAGTTTTGGTATGTGTGTGACGCTGTGATATTTTTTTGACGCATTAGATGTTTCTGGGTTTTGTTGCTTCGGTTTCTGTTCTCCTGTTATTATTTTTTCTTGCGTGATCAGTTCGCGTATCAATTGCACTGGTTAGTTGTTGCTTTTTAATATTTTGTATGTGTTTTCTATGTTAGCTTCGTGGAATTGTCTATGGCTTATTGTCAGTATTTTACGGATTAGATTTTTCGCTGTGTTAATTTTATATTTTCTGGGTTGGGAAGATAAATAATCAATCAGGCGTCCAGAGGAGGTAGGTTTAGAGTACCTGTTCAAAATTACATTGTTTTTGTCTCTATGTATACTAACGTCAAGGAAGGGGATACTTTTGTTTTCCTCCATTTCTGTTGTAAACTTGAATTTTGGATGGTATTTGTTAAGTGTATCTAGATCCTTGTTCGTGTCGCTTCGTTTTGTTATTGCAAAAATGTCGTTTACATATTTGTTGATAAATTTGATGTCAATATTGTAGTGTTGTTTCATCTCTGAGATGGTGTTATCAAGTAGTTCGTCCATAACAATGTCCGCAATGGTTGGGGAGAGGGGATTGCCCATTGCCATCCCAAATGTCTGGAAGTATAATTTGTTATTGCACTTAAAATAATTGTTGTCTTTGAGAGAAAAGTGCAGAATTTCTTGAATTTCTCCGACATATTTTTTGGAAAAATTCATTTTAGCATCATTCGCCCGCACGAAGGAGATTCTGAAATCCCAGAAAAACATAGCCATAACAGATGCTGATAAAGGCAACAAAACGGTAGCAATGTACGAATCGGAATTCACAAACAATAAGAACGAATTTCTAGAAGACAAAAACACATACAAAATGATGTATATTGGAACGATTTTCCGTCATCCCTTATCAAATTTGGTTTTTAGGCAAACCGGTTTCGGTGTTGTGCTATCATCAGTGTCGATTTTCGTTCTGATCTGTTGTTGTCGTTTGTCCTGTACTTATAGTTCGTAGGTACATGAGCAGGTATTGATAGGTGTATGTGCTGTGTGTTCATTCAGAACCGAGGGTAGTTTACTAATCGATTTGTGTGGCTGACTGGGATAGGTAAAAATCCGTGATTTTAATCGTTTGAACTTCTTTCTGGGTTTGTTGTTTTAGTGCGTTAATCGTTTTGTGTTTATTTGTTGTTGTGTGTTTGTCTGTTATACCTGTGTGATTACTTTGTTTCTTGTAAACAAGTTTTAAAGGCTCGAATATTGTGTCAGAAATTGTGTTTATCTGTTCGTTTATTATTCTACCGTCGAATGTTTTTTGTTTGTAGATTTCCATGTTTTCGAGTACGTTGCGACGTCGGCCTTTTGCTTGTATGTGAAGGACCCTAACTGTGTTATTGGTGTTTGCTGGTGAACATTCATTCTCGACCATGTGATTCGCGGAGTTAGACTCGGGTATAATGTTTGGAGTCCGTATTTTTTTGTTGTAATCTCTAACATGTTCTCTGAAGCTCGTTTTTATTTGCCGTCCTGTTTGTCCTATGTAATTATGCTGGCATCCGCAGGTAAGCTTGTATACGCCGTGGCTGTTAAACGGCTCCTCTGAGTTAGTGTCAGTTCTTAGTTTTCGCCCTAGATTGTTCGATGTTTTGAATGCTGTGTTAATGTTGTATTTTTTAAAGAAGTTTGTCAATTTATATGTTGCTTTTTCAGTATATGTCATAGTCGTCCAGCTATTATTTTCTTTTTCATTATTTCTTTTTTGGTTCTCCATTTGTCCTTCTGAGCTTATCTACTAGTGCTTTTTTATATCCCTTGTTTGCAGCGATATTATATATGACCTCAAGTTCTCTCTTATATGCCTCTTGTGTAAGAGTTGTTCTTTCAAGTCTATGTACCAAAATGCTCGCCTTTTCTTTATATATTTTTTCAGTAGGTGTCGCTTGTAAATTGTTAGTAGTCCAGCTGGACAAGCAATAACTGACTTATCTTGTTTTGTTGATTTTTAGACAGGGTTGATAAATGATGTATATTGGAACGATTTTCCGTCATCCCTTGTCAAATTTGGTTTTGAGACAAACCGGTTTCGGCGTTGTGCCATCATCAGTGTTGATTTTCGTTCTGATCTGTTATTGTCGTTTGTCCTGTATTTATAGTTCGTAGGTACATGAGCAGGTATTGTCAAATTGATGCTTGTGTATATTTAGTTATGTGTATGTGCTGTGTGTTCATTCAGAACCGAGGGTGGTTTACTAATCGATTTGTGTGGCTGACTGGGGTAAGCAAAAATCCGTGATTATTAGTCGTTTGACCTTCTTTGTGGGTTTGTTGTTTTGGTACGTTAATCGTTTTGTGTTTATTTGTTGTTGTGTGTTTGTCTGTTGTACCTCTGAGATTACTTTGTTTCTGGTAAACAAGTTTTAAAGGCTCGAATATTGTGTCAGAAATTGTGTTTATCTGTTCGTTTATTATTCTACCGTCGAATGTTTTCTGTTTGTAGATTGCCATGTTTTCGAGTACGTTGAGACCTCGGTTTTGCTTGTATGTGAAGAACCCTAACTGTGTTATTGGTGTTTGCTGTTGAACATTCATTCTCGACCATGTGATTCGCGAAGTTAGACTCGGGTATAATGTTTGGATTCCGTATTTTTTTGTTGTAATCTCTAATATGTTCTCTGAACCTCGTTCTTATTTGCCGTCCTGTTTGTCTTATGTAACTATGCTGGCATCCGCAGGTAAGCTTGTATACGCCGTGGTTGCTAAACGGATCCTTTAATTAGTGTTAGTTCTTAGTTTTCGCCCTAGATTTTTCGATGTTTTGAATGCTGTGTTAATGTTGTATTTTTTAAAGAAGTTTGCCAATTTATACGTTGCTTTTCCAGTATATGTCATAGCCGTCCAGCTATTATTTTCTATTTCATTATTTCTTTTTGGTTCTCCAGTTGTCCTTCTGAGCTTATCTACAAGTGCTTTTTTTATATCCGTTGTTTGCAGCGATATTATATATGACCTCCAGTTCTCACTTATATGCATCAATTTGACAATACCTGCTCATGTGCCTACGAACTATAAATACAGGACAAACGACAACAACAGATCAGAACGAAAATCGACACTGATGCTGGCACAACGCCGAAACCGGTTTGTCTCAAAACCAAATTTGACAAGGGATGACGGAAAATCGTTCCAGTATACATCATTTATCAACCCTGTCGAAAAATCAACAAAACAAGATAACACATACAAAACCATAATCCTCGACCCAACGAAAGGCAAGCATTGCGGTGGAACCCGCAGGGAATCAGAAGACCCGGGGCGCCAGCGAAAACCTGACGTAGAACTGTCGATAAAGAATTGGAAGATGCAGGTTACACGTGGAATGATGTCACGAGGATAGCACCGAATAGAATAAGATTCAAATCGGCTGTCGATGCCCTTTGCTCCAATAGGAGTTAAGGAAGGAAAGAAAAAGAAGAAGACCCAACGAACACTCTACAGAGAATAACAATAAAATTGTAAATGAGATTTACAAAGCACAACACATAACGAGAAGAGAAAAACAACTTCTCACATGCACAGCAGCCATCGCGAAAAGGATTTATGGACTACCAAAAGTTCAGAAACCTTAAGTTCCTTTACGTCCCATTGCCTCGTCTGTCCTGGTCCCCTGTTACAGTTTGTAAAAATATGTCGGAGAAATTCGCAGGCCACTTATTTCAGAAAGACTTAATGTGAAAAATGCATACGAATTGAAAGATCCGACTAACACTTCATCATCGGACAAACATATATTAGTTAGTCTATCTTTCAATTCGTATGCATTTTTATACTCAGCTGAGCAGAGCTCACAGAGTATATTAGTTTTGTTCGCATAACGGTAAACCGTAACGGCATAAACTAATCGATATAGATATAGACTTCTATATATCAAAATGGTCTTGGCGAAAAAAGAAATTCATTTAGCCATGTCCGTCTGTCCGTCCGTCCGTCCGTCTGTCCGTAAACATGATAACTTTAGTAAATGTTGAGGTATCTTAATGAAATTTGGTATGTAGATTCCTGGGAACTCATCTCAGATCGCTATTTAAAATGAACGAAATCGGACTATAACCACGCCCACTTTTTCGATATCGAAAATTTCGAAAAACCGAAAAAGTGCAATAATTCATTACCAAAGACCGTTAAAACGATGACAGGCAGGTTGACTTTATGACGCAAAATAGAAAATTAGTAAAATTTTGGACAATGGGCGTGGCACCGCCTACTTTTAAAAGAAGGTAATTTAAAAGTTTGGAAGCTGTAATTTGGCAGTCGTTCAAGATATCATGATGAAATTTGACAGGAACGTTACTCCTATTACTATATGCACGCTAAATAAAAATTAGCAAAATCGTATGACGAACACACCCACTTTTTCAAAAAAAAAAATTTTGGAGTAACATCTTGACAAACGATTTAATATGTTTACAGTATATAAGTAAATTACGTCAAAATTCAACTCCAGTAATGATTGGTTTAACAAAATACAAAATTAAAATGGGCGTGGCTCCGCCTTTTTTCATTTAATTTGTCTAGAATACTTTTAATGGCATAAGTCGACCAAAAATTTACCAATCCATGTGAAATTTGGTAAGAGCGCAGCTTCTATGACGGTTACTGTTTTCTGTGAAAATGGGCGAAATCGGTTGAAGCCACGCCCAGTTTTTATACACAGTCGACCGCCTGTCCTTCCGCTCGGCCGTGAAAACGATAAGGTTTCCACCTATAGAACTAAGGCCCACTCCCTTTTAAATAATCATTAGCACCTTCAATTTGATACCCATATCGTACAAACACATTCTAGACTCATCCCTGGTCCACCTTTATAGCGATATCTCGAAAAGGCGTCCACCTATAGAACTAAGGCCCACTTCCTTTTAAAATACTCATTAACACCTTTTATTTGATTTTCATATCGTACAAACACATTGTAGAATCACCCCTGGTCCACCTTTATGGTGATATCGCGTAAAGGCGTCCACCTATAGAACTAAGGCCCCTTCCCTTTTAAAATACTTATTAACAACTTTCATTTGATGCCCATATCGTACAAACACATTCTAGAGTCACCCCTGGTCCACCTTTATGGCTATATCTCGAAAAGGCATCCACCTATAGAACTAAGGCCAACTCCCTTTTAAATAATCATTAACACCTTTTCTTTGATACCCATATCCTACAAACGCTTTCCAGAGTCAACCTGGTCCACCTTTATGGCGATATCTCGAAAAAGCGTCCACCTATAGAACTAAGGATCGCTCCTTTTTAAAATACTCATTACCACCTTTCATTTGATCCCCATGTCATACAAACACATTCCAGGGTTACCCTAGGTTCATTTTCCTACATGGTGATTTTCCCTTATTTTGTCTCCAAAGCTTTCAGCTGAGTATGTATGTTCGGTTAAATGGTTTGTGGATCATTACACTGATTTTTTGCACAATGTATCTTTAATGCAACAATTTCCTTAAAGAGATCAACACCGTCAATGTGTGAATCACCACTTGTATCATCCTTTAGCTTGAGATTTGGATCTTTACAGTGTTTCATTAGCTCATCATTGGTGTAATTAAATAAATTATCGTTAAACAAGCCAAACACGTCCGTAAACGTTTGTAACTCCTCGAATCTTTACAGAAGTTATTGATTGATCTAAGATTCTAAAAAAAACTCAACTTTATATTTAATTTTGGGGTTCATAATAACTTCATCATTCTGCTCATATTGAAATTGGGTTGGTTTTTTTCTTGGGCGAATGGTATTTACTGGTGGAAAATCTGTTTCAACATTAAGTTCTTGAGCCACTTTGGAAGCCTCGCTAGAACAATTTGAAAGTCTTCATCCGTGCGATATTCTGTGAACTTAGCAATAAATTTTATTATAATTATTCAAAGCATTAATTTCGTTTAAAATTTCGAACCAAATTACTACCGAGCAAATAAATCTATAATTTTGAATATTAAGAGCAAGCGAATGAGCTTTATGAGAAATATTGCAGTCCCATTCCGAAGAATTACCAGATATTTTCAGAAAGGCGTCAAATATTTTTTCGAGGTGGTACCTTAAGGGCTTAACTGCATCGATTCGGCTAGGCCATCGCGTGGCACTTAAAGCTTTTAATTTTAAATCTGGCCAATGTTTGCAAATTAGCGACCACCTTTTTGTTGATGATGAAAAGAAAGCGTAAATTTCTTGAACTATATTAAAGAAATTAAAAGTTTCGTGTGTTATATTTGCTGCATCGTTCACTACCAAAGCTATGAGCCGAGCATGTGACATAAAATGCGCGGTTATTGATATGCAAACTTTTTTTTTGTAGTCCATTATGTTTTCCACGCATATTAGAACGGTTATCATAACCTTTACCTCGTAGGTGTTGAATGTTGAGATTTAATTGTGAAAATAAGTCCAAAACAAAATGGAATAAACCTTCACCTGTGGAGCTAGTGATCGGACAGAAACAACGACGACGAAATTTTCACATATATCAACATTATTGGTTTTGCGATTTAACAGAACATGCCTCAGTACAGCTGTAATTTGTTCCGTGTGATTTGCATCTGGTGTGCAGTCCAATATAAAGGAGAAATATTTTGATTCTCTCACGTTGTTCTGTATATATTGTTTTATAGTCGTGCCGAGCATATCAATTATTTCATTCTGAATTTGATCTCCTAAATAGTGAGTCATACGACCTGAATCTAATTAAGAGGATTGAATTCTGTGAATATGTTCCCGTATTTCTGTATCAAAGGATGCTATCATTTCAATTGTTTTTGGAAATTTACAATTATCAGGTCCATATAATATTTTTGACGACCCCCGGAAAGCCAGGCACTGTCTAGATAAAAATTTGATAACAGCTATGATACTTTCTAGCACGTCGCACCATTGTTTTTTTCGGTTCTAATAGTCGCAGTTGCATTTGATTTACAGTAGCTTTCCTTTTTAACATATTATTCAATTGCACCCACGATTTTACATTTTCACTGTGGTAAGCGCTTGTTTCATGTCTTTTCAAGGATAATGATAAATGCTGCCAATCAGGAAACCCGTTCAAAGAAGATAAACTTCTAATAGATTTCCCAAATATTTTACAACAAAAACAATAGACAGAATCTTTTGAAGTGGAGTGAAACAAGCCATTCTAATTTTTTCTCCATTGGGAAGACATCTATAATAGTAATTGTCTGTGAATTTTAGAGGAAAGTTGTAGTTTGACACCTGTATTGACCCACGACTAACTAAAATATTTACATGATCATTAGAAATACTGGAAGGCCAAAAGCCGGGATCATTACCACAATCTGAATTGCTGAAAATTACAGATGATGACGGGAAATTGCTTACAGGCTCCTCAGAAGTACTTTTTCGGTTTCACTGTACTCCTTCTGAAGAACATACATCTATTTGTTCAGATACGTCCACAGCTTCTTGATCTAAAGCTGCGTCTGTTAAAACTTCGTCAACATTTTATTGACATTCCGTTTCTTTATTTCAAATGGACGCACTAAAACGAAGGAAAGAATTTCGCAGAAAGAGTGCAAGGGTGGTTTCAAGCCAGGGCACACTACTGTTGTGAAGCGTCGGAACGATACTGATTATGCAAAGCCAATCCGTCAAGCGCAAGCTCTACGAAGTAGCACATGGGCCAAACAACAGATTGTGAGGGAACGAACCAGGGTAATGAGTAGTACGATGGAACACATGTACGACGAGAACAAAAATTCGGAAGGTTTCTTGGAGGGAGATTTGGTGCTGTTATACAACCCACAACGGAAAAAAGGTTTGTCCCCTAAATTGTAGTGTAATTAGGAATGCCCATACAAAGTTGTAAAACGGTTCAACGATGTAGTGTACCGCATACAAACCATTGGCAAAACACGAACAAAAATGAAAGTGGTTCATTTGGAAAGGCTAGCAGCGATTAGATCGAGAGATTTGTCTGATCGGGTCGATCAGACTTAGGTGGAGGGCAGTGTGACGAATATTAGTGACACTAATTGATACTCACATCTCTAAGCTGATACTAAGCAGTGACTTGTATGCACATCAACAAATCAATCATTATGTCTACCCATATGTCCATACAAGCAGCTGAGAGCAACGCACAAACACATGCATATATCTGAGATACTCCAAAATGTAGGCAATAATTTGTGCAAGTATCACTCACATATACACGCGCATATGAGAGGCTATAGGCGTGCATCTGTAGCTATAGCTGATAAGTTTATAGCTGATAAATAAATAATACATACAGAAATAGAAACGCCTAGAAGTATGCGAGCGACACAGCACAGAGTATAAAAGGAGGTAAAGCTGAGAATCAGGATTCAGTTTGATTTAAGCACGCTATCTGTCGAGCAGTAGAAGTGTTATTACTAAAGGCCATTTTGCATTATTGAATAGTAGAGTTATTTATTCAAGAGTTTAGTTATTCGAACTTTAGTAGAAGGTTGCAAATAAGAGGAATTGCACAAGATTCGTTACAGTACAAGTGGGTATCAAATGAAAGCTGGTAATGAGTATTTTAAAAGGGAGTGGTCCTTAGTTCTATAGGTGGACGCTTTTTCGAGATATCACCAAAAAGGTGTAACAGGGGTGACTCTAGAATATGTTTGTACGATATGGGTATCAAATGAATGGTGTCAATGAGTATTTTAGAAGGGAGTGGGCCTTAGTTCTATAGGTGGACGCCTTTTCGAAATATCGCCGATAATCGGTGCTCATAGAGAACAGTCATAGTGGATCGCTTTCTCATTAACAGTTTAGCTGTTGCTATTATTTTTTACATATGGGTATCAAATGAAAGGTGCGAATGAGTTTTTTCAAAGGGAGTGGGCCTTAGTTCTATAGGTGGAAGCCTTTTTGGAGATATCGCCATAAGGGTGGACCAGGGTGATTCTGGAATATGTTTGTACGATATGGGAATCAAATAAAAGGTGTTAATGGGTATTTTAAAAGAGAGTGGGCCTTAGTTCTATAGGTGGACGCCTTTTCGAAATATCGCCGATAATCGGTGCTCATAGAGAACAGTCATAGTCGATCGATTTCCCATTAACAGTTTAGTTGTTGCTATTATTTTTTACATTCTCTTTTAACACTTAATTCGCACGTGGGTGCTTGACTTATCTATAATTATTGGTGCTTTAAATAAGTGGTGAAGAGTTATCCTTAGTGTAAGATGGCGTCCTCCTCTGTAGGAAACTATTTTTCTTTACTTGATCCAGGAGGTAGTGCCCGTAAATCTCCTAATCAGAAGAGAAAGAAAAGTGAAGTGAACATTAATAGCACTACTCCGTTCCCACTACTAGGCCAGAAAGACTACCAATTCAAGGCGCAGTGCCCTAAATATGTAACAATCAAGAGTACAGTGCCAGATAAACCTATTACCAACTACAATATATTTATCGTTTCAAAAGCACTCGAAAATATTTGTGCCGAACCGCCGCAACAAATTTCGTTCCCACGGGACTTAGAGCAAAGAACCTAATAAATGTCTGCCCATAATAACAGAGTTGCACCCAACCTTAAACACAATCAAGGGCGTAATATTTGCACCCTCCCTACGACACCTATCTGACGCAGATATCGTTGAAGGTCTTAGAGACCAGGCTGTTACGGACTGTCAAAAGATAAACAAATATGTAAATGGGGAGTTTGTGAACACCTCACTACATATCATCTCCTTCAATAAATACGAGATTCCCAAAGAAATAAAAATTGGTTTTCTCGTCTGTAAAGTCGAACCATACATACAAGCACCTATCCAATGCAAAAACTGCTTCAAATTAGGTCACACCAAAAAATATTGTAGACGTGCAGAGAAATGCGAGGTATGTAGTGCAAACGTCCATGACCCTACTATGTGCAAAGATGTAAAATGCATAAATTGCAGTCATGCCTATAGAGCCAACAACAAAAATTGCCCAGCCATTCAAACAAGAGCAGAAACAATTAAAATAAAAACAATAACAAAATGTACATACAAAAAAGCTATTGAGAAAGTCAAATCACAAGCCAAAGTTTACGACATCCCAACAGTAACACTCGAAAAAGCTACTGAGTTGAGACAAAAACGGCTCTCTTCTCGATCAAAAATCATACAAAACGACAAATCTCCCATTGCACCAAACTCAATTTACGAAACATATCTTTCTTCTTCCACTCACGAAAATCAAACAAAAGAAAACATAAACACAGTAAACAAAACTTCAACAACAATATCAATTTCTAACAAAGAAAACACAACTAATGACAAAGATTATTCTCTTTTACACCAATCCGACTCCTCAGTCATAAAACAATCTTTACAATATAACCCACCACAAGCACTCAACTTTGGCAACAGCTCTCTCAATATAGATATGTATACGGCGGGCTCAGGGCGGAAACGATGAGAATCACTGGGCTAAAAGCAGTGAGTTTCATCGTTCCCGCTCTGAGCCCGTCAATTTGTTAGTCTCAGGTATATATTAGAAATATATACTTATTGAGACTTTTTTCTCTCTGTTTGTTTTTCTTTATGGTCCTAAAGATTCTACAATGGAATCTTAAAGGTTACTAATAATAATCTACATGAGCTAAAACTAATTGTTAACAACTACTCTCTTGATATCATAGCTCTTCAAGAAACACATCTTTCTACCACTTTTATTAATCTTAACAATTATACAAAGTCTCTATGTAATACACCAACACAAACAAATGCAAAGGGTGGTACTGCCTTATTTATCAAGAAAACCTTAGAACACACTTTTCTACCAATATACCCTAATATACGCGCGGTGACAGCGATAATAACTGCGGAAATCAAAATTGCAGTGTGCTCTATTTATATAACCCCTGGGGAAAATATACCCTCTAACGAGTTACAAACTATATGTGGGAATAATAAGTGTAACACTATTATTTTGGGTGATTTTAATGCCCACAACAAACTATGGGGATCTCCTCGAACAGACAGAAGAGGAACTGTTGTGGAAAACTTTCTGCTAAACTCGAACATGTGTACCTTAAATGATGGATCTCCTACCCATTTTTCGACTAGGTCTACGTATACCCATATAGATCTCTCAATTGTACCCACAAATATCCGCCCATTTTTCTCTTGGGAAACTGACCCACAACTACATGGGAGTGATCACTTCCCTATCTACATCGAATTTTCAAAAATGAGGGAAAAGTGTAACTCAAATGGAGTGGTTAGTATACCCAATCGTTTTAATTCTGACAAAGCTGACTGGCTCAAGTTCCAAAATAAGCTTGTAAGTCTTGGTGAAAAATTTGTAATATCTTCCAATGTAAATAAAAATGCAGCTGTATTTCACAGACTAGTTACTGTAGCAGCAAATTAATCCATGCCCCATATTACTAAATCCTATAATAGAAACACTACATACTGGTGGAATGGGGATCTCTCTAACTTGCGCAATCTGAAGACGGCTACTTGGAAAGCTTTTAAAAAACATCCAACTATGGCTAACAGAATAGCATATAAAAAAGCAAATGCTGTTTTTAAGCGGGAATGCAAGGCCTCAAAGAGAATGTCCTTCACCTCATTCACTGAAACAATCAACCCACAAACATCAGTAAAGCTATTATGGGATAAAGTGAACAAATTATATGGGAAGTCAACTAACCTCCATGTTCGTTCACTGGAAACTAAAGATGGCGGAGCGGTAACTGATCCCATCGACATCGCCCAAACTTTCGCCACTACGTGGTCGAAGCAAGCTAAAGATACACATTTCTCTACGTCTTTCACTTCCCACAAAGCAAATATAAACTTATCAGTAGAGTATGCAGTCGAAGTAATTGCCAACTTTTTGGAAAATCCTATAACACAAATTGAATTCGATTCTGCTCTTAACACTGCCAAAGGCAAATCTGCCGGCTTCGATAAGATCTCTTATTTAATGCTAAAACACCTTCCATATAATATAAAACATCGATACATTGAGCTTTACAATAAAATATTCCAGCTAGGACAGATCCCACAAGAGTGGAAAACAGCTACAGTTCTCCCTATACAAAAGTAAGATAAATCTAAAACAGAATTGAATGGATACCGACCCATTTCCCTTTTATTTTGCCCCGCAAAAATCCTCGAAAAGATAGTAGCCAAAAGACTGGTTTGGTTTCTATCGAAGCGAAAACTCATAAGCCCCCACCAAATGGCATTTAAGGCAGGGAAAAGTACTTTAGATGCACTTATGTACATTGATAACCAGATTTCCCAAGCCATATCCAGGAGACATCACGCATCCATTTTATCAGTTGATTTTGAAAGAGCATATGACCGGGTTGGCAAACACGCAATTCTAAATCAGCTGATGGAATGGAGAGTGGGGCCAAGAATACTCAATTATATTCACTCCTTTCTGTCAAACAGAAAGTTTCGTATTAGGATAAACGGTATACATTCGAAAACTTATCCGCTTGACAATGGAATACCCCAAGGGTCGCCACTGTCAGATATACTATTTCAAATTGGCACAGAACACATTAACAAGATAATGCTTGGGTACCCTTGCTTTAACTACTGTATTGACGCAGATGACTTTTATCTGCTAGCGAAAATTGAGAACGAAGAAGAATTTAAGAACAGATTAAATGCACTATTCCAAGAAATCTTGGACTGGTGCAATTACTCTGGATCAAGGATTTCATTTCAGAAAACGAATCTTTTACATGTATGCAAAAAAACTAGATGTAGATTGAGCGATGTGGTTATAGATAATAAGCGAATAGAGAATGTCACCTCACTTAAAATATTAGGCCTAGTTTTTAATAATAAGCATATGTGGTCTTCACACATAGATGCGTTAAGAACGTCATTATTTAATCGATTAAATTTAGTTAGATGCTTAACTTCGTATCACAGCAGTGCACATCCTAATAGCGTTATCAACATAACAAAGGCGTTGGTGCTATCGAAAGTTGATTATGGGCTTACTATATACGGCAATACTTCGAAAAGACAACTTATTAAACTTTAGAGCGTTTACAATGCTGCGGCAAGACACAGCATCGGAGCGTTTCGAACAACACCTGTTCAAAATATATATATAGAGACTGGAATTCCAGATGTCCTCAGTAGATACAACGAGGTCACATCCAAACAGATTCACAAACTTATTCTATACACTGACAACCATTTGGTCACAAATATACACCAAGTCGCCGTAAGGACCAGAGATCCACGATATCCCTCAGCAATCTGTCGTATCATAAAAAACGCGCATAGAATAGGCATTGTTCTAAGAGCGCACAAAGTCTACGTTCCTCAGAAGCCTATTTGGCACTTCAATAATAACTCCATAGTTACCGATATAATGGGTCTACCAAAATCAACAACGAGCCCACCTGTTTTTATAGCAAAATTTAATGAAATAGTGGCCAAATTCAGAGCGGAGAACTGGAATCTAATTTATACAGATGGGTCTAAAAGTGATCACGCTACCTCCTTTTCAGTGGTTAGTAGAGATTTACAAATTGAAAAATTTTTCCGCCTCCATTTTTACAGCTGAAACTCAAGCACTACTAGAAGCCATTAATACATGTAAAATATTTCGAGGAAAACATCTCATTTGTTCTGAGTCATTATCTGCTATGAAAGCACTGCTTAATATACAGCATAAATGTGAGGGCATCCAGAAGATCAGAAATATATTAATACAACACCCTACCAAGATAAAAATAATGTGAATTCCAAGCCATGTGGGTATCCGTGGAAACGAACTTACAGACGCAGCGGCCATCCTATCATCACCCAAAAAACCACCAACAAAAACGACATACTGAGGTTAGTAAAACACCACTATGCTGCAATTAAAAGATATCAATGGAACAATTACATAAACTGGTACAAGAACGTAAATGAAGAGGGAGTTGCCACAAGGTATCCAAATAACGTTTCCAGAAAAGATCTGATAAAATATACACGTCTAAGACTTTGTCATACACGACTAACGCACAAACATATCATGGAGAAGGTACCACCGCCCTTATGTCACCTTTGCCAAAACAGCACACTAACATTTGATCATTTAGTTAATAACTGTAGCTATGTTAAGAACATGCAATTGTATCTCTTTAACGAAATATGTTTTACCAAATTGCTAAAAAATGTTACCTCAGAAAATATAACTAATACTTTATTACTCTTGAAAAGATGTAGAATTTATTACTCAATTGAGATTACTATAAATACGTATCGAAATTACTTCTATTAGGCCGAAGACCACAGTAGTTAATTGCATAATTTAACTTTTATGTATGTATATGTAATCTAGAATCACCCTGGTCCTCCCTTATGGTGATATCTCCAAAAAGACTTCCACCTATAGAACTAAGGCCCACTCCCTTTGAAAATACTCATTACCACCTTCAATTTGCTACCCATGTCATACAAACAAACTCTAGAGTTACCCCTGGTCCACCTTTATGGCGATATCTCGAAAAGGTGTTCACCTATAGAACTAAGGCCCACTCCCTTTTAAATAATCATTACCACCTTTTATTTGATACCAATATCGTACAAACGCATTCACGAGTCACCCTGGTCTGACTTTATGGCGATATCTCGAAAAGGCGTCCACCTATAGAACTATGGCCCACTCCCTTTTAAAATACTATTTAATACCTTCCATTTGATACCCATGTCAATCAAACACATTCCGGGGTTACCCTAGGTTCATTTTCCTACATGGTGATTTTCCCTTATTTTGTCTCCAAAGCTATCAGCTGAGTATGTAATGTTCGGTTATACTCGAACTTAGCCTTCCTTACTTGTTTTATACTGAGTTGAGCAAAGCTCACAGAGGATATTAATTTTGTTCGCGTAACTGTACATTGTAACGGCATAAACTAATCGAGATAGATAACTTCCATATATCAAAATGATCAGGGTAAAAAAAAAAATCATTTAATCATGTCCGTCCGTCGGTAAACACGAGATTGCTTATTGAAATTTGGTACGTAGGTTCCTTGACACTGATCTCCGGAACCTATTTAAATTGAGCGAAATCGGCCAATAACCACGCCCCCTTTTCATATACATAAAACTTTCAAAAACACCAAAAACGTGATAATTCAGTAGCTGCATTATTAACTACCATACCAAATTTCAGGAGTGGGTTGATATAGCGTCCCCTAGTTCAAAGTTTAGGACATTTGCAAGAAGGGGAGTGGCACTCCCCACTTCTGACAAAATAAATTTATGAATTATTGGTCATAAAACAAAATCGGTTAAAGCTGTAGACACGAAACTCGGCAAACTGTTAACCTTTATAACAGCGAGTAAGGCGGGGAAAAAACTATCCAAATCTGTGAAGGACCACGCCCACTTTTATATAAAATAAATTTAAATAGACCATCGGCGGATATAATAGGCAATATCTTTGTGAAAAACAACATGATATTTTACTTCTAAAGTGTATTTAAAATAAGAAAGGTAATAAATGAAACAATTTTGGAAATAGGTGTGGCATGGTCCCTATTTTGACCAAGCGTTTGCCAGTTTTCCAAACCTTTCTGGAGCCAGAACTGCGAAGTGCAATAGACGTATCCTGATAAAATGTAACTCATATTTTCTTTATAACACCACATATCGCTGCCAAAAATGGACCACGTCAGTTAAGGACCACGCCTCTTTTATATAAACGATATTGAAAATTACCCTGGGCGAATATAATAGTCAAACTCTTTGCGAAAAAATTTATGTAGATGGTGTTTTAGTTCTAGAGAGTATTTGTAAGAAGAAAACGAATAAATAAACAATATCTTAAAATGGGAGTGGCACCTACCCTTTTTAGAATAATATTCCTTTTTCGTTTTCGGAGCCACAACTGGAAAAAAGATTGACAATTATGAATTCGGTACACCTAATTTCTCTATAAAGAGGAATATTTCTAATAAAAGTAGGCAAGATACTTTAATAAACATGCCCAGTTTTGATTATATTTAGTGTTAAAAGACTAAAACTAATTGGCGATAGAAGCTGTCAACTGAGTATATAATATTCGGTTCTACCCGAACTTAAATTCCTTACATGTTTTAAATCCCCATATTGTAAAATATGAAATACTGAGTTACGCCCCTAGCTGATTTGAACGACGAAATATTATTAAAAGTCTTTGCGCATGATCTTGTTAGTGATAGTAATTATTGAGATTTGTCAATAAATGTAGATAAGTAGGTACTTACAATAATCACAATTTGATTATGATCACTCTAATAAAGTTTGATTATCAATAAATATATCTAGATCCACCTCTGAAGAACTTTTAACACCGTAATTGCAATTTAATGTGTAATCGTTACGGTTCATCTACTATGCTCATCACGACAACAAATAGTTATGTATGTATGTAAAACTACTTAACCAACCAACCAACTGCGAAATAAGCTTAACAGGGCAAGTGTCCGACGTTCAATAAATGCTGACATTACTTTTGGATCACAATAAAATATCTAGAAATTTCGAAATCCATTAATGTGGATGGCTATACCGTCAATATATATTGATGTGTAGCACCTCCGTAACCCATCAATATGTGATTTATCAATGTTTGGTGAAAAAAAAAAAACAAAATATTGCAAATTAAAGAACTTAACTTAGTTTTGTGTCAGCAAATATAATCAAAAATATTTTTGAAAACGAAAATCTAACTAGTGTAAGTAAAAAACATAATTTTAAAGAATTGTTAATTTTTTTATTGCAATTAAAACGGATTTAATACTAATATTTTGTATTAAGGGCATATAATAATGAAATAAAGTACCTAGTGGAAGTAGAATCGCAACTTGTAAGAGAAAAAGACAATTCCAAAGGATCATTCGTTTATATTTGTTATCGTAAGTACTTTCATTATATATTGGGGTATATTCATAGTTCAACGTAGTTACGAGCTATAAGTAAGTGACAGCTTTTTGACGTAATTTCCTATGGGCTATCTGTCAAAAAAGCTGCAACTAACTATAAGCACCAACTAAATTCCTTCCATGAATATGATCCATTGAGCACGTAGCACTTCTCACAATCTATCAGTATCCCTCATATTGATAGCGACAAAATATCAAAATATTAGTTTTTTACCCTACAGCTGCTTGGTGCCCTACTATGTAAAACGTGGGGAGAGACCAATATTTTCTGGTCTAAAACAAAACTCCTATTTTATCAGAGCGTCCAATCCCTTCAATATCTGAAAGTAAATCTGAGTAGATGTGTTAATTTTTTGATGTTTTGTAGTGCTGCATATGAATGGAAAAACTGCTACGCAAAGAATATTTACCAGCATAATTAGTTAATTTTTAGTGAAACGAAACATAACGACTGCAGCTTGAGAATTTTTAGTAGGAAAATACTAATATCAATGAGACAGAACATTTCCGTGATAATTGAGCGTGATACGGAGATAGAAAACCGACCGAATGATGGCTATTTGTATCGAGTTTGGGGTGCCATCAAGCGGGGATGGGCGCCTCGCCTGACGAAGTTTCTTAACGGATTCCAATAGATGGGATTGTTAGGACAAAGATTGCGGTCCGAGCTAGTAAGAATTTTTTTATTCTTTAGTGTAGATGAATATTTTTTATGAAATTGACTTTCAATATTAAGTCGTTCGATTTGGCGCCACTTGGGCGTGGCACCCTCGTGCTGTCCATGCCTTGCTCGTCCGCTTACGGCGACCCTGGGAAGAACCACACTAGGAGTGTTTGGCAAATGACTTCCGAAGGGAGACCCAGTTTAAAATAACTTTGTTGTAATTAAAAACCCTTTTTTTTAATTTTCGATGTGACTTTTCTCTGGGACTGAACCCAGATCCTCGTTGTGATAGCTGGTGCACGCCATCACAACACCCCGTGTGGTCCGCGTATAAATAAAGCATAAGAATAGGAAAAGGCCTAATAAAAAAAAACGGCTTTAAATCAACATTGCAGATCCATCATCAAGATTTCAACGTATTGGGATGAATATTAGCATCACTAAGCTGCTACTAAATGAATGCACAGCAACAATAAAGCAGCCACTCTTACGTAGAAGGCGACGAAGAGATATCTCGCACAAACACATATATTTCAGCCGAAGTAGTTACTCACGCATATGGCTATGGGAGACGAGTGGAATACAGATATACATATATATAGTTGTAATTTTTTTTTTTATCAGTTCAAATTAGATTTGTATGAGTTATTTGAGGCTTGGCTGATCCATTTATTTTGGTGCAGATGAAGAATTCAATTCACCATTCTGCCCAACGTTTCGTTGACAAATTCAGCATCATCAGGGGCGACTCCGTTTATTTAAAAAAAAAAACAAAATACATATATGAATTATATATTGGCACAAACAACATAAACCGAAGAAATACATGCACTTGAATTTACGGGATACTCACTGAAATATTAAACACTTGTATGAAAGCTTAAAACTAGTTACATTAGTACCACCTCTTGTGGTAGCCTTGTCTAAACTAAACTGCTATTCTTACAAGAAAATGAATAACATAATGCATAACAAGTAAGCTGAAGCTATATTATCGGTGTCCTCTTTTTTGTTTATCGTCTCCTCCCTTCTTTGCAATATTCTTAGACTTTCTAATGTGTATAGCATCATTTCTCTCTTTTCTTTGTCAATAATTTTGGTGTTGGTAAAATCAGCTGCGTGGCCACTACTTAAAATGGGTTGGGACAAGGCCGTGCTTTGTTTTTGCTTTTCTATATCCGATTCGTGTTCGGCTAAGCGGACGCCTAATATTTTTTTTTTGTCCCCTTATACACTTTATCACAGCGTTCGTTGTTGTTGCCCTTGCATTTTATTTCATAAACAACGTTGCTTTGCTGTTGTTTTTCTATTGGGCTTTTGGTTTAGTATAAATGCTGGATATTGTTGCATTCGATTTGTATGCAGGCGTAATATTTTTTGCTTTAATATTTTCTGATAAAAGTTCTCCCTGAGTTATGGTATGTGTCTCTGTAATATTTTTTTGACGCATTAGATGTTTCTGGGTTTTGTTGCTTCGTTTTCTGTTCTCCTGTTATTATTATTTCTTTCGTGATCAGTTCGCGTAATTATTGCACTGGGTAGTTGTTGCTTTTTAATATTTTGTATGTTTTTTCTATGTTAACTTCGTGGAATTGCCTATGGCTTATTGTCAGTATTTTACGGATTAGATTTTTCGCTATGTTAATTTTATATTTTCTGGGTTGGGAAGATAAATAATTAATCAGGCGTCCAGAGGAGGTGGGTTAAGAGTACCTGTTCATAATTATATTGTTTTTGTTTCTATGTATACTAACATCAAGGAAGGGGATACTTTTGTTTTCCTCCATTTCTATTGTAAACTTGAGTTTTGGATGGTATTTGTTAAGTGTCTCTAGATCCTTGTTCGTGTCGCTTCGCTTTGTTATTGCAAAAATGTCGTTTACATATTTGTTGATAAATTTGATGTCAATATTGTAGTGTTGTTTCAGCTCCGAGATGGTGTTATCAAGTAGTTCGTCCATAACAATGTCCGCAATGGTTGGGGAGAGGGGATTGCCCATTGCCATCCCAAATGTTTGGAATTATAATTTGTTATTGCAATTAAAAAAATTTTTGTCTTTGAGTCAAAAGTGCAGGATTTCTTGAAATCTTTTCTTTGGGATTTTTGTTGTTTCTTGTATTCTGTCCCATTTGTTCATTTTAATCTTGCTTGCAAGCATTGTCGGTATATTTGTAAACAGGGAAATGACATCAAATGAGACAAACACTTCATCATCGGACAAACATATATCACTTAGTCTATCTTTCAATTCGTATGCATTTTTCAAATTATATCTTTCTGAAATAAGTGGCTTGAGAATTTTTCCGACATATTTTGACAAATTGTAACAGTGGACCAAACAGACGAGGCAATGGCAACTCAAATCATCTTTAACAAACACCGAGGTAGACACGTTCACCAACCAACAGAACCTCCAAAGTCAAAACAAAGCCAACGAAAAACGATCAACACTTATGACAACAAGTAAGGAAGACTGAGTTCGGGTGTAACCGAACATTGCATACTCAGCTGAGCGGTTTAGAGACAAAATAAGGGAAAATCACCATGTAGGAAAATGAACCTAGGGTAACCCTGCAATGTGTTTGTATGACATGGGTATCAAATGGAAGGTATTAAAGATGGATGCCTTTTAGATATCGCCATAAAGGTGGACCAGGGGTGACTCTAGAATGTGTTTGTACGATGTGGTAACCAAATGAAAGGTGGTAATGAGTATTTTAAAAGGGAGTGATCCTTAGTACTATAGGTGAACGCCTTTTCGAGATATCACCATAAAGGTGGACCAGGGGTGATTCTAGAATGTGCTTGTACGATATGGGTATAAATGAAATGTTTTAATGAGTATTTTAAAAGGGAGTGGCCTTGGTACTATAGGTGAACACCTTTTCGAGATATCACCATAAAGGTGGAGCAGGGGTGATTCTAGAATGTGCTTGTACGATATGGGTATTAATTGTAATGTTTTAATGAGTATTTTAAAAGGGAGTGGCCTTAGCTCTATATGTGGACGCCTTTTCGAGATATCACCAAAAATGTGGACCAGGGGTGACTCTAGAATGTGCTTGTACGATATGGGTATCAAATGAAAGGTGTTAATGAGTATTTTAAAAGGGAGTGGCCTTAGTTCTATAGGTGGACGCTTTTTCGAGATATCGCCATAAAGGCGGACCAGGGGTGATTCTATAATGTGTTTGTACGACATGGGTATCAAATTAAAGGTATTAATGAGGGTTTTCAAAGGGAGTGGCCCTTAGTATTATATGTGGAGGTGTTTTCGAGATATCGACCGAAATGTGTACCAGGGTAACCCAGATCATCAACAGTCGGGTACCACTAATTTATTTATATATGTAATACCACGAACAGTATTCCTGCCATGATTCCAGGGGCTTTTGATTTCACCCTGCAGAACATTTTCATTTTCTTCTAATTAATATGATAGGTGTCACACCCATTTTACAAAATTTTTTCTAAGGTTATTGTTTGAAGTCAGGAGACTATTTTGTCTTGACTGTATAAATTTCTTTATTCAACTGAACTTAACAAATATAGAAAACAGTTTCTGCGTGCAAAATATTAGATACTATGGACCTAACTGTTTTATGTATGCTGAAAATATGTATTCATTATGCTAGTTGGAATTCAATAACATGAGCTTAGGTAAATAACAGTATTCAAAATTCTTATAAAGAGAGAATGTATACCTATTGCAAAAAATGTAAAAACTTAACTATATACATATGAATGTAAGTCAGCAAATTAGGGTGGAACTTATATACTCTTTACAAAACATGCTCACCCCGTTGAAAGCCAGTGCTTTCAAGAGAATTTTCCATCGGCAAAAGGCATAACTTGCTGATAGCCCTTTTTGTAATGCCAGTGCTTGTTTTCAATACTGCCACCCGAGCAACGCCATCTGATCCAGGAATCGTTTGAATTACCCGTGCGAGTTGCCATCGAAGTGGTGGTTGATATTCATCCTTTATTAAGACGAGAGCTCCGATAGGAATTGTATTCTTTTCAGACCGCCATTTAGACCATTGTTGAAGCTGCGTCAGATACTCCGTCGACCAATTCTTCCAAAAAATTTGTTTCATTCTAGATATACGCTGCCAAAGACCAAGACGGTTAATGTTTAGATCGGTTATATCTGGCTCAGGAATCGCAGCTAAAGGACCACCTATTAAAAAATGAGCTGGTGTAAGAACATCAAGGTCATCTATATGCTCCGTAATTGGAGTTAAAGGTATTGAATTAAGAATTGCTGAGATTTGACAAATTAAAGTACGTAATTGGTAATAAGTTAAAGTTGAAGACCCTACTACTTTGTTAAAGTGATATTTTGTTGATTTTATGGCGGCTTCCCATAAGCCACTGAAATGAGGTGACCGAGGTGGAATGAATTTCCAGTCGATCCCATCTTCCAAGCACTTTTGCAAAAACATTTTCTGGTGATCACTGTTGAGAAATAGCCGCTTCAGTTCAACGAGTTCATTATTTGCTCCAACAAAGTTTGTTGCGTTATCTGACCAGATGGTTTTAGGTTTTCCGCGTAGACTCACAAATCGTTGTAAAGCAGCCAGAAATGCAGACGTAGATAAATCCTTGACGAGTTCCATGTGGATCGCTTTTGTAACAAAGCAAATAAATAAACATATGTAACACTTAGTGGGCGGCCTATTTCGAACTTCAGCGTTATAATAAAATGGGCCACAAAAATCAACCCCAGTGGTAAGAAATGCGCGGGCTGGCTGAACCCTTTCTTTTGGCAAGTTAGCCATAATATGCTCCATAAGTCTTGGCCTGCAGCGAAAACACACAATGCATTTAGAAGAGCTTGTGGTCCTGTATGCAATAGCTTTTTATGAAAATAAATTATTATGGAAATGGTGAGCGGATGCCTCTTTGGAAGCAAAATGGGGTGACTGGAGTTGAAGTCCAAACCCGCGTTTTTTAGTCGCCCGCCGACACGAAGTAATCCAAAATTGTCTAAGAATGGTGATAGCGAAACCAGTAAGCTGGTTGAGGTGATCGGCTGTTTTCTTTAGAGTGCGGTATACTCGGTGCAAAAGTGAACTCTTTGAATCATTCGTAGAAGATAGAACGTCCCCTTCTGAATATGCAAGGTTGACAACACATTAGAGTGATCTTTGCATACAAATTTGTATACATAGCCATAAATTCGTTGCATTGAGTTGAATGAATTTATGTACTTGCAGTCAATAGATGAGTCAAAAAATACATGCGATGAGAGTAGTGCACTTTTACGTATCTCAGGCAGACCGTTTACTGGCACACATAATACTGGCCACGTATCTGATGGTTGGGCTAAAAATTGTGGACCATGCTTCCGCAACGATGATTTGAGAAGCTCAGCAGCAGTAGCCCCTCTAGATAATATATCGGCTGGGTTGAGGGCTGATGGAACGTAACGCCATTCCATTCCTTTTGTAAGCTGTTGAATACTGCTTACTCGATTTGCAACAAAAACATTAAAGCGCAAAGGTTCCTCTTTCAGCCACGCCAGAACGATACTGGAATCAGACCAGCAATAAAATTTACAGTCGAAAACGCCTAGCCTTAAAATTGCATGCACAAATTGTGCAAGTAGTGCGGCAGCACAAAGTTCCAATTTTGGTATGGTGAGTGTCTTGAGCGGCGCTACTCGAGATTTGGAGCATAGAAGAGAAGCCTGAACATCGCGGTTACTGATTGAACCTACATACACACATACTTCATATGCCGAGATGCTAGCGTCGCAAAATGCATGTACTTCGGTTTTAGCGTCTGGCATGGAAACGAAAAGAGGAAAACAAAACCCTTTCACTGACTCGAGTTCATTATGTAGCTGCTGCCAAGCAGTATGAAGAGAAAATGGCAAGCTCTCATCCCAATTGAATTTATCCATCCAGAGGCGCTGCAAAAATATTTTGGCCTTACAAATTATTGGTCCTATCAAGCCAAGTGGATCGTAGAAGCGCGCTATAATGGAGAGCACAACACGTTTAGTAATTTTTGCAGGTAGCTTTTCTAATGAGAACGAAAATAGAAACGTGTCTGTTTGCGGATTCCATAAAAGTCCAAGCGTTTTTGTAATGTTACTTCCGAACACCAAGAGGAAATGAATTTTTCTCATCAAAAGCGAACTGACGCATTGCACGAATAGCAAGGAATGACGCCGGCTTCGTTCCATAAGTGACAGTCTCGAGTTTAAACGTTTTAATTTCGCTATTTGGATCATCTCTCCATATTATACACTGCAAATAGTCATCAGGGGATGTAACCCGGACGCACCTATACATTTTACATATGTCACCATTTACAGCTACCGGATAAGTACGAAACCGAATGAGAATATCAGCCAACTTGGGTTGAATCGTTGGCCCAGCCATCAAAATTTCATTAAGTGAGTATCCAGATGTGCTAGTTGCCGAGCCGTCAAACACAACGCGAAGTTTTGTTGTTGTACTGTCACTCCTGAAGACACAGTGATGAGGTAAATAATAAACCTTTGTATTTTTGGGTGGGTGCTCAACAAATGACATGTACCTTAGTTGTTCGTACTCTTTGATGAATGCGGAATATTGAGCTTTCACTGGAGTATTATGCTGAAGTCGGCGCTCTAAAGATAGAAACCGCCTGAGAGATTGCTCATATGAGTCCCCGAGTAAATCAAGGCTATGCTTTAATGGCAATCGAACAAAGTACTCTCCAGTATCCAAGCGACGATAGCTGTTCATAAAGAGATCTTTGCATTCAATCTCTTCCTTTGTTGTGTTTGCTGAGGGTTCGAAGCAGTTGTCGATTTCCCAAAATGACCTCACTAGTTGAGTCAACGATTGTTGTTGTTCTTCACTACTGATTAACACTAACGATGCTGAAATTGGCGATTTTTGCTGGCCGCCTGAAACAACCCAACCTAAACTGGTTTTTTTGCAAAATGTATGGTATATTTTTCAACCGAATTTGCCCAACACATAGTAAATCAAAGAATATACCAGCCCAAGTAACATGTCAACACGTTGAGATTTGAAAAACAAAGCATCAGCAAGTTTTATATTTGCAGGGATGTAGCAAACGATTAGTTAGGTTGACTGTCAGTAATGGTAGGAATAACCGCAACTGTTATACTCGTTGAAAAGTCATTATGTAGGGACTTGAAGGTTATGTTAGCACAGTGGCTAATTTTCAGGCCTGATTCGCCAATACCTGAAACAGAGTACGAAATTTCCGACATTTTCAAATCTACCTGATTAGAAAACCGGGTTGTTACAAAGTTTAACTGCGAAGCAGAGTCCAATATAGCGCGACATGGAATGAAAGAACCAGTTCTGGTTTTCACCAATATGACAGCAATGGCGATTAGTAAATTTTCGGTTAGAGTTGGGTCTACTGAAATATTGTTGGACTTTGACACTAGTGTTGTAGCTTGTGCCGCTGGAGGACTTGAGTCAGGTTTCTCATCGGGCGTACAGCCAGTGGTGGACTGCTGCGCCGGAATAAAATGCAAAAGTGTGTGGTGTTGAGCTGTGCACCGTCGACAATTGGAGGATTTACATTGTTGAGCGTGATGCCCGTACCTTAAACAATTCAAACAAACGCTTGCCTTTTTGGCCTCTTTCCAACGTGTTGCTGGACTAAGTTTAATAAACGATGGACACATATAAATCGAATGGTCATCCCTTTTGCAAAATGTACATCCTTTGTGAGTAGGTTTCGAAACTACACGAGCCTTTTTCTGATGCTGTGTTTTGCTCACCTGAACGTTTGGCGTTTTCTGTACCGTAGCGAAATTAATGCTCTCCAACGTTTGACACCTCTTCTCGAGAAATGTTTCCATGCTCTCCCATGTAGGTATGCTGCTGCATGAGGCTGATTCTTCCCACTTTCTTTGTATGGATGGATCTAACCTTTGAGCAATAATAAACATGAGTAGACAGTCGGCTATTTGTATCTTACTTCCTAGGGTCTGAAGTGCCCTAATGTGAGACGTGAATTTGTCAACAAGCACGCGAAGACTACCTACAGTGTTGGCTTCTGCACCTTTTAGTTCAAACAATTCGCGAATGTGAGCCTGAAAAATAAGGCGTTTATTATCAAAGCGGCATTTAAGTAAACTCATAGCCTTTTCGTAGTTGCTATCGCGTATTTCCAGTGAACGAATGACATCTAAGGCGCTGCCTTGCAAGCAGGTCCGCAAGTGCTGGAATTTTTCTATTTTCGTAAGCTCTGGTTCATTATCGACCACAGCTTCAAACATCGAAATGAAATTTGGCCACTCCGTGAATGCGCCAGCGAATTTTGGCAGCTGAAGGTCGGGCAGCCGTGATTTATTTTGCTTTCGCACGACTACTGATGGGGAATCGTGCGGAGAGAATACGGATGTTGATGAATGAGCTTGTGGCTCCATGCGATGCGATTTTAACTCACGGGTGATTGCCGTTTTTATGGCGACATATAAGGCAAGAAAATCAGTACGGCTGCTACTATCCAGCTCGTCAGGATTTTCTTCTTCCAAGCGGCCTGAGCGGCCTCAAAGTTGTTTAGTATGTGATCCAGAAGCTCGATTCGCGTCGAAAGTTCCGCATGATCCATAGCCTGAAGCGCTTCCGATGTACTTTGGCGCTGAATAGTCAAGATTTGTCGAACGACAGCGTCACATTTTCTTTTAAAAAAGGAATTATGTACTTGTGGTGCATCTTGATTGTTATCCATTTCGAGAAAATTATTAGTAAAAAAATAATTTTCAAACGATACGAAAAAAAATGTTCGATATAGAAAGCGCGCACGTTGCGTTACACAATTACTTGTTGTTTAAAGTGTCACCGAATGTGATCACGTCGGGGTCACCAATGTTTGAAGTCAGGAGACTATTTTGTCTTGACTGTAAAAATTTCTTTATTCAACTGAACTTAAAAAATATAGCAAACAGTTTCTGCGTGCAAAATATTTGATACTATGGACCTAACTGTTTTATGTATGCTGAAAATATGTATTCATTATACTAGTTAGAATTCAATAACATGAGCTTAGGTAAATAACAGTATTCAAAATTCTTATAAAGAGAGAATGTATACCTATTGCAAAAAATGTAAAAACTTAACTATATACATATGAATGTAAGTCAGCAAATTAGGGTGGAACTTATATACTATTTACAAAACAGTTATATTTTGCGTCAAAAAACCAATCCAATCACCATGTTTCATCCCTTTTATCGTATTTGGTATGTATTTTTTATTTTTCGGAATTTTCGATGTCGAAAAAGTGGGCGTGGTCATAGTTGGATTTCGCCAATTTTTAATACCAAGATAAAGTGAGTTCCGGTAAGTAGGTGAACTAAGTTTAGTAAATATATATCGATTTTTGCTCAAGTTATCGTTTTATCGGCTGAGCGGAAGGACAGACGGTCGACTGTGTATAAAAACTGGGCGTGGCTTCAACAGATTTCGCCCATTTGCACAGAAAACAGTTATCGTCATAGAAGCTATGCTGTTACCAAATTTCACATGGATTGGTAAATTTTTGTTCGACTTATGGCATTAAAAGTATTCTGGACAAATTAAATGAAAAAGGGCGGAGCCACGCCCATTTTGAAATTTTCTCTTATTTTTGTATTTAGTTGCACCATATTATTACTGGCGGCCACCGTGGTGTGATGGTAGCGTGCTCCGCCTATCACACCGTATGCCCTGGGTTCAACTCCCGGGCAAAGCAACATCAAAATTTTAGAAATAAGGTTTTTCAATTAGAAGAAAATTTTTCTAAGCGGGGTCGCCCCTCGGCAGTGTTTGGCAAGCGCTCCGGGTGTATTTCTGCCATGAAAAGCTCTCAGTGAAAACTCATCTGCCTTGCAGATGCCGTTCGGAGTCGGCATAAAACATGTAGGTCCCGTCCGGCCAATTTGTAGGGAAAATCAAGAGGAGCACGACGCAAATAGGAAGAGAAGCTCGGCCTTAGATCTCTTCGGAGGTTATCGCGCCTTACATTTATTTATTTTTATATTATTACTGGAGTTGAATGTTGACATAATTTACTTACATACTGTAAAGATATTAAATTGTTTGTCAAGATTTGACTTTAAATTTTTTTTTCTTAAAAGTCATCCGATTTTGCTAATTTTTATTTAGCGCACATATAGTAATAGGAGTAACATTCCTGCCAAATTTCATAATGATATCTTCAACGGCTGCCAAATTATAGCTTCCAAACTTTTAAATTACCTTCTTTTAAAAGTGGGCGATGTCACGCCCATTGTCCAAAATTTTACTAATTTTCTATTTTGCGTCATAAAGTCAACCCGCCTACCAAGTTTCATCGTTTTAGCGGTCTTTGGTAATGAATTATTGAACTTTTTCGGTTTTTCGAAATTTTCGATATCGAAAAAGTGGGCGTGGTTATAGTCCGATTTCGTTCATTTTAAATAGCGATCTGAGAAGAGTACCCAGGAACCTACATATCAAATTTCATTAAGATACCTCAAAATATACTCAAGTTATCATGTTTACGGACAGACGGACGGACGGACGGACAGACGGACATGGCTAAATGAATTTCTTTTTTCGCCCAGATCATTTTGATATATAGAAGTCTATATCTATATCGATTAGTTTATGCCGTTACGGATTACCGTTATGTGGACAAAATTGATATACTCTGTGAGCTTTGCTCAGCTGAGTATAAAAATGCATACGAATTGAAAGATAGACTAACTAATATATGTTTGTCCGAACGACACTTCATCATCGGACAAATTTGATGTCAATATTGTAGTGTTGTTTCAGCTTCGAGATGGTGTTATTAAGTAGTTCGTCCATAACAATGTCCGCAATGGTTGGGGAGAGGGGATTGCCCATTGCCATCCCAAATGTCTGGAATTATAATTTGTTATTGCAATTAAAAAAATGTTTGTCTTTGAGTCAAAAGTGCAGGATTTCTTGAAATCTTTTCTTTGGGATTTTTGTTGTTTCTTGTATTCTGTCCCATTTGTTCATTTAAATCTTGCTTGCAAGCATTGTCGGTATATTTGTAAACAGGGAAATGACATCAAATGAGACAAACACTTCATCATCGGACAAACATATATCACTTAGTCTATCTTTCAATTCGTATGCAGTTTTCACATTAAGTCTTTCTGAAATAAGTGGCTTGCGAATTTCTCCGACATATTTTGACAATATGTAACAAGGGACCAGAACAGACGAGGCAATGGGACGTAAAGGAACTTGAGGTTTGTGAACTTTTGGTAGTCCATAAAGCCAAGGACTGCTGTGCATGTGAGAAGTTTTTTTTTCTCTTCTCGTTATGTGTTGTACTTTGTAAGATTTATTGTTTTTCTCTGTAGAGTGTACGTTGGGTCTTCTTTTTCTTCTTTCCTTCCTTAACTCCTATTGGAGATTTGGCTCCGACAGCCGACTTGAATCTTAATTTATTTCAGGGATGTACCTTAACGTTAAGCTAATCGTTTATCAAAAAATGTCCACCGGTTCCGTTGAAACCCTTCGAAATATTATCGATAAAGGAATTATCAAGATAAATTGTATCTCCTTTTTAACCGAAACGAAAAGCTTTCGTTAACGTTAAAAACGTTAACAAAAACGTGATACTTTATGTTTGAATTGTGCTGGCAATGCTATAGCCACACACACAAACTCCATGTAGTTTGTTTGTGTAATTCGGTGGTGGTAATGTCAAAAATACTCTGAGAAATGTTCGTACTGTCAAAATTTATTAGAAAAGTTGCAATCAGCTTGGCTAATGCTTTCACCTTTAATGACTCTGCCATCAATCAGCTTTGCCAGCATAGCTTGAAATTAATAATCAACATAAACGATTTGATTTCGTTTTGATATGGCAGAAAACGAAACGAAATCATTTCGTTAATTTGACGTTCTTAACGTTAATAAACGAAACGAAATGACTTTGTTTCGTTTATTAACGTTTATTATCGTAACGAAATGATATCGGTTCGTTGGTTAAGCATGCCTGATCTATTTGGTGGTATCCTCGTGACGTCATTCCACGTGTAAACTCCATCTTCCAATTTTTTATCGACAGTTCTACGCCAGGTTTTCGCTGGCGCCCCGGATCTTCTGCTTCCCTGCGGGTTCCAAAGGCAAGCATTGCGGTCTACTCTTATGGTTTTGTATATGTTTTTGTCTTCTAGTAATTCGTTCATCTTGCTTGTGTATTCCGATTCGTACATTGCTACCGTTTTGTTGCCTATGATTATGATTATGTTTTTGTGGGATTTCAGAATCTCCTTCGTGCGGGCGAATGATGCTAAAATGAATTTTTCCGCAGCGTTATGTTTTATGTTTGTTTTTCTTTTAAAAAGTGTTATTCTGTTACTTAGAATATTTCTTGTCGATTCTTTCTCTCTATCGTCTTTTATACCTGTGATAACTTGCTTCATTTCAGCTATAGTATGTATTGGTGAGAAACTTGTTTTTGTTGTCGGTAGTGTGAATTTTCTACAAAGAGAGAGTACCCACCTGACTTCATCGGGAAAGTCGACGGTTGTTTTGTTAACAAACCAATAGTTGTTCTTGTGTATCCCTAACTTCCGCATCTGTTCGTATTGAAGTCTCTCTATTTTTGTCATAGGTGTTGATCATTTTTCGTTGGCTTTGTTTTGACTTTGGAGGTTCTGTTGATTGGAGAATGTGTCTACCTCGGAGTTTGTTAAAGATGCTTTGAGTTGCCACTGCCTCATCTGTCCTGGTCCCCTGTTACAATTTGTCAAAATATGTCGGAAAATTTCAAGAAATCTTGCACCTTTGTCGCAAAGGCAACAATTATTTTAAGTGCAATAAAAAAATATACTTCCAAACATTTGGAATGCCAATGGGTAATCCGCTCTCCCCAACCATTGCGGACATTGTTATGGACGAACTACTTGACAACACGATCTCGGAGCTGAAACAACACTACAATATTGACATCAAATGTATCAACAAATATGTAGACGACATTTTTGTAATAACAAACCGAAGCGACACTAACAAGATTCTAGATACACTTAACAAATACCATCCAAAACTCAAGTTTACAATAGAAATGAAAGAAAACAAAAGTATCCCCTTACTTGATGTCAGTATACATAGAGACAAAAGCAATATAATCCTGAACAGGTACTCTAAACCTACCTCCTCTGGACGCCTGATTATTTATTTCTCTTCCCAACCCAAAAAATATAAAACTAACACAGCGAAAAATCTAATCCGTAAAATACTGACAATAAGCCATAGACAATTCCACGAAGCTAACATAGAAAAAATATACAAAATATTAAAAAGTAACAACTACCCAGTGCAATTGATATGCGAAGTGATCACGCAAAAAAAAAATAATAACAGGAGTACAGAAAACGAAGCAACAAAACCCAGAAACATCTAATGCGTCAAAAAAATATTACAGAGTCACACACATACCATAACTCAGGGAGAACTTTGATCAGAAAATATTAAAGCAAAAAAATATTACGGCTGCATACAAATCGAATGCAACAATATCCAGCATTTATACTAAAACCAAAAGCCCAATAGAAAAACAACAGAAAAGCAACGTTGTTTATGAAATAAAATGCAAGGGCAACAACAACGAACGCTGTGTTAATACACCTTATCGGGACAATATAAAAGAGTATTAGGCGTCCGCTTAGCCGAACACGAATCGGATATAAAAAAGCAAAAACAAAGCACGGCCTTGTCCCAACACATTTTAAGTAGTGGCTACGCAGCTGACCTTACCAACACCAAAATTATTGACAAAGAAAAGAGAGAAATGACGCGATACATAATAAAAAGAAGGGAGGAGACGATAAACAAAAGAGAGGACACCGATAATATAGTTTCCGCTTACTTGTTATGCATAAGAAAATGAACAGCGGTTTAGTTTAGACAAGTCTACCACAAGGAGTGGTACTGATGTAACTAGGTTTAAGGAATCATATAACTGTTTAATATTGTAGTGAGTATCCCGTAAATTTAAGTGCATGTACTTCTTCTGTTTATGTTGTGTGTGCCAATACATACTTCATATATGTCTTTTGTTTTTTAAAAATAAACAGAGACGCCCCTGATGATGCTGATATTTGTCAGCGAAACGTTGGGCAGAATGGTGAATTGAATTATTTTTTGCACCAGAATAAATGGATCAACCAAGCCTGAAATAATTCATACAAATACATGTATATAGCTGGTAACTAACCAAGCATGAGATACAACTGCTCGCGAAATTACTAGACCTTAGGAGAAATGGTTGAACGAGGAAACCAAGAGTATAAAAGCAGCGCAAGCTGAGGAATTATCAATCAGCTTGATTTAAACACGCTACTAATTGCGACGTGAAGTATAGTTGTGAAGTATAATTGTACTACTCCCAAAGTAGTTTAATAAAGACCATTTTGCAATTCAGAATATTGGAGTTATATATTCCACAGTTCAGCGATTCAAATGTTAGCAGAAGATTTCAAATAAGCTGAATTCCACAAAATTTGTTACAATTGGTATCAGAAGAGGAATTTTTGAATAAATTCCAGAGTTGCAGAGCACAACAAGGACATGGCAAAGTTGAGTGAATAGAAGATCCGGCAACCGTTGGAGAGCCGTGGATTGAGTACAACCGGTAAGAAAATCGAACTTCAAGCACGACTGCGAGAAGTTATGGAGGCGGAGGGAGTTAAAGTGGACGAATATGTCTTTCATCCTGATGGGGACGAGACTATGACAAAACTGGAAGAGAATAACGGTAGTAGCCCCCAGCGGGTTAGGGGGTCAGAATATACCCGCGTTAGGTATGCCTGTCGTAAGATAGGTAGGTATGCCTGTCGTAAATACCAGATTCAAGGGGCTGTGTCGCGCAACCCTTCAGGTTGCCATCGCAATATATAGCTTCTCCAAACCCAATTGTCAACCTCACCTATCCGCGGCGAATCCTGTTTCACTAAAAAACGAATCTCTGACGACATCAAGCTCCTCGTGGAACTTGGGGGTGGGGAGGGTGGGATGGCCTGAAGGTTTAATGTGGCCATATAAATCGTTCCTGAGATAGTCGGGCTAGCACCTTAATGGTGCTGTTTTACCGGAGCGCACCGGATCTGTATCCGGCAAAGGGCCATCACATCGATAACACTCCCCAAAGCCTTCGGGGAGTAACCTTATCGCTACAACAACAAAAACAACAACAACAACAACAAGAACGGGAGTCCGAATCCAGTCGCAAGCTGCGAGACTAATGCGATATTGGCTTTTTTATCACAGATATCGACAAAAATGGAGACCCAAGAAACACGTATAACAGAAATGTCGTCACAAATATCAACCGATATGTCAGCACAGCTCGAAGTACAGAAAACGTATGTGTAATTTCAACTGGAAGAACAAAAGACAAATATAACACCTCAAATGGGGGAACAGAAAACATTCACGACATCACAAATGGCATCCCAATTGGATGAACAGAAAACATACATAGCGTCACAAATTGCAGAGCAATTAAAAGAACAAGAGGCACGCATAACATCACAACTCGAAGCACAGGAAGAGCATATCTCAACGAAGCTGGAGGCACTTAGTGAACGACAATATAAAATGGAGGCGGAGATGGATGCTTTGAAAGATCAGATTCTGGAGTTACAATTTAACCGTCCAATAATTTCAACGTCTACTGTGAAGGTAAAATCTCCAACGTTTGATAGTTCTGTTATTCTGGTATTTAAGCTCCAATTTGAGAAGACGTTAGCAGCGAACAAATAGAGTGCCTAAGATAAATTTGCTGCATTGTTCGTGGCGTTAAAAGGACCTGCTGCTGAGATCTTACAGACTATTCCAGAGGGAGAACGAAATAACTACGAAGCATTGATGGGTGCTCTAAAAAGGCGATACGGAAACGAACACAGGAAGCAGATACACAAAATAGATTTGCGAAACCGTTACCTAAAAACTAATGAGACTCTGCAGGAGTTTGCTTTGGATGTTGAAAGGTTGGCCCATTTAGCAAATGCGGACACACCCGTGGAATAAACCGAGATAGTAAAAATCCAGAGCTTTATAAATGGTATACGGGACGGCGAAACGAGGCGAGCCACAAACGAAAACCCAAAACCAACATTTGCTGAAACGGTATCCCATGCACTGACTCAGGAAACTGCCTCACTTTTGAGTAAACCAGCATACAAAGCCTATCGTGTGGAAGTAGAAAGACCAGAGTGGTCAGACACAATTTTTGAAGCACTGAAGGGATCACAATTGAAAAATGCCGGAGTTACGAAATGTTTCAAGTGCGGCAACCCAGTTCATATGGCACGTCATTGCAGCACCGGTCCTAATAGTTCCAAAAATGTGGGTGGCCGTAAACGCAGAGCTGAAAGAGATGTGCAAATCTCCAAGTCCACTCAATCGTTAAACTATAGCAAATCAGCCGCAAGGGGCGACAGTTGGGTCCCTTAATTGAATGCGCCATAATCTCTATCTCGCAAATCGGAAGAAAATTGAGCAGTCTTACCGTCAGAGGAAATGTGGATGGGAAGGAGCGTGTATTGACTGTAGATACGGGCGCATCTCATTCCAATCCGGTCTGATTTGGTCAACAGGAGAGTAAAGCCGATGCATGGAGCAATATTGCGTAGGTCACTGGCGAGTACAACCAAATCCAGGGAGAAGTGGCATGTGAAGTCTTAATTGGGAAGATCATGGTTCTACACGAATTCGTTGTGGCAGAGATCGTCGATGAAGTTATATTGGGAGTGGACTTCTTACTTGACCATGGCAAGGATCGATATGCCGAGAAGGATTATGCAATATAAGATCAAGGATGTACCACGCAACTTCATTTAGGAGAAAGGGTTCAGCAGTAAGCGAGTGCTGGTGGAGAAAACTCGACAAATACCACAAAAGTCATGACAGTAGTTCGACCAATGGTTGAAGGAACGAATGGGCCAAACGAATCAAAATCAAAGGTACCTGCGAGGAAAACACTGCCAATAACAAACCCTAATAGACGCACTAAAACCAACGAAAGAAATTACCAGAAAGAATGCAAGGGGTGGTTTCAAGCCAGGGCGCCCTACTCTTGTGAAACATCGGAACGCTACTGATTATGCAAAGCCAATCGGTCAAACTCAACCTCTTCAAAGTAGTCCTTTGGCCAAGCAACAGAGTGCGAGGCAATGAACCGGTTTAATGAGTAGTAAGATGAAACACAGGTACGACGAGAACAACAATTCGGAAGATTCGCTGGAGGGATATTTGGTACTGTTATACAATCCTCACCGGCGAAAAGGTGGTTCAAACAAATTTTGGTGAAGTTGGGAAGGCCCGTACTAAGTTGTGAAGAGGATCAGTCATGCCATGTACCGCATACAAACAATTGGGAAACCACAAAATAGAAGGGTGGTTCATTTGGAATAGCTAGCAGCGGTGGGATCGAGAGATTTTTCTGATCGGGACGATCAAACTTAGGTGGGGGAGTGTGACGAATATTAGCATCATTAATCTGCTACTAAATAAATGCACAACAACAAGAAAGCAGCTACTCTTATGTAGAATGCGGTGAAGAGATATCTCACACACACACAAATATTTAGTCATAAGCCGAAGTTGTTACTCACACATACACACGCATATGGTTATGGGAGAGGCGTGGACTACAGATATACATGTATATCGCTGGTAACTAACCAAGCATGAGATACAACTGTTCGCGAAATTACTAGACCTTAGGAGAAATGGGTGAACGAAGAAACCGAGAGTATAAAAGCAGCGCAAGCTGAGGAAATAGTAAGCAGTTTGATTTAAACACGCTGTTAGTTGCGAAGTGAATATGAATTTTAAAGCGTACACAGAGAAGTGCGCCTATATTTGTAGAAAATTAATAAACAAGAGCAAAAATAGTATGTGAAGTGGGTTCGTCTCTTATTATGATGTCCCCATGTCATAACGTTTGGCGTTGCTTACTCACAAGCGAAAGGATGTTTGTTAGTGTACAATTTTGTTTACAATAACTGGTTTTAAACGGTTTTATTTAGCTTGACTTGACATGCTGGTTGGCTGGCTGGCTGGCACGAATTTTGTAATTGAAATTTAAGTGACTTCCGATAAGCTACAAGCTTGAAACTTGGAATATAAGTGGCGCAAGGATCGAGATATTCACAAAAATCGTATGTGTGGTCCGATTTGGCTCCTATTTGGAACACATAATACACACAAGAATGGAAAGCCACCTATGAAAAAAAATCGCCGCTAATTGGCGCAAGGATTAAGATATTCACAAAAAGCGTATTTGTGGTCCGATTTGGCTCATATCTAGAACACATAATACATACAAGATAAGAAAGCGAAATATGAAAAAGAATCGCCGCTAGGTGGCACAAGGATCGAGATATTCACAAAAATCGTATTTGTGTTCCGATTTGGCTCATATTGGGAAACATAATGCATACAAGAATATAAAGCGACCTATGAAAGAAAATAGCTGCTGGGTGACGCAAGGATCGAGATATTCACAAAAATCGTATTTGTGGTCCGATTTGGCTCATATTTGGAACACATAATACATACAAGAATAGAAAGCGAACTATGGAAAAAATCGCTGCTAGGTGGCGCAACGATCGAGATATTCACAAAAATCGTATTTGTGGTCCGATTTGGCTCATATTTGGAACACATAATACATACAAGAATAGAAAGCGACCTAAGAAAAAAAACGCCCCTAGGTGGCGCAAGGATCGAGATATTCACAAAAATTGTATTTTTGGTCCCATTTGGCTCATTTTTGGAACACATAATACATACAAAAATAGAAAACGACCTATGAAAAAAAATCGCCACTGGGTGGCGCAAAGATCGAGATATTCAAAAAGTCGTATTTGTGGTCCGATTTGGTCCATATTTGGAACATATAATACATATATTAATAGAAAGCGACCTATGATGTCCGATTTGGCTCATATTTGGAACAAATATTACATAGAGTCCGGTAGAAGTGACATCAAAATACTGTGGAGTTTTAGGAGGGACAAGCATACGTGGCGCAGAGTCGAGCAAAGTCTTTGGAAGGATTATGTATTGAGGACTAAGATTGTAACAAATTGTCAGGAAAGAGTCCTTGTAATAATGAGTCACTAAATGAACTAAATAGAATGAGAAATAATAGGCAATTAAACAAAAATTAATAACTGGGAAATAAAATAATTAAAAAAAAAATTTTAAGTTAAACGGTTTTATTGAAAACAATACATACATGAAGTAATAATAATACTAAAAGCTAGAAAATAATTAGGTAAGTCCTATGTACTAGTCATCACACTCCTCATCAATCTTTGGCGTTGATCAGACAATTAAATAAAAGCGTTGGGCGCGTGAAATTTCTATTGATATTCATAAGTAAGACCAACTGAACATTAATAAGGTTATGACTCACATTTTTCGAAATTTCACGCGACCACCGTTTTTATTTAATTGTCTGATCAACGCCCAAGATTGATGAGGAGTGTGATGACTAGTACCTAGGACCTACCTAATTATTTTCTAGCTTTTAGTATTATTATTACTTCATTCCAGTATTGTTTTCAATAAAACCGTTTTAAAATTTTTTTTTATTATTACTTATTTATTATTTACACATGTATAGTTCTTAAATTGTTAAATTAGTCGACCAGGTGCTTTCAAAAATGTGAGTCGTGCTTTCAAATTTTTTGTCCTTTAATGTTATTAATGTTTTTCAATCGTCAAGGTGACTTCAGAATAAAGTCTAATTACCGACAGGAATAAAAAACTAGCAAATATGTGTTTAGTATGAAAATCATTTTGCAGTTTTATTTCATATTTTAGGTTTGGCAAGAGCTTGAGGGTTCGTTAAAGATTATTACAAAAATTTAAAAAAAAATGTATGTATATGTTGTATCATGGAAATTTATTTCGAGAATATTAAATCAAGTGTTCTTGATGAAGGTGAACTGGCCGGTCAATAGAGACGCATTGTAAAATTAAGTACGATCATACTTAATCTTACAAAGCTCAATTTTAACTAAAACACTTTTGTTTTAACTATGAAGAACCTTCAAGTGAAATTGGCAATTTTGATTTAAAAATGCATTTTTAATTCAAAGTTGAAGCCATCTTAAATTAAGATTGAGCTATTTTGATTTACAATTGCGCAATCTTAGATCAAGCAGAACGTGCTTGTGGTAAAATTGCCATGCTTAAGCTTGCTATGTTTTGGATAACGGGACATTCTGTGCAATTTTCATTCAGTAACACGCAAGCAAACCATTCGGAACGAAAAACATATTTTAATTATTTAATATTTGAATATCAAAATGAAAGAAATACAATATTGTGACGAATATTAGTGACACTAAGTGATACTCACATCACTAGTCTGATGCTAAGTAAATGAAGCCACAACACCAATAAAGCAGGCATTCACTTGTATCTACATAAACGAATCAATCATTATGTCTTTACATTTGTACGTACACGCAGCGAAGGAGAGACGCACAAACACATGCATATATCTTATCTGAGATGCTCCCAAAAGTAGGCAATTATCTGTGGAAGTGTCACTCCCATATACACGAGCATATGAGAAGCTATACGCGTGCACCTCTAGTTATAATTTTATAGCAGTAACTAAGTAAATTCTGGAAATGCCTAGAAGTATGGAACGAGGAAATCGAAGAGTATAAAAGCAGCAACAGTAGAGGCACGACAATCAGTTTGATTTATGCACGCTATCTGTCGAGCAAGAAGTGTTATTTTGAAAGTAGTCTAATAAAAACCATTTTACATTATCGAATATTGGAGTTATTTATTTAACAGTTTAGTGACTCGAACGTTAGCAGAAGGTTGCAAATAAGTGGAATTGCAGTAAATTCGTTACAATATATTGGTGATATATTGTATAAGTGTGTGCAAGCATTTCCAAGGCACATTCTTTTGATGTCTTTGGTCACCAATTTTTGATCTCTTTGGTTGGTGCCTGGAAACTGCTTCACAAAAAAAACTCTTTATTAAGTTAAACATTTCATTTGACACTTTATTTATTAGGTACTTTGATCACTTTGATAATGCTAGTTAATGTTCTAAGAAAACTACCTCGCTTAAGTACTTTTTAGCGACGAACTGTTCAAGTTTGTTGACTAACGATTTTCCTTCGGTTATCCCGAAGCGTCGGTGTAAAGAAAGAGTATTTAAGCGAAATGTTAGTCAGCCACAGCAGCATTGTGTTATGATTGATTATTACAGACGGTTAGCTACCGCGGTACCTGCTGGTATGTATGTTTGTATGACAATGCAATTGAATGCCTACATCCACTGCTGTTTGAACATATATGTATGTTTGCATGCCATTGAAATGCATGAATTGTGGAAACATGCTCACTTTTCTGCATGACGGCAACCCGTTTTGGACTAATGACAGATTCTTGAACGCAATGAACGACGCGCAACACATTTCAGCAAGAACATCTCAACTTTTAACTAAATTTCATTTATTAGTTATACGAGTATTATATATGTAATAAGTTTACGTTGGATCAATAAACGTATAATCTAACGTGACTACAGTAGTATCAATACAATCAAGTACACTACATTGGTGACCTCAAACTCAAAATGAGTAAGCAAATGCAAAACTCGAGCACCGAAAACACGGCAACCACATTTTCAAGTGTTTCAGAATTTGGTTCAGCATTCAGCGAAAGGCACGGTGGTATTATCTCAGCCACTCGTGCAGTTAAATTACCCCCATTCTGGCAAGAAAATTGTGGAATATGGTTTATAAAAGTCGCGGCCGCACTCGAGATAGCACAAATTAGCAGCGACATATCACAGTACATGTATGTTTTGGTACACTTGGACAATACTACCCTACCACTTGTGGCCGACATTATTAAGGATCCACCAGCTGATGGTAAATTTCAGGCTTTGAAGACACGACTGCTTGAAATATTCGAAGAAAGCAGCGAAAGCAAATTACGACGTCTGCTTCACAACACTGAGTTCACTGATGGATAGTCATCACACCACTTACTGCGTTCAAAAAGTTTAGCAGCTGGTATTGTGACCGAGAACATTCTACGTACAATTTTTCTGGAACAAATGCCGCAGAACGTCCGTCGGATTTTGACCGTCAGCGCCACTAACGATCTTGACAGACGCGCCTTAAAAGCAGACAAAATTTATGAGGTGGAAAATAGCATTATGTCAGTGACTACCAAAGTGGGGCCCCCAAAAGCTGGACGGGGCAGTAGCATACAACGAAGAATTAACTGCCCAGGTACAGACGCTCGCGACGGCGGTAAAAACAACAAAAGATGAAATAGCGAGAGGGATGGAAAAGAACATGTGCTATTATCACACACGATTCGGTGATCAAGCAAAGAAGTGCAGACAACCCTGTAATTTTGGCAAAAGCAATTTAAACTAATAAGGCCGTCGGTCATCCTCGTAGGCACAGCTGACGGTCCGTTCAATTCGCGTCTACAAATAACCGATGTAAAAAATCGTCTCAAATTCTTGATCGAAACCAGCGCCGACATTTCTGTGCTTCCCAGGGGAGTTCTCAATAATATTCCAACGAATTTAAAGATATCTGATTTCACTCTCTTTGCAGCAAATGGCTCTATAATAATAACTTACGGCTTACACCAACTAACGCTCGACATTGGTCTGGGCCAAACTTTCAAGTGGCAATTCACAGTCGCAGACGTTGCGCATGCCATATTAGGTGCCGACTTCATCAAACATAAAAACCTGCTCGTCCATCTACGCAATCGGAGGCTGGTGCACTCTAACTCAAACGTTGCTAGGTTACAGTCTCCACGACCTCAAGCATCAATGCAAGAAAGGACGGCCGCACAAGTTACATCCGCCACTTATAACAGTTATGTGGAACGCCTCCTCCAGGAGTTCGAGGAAATCACCAAACTGACTAATCCCCTCACGCCTAAGTATAGCGTAAAGCGCCACATAACTACGCATGGTACACCCGTCGCAGAGAGGGCGCGTCGGCTCGCTGGAGAAAAATTAGCAGCAGCAAAAAAAGAATTCGACAGCATGTTAAAACAAGCTATTTGCGTTCCGCCAAAGAGCGAATGGGCCAGCCTACTACATCTCGTGCGAAAAAAAGATGGAAATTATCACGCTTGTGGTGACTACCGACCGACTAAACAGAGTCACAGTGCCGGACAGGTATCCCATTCCGCATCCCCGAGACTTCACATACTTAATGCATGCCTGCAGTGTGTTCACAACACCGGATCTCACGCGAGCATATTACCAAATTCCAGTAGCACCTAAAGGCTGACCGAGAACAGCGGTAATAACATCCTTCGGCCTCTTCGAATTCAACGTAATGACATTCGGCTTATATAACGCTGCACAGTCATTTCAAAGATTAATGGATTCCATATTTCCAGACTTGCAGTTTTGTCATATTTATATCGACGATATCTTGATAGCATCTAAGTCCATGGAGGAACACAAAAAACACCTCGGAATGGTGTTCGACCGCCTCAGACAGCACGGCCTTTCAAATAATGTCAACAAATTTTCCTTCGCACAACAAGAGGTGGTCTTCCTCGGACATACAATCGACCGAGCAGGAATTAAGCCAACCACTCAGCACATAGAAGCAATGCGAAACTACCTGAAACCACAAACAATTGCTGAGCTTCGACGATTTCTAGGCTCATGGAACTTTTATAGGCTAAATCTTCCTCGAGCTTCGGAAATTCAGGCTCCACTAATCGCCCTCACCGCGGGAGCGAAAAAGAACGACAAACGTCCGGTGGGATGGAATGAAACAACATCAGAGGCCTTTGATGACTGTTAAATGGCATTGATAGATGCCGTCCAGCTGGCATACCCAGCAATGGAGGCTGCTTTAACTCTTCGCTGCGATGCATCTGATCATGGCAACCTTCAGTAAGACTGAACGAAACTATAGCGCCTACGATCGCCAACTATTCGTCACACGACGAAAGGTGTTCGACCTGACTCACAACATCTCGCATCCCAATGGACGAGCCACACAAAAGCTCGTAAGTCAACATTACGCGTGGCCACATATGAATCGTGATAGTATCCGGTGGGTCCGTACATGTTTGTCATGCCAACGTAGCAAGGTACACCGTCATGAATGAAACATTCCACAACACATCGAGGTACCAAGTGATCGTTTCAGACACGTTCACGTCGACATCATAATCATGCTATTTTGCGACGGATACAGATACTGCCTGACGATAGTCGATCGCCTCACCCAGTAGCAAAAGCATTTTTCGCCGGGTGGGTAAGCGGCTTCGGAGCACCAGCTACAGTTACCAGTGATCGAGGCTCTCAAATCGAGACAAAATTCTTCAACGCTTTCACGCAACTCATAGGATGCAACCGAACTCGACCGACAGCTTTTCACCCAGCATCGAATGGCATGGTAGAGCGTTGACATAGGTCCCTCAAAGCGACAATACGGTGCCACGCCTCATCAAACTGGGTAAATATACTGAAAGTGGTGTTGCTCCGTCTTCGCACAAGTTTCAAAGACGACATTAAAGCCAGCACAGCACAAATGCTTTACGGTACAACACTCCGGTTACCAGGGGCATTCTTCATCGACGTCGAAATGGGGCCTGAGCCACAACATTTTGTTGAATAATTTCGAATCTTCATGCGTACAGTCCGCTGGTCACCTACCTCGCATCACTTGAACAGCCGTATCGAGGTCCATATGAAGTGCTCGAGCGAATATCTGACTATGTGTTCAAGATTTACTTCGATGGTAAGGCAAACACAGTATCAACAGAAAGGCTTAAGCCTGCATTTATTGAAGCAGAAAATCAGAATACGAATGGCACAAGTAACACAACCGTAGTGCCATTAACGAGCAACTCCAGGAGTCCAAATATGCCGCGCACATACTCCAGAAGTCGGCAGGGCAACGATCCGTGACTTCTCAGGCGCATCGAAGTCACTCCTGGGGGTTACTGTGGCAACATGCTCACTTTTCTGCATGACGGCAACCCGTTTTGGGCTAATGACAGACTCTTGAGCGCAACGAACGACGCGCAACACATTTCAGCAAGAACATCTCAATTTTTAACTAAATTTCATTTATTAGTTGTAAGAGTATTATTTATGTACTAAATTATTATTTATGTAATAAATTTACGTTGGATCAATACAATCAAGTACACTACAGAATATTTATGTATTTAATGCATTCAAATGAAATTGAAATGCAGGTATACATACTGCAGTGTTAACTCCTCGCCCTCTTAATCTCGGATCGTCCCTGGTCCGACCGATAAACTAAAAAAACAAATTCAATTTGTTTCTTATAATTACAAACATAGTAAAGAAGTTGTGTTGTTAAGTTGCTAAAATGCAGGCATACATACTGCTGTGTGAACTTGTACACAAGTGAAATACTGCAAATTGATATCTGAGGGGGCCCGCGATTTAGAGGTACTATGACATTTTTTTTAATTCAGGAGAGTCTTTAGTTGTTCCATGTGCAATTTTTAAGCCTAATTTCAAAAGCATCGAAAATCTGCATTTCGTTTTAATATTATAGTCAAGTGTGAAAAATAAAAATTGTTGCTGGTTAAGTAACTTTATTATATTATATATAACAAGTAAGGAAGGCTAAGTTCGGGTGTAACCGAACATTGCATACTCAGTTGAGAGCTATGGAGACAAAATAAGGAAAATCACCATGTAGGAAAATGAACCTAGGGTAACCCTGGAATTTGGTTATATGACATGTGTATCAAATGGAAGGTACTAAAGAGTATTTTAAGGGAGCGTAGGCCATAGTTCTATGGATGGACGCCATTTAGGGGTATCGCCATAAAGGTGGACCAGGGCTGACTCTAGAATTTGTTTGTACGTAATGGGTATCAAATGAAAGGTGTTACTGAGCATTTAAGAGGGAGTGGGCCTTAGGTCTATCGGCGGACGCCTTTTCGAGATATCGCCATAAAGGTGGACCAGGGGTGACTCTAGAATGTGTTTGTATGATATGGGTATCAAATGAAAGGTGGTAATGCGTTTTTTAAAAGGGAATGGGCTTTAGTTCTATAGGTGAACGCCTTTTCGAGAAATCGCCATAAAGGTGGACCAGGGGTGACTCTAGAATATGTTTGTACGATATGGGTATCAAATGAAAGCTGTTAATGAGTATTTTGAAAAGGAGTGATCCTTAGTTCCATAGGTGGACGCCGTTTCGAGATATCGCCATAAAGGTGGACCAGGGGTGCCTCTAGAATGTGTTTGTACGATATGGAAATGAAATGAAAGGTGTTACTGAGCATTTTAAGAGGGAGTGGGTATTAGGTCTATAGGTGGACGCCTTTTCGAGATATCGCCATTAGGGTGGGCCAGGGGTGACTCTAGAATGTTTGTACGATATGGGTATCAAACGAAAAGTGTTACTGAGAATTTTAAGAGGGAGTGGGCATTAGGTCTATAGGTTGACGCCTTTTCGAAATGTCGCCATTAGGGTGGGCCAAGGGTGACTCTAGAATGTGTTTGTATGATATGGGTATAAAATGAAAGATGGTAATGAGTATTTTAAAAGGGAGTAATCCTTAGTTCTATAGGTGGACGCCGTTTCGAGATATCGCCATAAAGGTGGACCAGGGGTGTCTCTAGAATGTGTTTGTACGATATGGAAATCAAATGAAAGGTGTTACTGAGCATTTTAGGAGGGAGTGGGTATTAGGTCTATAGGTGGACGCCTTTTCGAGATATCGCCATTAGGGTGGGCCAGGGGTGACTCTAGAATGTTTGTACGTTATGGGTATCACACGAAAAGTGTTACTGAGAATTTTAAGAGGGAGTGGGCATTAGGTCTATAGGTGGACGCCTTTTCGAGATATCGCCATTAGGGTGGGCAAGGGGTGACTCTAGAATGTTAAGTACGATATGGGTATAAAACGAAAGGTGTTACTGAGCATTTTAAGAGGGAGTGTACATTAGGTCTATAGGTGGACGCCTTTTCGAGATATCGCCATTAGGGTGGGCCAGGGATGGCTCTAGAATATTTGTACGATCTGGGTATCAAACGAAAGGTGTTACTGAGCATTTTAAGACGGAGTGGGCATTAGGTCTATAGGTGGACGCCTTTTCGAGATATCGCCATTAGGGTGGGCAAGGGGTGACTATAGAATGTTAAGTACGATATGGGTATCAAACGAAAGGTGTTACTGAGCATTTTAAGAGGGAGTGGACATTAGGTCTATAGGTGGACGCCTTTTCGAGATATCGCCATTAGGGTGGGCCAGGGGTGACTCTAGAATGTTTGTACGTTATGGGTATCAAACGAAAAGTGTTACTGAGAATTTTAAGAGGGAGTGGGCATTAGGTCTATAGGTGGACGCCTTTTCGAGATATCGCCATTAGGGTGGGCAAGGGGTGACTCTAGAATGTTAAGTACGATATGGGTATCAAACGAAAGGTGTTACTGAGCATTTTAAGAGGGAGTGGACATTAGGTCTATAGGTGGACGCCTTTTCGAGATATCGCCATTAGGGTGGGCCAGGGATGGCTCTAGAATATTTGTACGATCTGGGTATCAAACGAAAGGTGTTACTGAGCATTTTAAGAGGGAGTGGGTATTAGGTCTATAGGTGGACGCCTTTTCGAGATATCGCCATTAGGGTGGGCCAGGGGTGACTCTAGAATGTTTGTACGTTATGGGTATCAAACGAAAAGTGTTACTGAGAATTTTAAGAGGGAGTGGGCATTAGGTCTATAGGTGGACGCCTTTTCGAAATGTCGCCATTAGGGTGGGCCAGGGGTGACTCTAGAATGTGTTTGTATGATATGGGTATAAAATGAAAGATGGTAATGAGTATTTTAAAAGGGAGTAATCCTTAGTTCTATAGGTGGACGCCGTTTCGAGATATCGCCATAAAGGTGGACCAGGGGTGTCTCTAGAATGTGTTTGTACGATATGGAAATCAAATGAAAGGTGTTACTGAGCATTTTAAGAGGGAGTGGGTATTAGGTCTATAGGTGGACGCCTTTCCGAGATATCGCCATTAGGGTGGGCCAGGGGTGACTCTAGAATGTTTGTACGTTATGGGTATCAAACGAAAAGTGTTACTGAGCATTTTAAGAGGGAGTGGGTATTAGGTCTATAGGTGGACGCCTTTTCGAGATATCGCCATTAGGGTGGGCCAGGGGTGACTCTATAATGTGTTTGTACGATATCGATATCAAATTAAAGGTATTAATGAGGGTTTTAAAAGCGAGTGGCCCTTAGATGTATATGTGAAGGCGTTCTCGCGATATCGACCAAAATGTGGACCACGTGATCCAGAAAATCATCTGTCGGGTACTGCTAATTTATTTATATATGCAATACCACTAACAGTATTCCTGCCAAGATTCCAAGGGCTGTTGATTCCGCCTTGTAGAACTTTTTCATTATCTTCTACTTAATATGGTAGGTGTCACACCCATTTTACAAAGTTTTTTCCAAAGTTATATTTTGCGTCAATAAACCAATCCAGTTACCATGTCTCATCCCTTTTTGCGACATTTTTTTCATTTTTCGTAATTTTCGATATCGATAAAGTGGGCGTGGTTATGGTCGGATTTCGGCCATTTTTTATACCAAGATAAAGTGAGTTCAGGTAAGTACGTGGGCTAAGTTTAGTAAAGATATATCGGTTTTTGCTCAAGTTATTGTGTTAACGGCCGAGCGGAAGGCCAGACGGTCGACTGTGTATAAAAACTGGGCATGGCTTCCACCGATTTCGCCCATTTTCACAGAGAACAGTTACCGTCATAGAATCTATGCCACTACCAAATTTGAGAAGGATTGGTAAATTTTTGTTCGACTTATGGCATTAAAAGTATTCTAGACAAACTAAATGAAAATGGGCGGAGCCACGCCCATTTTGAAATTTTCTTTTATTTTTGTATTTTGTTGCATCATATCATTACTGGAGTTGAATTTTGAGTTAATTTACCTATATACAGTAAAGATATTAAATTTTTTGTTAAAATTTGAATTAAAAAAAATTTTTCTTAAAAAGTGGGCGTGTTCTTCATCCAATTTTGCTAATTTTTATTTAGCACATATATAGTAATAGTAGTAACGTTCCTGCCATATTTCATTATGATATCTTCAACGACTGCCAAATTACAGCTTGCAAAACTTTTAAATTACCTTCTTGTAAAAGTGGGCGGTGCCACGCCCATTGTCCAAAATCTTACTAATTTTCTATTCTGCGTCATAACTTCAACCCATCTACCAAGTTTCATCGCTTTAACCGCCTTTGGCAATGAATTATCGCATTTTTTCGGTTTTTCGAAATTTTCGATATCGAAAAGGTGGGCGTGGTTATAGTCCGATATCGTTCATTTTAAATAGCAATCTGAGATGAACGCACAGGAATCTATATACCAAATTTCATCAAGATACCTCAAAATTTACTCAAGTTATCGTGTTAACGGACAGACGGACGGACATGGCTCAATCAAATTTTTTTTCGATACTGATGATTTTGATATATGGAAGTCTATATCTATCTCGATTCCTTTATACCTGTACAACCAACCGTTATCCAATCAAAGTTAATATACTCTGTGAGCTCTGCTCAACTGAGTATAAAAAGAACGGATGTATAGCATACATTGCATATTATACAAATGCAGGGTATAAAGAGCATGAGAAACACAGGGTTAAATATATAATGCAGTTATTCAACACCTTCCCTGAATTAGTTATTGCCAAACTTGAAGTTGCTCATGCTTTTCATTTACATACATATGTATTTAATTATTCAAAACATTTAGCAATATTATTTTAGGCCGAATTTATCTGCCAAATATTTAAATTTTTGCGCAGTTATGTATTTAGTTAGGATGTCTGCTGACATTTCATTAGTGGGTATATATTTTAATTCTACAACTTTATTTTCTATTTTTTTACGGATAAATTTTGCCTTAATATCAATATGTTTAGTGCGTGACGAATATGAGTTATTTTTCGCCACCAAGATGGCACTTTTATTGTCACAACATAAAGGCAAGCAATAAACATCATGTGGTACGAGCTCGCTTTCCAATCGCCTCAGCCAAATTGATTCTTGGATTGCAGCAACTACAGACATAAACTCCTGCCTCCGTTGATGAAAGTGCTATTGTCCTTTGTCTTTTCGTTGCCCAAGCTATAGCCCCAGATTCCGACCGATAAACTAAAAAAACAAATTCAATTTGTTTCTTATAATTACAAACATAGTAAAGAAGTTGTGTTGTTAAGTTGCTAAAATGCAGGCATACATACTGCTGTGTGAACTTGTACACAAGTGAAATACTGCAAATTGATATCTGAGGGGGCCCGCAATTTAGAGGTACTATGACATTTTTTTTAATTCAGGAGAGTCTTTAGTTGTTCCATGTGCAATTTTTAAGCCTAATTTCAAAAGCATTGAAAATCTGCATTTCGTTTTAATATTATAGTCAAGTGTGAAAAATAAAAATTGTTGCTGGTTAAGTAACTTTATTATATTATATGTAACAAGTAAGAAAGGCTAAGTTCGGGTGTAACCGAACATTACATACTCAGTTGAGAGCTATGGAGACAAAATAAGGAAAATCACCATGTAGGAAAATGAACCTAGGGTAACCCTGGAATTTGGTTGTATGACATGTGTATCAAATGGAAGGTACTAAAGAGTATTTTAAGAGAGCGTAGGCCATAGTTCTATGGATGGACGCCATTTAGGGATATCGCCATAAAGGTGGACCAGGGCTGACTCTAGAACTTGTTTGTACGTAATGGGTATCAAATGAAAGGTGTTACTGAGCATTTAAGAGGGAGTGGGCCTTAGGTCTATCGGTGGACGCCTTTTCGAGATATCGCCATAAAGGTGGACCAGGGGTGACTCTAGAATGTGTTTCTACGATATGGGTATCAAATGAAAGGTGGTAATGGGTTTTTTAAAAGGGAATGGGCTTTAGTTCTATAGGTGAACGCCTTTTCGAGAAATCGCCATAAAGGTGGACAAGGGGTGACTCTAGAATATGTTTGTACGATATGGGTATCAAATGAAAGCTGTTAATGAGTATTTTGAAAAGGAGTGATCCTTAGTTCCATAGGTGGACGCCGTTTCGAGATATCGCCATAAAGGTGGACCAGGGGTGTCTCTAGAATGTGTTTGTACGATATGGAAATGAAATGAAAGGTGTTACTGAGCATTTTAAGAGGGAGTGGGTATTAGGTCTATAGGTGGACGCCTTTTCGAGATATCGCCATTAGGGTGGGCCAGGGGTGACTCTAGAATGTTTGTACGATATGGGTATCAAACGAAAAGTGTTACTGAGAATTTTAAGAGGGAGTGGGCATTAGGTCTATAGGTGGACGCCTTTTCGAGATATCGCCATTAGGGTGGGCAAGGGGTGACTCTAGAATGTTTGTACGATATGGGTATCAAACGAAAGGTGTTACTGAGCATTTTAAGAGCGAGTGGACATTAGGTCTATAGGTGGACGCCTTTTCGAGATATCGCCATTAGGGTGGGCCAGGGATGACTCTAGAATGTTTGTACGATATGGGTATCAAACGAAAGGTGTTACTGAGCATTTTAAGAGGGAGTGGGCATTAGGTCTATAGGTGGACGCCTTTTCGAGATATCGCCATAAGGGTGGGCCAGGGGTGACTCTATAATGTGTTTGTACGATATCGATATCAAATTAAAGGTATTAATGAGGGTTTTAAAAGCGAGTGGCCCTTAGATGTATATGTGAAAGCGTTCTCGCGATATCGACCAAAATGTGGACCACGTGATCCAGAAAATCATCTGTCGGGTACTGCTAATTTATTTATATATGCAATACCACTAACAGTATTCCTGCCAAGATTCCAAGGGCTGTTGATTTCGCCTTGTAGAACTTTTTCATTTTCTTCAACTTAATATGGTAGGTGTCACACCCATTTTACAAAGTTTTTTCCAAAGTTATGTTTTGCGTCAATAAACCAATCCAGTTACCATATCTCATCCCTTTTTTCGACATTTTTTTCATTTTTCGTAATTTTCGATATCGATAAAGTGGGCGTGGTTATGGTCGGATTTCGGCCATTTTTTATACCAAGATAAAGTGAGTTCAGATAAGTACGTGGGCTAAGTTTAGTAAAGATATATCGGTTTTTGCTCAAGTTATTGTGTTAACGGCCGAGCGGAAGGCCAGACGGTCGACTGTGTATAAAAACTGGGCGTGGCTTCCACCGATTTCGCCCATTTTCACAGAGAACAGTTACCGTCATAGAATCTATGCCACTACCAAATTTGAGAAGGATTGGTAAATTTTTGTTCGACTTATGGCATTAAAAGTATTCTAGACAAACTAAATGAAAATGGGCGGAGCCACGCCCATTTTGAAATTTTCTTTTATTTTTGTATTTTGTTGCATCATATCATTACTGGAGTTGAATTTTAACTTAATTTACCTATATACAGTAAAGATATTAAATTTTTTGTTAAAATTTGAATTAAAAAAACATTTTTCTTAAAAAGTGGGCGTGTTCTTCATCCAATTTTGCTAATTTTTATTAAGCACATATATAGTAATAGTAGTAACGTTCCTGCCATATTTCATTATGATATCTTCAACGACTGCCAAATTACAGCTTGCAAAACTTTTAAATTACCTTCTTGTAAAAGTGGGCGCTGCCACGCCCATTGTCCAAAATCTTACTAATTTTCTATTCTGCGTCATAACTTCAACCCATCTACCAAGTTTCATCGCTTTAACCGCCTTTGGCAATGAATTATCGCATTTTTTCGGTTTTTCGAAATTTTCGATATCGAAAAGGTGGGCGTGGTTATAGTCCGATATCGTTCATTTTAAATAGCAATCTGAGATGAACGCCCAGGAATCTATATACCAAATTTCATCAAGATACCTCAAAATTTACTCAAGTTATCGTGTTAACGGACAGACGGACGGACATGGCTCAATCAAATTTTTTTTCGATACTGATGATTTTGATATATGGAAGTCTATATCTATCTCGATTCCTTTATACCTGTACAACCAACCGTTATCCAATCAAAGTTAATATACTCTGTGAGCTCTGCTCAACTGAGTATAAAAAGAACGGATGTATAGCATACATTGCATATTATACAAATGCAGGGTATATAGAGCATGAGAAACACAGGGTTAAATACATAATGCAGTTATTCAACACCTTCCCTGAATTAGTTATTGCCAAACTTGAAGTTGCTCATGCTTTTCATTTACATACATATGTATTTAATTATTCAAAACATTTAGCAATATTATTTTAGGCCGAATTTATCTGCCAAATATTTAAATTTTTGCGCAGTTATGTATTTAGTTAGGATGTCTGCTGACATTTCATTAGTGGGTATATATTTTAATTCTACAACTTTATTTTCTATCTTTTGACGGATAAATTTTGCCTTAATATCAATATGTTTAGTGCGTGACGAATATGAGTTATTTTGCGCCACCAAGATGGCACTTTTATTGTCACAACATAAAGGCAAGCAATAAACATCATGTGGTACGAGCTCGCTTTCCAATCGCCTCAGCCAAATTGATTCTTGGATTGCAGCAACTACAGACATAAACTCCTGCCTCCGTTGATGAAAGTGCTATTGTCCTTTGTCTTTTCGTTGCCCAAGCTATAGCCCCAGATTGGAATTTAAAAATGTACCCAATAGTTGAACGCCTACCATCTATATCTCCAGCCCAATCAGCATCACAATAACCTGTGATGTGACCTTCCGGCTGCTTCGTGTACTTTAACCCTAGATCGATTGTACCTTTTAAATACCTCACCAATCGCTTAACAGCCTCCCAATGTGGCTTGCCGGGATTTGTACTATACCTACTCAACACGTTCACACTGTAACATATATCTGGTCTCGTTACCTGTGCCGCAAACAACAAACAACCGATTGCCTGTATGTATGGTGTTTTAGCCATCATATGTGTTTCGCTCTCTTCTTTCGGGCATATTGCAATGGAATGCTTTTGGTTATAGTCGAATGGTGTTGTTACCGGGTTACAGTCAGCCATACCGAAGCGATCCAGCACGTCACTTATGAACTGCGATTGGTCAATCTTAATGGAATGTGATGAGCGCGTGATTCGCATACCTAAAACCGAAGAAGCTTCTCCCATGTCTTTCATTGCAAATTTCTTAGCGAGGCTTTCTTTCAGGGCCTCGATCTGCTTCACATCATTTGAAAATATCAAAACATCATCCACGTACATTGCCATGTATGTCATATAACTATCGGTGACTTTATAGTAAACGCATTGGTCAACTTCGCTTCCATTAAGGCCTATTTGGAGCAGCTCATTATTTAGCGTTTCATTCCACACTCGCCCAGACTGCTTTAGTCCATAAATAGCTTTACGCAACTAGCATACCTTGCCTGACCCATCTCTAAATCCTTGTGGTTGGGTCATAAACACCTCTTCTTTCAGTGTGCTGTTGAGGTATGCCGACACGGCATCCATTTGATGGATTGCCATATTGTACTTAACAGCGAATGTTATAAGAAATCTTAAAGATTCATACCGTACAAACCGGAGCAAAAGTTTCGGCGTAATATATGCCCTCACGTTGGATGTACCCTTTAGCTACAAGCCTAGCTTTTCTACGAATTGCAGCACCGTTTTCATTTCGCTTTGTCTTGAAAACCCACTTAGAAGCTATTGCTTTTCTTCCTGGAGGTAATTCAACAAGCTCCCAAGTATCGTTCGCCATTAGTGACTCAATTTCACTTTGCATAGCCGTCTTCCAATCATCGGAAGCAGCTACGGCTTCTTCAAACGTTTCAGGGTCATTAGAGACCAGCTGCATAGCACAAAGGTTATACGACTGAGGGGTTTTTTTCAAGAGCCTCTCAGATCTGCGAACTTCAGCACTTTCGGCTGTTTCTTCCACACAGCTTGTACCGTCAGAGTCATCTTCTGATTTTGTAACTTGCAATTGTGTTCACCGCACAATCGGTTTCATTAGGTTTTTCATTTACGCAGCTTGTATTCATTCGCAACTTGTTGTCGTTTTTAAATTAATTAAAACACTCATTCTGACAATCTGAGTTGCTATTTTCAATTACAGGTGCAAGTTCTTCACCACTAGCATCGCCCCCAGAATTTGCACTCTCTGGTTCTACTAACATCGGATAATAATGATCTACCGGACTCTGATGACGTAAGTTACGTTCATTTTCAAGAAACATCACATCTCTGCTTATTATGATTTCTCCCTTCATAGGGTTGTATAACCGATATGCTTTGCTTTCAGCACTATAGCCTACCATAATACATTCAAGAGATTTTGGGTCTAACTTACGTCATTTTTCTTTACTTATATGCACCATTGCTGTGCAAGCAAAAACGCGTAAACGACTCAAATCAGGTTTTCTACCAGACGAAATTTCTTCAGTAGTTCGGCTATTACCCCTACATGGTACTCTATTTACTATATAAGAAGCATTTATTATTATTTTTTTCGAGCACTGATTTTCTACGGCTGTTTTGAAATCTACAAATTTGTTGAACGCGTCGGACTTATTTTTGAGGGGATAGATATACTTACTTTGCGCGAATAATCGTCTACAAAGGTTAGCATAAATCAAGCGCCTGAAAATGATTTGCATTTGAATGGTCAAACAACGTCGGAGTGTATCAATTCCAGCAAACCTCCAGCTCGTGTACCACCTTCTTTATTTGGTCTTCGTTTTTGTTTAACTTTCACGTAAACTTTACATGTATCGGACTTACCTTTGTCCAACACTACACCTGTGCAAGAATTCTTCACGTTAATCATGCTGCTGTCACAAATATGCGCTAATCTACGATGCCACAAACTTGAATTACCTTTAACTATTAACGCACTTGGCGGCCACCATGGTGTGATGGTAGCGTGCTCCGCCTATCACACGGTATGCCCTGGGTTCGCACCCCGGGCAAAGCATCATCAAAATTTTAGAAATAATGTTTTTCAATTAGAAGAAAATTTTTCTAAGTGGGGTCGCCCCTCGGAAGTGTTTGGCAAGCGCTCCGGGTGTATTTCTGCCATGAAAAGCTCTCAATGAAAACTCATCTGCCTTGCAGATCCCGTTCGGAGTCGGCATAAAACATGTAGGTCCCGTCCGGCCAATTTGTAGGGAAAACCAAGAGGAGCACGACGAAAATTGGAAGAGAAGCTCGGCCTTAGATCTCTTCGGAGGTTATCGCGCCTTACATTTATTTTTATTTTTTTTTATTAACGCACTTGGTTGTTTCAGCTCAATTTCACAATCCATTCGGTAAAGTCCATCTTCACAAGTTGCAGTGGCGATTAATTTATTATTTTTATCAAGAATTTTACACTTGCTTTCATCAAAAATTACTGTTTTTCCTGTCTTCGTGATTTGACTTACTGACAGCAAATTTTCGCATAAGCCTGGCACATGTTCGACATTTTTGACAGTTACGATTTGTTGCAATTTTTCGCCGAAAATTCGCATTTCAACATCTCCCACTTTTTCTACGGGAAGCTCGCTGTTATTCGCAACAAAAATTACTTTGTTATTTATACTTCTTTCGTTATGAAAACAATATTATTATTTGTCATATGATTCGTTGCGCCAGAGTCTATGTACCACTGCGCGTTGTTGTTGTGCAAATATTCTTTTACTTTTGTACGTGTTGTTTTCGCGTATGCTTTCATGCTAGATGCAAAGAGAGCTTCTTTTTTCTTTGCGCTGTCTCTTCTTTTATTTGGGCAATTTCGTGTATGACATCGTAAATTTTTTGGCTTTATATTCTTTGTATGAAATGCATTCATTTTTGTCGAACCGCCATCAAATTTTGCATCTTGAAGCAAAAGATTTTTCACCATATCAACGGTAAGCTTTTCTTTCGAATTTTCCACAGCCATTACTAATGGTCTAAAATCATCCGTGAGACGCGCTAGCATGAGAGATGCAGCCAACTCATCGTCTATATTCAAACCAGCATTTCAAAGCAATCATAACAAGTTCATTTACATACTCTTGTATTGAACAATGATTTTCCAGCTTGATATTGACCAACTGTTTCAACAGTTCTACCTTTCTTGTCAATCCATTGTCCTCATATGCATTTAGCAAGGATTCCCATGCCTCTTTTGCTGTCGAAGCAGATGCTATGTGACCAAAGTTTGACGGGTCAATCATCAGCGTAATTTCCGCTAAGGCAAGTTCATTTTTTCGTTGTCTTTATCCGATAATACACCTGTCTCTACCACCTTCCAACAGCCTTTGATGACGAGGCAGGATTTAGCTTGCCTTTTCCACGTATCAAAGTTTTCGCGATCTCGTAATCTTTCTACGGGATAAACTAATGAGGTAGATGACGTGTTCATTTTTAAAGAAAACTAAAAACGCGTGGCATGCGGCCCATAACCTGTTGTTGGTTAAGTAACTTTATTATATTATATGTAAAAAGAACGGATGTTTAGCATACATTGCATATTATACAAATGCAGGGTATAAAGAGCATGAGAAACACAAGGTTAGATATATAAAGCAAGGCTAAAATGTGTGTTAGTTGGTCGCCGGTTTTTGAAGAGATGCGTTAGTCGATTTTGTTCAAACTTTCACACAAGTTGCGTAAACCTCACGCGGTGGTTACTACATAGGCTTCGTTGCGATCGAGGTACAGGGTCTCGAGATATAGGCCGAAACGTCGACCCGAGTACCCCTAGAATGTGTTTATAGAATATGGATAACAAATGAAAGCTGTTGATGAGTGCTTTAGTAGAGGGTAATTTTCATATCCCTGGGTGACCTGGGTCTCGAGATATAGGCCAAAACGTGGGCCAGTGAATGCCTAGACAATGTTAATACAATATGGATATCAAATGAAAGCTGTTGATGAGTACTTTAGTACGGAGTAATATATTATCCAGAGACGGACTGGGACTGGGATTAGGACTAGGACTGGGACTGATACTCGGAGTGGGACTGGGGCTGAGACTCGGAATGGGACTGGGACTGGGACTGGAATAAAATACATACCACCCTCTGGAACAGGCAATAAGGGATGCAGAAGAATGAGAAGGAATTGAAAGAGGAGAAAAGAGAGAAGGAGATTGAGAAAGAGATAGAATAAGACGAAGATGGAGATAGATGAAGCGAAAAAGACGGAGGGAGGAGTGAATAAAAGGATTAGGAAAAAGTGAAGAGGGGGAGGGGGAGGGGGAGGGGGAGGGGGAGGGGGAGGGGGAGGGGGAGGGGGAGGGGGGAGGACGGATTCAGACGCAAAAAGTTTATTAAAATGTATGCAGATAGGCCAAATTTAGGGCAGGACAACGTCTGCCGGGTCTTCTAGTATATTATAAAGCTTTACTAATCACCTTATGTATATTTTTTCTTTGTTTTAATTGTATAGCGACACAGATAACATAAGAAGCCTCAAATATTTACGCTTCGATGACATAAAGGAAGCGATTCCTACTTGTGGATTACGAGCGGAATTCCGTGAAAAATTGTTTATTTGGAGGAAAATGGAGGTAGCCATTGACCATACGGATTATTTCGTCGCCTTTACCCAGAAACATGAATGTGTAAAAATTAAAATGTGGATACCTAATTAAACTTTTTGTTTTTTCACGGGAATACTATTACATTCCACTTAATGGAAATAAAAATCCTAGCGGTATGCTTTATGGAAAGTACGTCAACTGTCGTGCAAAACTACAGAAAAAATCTGGTTACACTACTAATACATCAGCCGCTTCACCAATGTCAAGTCAAAAAAAAAAAATAAATGTAAGGCGCGATAACCTCCGAAGAGATCTAAGGCCGGGCTTCTCTTCCAATTTGCGTCGTGCTCCTCTTGATTTTCCCTACAAATTGGCCGGACGGGATCTACATGTTTTATGCCGACTCCGAACGGCATCTGCAAGGCAGATAAGTTTTCACTGACAGCTTTTCATGGCAGAAATACACTCGGAGCGCTTGCCAGTCACTGCCGAGGGGCGACCCCGCTTAGAAAAATTTTCTTCTAATTGAAAAACTTTATTTCTAAAATTTTGATGTTGCTTTGCCCGGGAGTTGAACCCAGGGCATACGGTGTGATAGGCGGAGCACACTACCATCACACTACGGTGGCCTCCGATCTCAAGTCAAAACAAAGATTTAAAAGAGGTCATTTTGTCCATTGCTACATCTCTAAAGACATTACTAGGCAGAAGCAGTTCGAAATGCGATGAAATCCGCAAAAATTTGCAAAAAACTTATCAGTTACGTCAGAATTATTTAGCTGTAATGAACCAAATTGAGTTTTTAAATGCTTGGCCCAAAAATACTCAGAAGCCCGAGCGCCGGAATTGGTAATAAACAGTAAACAAATATACTTTTATAGTTACTATAATTTTACAAACTAACACAATTATACTTTTAGATAAAGATCGACTTTAATCTAATGTATCCTGGAAAAGATTTACTAATGTACACTAAATGGGATATATTCAGAAATAAAAATGACTGCAACTGAAACAGCGTGCTTCATTCATTTTCTTCCTTTACTCATGGGAGATTTGATACCAGTTGGTAACGGGGCTTTTTATTTTCTTGTCTAAAATAATTCACTTCCTCTTAAAGCCACAGTATTCATGTAATGAATTAACTGAGCTGGAAAGTTTTATTTAGGGTCTCTATGCAGTTTATATTAATCTATATGGTAGTTTAAAACCAAAACACAATTTTCTTGTACATATCCCGCGGCTATAAGAAAAAATGGGCCATTAAAGTATATTTGGTGCATGCGGCTTTAAGCTAGACATAAATAGGCAAAAATTTATCTTTCTAATATAATGTCAATGGTAAATCCTCCATATTCGCTTATCATAAAATCTGGAATCAAATTCTCTAAATTTTTGCTCGACCATGCAAATTAATTTGTGCCCCGTTTTCATCTTCATTTTATGCTAACCGATATGTATACACAAATTTAGCGAACATTTCCAGTCATTCGAAGTAGGCGTCAAGACTGATAAAACTGTCATTTTAAACATTTCATCTTTTGTAACACCTCCCCTACACTTATATTCTGTAAATAATGGCAAAACTTATGTAAAAGTAAGAAAAAAACGTTTTAAATTTATGTATAAGTATTGTACCGAATTCAAAAGCTATCAAATAAATCCACAAGTTCATATGCAAGTAATAATGAATGTTCTTTTAGTGAGTGTGAGGTGAAAAATAAATAGGTTGTGGGGAATATAAAAAATAAAATGGTTCAATGTTGCCTTTGTGGCGATTTAGATAATCAAACAAATTTTTTAGCTTGCTTTAATAAATTTTATTAGCACTTTTCAAATGCTTCTTACGCGTTGCTTTAAAAATATTTTTTTTGATTACTACGCAACAATGTTTGAATTCAAAAAGGTCTCTAAATATGACTGACGATGTTACTTATAGTAGTACAATTATGGCGTCATTCTTAACTAACCTGGTTATCTATTTACGTACATGTATGTATATGAGTTATTTTGTTGGATTTTAATACATATTGGAAAAGTTAACTGCACAAAGTATGTATATATGTTTTTATGATACATGCTGAGCAAAAAAAAAAGATCATGAATACAACTATACCCCGCAGTATCATAAGCAAGCATACCCAGCGGCAACAGTTCAATGTTAAATTAAGTACGTTATACCTTAATTCGAACTGTACACAATCTTAAATTTACAATGCACGATTTTATTTTAAGAGTGTACACTTTTAAATACGAATCAATGTTAATTCAAGCACGAATCACCTTAAATTAAAAGATGTAAATTTATAATTCCATTATAAAATCAACATTGTCCATACTTCGATTAACAATTTTCCACCAATTTTTCCTAAAATTAATTAAACGTTTTATACAAAAATAAAAAAAATTTACTCCTTATATTAAATAATAAGAAAACCTGAAAAGAATTTGTCCATAGTGTTTCTTTGATGAAAAAATTGAAGAACATTTTTTCCTAAAATTAATGAAACGTTTTATACAAAAATAAGAAATTCTTACTCCTTACATTAAATTAAAAAAAAACTGAAAAGAATTAAACATAGCGAATAACAATATAGCCTTTTACATCCTACCAAATATTTCATCTGATGAATTTTATTCTCCCCGAGCTGAGGTCAAACTCGAGTCGTAAGATTTATAAACCCGCACGCCTACTATTGTGCTATGACGGCGTTTGTATAGATCAGCGGTGGGCACCACTACATATACGCGGTTAGAAAATTGAGAGTGTGTTAGTATACACGAACGCTTACTGAGCACGAAAGCAAAATTAATTATCTATTTAGTTGTATTGTGAATGATAACTAAGTGTGATATCTTATCTGCCAAATGCCTGACAGGGTGTTCAATATGGCTACTTTTTAGCGTTTTGACAGGGTGTTCAATATGGCGGCGCTTATCTTCAGCGGGTGATAGAAAGAGATACAAAATGAGACAGCGATAGTTAAATACAAATCATGTGATCCACTCACTTTGGAATTTTGACGTCTATGCAGAAGATATCACACTTAGTTATCTTTCACAATGTTTAGTTGGATTTCAGCACTGGTACAGTGAGCACTTGTCACAGCGGGGTTGCGACACGTCCTTACCGTAGGAGCATCAAAATCAAACTAAATGAGCTGTTGTTGATTTTGACGAAGTAGCCGTTGTGCTCCCGATCATCGTATACGTATATGGTCGCTTAGCAGGTGCTAAGTTTGTGCCCACCCTTGGTATAGATGCTGCCTAATTCAGTTCTCTTCCTTAGTTGTTATTTTCATTTTACTTTATTGCTCATTTTATATGCTATTGCGAGTGATTCGAGGTGCTATGTATCATTGTGTCGGTGGCCGTTGGTTTTCTATATATGTCAATACTTATCCAAATTAAAATTAATTATGGGCATCATTGGTTTGGTGTCCGACTTGGAGATTTTAAGTATAAAAATAAGTAGAGCAATCGATGGCTTTAGTCGGATCAATGTCTATGCCATGTTCGAATCTACTATATTTGCTGCATTTATTATAGCAATATTGATTTCTTTCTGGTATTCATCCGCGGGTTTCTCTCTTATTCTACGGTATTTTACTTCCTCGATGAGTTTTTCAGTTTTAGTAACACATTCCTCTTTCTCGATTGGCACTGCGGTGTTGCCTTTGTCCAATTTTGTTGTGATAAAGTCGTTTTTAATAAGTTAAGGCTGTAGACTTTTAGTTGTCTTTCCTTCAGTGCTTCCTTTTTCTCCGTCCTGAGCCTTCACTTCTTTGTTAATTATTTCCCTGCACATATGCCTTCCGTGTTCCGTTTCCTCTTGCGGCATTAATAATATAGCGTTCTCTACACCAACAATTGCCTGCTCCATATTTGCTATATTATTTTGGTCGTTGGAACTATTGCCTGGAGGCAATTTTCGAGTATTTCTGCTTCTTGTTTGGTGATAGCCACTGTTGTGAGGTTCAAGAACTTGGTATGAAACTGCCGACACAGTAACGTAGGACAAACAGGATGACAAATAAGAACGAGTTTCAGAGAACAAATACGAAATTATAACAAAATAGCAGGGCATCCTACCATCATACCATGCAAATCACATGGTCAAAAATAAATTCTCCCCAACAAACATCAATAAACTACTCGAGGTCTTTCAAATCCTGAACGTGAATAGTAAACGAAAAGGAAACACTATATATGACGCATTATTTGAACCTTTAAAACTTGTTTACAAAAAACAACGTAATATCGCAGGTATAACAGACAAACACGTATCAAAAAATAAACACAAAACAGGAAACCAACCAAATCAAAGAACACACACAAAAGGTCAACTGACTAAAATTACTGACATGTTAAGCTAAACAAACAAGTTAATCAGTGAATACCACCCCCTTTTCTGGATGAACACACAGCACACACATATATACATAAACAAACATTCAGTTTGACAATACCTCTGCATGCACCTTCTTACTATAAATATAACACAAACGACACAACAGATCAGAACGAAAAATGACACTGATGCCGATGCAACGCCGACACCGGTTTGTATCCATATCAAATTTTACAAGGGATGACAAAAATCGTTCCAATATACATCCATTATCCACACTGTCGGAAAATCAACAAGACAAAATGAAAATAATTCCTAATACCAAAGAAAAAAACCTAATTTTTAAGAAAATTACTTGTCCAAATTGACGGAAATATTTCTACGACTTCAAACCAATCGAATTTTTTCTCATTTTAATAGCTCCTTTGCTCATTGTTATGAAATTTTTTTAGTGCATGAATTACTGTTTTTTAATGATTACGTACCCACAATGTTTCATATTTAGCGGTTTGTCAAGGCGACAGGCAATCTTGATTCGTAATTCTTGATCTGGAAGATTTTTTGGCACCACCATACGGTGCCACTCAGGAGACTGAAAAAGTTCGATTAACCTTGTTAAACTTTTTTATATAAAGAAAAGTTATACCTTCGATGAAAGTGGAGTTGGTCTTATTGTCACCTTTCCCAATTCCTTATCTTCCAAGGCCAACATGCCAGGATTCTCTGTGTATAATTTTACTTTGACAGCGGGCAAGGGATGTGTCGTTGTGAAATCTCCTTGGGTGTCCCACCTAAAAATATTTAAATTTCCACACAAATTTCGTGAGAATTTCCAATTTAGTTGAGATTGTAATTGAAGCAGTAGGTATTAATTACTTCAGTTTTCAAACACTTTATCTTATATATAAATCTTATAAAATAAAGTCGCTAAATGTCATTGTTTGTCCATCTTTTCCCACAGAATGCTCCCATTTCAAAGCAGTTTTATGCATTTAAAAGGTCATCTACGTGGATCGACATTTTCAATATTATATCAAGGTACGTATTATAGGGTAGGGCAAATTGCCAAAATGTAGTAAGAAATCATAAAATTTTTGTTTACACAGCTATAACTTTAAAACAGATTGATCAATTTAAATATTTCTTATTTGCAGTAAACTTTTGAAAAATCTTGACGCCTTTCTAATATGAGCAAAATTGTTTAAAAAAAATTAACATTTTGGTTCGACCTTCTCAGCGATCACAGCGACCAAGACATCCAACTACTAATAAGAATATCTTTGCATCACTCCCTGCCTAACCATGACTACCCACTTTTATACACTTTCCCTGAAACTCCAAAACCATCAAACATTTTGGTGTCAAAAATTCAAGTTTGGGATATTTTTTAGGGTGAAAAAAATTTCCCATAATAGAATGAGTGCGAATGAAACAACATGAGTGTCTTGTTTATAAAAATCCCAAAAAAGGGAAATAAAAAAGAAAAAAATTTGACGCGCCATTGTCGCTGGAAATTTTTAAAAATTTAAGCGTGATTTCTACAATTTTGCTTAAAGGTTTCAATTATATGCAATTAAATTGTAAAAAAAAACAAACAAAAAAGTGAAAAAGGTGCTTTTGAAAAAAGAAAAGTAGAACGAAAGCTGGAGACGACCCTTTTTCATAACAAGTGCCGCTTTCATCATTACAAGATACAGTAAGTATTCCAAAAAAGTGTATATTGTTATCTAAAATTAATATATTATAGTTTCAACATAATATAGAGACGCAACTGAGCTGATGCATCTATATATTATGAAGAATACCAAAACCAGTAAAATGTTGTGCCTCTGACACAGTTCAGGAAGATTGTATGGTGTCACCATAATATATAAATGCTAAGTCGCTGACAAAGTTCAGGAAGATTTTATGTTGTCACCATAATATATACATGTACATGCGCTTGGGCATTTATGTATCATGATGTACACCAAAACAAGTAAAGTGCTAAGTCCCTGACAAAGTTCAGGAAGTTTTTATGGTGTCGCCACAATATGTATATACATGTACATGCGCTGGTACATATATGCATAATGGTGTACACTAAAACGAGTTAAGTGCCAACCCCCTGACAAAGTTCAGGACGATTTTATGGTGTCATCATAAAATATTTATGTGCATGCTCTTGTACATATGTATATGCACAAGGGTGTATATCATAACGATTTAAGTGCCAGGTCCTGCCAAAGTTCAGGAAGATTTTATGGTGTCATCATAAAATATATATGCACATGCGCTTGTACATATGTGCATAATGGTGTACACCAAAACGAGTTTAGTGTCAGGCTCCTGACAAAGTTCAGGCAGATTTTATGCTGTCATCATAAAATATATATGTACATGCGCTTGTACATATATGCATAATGGTGTACACCAAAACGAGTTAAGTTGCAGGTCCCTGACAAAGCTCAGGAAGATTTTATAGTGTCGTTATAAAATATATATATAAATGCGCTTGTACATATATGCATAATGGTGTATATCAAAACGAGTTAAGTGCCAAGCCCCTGGCAAAATTCAGGAAGATTGTATGGTGTAATCATAAAATATATATGTACATGCGCTTGTACATATATGCATAATGGTGTATATCAAAACGAGTTAAGTGCCAGGCCCCTGCCAAATTTCAGGAAGATATTATGGAGTAATCATAAAATATATATATATATATATATACATGAGTTTGTACATATATGCATAATGATGTACACCAAAATGAGTTAAGTGCCAGGCCCCTGGCAAAGTTCAGGAAGATTTTATGGTGTCATTATAAAATATATATATATATACGCTTGTACATATATGCATAATAGTGTATAAGTTGGAAAATTGTAAATTGAAACAAGTATCCTTTATGGTTTTGTACCGAACCCGGACACTATGGAATGAAGGCTGAATATTTGTGTCCAATTAATCATTATTAAAATGATTTATCGTTTATTATTTACAACAACAAATTAAGTAATTGCTGTTGGCATTGCGGATGCGCGTGCAATGGCTTAATTTAGCCAAAATTAAATTACTTAGGTTAGGTTAGGTTAGGTGGTAGCTGGCCTGATAAAGAAAGCTCACTTGGACAACACGAAGGTCCGTTGTGATACCACATACACCAAAAATAACGGTGACTTAGATCTAGCTACTTAGAGAATCTTTGCGTAGCAACGATAAAGCTCCGAATGATACCGATCTCAACTTTGGATAAATCCACGGGAGATCCAAGTGAGTCGCGACCGAAGTACTTTCGCCTAGTTCTGGCAAACGCTGGGCAATCAAGCATAAAGTGATTTGGTGATTCCACCTCAGCATCCTCCATACAGCTGCAGCAGGATGGAGTTTCCAGTATATGGATACCCATGAGACAGTACCCTGTCAAAACCCCAATGACCATTGATAGGTGAGCCTTTGTGAACCCAATTATTCAGCAGACCTCCTGCCATCTACTTTCGGCCAGAAAGATCTTGCTACCCTGCAAGACGTGGTGTCCGCCCAACGTTTTCTGAGCTGACTCGAGGCCCAGCTGTGGAGGACCAATCCACAGGTGGCCAGCGGAATCCCGAAACCCCTACCGCCATCTTCATACGGTTCAGCTGTACAAATGCGGGCTAAGAGATCCACTTGACAGTTACTCGGGATATCACTATGGCCCGGGACCCAGATAATCTTAATTGTAAAATAATTCGATGCAATCGCCAGCGAGGTCAGGCAACCCTAGACCACCCTCGACCGCACTGTAGTTGAGCTCAAGGCCTTGATAGCCGCTTGGCTATTAGAGTAGATGTTAGATTCCCTAACCGTAGTAGCACTGGATAGCATTTCACCCACCGCATCCGTAATCGCAGCAACTTCCGCTTGGAATACACTGCAGTGATCAGCCAACTTAAACTTGCGGCTTACATTTAGCTCTTGACAAAAGACCTCAACACCAACCTTTCCGTCCAACTTCGACCCATCCGTGAACAAGTTAAACGGTCCCATGCCCCAGATAATTCCTCTTCCCCACTCCTCTCTCGGTGGAGTGACTGGGGTGAAGGTTGTATAGGGAGCAGTTATCGGCATACAATAGTCCGTTCTGTCCGGGATAAAATCGAAACTGGTAAGAAGGCTAGAGTGTCCGAAGTCAGAAAGTGCATAGCCCATATCACGAAGCCTGACCAACGACCTAGCCGCGGCCGCCTTTCCCGCAATATCTACTGGATATATGTTCAGCATGACGTTCAGGGCCAAGATAGGTGTTGTTCTGAGAGCGCCATTGATTACGATCAGCGCCGTCCCTTGCACTGACACTAACATTTTAGAGGTGCTTGTCGTGTTCAGTGCTTTCCACCAGACCAACACCCCATATAGCAGAATCGGTTTGACCACCATCTCATAAAGCTAGTGTACTACTCCTTGCGAGAGTCGCCATCTCTTTCCGATAGCCCCTCTGCAGCAGTACAAGGCAACCGCGGCCTTCCTGGCCCTATCTTCCACATTGGGTCTCCAGGAGAGTTTCTTGTCCAAAACAATCCCCAAATATTTAACCCTATCAGAAAGTACCAACGGTACCGCTCCAATCAAGGGAGTTCTGAAATCGGGAATCTTATATCTCCTTGTGAAAAGAACCGTTTTTCCCGGGTTGACCGCCAATCCACTCGACTCCTAAACCAACTAGAGTTCTTTCGGTAGCTCACGGTAAGACATTGTTAAAAGCCCCCTCGATGTCTAGAAAGGCACCCAAAGCTAACTCTTTGTATTCTAGGGACCCCCTCTATTTGCTTTACAATCGAATGGAGAGCCGTCTCCGTCGATCTGCCCTTGCAGTACGCATGCTGTAAGGCCGACATTAACCCCCGAGGTATCCTTTCCCGTAGGTACAAGTCAATCAACTGCTCAAACGTCTTAAGAAAAAACGACGAGAGACTGATTGCCCTGAAATCCTTAGGTGATACATGAGAGCTTCTGCCGGCCTTCGGAATGAAGATAACCCTAATTGTGTGCCAAGTCTTCGGGAAATATTTAAGCCTGAGGCAGTTAGTGTAGATGCTGGCCTACCAGCGACAGGAAATTCCTAAACACTTTTGAAGTTGCGCAGGAATGATTCCATCCAGGCCCGGAGACTTATAGGGCTTGAATGACCCTATAGCCCGGGTTATTTGAGTTTTCCGTAGTGAAATGGCAGCACTTCTGCATGGCCAACGACCGCCGACCATGCAGGCGAAGATCCCTGCGCAACTGGGACATTGGGCAAATGATTGTCCAGTAAAGGATTTAGGGAATCCTCGCTACTCATCGACCAGTCCCCACCATCACCTCTCAGATACCCCAGAGGAGCGATATTCCTAGAGAGTATTTTTCGAAGCCTCGCGGATTCATTGCAGCGTTCTATGTTTTCGCAGAAGCTTCGCCTTCTGTCCTTATTTCATATTTATAAATCCCCAGCTTCATATTATAGAGCTCCCAGTCCGAGGGTAATTTACTCCTCCTGTCTCTGTTGAAGAGCCGCCGACTGGACGCTCTTAGATCGTCAAGAGAATCCGACCACCAGGGCGGCTTTCCATTCCCCTGTAAATTTTCAATGGGCAGGACAGTTGAAAGGCGCTATTGCTTGCCGAGGTGAAGTTTTCCACCAGAACGTCTATCTCAGATTCGGACAGGTCCGAACTGACGGTAGGCGCCGCAGGCAATAGCTCTCCCAGCTTCCTACAATCCAAGTCCCACTTAGTACTTTTAGGGTTCCTAAAAGATATTTTACCGGAAGTTCTTCGTTCACCGAGAACTGAATATATCGGTGATCAGAGAAGGCGTGCTCGTTGAGAACCCTCCAGCCAGATATCCGACCTTCTAGTTCTTTACTAAGCAGGGTGAGGTCCAGGACCTCCTACCTTACCGCAGTAATAAAAGTCGGGTCATTCCCCCTATTGCATATACAAAGTCCCTCATCTACAATAAAAGTAAATAAAGACTCATCTAGTGTTGGTATCCGAGCTTCCCCAGATGCTATGATGGGCATTAGCATCGGCACCGATCAGCGACGTAGAGAGAAAATCCGGGCCCGGGACTAAACAATTTACGGGCCCCCTATAAAAAATCCACAAATCATTTGATTAACTTTAATTTTACCAACGACATATACTATCTTGGGTACTCCCCATCACTTCCTTGATGAGATTAAAGACTTAGGGGTTATTTTTGACTCCTCGTTCTCTTTCAATAACCATATTAACTATGTAATTTTAAGCGCGTATGCTTCCTTAGGTTTCGTGAGGCGTAATAGCACCAACTTCTCAGATCACTATACCTTGAAATTGCTATACTCATCGTTTGTTCGTTCCAAAGTGGAATATGCTGCGTTTATTTGGAGGCCTCATCACAAATTTGCAATCGACAGGATTGAGCGAGTACAAAAGATCTACCTAAAATTGTGCCTATGATCCTTACATTTCTCAGACCCAGTCCCTTATTATCATTCCCGCTTGCTGCTAATTAATTTGAAATCATTAGAACTCAGAAGGTTAACCCTTTCCTTGTCTTTCATTTTCGGAGTTGTTAATGGAGATATTGATTGCTCCACTATACTGCCCGCGATTCAATTTCCTATTCCAACGAAGTCTCTTTGTTCTCATAACCCCTTTTATATTAAACATAAGTCTACTAACTATGCGATAAATGCTCCATTGGCGCGCTCTCTACGTGAACTTAATGAGATCTCTAATTCTATTAAGTATGCTTGATTTTCCTCATCCAAAGTCTATTTTTCTTAATTTACTTAACTCTGTTTTGTAGCTAGTCTTAGTTATTCGTTTTAGTCAGTTTTTTTCACTTTTCGAATAAAATTAAAATTAAATTAAATAATGACGTCTCATTCATGAATCATTGTTGATGGATTACATGAAAAAAATTTTTGCCTCATCAACTAAATGATTTTTGGACTAAGAGCTGACAATAAAATTAACACAGAATATCTACTATTTATACTATTTTATTGTAACGTAGAAATAAATTCTATTTTAAGAGCCACATATTGTTTCAAAGAATCTTTTCTTGTTTCAAATATCTTTTCTCGTTGTGGAGTGCTGCTGAAATAGTACAACATTTTTGTAAAATTCCGAAGAAAGTAATTGCAGCCGTACAACATTCTGTAGCCTCAACACCACATAAATTGAGACTGTGGGTTGCATAAGGCGAGTAATCAGCATTCGAGAATGTGACGTAGTGCTCCGCTGTAAGCTCCTTTCATATTGGCGCCGTTACCGTACCCTTGTGCACGACAATCTTCAATCAAGTATGGCAAATTAGATCAGCGATTTTCTGGCCAGTTTTTTGGTTACAATTCACGAAAGCCAAAAGCCGTTCTTGAATTGTAAAATTTGTTGCTTTCGAATTGAAATGGAGTTAGCGCAAAATGAACGTAGTCAACGTGACTAGCATCAGGCATAGCATCAACGATAATAGGAAAATACTTGGCTTTCTTGCCTTGATCTAATATAGACTCCTCACGTGCTTTGCACAAATTTCTATAAACTCGTTCTGAATGTGTGGGGAAAGATAGTGAACTTGCAAACATTTGTGCTGCTGTTGTGAAATCCCAACTTTATCCAAATGATCTCTAAGTGTCGGATCATATTGGCTTATGAGATCTTAGATGCCCATCGTTTCGTTCACCAAGATAAATACTTTCGCCTTTGAAAGCTAGATCTCTTTGATCTTGAACATTTTTGTGTGATGGCAGTTTATCGTATAGTTTCTTCCATACCTGGAATTTCGCATATCCGCTGAACAAATTTTAGGTCGATTTAAAGTATTGGTGCTTAATAGATGACATGGTAGGCAATAAAAAGCATTGCTACTGGCACTCCACACTAACCAGTCACGCTCCATTCTCTCCATTTGGCAAGATTCACGGTACCGATATCGAAGTCGTTTAAATAATCCGGACTTTGATACAGAGTTGGTGGTATTGTTGGAAGATGAACCTTCATCAGTGTCCACACGAAAACTTTACGATTTCGGATTCATGTAAACAAATGTTTTTGTTTGATGTTTTTATTGTCTCCTCAGGCCCAGGCAAAAAATCCTTATCAATATTCGTCGCTTTTGAAATTCGGCTTAAAATTTGCACATGGAACAACTAAAGACTCTCCTGAATTAAAAAAAATGCTTTAGTACTTTTAAGTCGCGGGCCCCCTGAGAAACACATTTTTGTTTGATGTTTTTATTGTCTCCTCAGGCCCAGGCAAAAAATCATTATCAATATTCGTTGCTTTTGAAATTCGGATTAAAATTTGCACATGGAACAACTAAAGACTCACCTGAATTTAAAAAAATAACTTAGTACCTCTAAATCGCGGGCCCCTGAGAAAGCCCGGGCCGGGGGAATCCCCCCATGAGAATCGGTTCAGCCGTTTCGGAGGAGTTAAGCTTCTAAAAACGTGACCGAAGAATTTTATATATTAGGTTGAATTTTTTCTAAAAAAAATCATAACTCAAGAATGGCTAAACCGATTTGGGATTTCAAAATCAACTAACCATCATCTCTCCTTCCTGTATTTTTCCTAAAAATTCCATGGCAATCTTTCAATCCGTTCTCGAGTTATGGAGTGACAATCAAAATGTACACTTATTTTTATATATATAGATTGTTTTTGTTTTATCGGCCTATTGATAAAGTATTCAAGGTTCGAAAGAAGCTCAAGGCCAGAACAATAATTTTTTTGTAATGATTATTGTTTTTTTTTTAATTTTTCTATAATTGAATAATTTTATTTTGTTTTTGGAATAGTAAGTAGAAAATTTTTCAGAAAACCTGCGATAGCTACTCAGATAGATCCATTTCTAAGGGTGCTAAGCCTTCATCATTAGTACGCTTTAGGCACGCTGCGCTAACCATTTAGCTATACAGCGGTGGTTTATTTGACCGATAGATTGCTACTTCTATTCCTCCTTACCAACTATATTTATTCAGCGTTGCGCCATCTGTTGCAAGACACTGGTAATGTTGGATTTGTTTATTGTCAATTACTTTGTTTGACATTTCCCAAGTGCTCTTGGTTTTATTAACAATTGTTTTTGTTTTATCGGCCTATTGATACAGTATTCAAGGTTCGAAACGAGCTCAAGGCCAGAACAATATTTTTTTTGTAATGATTATTGTTTTTTTTTTCTATAATTGAAAAATTTTATTTTGTTTTTGGAATAGTAAGTAGAACATTTTTCAGAGACACTGCGATAGCTACGCAGATAGATCCATTTCGAAGGGTGCTAAGCCTTCATCATCAGTACGCTTTAGGCATGCTGCGCTAACCATTTAGCTATACAGCGGTGGTTTATTTGACAGATAAATTGCTACTTCTATTCCTTCTTACAAACTATATTTATTCAGCGCAGCGCCATCTGTTGTAAGACATTGATAATGTTGGATTTGTTTATTGTCAATTATTTTGTTTGACATTTCCCAAGTGCTCTTGGTTTTATTAACAATTGTTTTTGTTTTATCGGCCTATTGATAAAGTATTTAAGGTTCGAAACGAACTCAAGGCCATAACAATAATTTTTTTGTAATGATTATTGTTTTTTTAATTTTTCTATAATTGAAAAATTTAATTTTTTTGGAATAGTAAGTAGAAAAATTGTCACACAATCTACCATAGCTACGAAGATAGATCCATTTTGAAGGGTGCTAAGCCTTTATCATCAAAACGCTTTAGGCACGCTGCGCTAACCATTTACCTACACAGCGGTGGTTTATTTGACTGATAAATTGCTACTTCTATTCCTTCTTAACAACTATATAGATTTCTTCCATGAAACCGCAAAACCGAAAATGAATGTGTGTGTGTGTGTGTGTGTTTGTGTGTGTGTGTGTGTGTGTGTTTGTGTGTGTGTGTGTGTGTGTGAACTTTTTGAACCCAGCAAGAAATCGAGCGACCTGATACTGAGCGGATACTGATCAGAATATTTTGATAGTTTTGGAAATTTACAGCCACCGATTGAACTGATTAATTATCTGAGGCCACCAATACATTAAAATTATGAGCAGAAACAAAAATACAACAATTTGCTCGGGATATTCGTACTGTTAGCTTGTTGGATGAGATTGCTGGTGCTGGCCTATATGTTGTGAACATGCTTGTGCCCACGAGGTATTGTACAAACAGTTCTCCGAGTTTACTGGACTACTTTATTATATCAGATCCTAGGGCTGTTATTAAATTTGACCAAATTTCTTTTCCTTCAGACCATGACTTGTTGTTTTGCACCCTTGACTTGCCTTTTGGTTGCCGTAGTCCAAGTGTATCATACACATGTTAAGATTTTCGCTCCATTAATCATAATGATTTGTTTTCTGATCCATCGAGAGTAGACTGGTGCCAATGTCGGTATTATGCTACTGCTAATGATAAGCTGAATCTTTTGAACACAGAAATACTAAAAGCATATAATAACCATGTTCCCGAACGTCGAAGTAAGTGTAAGTCTATCTCTTGTGCGTGGTATAGCAGTAGAGTAATTGTGGCAGTAATGAAACGCAACAAGGCACATCGAGAGTGGAAAAGGAATAGGACTGAGCATAACTGGAATTTATTCAAAATTGCTAGGAACACCGCAACCAGAACTGTTCGACTTCAAAAGCGCAAATACTTTATGTCTAAACTTGATCCATAACTAATGTGTCTGATAATTTCACGGCCGCTATATATATGTGCTACTCAGACACATCATTTGAGTTTTCAACTGTATATGAGAGTGATTTTGCTAGATGCATATTTAAAATAAGTTCCAATGCAGTGGGAGGAGACGGTATTTCAATGAAGTTTGTTAAAATTATATATTAAGCTACCTTACGCACATTATTAACCACTGTATTACAACATCATGCTTCCCTGACCTGTGGAAAGACGCCATTGTAAAGCCTGTGCCTAAAAACAGAGATGCAAGTTTACGAAATGATTTTCGTCCCATAAGTATTTTACCTGCGCTCTCAAAAATTTTTGAAAGTCTACTCTCGGAACAAATTATCCTGCATGTCCAAAACAAGAATATCATCACGAATATCATTATAAAAGTCATCAGTTTGAATATCATATATGAATGTATCAGTATCCATATAATTCAAAGCAATATTATTTTTATATTTCTCTTTGATATAATCATAATGGAAATCATATATATTAAATTTTGAAATTTCTAATACGGTAAAACGAATATGTGTCGGTTTATTGTACAGAGTTGACACTTGTTTCAATTGAATCGCTATTAAATTATTAGAAAATTTACTTAAACTATGGAAATTTGGTTTTGCTATTAAGGCCCTAGCACCTAATTTGTTCCTACCTTTTCACCCAATATTAGTATTTTCCCAATCTTGTACTAATTTAACATCTACTCTTTTATCTACATTTTCCATAGTTTTCCCATACACAGCATTATTCAATAATTTAAAGAAATTTTCTTCAAAATTATTTGCTGCTAATGTTCTATGATAATTATTTAAATCAATATATTTTTTAACCAATCTGATTGATTAAATTTTAGAATTCTATGAATTTTCTTTAATACAAGACCATGTTTAATACATTGTTGTAAATTTCTATAATGAATAATACATTTATTTTGTTTCCCAAATCACCAATCAACTTTGAGTTTTTCATTGCACCAACTTTTTTATTTTCAAAACAAAATGGAAAGTCATTATGAATATTGTGAGTATTTATGTGATAATCTAAATCTACTTATAATATGTGTCCGACCAAAGAATCTTCTGGTATGCTAAAAACGTTAAACTCCTCTACGCTTTCAATCCATTCAAAATTATTATGAGGGAGATATTGTGACATAGCATAACCATATAAATTGTTAACATCTAAATAAATGATGTAATTTGAAGACTTAGTCGCATCGTAATCACTTAAATATTTAGTGTTAGCAACTGAACGCCGTTTACAACATTGAACAATCCCGCCCTTAATTCCCGACAATATAAAATTATGCATGTTTTCATCAGTAAACAGTTCTAGTTCTATTATAGTTATTTTGAGCATTACGTCTCAAGATAATCCTGGAGATGTATAATATTGATAAGGGTCTAGTCGATAAATTCCTTTACAAAATTTTCTAAAATTTTGAAAAATTTCACTGAGGAGTAACACATCTACTTTTAGATATAATAATAAATAATCTAATAAATTGGAACAACTAAATGTTGTCCAAACATTTTGTGCATGCCGATAATCATCGATACTACACGATTCATTTTATAATTTATTAAAGAAATGTGAAAGATCAGGTAATTTTGTTTCGTTGAGACGTTCTTCTGAATCTCAGTAGTCATATGGGAAAATACCTTTCCGTTTCATTAAATCAAAGTGATGTTTGTTGTTTCTAAATCATTATTATTTAAATTCTTAGCTAAACTGTCTAAACTAGAAGGCATGAATCGAAATGAATCTAAAAGCTTAGTTCAATGGTATCTTTATTATTAACATATATTCTCTTTTATATTGAAATATACAACTCTTTGTATAAGGGAATAATATTTATATCCCCCTCTATAGATGACAACTCTTTGATAAATAAATGTCAATCCTATTTAGAGAAATTGTGGAAAAATATTGGCATAAAATTTGATATCTGATATTCTAAATTACATTTACTATGCGCTGGACCTCTATATTCACCAGTTAAATGACAATGGTCTGCTACCCTATCATTTAATAAAAGTTCCGTTCCACAAATATGACAAAATATATCCTCGTTTTGACATCTAAGTTTGTTGGTAGTTAATGGATGCATTCTAACTGTTTTACTCAAATATAGCTGGTAAATATCTAAAACATCATCGAAAATACTTAAAAAAAATGTTTTGGAGCATATAACAATAGGCATAAGGAATACGTTCTTGTACACATTGAGTCCTACTAGAATTTTGAATATCTACTGGTTTTAGAATACATTCAAAATCTGCATATATAGTAAATGGTACATCTAATTGTTTTTTGAAATTTTCAAATTTTGGTATTCTTTTCTCAGGTGTAGGCATGCGTGTTACCATTTTTCTACAATGCTTTTTATGGGTTAGTAATTTTTCTTCCTTATCAAAATGTATTAGACACGTATTGCAAAAATATAATTTATGCTCATATCTTGTAACTTGATACCTCATTAATCTACTTAATTTTTTATCCAAACTTAATGGCTTTCATTGAAATCATCACTGTATAAAGAAATAAGATTAATGTGATGCGATTTTTCTTCTTTTGTTAAATAATAGGGGCCTACTACCAAATTGTCTTCTATACAAATACATTTATACTAATATCTGGATTATTTGATTGAAATATTTCAATATATTTTATTTGTTATGGGAAATTTAAATTTTCAAAAGTGAGTACTTTATCATTAATTAAAGTTATATTGGAATCTTGAATATTTCTAATGTGATATGAAGCACACTTTTCTCCATGTTTTGGGGGTTGATAAAGAGATGAAATTATGGCCCACTTAAAGCAATATATATCATTGCTAACAATATTAATACAAGCTTTTCTATCTGCTATTACTTTTGGTAGTGGTATATACAATGAACTTCTAATTGGTTGGTATTTTTTTATGTTTACTTCTAGATGAATAAATTCACTTAGCCTCCAACCACTATCTCGCTCTTGAAATGTATTCATTTTTTTATACTCGGTTAAGCAGAGCTCACAGAGTATATCAACTTTGATTGGATAACGGTTGGTTGCACAGGTATAACGGAATCGAGATAGGTATAGACTTCCATATATCAAAATCATCAGGATCGAAAAAAAATTGGATTGAGCCATGTTAGTACGCCCGTTAACACGATAACTTGAGTAAATTTTGAGGTATCTTGATGAAATTTGGTATGTAGGTTCCTGAGCACTCATCTCAGATTGCTATTTAAAATGAACGATATCGAACCATAACCACGCCCACTTTTTCGATATTGAAAATTTCGAAAAACCGAAAAAGTGCGATAATTCATTACTAAAGACGGATAAAGCGATGAAATTTCGTAGGTGAGTTGATCTTATGACGCAGAATAGAAAATTGGTAAAATTTTGGACAATTGGCACCGCCCACTTTTAAAAGAAGGTAATTTAAAAGTTTTGCAAGCTGTAATTTGGCAGTCGTTGAAGATATCATGATGAAATTTGGCAGAAACGTTACTCCTATTACTATATGTATGCTTAATAAAAATTAGCAAAATCGGAGAACGATCACGCCCACTTAAAAAAAAAATATTTTAAGTCAAATTTTAACAACAAATTTAATATCTTTACAGTATATAAGTAACCTATGTCAATATTCAACTCCAGTACTGATATGGTGCAACAAAATAAAAAAATAAAAGAAAATTTCAAAAATGGGCCTGGCTCCGCCCTTTTTCATTTAATTCGTCTAGGATACATTTAATGCCATAAGTTGAACAAAAATTTACCAATTCTTGTGAAATTTGGTAGGGGCTTAGATTCTGGGACGATAACTTATTTTTGTGAAAAAGGGCGAAATAGGTTGAAGCCACTCCCAGTTTTTATACACAGTCGACCGTCTGTCCTTCCGCTCGGCCGTTAACACGATAACTTGATCAAAAATCGATATATTTTTACTAAACTCAGTTACTAAACTCAGTAAATTAGCGGTATCCCACAGATGATGTTCTGGGTAACCTTGGTCCACATTTCGGTCGATATCTGGAAAACACCATCACATATACAACTACCACCACTCCCTTTTAAAACCCTCATTAATACCTTTAATTTGATACCCATATCGTACAAACAAAGTCTAGGGTCACCCCCGATCCACTTTATGGCGATATATTTCGAAAAGGCGTCCACCTATGGAACCAAGCCCACGCCTTTTAAAATTCTCATTAACATCTTTCATTTGATACCCATATCGTACAAACAAATTCTAGAGTCAACCTATAGGCGTCCACCTATTGAACTATGGCCCACTCCCTCATAAAATACTCCTAAATACCTTTCATTTGATACAAATGTCATACAAACACATTCCAGGGTTACCCTCGGTTCATTTTCCTACATGGTTATTTTCCCTTATATGTTGAATAGCTCTCAACTGAGTATGTAATGTTCGGTTACACCCGAACTTAACCTTCCTTACTTGTTTCAATTAATTTACTAAACTTTTCCTTAATTATATCAACAACATTATTGTTCTCATTAAATGCTTCAGTCATTAACGTTTGGTGTGACATTATAGCAAATTCTTCAATACTTTCTTTTATTTGAATATATTTACAAAATAATTCAAAGTTAAATTTGATGCTTTCATGCTTCTATAGATTTCCGTAAAAGTTCAGATAATTTGTTAAAATGTTTTTCAAAGAAATGTTCAGCAATTAAATCATTGGGTTGATCGTTTCCCAAACGCATGTTTCAATACGATTATTAAACATAGCATTAATCCATATAACATTACTATTTACATTATACATACTATTCTTTTTATGTATGTTTGTTCTCACCTGTGCTGTCCAAACATATTCTTTCACTTGAATTTTACATTGCTCGGAAAAAGGGGGGGTTTTTTTATAACTTGTTGTTTCAATGTAATATATCTATCTAAATTCCTCTTCCGAGTATATATCTTTTAAAAAAAACTACACGGATACATTTTTATTTTTTTATTAATTGGTACATCAGTTTACCTTCTATATTGGCTTTTTTGAGCTTTTTTCCTTTGAAATTGATTTTAAATCCTTAAGAGCTTGACTCATAATGTGGAATATACCTACAATAAACAGCGGTGTTAAAGAAGTTACGATGTATAAGTATTATTACAGTTTATTACAAGTGATCCTGGTTTAACACCGTCTAAAATGTTTATAAAATGATTATCCTTGAAATATAGGTGAGTGCTGAGCTGCTTTAAATAATTTTCTATATTTATTTACCGAAATGATGTCCAATTTGTATACATTGAGACAAGTAGCCCTTATCTTTCTAAATGTATGTATATGGATGGATGTGTCTGTGTCAGTATGTACATACAAACTTAAAACCTAATAAAAAGACAAATAAAGTGTTCACTCTTCATATTTGAGAAAAATTATAATTTATATGCTGTCAGGTTTAAGGAACCCAAATGGTTGTAATCAATGTGAGAACACATTTTATTAAAAAACCAAACTTTGTGATAAAGAAATCACAAATTCATTATAAAGATGCCCTTTATTTAATTATGAAATTCTCATGTACTTATATGTGTAAGTATGTACATACAAACTTACAACCTAACAAAAAGACAAATAAAAGGTTCAATCTTCATATTTAAATTAGTACTCGCACACAAATGAAAGCATACTATTTTTTTTATTTTCTTTTTTCTAGAGTTTTTATTATGTTTGATTCCTTTTTTTGATGCTTTTGTCGGCTCGAGATCTAAATCTTAATAAAAAATTCTGTTTTTTGTTTTTCTTCTCCGATTTTTGAAGCGCAGGCTAAAGTTCAACTGAACGGGTAGCTAGTTTTAGAATAGTTGTAAGCTCAAGTAAATAGGAAGTGATCGGTTTTCAATGTTTATTACTTTTGGAAACTTATAACGAATTTAATCAAAGGAAATACAGCATGTGGATTTATTTACTTATATACATATATATATGTTTCAATGTTGTTCGGTTAAGGTTTCTTATCAGCGTGGTTTGAGTTTTTCTCTTGTACATACATACATACATACATACATACATACAGGAGGGACGGGCGTTATATCGGAGCGCCAAGACAAATTCGACGGGCTCTTTAAAACTCTGAGCCCCTTTAAAAATCTGAGTCCCATTCTATCTCATTCCGTCATGACATGCAGTTTGGATCGTAGGCCTAAGAGAAGGTTCTATACAAAAAGCCACCCAACCAAAAACTATTCCCAAGAATGAAAATAATTGCATTGATTTTTGTGGCCCAACAGTAGCAGCTGTTCCCATAAACGAAATTTTAGCCACTAAAGGGTTACTAAATGTTGGAAAAATTAATTTAAATGATAAGGTGGAAAAAGTTCTCTCATTTGAAGTTAATTTTAACAAGTAAGGAAGGCTAAGTTCGTGTGTAACCGAACATTACATACTCAGTTGAGAGCTATGGAGACAAAATAAGGGAAAATCACCATGTAGGAAAATGATCCTAGGGTAACCCTGGAATGTGTTTGTATGAAACGTGTATCAAATGGAAGGTATTAAAGAGTACTTAAAGAGGGAGTGGGCCATAGTTCTATAGGTGGACGCCATTTAGGGATATCGCCATAAAGGTGGACCAGGGCTGACTCTAGAATTTTTTTGTACGATATGAGTATCAAATGAAAGGTGTTAATGAGTATTTTAAAAGGGAGTGGGCCTTAGTTCTATAGGTGGACGCCTTTTCAAGATATCGCCATAAAGGTGGACCAGGGGTGAGTCTAGAATTTGTTTGTACGATATGGGTATCAAATGAAAGGTGTTAATGAGTATTTTAAAAAGGAGTGAGCCTTAGTTCTATAGGCGAACGCCTTTTCGAGATATCGCCATAAAGGTGGACCAGGGGTGACTCTAGAATGCGTTTGTACATTATGGGTATCAAACGAAAGGTGTTAATGAGTATTTTAAAAGGAAGTGGGCCTTAGTTCTATAGGTAGACCAGGGTTGACTCTAGAATGTGTTTGTACGATATGGGCATCAAATTGAAGGAATAAAGGGTTTTAAAAGGGAGTGGTGGTAGTTGTATATGTGAAGGCGTTTTCGAGATATCGACCAAAAAATGGACCAGGGAGACCCAGAACATCATCGGGTACCGCTAATTTATTAATATATATAATAACACGAATAGTATTCCTGCCAAGATTCCAAGGGCTTTTGATTTCGCCCTGCAGAAATTTTTAATTTCATTCTACTTAATAGGGTAGGTGTCACACCCATTTTACAAAGTTTTTTTTCTAAAGTTATATTTTGCGTCAATAAACCAATCCAATTACCATGTTTCATCCCTTTTTTCGTATTTCGTATAGAGTTATGGCATTTTTTCTCAATTTTCGTAATTTTAGATATCGAAAAAGTGGGCGTGATGACAGTTGAATTTCGGTCATTTTTATACCAATACAAAGTGAGTTCAGATAAGTACGGGGACTGAGTTTAGTAAAGATATATCGATTTTTGCTCAAGTTATCGTGTTAACGGCCGAGCGGAAGGACAGACGGTCGACTGTGTGTAAAAACTGGGCGTGGCTTCAACCGATTTCGCCCTTTTTCACAGAAAACAATTACCGTTCTGGAATCTAAGCCCCTATCAAATTTCACAAGGATTGGTAAATGTTTGCTCGACTTATGGCATTAAAAGTATCCTAGACAAATGAAATGAAAAAGGGCGGAGCCACGCCCATTTTGAAATTTTCTTTTATTTTTGTATTTTGTTGCACCATATCATTGGAGTTGAATGTTCACATAATTTACTTATATACTGTAAAGTCATTAAATTTTTTGTTAGAATTGGACTTAAAAAAAAAAAAAATTTTTTAAAGTAGGCGCTCTCGTTCTCCGATTTTGCTAATTTTCATTAAACATACATATAGTAATAGTAGTTACGTTCCTGCCATAATTTCATTATGATATCTTCAACGACTGCCAAATTAAAGCTTGCAAAATTTTTAAAATACCTTCTTTTAAAAGTGGGCGGTGCCACGCCCCTTGTCCAAAATTTTACTAATTTTCTATTCTGCGTCATAAGTTCAACTCACCTGCCAAGTTTTATCGTTTTACCTGTCTTTGGTAATGAATTATCGCACTTTTTCGGTTTTTCGAAATTTTCGATATCGAAAAAGTGGGCGTGGTTATAGTCCGATATTATTCATTTTAAATAGCGATCTGAGATGACTACCCAGGAACCTACATACCAAATTTCATCAAGATACCTCAAAATTTACTCAAGTTATCGTGTTAAGGGGCGGACGGACGGACGGACGGACATGGCTAAATCAAATTTTTTTTAGAAACTGATGATTTTGAGCTCTGCTCAGCTGAGTATAAAAATGATGTAGATATTCAAAAATTAAAATTTTTAATACAGCAGTAGTTCGATGACGAAATTAAAGCGGATGACATTGATTTGGGATGTGCTCGAACTCCAACTAAAAAAACATAATTTTAGTTGTGATATTGAGTGGATATGTGAAGATAAACTTCTTAATGAATTTTTAGGAATTGTAAACAAATATAAAGGTATCGGTGGTGGCTCTTGACCAAAAGCTTATATGGATTTATAAAATTGATTCAAAACAAATATTTTATTTATAAATGTACAAATATTTTAAATTTGAAATAATATATTTTATGTGAATATTTAATAAATTAAAATAAAAATTGTATTTATTTATTTAAAAAGGTTTATTTGAAAAAAGTAAGTATTTACAGGTAGAATTTATTTAAAATACTAGTTTTACCCGGCGTACGTTGTAACGCCCGAGATCGAATGGATGTTGCGTTATTTTTTCTGTTTTTTTTGTTGATAATTTAATTTATTGTTCTGTAAATTGAATTGAATTTTGTACGCATACTTGGTGAAATTTTCTGTTAAAACATTTTATTCTTGTATCTTATTGTAATACATGCGGGTACACAATAGTTTTGGTTTATTCGTTCGGTGCAAAGATAAACAAATTTTTTGGTGTTCCAACTCTAGACCAAGCAACATATAGCTGGCCATGGGAAAAGCACGGACTCTCTCAATTTAAGCCTGCAACAGTAAGTGATTTTCCTTGTGCTTTGTTGATTGTAATTGCAAAAGCAAGGCGTACAGGAAAATGTATGCGCTTAAAATTGAATGGCAAATCTGTAGGAATCATTGGGATTCGTGGTATGAGCACATCTTCACATTTACTTTTACCGCTGATGATTGTTGCTTTGATTACATTCGGCATTAATTTCTAAACGCAAAGTCTGTTCCATTGCACAATGTTGGTGGGTTTAAATTCCGAAGAGGCATGATTGGTGAGCCAATTTTCAAAGTTGATATATGCGCAGGCATTCCTTTTGGTTCTAAGGAGTATAGAAATTCATTTGGATAATTCACAATTTTATCTTCATCTGTAACTGTGTAGATCGATTTATATTTCGTCACTTCACCAGGAAATTGGTTTTGAATGCGATCATTGATTTTGTTAATGTGATCATTTTTGGGAGCTAAGATAGTTCGTTCGCATAGCCAAAAAACAAAAGCTTTTAAATTTAAAACTCTTAATTCTGAAATATGAAACACTTTCGTCTTGATCGAAGGAACCTAGAGCCAAAATTTGGTGATGATCGAAGTATGGCAAACACGTTTTCATAGGGAACACACATACAGAATTTGATTTTTATAGAAGATGTAGATAGACTGAAGCTAAACAATTTTTTTAACAGCAGCAGATTACTAAACGTCCAAAAGGCATAACAGCCAAACTCAACAATGCAGTCAAACTTTAGGTGTTAAAATAACTTAAGTTTGTACGGCAGCCATAGCTTTTCCCTATTCCAAATTTTACTGGAGGTGTTAGGACTTAACGTCACATAGCTCCTTACCAATGTAAATTATCCTACCATTACGACATTCAGATATATGCAGCATAATATATTCCATTTGTATGGGAGGCGCCACGCCCCCTTTTTCCCAATTCCATATTTTCTTGATGGTATTATGGATTGACCTCTGTTATGATATCCATCGACTGAGTGTGCAACAGGCACATTCAAGAACAAACGAGCAGCAGTGCTTGTGACAAGGTGCAATGACCACGGCGTGTGCACTGGCGTTCAGGCCCGGGGCTTCAGCTTCGTGGATTCCTTAACGTGATCACTGCACAGCACTACTCTCCCCAGTCAATGGTCAAACAGAATAATTTGTTTTGCACACTGGGATACTCTACCATAAGAAAAATATAAAAAACAAACGCACTTGCATGCCACACTTCATCAATATGACACACTGTATACCTACCTTTATGCATGGCAGCTCATTGTTGCAATGATGGGTGGCTGCCTCTGTACCCGCCCTAACATTGGCCTCATAGATGTTATTGAGACCCCGATACGTTATCACTAACCCCTGTGTCTCAAACCAAAGCAAAAAGAAATTATCTACCATTTTAACAATTATTATTTTATCAAAATCAATCCATTACAATATTAAGGATTTTAGTTTAGTTAGCCTATTGTTTCATAAAAATACAGAAAAAGTATGATGTGACAGAACTGTAATTTATACCTACAAGCATACTCGCTTTCTTATCTTTGACTTCAAATTCAACAAAAAGCCTTATACATATGTATGTAAATATGTATGTGTGTAGATGCAAAAAAAACTCACTTTGAAAAAACAAAATATTTATCTTTAAAATCATCGAATTTCACTTAAGCTGGAATTGCATTCGTATATCCGCACATGATTATATACATACCATATGTATGTACAACAACAAAAAAATATATGTTTTATGGAAAATATGTATTTAAGTAACATTAATAAAATCTTATAACTAGATATGCATATGTACGTGGTGTGCTTGAATATATAGGGTAAAAAAAGTAGATATAGGAGGTATATATGATATATATGAATTTATATATATTGTATTGCTACGTAGCATCGAAGGCCTTCACGCTTGCAGTTGCTGCATTAAGAATATCATAAGCATTCAAATGTTCTTTTAAATATAAATTATCCATCTATAATAAATTTGCGAATGACGGTAACCATCCGAATTCATACAAAATGCTTAAGAAAGATCGCAACAAAAAATTATTTAAGCTACAATTAGGGTTCAAACCTCGTCATACAACTCTATTTCAAACATGTTCAATAATACTAGGTACAAACACGCGCCAAATTGGCAATTTATACCATTTGGGCAATTTATTACGTAATTTTGTCATATAATAAATTGTAATAACAAATTGCCAATTTAAAAAAAATTGCGTAATAAATTGTTTCAAACTGTAAATACAACATTGTAAAGTGTGTTTATTGAGTAGATTTAAACGTCACTTGCGCTTGGCTCAACTATATGGTTGGCTCATCTCATCAGCTGATATAATTTTTTTCATTTCACTGGAGTAGGAATTGTCAAAAGAGGATGGCAAACTCAAAATGAAACCAAAACATTGAACACCTTATCTTACAACACACACAAATTTCAAAGTTTTATGTTTTCATTCCATTCCGTTCACCTAATTCCAACACGCACATTTTGCCATTCTTAACACAGGTATGCTGTTGCTGTAGAGATGAGCCAACCGGCCATCAAATTACTATTGTGTAAGCTAAATTGAGTTGTATGAACACCGCTCAATTTGAATTGATATTGCCTCAATTTATTTTTCTGTTTGAACATAGTATAATTCTCATTCCTTACTTTTATATTTGTTGCATGTTTGAGAGGCTGCTGTACACGAACAACAACATAGGCATATGTTGATGAGCGATCGCTAGTTACATTACATATTCACGTTGATAATTATTATATGAAAAATGATTATGAAAATCTAATGGATATTTTAAATTTAACTTTTTTTGTTTTCCACAGTGGGTTTAAATCTAAATGGGACTAAATCTAGGTATTATTTTAATTTAATTTCATAATCCTCCTTTGATTGATGTTTTTATTCAGAAATAATAATAATTTCAATTTCGCAACATCTTTCTCTCGTATACATTCATATTAGCAACCTTTTGCTCCACAGTTTTGTTGCACTTAATGACTTTTCTTTTCGGTATACTAACTTTTAACTTCTTCTTCTTCTTCATTCATTTTAACTATATGCCAAATTTTACATTTTTATATATTTTAATATTTATGCAAATACTTGAGAAGATTTGCTATTCATTTATTTTGAAAATTCCAAAGCTGGGGGGAAAACTCGATCAAGTTGGACTTGAAGATAGGTCAAGAGTGGCCCTAGTAAAATTATGTTTTGATGGCGAAATGCAGGGAGATGAGGGAGAGGGTTGCTTGTGGTTCGCACAAGCAACCCACATGCATATGATAAAATTTTTCTGCGAGGAATTCTCGAAAGAAATCTGGTAGAATAAATAAAATACCGCAATTTTTATATTTTTATTTAAACTGATATAGAATTAAAAAAAGGGAAAATTTTTCACCTATGAGTATATGAACTTGTTTGCACACTTACCATGTAAGGGCTCCGGCCCGAAATTGACGGCTGCTTTTGGTGTTTTTTTTTTTTTGTTGATCAGATATTAGTAGCTCACTCGCGCAATTTAAATTATTTAGTTAACTTCACAAAGATTTACTTGTGCTTCACTTCTAAAACAAAAAAATACTTAATAATGAAAGTGGTCGTTTTTAAACCATGTTTCTTGTTTCAGATCTCCAGAGGAAAAGAAAGATGATTTTTTCAGGAAATGGTATTAGACCCTTGCATTTCCAAGACGTGTCGATAACTGAGTTTAAAACCATATGTTTTTCACATGAGCTGTGTTACTTAAAATTTTGAAAAAACTAAAAATAGCTATAAATGAAAGTAAAAAAATGAAATTATTTTTGCGGTTTGTACTACGGTACACCTCATATAACTCCTTACTGAATTTCAATGTTCTGGCATGTATACCTTCAAAGTTATGCAGAACCAAAGATTCTATTTGTATGAGAGGTGCCATTCCCCCTTTAAACCAATTCCGCATTTCCTTGGTGATTATATTCTTGGAAATTAATTTTAGCCTAAAAACATTCCCGTTGATCGAAGGAACCCATAACCAAAATTTGGTGATGATTGAAGTGTGGGAATTACGTTTACATAGCGAACACACATACACACACACAGAATTTGATTTTTATATATATAGATGTAGATAGGCTAAAGCTAAACCATTTTTTTAACAGCGGCAAGTTACTAAACGTCCAAAAGGCATAACAGCCAAACTTTAGGTGTTAAAATAACTTAAGTTTGTACTGCAGCCATAGTTTTTCCCCATTCCACAATTTACTGGAGGTGTTAGGACTTCACGTCACACATCTCCTTACCAATTTCAATTATCCTACCATTACGACATCCAGATATATGCAGTATAATATATTCCATTTGTATGGGAGGTGCCACGCCTCCTATTTTCCAATTCCATATTTTCTTGGTGGTGTTAGGGATTGAACTCATATAACTCCTTACTGAATTTCAATGTTCTGGCATGTATACCTTCAAAGTTATGCAGTACCAAAGATTCCATTTGTATGGGAGGTGCCATGCCAATTTTTCCCAATTCCGCATTTTCTTGGTGGTGTTAGGGATTGACCTCATTATTTTTAGCCTAAAACCTTCCCATTGATCGAAGGAACCCATGACCAAAATTTGGTGATGATTGAAGTGTGGGAAATACGTGTCCATAGCGAACACACACACACACAGATTTTGATTTTTATATATATAGATTTACAAACGAAGTTGATTATAAATTCTAATTCAGTATCAAACAGGTAGTACAATAAAAAAGAAGAAAACTACTTTTCCGAAATATTTAGAAAAGTTTTTAACAAAATATGGCGATTTAATTGATGATGAACATCGAATATTTCTTTATTCTATGATAAATGAATTGAGATCGGGTCTATCAGAGTTATTTATATATTTATCCAATGGATTACACAATAAGTATTGTAATTTTGCTGATAATTCATATAAGGAAACAGTAGATATACGTAATTGTATTTCGCATTATTCCCGATATAAAACGTTAAAAAATGTATAATTTATATGCTGTCATGTTTAAGGAGCCTAAATGGTTGTAATCAGACGTTTTATTAAAATACAGTGCAAAAAACTGCATAGCTGTGTTACAAGGAACCCTCAATTTCATGACAAAGATACACTTTAATTAAAAATCTAAAAACTAATTACAAGTTCAATGCCAAATATTTAAATCAGTTAATATGCTACCCTGTAAAAGAGTCTAAATTTTCATCAACACAAAAAAATGCATCTGCTAATTGTTGCTGACATACCCATTCACACGATTTAATACAGGTGTGTGTACAACGCACAACCAAACCAAATTTGAATTCCGGCAAATTTGCGGACGTTGCATTTCCCAAAGAAGTCACACAGGTGTGTAGGTACATATTTTGTGTCGAGTTGTATGTAGGTATGTAAGTATGTAAGCTTAAGGTAAATATGTATGTATGTATGTAAGTTAACGACACCACTCCCACAGGGCGCTTAGGCATAATATATACAAAAACGGTATCAAAACGATAACAAGCAAATGTGCCAAAGCCACTAATCCATAACATAAACAAAGACGATATCAAGCAAATGTGCCAACGCCATAATGTAAACAAAAACATCCGCTTTCCATAGAATGAAGAATTTAGAGTAAACTAAGCTAACCTTGAATTCCCAGAATGTAAGCTTGGATATAGTTACTAGCCTTAAGAGAATTTTTGTATATAAAATTATGAAATAAAAAAATGGAATTTAGTTCAGTTCTGTGCGGTAACGCAATCCGAATAGTTCTCATTATTATTTGAAGTCAAGGGCTTAATAAGTTTTTTTAAAAACATATCGCGGCCGGGCCAAAACTTAAGTTGTATGCTTAAAGTACATATTTATGTAAGAATATGTTTAGAATAATTTAGAATAAATAAGCTGACAATATTTGAATAAAGAAGCATCCGCTCATTGCTGTTGAAACCTCTCAAAACCGATTATTCATTTTTAATATTTTATATGGCGATCCTGCCTTGATTATACTGGCTGATTACTCAACCTAATTCATTGGTAAGGATTTTACTGGCTGATTACAGCCTAAGCTTTGTAAAACAAAGAAAAAAAAAGAAAGAAGATGAATTAAATTCGGGCACCAACAATAAAAGTTGCGGCAATTGACAAAATTCGACAGAACATACACTAAAATTGGATTTATAAAAATAAAAAACCAAGACCAGTAATATAAACATTAGGGTGTTGAAAAAAAATAATAAAATACAAATTTGTAAAACTATTGATTGTAAATTATGGAAAGACCAAGGAAAATTAAAACTTATGTAAAAGGCCCACTTGAGGACCTTAAAAATGATATTGAAATTGTAGATGAAGAAAAAACTGTAATTTGGTTGGAAAGTCATTGGAAACTTATTGATATGCCTGAGGAAACAACAATATGGAATGTAAGAAACCCACAAGCAACAAAACCTGAAGAATTATATAGGTTCCAAGTCAAATTTATGGGAAGAACAGATTAAAATATTGAAAAAATAGTAATTTCAATAAAAGAAAAAAAACAAAAAATTTTTTTTTTTCATATTTTTTCAGGATGGGAGGCCAAGAATCAAAAATAGAAAAACCAACGGCAAACGTTGTAAACTCAGTCCAAGTAGTAGACCATACTGAGGCACTAGAAACTATTAAGATCATGTTTCTAATCATCTGCGTAGTTAATTGCATCAGTTTGTTACTGAAACTCTACTCAACCCATAACAAATTCCAGCCGCGCCGACGGTTTAGATAAGGTTTAACTAAATTTTAACTGCCATCCCCAATGGGCAAATGGGAAGATATCGTTAAACTACTCATAGAAGAAAAAACCATAGGAGAAAAATCTTACAAATGTATTAATAAAAAGACAAAAGTAAAGGCAGAAACGGTAGTAAAGCATCTGAAAATAATAGTTGAAGCATTGAACAAAATAGGAAAAACAATACAACAGTTAAATGGTAAACTAAAACGGCAATCGAAAAGACCAAGCATATCAAATTTTTGCCAGCTTTAGAGACAAATTGGTGTCGTCACTGGCAAAATATGATATAGAATTTATAGTACCAACGAGGTTTGTAATATTTGGGATAATGAGAATAACGTAATTTAGGTTGCAGTGCCCATTTAGCGGCACCTGATAGAATTAAGTTCTTTATTCAAAAGTTGTTTTCTTTTATATAAAATTTCTATGAGCTAAAATACTTACTTACACTATTACTTACAAACTAAGTATAACACACATATACATTCAATTCAGTTCCCTGGGAACTGAATTCTAAGCATAAATAAAATTAACTGTGGAATATGCAACGCAAGCACGAATGAATCACGTTAATAATTTGTCTACAGGTAAAGGCATGTCGCGAGCAAGCTCCAAACAGTAGCATACCAAGGTTCAGGTTACCACGGTGCACGGTGTACAAAATATATGTTTGTACAAATGAATGAATGTGTCAATTGAATCTCAGGCCGTACCAAAGCCAGCCACAATATATGTATGTACAAATGTATTAATATGTATGTAAGAGTCAATGTATTTTAAGACATTCCAAAACGGGTCGAAATATTTGTTTGTACAAATGAATGAATAACTTAATGAGTGAATGCTACACCATCCGCCTTTGAAAGAGTAGACATATATAATTTTGTACACGAATTATCTATGGCTACTCAAGTTAGGCTATTGATTTTGAATCCGTTTGCGCTTGCTTTGCTTGTTGGGTTTTTTTTTTTTTTTGTGTCAGTATTTTATGACATTTAGCTTGATCTTCAAAGAATAGTTCACATTTGTTTGTCTCTTTGGTTTTGTTTTATTATTGTATTTTTCTTTTGCATACAATAAAAATTTTCTTTGTGTTTATAAAATTAAAGTGCTCTTATCCTACGAGCTTAAGTCTATTTTTATGTGTTAGAATTTTCTTATTATTATTATTTTGATTTATGTTTTACATTATATGTTCTACATTGTTTTTATCGAGCTTTACTACTCTAAATGGAATTATATTAACATTATTATTTTTATTGATTTTTTCTACCTTATATATATAGGGTATTAGTATATTATAGGGTATTAGTAAAATTATTTTTCCTATTCTACCGATCATAATAAAATTATTTTTTCTATTCTAAAATTATTTTTTCTATCGGTATTTTATTTTCTGCAGGGCCCTATATGTATGTCTACTATCTACCTTATAACCTCTCTAAATGGTGAGGTTTTCTTTCCTATATGAATCAGGTCAAATATATATTTCTATAAAAATAATGGAGATTAATGATTTAGTTTTCCTTACTTTCTACTCCACAGGACCCTATATATATGCTATCTAACGTATGACCGACTAAATATAGGAGATTTAGTTTTCCTTACCTTGACTATTTCTATTAAACAAAGCTTCTGCATTGTCTTTTTTTTTTTTATTTGAGCCTAACTAAGATTAAGAGTTAAATTATAATGTCTGTAACTAATTGATTGGGAATTAATGCTTCATAATAAATTATAATAAATTGACACTACTCTTAAAAGCGATCGAGAGTTTCCGAGTATATTATATAAAAATTTGAGTAACTGTATTTGTTGCAAGGGTAAGGTAATTGTGTAATAGAATTCGTTAAACCAATGGTTAAAAGAAGGGACAGTGGATGCAAATATTTTTCGTATTTTTTGTTTATATCATTTTTCATATTTTCCAGTAATATTTTTATTTGATTTTATATCATGCGGTTTTTTGGGTGGCCTTTCCAGATTGGATCGTCATGATATTTATGAAGAATTTCTTTAATTTCTGTCGACATTTGTCACATAACCTCCAGAGTTAATTCGGTTGTTAAATCTTTGAGAACGTGGGTACCTTTTTATATTATTTAAACTTGCTTACTCGAGTATTCATTATTATAGACCAATTTGTCTCCTAAGGGATAACTGTCTTTCTTTTACAAGTCCTAGATTGCCGGCATTTTTCAGCCTGGTCGAATATTGTCCTAAGTCAATAACTTCCTCAACAATCCGGTTGTTTGTATATATTATGCTACTAATTTTCTATTCTTTTGGATGAAAACGAGCGGGACATGTCTAATTGCAAGTTTATTTATAAGCGCTTTATCTATTATATTTATCTTGTGACTCTTTATTTTCTCCATTATTGTTGGTAATATTGTTATTGGCTGGTTAATGGATGCTCCCACTTTATTTTCCTGCTATGTACCTTTGAAGTATTAGTCATGATATTACTATTGAATTGTATCTTTTCCTGTACTTATCAGGAGGGAAATATTTTGTACATATGTAGCTTTTTAGCTGAATATTGAGTACATGAACACCTCTTTTCTTTAAAATTATTAAAATTCTTGGGTCGCCATTGAACGGCGCTGATGAAGCTGTCTTTACTGTTGATTAAGGCATTTTACTGTTTAATAAGGTGTTAAAGTTTACAATTACATTTTCTTCAAATGTAGTTGGAGTTTTGGTTGAAGCAGGGTTTTATATGCGATCTTGAATGCTTTTTAGATATAGCTTTTGAGCATCATAGCAATGACCAATAGTATGAATGCGGAAAATAAAACGATTAACCAAACATCGGGGATATTTTGAAATTTTTTTGGTTTCTTCTTCTACTGGTGGTTCATATTTAATCATTCGGTTCTCTGGTACCTTGCTTTCCGAATCTCCTGAGTTTTCTTTCCCTATTTCATAACCAGCGATGGCTATCATAATGCCATTTGCTAGCTTTTTCCACCAAGACATAATGAAAGAATAAAACTTTCCTTTACTAATATTTTTGTTTTGAGAAAGAGGCTAATTTAAGCTTCAATAAAATAATTGATTTTTTTTTTATTTTTTTTTTAGGCATTCCAACTTACATTGAATTTTATTGATTATTTATAACGTATTATCTTTTCTTTTTTTTTCAAAAAGATTTCCAAAAAAAATTTCCTAAGCCGAAATTATCTTCTCAAAAAAATTTTATTTGTAAATTTATTTATTGTTTATTTATGATCTGTAAGGTTATACATTATCATCATGCGTCTGGTTTCCTCGAGCAGTAGGATTAATGACATCCTCCATATTTGGTTCCCTAGTCATACCAATATCCTTCCAAAAACCTTTCAGTCATAGTAACTCCTTTTCTAAATCTATTTTTTCTATTTTATTCTCAAGCCTAGCGGTTGGGTTTTTGATCGACATTATAAATTAAAATTCTTTTATACTTCTTTTAATTCCCTAATTTTATTTTTTAGACTAATCCTTTCCTCTGTGTTTGTTGTTAAATTAATTTCTTTATACAATATGGCAACAGCCTTTCTTATGTTAAATCTTTTTCATTCTTTAAACCTTGTCATTCATTTGAAAAAAGTTAGAGGGAGGAAAAAAATGTCTTAATTTTATTAGCAAAAATCTACATTTTGCCCGTAAAATGGAAGCCGATAGGTTGCCAAATGCTTTTAAAATAATCTACTTAAATAATTAGATACATAATCTGCTATCTCCTTTTGTCTTCTTGATGTGTGTCTGCAGCCCAAAGTCTATTCCACTTCTCTATGCCTTACGCTTCAATTCCATGTGTTCATATATTTGATTATCACGAATAATAGTCTGTTGAAAGTTTATTTTAAATTATGTTCATTGGGATCATCACCTCGCAGATTAACATGTATCCAATACAGAGAATTAATTGCATAGGCAAGTTGGTTATCCAGTTTAACTGTTTCCTTGTCGGTAATCCCTTGAAATCCTTTAGTTATGTCGCCGTACTAATTTTTATATTTTGTCCTGCTTCAAGTTTTGCAGGATCCTTTTCAAAAAATTTTAAGGATTTTTAGAGGAAGTCTGCCTATATTTCAAGCAGCAGACGAGGGAAGTTGCCTATTTAATTCAGCAGTTCTAAGGATGATAAGGAGACTGCCTGTTTATTTTCAGCAGTATGGCAGGATCGAAATGTAATATTTGGCAGGATCGCCATGTAATATTTGGAGCGTCCAGTTAAAGATGTTTAGCAGACTGCATTGTAAACAGCAGTTTGTTTAAGCAGAACTGGCAGGATCGCCATGTAATATTTGGGATAATGAGAATAACGTAATTAAGGTTGCAGTGCCCATTTAGCGGCACCTGATAGAATTAAGTTCTTTATTCAAAAGTTGTTTTCTTTTATACAAAATTTCTATGAACTAAAATACTTACTTACACTAATACTTACAAACTAAGTATAACACACATATACATTCAATTCAGTTCCCTGGGAACTGCATTCTAAGCATAAATAAAATTAGCTGTGGAGTCTGCAACGCAAGCACATATGAATCATGTTAATAATTTGTCTACAGGTAAAGGCTTATCGCGAGCAAGCTCCAAACAGTAGCATACCAAGGTTCAGGTTACCACGGTGCACGGTGTACAAAGTATATGTTTGTACAAAGGAATGAATGTCTCAATTGAATATCAGTCCGTACTAAAGCGAGCCAAAATATATGTATGTAAAAATGTATTAATATGTATGTAAGAGTCAATGTATTTTAAGATTCCAAAACGGGTCGAAATATATGTTTGTACAAATGAATGAATAATGAGTGAATGCTACAGGTTCAAGAAGGAAATAGAAATAGACTTTAGCACATCCCTGCTGGAGTCAGCCTCTGATTTGGAAGAGAAACCAGAAGTAGAGCAAAAAGAAGAAGAAAAACAGGAACAAAAGGAAATTTTAACAGAGACACCAAACTCCCAAACAAAAAAAGGCAAATGGCTCAAACCATAGCAGAATTCTTAAAAACGGCTTCGTCAATTCTACCTGAGTTTGACAGTAAACATGAGAACTTACATAGCTTCTTAGACGCACTAGATATCCTAGAACAAATTAAGGATACTCGCGAGACCATGGCAGTCTCCATGATAAAAACTAAGCTCAAGGGAACAGCTAGAAACCTTTTGAGCACTGAAAATTCAATACTAGCAATAAGGCAAAAGTTGAGTTCAGCAATTAAAGGTAAATCTGAAGAAGTTTTGATAGCAAAACTCCTAAACGTCCAACAGCGCAGTAAAACAGCTAACCAATACACTGCCGAAATCGAAAAATTAACAAAATCGTTGGAGGGTGCTTACATATCTGACGGTCTTGCACCTGATGTGGCAACCATATATGCCACACAATCAGCTGCAAAGGCCATGTGTAAGAACTCGGCTAACGAAAGAGTTAAACTGATAATGCAAGCAGGAACATCTATGAACGAGGCTATTTTAAAATTCACGAATAGCTGTACTGAAGTCACGGGTAACCCAAATACAGTGTTACGCCTGACGCGCTCACAAGGTAATTACCGAGGTAACTTCCGAAGAAGCTACCAAAATAATAATTATCGAGGTAACCAAACCGAAGATATTATGGTAATACTAACAGATATAATAACAACAATAGTAATAGAAAAAATAATAATTTCCCAAGACGCAATTTTGGAGGTCGGTCAAGATCATCCAATCAGAGTAACACGAGCAATCTCCGTAATATAAACCAACAGGCCAACAGGAAAACCAGCAAACTCCACTCCAACGGTAAATTCTAATGGCAATAAAGTATGTACATCCAACTTGCATCTGAAGAGCTACATATCTTCCAATACTAATCTAAATAAGTCAACTTCAACGATCCTGATAGATACAGGAGCGGATATCTCAATGTCACAATAAATAACTCACAGATCACAGATTTAAAAGGTATTGGCCGAGGCATAACAAGCACACTTGGAACAGTAAAAGCAGATCTAACAGATGATAGTCTTTTAATAGGACACAAATTTCACATAGTAGAAGAAATTTCCCAATCCCATGTGATGAAATTTTGGGACTCGACTTCATTAAAAAATATAATTGCATTCTAGATTATAATAAAAATGGGGACAGCCTAATACTACGACCATACGTTTAGCCAGAAGATATAGTAATACAAATGACAAATAGACCAACAATCAATAGCATCACAATACCCGCAAGAGCCGAAGTAATTAGACAGGTTCATATCAATAGTTACAATAAGGAACTATTTGTACCTCATCAAGAATTGACTGATGGCATTTTTGTAGCCAGCACGATAGTAAACTCAAATCAGGCTTTAATAAGAATAATGAATACAACAGATAAACATGCAATCATTCAAGATTATGACATCAAAACAGAAATTGTAGAGGATTATGAATAATTGAAAATACACCTCCACTGTAAGGTCATAATAAAGAAAATTTAGAAAGATTGAATAAAAAATTTTCCGCCATTCGCTAGTAAATCTCTCAACACATTATGCTCAGAGTTCGTTGATATATTCTCATTAGAAACAGAACCAATCACGACCAACAACTTTTACAAACAAAATTTGCATCTGAAAGATAACACATAAGAATGTAATAAATAAACAAGTAAATAAACTAATTCAAGATGATATTTTTGAACCATCAACCTCAGAGTATAACGGCCCTATTTTATTGGTACCTTAAAAATTCCTTCCGGGCAAAGAAGGAAAAAGGTAGAGATTAGTTGTTGATTTCAGACAAATAAATAAAAAATTGACAGCTGATAAATAGATCAATTAGGAAGAGCGAAATATTTCTCATGCCTAGATTTAATGTCAGGATTTCACCAAATAGAACTCAGCCCAGAGTCAAGGGATGTCACATCCTTTACGGCAGATAACGGTATTTATCGTTTCAAAAGATTACCTTATGGCCTCAAAGTAGCTCAAAACTCATTCCAGAGGATGATGACATTAGCATTCGCAGGTCTAAAACCATTACAAGCATTCTTATACATGGACGATTTAGTCGTATTAGGATGCTCCGCAAAACATATGATTAAAAATTTACGGGATGTATTCATGCAGAAAATATAATTTAAAATTACATCCGGACAAATGTCTATTTTTCAGTCATGAAGTTACTTATCTTGGACATAAATGCACAAGTAATGGAATTTTAGCAGACCCAAATAAATTTAAAATTGTTCAAAATTACCCAACTCCCGAAAATGCCGATGAAGCAAAAAGATTTGTAGCATTTTGTAATTATTAAAGAAGATTCATACCAAATTTCGCGGAATACGCCAGGATTCTAACAAGACCTAGTAAGCAAAATTTAATCTTCAATTGGACAGACGATTGCGAGAAATCTTTTAAATACCTAAAAAATGCATTAATTAGCCCAAATATCCTCCAATATCCCAATTTTGATAGAGAGTTCTTTATTACAACCGACACAATTGGTTATGCTTGCGGTGCTGTGCTAACCCAACAAACATTTAGGTTAGAAAACGATTAGAAGACGAATCGAATTCTAATGTATTTCTCTAAGGTAGAAAGTTAGAGAACGATTTGCGAAACTGTCGCGAATTATAGCATTCTCGGCAAAAAGGAGACTTCGTTCTCGATATCGAGAATGAGCTTCTAATGAGAATTTTGAAGTGATGCGCAATTAAGTTCAATTATTTAAAATCAGTGGAATTTTCATTGTTTCATTATATCAAATACTTTTACTTGATTATAAGCTTATGTATTAAGAATGAACATATTTCAAAAACTTTTTCTATTATACTAAATTAAAACCGTACTTAAAGATTGAGCTCAGCGTTGGTTTGAAGTACGGATGAGGAAGGGTTTTCTTCATGCCATTCAAATAGCACTACAATAATCTGCTCGCTTTCCTTTTTTAACTTTTTTTTGATTAATTTTCACTTACTAGTATTTATTATAAAAAAAAACTTACACTTCAAAAAACGCGAGTACTCTATAAATAATGTAAGGAATAATCCTTTGGGAATATAGGACTGCTCCAAATCTAATCTGTATTCATACAAAAAATGTGCTCCAATTAACATTGCGATTTTCTTGGAGAGGAGTAAGTGATCCCACTCTCGCTTTGTTTGTGAGTATTCCATAGAGTACATACGTGAGAGTACTTTCCAAAGTACTTTCACTGTAGTACTCCATGGAGCAACCACAGAGGATCATATTCCAAAGTACTAAAGAGGAATTGTGGCGGAAAGAATTATCGAAGTGAATTTAATTTAAAATGAAAGTAAATGAAGGGGGGCAATACAAATTTTATATTTTATACTACGAATATTCTTATGTTATTTAGCATTTGCGTGAATAAAGAAACTAATATAATACGCATACGCATACGTGAATAAAGAAACTAATATAATATGTATACATAAAATCAGTGCGCTGTTGCATTTTATCAGAGTTGCCAAAGTAAAATTGTATTATTAGTTATTTGCATGCAATATTTTACTTTTGGCAACTCTGTTCGATCGTCATCGTGTCGTGATCACTGTCGTTAAAAACGAGCAATGATCGGCTGATTGTGGTCCGCAAACGCATTGCAAAGGAGTATTGTTTGAGTACTCCAACATGAAGAAAATGGAACACGTAATCCAACAATTTTTGCAGGGTATTTCGCAACTTATAATATTTCCACACAACTTTTCACTAATTTTATTTTGTTTGTATAACACTAAGGATGAGTGATCATGTCGAGCCAATAATCGATAACTGTGACAATGATCATAACATCGCATTTCTACTGTTATTGGAATCGTTTCACAGTCGAATTCTAACCTAGTTCTCTAACCTGGTTTTCGAATCGAAAAGCATTAGAGAACTACATTAGAATTCTAATGTAAAATTACAATATTTCTCTAACGTTAGAAAATTTTTGCTGGGAAGCCAAGAATACGAAGGGAAACAATTACCCATTGCCTATGCCTCAAGATCATTTACAAAAGGCGAAATAAATAAAGTCACGATCGAAAAAGAATTGGCGGCCATATATTGGGCAATTATATATTTTAGACCATATGTTTATGGCAGAAAATTCACAGTGAAAACGGATCATGGACCTTTAACGTATTTATTCTCAATGAAAAACCCTTCATCTAAATTAACTAGAATCAGGTTAGATTTGGAAGAGTATGACTTTGGGGTGGAGTTCATAGCCGGAAAAGAAAATTACGTGGCAGACGCTCTGTCACGAATAGATATAAATGATTTGAAAGAAATGTCAGTACAGGCATATAAAATAATGAAAGTCACGACAAGATCGCAAACTAAAAAGAATTCCAGTAATAACAGTAATAGAAATGAAGGGAAGAAAAGTCACAAAGAGAACCCAATAATATACGAAGCGCTTAATAAATGTGAGGTAAAAAGACTAGTCCAACTCGGTTTCGATCCTCCGAAATTATATTTCAAAAAGGGAAATATAATTTGTAGTGAAATAAATATAGAGAATCAAATTGTTGAGGCGAAGATTGACGTAGGCCAATTCTTAACCAGGCTTATGGAAAAAGCCGGCAATTTGAAAATTAAGAAAATACAGTTGTCCTTAAGAGACAAATTGTTTAATTATACTCGAGTATACACATTTAAGGAGATAGGTACCAAAGTTCTCAAAAATTTAACTATTGCATTAACTCCGGAGGTTGTGCATGTGACGTAAAATGATAAAATTAAAAAGATTCTTCAAAAATATCACGATGGTCCTGTTAATGGTGGCCACACAGGAATCAATCGTACAACTAATAAAATAAGACAAAAATATTACTGGAAAAATATGAAAAATGATATAAGAAAATATATAAAGAAATGCGTAAATTGTAATAAGAATAAGATTTATAAAAATTTAAAAGAACCAATGATTTTGACTGAAACACCACCGAAGGCGTTCGAAATAGTACAAATAGATACAATTGGACCTTTACCAAGATCATTAAATGGAAATGAATACGCTCTCACTCTGATATGTGATTTGACTAAATACTTAGTTGCAATTCCTATACAGAGCAAACATGCAAAAACAGTAGCCAGAGCCATATTCGAAAATTTCATCTTAATTTATGGAAGTATGAAAACAATAATAACAGATATGGGATCTGAATATAAAAATAGCTTGTTTGAAGAACTATGTAAGCTTTTCAATATTAAGAACAAAACATCTACGCCGTATCACCACCAAACTTTAGGCACTGTTGAACGTAGCCATAGAAATTTCAATGAATATGTGCGTTCATACATATCCATTGACAAAGATTATTGGGATGAGTATCTTATATATTTTGCATATTGTTACAATACTACTACATCTATAGTTATTGCCCATTCGAATTGATCTTTGGCAAAAAACCCTAGACTTACGAATTCTTACAAGAAAATACGGTAAGCCCATTATACAACTATGAGGCTTACGATAAAGAAATTAAATATAGGTTACAAATAGCAGAGGATAGAGCCTTTAAATTAGTGGAAGAGGCTAAAGAAAAACAAAAGATTAGTTATGATAAAAATATTCACTATAGGGAAATAAATATAGGAGATGTAGTATCAGTAAAAAATGAAGCAGGGTATAAATTAGATAGTAGATATAAAGGGCCCTATAAGGTAGAAAAAATCGATGAAAATAATAATTTTACTCTAATACCCTATAAAGTAGAAAATATTGATAATGAAAATAACGACACTTTAATCCCATCTAAAATAGGAAATGAGGATAAGCAAAAATTTCCCAGTAACATAGAGAATAGCAATATTATAAATAATAAGAAAATAATAGTACACAAAAATACACTTAAATTAATAAAATAAGTAAATTTTCAACCTAGAAACACAAAATACAAAATATAGAACTAATTTATACTTAACTAAATAAAAATAGAATGCTCATGCATTATCCAAATGCATAAGCATTCTGAGAAAAAGGGGAGATGTAGTGTACGCAGCCAACAAGTTCAATGTCAAATATTTAAATCAGTTAATATGCTACCCTGTAACAAAAACAGTTTAAATTTTCATCAACACAAAAAAAGGCATCTGATAATTGTTGCTGGCATAGCCATTCACACGATTTAATACAGGTGTGTGTATAATGCACAACCAAACCAATTTGCGTTCCCACAAAAGTCACAACTCAAAACAGGTGTGTAGGTACATATTTTTTGTCGAGTTGTATGCAGGTATGTAAGTATGTATGCTTAAGGTAAATATGTATGTAAAAATATGCTCAGAATAATTTAGAATAAATAAGCTGACAATATTGAATAAAGAAGCATTCGCTCATTGATGTTGAAACCTCTCAAACCCGATTATTTATTTATAATATTTTATATTGCAACGAATTTACTGCAAATCCTTTTATTTGCAACCTTCTGCTAAGTTCGAATCACTAAACTGCTGAATAAATAAATCCAATTTTTAATAATGCAAAATGGCCTTTATTCAAGTACTTTCAAAATAACACTTCTACTGCTCGACAGATAGCGTGCTTAATCGAAACTGACTCTCACGCCTCTACTGTTGGTGCTTTTATACTCTGTGATTTCCTCGTTGCACCTTCTAGGCGCTTCCAGAATTTACTTAGTTACTGCCATATAATAATAACTACAGATGCACTTGTGTAGCTGTCATATGCGCGTGTATTTGTGGGCGACACTTCCACAATTACAATTGCATACTTTTGGGAGCATTTCAGATAAGATATCTGCATGTGTTTGTGCGTTGCTTCTCTGCTGCGTGTACGTGCATATGTGTAGACATAATGATTGATTCGTTTATGTAGATACATAATGATTGATTTATGGATGTGCATACAAGTCACTCTTAGTATCGGCTTAGATATGATTGTACCCTTTAGTGTTGCTAATATTCGTAATACTGCCCTCCAACTAAGTCTGATCGTCCCGTTCAAACAAATCTCTCAAAATGAACCACCCTTCTATTTCGTGGTTTCCCAATTGTTTGTATGCGGTAGATGACATCACTGATCCTCTTCACAACTCTGTACGGCCCTTCCCAACTGCACCTATATTTGGATGGAACACCTTTCCGCCGGTGAGGGTTGTATAGCAGTACCAAATCTCCCTCCACGAAACCTTCCGATATTAAAGTTCTTGTCGTACCTGTGTTTCATCTTACTCCTCATTACAATGGGCCGTTCCCTCACACTCTGTTCTTTGGCCAATGAACTTCTTCGTAGAGCTTGCGTTTGACGCATTGGCTTCGTATAATCAGTATCGTTCCCACGTTTCACAGCAATAGTGCACCCCTGCTTGAAACTACCTTCGCATTCTTTCTGGGAAATTCATCCCTTCGTTTTTTGTGCGTCCATTAGGGTTTCAATGCCAGTGTTTCTCTCGCAGGTACTTTTGATTTCGCTTTATTTGGCCCATTCGATCCACCAAACTTTACCTTTGACTTTCGTGGTCTTTGTCGAGTCTTCTCCACCAGTACCCGATTACTGCTGAACCCTTTCTCAAAACTAAAGTTAAGTGATATATCCTGGTCCTTATAGCGCATAATATTTCTCCGCATATCGATCCTGATGTCATGGTCAACTAAGAAATTCACTCCCAATATGACTTCATCAACGATCTCTGCCACAACGAATTTGTGTAGAACCATAACCTCCCCAATTAAGACTTCACATACCACTTCTCCCTGGACTTGGTTATACTCGCCAGTAATCGTACGCAGTCTTGCTCCAGGTAATGGCTTTACTCTCCTGTTGACCTAATCGGATCGGATTAAAGAATGAGATGCGCCCGTATCTACAGTCAGTACACGCTCCTTGCCATCCACATTTCCTTTGACGGTAAGACTGCTTGATTTCCTTCCAGTTTGTGAGATAGATAACACACGACATTCAATAGCTGGGGCTACAAAGAGTGCAGCGACTTCATCTTCAGCATTCACTTTTTCACTGTTGTGGTCTTCTCAAATTGTAGCTTAAAGACCTGGAAAGGAACAGAACCGTTAAAAGATGGAGTTTTTACCTTCGGATTGCTTGCTGAAACAGCTGGGCGATTTAGTTGCAACTCCTGTACACGACCTCTCAAAGCATCCACCTCGGCCTCGATTTTTTCCTCAAACTGCGTTATTTTCTCGTCCATATGCGCTTCGAGTTTTGATGATATACGCGCCGCTTGCACTTCGAGTTGTACTGTTATGCGTGTCTCTTGTTCTTTCAGTTGTGCTTCGATCTTTGATGTAATCTGTATCGACATTCTGAAATACGCGTTTCTTGTGCTTCAATCTTCGATTTTATGCGTGCCTCCTGTGATTCCAGTTGAGATGCCATATATGTAAAGTTATGTAATTAATAACGTTTATTATTCAATTCAAAGTTGAGTATTCAAAAATAAGTACAATTAAAATTCTGGTAGGTAGTAGGTTGGTACAGCGAATAATTATAGTAATGACGGCTGCTTTGGTCGACGGCTGATTACGAATGACTCTCCGCTTGCTCCTGATTTTTCTCCGGGCTATTTTACTCAGGCTGTGCGCTCTTTCTTCGCGTTGAGTATTTTACGTTTGCCATGCCATATGTGTTGGTATTTGCGTGCTGTCACAGCGCCGCCTCACCTGACTTACATTCGGCCACCCTGATTAGTCATCTGCCTCAGATGACAAAAGCTCTTCGTTGTTGACTGTATACTTCCATAGTTTTATATTATCGCAACTCGTGGACGTATTACAGGGCCCCTCTATATCTGCCGCCTTTCTAACGTTGAACCTGCCATTTCGTTAAACTTGTGTGATTTCGTACGGGCCGAGATATTCGCTAGCCAGCTTTCGTCCGGCTACAAACTGCGTGCGTCGTATTGCTACTAAATCGCCGATCTTGTACACGTACTCCTTCTTTCGTTTGCTATCAAACTGCTTCTTGTATTGATTCTGAGCGCGCTCGATTTCGTGGCTCACCTCTTGCCGCAGCTTGTACCACCCTTCGTCGTATGCATCATATAACTCCTGCTCCAGTAAAAGTTGTATCTGGTCACTGCATGTGTGGTTCATTTTAACGCCAAACATAAGTTCAAACGGTAGCCGCTTTGTAGACTCATGAGTATGTGAATTAATCGCTTGTTGTACTTTTGGAACTAACTTGAACCATTTTGCAGGTTCTTTTGCCGAGAGCTTTGCAATAATCGACAGAACCGTTCGATTCACTCTTTCGATCTGTCCGTTTCCACGTGGGACCCCGGTAGTGCTTCAGATGTGATCAATGCCGTGAGCGCGGCACCTCTATCGGTAACTATGCGTACTGGGTTTCCAAAAACCGCAGACCATGACTCCAGCTTCTGAATCGCTTCTTCGCAACCTGTGCTCTTTGTGCGGTAAAGCCACACGAATTTGGTAAACGCGTCGACGATTGCCAAGGTATATTTATATTGCTTTGAGGTAGCGTCCATTGGCCCCAGATGGTCAATATGCAACGTAGGCAGTGGTTGGTAACCTTTATCAATTACGTGCAGATAACCCTCTTTTTTACCCAGCTTCTTATTATAAATGATACATTTTACACAATTGTTGATTACCTGCGTAACTTTTTGTTCCAGATGTGGTATCCAATAATTTTGTTGTATAGCATGCATAGTTTTCTGCACCGCAAAGTGACCAACATTATGAGCATCGACAATAATTTCTTTTTCCATCTGCTTTGGAACCACCAGAAGATCGTTACCCTCAATATTTTTCTATGACAGACCACCTTTTATTTTAAAAGCTTCGTATGATCGGCTTTCAATTAGATCTGCGATTGCTTTAGTCATTGTATCCTCTTGCTGTGCTTTTTTAATACGAGCTACCAACTCCGACCCTACTATCATAACCTGCTGTGGGTATCGACTGAGACAATCAACGTGCTTCAACCTTTCGCCTGCTCGGTGCTCTACACTAAAGTCGAAGTCTTGTAAATAAACCACCCACGAAGCAACTTCTCGGGCTACATCCTTTTTACTTAACGTTTGTTTGAACGCCGCGCAATCAGTTACCAGCTTAAAAGGAATGCCCAGCAGGTAGTGGCGAAACTTTTTAAAAGCGAGGCATACCACCTTCGCCTCCAAAACATAGCTGTGCTGTTGCGCCTCTGCCTCCGTCGACTTTTTGCTCCAGAAGTACACTGGGCATAGCTGGCCGCTATACCACTGCAATAATGTTGCACCGAAACCATCCTTCGACGCATCTGTATGTACCTCGGTTGTAACGAAGATTTTTTTCCTGCCCCGGTGCTTCTTCAATAAGTGCTTGGGGTAAAATAGTGTAATAAAAGAAAGATGTATTTGTATTCTTCACTTCGCTTTGTGCTTGCTCTATGGTTAGTAGTAGGCTAATGGTCCCCGTGTCCCGTTAGGATCGTCCCGATAGTACGCCTTGCTTGTCGTTGCCTGGGTGTGTGTAAATGTATTCCTGTGACGCCCTGCATCGGCGTGTCTCTCGTACGGCTAGCGACTGCGCTGTCTCAGCTGCAGATTATGTCGGTGCGTCTGCGTGCGTGTGTGTAACTCTGGTATGGTTGACGTCGTGTGTTTGCGTAACTCTGCTGCGGTCAACGTAGTCTGCTTGCGTAGGCTTTTGCGGCCAGCGTCGTACGTTAGCGTGGCTATGCTGTGGCCCACGTGGTATGTTTGCGTAGTGCCGTGGCTGCCAGCGTAGTAGATTATCGTGACTCTGCTGTGGCCAACGTAGTACGTTTGAGTAGTGCTGTTGCGGCCAACGTTGTATGTTAGTGTAGCTCTGTTGTGGCCAGCATTTTATGTTGGCGTGATTCTGCTGTGGCCTACGTCGAATTCTTGCGTATGGCTGCTGTGGCGCGGTCACCGTCGGCGCAGGCGGGCGGACGTCACCTGTTTGCGGGTGCGCTTTACTGTGGCAGAGCCGTTGCTTACGAAGTCTCAAGCGGTGTTTGGTGGTATAACCGACACATTCACCACTTGAGGCCACGACTTACTCCTATGAAACGATCTCTCCAGATGGTGCAACCGATATCTTCGAGATGCGCTCCAGTGGTAGCTCCGGTCTTCTGTGGCGCGGTCACCGTCGGCACAGACGGGCGGACGTCACCTGTTCACGGGTGCGCGTTACTGTGGTAGGGCCGTTGCTTACGAAGTCTCAAGCGGTGTTTGGAGGTATAACCGACACATTCACCACCTGAGGCCACGACTCACTCCTATGAAACGATCTCTCCGGATGGTACAACCGATACCTTCGAGGGACGCTCCACTGGTAGCTCCGGTCACGACCACAACTCTGTGCTAACTAACTGCTGTACTGCTGTGTCGCTCTTTTATAGCTGTTGTGTTTGGTGTTGCTAGCTCAAATGGTTGCGTTGCCATGGTTACCGTGTTGCTATTAAATGTTGCGAAAGCTCGTTGTGTTGCTGAGACTTGTTAGTTTGTTATGTTGCTATTAAGTGCTGTGATTACTAGTCGTGTTGCTGAGACTTGTTGGTTTGTCGTGTTGATAGGGCCTTTCGTCACTGGCTGTTGTGTTAAAGCTGCTTTGAATATGTTGTGGGGTCGTTTTGTGTGGGCCAAATTAATGGTGTTTTATTTGGTCCTCACACGGTCTTTGCATTTCTGTTGTACAACCTTAGCACTGGCTCTTTATTCAATCAATTTTTCAGCGTTTGGACGGCTTCGACTTCAGCTGGACCGATAGAAAATACAGAGTCTTTACATAGCAGATTTGTTAATGGCCTAGCGATGTGTGAGTATCCCTTAATGAACTTTCGAAAAAATCCCGTTAAGCCCAAAACCGACTGCACGGTTTTAACATTTTTTGGGATCGCAAACTTGTTAACCGCATCCGTTTTCTCTTTGACTGGCCACACGCATCCATCTTTAGCAAAGTGGCCCAGGAAACTTACAGACCCCTGCATAATATGGCATTTTGGCCATTTGATTTTCAAACCGTGTTCTGCTGCTGTTGCAAAAACCAACTTTGTTTTACGAAGACATTCATCAGCTGTTTCTGTATGAATTATAATATCGTCCATATATAAGTCTAGGACGTTATTATTTATTAAATTCTGGAACACGTAGTTAACGAAACGTACAAAAACGGCGGGAGAGTTGAAGAAGCCAAACGTAGCCCGATTAAATTCGTAAAGTCCCCTTGTTGTTGCGAAAGCGGTGTATTTTTTGCTTCTCTCTTCAAGGGGGCGTGGAAAAACCCATTTTCCAAATCCAAAACCGTAAAAAATTTAGACTTCTGCAACTTTTCGAGTACGTCCTCAATTATAGGGACCGGAAAACAATCTTTTAGTACAGCCGAGTTAAGTTTTCAAAAATCCACACAAATGCGGCACGTACTGTCCTTTTTCTTCACGATAACTATGCGGCTGGCGAATTTGGACGTCGACTGTCTTATGATTCCAGCTCCAAGCCACTCATCAATTTGCTTATTGACTGCTTCAACTTCGTGGAATGGTATGCGACTTGGAGAGTACCTGAACGGGACAACGTTACCATCCGGAATGATCTTCAATAAAACTGCACATTCTCCAACATAATCGACTGGACTGTAGTTGGTAATCAAGGAGCGAATTTCGAACTTGAGAATTTGATTCGGTTAAATTATAAATACTTATCTGATTAACATCCTCATAAGTTTCCCCAACGTTTAGTGGAGAAAACTTATATCCATCTGCCGTCGCCGCTAAGTTGAACCTCGAAATAAAATCGTAACCCAGTAGCGCATCATACATACTCGGATACTACAATGAATTTTTGCTGCGTCAGTAAGTCGTCAACACCAACTTCAGCAACGAAACACCCAATTGGTTTTGTAGATTTAGTACCGAGGCCACGAAGCTGTTGCATATATGTTTGCAGCACACCTCCACCAACATTTTCGAATGTACTTTTTTTCATAATAGTAATATCTGCGCCCGTGTGTACTAACCCGCTTACTTCGACGTTGTTAATCTTTATGTTTTTGCAGCGTTTCGAATTATGGACCAGGTTTACAGCAGCAGCTACAGTTGGACAGTCTTTCGACATATGCCCGCTTTTATTGCAACGAAAACACTTTGTTTCTGCTTGGCAATTTTTCCGCATATGATCCGTAGCGCCACAGTTAAAGAAATGTGTTTTCCTTTCGCTTGAATTGTGTGAACGTTTCTCGTTTACGTGTACTTGCCCTTTATGCTCTTTGTTACTTTTTTCCCGCAAAACTATTTTCTCGTAAACTTCGTATTAATCTTGCAATTCCTTATATGACTTACAGCTGCAAAGGTTGTATTTAAATTCGTCTTTTAATTGCAGTCCACCAACTATATAACGAATCACCGGCTGCGTTTCTATATTACAACGTGTAGCCAATTTCTTCATCTGCAGCACATATTCGTGGAAACTTTCATTCTTCTGCTTTTTCCGTTCTCGTAGCTCTGCATGAACATCAGCACTACACATTTTTGACTTGTCAAATTCGTCTTCCAACATTGTGCGCATTGCACCATATTCGTAAACAGCTACCGATTCAAGAAAAAGTTTCGCAGTTTTCTTTTTTTCGCCCTTGCTTGCACGCACTTCTGTACATTGTTCAAACCGTATCCAGCTGCGTTTAATTCAAAGTTAGTAAACCAGTATTTCACTGACATATTTCCTCCTTCAAATTCATGTATAATTTTGCCAAAACTATCTGCCGTAATTCTGGTTGCGGCCTGCTTTGTTTCGTCTGCTTGGATTTTCAATGTAAGCAATTGCACCAACTGTTGTAGCAATTCATTATTCTTACATTCCACTGTTTTGTTTTGTTCTGCCATTGCCGCTGCTTCTTTTGCTGCCTTCTGCTGCGCTGCTTCGGCCATGACTTTCTTGGAAGCTGCCTGAGCGTATTCTCTCCACCTCGCTGCCTGCTTTGTTGAGCGTGTGTTGTAACGCCGTCTCACTTCCTCTACCTGCTTTGTCTGCTTTTTGACTTTGGTTGTGTTTTTTGAATCGCCTGCGCTTTGGCGACTAGCACGAGTCATATGCGTTGAACGGCAATTTTTGTTCGACTGATCTACGACCTGTTTTTTTTTTACGAATTCACTTTTTGCCTATTGTTCTTCAATTCGGCTGCAACTTACATAAGCTTGATTCAATTTGTATTACGGTTCGGCAGGTTGAGCCCCCAAATGTAAAGTTATGTAATTAATAACGTTTATTATTCAAATAAGCACAATTAAAGTTATGGTTTAAAGTTGATTACAATTAAAGCAGGTTGGTACAGCGAATAATTGTAGTAACGACGGCTGCTTTGGTCGACGGCTGATTACGACTGACTCTCCGCTGGCTCTCAGTTTTTCTCCGAGCTACTTTACTCAGGCTGTGCGCTCTTTATTCGCGTTGAGCGTTTTACGTTTGCCATGCCATATATGTTGGTTTTTGCGTGCTGTCACAGTGCCGCCTCACCCGACTTACATATATGTCTTCTGTTCTTCCAGTTGGGTTTCCATCTTGGATGTTGTACGTGTATCCTGTGATTCGATATATGTCTTCTGTTGTGCCAGTTGGGATGTTTTATCTGTCTTTTGCGAAACCAGTTGGGATGACGCTGATGATGTTTGAGCAGATATTGCAGCCAAAATCGTGTTCAAGTCTGTGCTCGTACCCAAGTACCCAGTACCCAATCTCCCTCCAAGAAACCTTCCGAATTAAAGTTCTTTTCGTACCTGTGTTTCATCTTACTACTCTTTACCCTGGGCCGTTCCCTCACACTCTGTTCTTTGGCCAATGAACTACTTCGTAGAGCTTGCGCTTGACGGATTGGCTTCGCCTAATCAGTATCGTTCCCACGTTTCACAACAGTAGTGCGCCCCTGCTTGAAACTACCCTCGCATTCTTTCTGGGAAATTCGTCCCTTCGTTTTTGTGCGTCCATTAGGGTTTTAAATGCCAGTGTTTCTCTCGCAGGGACTTTTGATTTCGCTTTATTTGGCCCATTCGATCCATCAACTTTTACCTTTGAATTTCATGGTCTTTTTCGAGTCTTCTCCACCAGTACCCGATTACTGCTGAACCCTTTCTCCAAACTAAATTTAAGTGGTATATCGCTGTTCTTATAGCGCATAATCTTTCTCCGCATATCGATCCTGATGTCATGGTCAACTAAGAAATCCACTCCCAATATTACTTCATCAAAGATCTCTGTCACAGCGAATTTGTGTAGAACCATGACCTCCCCAATTAATACTTCACATACCACTTTTCCCTGGACTTGGTTATACTCGCCAGTAATCGTACGCAATCTTGCTCCAGGTAATGGTTTTACTCCCCTGTTGACCAAATCGGATCGGATTAAAGAATGAGATGCTCCCGTATCTACAGTCAGTACACGCTCCTTGCCATCCACATTTCCTTTGACGGTAAGACTGCTCAATTTCCTTCCAGTTTGCGAGATAGCTAACACACGGCATTCAATAGCTGGGGCAAGTTCTCGATCTTTACATTTGACTCGCTCTTGCTTATCTCCTCCAGCTTTGCGTTTACGACCAGCCAAGTTGGCACTACCATGACCGGTGCTGCAATGACGTACAATGGGCCCTGCATATACACATTTAAAGCATTTGACGCCTCCACCGTTTTTCTGCTGCGTTCCTTTTAATGCATTCAAAATTGTGTCTACCCAGTCTGGCCATTCCACTTCCACGCGATGAGCTTTGTATGCGGGCTTACTCAAAAGTGACGCTGTTTCATGAGTCAGTGCATAGGATACCGTTTCAGCAAATGTTTGCTTTGGGCTTGCGTATGTAGCTCGCTTTGTTTCGACATCCCGTATGCCATTTATAAAACTCTGAATCTTCACCCTTTCAGTGTATTCCACAGGTGCGTCCACATTTGCAAGATGAGCCAATCTTTCAATGTCTGAAACAAACTCCTGCAAAGTGTCGTTAGATTTTTGGTAGAGGTTTTGCAATTCTATTTGGTAGATTTGTTTCCTGTGTTCGCTTCCGTAACATCGTTCTACAGCAGCAATCAATGCGTTATAACTGTTCCGTTCGTACTCTGGAATAGTCTGTAAGATTTCGGAAGCTGGCCCTTTCAATGCTACGAAGAGTGCAGCGACTTTATCTTCAGCATTCCAGTTGTTAGCTGTTGCGGTCTTCTCAAATTGGAGCTTAAAGTCCTGGAAAGGAACAGAACCGTCAAAAGATGGAGTTTTTACCTTCGGATTGCTTGCTGAAACAGCTGGGCCATTTAGGTGCAACTCCTGTATACGACCTCTCAAAACAATCACCTCGGCCTCTATTTTTTCCTCAAACTGCGCTATTTTCTCGTCCATACGCGCTTCGAGTTTTGATGATATACGCGCCTCTTGCACTTCGAGTTGTACTGTTATGCGTGTCTCTTGTTCTTTCAGTTGTGATTCGATCTTTGATGTAACCTGTGTCTGAAATACGCGTTTCTTGTGCTTCAATCTTCGATGTTATGCGTGTCTCCTTGCGTTCCTTGAGTTTCCATCTTTGATGTTATACGTGTCTCCTGTGATTCCATATATGTGTTCTGTTCTGCCAGTTGAGATGTTATATCTGCCTTTTGCCAAACCAGTTGGGATGACACTGATGGTGTTTGAACAGATATTGCAGGCAAAATCGTGTTCAAGTCTGTGCTCGTAACTGTCTGCGATGCTTCGTTTTTCTCTTCAATTTTTGTTGTTGTCTCGTCGGCACCAAGATGAAAGACATACTCTTCCACGTTAATTCCTTCTGCTTCCATTGCCTCTCGTAGTCGTGCCTGAAGTTCGAGTTTAATGCCGGTTGTATTCAATCCATGGCTCTTCAACTCCTTCTTCAGTAGCTGGATCTTCAATTCACTGAACTTTGCCATGTCCAAGTTGTATTCAAAATCTTCCGAATTTATTCAACAATTCCTCTTCTGACACCAATTGTAACGAATATACTGCAAATCCTCTTATTTGCAACCTTCTGCTAAGTTCGAATAACTAAACTGTTGAAAAAATAACTCCAATATTTAATAATGCAAAATGGCCTTTATTTAAGTACTTTCAAGATAACACTTCTATTGCTCGACAGATAGCGTGCTTAATCGGAACTGACTCTCGCGCCTCTACTGTTGGTGCTTTTACACTCTGTGATTTCCTCGTTGAATCTTTTAGGCGCTTCCAGAATTTACTTAGTTACTGCCATATAATTATAAATACAGATGCACGTGTATAGCTCTCATATGCGCGTGTATTTGTGAGCGACACTTCCACAATTACCGTTGCATACTTTTGGGGGCATCTCAGATAAGATATCTGCATGTGTTTGTGCGTTGCTTCTCTGCTGCGTGTACGTACATATGTGTAGACATAATGATTGATTCGATTATGTAGATACATAATGATTGATTTATGGATGTGCATACAAGTCACTTTTAGCATCGGCTTAGAGATGATAGTACCCCTTAGTGTTGCTAATATTCGTAACACTGCCCTTCAACTAAGTCCGATCGTCCCGTTCAAACAAATTTCTCAATCTAACCGCTCCTAGCCTCTCAAAATGAACCAACATTCTATTTCGTGGTTTCCCAATTGTTTGTATGCGGTAGATGACATCACTGATCCTCTTCACAACTCTGTATGGCCCTTCCCAACTGCACCTATATTGGGATGGAATGCCTTTCCGCCGGTGAGGGTTGTATAGCAGTACCAAAACTCCCTCCAAGAAACCTTCCGAATTAAAGTTCTTGTCGTACCTGTGTTTCAACTTAGTACTCATTACAATGGGCCTTTCCCTCACACTCTGTTCTTTGGCCAATGAACTACTTCGTAGAGCTTGCGTTTGACGGATTGGCTTCGTATAATCAGTATCGTTACCATGTTTCACAACATTAGTGCACCCCTGCTTGAAACTACCCTCGCATTCTCTCTGGGAAATTCGTCCCTTCGTTTTTGTGCGTCCATTAGGGTTTCAATGCCAGTGTTTCTCTCGCAGGTACTTTTGATTTCGCTTTATTTGGCCCATTCGATCCATCAAACTTTACCTTTGACTTTCGTGGTCCTTGTCGAGTCTTCTCCACCAGTACCGGATTACTGCTTAACCCTTTCTCCAAACTAAAGTTAAGTGATATATCCTGGTTCATATAGCGCATAATCTTTCTCCGCATATCGATCCTGCTGTTATGCTGAACTAAGAAATCCACTCCCAATATGACTTCATCAACGATCTCTGCCACAACGAATTTGTGTAGAACCATAACGTCCCCAATTAAGACTTCACATACCACTTCTCCCTGGACTTGTTTATACTCGCCAGTAATCGTACGCAGTCTTGCTCCAGGTAATGGCTTTACTCTCCTGTTGACCAAATCGGATCGGATTATAGAATGAGATGCGCCCGTATCTACAGTCAGTACACGCTCCTTGCCATCCACATTTCCTTTGACGGTAAGACTGCTTGATTTTCTTCCAGTTTGCGAGATAGATAACACACGATATTCAATAGCTGGGGCAAGTTCTCGATCTTTACAGTTGACTCGCTCTTGCTTATCTCCTCCAGCTTTGCGTTTACGACCAGCCAAGTTGGCACTAGCATGACCGGTGCTGCAATGGCGTGCAATGTGCCCTTGATTTCCACATTTAAAGCATTTGACGCCACCATCGTTTTTAGGCTGCGTTCCTTTAATGCTTCCAAAATTGTGTCTACCCAGTCTGGCCTTTCCACTTATACGCGATGAGCTTTGTATGCGGGCTTACTCAAAAGTGACGCTATTTCCTGAGTCAGTGCATAGGATACCGTTTCAGCAAATGTTTGCTTTGGGCTTGCGTATGTAGCTCGCTTTGTTTCGACGTCCCGTATGCCATTTATAAAACTCTGAATCTTTACCAGTTCAGTGTATTCCACAGGTGCGTCCGCATTTGCAATATGAGCCAATCTTTCAATGTTTGAAGCAAACTCCTGCAAAGTCTCGTTAGATTTTTGGTAGCGGTTTTGCAATTCTCTGCTTTTTGTTATAGATCAGCCAGAACACAAACCGGAAGAACGTATAATGAGTTGGTAGGCTGAGACATGTTCCGAGTTTTTCCATACAAAATGAAAAAAGCTCTAAGGATAAGAACGTTTGCGCCTAAATGTAGGCAACGAAATTGTTGAATGCTCACACACACACACACACACACACATATGTATGTTAGTATGTATATACTTTTCCTTTCTCATAGAACAAAGTGAATAGTCACTTGGTCTTTCTTCGCTGCACTACTTCACTAAATAAAAAAGGTTTATGTTTTAGGGTTTTTTTTTTTCAAAAAACGTTATAATCGTTTTAATTTCTTCTTTTAATTATTGACTTTGCACGTCACAAATTAACTTTATTAAACAAAGGACTTCTAATATTCAAAAAATATTAAAAGATAACTTTCAATTCAAAAATAAAGACATATGTTTAAATGTTTTGTATATAACTATACAACAGGAGCGCGTCCGCGATTGCCGGCTATTAGTACTTGACTGCCGATTCGCACATTCTTTGATGGTTATGGCCCCTCGTCTGTGTTTGCGCCATCCAGTTCGCCGCTTACGGCTGCGCGTGAGGGTGGCGCGTGCCGCCGTTTAATTCTGTAATGTAGGCGGCTTAACCATCCTGCACGCCCTGCAGGGAGGTGCTAGTAAGCACCTTCTGCAGTTCCCGCAGGGCGAGGATGGCCGTATCTAAGGCGCGACTAGTATGGCGCCGTTGGCATTGCGCCGTTTGCAGGCCTTGAGGAGTGCGCGTGATCGTGCGCTTGGCGTCTTCGCAAGTTTGGGGTTGCCGCTGTTTTATTTGCAGGATGCGCCTTTTGGGCCCTGCAGGCGCAGGCCGGTGTCCTCTCTTTTTCCTTCTTCGGATTGCGGGATGCTTGGGAGGTTTTCCGTGGAGGGGCTTTGCGCTGCCCACAACGACCTTTCGGCTCTTCGTGCAGGAGGGTGTGATGTGCCAGGCCGCAAATTTTGCACAACCCTCGGGAGTTGCATTCCCCTGTGGTGTGTATGAGTGCCAGACAATTGAAGCAGTAGCCCTGTGCCCTGGCCACTGTAGCACGCTGCGGTGGCCGCATCGCCTTAAAGGCCGGGCAGGTCCGCTGCGCGTGGTAGCGGTGCAGAGCCGACACTGAAGGCAGTTGTCGGTCTCTGCCGTGGGAGCCAGTGGGCATGCCGGACTCTATGCCATTATATGTCGTCCTGAAAGTAAAAAATAGAGAGAGAAACGAGAAGAAGTTGTATACAGCGGATGGTAAGCGGGAAGTTAATTAACAGGGGAAACGTATAAAAGTTAGAGGCGCATGACAGGCCCATTTTGAGTGCGAACCTCTACAACCCGAACATGGTTGTCGGGGCCGAGGCGAACGTTCTCGATTGGTCCCAGACGCCACTCGGTGTGTGGGAGCGAATCTTCTTTAATTACGAAGAGGTCGCCTGGTTAAGGATTTCGCTGTGGCGTTTGCCGTTTATAGCGGTTCTGAAGATCCTGCAGATAATCCTCTTTCAAGCGTCGACTGAATTGGTGATGAAGCGATTTAAGTTTTTCCAATCGATTTATCCACGAGAGTTCTTCCACGTTTGGCTCAGGAATGGCTAATAGCGGTGCACCTCGAAGGAAGTGACCCGGAGTGAGCGCTTTGAAGTCAGCTGGGTCCTGGAATAGTGAGGTTAGAGGCCTCGAATTGAGAACTGCTTCAATACGCACCAACAGCGTCGTGAATTCTTCGAATGTAAACTTGTGGGATGCAGCGGATTTTTGAAGTGGGTTTTAAAACTTTTTACCGCGGATTCCCACAAGCCGCCCATATGAGGGGCATTGGGTGGAATATACTGCCAGTTTATGCTCTGGGGGGCATATTTCTGCACAATGTTCGTGGAGCATTCGTTAAGAAATTTAACGAAGTCGCGTTCGAGTGCGCGATGAGCGCCCATGAACGTTTTACCATTGTCGCTCATCATTTTTGAGGGATAACCTCGTCTGCCAACGAATCGGGCGAATGCTGCTCGAAAGGCTTCAGTGGTAAGGTCCGAGCATAGTTCCAGGTGTATTTCCTTTGTGGAAAAACAGACGAATACAGTCACGTACCCTTTTATGATAGTGGTCAACCTCAGAACCGATGATTTTATTTGGAATAGACCTGCAAAGTATATTCCTGTTGTGGAAAAGGGGAGTGAGAAATTGCAGCTCTCGGGGGGTAGCGCTGCCATTATTTGCGTGCGCGTTTTCTGTTTGAAAAGGGTGCACGATTTGCATCTGAAAATGCATTTTTTAATAACAGGCTTTAGTTTTGGTACGTAGTACTCTTGCGTCACCATTTGGAGCATCAACCGTATTTCTGCATGAAGAAGCAGGCGGTGTAAAAACTCCAGATACAACTTGCATAACCTTGAATCCGGGGGAAGAATTACTGGATGCTTCTCGTTGTATTGCATTGTAGAATGTTCCAATCTTCCACCGATACGTATGAGTCCGTATACTTGGAGAAATGGGTTAAGAGCCAGAAGGGAACTTTTTTGCTTATTGGCATTTTGTTTTGTAGCGCGCTCTTTTCCGCCCTGAAATGGTGAGATTGTGCTATTGCCACAAGCCGCGTTTTTGCATGTTGCAAATCTTTATGGGTCATATGGGGATTATGTGTTGTTGCCACCGATGTTGATTTGTTGCAGGCATTGTTCGCAAAGCGGAACACGTATGCAATCACACGGAGAGCTCGAGATTATGAGGAGAAACGTTGAAGAATATCGTCATCTTCCTCGAGTGCGTGATATGCTTCAACCTTGCGTTTATCGGGTGGAGAAGCGCTACCTGCTTTCGGCTTTGGCCATGCCGAAATGTGGCAAGAAATCCATTGGGGTCCGTGCCACCAAAGGGAGGAGCCTATCAAATCATGGGGCTTGCAACCACGTGTGCCAAGATCAGCAGGTTTGTCCTGGCTAGATACATGGCACCAGGTACCGCTAGGAAGATATTCTAGAATTTGAGAGGTACGGTTGGCCACATAAGTCTTCCAGGTCGATGGAGATTTTTCTAGCCAGGCTAGTACAATCTCAGAATCTGACCATAAGAATATGTTGCATGCTTGTAAGTCGAGCTATTTTCGATCAGTTGAAGCCAGTTTGTCGAGTACGACTGCACCACATAGCTCTAAGCGGGGTAAGTTTACAGTTTTTATGGGCGCAAATTTGCCTTTCGCCACCAAAAGAGAAGATTTTGTTTGGTTGCCCACATGTGTGCGGATGTAAATCGCTGCGCAATATGCATTTTCCGAGGCATCACAGAACTCGTGGATTTGGGTATCTTGCCCTGGAACGACATTAACCCACCGGGAGATTTCGATGGGGCAAATGGGTGGCAGATTTTCTGCGAAATGTTGCCATTTTGATAATGTTGCGGGCTGGATGCTTTCATCCCAATCGCTGCCATCCAGCCAGATTTTTTGCAGAAGCATCTTGGCTTGGATCATAACTGGCGACAGCCATCCTGCCGGGTCGAAAAGTTTTGCAACAGAAGAAGATCCTCCTTCGGAAACTGTTCTAATATGGCCGGGTGATTAACCGTTAATTTCTTTAGTATGAAACCAGCTGATTTTAGAGCCTTAACACTTGAACGAGTGATTCAGTGGCGATATCGATGGTATGACTTCCTGATAGGATGTCGTCGACATATGTTTGCGTCTTGAGGACTGTTGCAGCAAAGGGGAGTGTCGCTTTCGTGCCATCGGATAGTTGATGCAACGTACGAATAGCGAGATATGGTGCACAATTGACGCCGAATGTAACCGTTTTTAGATTGAAATCGCTAACATTGGTGTTGGCCGATTTGCGAAATAGGATTCGCTGAAAATCTTTGTCGTCCTCGTGTATAAGGATCTGACGGTACATTTTTTCAATGTCTCCATTGAACACATACTTATGCATGCGCCACTGTAGAATTAGTAGCATGAGATCTGGTTGGAGAGTTGGACCAGTGTATAAAATGTCATTAAGGGATTTGATTTTTTGAGGCGTTGAAAACCACACGAACTTTGGTGGTGACCTTATCTGGTATGACTACCGCATGATATGGCAAGTAAAATGAGAAGACCTTCCCATTTGCAGTTATTCCGCATGGGTCGGTAGATTCCATGTGATCAAGGTCGATATATTCTTGCAACACATTGTCGTACATTGTACCTAATTCTCCCTTTTTCTGCAGCGATCCCTCCATGCCGAAAAACTGCTGCAGAGCAGCCGGGCGGGATTTGCCGAGGGAGAGTTTTTCAGGAAACTCTTCCTTGAATGGAAGTCGCACAATGTATCGACCGTTTGGTGCACGTGTCGTGGTTGGTGCATATATCTGCTCACACGCTTGATCCTCGGGGGATATCTGTGGAGGTTGTGGAATTTCCTCCTCATCCCAAAAGTTTCTCAGTTGAGAACTGAGTGTCTCGCTTGACGCTTGGACTTGTATCGAGAATGACACAACATTTTCAGCTATTGGATCACTGAGAATCCAATCAAAAATGGTTTGTTGCGCAAGTATGCTACCGCACACCTTTTTTATACCTTCCAGCAACATTTGTGGAAATATGTGGCTGCTAATGACCATGTCAGTCTGACCTGGTATGTGGCAACTGGGATCAGCGAGCTCAAGGAGTTTGAACTGCTGCCAGATTTTGCGACTAATGGTGGATGTTGGCAGATTCTTTGTCAGTTGCGGCAACACAACTGCATGAGCCTTTATCCTTTTCATGGCCTTGGATGCAACCAGTGTCAAAGGACAAAGCTTGGAGGACTTTTGTACGAATTGTCCACCTATGCCAGAGATTTCGAACTTTGAATGTTCGAATGGAAGTTTCAACCGTTTTTGAACTTTCGAGGAAATAAAAGTTCTTTCCGAGCCCTGACCGATAAGGGCCCCCAATTGAAATAATTCCCCTTCGTGTTCGACTGCGGCCAAAGCAGTAGGAAGGAGAATTTGGTTATCATTGGCTGCATGCAATGATTTAACTGGAGCGTGTTTTTAACAACCCGGTAGCTCGTTAGAATCGGAGCTATTCTGCGTTTGTCGAACGGGAGATGTTGACTCAGCAGTTGTGTGCTGCACGTTCGATGCATCCGTTCGCGGGGAGGAACGTGAAGCTTGTGGATTCGCATGCAACAACGTGTGATGCCGTTGATGACATGTCGAACATGACCACTTGCTCGTGCACACATTGATGATATGGCTGCATGCAATGATTTAACCGGAGCGTGTTTTTAACAACCCGGTAGCTCGTTAGAATCGGAGCTATTCTGCGTTTGTCGAACGGGAGATGTTGACTCAGCAGTTGTGTGCTGCACGTTTGATGCATCCGTTCGCGGGGTGGAACGTGAAGCTTGTGGATTCGCATGCAACAACGTGTGATGCCGTTGATGACATGTCGAACATGACCACTTGCTCGTGCACACATTGATGATATGAGTGCTGCTAAGGTGTTTTGTACACAGCTTAGCTTGTTTTACGAATGTGTCCGGTTTTGCACAGAGATTCGTTTGAACTGTGGACAGAATCTAATAAGGTGCGGGGAGTTGGCACATTGGCAAGTTTCCTTTTCGATTCTGTCACAAGGGTTTGCGTCCTGTTGAAGGACCTGTTTCTCATGAGCGACTGGTTTTTGTTTACTTAGTTGAAACCTATTGACTCTTTCAACGACTTCATATCTCGAGGTTAGAAATTCGTTCATTTGTGTCCATGGGGGTAGATCTCTTCGAGAAGAGATAGATTGTTCCCAAAGTGACAGGGTTGTTTCGGGGAGATTTTATGAACAAATGTACACCAGAATCGGATCCCAACTGTTTGTTGTAACTCCTTCAGAGTGAAGGACTGATAGGCAGTTTTTGATTGTATTTTGCAGTCTCTGATGCTGCTCTCTGTTTTGGGATTGAATAGTGGCAAGAGTCAGTAAAAATTTGATCTGGTTGTCAACCAGGATTCGCTTGTTTTCGTATCGTGACCGCAAAGCTTCCCAGGCAAGGTCAAAGTTATCATCGCTTAACGAATATTGTTTGACGATGGAGCCGGCTTTGCCTTGCGTTTTGTACCGGAGATGGTACGATTTCTGAGCACGGGAGAGCCTTGGGTGGTTAATGTACACGCCGTGAACATATCATGAAAAGCGGGCCATTCATAGCCACCATAAAAGGTCTTCGTGTCGCATGCTGCAACTTTGAGGTAAATATTTGCCTCCGCCAAGGGTTGTTCCACGCGGAGTGGTGAACTCGGCGTTGCCATCATTTTGACCAATTAAAGTTGAGCGGCAATCTTTGCTTTTGTCACTTCATACGTATCAAGGCAGACGCATTGTTTTCCATGTACTGAACTCTTGAAGTCTTCAGGGAAACTTTCGTCTGGTTTCGAAAATACCAGATCGTAAACCGATTGACGCCGTGCCCAATAATCATCTAGTGATTTGTCCTTTGTCATGGGATACGATTCACTGTGATCTTGAATCGGTGCTTCGTTAAATTTTGCACAGTATCTCATCAGATTGTTACTCTCCGCGATGAACTTTTGCGCAGATGGGTCAACTGATTTGGATTTCCGGCTGGGGGATGTTGAACTTTCCTTGGCCGTTTCTTCCTTTGTGCCACCTTTTGGTTTTGTCCCGGTTTCGGACGTTTTTGAGGGACTGAGAGGCGTTTTACGCAAACTTTTCCGTTTTTACAAAAAAAAAACCGAATAAAATATTTGTTTGCTCAGGGAACGCTCGCAGAGTACGAAGATGGAAGTACTCTTCGTACCACAGAAAATTTAAAAAGGGAATTTAAATTGGTGGCGGTGTTTGTGTTTTTTTTTTTTTTTTTGAAAAATAGAGTCAAGCACGGACAACGGGACGTTCCTTAAATAATTTAAATCCGCGCAATGCGGAATTTGATTGTATGTATGTTTTGTAAAAACAAAAAAATTATTTAAAAAAAACACAAACACTTTTCACTTATATATACGTGTAAATATACGTGTGGAAATAAAGGTGTATTTGTAAATTACTGGTATATATAGGTATGTATATATTAGAAAATAATAATATGTACTTTGAAGTTTGTATGAATATTTTGAAAGTTCCTATATGGACGAAAATATCTCAAACTTAGTTTTATGCGCTAGAATAAGTACAGATGTACATGCGCAATATACAAACGTATGTATATATGTTTGTTTGTGCGAACGTATGCACGTGAATAAAGGAGCTGCTCTGTTTATGTTTACAAACAGAGTTTGTTTTGGTTCGCTTCTGCGTCGCTTTAATGTCGCATTTCTTTTGTGAACTGAATGCGCTTTATTTTAGTGTTGGGAGAGTGCAGCAAAGAAAGATGAAAAAATTGCAAATTTGAGAGAGGTTGAGAAATTTGATCAGCAGTACACAACTCTCGTTGCTAATGTAGCTATACGTGCTGGGAAAATGTCGCTGGAAGAGCGACCTAACCGTGTGAGTAAACACGTATGATGTTCTCAGAGTGGAGAAATAAGAATGTTGGAAAAGCAACTTGAAATTATTTGTACATGTATGTAAGTATGTACATACATATGAATATTACAACTTTTTCCAAGCTGCGAAGCAGAAAAAGTGACTTGGAAGTTGAACTGCATCGCCAAGTTCAACGATCTGTGCGAACAGCGGGGTAAATTCAGCTGTAGAAGAAATTTTTGCTGATGTTGTTCTTGCACAGTGGGTTTAAGTAGGCAAGTAAACTGCAATTTTTGTTGGTTGATACCACTGAAAATTTTTACATACATATATATATATAATTGGCGGATTTTGCCTATTTGTATAGCGGAATATTTTCTACCAATTTTTGGCTGCAAAACGTTTGCAGTAAAACGGACGGTAAGAAATTTTCCGCAATATTCATATATATGTATATGTGGATATATATATTTGTTTTGCAGTTTAGTTTGGCGGCCACCGTGGTGTGATGGTAGCGTGCTCCGCCTACCACACCGTATGCCCCGGGTTCGCACCCCGGGCAAAGCAACATCAAAATTTTAGAAATAAGGTTTTTAAATTAGAAGAAAATTTTTCTAAGCGGGGTCGCCCCTCGGCAGTGTTTGGCAAGCGCTCCGGGTGTATTTCTGCCATGAAAAGCTCTCAGTGAAAACCCATCTGCCTTGCAGATGCCGCTTGGAGTCGGCTTAAAACATGTAGATCCCGTCCGGCCAATTTGTAGGGAAAATCAAGAGGAGCACGATGCAAATTGGAAGAGAAGCTCGGCCTTAGATCTCTTCGGAGGTTATCGCGCCTTATATTTAGTTATTTTAGTTTAAAAAAAATAATACAACTTTTGTGGAAAAAAGTTTTATTATTTTTTATATTTTTTATGAAAAATAAAAAAACTGCCTACTCACCGATTCATGTATTTATTATGCTGCTTCTTATTGTTGCCTGGTCTGCTTGTTTTTGGTTGATTAGCTGGCTGTTGTTGCTGCTGCTTGGCTGTTGGGCAAAGATGATTTTTATAATTTTTAATTGTTTTTTATTCTTTCTCAAAATTTTCAAACAAATTTTTTCCTTTTTGTATTCAACTCTTTAAATTCCTTTTAAATATTCGGGTATATGTATATATTTATATGTACATAAATATTTTAGTTGCTTCGCAACGCAGATTTAAATAAAAACGCAAACGGAAACTTGATTTTAATGTTAACTTTTTCGTTTTTTTGCAACTATATATATATTTTTTTTTCACAAATTTTTTTTTTTGACAAATTTTTTTTCCCATATTTTTTTTTTCGAACCCAATTTATATTTTTTTGTCAATATCTATATGTATATTTTGAACACACACTGTCACTTTATTTTATGTTATTTTGTGTGGTTTTTAGGTATATATTATTTGAATTTATTTAAATTTTGTTAAAATTGTGTGTTTTATGTTTGTATGTATATGTATGATTTTAATAATTTAAATTAAGTTTTTAGGGCGGCCCAAGGATGGCTGTGAAGGACCATGAAAAAGTGAATAGTCACTTGGTCTTTCTTCGCTGCACTACTTCACTAAATAAAAAAGTTTAAGTTTTAGTTTTTTCTTTCAAAAAACATTATAATCGTTTTAATTTTTAATTTCTTCTTTTAATTATTGACTTTGCACGTCACAAATTAACTTTATTAAACAAAGGACTCTAATATTCAAAATATATAAAAAGATAACTTTCAATTCAACAAGTAAGGAAGGTTAAGTTCGGGTGTAACCGAACATTACATAATCAGTTGAGAGCTATGGTGACAACATAAGGGAAAATAACCATGTAGGAAAATGAACCGAGCGTAATCCTGGAATGTGTTTGTATGACATGCGTATCAAATGAAAGGTATTAAAGAGTATTTTATGAGGAAGTGGGCCATAGTTCTATAGGTGGACGCCATTGAGGGATATCGCCATAAAGGTGGATCAGGGTTGACTCTAGAATTTGTTTGTACGATATGGGTATCAATAATGAGTATTTTAAAAGGGAGAGATCCTTAGTTCCATAGGTGAACGCCGTTTCGAGATATCGCCATAAAGGTGGACCAGGGGTGACCCTAGAATTTGTTTGTACGATATGGGTATCAAATGAAAGGGGTTAATGAACATTTTAAAAGGGAGTGGGCCTTAGTTCTATAGGTGGATTCCTTTTCGTGATATCGCCATAAAGGCGGACCAGGGGTGACTCTAAAATTTGTTGTACGATATGGGTATCAAATTAAAGATACTAATGAGGCTTTTAAAAGGGAGTGGTGGTAGTTGTATATGTGAAGGCGTTTTCCAGATATCGACCAAAATGCGGACCAGGGTGACCTAGAACTTCGTCTGTTGGATACCGCCAATTTATTTATATATATAATACCACGAACAGTATTCCTGCCAAGATTTCGATGGTTTTTTATTTTGCCCTGCAGAACTTTTTAATTTCATTCTACTTAATATGGTAGGTGTCACACCCATTTTACAAAGTTTTTTTTCTAAAGTTATATTTTGCGTCAATAAACCAATCCAAATACCATGTTTCATCCCTTTTTTCGTATTTGGTATAAAATTATGGCATTTTTTTTCGTTTTTGGTAATTTTCGATATCGAAAAAGTGGGCGTGGTCATAGTAGGATTTCGGCCAGTTTTTATACCAATACAAAGTGAGCTCAGATAAGTACGCGAACTGAGTTTAGAAAATATATATCGATTTTTGCTCAAGTTATCGTGTTAACGGCCAAGCGGAAGGACAGACGGTCGACTGTGTATAAAAACTGGGCGTGGCTTCAAACGATTTCGGCCTTTTTCACAGAAATAAATTATGGTCCCAGAATCTAAGCCACTATCAAATTTCACAAGGGTTAGTAAATTTTTGTTCGACTTATGGCATTAAAAGTATCCTAGACAAATTAAATGAAAAACGGCGGAGCCACGCCCATTTTGAAATTTTATTTTATTTTTGAATTTTGTTGCACCATATCATTACTGGAATTGAATGTTGACATAATTTACTTATATACTGTAAAGATATTAAATTTTTTGTTAAAATTTTACTTAAACTTTTTTTTTTTCAAAAGTGGGCGTGGCCGTTCTCCGATTTTGCTAATTTTTATTAAGCATACATATAGGATTAGGAGTAACGTTCCTGCCAAATTTCATCATGATATCTTCAACGACTGCCAAATTACAGCTTGCAAAAGTTTTAAATTACCATCTTCTAAAAGTGGGCGGTGCCACGCCCATTGTCCAAAATTTTACTAATTTTCTATTCAGTGTCATCAGTTCAACTCACCTACCAAGTTTCATCGCTTTATCCGTCTTTGGTAATGAATTATCGCACTTTATAGGTTTTTCGAAATTTTCGATATTAAAAAGTGGGCGTGGTTATAGTCCGATATTGTTCATTTTAAATAGCGATCTGAGATGAGTCCTCAGGAACCTGCACACCAAATTTCATCAAGATACCTCAAAATTTACTCAAGTTATCGTGTTGACGGACAGACGGACGGACGGACGGACGGTCGGACATGGCTCAATCACATTTTTTTCCGATCCTGATGATTTTGATATATGGAAGTCTATATCTATCTCGATTCCTTTATACCTGTAAAATCAACCGTTATCCAATCAAAGTTAATATACTCTGTGAGCTCTGCTCAACTGAGAATAAAAATAAAGACATATGTTTAAATGTTTTGTATATAACTATACAACAGAAGCGCGTCCGCGATTGCTGGCTATTAGTACTTGACTGCCGATTCGCACATTGTTTGATGGTGACGGCCCCTCGTCGGTGTTGGCGCCTTCCAGTTCGCCGCGTACGGCTGCGTGAAGATGGCGCGTACCGCCGTTTAATTTTGTATTGTAGGCGGCTTAACCATCCTGCACGCCCTGCAGGGAGCCACATTCTGCAGTTCCCGCAGGGCGGGATGGTCGTACCTAAGGCGCGACTCGTATTGCGCCGTTGGCATTGCGCCGGTTGCAGGCCTTGAGGAGTGCGGGCGATCGTGCGCTTGGACGTCTTCGCAGGTTTGGGGTTTGCTGTAGTTTTATTTGCAGGATGCGCCTTTTCGGCCCTGCAGGCGCAGGCCGGTGTCCTCTCTTTTTCCTTCTTCGGCTTGGGTTTCGGCTTGCGGGATGCTTGGGAGGTTATATGTCGTCCTGAAAGTAAAGAACCGAGAGAGAAACGAGAAGAAGTTGGATACAGCGGATGGTAAGCGGGAAGAGTAATTAACAGGGGAAACGTATACAAGTTAGAGGCGTATGACAAGCCCATTTTGGGTGCGAACCTCTACAACCCGAACATGGTTGTCGGGGCCGAGGCGAACGTTCTCGATTCGTCCCAGACGCCACTCGGTGGGTGGGAGCGAATCTTTTTTAATTACGACAAGGTCGCCTGGTTAAGGATTTCGCTGTGGCGTTTTCCATTTATAGCGCTTCCGAAGGTCCTTCAGATAATCGTCTTTCCAGCGTCGACTGATTTGGTGATGAAGCGATTTGAGTTTTTCCAATCGATTTATCCAGGAGAGGTCTTCCACGTTTGGCTCAGGAATGGGTAATAGCGGTGCACCTCGAAGGAAGTGACCCGGAGTGAACGCTTTGAAGTCAGCTGTGTCTTGGGATAGTGAGGTTAGAGGCTTCGAACTGAGAACTGCTTCAATACGCACCAACAGCGTCGTGAATTCTTCGAATGTCAACTTGTGGGATGCAGCGGTTTTTTTGAAGTGGGTTTTAAAACTTTTTACCGCGGATTCCCACAAGCCGCCCATATGAGGGGCACTGGGTGGAATATACTGCCAGTGTGTGCCCTGGGGGGCATATTTCTGCACAATGTCCGTGGAGTTTTCGTTAAGAAATTTAACGAAGTCGCGTTCGAACGCGCGTTGAGCGCCCATGAACGTTTTACCATTGTCGCTCATCATTTTTGAGGGATAACCTCGTCTGCCAACGAATCGGGCGAATGCTGCTCGAAAGGATTCAGTGGTAAGGTCCGAGCATAGTTGGAGGTGTACTGCCTTTGTGGAAAACCAGACGAATACAGCCACGTACCCTTTTATGATAGTGGTCAACCTCAGAACCGATGATTTTATTTGGAATGGACCTGCAAAATCTACTCCTGTTGTGGAAAAGGGGAGTGAGAAATTGCAGCGCTCGGGTGGTAGCGCTGCCATTATTTGCGTGCGCGTTTTCTGTTTGAAAAGGGTGCACGATTTGCATCGGAAAATGCATTTTTTAATAAGAGGTTTAGTTTTGGTACGTAGTACTCTTGCCTCACCTTTTGGAGCATCAACCGTATTTCTGCATGAAGAAGCAGGCGGTGTAAAAACTCTAGATACAACTTGCATAACCTTGAATCCGGGGGAAGAATTACTGGATGCTTCTCGTTGTGTTGCATTGTAGAATGTTCCAATCTTCCACCGAAACGTATGGGTCCGCATACATCAAGAAATGGGTTAATAGCCAGAAGGGAACCTTTATGCTTATTGGCATTTTGTTTTGTGGGGCGCTCTTTTCCGCCCCGAAATGGTGAGATTATGCTATTGCCACAAGCCGCGTTTTTGCATGTTGCAAATCTTTATGGGTCAGATGGGGATTATGTGTTGTTGCCACCGATGTTGATTTGTTGCAGGCATTTTCGCAAAGCGGAACACGTATGCAATCACATGGAGAGCTCGAGAGCATGAGGAGAAACGTTGCAGAATATCGTCATCTTTCTCGAGTGCGTGATATGCTTCGACCTTGCGTTTCTCGGGTGGAGAAGCGCTACCTGCTTTCGGCTTTGGCCATGCCGAAATGAAGCAAGAAAGCCATTGGGATCCGTACCACCAAAGGGAGGAGCCTATCAAATCATGCGGCTTGCAACCACGTGTGCCAAGATTAGCAGGGTTGTCTTGGCTAGATACATGGCACCAGGTACCGCTAGGAAGATATTCTCGAATTTGAGAGGTACGGTTGGCCACATAAGTATTCCAGGTCGATGGAGATTTTTCTAGCCAGGCTAGTACAATCTCAAAATCTGACCATAAGAATATGTTGCATGCTTGTAAGTCGAGCTGTTTTCGATCAGTTGAAGCCGGTTTGTCGAGTAGGACTGCACCACATAATATGCTTTTTCCGACAGAGCCCGTGGATTTGGGTATCTTGCCCTGGAACGACATTAACCCACCTGAAGATTTCGATGGGGCAAATGGGTGGCAGATTTTCTGCGAAATGTTGCCATTTTGATAATGTTGCGGGCTTGGTGCTTTTATCCCAATCGCTGCCATCCAGCCAGATTTCTTGGAGAAGCATCTTGGCTTGGATCAGAAGAAGATCCTCCTTCGGAAACTGTTCTAATATGGCCGGGTGATTAGCCGTTAATTTCTTTAGTATGAAACAAGCTGATTTTAGAGCTTTAACTCTTGAACGAGTGATTCAGTGGCATTATCGATGGTATGACTTCTTAATAGGATGTCGTCGACATACGTTTGCGTCTTGAGGACTGTTGCAGCCAAGGGGAATGTCGCTTTCGTGCCTTCGGATAGTTGATGCAACGTACGAATAGCGAGATATGGTGCACAATTGACGCCGAATGTAACCGTTTTTAGATTGAAATCGCTAACATTGCAGTTGGCCGATTTGCGAAATAGGATTCGCTGAAAATCTTTGTCGTCCTCATGTATGAGGATCTGACGGTACATGTTTTCAATGTCTCCATTGAACACATACTTATGCATGCGTCACTGTAGAATTAGTAGCATGAGATCTGGTTGGAGAGTTGGACCAGTGTACAAAACGTCATTCAGGGATTTGCCTGACCCAGATATTTTTGAGGCGTTTAAAACCACACGAACTTTGGTGGTGACCTTATCTGGTTTGACTAACGCATGATGTGGCAAGTAAAATGAGAAGACCTTCCCATTTGCAGTTATTCCGCATGGTTCGGTAGATTCCATGTGATCTAGGTCGATATATTCTTGCAACACATTGTTGTACATTGTACCTAACTCTCCCTTTTTCTGAAGCGATCGGTCCATGCCGAAAAACTGCTGCAGAACAGCCGGGCGGGATTTGCCGAGGGAGAGTTTTTCAGGAAAGTCGCACAATATATCGACCGTTTGGTGCACGTGTCGTTGTTGGTGCATATATCTGCTCACACGCTTGATCCTCGGAGGATATCTGTGGAGGTTGTGGAATTTCCTCCTCTTCCCAAAATTTTCTCAGTTGAGAACTGAGTGTCTCGTTTGACGCTTGGAATTGTGTCGAGAATGACACAACATTTTCAGCTATTGGACCACTGAGAATCCAACCAAAAATGGTTTGTTGCGCAAGTATGCTACATCACACCTTTTTTATACCTTCCAGCACAATTTTTGGAAATATGTGGCTGCTAATGACCATGTCAGTCTGACCTGGTATGTCGCAACTGGGATCAGCGAGCTCAAAGAGTTTGAACTTCTGCCAGATTTTGCGACTAATAGTGGATGTTGGCAGATTCTTTGTCAGTTGCGGCAACACAATTGCATGAGCCTTTATCCTTTTCATGGCCTTGGATGCAACCAGTGTCAAAGGACAAAGCTTGGAGGACTTTTGTACGACTTGTCCACCCATGCCAGAGATTTCGAACTTTGAATGTTCGAATGGAAGTTTCAACCGTTTTTGAACTTTCGAGGAAATGAAAGGTCTTTCTGAGCCCTGGTCGATAAGGGCCCTCAATTGAAATAATTCCCCTTCGTGTTCGACTGCGACCTTAGCAGTAGGAAAGAGAATTTGGTTATCATTGGCTGCATGCAATGATTTAACCGGAGCGTGTTTTTAACAACCCGGTAGCTCGTTAGAATCGGAGCTATTCTGCGTTTGTCGAACGGGAGATGTTGACTCAGCAGTTGTGTGCTGCACGTTTGATGCATCCGTTCGCGAGGTGGAACGTGAAGCTCGTGGATTCGCATGCAACAACGTGTGATGCCTTTGATGACATGTCGAACATGACCACTTTCTCGTGCACACATTGATGATATGAGTGCTGCTAAGGTGGTTTGTACACAGCTTAGCTTGTTTTACGAATGTGTCCGGTTTTGCACAGAGATTCGTTTGAACTGTGGACAGAATCTAATAAGATGCGGGGAGTTGCAACATTGGCAAGTTTCCTTTTTAGATTCTGTCACAAGGGTTTGCGTCCTGTTGAAGGACCTGTTTTGCGCAGAATTATTATGAGCGACTGGTTTTTGTTTACTTAGATGAAACCTATTGACTCTTTCAACGACTTCATATCTCGAGGTGAGAAAGTCGTTCATTTGTGTCCATGGGGGTAGATCTCTTCGAGAAGAGATAGATTGTTCCCAAAGTGACAGGGTTGTTTCGGGGAGCTTTTATGAACAAATTTAGGCCAGAATCGGATCCCAACTGTTTGTTGTAACTCCTTGAGAGTGAAGGGCTGATAGGCAGTTGTTGAATGTATTTTGCAATCTCTGATGTTGCTCACTGTTTTGGGATTGAATAGTGGCAAGAGTCAGTAAATACTTGATCTTGTTGTCAACCAGGATTCGCTTGTTTTCGTATCGTGACCGAAAAGCTTCCCAGGCAAGGTCAAAGTTATCATCGCTCAATGAATATTGTTTGACAATGGAGCCGGCTTTGCCTTGCGTTTTGTACCGGAGATGGTACAATTTCTGAGCACGGGAGAGCCTTGGGTGGTTAATGTACACAGCCGTGAACATATCACGAAAAGCGAGCCATTCATAGCCACCTTAAAAGGTCTCCGTGTCGCATGCTGCAACTTTGAGGAAAATATTTGCCTCCGCCAAGGGTTGTTCCACGCGGAGTAGTGGACTCGGCGTTGCCATCATTTTGATCAACGAAAGTTGATCGGCAATCTTTGCTTTTGTCACTTCATACGTATCAAGGCAGACGCATTGTTTTCCTTGTACGGAAATCTTGAAGTCTTCAGGGAAACTTTCGTCTGGTTTCGAAAATACCAGATCGTAAACCGATTGACGCCCTGCCCAACAATCATCTAGTGATTTGTCCTTTATCATGAGATACGATTCAGTGTGATCTTGAATCAGTGCTCCGTTAAATTTTACACAGTATCTCATCAGATTGTCACTCTCCGCGATGAACTTTTGCGCGGATGCGTCAACTGATTTGGATTTCCGGCGGGGGGATGTTGAACTTTCCTTGGCCGTTTCTTCCTTTGGGCCACCTTTTGGTTTTGTCCCGGTTTCGGACGTTTTTGAGGGACTGAGAAGCATTTTACGCAAACTTTTCTGTTTTTACCAAAAAAAAACCGAATAAAATATTTGTTCGCTCAGGGAACGCTCGCAGAGTTCGAAGATGGAAGTACTCTTCGTGCCACAGAAAATTTAAAAAGGGAATTTAAATTGGTGGCGGTGTTTGTGTTTTTGTTTTTTTTTTTGAAAAATAGAGTCAAGCACGGACAACGGGACGTTCCTTAAATAATTTAAATCCGCGAAATGCGGAATTTGATTGTATGTATGTTTTGTAAAAACAAAAAAATTATTTAAAAAAAACACAAACACTTTTCACTTATATATACGTGTAAATATACGTGTGGAAATAAAGGCGTATTTGTAAATTACTGGTATATATGTAGCGTTGTGCTTATATATTAAGTACACGTTTTGCTTACGAATTCAATACAAACTTTATTGAGCAATGTTTGACCGAGTCGCGTGTGTATCCCTTAACACGTCATCTCAGAAGAAGGAAAATATATTTTTTATCAGCTGCTAAGACCAGCAAACTCAATACCATAACGGATTGTTTAGCGGGATAACTAGTCGCTCTGAGAGACTGGAAAGCTAATACATTTTACATTTTACATATGAGTAGTGGCGGGGTTGCCACATGCCTCCCCTTGTTAAATTTTTTAAGTTTACAAATTCATTTTATATACATTTAAGTTTACGAATTTATTTTATATACAAGTTATACTATTAAGAAATTAATACAAATTATAATGTTTGCGTAATAAATTTAAACGTCAGCTGCAAAGTGAACATGTCGTGAAGCTCGACTTGTACTTGGCTCTTCCTGTGTGTTATCAGCTGGTTGGTCGTCGTAAATTTCATATACAGGTTTTAGACGATCCACAGATACAGTAGAACGTTGGCCTTGTATGTCCACGCAAAAAGTTGGTAACTTGAAACAACGCGATATGGTCCTTGGTATGGTGCTTTCAGAGAGGGCCCGATTTGGCCTTGGCGGACCAGAACGTGTGAGCATGTGTCCAGTTCCCTGAAACGAAACAAAGAACGCTTACCATGTCGGGACATATCGGCTGGTGCCAAATTGTGGAAATGATTTCTTAAGTATTTGAGTAGACCGTATGTAGTTTGGTCGTTGTTTGCCGGATTAATAAATTCGCCAGGAAGCCTTATTGGCTCACCATAAACTAACTCGGCCGGTGTCGTGGAGATATCGTTTTTCCAAGCGGCGCGCAAGCCCATGAGTACTATAGGCAGTGCGTCATACCAGGTTTCGCTGTGGCATAGCAACGCTGCCTTGAGCTGCCTGTGTAGGCGTTCGACGAGCCCGTTAGCCTGTGGATGGTAAGGCGAAGTTTTTAGGTGGCTGATGCCGAACATTTGCGAAAGTTGACGAAACATCGTGGACTCAAATTGTCCACCACGGTCTGACGTTATTCTGAGTGGAACACCGTATCTAGCTATCCAATGGTAAAAAATTGCTCTAACGATCGTTTCTGTGTTACCATTTTCCAGTGGAATGGCTTCAGGAAAGCGCGTAAAGCGATCAATTATTGTTAAACATTGCGTAAACCCTTTTGAGAATGGCAGCGTGATAAGATCTACGTGAATGTGTTGAAATCGATGAGTGGGTAATTGAAATCTTGCAGGTGCTGTGACGACGTGGCGCTGAATTTTGTTCCGCTGGCATTGAATGCAGGCCCTCGCCCATGCACGACAGTCCTTATTCATCGCTGGCCACACGTAGCGGCTTGTTAACAATTTTTGGGAGCAGCGTACACCTGGATGCGAGAGGGAATGCAGCGAATCGAATACTGCTCTTCTCAGAGATGCAGCGACAAATGGTCGCACTACGCCAGATGATACATCGCAGTACAAGCTTACCTTATGTTCTGGAAAATACAGCTTTTTTAGTTGAAGTGTCGGATTCGGTAAATTAATGAGTTGTATGAGTTCGACGTCTTCGTTTTGAGCATCAGCTAACTGCTGCGCTGATACCGCCGCTGAAATCAGTTCGACTCGCGATAACAGATCCGCCACTATGTTGCTTTTCCCGCAGACGTGCTTAATTTCGGTGGTGAATTGACCGATGAAATTTATTCGGCGGAACTGCCATGGTGAAGCACGTTCTGCCCTTTGTTTAAAAATATGTTGTAATGGCTTATGGTCAGAATATATCTCTACAAGCCGGCCTTCAAACAGATATCGAAAGTGTTTAACTGCTTCGTATATTGCATGCAGCTCTCGATCATACGTTGATAGCTTGCGTATTGAGTCGGGTAGTGTACGACTGAAAATAGCTAGTGGCTGCCAGGAACCATTCACGTGTTGTTGCAAAACCGCACCAACTGAAGAACTGGAGGCATCTGTGAAGATTGCTACGTTCGCCTCGATATTTGGATGTGCCAGTTCGGCGCAATTTGCAAGTGCCTCCTTAGACCTTTCAAATGCATCTATAATTATTGGCGTCCATTGTACAGGATGTGATCCTCGTACCTCAGGCCCTGATAATGAATTGTTCAATGGGGAAAGAAGCTCAGCTGCATTTTTAATGAACTTTCGGTAAAAGTTTATCATACCGATGAAAGCACGAAGCTTCTTCACTGTTGCTGGTGGCGTTAGTTCTCGTATTGCTTTTACTTTGTCGGATAGTGGTTTTATACCGTGGCATGTGATATAATGTCCCAGAAATTTAACTTCCGGTTGACCGAAGCAAGATTTGGCAACGTTGATAACAAGCCCATGATCGTGAAGACGTTGAAACAATGTTCGTAGATGACATATATGCTGATGCTCATTGTCTGAAGCAATGAGTATATCATCGATATACGGGAAAACGAAGGGCAAGTCACGCGTAACTTCATCGATGAAGCGCTGAAAGGTTTGGGCCGCATTTCTCAAACCGAATGTCATAAACGGGAATTCATATAGACCGAAAGGCGTGATAATCGCTGTTTTCTTTATGTCATCTTCAGCGACTGGGATCTGGTTGAATGCTCTGACGAGGTCTACAGTTGAAAATATGGTTTTGCCGTGTAGGTTGACACCAAAATCTTCTAAGTATCGAACGGGATACCTGTCAGGCACTGTACGATCATTAAGACGACGGTAGTCTCCACATGGGCGAGGCTCACCTGATTTCTTGGCAGCTAGGTGCAACGGAGATGACCACGGACTGTCGGACGGACGAGCTATTCCAAGCGTTAACATTTTAGCGAACTCATCTTTCGCAATTTTTAGTTTTTCTGGCGCAAGGCGATGAGCCTTACTTGAAACTGGTGGGCCATCCGTTGTTTTAATATGATGCACTGTGGAGTGCTTCGTTCGTTTGAATGCGCCGTCAGGTTTTGTTATTGCCGAAAATTCTTTCAAAAGAGAATTGTACGGCGAGTTGTTCGGCAGAGCTTTTATTGATTCGATTTGCGCTGCCTTTCGCATTTTCCCATTCGAAGATATGCCGGTTTTTTCGTCGCTAATTTTTTGATGTTTCAAGTCAACCAATATACCAAAGTTGCTTATGAAGTCGGCTCCAATGATGGGCTGCGAAACGTCGGCGATAACGAAGCGCCATGTAAATTCGCGTCGCAAGCCAAAGTTCAGTAAAAGCGTATGGTGTCCGTATGTTTCAATTATTGCATCTGTAGCAGTGTATAATTGATAGCCAACGGGGGTTACTTTTGTTTTGATACGGGATCGGGGGAAGACGGAGAGGTCGGCTCCAGTGTCCACCAGGAATTGCATCCCAGTGTACCGGTCTGTGAGGAAAAGGCGGCGCGATGTTTTTATTGGAGAGTCTTCGACCGCCACTATTGACCCTCCTTCGCGTTTCCCGGAAATTTACACCCTGGTAGGCAGCGCCGTGCTTGGTTACCGAATTTTTTGTGGAATCGGCAAAAACCTTCCGCGGAAAAACGCGTGCGGCTGTGAGATGTGCTGCGCCCACCTGAATTTTGGTGTGTTCTAACTTTTCCACGCGGTTTTCTTAGATTTAGGTTTTCCAGGTGTTTTCGGATTTCTGAAATTTCCGCGCGTAAAGATTGCTCTTCAGAAACAGCGGCGATTGAATGTGAAACGCTGGGAATCACCTCATGAATTTTATCTGCAAGACGGCTTAAAACTTCTAATGACGCGTCAGGTTGTGCTGCTAAACATGCGCGTCTCTGTGGTGAGAGTTGTGACTGCCACCTTGCCTTAATGACGTTATCTGGTACATCTGGGCATAGACTGCGTAGGTGACGGTAAAACTGAGATGGTGTACGATCACCAATTTGTTCTCCGTCCGACAACTGAAGTAGCTTAGCATCTTTTGATTTTGTTAAGCGTTCGATTAAAGTTTGCTTCAATGTTGTGTATGGGGTCGACGTTGAGGGACGTAATATAATATCTTCTACTTCGGCTGCTGACTGCGTGTCTATAAGCGAGACCGCGTGATGAAACATATCATTTTCGTTTGTTACGAAACGAATCCTAAATTGTGATTCCAATTGGGCGAACCACAATGCGGGGCGTTCAGGGGAAAATGGTGGTGCGCGGACAGTCATATTGACCGTAATTGCTGGCAATTGGGTGGAAGAACTTAGATCGCCATTCTCACTCATATCAACTTATTTGTCGTATACGAATTGATAATAATAAAACAACGAAAATCAAACCTGATTCGTTTTAGCTTGTGTGCTAAGTTAAACAAAATACTTATCGTAGATTTTCGATGGTTGAGCACTTTTTCTTTATCAAAAAACGTCGGGGTCACCAATGTAGCGTTGTGCTTATATATTAAGTACACGTTTTGCTTACGAATTCAATACAAACTTTATTGAGCAATGTTTGACCGAGTCGCGTGTGTATCCCTTAACATGTCATCTCAGAAGAAGGAAAATATATTTTTTATCAGCTGCTAAGACCAGCAAACTCAATACCATAACGGATTGTTTAGCGGGATAACTAGTCGCTCTGAGAGACTGGAAAGCTAATACATTTTACATTTTACATATGAGTAGTGGCGGGGTTGCCACATATATAGGTATGTATATATTAGAAAATAATAATATGTACTTTGAAGTTTGTATGAATATTTTGAAAGTTCCTATATGGACGAAAATATCTCAAACTTAGTTTTGTGCGCTAGAATAAGTACAAATGTACATGCGCAATATACAAACGTATATATACATAATATGTGTCGAAATGTTAGGAGTAATCAAACAATTGCATTGATCTAAAACAGAAGTTTTTATTAAAATTTACACAATTCACATGTGATCAACTAACCTAAAACAGAAGAATCAACAATTAAGGTTTTTTACTTCCAGTACTAAGTATTTTGATCGGCAAAGTATTCACAACTTCAATTGATTAATAGATTTTATTTAATAGTATAATAGCTTCAATGTTAAATTAAAATAGAAGATTTTATTATAATTTACAAAATTCACATGTGCTCAGCTTTCTTTGATATGTTCAGAAATTGTATTCTTCTCATTGTCTTCTTCTACTACCCTTCTCTTCCTTTCTCTTCCCACTTCTTCGTATCGTCGTGTTGCTTTACCTAAGGTGCGTTCGCATATACACAACTTAAATAAACAGAGTAATATACAAAGATTAATTTGCTTAGTTAGAAATCGGAATTAGCTTTGTTATGTGGTATAGGCCCAAAGATGCTTTTCCTCGTCCAGTATCTATTCTGCAGATGGAGTCTGAAATCATGTCTACTATTTTGAAAGGACCAATCCTATTTTCATCTATTTTTCGATCTGTTTACTTTATTACTGGCCATAACGTAAACCATATCACCTTTTTCAAATTTATAATTTTTTCAGGTCAAATGAAACTTTTTTCAAGTCAAATGAAACTTTTTTCATTTCAAATGAACCTTTTTTCATTTTAAATGAAACTTTTTTCATTTTAGATGAAACTTTTTTCATTTCAAATGAAACTTTTTTCAAGTCAAATGAAACCATACTACTAAGGTAATTATCAATATATTTATATCGTACTTTATAACGCTAAGTATTTATCAAATTTTCCTTTAAGACAACTATTTCTAATTAGCCACATTGAAGGCAAAATATATGCTTAAATTTTCTTTGTGAATTTAAGCTGCAGTTAAGGTCGGCTTAGTTTAGCATTGCCTTTTGATCGTTTCAATTTCTAATAGATAAAGTAGCAGGGATATACGCTAGGCAACTTATATACTACAGTTTAACCACCCACTTAAAATAAGCACCTATATTTTTTACTTGTATCTACTCCTCTTATATATAAAGCACATTCTTCTTCTACATATACTTCGTTAATAACGTAGGAATAAAGCAACGTAGAGAACAAATAGAAGGAACCAAATAGCATGATGTGAGCGTATTTCCTATTCACTGTCTGACACCAACTAACACATCGGTTGAATCCTCTGTATTATGCTTTTCTCTTTGACCAACGTTTTACCAAAATACATAGAACGATAGCAAGGTATTGAGAGAAACATTACTTTTACCAACTATATAGTAGGGTATGTGGACTGTGGAGAGATCTTTTTTAACTATGCTGAAAAACATAACGGTAAAAAGTGATATTTTCTACTCTATGGCGTAGTTACATTGCACTTCACTCGTTTGGGCCTTTGAAAGTATATATAGTTGTTTTTATTCTATTATTTTTCATTGTATATTATATTTAAATGTAATACTTAGAATATATATATTAGAATGGGTCGATTTATTAACCGATATCGCGCCATCGATTTTTCGATAGGATTTGGGGTCAGCAAAAAAAGTTTCACTACGCATACCCAAAAAAATAATTTTCGAACCTGCGAAATTTCATTTGTTTTTCACTTTTTTTGACTTTGATTTTTAAGGGTTTTTTCATGACCTACTAAAAAAATTTTCGGAGATTAAGTTTTTTTTAAACTGTTCTGATCTATTTCGTTGTAGTGTGAATAAAAACAAAGTTTATTCCACCTTACGGCCCAACTTGTCTCCAAATTTCCTTGGCATCATCAGGGGCGTAATATTTTTAGATGTGGCGGTTGACAAAATTACAAATGAAAAATAAATAAAATTTAATTACATAGAAAATCGGTACCATCGATTTGTGGTACACTTTGTCACATTAAACACTATGAACACTATAAAATTTTCATTTGATTGTATAATTTTCATGTATACCAACGTTTTTAGCGGACGTTTTTGGGTCGGACAGGGCATACGTATGAAAATTTTTTAGTAGGTCATGAAAAAACCCTTAAAAATCAAAGTCAAAAAAAGTAAAAAACAAATGAAATTTCGCAGGTTCAAAAATTATTTTTTTGGGTATGCGTAGTGAGACTTTTTTTGCTGACCCCAAATCCTATCGAAAAATCGATGGCGCGATATCGGTTAATAAATCGACCCATTCTAATATATATATTCTAAGTATTACATTTAAATACAATATACAATGAAAAATAATGGAATAAAAACAAATATATATGTTTTCAAAGGCCCAAAAGAGTGAAGTGCAATGTAACTGCGCCATAGAGTAGAAAAGATCACTTTTTACGGTTATGTTTTTCAGAATAGTTAAAAAAGATCTATCCACTGTTATAAAGTAAATATAAATATACTGACAATTACCTTAGTAGTATGGTTTCATGTGACTTGAAAAAAGTTTCATTTGAAATGAAAAAAGTTTCATTTAAAATGAAAAAATTTTCATTTAAAATGAAAAAAGGTTCATTTGAAATGAAAAAAGATTCATTTGAAATGAAAAAAGTTTCATTTGAAATGAAAAAATTGTGTGACTTTTTTGATCTAAGGAAAGCTATTTGTCGATCTTCTTCAAGCTTCCCAGGTTCAGCTCGCATTGTCAAACTCACTGGCAGCAAGTCGGTGGGCTCCCCACTTAGTAAATACATTGGTGAATATCCTGTTATTGTGTGATTAGTCATATTATATGCTTTTATACAGTCTTTTGCTATTGTCGCCCAGTCAGTTTTCTTATGTGTACTGTTTATTGCACATCTGTTTCTGTTGACCAGAGTTTGGTTCAACCTTTCGTTTAAACCGTTCGAAAAAGGTGCGTTCACTGCTGTGAAAATTACTTCAATTGAGTTTTCTTTTAAATAATTTTTAAACTCTCTCGATTTTAGTGCTGGGTATTGATCTGAAAGTAATATTTCGATTTTGTTCTCTTTTATCACTTGGTCTATTAGCCTCATAAAGTCCTTAGCTAATTGGGTTTTGAGCATAAAATGTAAGCGAAACGAGTAAAGTGGTCCACTAATATGTGAAGGTATTACTTTGTAGATCTGTTGCCACCGAATCCCCCTATGGTGTCTATGGACATTATTTGAAATGTTTTTTGGGCTTGTCCTAATTGAGACATTAACCCATACTTCTTATTCAAACTTGTCTTATTTTTAATACAGACTTCGCACTGTTTACAGACTAGTTTAATGTTATCTGCAAAATTTGGCGCTGTATAAAACGGTCTTATTTTTGATTCAATATGGTTAATCCCAATGTGGCAAAATTGTTCATGTACCAATTTTATTAATTTTTTACTAAAGGTTTCCGAAAGGATAATTTTGTTTTTCTTTTCGTTCTTTTTATAACAAATGCCATTTTCCATAATAGTATTTTTCAGATTTTTTAATTGAGAATTTCTAATTTATCCTCTTCATTTTCATTACTTTCATAAACGGGGTTTCTGCTTAAACAATCAGCTTCGGTATTATTCCTACCTGGATTGTATTTTATCTTAAAAGTGTACTGTGATAAGTAATATGTCATGTCTCCTAGTTCATCATTTGTTCTATTTTTAATATTCAAATTTTCCAATGGGTTGTGATCTGTGTAGATGGTAAATGAAGTTCCTATTAACCAATGTTGCCAAAATTTCAAACTTTCTTTTATGGCTAAACATTCTAAAAATATTGCCTTTTTCTTTTTTTGGGATTCATTCAGATTTTTGGAAAAATATGCTACAGGTTTCATTTCGCCATATTTTTGCCTTTGCTTCAGAATCGCACCTATTCCTTTGATGCTTGCATCCGTGTATATGAAAGTTGGAGCTTTATTATCAAAAATAGCCAGAATTGGTGATGAACATAAATGGTTTTTGATCGTTAGAAAGGCTTTTTCACAGTCAACTGATCAATAGTACTTAACATTCTTTCTAAGTAAATTATGTAAGGGTTCCAAGATCATTGTTGCATTCGGGATATACTTATTATAAAAATTTACTTTACCTAGAAATTGTCTGATTTGCTTTTTACATTGTGGTGCTAGAAAATCCGCTATAGACATAAGGTTGTCTTTCAGAGGTGTTATTGCATTTTCCTTTATTAAATGTCCTAAGTATCGTACAGTTCGTGCCGCAAATTTACATTTTGTTAGTTTCAAACGAAATCCTTCTTCAACTACAGCATCTAATAGTCGGGATAAATGTTCATCGAAAGTTTTTGAAAAGATCATATGTCATCGATGCAATTAATTACAAAATTTGATAGGTTATGTTTTCGTATTATGTTCGATAAGATCCTTTGGAAAATTGCTGGGGATGTCTTTAATCCTAAAGGTAGACATGCCACTGGTAATGGCCCTCCTGTGTAACAAAACCAGTCTTTCTCCTGTCACTAACTCTTAATTGTATAGACCAAAACGCCGAATTGATGTCAGGAGTTGTGAAATATTTACAATTTATTGTCTTTACCCATTAGGTCTTCTATTAAAAGAAACGGATGTGACTGTGGAATTATAATTTTGTTCAGGTCTCTGAAATCAATGCATAATCTTGTCTTTTTCCCTTCATCACGTTTATATGCCAACGTCACTGGCGCTGCGAATGGGCTGTAATATTCTTCAATTAATTTATGATTTAGTAACTGCCGAATTTGTTTTTCTATCTCCATTTTGTCATCTAATGAGCACCTGTATGGCCTTTTTGAACAGTATTTTTCTATTTCAAGGTCTATAAATGCTTCATAATTTTTTACTTTACCTACATCATATTTGACCTAGATCATAATTTAAAGTTCCATCACTACATATAAAAGCATTTATTTTTTTCTTTATATTTAATATTTCTCCATCTAGCTTTATTAGCCCTTTTGTTCTTCCCCCACCTCCAATCGTCTTGAATTTACTTTCAATATTATTTTTATTTATATTATTTACATTTATTAGTTTAGAATTTATAAGGGTGATGTTTGAGCCTGGGTCATAAATGTCTGTGCACTCTAATTTATTATCTAACACAACCTTTACTTCAATGAGGGGGGGGGGGAGCTTCTTGTTTTTTGGGTTTTCCACCTCATCTATTTCCAAAACTAAGTTCGTAGAGTGTTTTGTACTAACGTTTTTGTCATCATCTTTGAACCAGCATGAATCTTCGGTGTGGAACCTGTTTTTCTTTAGTTTTTTGACGCAAGTTTGACATGGTTGTTTATTATTTGAGTCTATGCCTGGTTTTGTGGTTTTTTTTTGGGAGTATTAGGTCCTTTTGAAACATTTTTAATCAGATTTTGATGCATTCTTAGTTCGTTAAACAGAATTGTAGTATTTTCTAGCTCTTGTCTATCTAATTTGTTAATAATGAATATTGGTAATCCTGCAACGATCAAATCAGTCAATGTTCTGTTATCCATATTTTTATAATATTCTAGTAATAAACGTTCTTTTTTTAATGCAAAGTCGAGCAGAGAACCATTCAAATATTTGTAGGTTAATGCATAAATGATTGAAGACCAATTTTTACTAGCAAATGTTTTTATGAAATTGTCTTTCCAAATTTGCCATCCAGAGTCTAGGCCATGTTTTATTCGCATTGATTCATACCAATTTTTTTCAGAGTCATTTAAAAGTAATCTTAGGATACCAATTTTTTCTGTATCTAGTGTTAATTCTAATCTACCAGATTCATTTTCAAGTCTGCAACCATTGATTTGCGTTTGTTGTTTTACAATCAAATGTTTTTAGAACCACTTTCTCAAACATCATGTTTAAATTTCTATTCTTCTCTTTGTTGGTGTCGTTTTCACTTAGTTTCGTTAAAATGCTAATAATAATAAGTTTTCATCTGCTGTTCTTTGTTGTAGTTTTGCTGGACTTGGTGTACTTTGCGTAATTTCTTGTAGCAAATAATCATTAAACATCATATTCCCACTCTCATCGACATATAAAGCTAAAACTTCATGTGGCATAGACACCCAAACATTTCTAAACTGACCTCGTTTTTGTAGAGTCTTCTTTACCTTTAGAAATTCTGGTAGCTTTGTTAGTTGGAGGTGGTTTTTAGCTGCTTGATAATTTAGAGGTAACTTATATTTCTTTCCATCTTCAGTAGTAAGAGATTTAATGGCGATGGTGTTACTCTTTTGGTCCTCATCTGCTACCAATTCAATTTCAAGCTGTAATCTTGCCATTATCTACTTATCCAAAACTCAGAAAATTGTTGATTTATAATATGTGTCGAAATGTTAGGAGTAATCAAACAATTGTATTCATCTAAAACAGAAGTTTTTATTAAAATTTACACAATTCACATGTGATCAACTAACCTAAAACAGAAGAATCAACAATTAAGGTTTTTACTTCCAGTACTAAGTATTTTGATCGGCAAAGTATTCACAACTTCAATTCATTAATAGATTTTATTTAATAGTATAATAACTTCAACTTTAAATTAAAATAGAAGATTTTATTATAATTTACAAAATTCAAATGTGCTCAGCTTTCTTTGATATGCTCAGAAATTGTATTATTCTCATTGTCTTCTTCTAGTACCTTTCTCTTCCCACTTCTTCGTATCGTTGTCTTACTTTACATAAGGTGCGTTCGCATATACACAACTTAAATAAGCAGAGTAATATACAAAGCTTACATATATATGTTTGTTTGTGCGAACGTATGCACGTGAATAAAGGAGCTGCTCTGTTTATGTTTACAAAGAGAGTTTGTTTTGATTCGCTTCTTCATCGCTTTAATGTCGCGTTTCTTTTGTGAACTGAATGCGCTTTATTTTAGTGTTGGGAGAGTGCAGCAAAGAAAGATGAAAAAATTGCAAATTTGAGAGAGGTTGAGAAATTTGATCAGCAGTACACAACTCTCGTTGCTAATGTAGCTATACGTGCTGGGAAAATGTCGTTGGAAGAGCGACTTAACCGTGTGAGTAAACACGTATGAAGTTCTCAGAGTGGAGAAATAAGAATGTTGGAAAAGCAACTTGAAATTATTTGTACATGTATGTAAGTATGTACATACGTATGAATATTATAACTTTTTCTAAGCTGCGAAGCCGAAAAAGTGACTTGGAAGTTGAACTGCATCGCCAAGTTTAATGATCTGTGCGAACAACGGGTCAAATTCAGCTGTAGAAGAAATTTTTGCTGATGTTGTTCTTGCACAGTGGGTTTGAGTAGGCAAGTAAACTGCAATTTTTGTTGGTTGATACCACTGAAAATTTTTACATACATATATATATATATATAATTGGCGGATTTTGCCTATTGGTATAGCGGAATATTTTCTACCAATTTTTGGCTGCAAAACGTTTGCAGTAAAACGAACGGTAAGAAATTTTGCGCAATACTCATATATATGTATATGTGGATATATATATTTGTTTTGCAGTTTAGTTTGGCGGCCACCGTGGTGTTATGGTAGCGTGCTCCGCCTACCACACCGTATGCCCCGGGTTCGCACCCCGGACAAAGCAACATCAAAATTTTAGAAATAAGGTTTTTAAATTAGAAGAAAATTTTTCTAAGCGGGGTCGCCCCTCGGCAGTGTTTGGCAAGCGCTCCGGGTGTATTTCTGCCATGAAAAGCTCTCAGTGAAAACCCATCTGCCTTGCAGATGCCGCTCGGAGTCGGCTTAAAACATGTAGGTCCCGTCCGGCCAATTTGTAGGGAAAATCAAGAGGAGCACGACGCAAATTGGAAGAGAAGCTCGGCTTTAGATCTCTTCAGAGGTTATCGCGCCTTACATTTATTTATTTTAGTTTAGAAAAAATAATACAACTTTTGTGGAAAAAAAGTTTTATTATTTTTTATGAAAAATAAAAAAACTGCCTACTCACCGATTCCTGTATTTATTATGCTGCTTCTTATTATTGTCTGGTCTGCTTGTTTTTGGTTGATTAGCTGGCTGTTGTTGCTGCTGCTTGGCTGTTGGGTAAAGATGATTTTTATAATTTTTTGATTGTTTTTTATTTTTTCTCAAAATTTTCAAACAAATTTTTTTCCGTTTTGTATTCAACTCTTTAAATTCCTTTTAAATATTGGGGTATATGTATATATTTATATGTACATATATATTTTAATTGCTTTTGACAACGCACTTTCCAACTCGTTCGCAGATTTAAATAAAAACGCAAACGTAAACTTGATTTTAATGTAAATTTTTCGTTTTTTTGCAACTACATATATTTTTTTTGTCACTATTTTTTTTGACAAATTTTTTTTCCCAAAGTTTTTTTTTTTGAACCCAATTTATATTTTTTTGTCAATATCTATATGTATATTTTGAACACACACTGTCACTTTATTTTATGTTATTTTGTGTGGTTTTTACGTATATATTTTTTGAATTTATTTAAATTTTGTTAAAATTGTGTGTTTTATGTTTGTATGTAGGTGTGCTGCGTTGTCCGTATAGTCAAACCGTTTTCACTACTGCACTTATTTACTTCACTTTTAAATTTTTTTTTGGCGCACGTGATTTCGATTTTAATAATTTAAATTAAGTTTTTAGGGCGGCCCAAAGATGGCTGCGAAGGACCATGAACAAAGTGAATAGTCACTTGGTCTTTCTTCGCTGCACTACTTCACTAAATAAAAAGGTTTAAGTTTTAAATTTTTAATTACTGACTTTGCACGTCACAAATTAACTTTATTAAACAAAGAACTTCTAATATTCAAAATATATAAAAAGGTGACTTTCAATTCAACAAGTAAGGAAGGTTAAGTTCGGGTGTAACCGAACATTACGTACTCAGTTGAGAGCTATGGCGACAACATAAGGGAAAATAACCATGTAGGAAAATGAACCGAGGGTAATCCTGGAATGTGTTTGTATGACATGTGTATCAAATGAAAGGTATTAAAGAGTATTTTATGAGGGAGTGGGCCATAGTTCTGTAGGTGGACGCCATTTAGGGATATCGCCATAAAGGTGGATCAGGGTTGACTCTAGAATTTGTTTGTACGATATGGGTATCAAATGAAAGGTGTTAATGAGTATTTTAAAAGGGAGAGATCCTTAGTTCCATAGGTGGACGCCGTTTCGAGATATCGCCATAAAGGTGGACCAGGGGTGACCCTAGAATTTGTTTGTACGATATGGGTATCAAATGAAAGGGGTTAATGAACATTTTAAAAGGGAGTGGGCCTTAGTTCTATAGGTGGACGCCTTTTCAGGATATCGCCATAAAGGTCGACCAGGGGTGACTATAGAATGCGTTTGTACAATATGGGTATCAAACGAAAGGTGATAATGAGTATTTTAAGGGAATGGGCCTTAGTTCTATAGGTGGATGCCTTTTCGAGATATCGCCATAAGGGCGGAACAGGGGTGACTCTAAAATTTGTTGTACGATATGGGTATCAAATTAAAGGTATTAATGAGGCCTTTAAAATGGAGTGGTGGTAGTTGTATATGTGAAGGCGTTGTCCAGATATCGACCAAAATGTGGGCCAGGGTGACCGATAACATCATCTGTCGGGTACCGCTAATTTATTTATATATATAATACCACGAACAGTATTCCTGCCAAGATTTCGATGGTTTTTTATTTCGCCCTGCAGAACTTTTTCATTTCATTCTACTTAATATGGTAGGTGTCACACCCATTTTACAAAGTTTTTTTCTAAAGTTATATTTTGCGTCAATAAACCAATCCAAATACCATGTTTCATCCCTTTTTTCGTATTTGGTATGGAATTATGGCATTTTTTTCGTTTTTGGTAATTTTCGATATCGAAAAAGTGGGCGTGGTCATAGTAGGAGTTCGGCAATTTTTTATACCAATACAAAGTGAGTTCAGATAAGTACGTGAACTGAGTTTAGTAAAAATATATCGATTTTTGCTCAAGTTATCGTATTAACGGCCGAGCGGAAGGACAGACGGTAGACTGTGTATAAAAACTGGGCGCGGCTTCAACCTATTTCGTCCTTTTTCACAAAAATAAGTTATCGTCCCAGAATCTAAGCCCCTACCAAATTTCACAAGGATTGGTAAATTTTTGTTCGACTTATGGCATTAAAAGTATCCTAGACAAATTAAATGAAAAAGGGCGGATCCACGCCCATTTTGAAATTTTCTTTTATTTTTGCATTTTGTTGCCCCATATCATTACTGGAGTTGAATGTTGACATAATTTACTTATATACTGTAAAGATATTAAATTTTTTGTTAAAATTTGACTTGAAAACTAATTTTTTTTAAAAGTGGGCGTGGTCGTTCTCCGATTTTGCTAATTTTTATTAAGCATACATATAGTAATAGGAGTAACGTTCCTGCCAAATTTCATTATGATATCTTCAACGACTGCCAAATTACAGCTTGCAAAACTTTTAAATTACCTTCTTTTTAAAGTGGGCGGTGCCACGCCCATTGTCCAAAATTTTACTAATTTTCTATTCAGCGTCATCAGTTCAACTCACCTACCAAGTTTAATCGCTTTATCCGTCTTTGGTAATGAATTATCGCACTTTTTCGGTTTTTCGAAATTTTCGATATCGAAAAAGTGGGAGTGGTTATAGTCCGATATTGTTCATTTTAAATAGCGAGATGAGTGCTCAGGAACCTACACACCAAATTTCATCAAGATACCTCAAAATTTACTCAAGTTATCGTTTTAACGGACAGACGGACGAACGGACATGGCTCAATCAAATTTTTTGTCGATCCTGATGATTTTGATATATGGAAGTCTATATCTATCTCGATTCCTTTATACCTGTACAACCAACCGTTATCCAATCAAAGTAAATATACTCTGTGAGCTCTGCTCAACTGAGTATAAAAATAAAGACATATGTTTAAATGTTTTGTATATAACTATACAACAGAAGCGCGTCCGCGATTGCCGGCTATATGTACTTGACTGCCGATTCGCACATTGTTTGATGGTGATGGTGATGGCCCCTCGTTGTTGGCGCCTGCCAGTTCGCCGCGTACGGCTGCGCGTGAGGGTGGCGCGTGCCGCCGTTTAATTTTGTAATGTAGGAGGCTTAACCATCCTGCACGCCCTGCAGGGAGGTGCTAGTAAGCACCTTCTGCAGTTCCCGCAGGGCGAGGACAGTCGTATCTAAGGCGCGACTCGTATTGCGCCGTTGGCATTGCGCCGTTTGCAGGCCTTGAGGAGTGCGCGCGATCGTGCGCTTGGCCGTCTTTGCAAGTTTCGGGGTTGTCGCTGTTTTATTTGCGGGATTCGCCTTTTGGCCCTGCAGGTGCAGGCCGGTGTCCTCTCCTTTTCCTTCTTCGGCTTGGGTTTCGGCTAGCGGGATGCTTGGGAGGTTTTCCGTGGAGGGGCTTTGCGCTGCCCACGACGACCTTTCGGCCCTTCGTGCATGAGTGCATGAGCCAGTGGGCATGCCGGTCTCGATGCCATTATATGTCGTCCTGAAAGTAAAGAACAGAGAGAGAAACGAGAAGAAGTTGGATAGAGCGGATGGTAAGCGGGAAGAGTAATTAATAGGGGAAACGTATATAAGTTAGAGGCGCATGACAAGCCCATTTTGAGTGCGAACCTCTACAACACCAACATGGTTGTTGGGGCCGAGGCGAACGTTCTCGATTCGTCCCAGACGCCACTCTGTGGGTGGGACTGAATCTTCTTTAATTACGACGAGGTCGCCTGGTTAAGGATTTCGCTGTGGCGTTTGCCATTTAGAGCGCTTCTGAAGGTCCTTCAGAAAATCCTCTTTGCATCGTCGACTGAATTGTTGATGAAGCGATTTGAGTTTTTCCCATCGATTTATCCAGGAGAAGTCTTCCACGTTTGGCTCAGGAACGGCTAATAGCGGTGCACTTCGAAGTGACCCGGAGTGAGCGCTTTGAAGTCAGCTGGGTACTGGGATAGTGAGGTTAGAGGCCTCGAATTGAGAACTGCTTCAATACAAAGGCGTGAATTCTTCGAATGTAAACTTGTAGGATGCAGCGGTTTTTTGAAGTGGGTTTTAAAACTTTTTACCGCGGATTCCCACAAGCCGCCTATATGAGGGGCACTGGGTGAAATATACTGCCAGTTTATGCCCTGGGGGGCATATTTCTGCACAATGTCCGTGGAGCATTCGTTAAGAAATTTAACGAAGTCGTGTTCGAATGCGCGTTGAGCGCCCATGAACGTTTTGCCATTGTCGCTCATAATTTTTAAGGGATAACCTCGTCTGCCAACGAATCGGGCGAATGCTGCTCGAAAGGCTTCAGTGGTAAGGTCCGAGCATAGTTCGAGGTGTACTGCCTTTGTGGAAAAACCAGACGAATACAGTACAGCCACGTACCCTTTTATGATAGTGGTCAACTTCAGAACCGATGCTTTTATTTGGAATGGACCTGCAAAGTCTACTCCTGTTGTGGAAAAGGAGAGTGAGAAATTGCAGCGCCGGGTGGTAGCGCTGCCATTATTTGTGTGCGCGTTTTCTGTTTGAAAAGGGTGCACGATTTGCATCGGAAAATGTATTTTTTAATAAGAGGCTTTAGTTTTGGTACGTAGTACTCTTGCCTCACCATTTGGAGCATCAACCGTATTTCTGCATGAAGAAGCAGGCGGTGTAAAAACTCCAGATGCAACTTGCATAACCTTGAATCCGGGGGAAGAATTACTGGATGCTTCTCGTTGTATTGCATTGTAGAATGTTCCAATCTTCCACCGATACGTATGAGTCCGTATACATCAAGAAATGGGTTAAGAGCCAGAAGGGAACTTTTTTGCTTATTGGCATTTTGTTTTGTAGGGCGCTATTTTCCGCTCCGCAATGGTGAGATTGTGCTATTGCCACAAGCCGCGTTTTTGCATGTTGCAAATCTTTATGGGTCAGATGGGGATTATGTGTTGTTGCCACCGTTTTTGATTTGTTGCAGGCATTGTTCGCAAAGCGGAACACGTATGCAATCACACGGAGAGCTCGAGAGTATGAGGAGAAACGTTGAAGAATATCGTCATCTCCCTCGAATGCGTGATATGCTTCGACCTTGCGTTTCTCGGGTGGAGAAGCGATACCTGCTTTCGGCTTTGGCCATGCTGAACTGTGGCAAGAAAGCCATTGGGGTCCGTGCCACTAAAGGGAGGAGCCTATCAAATCATGCGGCTTGCAACCACGTGTGCCAAGATCAGCAGGGTTGTCTTGGCTAGATACATGGCACCAGGTACCGCTAGGAAGATATTCTCGAATTTGAGAAGTACGGTTGGCCACATAAGTATTCCAGGTCGATGGTGATTTTTCTAGCCAGGCTAGTACAATCTCAGAATCTGACCATAAGAATATGTTGCATGCTTGTAAGTCGAGCTGTTTTCGATCAGTTGAAGCCAGTTTGTCGAGTAGGACTGCACCACATAGCTCTAAGCGGGGTAAGCTTACAGTTTTTATGGGCGCAACTTTGCCTTTCGCAACCAAAACAGAAGATTTTATTTGGTTGCCAACATGTGTGCGGATGTAAATCGCTGCGCAATATGCTTTTTCCGAGGCATCACAGAACCCGCGGATTTGTGTATCTTGCGCTGGAACGACATTAACCCACCGGGAGATTTCGATGTGGGGCAAATGGGTGGCAGATTTTCTGCGAAATGTTGCCATTTTGATAATGTTGCGGGCTTGGTGCTTTCATCCCAATCGCTGCCATCTAGCCAGATTTCTTGGAGAAGCATCTTGGCTTGGATCATAACTGGCGACACCTATCCTGCCGGGTCGAAAAGTTTTGCAACAGAAGAAGATCCTCCTTCGGAAACTGTTCTAATATGGCCGGGTGATTAGCCGTTAATTTCTTTAGTATGAAACCAGCTGATTTTAGAGCTTTAACACTTGAACGAGTCATTCAGTGGCGTTATCGATGGTATGACTTCCTGATAGGATGTCGTCGACAAACGTTTGCGTCTTGAGGATTATTGCAGACAAGGGGAATGTCGCTTTCGTGCCATCGGATAGCTGATGCAACGTACGAGTAGCGAGATATGGTGCACAATTGACGCCGAATGTAACCGTTTTTAGATTAAAATCGCTAACATTGGAGTTGGCCGATTTGCGAAAATGAATTCGCTGAAAATCTTTGTCGTCCTCGTGTATGAGGATCTGACGGTACATTTTTTCAATGTCTCCATTGAACACATACTTATGCATGCGCCACTGTAGAAGCATGAGATCTGGTTGGAGAGTTGGACCAGTGTATAAAACGTCATTCAGGGATTTGCCTGACCCAGATTTTTTTGAGGCGTTGAAAACCGCACGAACTTATCTGGTTTGACTACCGCATGATGTGGCAAGTAAAATGAGAAGACCTTCCCATTTGCAGTTATTCCGCATGCGTCGGTAGATTCCATGTGATCAAGGTCGATATATTCTTGCAACACATTGTTGTACATTGTACCTAACTCTCCCTTTTCTGAAGCGGTCGCTCCATGCCGAAGAACGGCCGGGCGGGATTTGCCGAGGGAGAGTTTTTCGGGAAACTCTTCCTTGAATGGAAGTCGCACAATATATCGACCGTTTGGTACATGTGTCGTTGTTGGTACATATATCTGCTCACACGCTTGATCCTCGGAGGATATCTGTGGAGGTTGTGGAGTTTCCTCCTCTTCCCAAAATTTTCTCAGTTGAGAACTGAGTGTCTCGTTTGACGCTTGGACTTGTGTCGAGAATGACACAACATTTTCAGCTATTGGACCACTGAGAATCCGATTTGCGAAAAATGGTTTGTTGCGCAAGTATGCTACCGCACACCTTTTTTATACCTTCCAGCAACATTTGTGGAAATATGTGGCTGCCAATGACCATGTCAGTCTGACCTGGTATGTGGCAACTGGGATCAGCGAGCTCAAGGAGTTTGAACTGCTACCAGATTTTGCGACTAATGGTGGATGTTGACAGGTTCTTTGTCAGTTGCGGCAACACAATTGAATGAGCCTTTATCCTTTTCATGGCCTTGGATGCAACCAGTGTCAAAGGACAAAGCTTTGAGGACTTTTGTACGACTTGTCCACCCATGCCAGAGATTTCGAACTTTGAATGTTCGAATGGAAGTTTCAACCGTTTTTGAACTTTCGAAGAAATGAAAGTCCTTTCCGAGCACTGATCGATAAGGGCCCTCAATTGAAATAATTCCCCTTCGTGTTCGACTGCGACCATAGCAGTAGGAAGGAGAATTTTGTTATCATTGGCTGCATGCAATGATTTAACTGGAGCGTGTTTTTAACAACCCGGTAGCTCGTTAGAATCGGAGCTATTGTGCGTTTGTCGAACGGGATATGTTGACTCAGCTGTTGTGTGCTGCACGTTTGATGCATCCGTTCGCGGGGTGGAACGTGAAGCTTGTGGATTCGCATGCAACAGCGTGTGATGCCGTTGATGGCATGTCGAACATGACCACTTGCTCGTGCACACATTGATGATATGAGTGCTGCTAAGGCGGTTTGTACACAGCTTAGCTTGTTTTACGAATTGTGTCCGGTTTTGCACAGAGATTCGTTTGAACTGTGGACAGAATCTAATAAGGTGCGGGGAGTTGCAACATTGGCAAGTTTCCTTTTTAGATTCTGTCACAAGGGTTTGCGTCCTGTTGAAGGACCTGGTTTGCGCAGAATTCTGATGAGCGACTGGTTTTTGTTTACTTAGTTGAAATCTATTTACTCTTTCAACGACTTCATATCTCGAGGTGAGAAAGTCGTTCATTTGTGTCCATGGGGGTAGATCTCTTCGAGAAGAGATAGATTGTTCCCAAGGTGACAGGGTTGTTTCGGGAAGCTTTTAGGAACAAATGTAGACCAGAATCGGATCCCAACTGTTTGTTGTAACTCCTTGAGAGTGAAGGACTGATATGACTGATAGTTGTTGATTGTATTTTGCAATCTCTGATGTTGCTCACTGTTTTGGGATTGAATAGTGGCAAGAGTCAGTAAAAATTTGATCTGGTTGTCAACCAGGATTCGCTTGTTTTCGTATCGTGACCGCAAAGCTTCCCAGGCAAGGTCAAAGTTATCATCGCTCAACGAATATTGTTTGACGATGGAGCCGGCTTTGCCTTGCGTTTCGTACCGGAGATGGTACAATTTCTGAGCACGGGAGAGCCTTGGGTGGTTAATGTACACCGCCGTGAACATATCACGAAAAGCGGGCCATTCATAGCCACCATAAAAGGTCTCCGTGTCGAATGCTGCAACTTTGAGGTAAATATTTGCCTCCGCCAAGGGTTGTTCCACGCGGAGTTGTGGACTCGGCGTTGCCATCATTTTGATCAACGAAAGTTTATCAGCAATCTTTGCTTTTGTCACTTCATACGTATCAAGGCAGACGCATTGTTTTCCATGTACTGAACTCTTGAAGTCTTCAGGGAAACTTTCGTCTGGTTTTGAAAATACCAGATCGTAAACCGATTGACACCGTGCCCAATAATCATCTAGTGGTTTGTCCTTTATCATGAGATACGATTCACGATCTTGAATCGGTGCTTTGTTAAATTTTGCACAGTATCTCATCAGATTGTCACACTCCGCGAAGAACTTTTGCGCGGATGGGTCAACTGATTTGGATTTCCGGCGGGGGGATGTTGAAATTTCCTTGGCCGTTTCTTCCTTTGGGCCACCTTTTGGGTTTGTCCCGGTTTCGGACGTTTGTGAGGGACTGAGAGGCATTTTACGCAAACTTTTCCGTTTTTTTCCAAAAAAAACCGAATAAAATATTTGTTCGCCCAGGGAACGCTCGCAGAGTTCGAAGATGGAAGCACTCTTCGTACCCCAGAAAATTTAAAAAGGGAATTTAAATTGGTGGCAGTTTTTTTTTTTTTTTTTTTTTTTTTGAAAAATAGAGTCATGCACGGACAACGGGACGTTCCTTAAATAATTTAAATCCGCGAAATGCGGAATTTTATTGTATGTATGTTTTGTAAAAACGAAAAAATAATAAAAAAAAAACACAAACACTTTTCACTTATATATACGTGTAAATATACGTGTGGAAATAAGGGTGTATTTGTAAATTACTGATATATATAGGTATGTATATATTAGAAAATAATAATATGTACTTTGAAGTTTGTATGAATATTTTGAAAGTTCCTATAGGGACGAAAATATCTCAAACTTAGTTTTATGCGCTAGAATAAGTACAAATGTACATGCGCAATATACAAACGTATGTATATATGTTGTTTTGTGCGAACGTATGCACGTGAATAAAGGAGCTGCTCTGTTTATGCTTACAAACAGAGTTTGTTTTGATTCGCTTATTCGTCGCTTTAATGTCGCATTTCTTTTGTGAACTGAATGCGCTTTATTTTAGTGTTGGGAGAGTGAAGCAAAGAAAGATGAAACAAGCAAAGAAGGTTAAGTTCGGGTGTAACCGAACATTACATACTCAGTTGAGAGCTATGGTGACAACATAAGGGAAAATAACCATGTAGGAAAATGAACCGAGCGTAATCCTGGAATGTGTTTGTATGACATGCGTATCAAATGAAAGGTATTAAAGAGTATTTTATGAGGGAGTGGGCCATAGTTCTATAGGTGGACGCCATTTAGGGATATCGCCATAAAGGTGGATCAGGGTTGACTCTAGAAATTGTTTGTACGATATGGGTATCAAATGAAAGGTGTTAATGAGTATTTTAAAAGGAAGAGATCCTTAGTTCCATAGGTGGACGCCTTTTCGAGATATCGCCATAAAGGTCGACCAGGGGTGACTATAGAATGCGTTTGTACAATATGGGTATCAAACGAAAGGTGATAATGAGTATTTTAAAAGGGAGTGGGCCTTAGTTCTATAGGTGGATGCATTTTCGAGATATCGCCATATAGGCGGACCAGGGGTGACTCTAAAATTTGTTGTACGATATGGGTATCAAATTAAAGGTATTAATGATGCTTTTAAAAGGGAGTGGTGGTAGTTGTATATGTGAAGGCGTTTTCCAGATATCGACCAAAATGTGGACCAAGTTGACCCAGAACGTCGTCTGTTGGATACAGCTAATTTATTTATATATATAATACCACGAACGGTATTCCTGCTAAGATTTCGATGGTTTTTTATTTCGCCCTGCAGAACTTTTTCATTTCATTCTACTTAATATGGTAGGTGTCACACCCATTTTACAAAGTTTTTTTCTAAAGTAATATTTTGCATCAATAAACCAATCCAAATACCATGTTTCATCCCTTTATTCGTATTTGGTATAGAATTATGATATTTTTTTCGTTTTTGGGAATTTTCGATATCGAAAAAGTGGGCGTGGTCATAGTAGGATTTCGGCCAGTTTTTATACCAATAAAAAGTGAGCTCAGATAAGTACGTGAACTGAGTTTAGTAAAGATATATCGATTTTTGCTCAAGTTATCGTGTTAACGGCCGAGCTGAAGGACAGACGGTCGACTGTGTATAAAAACTGGGCGTGGCTTCAACCGATTTCGCCCTTTTTCACAGAAATAAATTATTGTCCCAGAATCTAAGCCACTACCAAATTTCACAAGGATTAGTAAATTTTTGGTCGACTTATGGCATTAAAAGTATCCTAGACAAATTAAATGAAAAAGGGCGGAGCCACGTCCATTTTGAAATTTTCTTTTATTTTTGCATTTTGTTGCACCATGTCATTACTGGAGTTGAATGTTGACACAACCTATAAATCTTATAAAATAAAGTCGCTAAATGCCATGTATGCACATAACTTCACACAGAATGCTCCGATTTTAAAACGGTTTTTTGCATTTGAAAACTTAGCTACGTGAGATGGTACAGTTAATATAATTTGAAGGTATATATTACAGGGGCGCACAGTGTTTCCTGTAGAACAAGCTAGCTGGACAAAAACAAAGTTCTTATTCCAAGAAAAGTGTAATGAGAAATGAAAGAAAACAAACAATATAACGGGATTTTTGCTTTTTTTTTATATTTTTATTCATATATATTGAGTAATTGAAGTAAGAAGGCAGGATTGGCCGTAAAATGCATTGATAAATTTGCAAAATTCTTGTTGAATATTAAGCTTCATATTTCTTTTGAGTGAACACTTCTATATAATTTTTTTGATGGACTCTAAGCTCGAAGGTAAGTAAAATTTTTTAATAGTAATTCTTTCGCAATTAGAGTATTTTCAATATATTTAGCATTCCGTTATTAAGCAGAAAAGGTATTTTTTTTTTATATTTTTTATTTTAGGGACAAAAAAATTACATACATCAGCGGACATCCGGGATAAATTTTACATATGTTATAGTCGCAAGTATTCTCTAATAGTCGAAAGAAAAATCCATTGCGAATTCTTTGCACATCTATTTTAAATTTTTTTTTTTTGTAGATTTAGTTATCTCTACATATAAAATAGGATGTATGTACGTACCAGCTCCGACGAGATATTTGAACCTTTAAAGCTGATCTACAAACGGCAAAACCGATTCCCAGGTACAGGGAACAAACATGTAGCCATAAAACACACAAAAAAATGCGCATGGTCAACAAGAGCACACCAAAAGCAAAAAGGCGAAGATCACTGACTTCAACTTGCCACAACCTACCGCACCAGTCACCAAGGCATAAAAACAGGTACACACAAATCAGAACGATCAACGACACTTAAGATGGCTGCACAACAATAATCAACTATTCACCCTGTCGGAAAATCAACAACACAAAGCAGTTTAGTTATAACCGTACCAAGAACGGAGTTTTTTGACATTTGGGTGCAACATTCGAAGGAAACCAGATATAAAGAATTATTGAGTTTTGTTGTACTTAAGTACGATTTAAGCGAAGCAGCCGAGTATTCGATAAAAAGTTTAAGCCTACAAATATCGGCATATTCGACGAAACTGGATCAAAAAGTGGAACACTTCTGGAAGACATAAGGAGCGATTTTTGAATAAAAACTCGGAGTGGCTTTTGGGTCCAGATTTCACATTTACAATAACGGTGGATTCATAGTTGCCATCAGACCAACCAACCACTTCTTCAGGTAACCCCGGCCCTGAAGACGAAAGAAGGACTTTGTTAGCTGCAGTGAAAAAACCAAACGGCGTCGAGTTGATGACCTCGTGCAATCTAGAAGTCCTGGTGAGTTACTTTATGCGGCAGAATTATCAACGCGTATGTCCGGCAACAGAAATGTTGCTAACATTATAAAAAAACCACAGGAAACCACTCAAATATCCGGCAAAAAGATGACATGTGAGCCAGATGCAAGATGCATGAGCAATGTAGAAGCTTTAGCATACTACGTAGATATAAAGTCGACGACTCATAGGTACAAAACGACTCGGAAGTGGAGCATCAAGGCAGGCCATAAGGTTTATCCATCATTTTATATTCTAAGAAAAGCTAAGGCAGAATGCTACCCAAATGAGATTGATGTCGGTGAAATACGTGCGGAAATTAAAGTCCAGTCCGTATTAGATAAAACTGTTGAGCGTTTAGTTTCAGCAAATTAAGAAGTTTTTGTTAGTTTGTTACCTACAAACTTGACGTATACTTTAATCAGCAAGTGGGGTTGCGATGGAAGCTCTGGCCATAGCACATATGAGCAAAAGTTTACGTGCAGCTCTGACACTGATGAGTTTTTGTTTATATTTTCTTTCGTTCCTCTTCAGTTACAGGATGAAAAAGGTAACATTGTTTGGCAGAATCATCGACCTTTTTCTACCATGTATTGTCGTCCAATTAAATTTATTTTTTCTAAAGAAGCAAACGGTTTTATTGTTTTGAAACGAACAAAGTTTTAGAAGAGATAAATGCGTTGTTGCCAACAAAGTACATGCTCGAAGAATACGAAGTTTCCGTAAATCACAATATGCTTCTAACAATGATTGACGGAAAAGTTTGCAATGCTTTGACTGAAACTTCTTCCGCACAAAAGTGTTATATTTGTGGTGCCACTCCAAAAGATATGAATAATGAGTTACGGGACTTTACGCCTAACCGAGATAATCTTGGTTTTGGTTTGTCTACTCTCCATGCATGGATAAGATGTTTTGAATGCTTCACATAAGTTATCGCCTCGAAGTAAAAAAATGGCAGCTTAGGAATTAGGCAGGTAAAGAAAGTGTAAAGCTACGTTCCAACGAAATCCAGAATAAATTTAAAAGTGTACTTGGATTGATAGTAGATAAACCAAAACCAGGTTTCGGCAATACCAAAGACGGCAACACTGCTCGTAGTTCTGAGATTACGGGATTGGATGTAACGCTCATCAAAAGATTCGACACTCTCATTCGCGCATTAGCATCTGGGTACAATATAAATATCCAAAGATTTGAAAAATGTGCGATCGAGACTAAAAAACTAATCATAGATCTCTATCCATGGTTTAATATGCCTGTTACAGTTCACAAAATCTTAGTGCATAGTACTGATATTATAAAATCAGCAATTTTACCTATCGGTCAACTTTCTGAGGAAGCACAGGAAGCCCGTAACAAAGATTTGAGACGATTCAGGGATGTTAACACACAAAAGCAGTCGCGTGAAGCCACGAATAGAGATCTTATGAATATGTTGCTTATAACATCGGATCCTTTAGTTAACAGTTTTAGGGAGATACATAAGAAAAAATTTAAAAGTCTGACTTCAGAAGTCTTAAATTTACTGTCCCCCGATAATGTTGAGGAGTCAATAAATACCCCAGTTGTTTCAAGCTTTCACAGTAGTGTTGCTGATGCGCATGACTATTCCACAAGTGACTCATCGAATGAAAGTGATGATACCGAATAATAACATAATTATAAAAGATAACATACCCTACAACTTTTTGTTGGATCAGGTTTTATTTAATTTAAATCTGTTGTCTTTTCTACTTTGTATGATATTTTACTTTAAAGTTTTTGTAATAAGTAATTTTCACATAATTAATTTAATTATTTACATTGTTATTATTATTATTGTAATTCACTTTTACATTCCTGACTGGTACTATAAAATAATTTTGTAAAAATTGTATACCAGGATAAATACTCAAATAAATACAAAATATGTATGTACATATGTATAGTCACTCTCATAAATAAGTAGACACCCCTTTTTGGACAATTCTTACAATTTTCGCTTTCGCAAATTTATTTTAACTAATTTCACATAAGAAAATTTGTCACGATCTATAACAAAAAATAAATTATATTTAAAAAATGTTTGAAAAATTCGACGAATTTTCATAAAAAATTTTAATTTTTTTTTGGAATTTTTAGAATTCTTTAGAGTGTTGAGATTTGTAGTCCATTCAATTTAAGTAAAATAAAGTAATATTCTTAAGTCCTTTAAATTTTTTTGGATCTATGTCACTTATTCACATGAGTTACTGTATATGAAATAAGCAAATGTATGCATATGAAGTAAAATTTTGGAAAAAATAAAAAAAAGAACATATGGCTGAAAAAATGACGTAGTTGTAATAAATGATTGCATATGAAACGGAAAATCTCGTAAAATAATTTTGTCCAGCTAGCTTGTTCTACACGAAACACTGTGGGGCGTGGCAAATTGCCAAAATGTAGTAAAAAATCATAAAAATTTTGTTTACACAGCTATAACTCATAAAGGGATGGATGGATTTAAAAAAATCTACTTTTCAGTAAAACTTTGAAATATTTGCCTTCGATCTGCATCAAAAAAAATACTTGATTCCTTTCTTATATCAGCCAAATTGTTTAAGCAAAAGTACTATTTTTATCAAAAAATGCGTATGTGTGTTTGTTCGCAGTGAACTGTCTGCGCTAATTGCTTTTGAGTGAGGCTTGATGCGGCACTTACATACGTACATACATATATAGCATTCGCTGCGTTATTTAACCTCGGGCGTAGGTTTATAGGTATGTATGGATGTACATCACTACATAGTATAAAACGAAGTCGCTTTTTCTGTCCCTATGTCCATTTGAATGCTTAAACCTTTAAAAATAGAGGAAGTAAAAAGAGGAAGTAACGGATGAACATATTTAGCTGAAAATTGGTGGAGGGGTAGCTTAGCACCAGGAGACAGACACAGGCTAATTTTCATCCCGTTCTGGTCTTGAGATCAAAGCGTGGACCTGAGTAATCCTGGAATATGTTTGTACAATATGGGTATCTAATGTAAGCGGTTTATGAGTACTTTGATACGGGGTATTTTTCGTACCCGCGGGTAACTAGGGTATCGAGATATAAGCGAAAACGTGGACGCTGGTACCCCTAGAATGTGTTTATAGGATATGGATAACGAATGAAAGCTGTTGATGAGTGCTTTAGTACAGGGTAGTTTTCATACCTATTTGTGAATGGTCTCTAGATATAGGCCAAAACGTGCATTAGGGTAACACTAGGATGTGTTTTTACATTTTGGGTATCAAGTTGAAGCTGTTGATGAGTGCTTTAGTACGGAGTAAATTTTATACCGCTGGGTGACTAGGGTCTCAAGATATGGGCAAAACCTGGACCCGGATACCCCTATAATGTGTGTGTAATATGGATATAAAATGAAAGTAGTTGCTGAGAGCTTTAAAGTAATTTTCATTGTGATATTCGATTTAGTTACATTAACCTGGCAAAACTGATAAATGTGCATGCGAAGCCGAAATAAAGACATGAATTAATAATACCCACATAACTATTTACATATGTACGTCCTATTAGATTTGCCTGGCAATAAGGGATGAAGAAAAACTTTAGAGAAGAGAAAAGGAAGAAGGAGAAGGAGACTGAGAAAGAGATGAGTGAGACGAAAATAGAGATAGATGAAGCGAAAATACGGATGGTGGAGTGAGTAAAAGGATTAAGAAAAAGTGTGGAGGGGGGGGGGGGGGGGGGGGGGGGGGGGGCAGAGTTAGACGGATAAACCTTATTAAAATGTATGGAGATAGACCAAATTTAGGGCAGAACAACGTCTGACGGGGCTGCTAGTTTACTTATATACTGTAAAGATATTAAATTTTTTGTTAAAATTTGACTTTAAAAAAAAAATTTTTTTAAAAGTGGGCGTGGTCGTTCTCCGATTTTGCTAATTTTTATTAAGCATACATATAGTAATAGGAGTAACGTTCCTGCCAAATTTCATCATGATATCTTCAACGACTGCCAAATTACAGCTTGCAAAATCTTAAATTACCTTCTTTTAAAAGTAGGCGGTGCCATGCCCATTGTCCAAAATTTTACTAATTTTCTATTCAGCGTCATCAGTTCAACTCACCTACCAAGTTTCATCGCTTTATCCGTCTTTGGTAATGAATTATCGCACTTTTTCGGTTTTTCGAAATTTTCGATATCAAAAAAGTGGGCGTGGTTATAGTCCGATATTGTTCATTTTAAATAGCGATCTGAGATGAGTGCACAGGAACCTACACACCAAATTTCATCAAGATACCTCAAAATTTACTTAAGTTATCGTGTTAACGGACAGACGGACGGACGGACGGACATGGCTCAATCAAATTTTTTTTCGATCCTGATGATTTTGATATATGGAAGTCTATATCTATCTCGATTCCTTTATACCTGTACAACCAACCGTTATCCAATCAAAGTTAATTTACTCTGTGAGCTCTGCTCAACTGAGTATAAAAATTGCAAATTTGAGAGAGGTTGAGAAATTTGATCAGCAGTACACAACTCTCGTTGCTAATGTAGCTATACGTGCTGGGAAAATGTCGCTGGAAGAGCGACTTAACCGTGTGAGTAAACCCGTATTATGTTCTTAGAGTGGAGAAATAAGAATGTTGGAAAAGCAACTTGAAATTATTTGTACATGTATGTAAGTATGTACATACGTATGAATATTATAACTTTTTCTAAGCTGCGAAGCAGAAAAAGTGACTTGGAAGTTGAACTGCATCGTCAAGTTCAACGATCTGTGCGAACAACGGGGTAAATTCAGCTGTAGAAGAAATTTTTGCTGATGTTGTTCTTGCACAGTGGGTTTGAGTAGGCAAGTAAACTGCAATTTTTGTTGGTTGAATACCACTGAAAATTTTTACATACATATATATATATATATAATTGGCGGATTTTGCCTATTGGTATAGCGGAATATTTTCTACCAATTTTTGGCTGCAAAACGTTTGCAGTAAAACCAACGGTAAGAAATTTTCCGCAATATTCATATATATGTATATGTGGATATATATATTTGTTTTGCAGTTTACAAAAAATAATACAACTTTTGTAGAAAAAAAGTTTTATTATATTTTATGTTTTTATGAAAAAATAAAAAAACTGCCTACTCACCGATTCCTGTATTTATTATGCTGCTTCTTATTGTTGCCTAGTCTGCTGTTTTTGGTTGATTAGCTGGCTGTTGTTGCTGCTGCTTGGCTGTTGGGTAAAGATGGTTTTTATAATTTTTCGATTGTTTTTTATTTTTTCTCAAAATTTTCAAACACATTTTTTTCCTTTTTGTATTCAACTCTTTAAATTCCTTTTAAATATTCGGGTATATGTATATATTTATATGTACATATATATTTTAGTCGCTTTTGACAAAGCACTTTCCAACTCGTTCGCAGATTTAAATAAAAACGCAAACGGAAACTTGATTTTAATGTTAATTTTTCGTTTTTTGGCAACCATATATATATTTTTTTTGTCACAATTTTTTTTTTTTTGACAAATTTTTTTTCCCAAATTTTTTTTTGAACCCAATTTATATTTTTTTGTCAATATCTATTGTATATTTTGAACACACACTGTCACTTTATTTTATGTTATTTTGTGTGGTTTTTAGGTATATATTTTTTGAATTTATTTAAATTTTGTTAAAATTGTGTGTTTTATGTTTATATGTAAGTGTGTGTGTTGTCCGTATAGTCAAACAGTTTTCACTACTGCACTTATTTACTTCACTTTTAAATTTTTTTTTTGGCGCACGTGATTTCGATTTTAATAATTTAAATTAAATTTTTAGGGCGGCTCAAGCATGGCTGCGAAGGACCATGAGCAAAGTGACTTGGTCTTTCTTCGCTGCACTACTTCACTAAATAAAAAGGTTTAAGTTTTAGTTTTTTCTCTCAAAAAACGTTATAATCGTTTTAATTTTTCATTTCTTCTTTTAATTATTGACTTTGCACGTCACAAATTAACTTTATTAAACAAAGGACTTCTAATATTCAAAATATATAAAAAGATAACTTTCAATTCAAAAATAAAGACATATGTTTAAATGTTTTGTATATAACTATACAACAGGAGCGCGTCCGCGATTGCCGGCTATTAGTACTTGACTGCCGATTCGCACATTGTTTGATGGTGATGGCCCTCGTCGGTGTTGGCGCCTTCCAACCCGCCGCGTATGGCTGCGCGGGAGGGTGGCGCGTGCCGCCGTTTAATTTTTCATCATTAATTTTTCTTTTCTCCATTTGGGGTAGAACCGCTATTTCCATACTACTGACGCGTAAATTTTCTATTGATAGTCATATATAAGACCAACTGGACCTTAATAAGGTTATGCTACGCCTCACACTTTTAGAAATTTCACGTGCCCAATGCTTTTATTTAATTGTCTGATCAACGCCCTATATTGATGAGGAGTGTGATGACTAGAACCTAGGACCTACCTAATTATTTTCTAGCTTTTTTAGTATTATTACTTCATGTAAATATAGTTTTCAATAAAACCGTTTAACTTAAGATTTTTTTAAAATTGTTTTATTAAATTTCATTACCCCATTCTCTGGACCAGACAATCTTTATTAAAACGCACGTTGAATAGGATCTTATGAATTAAAAAATTATATAATTCCATTTTGGCACCTTGGAACTTCGATCGAATACCGGTTAGTACGACGATAGTGCATTTGATAAGAACCTTCTCGTTTAAGTACTTTGCCACATCCCGCATATGCACATGTATACTTAAGTGTTACTTCGGCATGAGCTTCACGTATATGGCTGCGGCGATCAGATATGGTCATCATAAAGAGGAGAATCTACCTCCGAACGAATAAAGAATCGGCAGGTATCACACGTATATCATCAGTGCATATGATTCTATATGGGGGTTATGGGAAAGCGCCGATGCCCAAGGGAGAGAATTTTCCACCAGGAATGCCTTTACACGAAATTTCGTTTTTATGTAGATAATTGCGATGCCGACGCGGCGGTAGTTAAATACAACTAACTTAACTTATATGAAGGGAAGGACAACTAGAGCGGCTTTTGACCGCTTACAATTTTGAAAGGACCGTTATGTGACTCTCTTATACATTTTTTATATAGGAAAAAGATGAAAGGGTAGGGTTGCCGTCCGCACGAAATTTATACATAAATACATGGGATTAAATTAATTGAGACTCATGTCTTCAATATGGCGGCCCGTCTGCGCCGTTACGCGGTGAAGCAGCTGCTGCAATTTCTCCCGTGTGGTCACTACCTGGTTGAGCTTGAAATACTGACGGTGGCTGCGGGCGTAGTGATCGTGTATCTTCTATCTGGGCTGTTGATGGGAGTGTGTCGTTCGTGACGAGATGAGAAGTAGGGATCTCTGCGTCGGGAAGTAGGCATAACTTTATTATGTTACGCGTGACAGTTCCTGCCTGAGTGCGAATATCAGCTACGCGGGTATTTTTGTCACGACCGGGGTGGAGTTTGACAATGCGTCCGAGTCTCCATTCATTTTGGGGGAGTAAGTCATCTTTGATGACCACGAGATCTCCTTCCTTGACATTGGGTTGTTGGCGCTTCCACTTATGCCTTTTGTGAAGTTCCTTGAGATACTCGCTTTTCCATAGGGTACTAAATTGCTAATGAATGGCTCTCAACTTCTGCCACTTATGAGTGAGGGACAGGTTGTCAGCGCTGGGCTCGGGTATAGAGGGCCCCACGCAGAAAATGGCCGGGTGTCAAGGCCAGGAGTTCACTGGAGTTCTGAGACATGAGAAGATCGGTCTTGAGTTGAGAACCGTTTCGATGCGAACAAGAAGGGTGGTGAATTCTTCGAAAGTAAACTTGGTATTCCCTGCGGTCTTCGTGAGGTGTATTTTGAAACTCTTGACGGCAGCTTCCCAGAGACCGCCCATGTGAGGTGCATATGGAGGGTTAAACTGCCAAGAGAAGCCATGTGTCATGTATTTGTGAGAAATGTCATTCGCGGTTTCTTGAGGAAATTGAGAGAATCCCTTTTTCAAGCTTCGGTTAGCTCCTACGATCGTTTTTCCGTTGTCTGACATAATTTTTGAGGGGAGACCACGGTGTCCTACGAATCGAGCAAAGGCAGCCTTGAATGCTTCTGTGGTCAAGTCGGAGCACAATTCCAGATACACGTCTTTGGTGGAGAAACATACAAATACACACACATACACCTTGGAGTAGGGAGCCCGACGTAGTGTGGATGTTTTAACCGAGAATGGTCCAGCAAAATCAACACCTGTGGTGTGAAAGGCAAGTGAGTAGGTACATCGCTCAGGGCGGAGTGCGGCCATAATCTGTGTGCGCATTTTTTATTTGTAAATGGTGCACGTCTTACACTGCAATATGCACATCTTTAGCTTTTGTTTCAACCGGGGAATAAAATAATCTTTTTGTACCATCCAAACCATTGATTGTTTTTCAGCATGCACCATTTCTTCATGGAGAAAAGTGAGCAGCAGCGAACAGAATTTTGAGTTCTCTGGGAGAATAATAGGGAAGCGTTCAATACGACTGGGGTCAGCTTGGGATAGACGACCGTCGACTCGCATGACTCCAAATTGATCCAACATCGGGTTTAAGGTGAGCAAGGAGCTCTTGTTACTGACGGGCGTTGATGCTTGTAGAGACTGCATCTCATGTGGGTAATGAATGGTTTGCGTTTGAGTAGTAATACGCATTTTCACCAGCTTTACTTCGCTCTGAAACCATTTCAGGGACGTAGGAATTGCCGGTTTCCTCGAATTGTTAATAAATCTGTACACGTATGTCATAACGCGAATTGCTCTAAGGAGGGAAGAGAAGCGTTCGAGAGGGTCAACATATTCCACGGTATGAAATGATTGAACGCGGCGCAGATGGAGAGGGATGAGTTGACAACGTTTTCGGCCACAATGAAGAGAGGTTTTGTAGCCATTCTGGACCTTTCCACCATAAATCGGACATCGAGAGTTCTTGTGGATTACAACCACGGGTACCGAGGTCGGCGGGGTTATCGCCACTCGCAACGTCTCTTCCGGTAGCGTTGCTCACATGATCGAGAATCAGAGAGATCCTGTTGGCCACGTAAGTTTTCCAGGTGTGAGGCGGTTTCTCTAGCCAAGCTGACACAATAGAGGAGTCTGACCAGATAAAGAGTTCGCCTAACTGTAATTGTAGCTCCGACCGAATTAGCTTGACCAGATTTGAGAGTAATACGGCTTCGCAGAGTTCGAGTCGTGGGAGGCTGACAGTTTGCAGGGGTGCTACTTTACTCTTCGCTACGAGTAGGTGGGACGAGAAGGAGGTTTCATCCTGTTGAACGCGGAGATACACAGACACAGTATGCTTTTTCCAAAGCGTCTGAGAAGCCGTGCAGTTGCACGTGCTAGTTTAGGGAGAATTGGGCCCAGCGGGGTATGGTAATTTGACTGATTGTGGGGAGATTGTTGCGCACCGTTGTCCATTTGTGAAGTGCGCCGGGTTCGACGTCTTCATCCCAATCGGTTCCTTCCATCCACAACTGTTGAAAGAGCATTTTTACAGTGATCATTATTGGCGTTAGCCATACTGCCGGGTCAAAAAGTTTGGCGACAGCTGACAATATTTGCCGTTTTGTTTTCGAGTCGACAGCGGGTACAGGGTCGTACGTGTAGGAGAACGTGTCTGTCAGGGCATTCCATTTTATACCGAGGATTTTCGTAGAGCTAGAGTCTTGAAACTTTAGAAAATCGATATCAAGCACTTCGGAATCAGGGACTAGTTCTAAAATTTTTGAGTGGTTAGCAATTATTTTTCGGAGGGGAAAACCGGCCGATTGTAGAGCGTCTTTTACTTGAGTCATTGATCTGATAGTGGACTGTATATTGTGGCCACCCGAGAGTATATCATCCACATATATCTCATGCAGGAGAATATCGGTGTATAGAGGGAATTACTCTTTGTGCAATTGTCACCGAATGTACCCGTTTTTAAACGAAAGTATTCTATGGGCATGTTTGGGGATCTACGGAAGACTGTTCTCTGGAGGTCTTGATCATCCTTGTGTACACTAATTTGGCGATACATTTTCTCTATGTCTCCATTAAACACAAACTGATAAAGTCGCCATTTTCAAATTATAAGCATTAAATCGTTTTGAAGGGTGGGGCCAGTGTATAGCAAATCACTATGCGAGCTTCCAGAATGGGATAATTTTGAAGCATTGAAGCCACGCGTTGTTTAACTATCTGGCTTAATGACGGCGTGGTGTGGCAAATAGAAGGAGAAATATTTTCCATCCTTTATAATTTCTTGGGTTGGAGTGCGCTCCATGTGTTTCAGAGTGAGGTATTCTTTGAGAACATCTGTGTATTTATCTTTGAGCGCTAGGTTTCTTTCCAAATTCTGTTCAATTCTGAGATACTGTTGTTGTGCTGCGATTCGGGAGTGTCAAAGAACAATGGAATGAGGGAGTTCTGGTTTTCTTGGGAGTCTAACCATGTGTCTTCGTCCGCCTGTCGGGTTGTTGTGAGTTGATACAGCTCTTCGCAAAAGTCTTCAACAGTTGATCGGGTTTGAGTGCTTGGTATTTCTTCTTGTTCCCAAAACTTTCGAAAGGAGGGTGTTGAGGGATTCGTTTTCAGGCTGTATCTGAGTGGTGAATGTTGAAATCTTTTCGGGGATTGGGCCGCTGAGAATCCATCCGAATATTGAATTCTGGGCTATGAGACAGCCGCTTACGTTGGTGTGTAGCCCTTGTAGGAGTATACGGGGAATTACGTCGCTGCCGATGACCATATCTATTCGATGCGGGGTGAAACAGTCTGGGTCGGCTAGCCTTAGGTGAGCTATTTATTCCATGTTTATAATTGAGATATTGGATGAGGGGAGGAAGTGGGTCAACTGTGGCAGAGCCATAGCTTGGGTATAAATATTTTGTGTTTTATCCGCTGAGCAGAGTGTGACCTCGCAGAACTGTTTTGAGTTCTGTACCGCCGTTCCGCCCATTCCAGAAATTTCGAACCTGGCTTTTTTGGTGTGTAGTCGCAAGAGCTTTTGTACCCGAGATGATATACACGTTATTTGTGAGCCTTGGTCCACCAGAGATCGAATATTGTGGTATTCACCATCACAATAAATGGGTATTATTGCAGTTGGGAGTAGCGTTGTTACCATGTTGAAAAATGTGACGAAACTTTACTCGCGTTATTTTGAGATGGACTTTTTTCAGTGGTTGAGTGTGTTACATTTTTTGACCAACAAGGCCTTTCATCATTAATTTGACGCTGGATGGCTACCTGACTTGTTGTCCCCTGGGATTTCGAGTTTTGTCCTGAGCTTTGTGTGTTCCGCAGGAAATGCAGGAGGGGATGGTGTCTTTTTTGGCAATACACGCACGAGAAGCTGCTATGGCAATTGTTGCTTGCGTGGGAATTTGACAGGCAATTTTCGCAGTAACCGAGCTCTCTAACGTATTTAACGCAATCAGCTACGGATAGCGCCTTAAATTTTATGCAGGTTTTCATTGCGTGTCGGGAGTTGCATAGTTTACAAGAGATTGGCTGGCTTGACTCTGCATGGAAATTTTGAGTTCTGTTTTTATTTACAAATGTAGAGTTTTGAGATGGCGCTTTGGGAGTGAAATTCGACTGAAGGGGTTTTTGCATTCCCCGGCCGATAGTTATGCAGTCTTTCTACAACTTCGTATCGGCTTGTGAGAAATTTTTTCATATCTGCCCACATAGGTAGTTCTTTCCATGAGCTAAGTGATTGTTTCCAGAGAGAGAGGGAATCACTGGGGAGTTTCGATAACAGAGATACTCAAGAATGGGGTCCAATCGCTGGTTGAGATTCCTTGTGTTGAGAGCGTCGACAAGCAATTATTGGTTGTGGATTGTAATTTTTGTATTTGCTCACCATTTTCCGAATAGATGGGAGGAAGATTCAATAAAGTTTTCAGCTGAGTATCTACTAATATTCTGCGATTTTGATAGCTAGTAATTAGGGCGTCCCAGGCGAGTTCGAAATTTTCATCAGTGAGGGGGAATTGCTTGACAATTTGTCCCGCCTGTCTTCTTGTTTTCTGTCGCAGGGGTTAGAGTTTTTGTGCTGGAGAGAGTTTGGGATGATTCTTGTAGACGGCAGTGAACATATCTCTGAACGCAGGCCAATCTTCATATCCACCGTGAAAAATTTCTGTGTCACATGCTGGCACCTTGAGAAACCTTCCTTGAGAGTAGCCTGTAGAAGTTGTAATGCTTCTAAAATTTGGGATTTGCACTGCTCGTAACTTTCTGAGCATTTGTTATATTTTTGCTCGACTGCCCCACTGGATTCCGCATGTGCTTCCGAACGAGAAACGGCCTTGAAAGAGAGGACTAAGGCATCCTAGAGTTTGTCGAGCTGCTCTAATTTAACATTAAGCAATATTGGGGTAAGGTAATTTATGAGAGCTGATGACCATTTAGTGTAGAATGCCTCCAGCCTATTGCTTTCAAAAATAAAGTATTCAAAACTGTGGTCATCTGCTACGTCACTTTTAGTGGCCATTGTTTTTTCGGTAGGCATAATTGTGTACGCAAAAATTAGTCAAAAATTCTTTTTTTTCAAGATGGAGAAATTGTTTGCCTTGTTTTATTTTTCAGTTGAGCGAGCGTTTATTAAAAAAACGGGAAAAGGGCTTGAGCGTAGAAGAATTCTTGTTTGCTTACTTGCAAAAAAAAATGTTCCACCAAAAGCGGAAAAAAAAATTGTTTGGTACTTTTTATTGGGCCACCACTGTAGCCAATTTTTATGGGAGAAAAAAGGTGGTGGTTTTAAGTGCATGTTTTTATCGATCCTCAAACTGTACACACACCTATTTATAGTTGCAGAGAATTGAGTGACTTTAAACGAAGTGCAGCTTATTATTTTTATATATATATCGGTATGGACATGTTACGCCAGCCTTAAGGGCAAAACATCACCAGCAACCAAACCATGTGCATTCTATGCAAAAGTATCTTAATCCCGGTAGCTAGGCGTGTTGCGCAGCATTAGTGGAAGGATGCTGCTACGCGCATGCGGGGGCGTGTTCAAGTTATGAAACGAAAGCACATGCGTGGGTGTGTGCGTGTGGAAAAACGAAAGCAAAATACGTATGTGTGTGTGGTGTTTGAGTGAAATGTAGGGAATTCCGTTTAGATACGGGTATGTGAAGATTTAACCGAAACTCAGAAATTCATTAGAAAAGTTGTCTTAATAGTGCGTGGTCGTGCTGCGGAAAAGTCGCGTGTGAAAGTAGTCAAGTCAAAACAAAAAAAAAATTTAAATATATATATTTTTAATGTGAAAAAAAAAAATACCGATACGGTCGTACCGTTGTAGCGGCTCTTTAAACACTTTATTAAAAAAAAACCGCAAACCCACGGAAGAAGAAAAAAAAACCCTTCAACATCCTGCCACCGGTAAGTGTAACACAGATATAAAAATTCTTTTTATTTAAAAATTGTTAAATTAAATCCTTTTTGGTTATTCACTTTAAATTTAAATAAAACCTTTTTTTGCATGAATTTAGGACACGCAAATTTCAATCAAGTATAAAAATAAATCGTAAATTTCCATTTATTTTTTTTGTCTTGGTTTTAAATAGTTTCATAAGAAATTAAATTTGCACTAAAATCAAACGCGCTTTTATATAAACCTTTTTTTTCATCTTTAAATTCCTTTTTTTTATAAAGTAGATTTTTGTGCATAAAAGAAAGCATGTGTGTAAACCAAAGGTGTTATAAACTAAAAGCAATTTTAAATGGTGAAGAAAAATTAATAAAAATTGTGATGAAATGAAAACGGTGCAACACGTGATTTTAAATAAAATAAATTTTTTGATTAAGAATTGCAAATTATTTAAAATAGAATGTAAAAGCAAATAAAACCTACGTAAGATAAAAATAAAATTCAATGATAAATAAAATAGAAGTGTTTAAAATAAAAATAAAATAAATAAAAATAGAAAAAAAAAAAAACTAAAAAATAGCATTAAAAATAAGAAAAGAAAAAACTCAGAATTAAACCGAAAATAAAATTTATTTGGAAAAAAATGCAAATTAAACTAAAAATAAAATTAATATAAAAAGAAAAATAAAATTTATATGAAGTTAAATTTAGTTAAAGTAAAATCAAAATTAAATTAAATTAAAGTTATTTAAAATTAACGCAAAAAGAAATTAAATTAAATTTGCCTAAAATAAAATCTAAATTTAAAAAAACCTAATGTGTTGAAAATTAAATCAAAAAGTAGCCTAAATTAAATTAGTTGGAAATAAAAGCAGTGGTAACCTAAAGTCCGTGATGTGAAATAAAATTCCAAAATTAAATTAAAATAGATTTATTGAAAATAAAAGAAAAATTGAAACGAATAAAAAGTACCTAAATTAAAAACGAAAAGTAAATGGAAATAAAGTTTCTTAAAATAAGATCCAAAATTAATTAGATTAAATTTATTTAAAGTAAAATCAAAAATTAAATTGAATTAAAATAAAATCAATATTAATTTAAAGTAAACTTGCTAAAAGTGAAATCAAAAGT